>NC_086054.1:4222794-6652794 GCF_947568885.1 Cydia strobilella | reverse complement strand
ATAATCTGTCACCACGTACAAAAGTATTGTAAAGCATTATAAAAGCCATTTACTTATAGTCCGACGAGAAATCGCATTGCAAATTATTGAGGGCGCCTACGTAACTGTCACATTTTTTACGTAAAATGCTTAAACATGGCAACAATTTAGTATTGATTTTTTTTAGTTCCATTTTATTTCATTTCTACTATTTTATGTCGCACTATAGATATAGACACATTCTTATTTAATGTCGCCATCTAGTTTTAAGGTCGTTATACCTTTTGTAAGGGCTCAAAATATTTATTTACAATGCATGTGCTCGAAAAGTGCGTTTCCTACGGAGCCATATCATGCGGAGAGTACTACTTTTCCGCACTAGTGCTTTTTGTTTTCAATTTTTTTTACAGTACATATGGTGCTACTTTCTCGCACTAGTGCGGAAAAGAACACTTTTCCGCACTAGTGCTTTTTGTTTTCAATTTTTTAATAATTAAACTTATTTGCCATTCTATGTTTTTTTTTTATTTACTGGCACAATGCATAGTAAAACATTGTATAATACACGTGCGTAAAGATGATTTCCGCACTTGTTGCATAAATAGCTGTTATGACTTAAATCTAGTTTTGTCACTAGGTATAACTGAAGTCAATAAAGTCCAATTTTTGGCTTTGAAATTATAAGTAGCATTATAGGATCACAATTTTCATATGCAAATAACTAAAATGTAAAAGTAATATTTAACCCTTAAATGCATAATGATGTATATATGCATCGTATATTTGATGGTCCGTGGCTCAATATGCAGCTATCCAAAATCACATTTATTACTTTTATACAGCATGACACATCTATTTCAATTTATTAAAAAGTTATACAAAAAATCATGCATTTGTAATATCATCTACAACTGACGATTCTTGTGACGTTGTATGCGGGCTGTCAGTCTTCTTTATTTACTAGACTGCCGAATGCTTTTGATATTTAATTTGTACTGTTACCCCAGTGTAGAATTCCATAACGGAATATAGAGTAAACACAGGCATAGTAGACAGTTGTAGCTTTTTGTATTTGTTTTCTAATAAAGTGTTTGCGATTGCCAGTCGATCAAATAACACAGGTAAATCTTGTATGTAGGTATAATATACAAAACAATGAAACTCGATACACTGTTAAGCTTAGAATAAATTTAAAAGTGGAAAAATTACTGCCTTGGGTGAGACCGTGATCCAGAGGCCGTGAGTTCAAGTCTCACCCAATTTTTCCACTTTTAAATTTATTCTAAGCTTAATAGCATTGTTCGCAGACGTTTCTGTTCTCACATCATCATCATCATCATCATGTCAGCCGATAGACGTCCACTGCTGGACATAGGCCTCCCCCAAGGCTCGCCACTCCGACCGATCCTGTGCCGCTCGCAACCACCGAATTCCCGCGACTTTCACCAGGTCGTCGCTCCATCTCGTTGGAGGCCTACCGGCAGTTCGTCTTCCGGTACGCGGACGCCACTCCAGAACCTGTGCTGTTTCTGTTCTGCTTGTTAAAAAATAAAAAAATATAAAATAGGTATATAATAATTTCGATACAAAGTGTTTCTATGAGATTCGGATGACTTTAAGGAAACATTGTAGATTTCTCCATATTGTTTAAAAAGCTTTTAATTTAAAAATATTTATTTTTATCTATTATTTATTAGAGATTAATCACAATTACATAATATTTGATCTGAAAGCATCGTTAAAACTAGGGCTCGCGGTCGAATCCGTGTTTCGTTTACACGTTTCGAATACCCGTTTCCGAATAATACGTAAACGGTTTTCTGGCCCGTTCCGCACGTTTAATTAAGAAACGTGTAGTTAAGACCCGTGTACACGGATAAACGGGTATTCGAAGAAACGTATCTTATTTATCCGTGGCCCCGGACACGTCCTTGACGATAGTAGCGAAGGAACGAACGCCAGCTACAAATGAATAGACAAAAGATTCATGACGAGTTTCTGTCATATTCATACCTGTCATACCTTATTCCGTGGGTCATAGAGACGAAATTCAATAAACGGTTTAGAAACCCCTTTCTTGGGCAGGTAGTTTTGCTTGCAATAGGTATTACGAGTATTCACGCTTCTTATCAAAGTATAGTACTTTATATAGCACTTTAAATAGCTACTTTTTTTACGTTGCGGGTTAGCAATATAATAAAAAAAGCTGCTAGTACTTATTTAAAAAAAAATATTAGAACTATCGAGTTCAGTATATAGATCTAGGCAGGAAGTCAAACTAATGTTCGAAATTAGCATTATATATTTATAAAAAAAAAAAAAAAAAAACAATTTTAACTTGCTTCTTTATTTTTAGTTGAATTTAAGAACATGATATGAAATTGTATTTCTTGTCATATAATGTAGGTACACCTTATAAAACAAAGTCCCCCGCCGCGTCCGTATGTCTGTCTGTATGTTCGCGATAACCAGACCTCACTTATGGAAGAAGTTTTTCTTTGGGAATGTTTATGTGTATATTTTGTTAAGGTTTTGTTTAAATTGGTAGAAATATGACGATGTTTGCTAATGAAGTTAGAAAAAATCACGCTGGCTTAATCGAAAACGCTGCCCAATCTATTTGATCTCAATGTATGGTGGACTTGTCTCTCTTTCATTGGTCTACAAAAAAGTGCGCGATGGCTGTCTGTCTATATTTTAGGAATAATTAACCCATTATCAACTTCAAAAAAAAAACCGGACAAGTGCGAGTCGGACTCGCCCACCGAAGGTTCCGTACAAACTTAATTTTAAATGTTTGTTGTTATGGCGGCAACAGAAATACATCTGTAAAAATTTTAACTGTCTAGCTATCACGGTTCATGAGATACAGCCTAGTGAGTGGTGACAGACAAATGGACAGTGAACTCTTAGTATTATTAGGCTTCCGAAGTGAATACTTGTTACAGAATGTATTTTATTATGCTTGACTCTCTATGCGAAGCCGGGGCGGGTCGCTAGTTATTAATAAACACTTTAAATCAACATGATAAAATTGCACCTTCTCAATAAATTCTAATTGTTTTTGCTTTAGGTACCTCTTACCACAGTAAAACGCTTTTTAGTGCGGTGCAGCTACAAAACAATGGAAAACATTTTCTTGTGCATATGTTTTGACCTTATTACAACGACATAAAGCTTATAATTGGCGGTGACACTTGTGATAATAGTTTGGGAACCTACATGTTTTCGACGATAACAAACAAAAGGATATTGGAAAACAATGGATGGATGGACCACCGGTCGGCAACGTGCGCATTTAAGTTTATTACCTGAACTCTAGTGAGAAAGTGACCAAAGTGAATTATGAATGACTACCAATTTAAAGATCTATCTTAATGTAATTAGCAATATTATCGCAAGTTATCCAAGGTAGTATGGGTTTTTATGGTTCTTGGGTAAAACTTTGTTTTTCATTTGAGCATGATTACTCGATAAACCCGCTTTTGTGTACCTACTAATAACATTTTGCGCCGTTGGCAGGTTTGTTGTTTTCGCAAAGCAGTAATAGATCCGAGATAAAAATAACCACGAAATAATTAAACTGTTATTTTTAATTAATATTGTGTTCTGTTTGCACACCTCTTATTAACGAAAATACTATACCATTATATAATTATAAAAAAAAACTATGATCGATATCAAATTTATGTAATTAGCTTAGAAGCAATCGGTTTTATTAAATGATATAAATAGTTTAAAATTAAAATTATGTAACCTACTATTAAACATAGGAAGATGGCTCAGTACCTATGTTTTATCAATACGGTTAAAAACAATTTAAAAAAAAAGTAATTGTGCGGTTTTATGAAACCACGATGCAAGTGAAACTTTTTTCGGATTGCAGGCATTTAACTAAAAAAAATCGGAAATTAATTCGATTTACGGTATTATAATCGCGGTTTTAATCTTAACTTAATAAATTGGGGCGATAGAATAAAAGCTTCACTTTAAAAATCGTACGACAAACGAATTCATCTGAAGTCGGCATAATAATAGTGGACCTTGTTACCATTGGCTCAAACTGGTTCGGAGTATTTGGACCCGTTCGGAACGGTCTTAAGTACCCGTGTAAACGGAGATACGTGTCTGAGATACGTTTCTTGGGAACGTTCCTTCGAAACGTTTTCGAATCGCGGCGGTTCCGTGTAAACCGGGTTCTTAGTACCGCCGGGCTTAAGAACACGGGTATACGTTTCGGCGTGTAACACGGATACCGGGAGCCCTAGTTAAAACAGCATGGCTTAAATAATAATTAGACATACAAAGCAATACTTAAGGTATATTTCACTGTACAAACTTCTTCAATGATGTATAACACTTGTAGTAGGCGCGGCTATCAGCGTGCCTTTGATCATGACTTTTAGAGCAATAATTCAGAGTAAAAATAAAAAAAATCAACGAGAATTCACACTAGATCAGATTTCTGAACGTACACTTATACATCTAATTCGTACAACATAATGATTGCAAAAAATCACAAACTGAGCGCATCTGTTATCACACCGGCCGGCCGAGCAAAACAAGAACCGGTCAGTAGGCGCATATTGGGTACAGGCTGCTCCATTTATCACTACATAGTGTAAAACAAAGTCACTTCCTGCTGTCTGGATCTGGATGGATGTCTGTCCCTATGTATGCTTAGATCTTTAAAACTACGCAACGGAATTTGATGCGGTTTTTTTAATATATATTTATATAGTGATTCAAGAGGAAGGTTTATATGTACCTATATAATACATCCGCATTGCACCCGTGCGAAGCCGGAGCGGGTCGTACTACATAAATGGAATATCATAATTATACATGTTAGTCGAAATAATTTAATTGTTTAAACATTTCTTTCTTAAGAATATTTGCTACAGTGGAACCTCGATAGCACGAATCTCAAGGGAAACGCCAAAAAGTTCGTCAACATATTTGGTGATATCTTTCCATTAGACTTGTAAGTCCTTTATCTATGTCTGGCTTTATGAGCTTAGGTACTTAAACAAAAAAAACATGACACTACATAAAAAATAAACCTTACACTAAACTAAAACAAAAATTAACAAAATTTATCTAAAAATGGTCCCTGCAGCGTAGGTACTGAAGAGTGAAGATGCTGGCAGCATTTCCTCGCTGGATTTTCAGGCTCTTATTCTAACACAATCCTCGACAAACCTCGAGATCTCTGGAACAGTCCTGGAATTTGGTATGTATGTATTTTAATTAAAGGTCCCTTTTTCATGTCCACACCATTTGACGTTTACGGACCTCGAGGAACCGCCGCCATCTTGGAAAATGTGTACCATCTTGGAGAAATTCGCGTTTTACTCTAAAATTACGTTCTCTATGAAAATATGGTGTAAAGCCACATTAAAGCTTATTAAATTCCACACAATAAAGTCCTACATACCTTTGCGAAAAAAATACATCATGTTATAGAAAATACTTGCTGTATCCAGATTTAGCGTTTACCACGCGTTTTTCAGTGAACATTATCTTCACTACACGTATAATATGAAACTTGGAAGAATAGGAATTACACTTTTGTCTATACATTTGTACATAACTAACCCAATATCAACATTTTACTCGACTGCGACTTAACCAGAAAGAAGGGTAATGGGTTTAAATACTGATGATTCCATACACCCTGCATACTGGATGGATTTCTTCAAATGGCATATCGCTAGATTCCTGTTGACCTTCGCTGCCTGTTTACTCTTGTTTTATTAAAGATAAAACAAAACCACCACTTTGAGAGGACACCGAATATAAAATCATATTTTTTCTTCTGGTGCCTCTCTGGTGTTTTCGCTTTCCTTGTACATTGTACTTGCTTGTAGGCACGTTATTAAATTTCTTAGCGCCACTTGCACCATCCCACTAACCCGGGGTTTAGCGGATAAACCGTTAACCTAGTGTCAAATTGTACTGGTAAACATGGTAACTCCAGATTTAACCGGTTAACACCGGGTTAGTGGAATGGTGCAAGTGGGCCTTAGATTAATAATTATAGTGATAATTCATCTCTGAGTCCTCATTTAACATAGCAGAGGTAAATGTCAAATACCTAAGTGAAACAAATTTTTAGAAATTAAGGCCCCGTAGGTTCATGTACTTCTTTTACTCAGATATTTGTGAGCACCTTGGCCGCTCCGATATATCTTACGGCGACTGTACCAAACAACAGAAACAGGAATAAAATCTCGTTTCCTTTCTTTAATCCAAAAATTACCTTATTACCATGTATTCTTCCAGATTGAAAAAGCTAAACGAGCACGAAGGTTCCGTAATTATTTGTCTTGTCGTAAACCTTGTGTATCTAAACATGCGCCTGTCCCTTTCTTTCACCCTGGTTTGATCGAGATGGCAGCAATTCAATGAGCTTCAATACGGTTAGCTCACATGAGCGAGTTTCAAATTAGGCAAATGCGGGGCATTTTACAGAGTTAACGAATTCACTTCGGAAAGGCGCTACTGTTCCCAGCTGGGTTGTATTTAGTATGAAGTTAAGTTAGTTCGGGCTTTTGTCATCTGCATTAGTAGGTAAGTTTGTAGAGCGTTGTCACTCAAGTCAATTTGGTGACTGATGTTTGATGACACATTCCATTTCCATTGTCACAGGATGAAATTAGAATAAAAACGAAATATGATATGAAAAAACATGAAAAGTCGTTAATATCTTTAGCTTTACGACCTTTACGTTATACACCTACTAGATCCTTTTGATAATAAATCGCATCTAAAAATAATTAAACGCTAGAAGGTTAGCGTTTACAGTTTTTACATTTTAAGCTATGTTCATGTATTATTTAATAGATATTCGCATATATTTCTTGCTTATCTACTATAAAGTTGTTAATTTATGAGCGTTTAATGTACCTACATAAAAGTCTTTGCAAAGTTTTCGTATTTTAATGTTTTTAGGGTTCCGTACCTCAAAAGGAAAAAACGGAACCCTTATAGGATCACTCGTGCGTCTGTCTGTCCGTCTGTCACAGCCTATTTTCTCCGAAACTACTAGACCAATTAAGTTGAAATTTGGTATACATATGTAAGTTTGTGACCCAAACATAGACATGTAACGTAAACAAATAAAATTTAAACATGGGGACCACTTTTGGGGGGTAAAAGAGGAAATTAAAAAATAAAGTTTTTCAAACTATATCGTGTCAAATGAAATAGCTCATTGTGAGAAACTCAAATATATTTTTTTTATAATTTTAGGATAAACAGTTTAGAAGTTATTCAAGAAAATATACAAAAAATTACCATTCCCCCCCCTTTATCACCGAAACTACTGGGTCTAAAATTTTGAAAAAATACACAAAATAGTTCTTTACCTATAGATCACAGGAAAACCTATTAGAAATGTGTATTCAAGCGTGAGTCGGACTTAATTACTTAGTTTTTGATCCGACCCCTACGGGTTTTTTAAAGACATTTCACTTACATTTCACATAAAAAATACATTGTTTAAATTGTGTAATGTACGGAACCCTTGGAACGCGAGTCCGACTCGCACTTGGCCGGTTTTTTTATTTAAAACTACAGCAATACTACATTGTTAAATTTTTACTGTAAATAAATAAAATAAATAATATTAAGTACAGGACATCCTTATATAAATTGACTAAGCCCCACAGTAAGCTCAAGTTAGTTCAAGTTCAAGTTCAAGTTCTTGAGCTTACTGTGGGGCTTAGTCAATTTGTCCTTATGCCCTCAGATAACGATATATTACAATTACTTAAATACATAGAAAACACCCATGGCACAGGAACTATACTATACGCTAATATTTACCGATGTAATGAATATACTAGAATACATTGGAGACTAGTAGACTTCTAGTGACATCTGTGGAATGTTTTCGTAACTACTTTAAATTATTTTAACTACGCCAGAACAAAATGTTACACAGGCGAAATAAAATATTCCGAGTTACATATACGTCCAACATTGTTTACTTCACTTAGATAATACCTTATAATGATAACACAGCGTATGTAATTTCATTAAAAGATAATTAGTACTTACCTATTTTAATAGATGGCGCTAGTAATATGCGCTTATTATGACTCTTCGAAGCTTGAATAGATTGACATTTTAGTGATAAACTTTTATTTTTTAGTTTACGTATTGTTTTTACATTTTAATTTTAACAACGGTTTAAAAAAATATTACAATTTAAACACTTACTTGTATAATTGTATTCAAAATCAATGCAAATATGAACATAATACGTTACTGAAAAAAGCTTTCTTTCTGATATGAACTGGAAATGAAATTCAAGTACCTTTTACCATTGCATAGAATAGAACTCTTTGGAGTCGCCTTATTTCATTAGTTAGTTACTCGAAATTCGCATAGATGGCGTTAGGCGCGCAACGTTTCTACTATCTACAAGCTGGCTTTCGTCTGAGTTTGATAAGAATCCTGACCAAATTTTTCAGCAATCTTAATGCATTTTTTATGAATTTTTCTGCTCTATACGGCACGACTGAGGGTTGAACCCACGATTTTAGACCCACACACCTACAATCTACACGTTACTCTACTGTCGGAAAAAATGTAATACAATACAATATTGTATTTATAGGTACGTACGCTATCAAATGACCGATACATATACATTTGTACCTATGCCTACTCTATGCCTACACAAAGGAACCACTCGGAATTTTTAACAGAGAACTTCTTTTTAACCAGGGACCTGTTGGATGCTAATACTTAAGCTGAATGAAGTCAACAAAGGTAAATAAAATTCTAGTGATCCGCGACCACTGCATTAAATAGGTAAAACTTTTATAACTTATACAATACAGCGCATAAAGAGAGTCCTGCATGCATTTAAAAAAAAAACAAGAAATGTGATTAAAAATTTAAATTTAAACTAAGAAAGTCCGCAAACGGAGCCTTTGTAAAAGTGCTACGCTGCGGTGGTCTTTTGAATCATAATAAGTTTCTAATTAAATTCATCCTTTGTACCTTTCTGGGAACTGGTGATGAAGTTAGGGGTGAAACTGTGGAGTTTATTTTTTTACTGCTACCACTTTAAATTGCTACCACTGCCACCTCTTAGAAATATGATTATGCTATTTAAAGTGTGACAATGATGAGACTTTTTTGTTACGAAAACAAAACTACTATAAAGATACAACTTGGGTTTAGGTAAGTATTTTATATTGAAATAAAAATGATAGAAAATATCAATCGAATTTAAACTATCGTGAGGTTTCACTCACACAACAAAATGTCGCGCGAGTGACTAAAAATACGTGAGTGAAACCGCTAAGTTATTTAAGATAGAAAATATTTATTAGAAAATGTGGCTTCTGATTGCCGCCTGCCATACAATTTTACTTTTTATATTGAATTTTTACACATCTTAATCAAAGGCAAATGCTATGAAATAAAATTACACGGAAACTAGACCATACCCCGGCCACACACTCGACGAGTGGTATGGGAAGTAGTGAGGGAAGCTGGAAGTATGCAGGGTAATATGGCGGCCGATGACGGGTAGCGCGGCCACACTGCGTCTCTGCCTACTTCCCTCGCTACTTCCCATGCCACCCGTTTAGTATGTGTCCGAGGTATATTATTAGCAAGAGCATACTACAACCAAAACCGAGCCGAAGGATCAGGCGGCCTAGCCAATTTGACGATCGCTTGCGCTTCGCCATCGAATCGCTTTGTGTCTCTCTATCACTTCCATATTAGTGTTAGTCACAGTTGCATTTCGTTCGCTACGTAGCGATAATGATTGGCATGTTGTCTACGGGGCCTGATGAGCAAAATTTGAAACAGAAGCGTATTTTCGGTGAACCCGCGCGGCGACCGTATCTTTCGTCGCAAGTTTCGCGCCATATCTTTTCTTTACCTACTTCTATGTTTCTGGCTTTACTATAAGTGCCACTTGCGTCATCCCACTAACCCGGGGTTAACCGGTTAAACCGTTAACCCAGTGTCAAATTGTACTGGTAACCATGGTAACTACAGGTTTAACCGTTAACCCCGGGTTAGTGGGATGGTGCAAGTGGCCCTTAGCGGAAAATCGTATGAAACCCGAGAAAAAGTACGAAAACTTGTAGCAGGGATCGCCGTTAAATGGTGTATGGTGTATTACGTGCCACGTGGGACATAACATTAAACTTGATCGTATAATATTAAGCGGGTTTTATTGTATGTAGATAGGTATGAGTATAAAATCCTAGCTTCAGGGATTTATCTACTTGAGAGTCCCCGGCAAGCTCGGTTCTCCATACAAACGTAGTTACGCTCTCATTTTAAAACGACTAGCTAAATTGCTCTGAAACTTTGTACTTACTATAACTACAGTAAACTAATTACAGACGTAGATATAACTCATGTCATTGTACCTTTATGTGCAAAGTTTCATTACATTCCAACACGTAGTTTTAAAATGAGAACAAAACTCCGTTTGTATGTTAAGGTGAAATTCGGCCGAGCTTGGACTCATAAGTAACTTTTATGAACTCTTACATTGGGTGTGAATAAAACAAACATTTCATGACAGATAAAAACATTTGTAACCGTCTGAATCTCAATTAACATTTGCTCAAAGTCCTAAGTAACGTTAGCGAAAGTCTTAATAATCTTCTATTACTTTGTAAAATGATTCGGGCGTTGTTAACTTTCAACCATTCATTATAAGAAATGTTCATTGTCAGTTAGCAGAATGCCTAGAGAGGGGGTTTCCAGTGCCAGCGTAAATAAGTATTATTACTTATGTGCCGTCGGAAACTTTCCAATATTCCGAAATTTCCATATTGAAAATATTTATTCGTACGCGGAACGAAATTTTCCGTTTCCAAAATGAAAATTTCCTGAATTCCTATTGAGTTTTCCTGAATTTTTTCGAGAACTTTCCGCTTGCACTTGCAATCTTTTCCATTTGAGAGATTCATAAGAATGGGGTTGGCCGGACGAAATATTTAGCAGATGGCGCCAGCATAGCTTGCCGTGTCAATTCCTAGAATTGTGTCAAATTTTTGTTTTTTTTTTAATGCCCTGGATGCCAGCCCTTTAAGCCAAACACATCTCATGGAAAAAGGGGCAAGCTATGATGGCGCCATCTATGCAAACCTTTGACAGTTGCCAACCCCATTATACGATAATGTGCTATATAATCTCACGAAGTAACTACTTGGCCTGAACTGACAGTTGACTGAGCGCATCGAAATGCCAGTTGCACCATCCGCACTTGACAGACTGATTAACGTCACCCGGCGCGCCGCGGCGGTTTACTATGAAACTCCATACAATAAAGTTCGCTACTCTTTAACGATGACAAACAGATTGGTGCAACCGACCCTTAGCCTACCGTTTAACTGAGGCTGTAGGTAAGAAGTTATTAAACTTAGTCAGCTACATATTGGAAGAAAGCTTTATGAAGTGGATTTGAATGACAGACTAAAGTAAGTAAAAATACAGTAAGTAGGTTTAGTTCCAAAATTCAACTACCTTTTACTAATCGCCTCAGAACTGGGATTTGAATGACGTTATGTAAGTAAAAATACAGTAAGTAGGTTTAGTTCCAAAATTCAACTACCCTTTACTAATCGCCTCAGAACTGGGATTTGAATGACGTTAAGTAAGTAAAAATACAGTAAGTAGGTTTAGTTCCAAAATTCAACTACCTTTTACTAATCGCCTCAGAACTGGTAGCAGTGTTGGCCGAACGTTATTTGCAATTAACTATTAACCAGTACACATTGAACCGTAAGCCTTAACGGACGGTTACAGTTTACGGTTCAATTTGTACTGGTTAATAGTTAATTGCATTAACGTTTCGGCCAACACTGACTGGTAGATATTATAATTTTTTTTTTTTTTTCGGATCTATACTTCAGCTCGCTAAGCACTGAGCGGACGTGTATGCAGGGAACGCAGATATTATTGTTACTAGCTAAAATCTAATGGCAATCATTTTGAGCATAATATGCTTAATTGCTTATGCAATTAACAGGCAATTAATTATTTTTTTATTTCTACCCCGCTTTTTACCCCCTTTGGGATGATTTCCGAAAATAAAACTACGGTTCCCTGAGCCAGAAGGCGAAAAATCTCCTTATATGATCATGTTTTTCTAAGAGGCGTTGATATTCGTAGACGTGGAAAAAATCTATGTAGTTCTTGACTATATTATCTTTAACAACATAGCTTCCGATACACGAATTATGACACTTCGCTCGATACAATTAATTCCCAAAGTAACCTCTAACTCGGACTTTTAATCCTACTTTACTCGGTTATTTATTATGTGATATTATAAACAAAAAAAGAAGAAATAACAATCTTAACATAAATAGTAATTTCATAGCTTTAGAATTTCGATATTGTAAGGTAACGTTTTTAAAATAAATAAAAACCGACAAAATTCGATCAAAATTGACACTTGGCGCGTATGTTCTTTCCCGTTCTTTCTTGCGAAATGTGACAAAGACAGTGGCAAACCGATGGAACGGCCTTATGTCCTTTCACGGGACTCAAACTATCTCTGTGCCAAATTTAAACTAAATTGGTTCAGCGGTTTAAGCGTGAAGAGGTAACACACAGACAGAAAGACAGACAGACTTTCGCATTTATAATATTAGTATGGATTAGTATGGATTGAATTGTTGTGTTTAGTTATTTTTTAATCAAAAGTAATTGATGAATTCGATGAAAAATTAAATTACGCATTTTTGTGCAAAAATAGTTACAAATTTTTTCTATCGAGAGATAGTTTTGTTAGGTAAATCTGGTTTCGAATTGATGAAGTTACTAGAGTACCTAAGGCCTCACGATTGCTATTCACATTTTTAGGTAACCTAGGATCTAAATATTCTAAAAAGTCTACGCTTTTTCAAAAACTGCTGGTTGTACCCACTGCACCTGAAACTTTCGCGTGAAAAACGCTCACACTCAGGCGGCCCCTGACTCGCCATAACCGCCTCAATCTGTCCCGACTCAAAACTTTTCAAATCGACTTAGCCTCACTCATAAATTGCTGCGAATGGCTTCAAGTTCGGTTTAATTGTGAACGATGCCGTTAGCATCTGAATTTATTTACCAGTTTAATCAAAGACAAAAATAAAGTAATCTACGTAAAGAGTAAATCTACTAAGTAAATGAGACTAGTTTAGAACAGTGGATTTAACAAAAAAAAAATATGTTAAATTTTATTACACGATGAAATATAGCGATTAGGTTCCAAAACATACTTACATTATTATTATCTACTAATTTATACGACCGGAATAATAAGTGCAGAGCCAAACTCACTACCTACAGTCTGGCAAACAAATTTTATCTATAGAAAAAGGCGCCAAATTCAAATTCTGTATGGGAGACCGACTTCGCGCTAATATTTTTAAAATTTGCCGCCTTTTTCTACTGACGGAAATGGCTTGTCAAACGGTAGTTTAGAAAACTTTTAAATTGTTCAACACAAACCTTATAACGAGGTTGGTAGCGCCATCTAGTAGCAAATTAGAACAGCGATGTTGTTCAAGGTACCTTCAATAGATGGCGTCACTAGTAGCACGTTTCTTACGATTGTTCATATCATGTTTGTTTGGTTTTTGTTTCTTATCTAATATGTAATAGTTATATAAATACAGAAACTATTACAAACATTCAATAGCATGTTTAATGTGTTTAAAAAAAAAAAGAGAGATGGTTGGTAGTTTTCTAGCTACGTATGAATTTCTAAACTGAAACATTTACAATTATTTTGGCTCGAGAATAAATTAATGTTACTAATGTAAATCCACACATATCATATCCGACAGATTTTAAAGGTCAAGAATACTTGAACGCATTGAGAGACTATGTCATACAAAGTTTTCTGAAATCGGTCTTGTACACTTGTATTAGAAATAATGACAATTCTTGTGAAAATTTGTTTCTGTAATAGCTCAGTGAAAAACGGCTGCGACGCTGCCACTATGCGACTAGGTTTAGACATACCTATAGGTACTGACAGACATTTTTTTTAAAAGAAAACTCGCAAAATTTTATTGTAATTAAAAAAAACCTACTATTGTAATGTGTTTTTCCCCAAAATGTAAAACTAAATAACGTGCCGTGTGCAGAAAACACACACAGTACACACATACACTCACACACAATTTTTTTTATTTTTTTTATATATTTTTTTTATATTTTTTTTATGAAATAGGAGGCAAACGAGCAGACGGATCACCTGATGGTAAGCGATTACCGCCGCCCATGGACACCCGCAAGACCAGAGGGGTTGTAAGTGCGTTGCCGGCCTTTAAGATGGGAATACGCTCTTTTCTTGAAGGTTTGAAGGTCATATCGGTCCGGAAATACCGCAGGCGACAGTTCATTCCACAGTTTAGCTGTGCGAGGCAGGAAGTTTCTAGAGAAACGCACAGTTGAGGACTGCCAACCATCTAAGTGGTGAGGATGGTAATGTTGTCGCGTAGGGCGATGGCGAAAAGAAGCTTATTTTGCCGATTTTGACCAAAAGTCATACCTATAACATTTTTTGCTCCTTGTGACTTAGGAATGCGTGCTTAAATTCTGTCGGATATTTCATTGCCCCATAATGACCCCCCCTAGCTAGCCCTGTAAGTCATATTTCCCGAAAGTTCAATCTAATTTGAATCGGAATGTTGAAGTTGAAATTCTATTGGCGCGTATGTGGTCATACTATGCGTGGAAAAGGGTTAAAACCGAAATCGCGGTAGAACTTGAAAATGTTTTTTACTAAATGGCGGGAAATTTCAAGCGGCCTAGCCAAGTTGGAAATCGTACATCGACAACGACAAAAGAAAAGTCACGTGACTGTTTCTATAGTTTGTTTCAATTGACGTTTTCTTTCAATGATTGTCAACTTGGCTGGGCGCCCTGACATGGCCAAGTGGAGAAAATGAGGGAATCTGGCTAAAATAAAATAGTAGTAAATAAAACTATTTTTTTCTACTCGTCGACTGTAATGGTTGAAATAAGATTTCGTATAGCAAACTGTAATTGGGTACTTTTCATGAATGGGCTCCCAACTCAAATATAATATTCATTTCGAAACGGTTTAGTCAACTATAATGAATTTGACCAATCACGTGGCGCTGCAGTCCAGTGGAAAAGACACCAACGCGCGACTATTTCATGAGTAATACCGTTTCATATATTATTCACCGTCTTTTGTACTACTGAGAAACTTACCTAATTTTCTTTAATTATTTAGGTTTTATAGTAGAAAAATTATTATTTTAGGTGACTCGTAGAAAAAGTATTGTATACAATAGTGATATAATAGAGCTTTTCAATCTCGTGCCTTCATTAGGCCACTCAGCAAGCTTCGTGACCTAAACACGGTACTCGACTGAAAAGCTCTCTATTATATCACGATTGTATAAAATACTATTATTAGGCTGGAATTAGAGAATATTCCTCACAAACGTTATCCAGTTTGTTACAATCGAAGGAAGCGAGTGCTCTTGTCTGCAAAGCTTCCATGCCGTTGTCGCAAGCGTAAGGTTTTACGCAACCTGTGGGTTTGTCATCGCCGAATATAGTGCAGATTTTCTTCAGGTAATATTCGGCAGGAACCTGGAACGAATTTAAATTGCAGTTATATACACGAAATATTTATACATATTATATTGAATGAGGTAAATATTAGCGAGTTATTTTGATCCTAATCAGGGATCGAATACCGGTATATTTTTCATACAAATTAACCGGTATTCAATTTCGGTATCTCGGTTGTTTATGTATATTTTTCCATTTCATTTAGGTGATCTGATAACTCATTGTCCTTATCTAAATACCATTCTACAATATCAAAGAAATATTTCAAATGCTACGTGATATTTTGATTTTAAGTTATATCGGTAACGATCCCTGATCATAATACCTACTTAAATACGGCAATGTATGTGTCTGACCGATGTTTCGGTTTCGGTTTCTGCATAAAAATCATGTTTTGGCCAAAGGTTCTGTTTCAGCCGAAACTGGAGCAAAGCCAAATCTTCGGTATTCGGCCACCTGCCGTGGGTGAACACTAACCCTTTCGTATACTTCACAATAATAATAATAGTCGAGCTGCATTACCTGCACGCATTGCCTGAACTTTTCACCGTTTTGGGTTGAATATTTGTCAAGCATTTGACGCCTTAAAGCTTATATATTATACTTTACAATAATAATGACCTGAGACACGGTGATCCTGGGTCCTAGCTCGATAATCGGTTTGGCGTCTACGTCTAGCTGCGAATGTTTAAAAGCAGCCAAGCCCGCCATGTTGCCTCGCTCCAGCACGCATTGCCTGAACTTTTGAGGGTCGATGCCGCTTCTGCAGAGACAGATCTCGCTTTTCGTGCCTGTGAAAGAGATGTATAAAAAGAGAAGAGAAGAGTCTGTATGATATTTATAATTTACATATTTGACTAAATTCACATTGATTGTGTTCTGTAGATAACATTATTTAAAATATTAAAACATAATATTTACGCGTATTAAATTTACATATTTAATCTATTATGCTGTCTAATATCATATCTATGCTTAAATGTTTTTGTATTTACAGTTTTTAGAAAGAAAATTTCGACTGTTTACTGAAATACAACTTCACGCTAAACAAACAGGGCCGTGGCGTCCGACTTACCTTCATCGGTAACTCGATGGAAAAATCACAGGGAATTGTGGGGATTAAGTGTGTACCGGTCGATGAGAGATGTGGGAGAATTAAAAATGCAGCGTTCATGCAGATAGGTAGTGCAAGACTCTTTATTGAAGTAAACAACTATATTTGATGATTTTTAGGACCCGTAACGCCATCTGTTCGCGGTAATGAGTATTAGCACATAAGATTGATAGGTTCACATGCAAAATTAGGACTTTTCAATTATTGTACATAAATAGTAGATGGCGTAAACATCAAAAAGTATTAATTAACTTGAACAAAGTGAAGAGGCCTTTGCCCAGCAGATCACTATAACTGGCCAAGAAAAAAACCCGTTTTCATTGTTCTCCAACAACCTACCTTTAGCCTCGCATTTCAAGAACTCCGCCTGCAGATAGGTGTTCGACCTGAGTTGGCCCAGTGCGCACATCTGCGGTACCGAGTACCGGCCGCTCCCCAGCAGGTGGTAGTCCACGGAGATGTCCCCGCCGATGTTGTCCACGATCCAAGGATACATCCGCGTGAAGAACTCCGTGTCCTTATATACGTCTCCGTAAACGGTGATGACGTATATCGCTTTGGCTAAAGCAGGTAAGATGAAGTATATTAGATACATGGTGAGTTAATGTCGGGGAAGTGTTTTGCTGGTGTTTTTATACGAAGTTAAGTACCTACGATAGATACGTGGGAGCTTACCTTTACGATTATTTATAGACATTCCTTTTTAGGGTTCCGTACCCAAAGGGTAAAAACGGGACCCTATTACTAAGACTCCGCTGTCCGACTCTCCGTCTGTCACCAGGCTGTATCTCATGAACCGTGATAGCTAGACAGTTGAAATTTTCACAGATGATGTATTTCTGTTGCCGCTATAACAACAAATACTAAAAACAGAATAATATAAATATTTAAATGGGGCTCCCATACAACAAACGTGATTTTTTTGCTGTTTTTTTCCGTAATGGTACGGAACCCTTCGTGCGCGAGTCCGACTCGCACTTGGCCGGTTTTTATATTGTTACATGGGTATTGACTTGTTAGGTAGGTATATAAAAATTCTAGTTAAAATGCAGTAAAATTATTTTACTTAATAAACGTGTTTTATGATAACAGGAGGAGTTGTATTCAAATTATTACAATATAGAGTTTTGATGACGTTATGATAAAACCTTAAAAACGACTCGGTCAAGAAGCGCGAATGACCGTATTATATCAATATACAAAACGTAACTGATTTGTAAATCTAAGTCGGTCAAATAAAAGCTACGATAATCAAAATTAATAAGTTACAATTATTGGGCGTATCATAATATACGTACCCTATGAGTATATACGTAAATATATTATCATTGTGCAGGTACTTCCCTTAACCCGTACTCAAAAAGCCCATTTTTGCTACAACCAGCAGGTGACCGGCTGAAAAATGTTTACACATAAATTTAATTTGTCCGTCCGTTGGTGACAAAGTGCCGAAATGCGTGCAGCGCACTCGCCGATTAACTACGTCGATAATGGTGATGGCCTTTTTATCGATACTATTTATCTTTGTGACAAAAATATGTAATGAAAATAAAATTTTATAGAAAACAATATGAAACAAAATATGTTATTTCAGTTTATAATTTATATATTATATCGGATGTGGCCTGTAATTCGAGCAAATAATTAAAACATAGATTATACTCCTCAAACGGTTACACTTTTGTTCAATAACTTTTAAAAATTATGAAGTCTAGAATTACTATTTTTATATTACATCATGATAGAAATTCCAATATTTTTGACATTAATGCAAACTTATAATGTAATTGTCTTTCATGAAATAAATCATTTAATCTAATATTATCTAATCTATCCTATCCTATTCTTAGGATGATAAAGACTATCTATGCTCGTGGCTTTAGTATTCCGCTTTGTTTTCATTCCCATTATCCCCCCGGAGTAATATCGAAAAATAAAGTAAATAAAACCATAGCATTTTTTATTTATAAGTATACTTTAAGATGCATTATAAGTAGTTTAGTTTTAATTTTAATGTTTATTTATTTGGTTCGTTATCTATGTTTTTTGTTAATAAATACCTAAACTTCCAATTCTATTAAGTTTCGACATAAACTATCGACATTTATCATCATCCCATCACTATAGCGTTACGTGAGAGAACGCTCAGTATTTGACGGGAGCCGGTGAGAGCCATCATTTACATACTCTGCCCCCTCAAAAGCCGATGGCCACGATGCTCCAATAGACGGTATAGGCCCCAATTGGACCTAATCCTGGAATTCTAATAGAAGCACTAAACAGATCATAGTGGAATAGGATTGTTGCCACACGTTACAGTTTAATAGAATAAAAAATGCAATTAAGTAGAGTCTGTAGAGTCAACTAAATAAGTTTTAATAATGCATCTTTATCGCTCTTACAAATTTGGTATGTATATGTTACCGGCAAAACCCGGTTTTGATTAAAACGCGTTTTCCCTAGTGAAAACTAGTTTTCCGTATCGCCTCAGTAAAACCGCGTTTTTACTAGCAAAAATCAGATTTTCGCAAGGCCCCGGTGAAAACTTGTTTTAACTGGGATTTTTCAGTCAGAACTAGTTTTTGGAAAGTGCCTCAGTGAAAACTAAGTATGTTTGACTAATTGATCGAACTAGTAAAAACGTGTTTTCACTAGAAACAGGTTTTTACGGTAACAAAGGTATATAAATATATATCATTCATCATTTTGTGTCGTTAGAATGGCAATTATATTTATTTATTTATTTATTGATAATGGGCAACAAACAGCAAAAGATGACACATATAGATAATTACACTTAAATACATACATAAGCCAAAACAGTTTCCACTACTGAAATTAGATAATTATGGTTGCTCAGACAAAAGACTTGTTTGTACAATTCAATTAAACTATCTCTAGATCTAGTACTACTGTACATATTCTGTCTGTCTGTGTATACTATACATATTCGTTCGGGTTCGGTTCGGTTCCGTTAAGTACGAAATCTGGGTTAAGTATGTAATTTTACACGATATTCACGATAATATTAGTGGAAAATAAATTAATGGTTAATAGTAAAATTTCAACGGCTGCCATTTCCTTGAGTTTATGGTGCAGTCCAAGTGCAGTATCGAGTAAGTAATAGGACTGCAAAAATATCGCTCGTCATAAAACAACACGTGTAAATTGTCTATATAACAAGGAAAAACATAAATTACGCATTAACAAGAAGACAACATGTATCTTTTAATATTCTTCGCGTTGCCCCTCGCTAAAGCCACGTACGTCATCACCGTTTTCGGAGACGTATACAAGGACACGGATTTCTTCACGCGGACTTATCCGTGGATCGTGGACAACATCGGCGGGGACATCTCCGTGGACTACCACCTGCTGGGTAGCGGCCGGTACTCGGTGCCGCAGATGTGCGCGTTGGGCCAGCTCAGGTCGAACACCTACCTGCAGGCGGAGTTCTTGAAATGCGAGGCTGAAGGTATTTATAATATGTATACAATAAAAGTAACTATAGTGTCCACTATCCCTCCAGTTGAAAAAGAGAGAGACAGAGAGAGAGAGAGATTCTTTATTTGTGAAACACACGTACATATGTGATCTTAAATAGGTTTCGTAGTCTAACGTTCTGCCTAGAGTGGCGTAAGAGTGGATCTCGAGATCTTTCTTCGTGTTAATATCTCCCGCAGTAACATGAGTACATACGTACTATTAGTTATTCTGTGTACATACGCCGAAATGAATATAAATGTTATGTTAAAAATGTTGCTAATTTCCAAAGGCACCAGAAGCGAGATCTGCCTCTGCAGAAGCGGCATTGATCCCAAAAAATTCAGGCAATGCGTTCTGGAGCGAGGCCACATGGCGGGCTTGGCTGTTTTTAAACATTCGCAGCTCAACTTAGACGTGTCACCCATTATTGAGCTGGGGCCCAGGATCACTGTCTCCGAGGTAATTATTATCTTTATTATTTAATTTATCATAAAATAAGCCAATAGATGATGTACAAAGGAATATAGAAGGGTCAGTCCAAGCTAAAGGATGACTCAGGCTAGAATGGCTTGAGGAGTCTGTGCCAGTGACACGTTTTCGATCCCCGAGTCTCGGAAGTGGCCGAAGCATCCGTCATATCCATATGTCATATTCTATGACGGCTGATCGGTGATCACGTGGTACTTTCCATAAAAAACGAAGCCCGGCCCCGGCCCGGTCTAGCGTGAGTCATCCTTTATCCTGGATAACTTTATCAGTAACTGCATCGACTTGGCATGCAACAAGTGTAAAAGTGCCACGCTAAACGTCAAATTTCCATTAAAATATGAAGTCACGACGAAAACCCTTGCGGTTACCGGCTAGCTGGAAAATTGCATGGTCGCTCAGTGTTATGGACAATGATGTCTTCTTCTTTTTCCTCGCGTTATCCCGGCATTTTGCCACGGCTCCTGGGAGCCTGGGGTCCGCTTGACAACTAATCCTAAGAATTGACGTAGGCACTAGTTTTTACGAAAGCGACTGCCATCTGACCTTCCAACCCAGAGGGGGAACTAGGCCTTGTTAGGATCAGTCCGGTTTCCTCACGATGTTTTCTTTCACCGAAAAGCGACTGGTAAATATCAAATAATAACATAACATAACATAAGTTCCGAAAAACTCATTGGTACGAGCCGGGGTTTGAACCCGCGACCTCCGGATTGAAAGTCGCACGCTCTTACCGCTAGTCCACCAGCGCTCGGGTTTAACGATACTTTGTAAATTAGTTAGATATTGTTGTTGTAATTACTTAAATAAATAAATAAAATAAATAAATGAATAAATTCATCCAAAATGTGTCCATGCAATTTTACAACTCTACCTATTGCCACTGAGCCTGTCAACTCTGTGTAACACCTAAATCAAATTTGATTTCTCAAGAAATTTTCGATCATAGCTCGCTTTATTGGCTTTTGAGTAACTTTGAAGTCTTTGAACCTTCTTCCAGGTACCCGACGAACATTATCTCAAGAAGATTTGCACTATATTCGGCGATGACAAACCAAGAGGATGTGTCAAACCGTTAGATTGTAACAATAACAGTAGAATGGATGCTTTGGAATCGAGAGCTCTTGCATACTTCGATTGCAGTAAGGTCGATAATACTTGTCAGTGGCACCCAAGCACCACTACTGCTCCTACTACTACTACTCCTACTACTACTGCTCCTACTACTATTACTCCTACTACTACTTCTGCTCCTTTTACTCCCACTACTACTACTACTGCTCCTACTACTACTACTCCTACTACTCCATTTACTCCTACTACTACTACTTCCATTACTCCTACTGCTACTTATACATACACCACGTATTGGAAAAATTTGATTCAACAGAACAGAACAGACCAGGCAGATAAATTGAAACCGTCACAATAATCTTATAGCATTTTTCAAAAAGGACGCTGTCAGATGCCAATTCAATAATATACTCGTATATATATACATTTTATGGAGATGACACCTGTCAGCGTACCCATCGTGCTCAATACCACCACGCCACGCCAATACTATACAATCAAAAGTCACATTCTCTATGGCATTTCAAATACTTTCTTTTACAACTTTAAATTTCATTTTGTTGTAATAGTTTCATCAGCGCTCACCGCATTCCCGTTCCCTCCAACATTTTTCCCCGCTAGAATGCCACAACATTAACAAAAGGTACCTTCCACACTGTACTGCATACCGTAGAAGTTTGCACTAATGTATTAAATTGCACTAACTTAGCGTAGTGATATACCCACATCAAGTTTCGTGCAACGCGTGTGCTGTTGATGGCTGGTGCAATGGTCGGGTTAGAAGCGGAATAAACTTGTTTCAGAGAACAAGGCCTGCTCTACGCGATACTTACAAAATAGTTTGTTACATTTTTTTTTTCGAAATTTCCGAAGGAGGTGGTGAAAAATGCATGCGTAATTTTGTGGCACGTCTCTGCTTCATTAAAAGGCACGCAAATACGCAAGATAACAAAATCTAATAATCATTGTGTTTTTTAAATTTTCAAATTAGTTTGTCTATAAAATTTGTTACAATAACTCTTAATTTATAGTTGTTATGTGTAATTAACATTGTAACGGAATGTATGGCTGTAAAATAAACTAAAATTAGACATGTTTTCGTGATTTTACCTAATCGAGACAACTTTAACCTTTTAAGTTTTTGGTTGGAGTCGGCCATTGCAAATATAGTCTAGTTTTCATGTGTATTGTTTCAGGGAAAATGCTCTTGATGAACGAGTAAAACGCGCAATAATAAAATACTTACTTTGAAGCCCATGTAATAACATTTGGCATTTCCGCTAGCCTCTTAAGCCTTGTTTTCCTCGTTGGAATTGACATTCATTAACGTGACAGCGTCTGCAGCAACACTAATTGAGTTCTCTCTAGATTTACCAGTGTGTTACAATACAATACCCGCTCTTATCTACAGTTTACAATTTGCACTTAAACTATCGTGAGACATATTTCAAAATATTTATCAGTACGGTTTTTACTCACTATTATTTTTAGTCGCTTTTGGCGACATGTTTCGGATTCTTTGGGAATCCATCCTCAGGCACGAGTGTCCGCGGTGGTTGTACGTCGTGCACTGCCCGCGCTGCCCGCCTCGTCGCAACGAGCGAACCGTACTGATAAATAGTTTACAATTTACACAGAATTGTAGTACCGGGAGTAATATATCTCTGTCCAAGCGCCCCAAGCGGACGGTTTTGCTTTTGCTCAATTCGTAAGTATTTTGATAACGCTTGTTGCCGATTTAGTGACAAGTGCGAGTCGGACTCCCCCACCGAGGGTTCCGTACTTGTTAGTATTTATTGTTATAGCGGCAATATAAATACATCATCTGTGAAAATTTCAAATGTTACTATCGGTTCATGAGATACAGCCTGGTGACAGACAGACAGACGGACAGATAGACGGACAGACAGACTGACAGACAGACGGACAGACAGATGGATAGACAAACGGACAGACATCAAAATACGTTGCGTAGTTTTAAAGATCTAAGCATACATAGGGACAGACAGACAGCAGGAAGCAACTTTGTTTTACGAGTATACTATGTTAGTGAAATTGACAGTGACTGCGCCCGTGGCAAGGCTGCAGCAGTCATGTCGCAATAGTAATAGTTATTTGCCATTCGAATAAGGTGACATTCTGATGTCAATTTTCTTGATAAAATGAGTGACGTTCGCCGCCGCGATTGGTTCAATCCGTCAATCATTTTAGGGTTAAGTAGGTTGAGGTCTTGACGAGGTACAAGCCGATTACTGTTGGTTTTTAAGAGAAAAAAGCTTGCAGATTACTTTTTATTTTCTTAATAGATGCAGGAATATGCCAAATACTTATTTTTATTTGAATGAATGAAATTAATTTATTCCAGAAAATATTTCCATATGAGAAAAATACATAATTACATAATTATTTAATTCATCAAGTCTCACGGCAGTTATTAACAGTCTCTATTTTACCTACTGAGAAAACCCTAAAATTAGATAAATATAATAACAGATTGTAGAAACTACGACTGGTGTTTTGATGTTTTGATACCATTGATGTTTTTGTAAAACAAAATAGAAATCATTTAGAATAGAAATCATTTATTCAGACAACACATCAATACAACACACATATAGCAAATACAAGACAAAGATAAACGAAACAGTAGAAATAGAGATGTGAAGCCGAAATGGTCTCCACTCAGCAATGCAGCTGGCACGACTAGCGTGGTCAACGGCGCTGGTTTTCTGTGGAGCCAGCGGAGTGTGCGAGACAGCATAGTTCGGGACGGGACACGTTGTGGACGACGTGACATAATAACATAGAGTACTATTAATATAAATATATACGTCGAATTTATATATATATATATATATATATATATATATATATATATATATATATATATATATATATATATATATATATATATATATATATATATATATATATATATATATATACAAATATACATAACTTAACTGGTGAATAACTAACTAAATATTAAATTCAGACATACGTTGTAAAATGTATTAGGCTTAACACGCACTGCGATAATTTTTTTGTGGTTTCAGAACCGCAAAAAGTGTAACGTACGGCATGCTTCATAAGCACACGCACTTGCGATCTATTTCAGTCACTGATTTTAAAAACGCAACCTGTTACAAATCAGTTCGGCCACAAAATAAGTAATAGTATTGTTCGCTTTGTAGTGCAGCAAATAATGTCATCCGAGTCAGATAGCACGTTGCCGGTAGATATCGAAAATGTGGCTAATAATATTATTATTGAATTTGCAAAAAGGCCAGCTTCATTTCAAATATCTTTGATCTATTAGAGGATGCACCCAGTACCTACGTTTTCTATTTTTATTACAATACATTCTACTCTGCGGAAATTCATTGTAATACTGAACGTGAAAAACGCGAAAACAGAAACCGCAGTTCGACTTCCTACGCAATTCGGCGGTTTCAGCAAAACTGAAAACGCAAGAAATTAATCGTAGTGCGTTCTAAGCCGTAATCAAAAGCAAAATTCCATTTCAATATTTGCTTCTCATAATTGAAAAAACTTCATGATTGGTATTATGTCAATTATGATTACGTTTATTAAAATCCTTTATAATTAATCTTATTTTAATTAAAACAGAATTGGCAGTTCAGTAAGGATTTTCGTGAAAATACCCGCATGATTTAATAATTTACACAATTTCATTGCAGACCAGTTTTTTTTTATAAATCGTGACGCATAAAATGATTATAAGTATACAAAATGCAGTTCCTTTTTCGCACCTTGTATACTTTTATTCTATTACCGATATATAGTAAGCTTATACGTAAGAGTAAGTACTTTATATGTTATATTGTGCAATAAAGTTTAAAATAAATAAAATAATAAATATACGGAAATATTTAAAAATATAAGAGGTACCCATGATTCACTTGTTGGTATGATTAGCACCACATACTTAGCGCCACTTGCACTATCCCACTAACCCGGGGTTAGCCCGTTAAACCGTTAACCCAGTGTCAAATTGTACTGGTACCCATGGTAACTCCAGGTTTAACCGGTTAACCAAGTGTCAAATTGTACTGGTAACCATGGTAACTGCAGGTTGAAGCGGTTAACCCCGGGATAGTGAATGTAGCAGGTGGCCCTTAGCTAAGAAATTCTCGTCGGCTAAAATTAATTCCGTGTAGAAAATGGCGGCCAGAGGTGAAAATATTACCATTAGTGCTTCAAGTTAGAAGTTTACGAAGAAAACAATTTCTCAGCCGTTCCGGCCGCGTATTACACCGAGTCCGGTTTAAGGTGCAGTAAGTTCGTTTCTTCTCTCACTCTCACTGACGCTGCGTCTTACGTAAGCGAACAACTCGCGAACGCGAAGCGAAGCGGCGCGGCGCGGCGCGGCGGGCCCACGGCGTTTGCAGTCGTGACGAGATCGCCCACGTAGGACACTTCTTTAGGTATCAAAGGATTGATTCACCCCGCGCCGCATCGCTTCGCTTCGTTCGCGTGGTGTTCGCCTACGTAGTACGTAGTACGCTGCGTGAGCGTAGGCGAGAGCGAGATGAAAGTGCGTGCCCGGAAGCGCGAATATCATGTTTTGTATTTTTTGTGTTTTAAAAATGAAAAAGTATAATATTGCTCATTAGAAAAAAAAAAACCTAAGTTTATGTGCAAAATAATAAATATAAGTTTTTAAAGTGCATTTTAGATCTAGTATGTTCGTGATTTTTAGGTTTCCGTACCCAAAGGGTTAAAACGGGACCTTATTACTACGACTCCGCTGTCCTTCCGTCCGTCCGTCCGTCTGTCACCAGGCTGTATCTCATGAACCGTGACAGCTAGACAGTTAAAATTTTCACAGATGATGTATTTCTGTTGCCGCTATAACAACAAATACTAAAAACAGAATAAAATAAATATTTAAGTGGGGGCTTCCGTATAACAAACGTAATTTTTTGCCGTTTTTTGCGTAATGGAAACCTTTCGACTCCGATCGCACTTGGCCGGTTTTTTTTTTCGAGCGAAAGTCCAAAACAGGATTCCAATCGCTGAAGTCCCTAGAGAAAGGTCTCAAGATTGCTACACTACATACACTGAAGAAAAAGTGACCAAGTCCACCGGTGGCCTAGGCGGGATTCGAACCTGCGTCTTCAGCTTACGCGGCTAACGTCCTGACCTAAATTCTCTAGTGCTTTGAAAGGCTAGGAATGGCGAGCAGTTTGTGCTTGTATCTCCTATACGAATTCTTTACTGGATTACTGTAGGTATAGCGAGACAGTTGGTACTGCCATCTATATATATGTATATATATATAGTCGTCCATGTCGTGTCCGACAACGGCGACTTTTACAAACTCCTCTGATCAGCACGTATATGGCTCGCAAAACCGAACTTCGTTTTAAATATCCGGTCGCACTGTGTACAATAAAGCTTCCCTTGTTCATTATAAGTATATGCGTAGGACGGCTTAGGTCGAGACTTCCGTTGAAGGCGCTTTTGGTCCAGGTGTCCCATCTGAGCGTTGTGGGAGGAGCTTGCGGTTAAGAGACCGGAATGGCGCAATAAGGTAAGAGAAGGTGTAGCTACTTTCGAAGAAGCTCGACTGCCATCTATCCAACTAGGGAACAAATCAAATTATTTTGTTTTTTTTTTTAAAGTAGTCACACTACAGGGCGGCTAAAAAATAAGTGCATTCCCGTTGCCAGGGAGTTTTTAGGAACTGAATAACTTTCACTATGGGACCAACCACGAAATCGCGGAAATTTTTTTACCCTCCCATAGAAAATGGACCAGCCAAAATGTATGAAACAGTCAAATTTTTTTTCGCGATTTCGGGGTTTATCCCATAGTAAAAGTTGCTCAGTATAATCAGTATAATTCCCTGGCAATGGGAATGCATATATTTTTTTGCCAGCCTGTATATAACCTTGTTTTAATTACAAAAATACGTGTCCCATATAGTGTAACTGCCCCTTAACGTAGTTAGCGCCTTTCTTAAACGACATATTCATATTTAAATTTATTGCGCAACTCCTCCTTCTAGTTAAGGCTACGTAGTTGCTCATCGTTGAACGAACTTGCCACTTTTAACGCTTCGCCGACTATAAAGTTCAGAATAAGACTATAAAAGTTCTGGAGGAGATGGTTTTGGTTTAAGATTAAATGTACAAAGTTGTACTTTGTGGAATTATGTAGACTGTAATCTTAAAACGGCCTTGATTGAAAGCTAAGTGACGCAATTAAAATATTTTCAATGAAAGAATTAATATTCTACTTATCTGCTTTGCCCAAATTGCCCAAAGGTTGACTGGTACTGCCTTATGGCATTAAGCTTGCCTTTAATTGTACGTTTGTATTTATTTTGTGCAATAAAGATTAAATAAATAAATCCTTTTGTGACGGAAGGGTAACTACGGAACGGAACCCTACACTGAGCATGACCCGTCATGCTTTAGGCCGGTTTTATTATTATTACAAGCTTTTATTTAACTTGCCCTGTAAGCATGTAACATGTTATTTATTTAGTTAGTATGGGTCAAATCTTGGAAGATAAAATTTGACCTATTTCCCGATTTTCTATTGAGCCGAAAATTTGCATACATATTGTAAGCCGGGTGACAATGCAATATTATGGTACCATCGAGCTGATTTGATGATGGAGACAGGAGGTGGCCATGGGATCTCTGTGATAAAACAACGCAACCTAATTGTATTTGGGGTTTTTAGAATTGTCAGGATGAGTATTAGTTGCCTGCGGTAAGAAATGTACAGTCAGCGATAAAAACTTGTACCAAAAATCAAATGTTTGCCAAAAACTTATTGTGTAGTTTGTTGCATTTAATCCCACTCTCAAAGTTTTCCTGAAACAACAATAATGGAATTTTGTAATTCTATCTCTTCTTATTCCATTCTTCGATTTAATACTTTTCCCGCCAACGACGCGTCCTGAATAAATTAAACACGCAATTTAAAGTAAACTGAAATGTACAAGAATCAACATTTAATTCACTCGCTAGTAATGAAGACCCCCTTTTTTCCTTGGGAAGGGTTGTATCTACCCTGTTTTGTTAGAAAGGAAATCCGTTGGAATGCTTTAAGATTTCGCTTTAAAACATAAGAGTTAGCGATTTTTTATAGTGAATTAATATGAGCACTGTTAACTTTAAAGGAGTATTATATTGCTATAAGTATACTTATGAGCTTCAGCAATTAGCGGACCAGACTACGAGTCAAAAGTATCTACATCCCACAATAAAAAATGAAAAAAATATTTACATTTACAGTGATATTATCCGCGTTCCCGGGCACGCTTGGTCCCGCTCAGTGCTCACTTGCTCAGCAAGCTGCGTTCGGAGAAGGTTATTTATTTTATTTATTATAATCAAATGTTTTAGAAATATAATTATTATATTCTATTCTGTACAGTTAGCGCTTCCGACGTATATTTGGTCTCAGTATTAAAATAATTATTCATCAAATGTTAAAATTACAATTTAACAAAGCTCCACAAAACTGTATTTAGTTTGACTGTGGAGTCAAGTATCAATCTCTTTTTATACTTAGTTCTAATTATTAGGTATATTAAGTAAAATTTAACACAATTTGATGTTACGGTATGTTACGGAACTGACTGAACTCGTATATCGGAAACTTATGTGAGTTCAGTCAGTGAGGATAACCTCACAAATACCTTCTTTAATAATTTATTCGCACTTACGCTTCCGCCTATGACTTGCCCCCAATAAGCCCGCGACAGGAAGTGCGAGTCGGAAAAATGGCCACGCTTCCGGTAGGCTAATGGCGTCGTGTACTGTGCTTGATGGCGTGTTTCCTGTGCCGCAGATTTGGGCATATCAAGGGATAAAGTTACCCTGAGTATTATGTATAGGTACTTATATGGCAGCATATAACACATACATAATGTTATGTATGTATTGCAAGTAAAGGTGAGCATTCTAAAGCTAACCGAGGTTAGTAGATGTATGATTTAGATTTAGATTTATTTATTTCATAATATGATATTACAATATAAATTATGTAAAGAAAAATTCGCTACAGAAACGTCTTTGTGAATAGTTATCGTTACCAGAGGGTCTACCGCGAACCACGTTCGACGTGTTGCCTCCCTGTTTAATTGATCATTTGTCACACTTACGTACGAGTTTACAAGTGTGACAGTGTAAGGCCTGAGTGGACGCTCGAGTTGGGCTGCAGCGGGGCGGGGCGGGGCGTGCGGCGTGCATGTTAAACAAATGCAACCGTATTGGTGCGGCCTTAGTGCACGCTGCTCACATTGTGAGCCCGACGCCACGCTGCACGCCCCGCCGAACGCTCCGCTTCGAGCGTCCACTCAGGCCTTACACTAACAAACGCCTTGAATATAGAGACGTGTTCAGATATTTGTATTCTCCTACTATTTTTACCGTTGTGGTACATATCCCAAAATACCAAAACTTTGTAGTACTATACATATATGTATATTTTACAATATTTATATTTAACAAGATGTGCGCGTTGGAGGGTCTGCCATTTTGAGGCCCTAATTGGAAACATAAACATGTACAATGACACTTCACGTCAAAGCAAGTGCTGCCATCTACCGTTCTTGTCGTACAATTTGTCGTATTTAAAGCTCCTAAGACCTTGATACTGGCGAAATCGTCCCACTGGACTGAAGCCATAATTTTAAAATAATTAATTGTGCATAGTAGGTTCTGCCATCTTGTGGGTTACATCGGGAGCATAAACTTCACATTTACGCCTCGCGCCACAAATCTGACGGCTCCTGTGCTGCCCTCTACAGTTAATGCACGCTCCCTATTTATTATACGGAAAAGGGACCGCAAACATTAGAAGAAAGGCTTGCACAAGCCCCGACTTGACCGCGCTCCTTTGACAGTGGAGTGCCGCAGATTACACTTAGACGAACCTCGTTTCATTCAATGCCATTCTTACACTCGCTTTGATGTATACGCGTTACAAATGTGTAGGCGACTTGTATTATTAAATTTTCGTTATTAATAACGAATATTCCGCGGCGGAACACAAGACAAAGATACTTACTCACCTACTCACACAACCCTTTATTTTCGTTTTGCCATAATGGAGTAAATCTAAAAATACAAGTCGCCTACACATTTGTAACCCATGGTTAATATATATTAACCATTAATTTAAACTACTGTTTGATTAGACTTTATGTCAAGTATGTAGGTAAATAGAGTTTCTGCGGTATAACAAATATCCGAAGGTACGAACTTTCACACAAATAGGTTCTTACCTATTGGTGTGAAACTAAGGTCAATATGGCTAAGATCATCTGTCACATAAGACCGTTTACAAGCTCGTCACTTGTAACTCTTGCGTTTTTACACCACTTACAGAAGGTCGGTAGAGCAGGAGCGAACATCTTCCTGACTGTGTCTGAGCGAAGTGCTTTTACAAATATGAGAGTTCTTGTCCTGTGATCCGTGATGGTCTTCCCAAACAAAAAAATATTATATGCCGGTCTTCACCACAGTGACCTTATACAAAATTTGCCTTGGTCTTTCTTTTCTAATTTGCGCTATCTATTTACAGTCTTTGAAAGTATTTTCTTAATTCATCCTACAAACCTAAATACTAACTTCATCATCATCATTATCATATCAGCCTTTTATCGCTCACTGCTCAGCATAGGCCTCTCTTCGAGTACGCCACTAATCCCAGTCCTGAGCCAATCTCATCCAGAAGTGACCCGCAATATTCCGGATGTCGCCCACCTACGAACCAACGACCGCCAGGCACTCCCTTCATCTGATAGCGGCCACCTTTCCGTTAATATTTTGGCCCACCTGCCATAACTCTGCCTGGCAAGTCGTCACTAACTTCATAGCCAGAAATAACTCATCGAATCGAACCTGTCCAAGAGGCGTATTCTAATTGTAATGCAGGTTATGAATTTGATCTGGATTTGTTATGTATATGATCTGTCAGTGTCAAAGTTTTTTAAACAGAAACGTAATTGTTGACACTGACAGATCATATACAATACAAATCCAGATCAAATTTATAACCTGTCATTACAATCAGAACACGTCTCCAAGACTATTTTAACAGACAATCAATATCAAACTACGGACGGTTAGTCACATATTCTGGTAGCCGAGATTTATTTAGTACAGTCAACGTCAATGGTAGTTAGTAGCGGATGAAACAACGCATCAAACGTATCTGCCATCCTGGTATACTTCTCCAAATAAAGATTACACCACAATTTTATTGTTCTACATACAGAGACTAACTAACTCTCTCTATAACTTTATAGAGTGTGTAAATCCAATACGGGCGATAAATTAAACCAGACATAGAATTTATCTGTGTAATCATTATCTAAGTAGTTTTTAGGGTTCCGTTCCCATAGGGTAAAAAGGGCGCTGTCTGTAGTTCATATTTACACTGAACTCAGTTCAGTATAGTACATAAAGATGTAGGTATATAATGCCTAAGGCCATAGAGATGATAATCTTCTTCTTCCTCGGTCCCTCATTGCTGAGGATCGCGACCATGTATGCTCCGTCTCCATAGTGTGCGGTCATAAGCCACATGAGTCACGCACTGCATGTTGCCGCCAACCACCCTCCTCACACCATCAGACCATCTCGTGGGTGCTTTTCCTCGCCCGCGCTTGCCATCCATTTGACCCAAGATAATCTGCCTTTCTAGGTCATGCTTCTTAGACCGCATGATATGTCCAAAAAAGCTGAGTGCGCGTTCTTGACATATTGTAGAGAGCCGCGTGGTGATTTTCAGCTCCTCTAGGATGGACTTATTGGTTCCCATAGCCGTCCAGGGTATGCGTAAGAGTCTTCGCCAACACCACAGATGATAATAGATACCGTAAAATGCGGTGAGTAGGAGGAAATTAGACATTCAAACCTCGATAACATTTTATTTTTACATATGCAAACTGAATGGTGTATATAATAAGTGTTCCGGACATTTGTATTTTAGTTTTTACTTTATTTTGGGTAGTTCCATTTCATAACTTTGACGATAAACAGGAAAAACCACCTCACCCCGTAGTCCCTCGTAATTGTGGTGAGATGGGTTTTCATACAAAGGTGATTTTCGAAGATTGTTGGATCGTTTTTTTATTATGAGTATTACTATAGCTCCATTTTAAATTGGAATACATTATTTTTGTAGCAGTAGCCCTAAAAACCCATCTCACCCCCCTTTCAACTCTTCTCTCGCCATTCATAACCCAACTCTCCCCGCGAAACCTACTCACCCCATTTTACGGTACATTCAATAGTGTACTGTACCTTTGTTTATGGTTTCTAGTAGAATAGAAAAATAAAGAATATTATAATGTAAAACCTTCTTTTCTTGTATCAGGCAAAGCCACTTACCAGCCACGGGGCCTAATTAAACTAGGGCAGGTAAACAATTGTAAGCACTGCCGGGACCGGGAATCATTCCCGGGAATTTGTTTACTTGCGTTTGGGGTAAAGAGCTTGTTTTTTATAAGATTTTTATGAGACTGCCAGAAAATTAAATACATTTAGAAAGTCGATAGAGATGGAGATTTCGTAAAGGGGATATCGATTTAGACGACGGTACCTACGGAGCGGTAGGTTCTGTTTTCAAGACGAAAGGTCAAAAATGCACTTTAAAAATTTGTAACTAATTAGGCACAAAAGCTAAAAATATGAAAATTGCTTTTAAAAATCGGCAATATCATGTTTGATAAACGTATCGATTATTATTATTTTTATTTAAACGTACAGAAAATTTAATCCCGGGCACGCACTTCCATATCGCTCATGCTTACGCTCAGTGAGAGTGAGAGAAGAACACCAACTTACTGGGCCTTAAAAATCTGCAAAGCCATTCTATTACTGTCGTGATTATGACGTTCAATCCGTCACTTACTTTATCAAGGAAATTGTTAGATACAGCGGCGGCATCAACGCTGCCGCACAGTGGCGTAGCTAGGCGTGGGCGAATGGGGCCCTTGCCCACGGCCTCGCGCTTAGGGGGCCTCGCAAAGCCAACCTTTTTAGTACCTTGGGAATACACATTGAAAAGGGCCTCGCAGATTTGGTTTATGCTAACGGCTAGATTAGTTACGCCACTGCTGCCACAGTAATGCAGCTACAGTTGGCATTCCAATGTCACCTGAAAATAAGTATTTCAGTTACAGTCGGTTATGATAGTATGTGAGACTTACAACACAATAAATAAATCTTGTTAAATAATCATGTTAAAAGTAATTTTGACGGCATATTAAAATGAGGCAAGTCTCGCTCTTGTCTGCATGTTGCGAGATTGCAATTAGTGATTGTCATATGGATAAGACATAATTTAAAATAAATTTATAAAGTTATATTATAGTCCATCTCGTTGGAGGCCTACCGGCAGTTCGTCTTCCGGTACGCGGACGCCACTCCAGAGCCTTCCGGCCCCACCGGCCATCAGTTCCGCGAGCAATGTGCCCCGCCCACTGCCACTTAAGGTTTGGAGCGACGACCTGGTGAAGGTCGCGGGAATTCGGTGGTTGCGAGCGGCACAGGATCGGTCGGAGTGGCGAGCCTTGGGGGAGGCCTATGTCCAGCAGTGGACGTCTATCGGCTGACATGATGATGATGATGATGATGATATTATAGTCAATTAATTTTTTTCCTTCTTAGGTTAGGATTTTTATGCATATATGTACACACAGCACATTATTATTATTAATATTAGCCTCTGCTAGTGATATCGTCCGTATCGAATTAAAAACAAAATATCGGCCATAATTTCACCCTCTTAGGGGTTGAATTTCTAAAAATCCTTTCTCAGTGGAGCTCTGCTACATTTGATGAATAAATGTTTTCAATTTCAAGTTTAAGACTAATTAACTTTTAATAATAATATACACTTTACATACCCAATATTCAAATTCAAATACAATCGTATGTCGTAGTCGTATCCCTAACAGTCCTCATACAGGATGTATCAGTTTGCAATTTATCAAAGTCAGGGCGGGTAGCGTCGGCATTAATTACGGCGTTTTGAATCACGTCATCGCTGTACACGATACGATGCGATAACTGAACTGATAGATAAATGATGGCAACTTTCATGTACGTCATATAGATTTTAGTATATTGCGAGCCTGTCGAAGTTTATAAACCTTCAACTTAATTTACTCAGTATGTAACTGACAGATTAAAAGGAGAAGATATGAAATATACGACACTGAGGTACAGTAAAATGGCCGTACTTTGCTCCATTATTTACTCCACTTTAAGGAAATTTTTATTATTTTATAAACAGTTTATTATTAAATATTCAGACGAATTGAATACGTGTTCCGTTTAGTAGTTGCACGTAACCGTGACTTCACGCCTATAAGTCCATAAGCCGTATGGATAGCACTTGTTTGCCTAGGCAGATCATGTTGAGCCAGATAGCATTTCAAAAGCGTCGCATTGGACGTCCCTTGCTGCGTTTAAGGACTGCGTGAAAAGCGACATGGTCGCTTTTGACATCAATAGGGACACTTGGGAGGAGCTCGCGTCAGATCGCGATGGATGGAGGGATACCATCGCGAAATTTCGCGAAATTCACGACAACGCCTTGGCCTTGCCCGAAAACGCGCAAAGAGGCACAATCCATCTGATGTTATACATGGCTCCCTATTTCAGCTGCCACAAATGCGGTCGCAAATGCTGGTCCCGCAGTCCCGCATACGCTTATACAGCCACGAGAGACGTTGTAACATTTAAAACTTTAGCGTTTTGAACACATATTAAATCACATTTACAAACGGGTCTATCGCGAATTTATTTTGTTACCTTTATTTACCGACGTTTCGACACAGGTTTCACTGGTCGTGTTCGCGGCTGACTGACTGAATAAATTCGCGATAGACCCGTTTGTAAATGTGATTTAACACGAGAGACGTTGTTCTTCGCATACAGACGCTACATAAATCATCTGTCGAGATATTAAGGGCTTCAAAGGCCGATTGGCATCTACAAACTGCTCCGAACTCTCCAGCTTTTAAGCACAATAGCTCAAAAGGGTTACTCGGTGGATTACCCCTGACGGCCCTGACAATGGTTAATCGGTGTAAACACAAATCAGTGCCGAACGACTGCCGGCTGCGATCTCGGACAGGCCCGCACATGTCGGCTGTGGGCTTACTGTGACGTAAACAGCAGATGGCATTGACGCAGTAAGGTAACACACAGATGCAGGTTTTGATTTGTCTTTCATGTTCACGAAAATTAGTTTTGGCCAATATAATGAAGAAGTAGAATTGGCTTCAGTATCCTTAGCCAACAGGACTCTTACTTAGACTGATGAAAGTATGTTTTTTTCTTTGCACTGGATTAACAGTAGCTGTACATTTTAATTAGTCTACCTTTATAGAATCAGTGCCTAGCCAAAGATTTTGCATATTAAAAACATAGTTTTAATTGGTGTGTGGTTTCTTCTAGTAACAAGAACAGATAAATGCTATTTACACTTTAGTTAATATCATTACTAATAAATAATTGATTTTATAAAACAGGTGTTTTACACCTTCTGACAACAAAAAAACCTTCTGATTCCAGTAAATGAACAGGGGTGTTCAGTTCATTCACTAGAACCACCTGTTTTGACTATTGGGGCCAGTACCTGAACTACGCGTCTATCGTGTTTTTTTAAATTGTTTTAAAATTTTGAAACAATAACATTACTAAAGCATTCGTATAAATGCTTAAAATTGCAAACAAACTCCTTCAAGCCTCCTTGAAAGATTTTATTATAAATGTAGTTCATTCATTCACTGTTCATTTCCTGTTCATTTACTAGACAATGTTTGTTCATTCACTGGTGATTTCCCATTTCCCTACATTTAAATTCATATAATGTAAAATGACAGGATATTACTCAAAAACAAACTAGAATACTTGTTATGAAACCCTATAATATATTTTTTAATACAGTTGCTCAAAAAGTGGTACTTTTTGTGGCTGCGTAGCGTGCGAGAAGCTCAATTTCTCGAACTAGTGCTTTTTACTTTTTAGTTCCAAACTATACTTTCGAAACGCAGTTAAAATTGAATTTAGCGCGGAGCAGGTACCAGGGCCTCATGAGTTATGAGGAGGTGTCGTTGACCAACTCGCGCCGGGCCCGCGGCGGCCGCGGCCGGGCCGCGCACGAGTATGAAGGTATCGCGGGCTGCGGCAGCTCGCGTATCTTAGCTGTATAGGTACTTTTGGTTTTGGTTTGGTTTGGTGGTATGATTCTACTAATGATATATTAATTTATTATTTTTTCGCAATTGTATTAAAAAACGTCGTTTACAACACGTGTGAAATGTCTTTTTACCACTCGTACCCGTACCTCGGTACTAGTGGTAAAAAGACATTCTTTTCACACTAGTTGTAAAATGTACTATTATAGTCTTACTCTATTAGACGTCATTTGGTTGAAAATTATTTTACTACTGTAATTGAACAGTACACTGTGTTAGTCTGCCCCCATATGTGGCTGAGCCTAGTTTACGCTCCAGCCTAGCCCACAAGTTGCTCCGACAAATACGAGCTGAATTACAGGCTACTCCACTGCTTTCCACTGTTCCTTTGTAATAGAATTCTACTGTCATCAGTCTTAGTGTGTTTCGTACATCAGCTGTTGTGTGGAATGGAACCAGGATAAATAAGAGACCTAACGATAACATTTTACTCTATCTATTGAAACACAATTCATTTTTAACACAAAATTCGTTTATGAAAAGGCATTTAACGAAATGAGCACATTTTTCGTTTATTTCAGTAACAAATCGTTTATTTCTTTCATTAAACTCTTGGCAAAAAGTGTAACTGACTAAAAAGTAAAGTAACAAGCATAAATCATTACTGAATAGCAAATGCTACTAAATTACATTACATTAGGAATTCAGAGCTAAGTTCTTTCTGGCAAAACACTTAAACTGTGAACTTCAGTTGATATTATCCTTATTTAACTATAAGTAGGTAGTTACTCTCTGAGCTGGCAATTAAGTCAAGCCTGGCATTATATAAGCTATGTCGATGATCATGGTCCTCCTGCTGACTTCTAATTTATCTGATTCGATCTTGCGGGTTACCTATAATACCATTTCGAAAGATGTTTTGTCGATAATTGTTTCATTCATCGAAGACGTTTCATCAAATCTTTTTTAAGCCAAAGCTTGATCAATCGAGGGTATCATTCATCGAAATATCAACAATGACTTAGGTTAGGTTAGAACTGCGACCGAGTGCGGCCCTTACAGAACTAAAGTGCCACCAGAGTGAACCAGAAAAGTAACCTAACCTAACGCACTTTTCTGGTAACCCATAGCACACTCCATTTTCCCAAAAAGTCCAAACTTTAAGCGCTCCTTACCAATCTTTGTTCCAGATTTTAATGTCGGTTATAAATCAAATGGCGGATGTTGCCCAAAAATTTATAGGATGGCGCTGATGACGGCCATTGTAGACGCTCGACTAATTAAGGACGTTATTGGTCGCTATTATCTTTCATTCATCTCAAACTTAACCTGTTTACTTAAGTAATTGTGAGCCTTTCGGCGCGATTCGAGAAATGAATTACAGATTCACTAGATATGAAATATGTGACATTTCACGGCAAAAGGTACCTTATGGCAGTTATGGCGGCTGGCGCTTACGTCGCATAGTGTCGCAAATTATTGCGGCGCTATGCGACGTAAGCGCCATCCAATATTAATTGGAGCGGCGTTAATAATAGCGTAAGCTCCAACCGCCATAAGGTACCATTACCCGTGGGACGTCACATATATTTACTATTTCATATCTAGTGAATCTCTAATTCATTTCCCGAATCGCGCCGCAATTTTGGAGTACGTACGTTCGTTCAAAAAAAATTCTGGTTATTTATTATATATTAAGCAGTTGGTAGTTGGAAATGGACGTGTATGAGGAGCGTGTCTTCGTGAATAATTATTAGTGCATATTTGTATTTAACTGATATGTGTACAAGTGATCATGTTGTCACCAACTTAGTTGCGTTGTTCGGGTTTTTTGCCACGGCTCATGGGAGCCTGGGGGTCCGTTTGTCCGTTGGTCCGGCAGTTGCCTAACGACGACGACGGACGAGACGTTTGGGATTTGGCGTATTAGGCACTAGACCTTCCAACCCAGAGGGGAAACTAGGCCTTATTGGGATTTCACGATGTTTTCTTTCACCGAAAAGCGAATGGTAAATATTAAATGATTATCGTACATATAAGTTCTGAAAAACTCATTGGTAGCTACTAACCGGAGTTTGAACAAGGGACCTCCGGATTGAAAGTCGCACGTCCGTTCCGCTAGAACTACCACTACTACTACCAACACTTTTTTGTTGAGTTCGATATATCAATGAAACTTTAATTGGAATATGTGTTTTGCTTCCTATACCTGTATTACACACACACATATCCAACAAGAACCGTTAAGAGGGTAAGAGGTGGGAATAATTTAATTGAACAAAAATAGCACTTCGAAACGCAGAACTCCATACATAGGTACACGGCGTAACACGCACTTTATAGCTTATGCTTCCAAATCATTTGCAAAGCATATGTTAAATCATAAATTCGTATCAGGCACATACCGCACAGAAATGCCTAGTATCGAAAAAATATTTCGTCAACAAAATTTGAAGCGTATTCGAGACACGCTCATCCGGTACCTGGGAGCCTTACTGCAAATGGGACTTCGGTCTGTGTGGCGCAAAACATAAGGGGCATTATTGCGTGGAGCGAAGATTCGATCTTTTTAAAGAAAGGACGCTTGTCACGGGGAATTTATCGCATGTTGCACGCGCATAATTATATTGCTATCACGCTCGCACAGTGACATTGGCTGCCATCATCATGGACGGGACAGCAATATAATTACGCGCGAGTGATAAAGATAGGAACAGGCGGGTCAATCTCCGAAATTTCTCGAGTTAAGCGTCCTTTCTCAACAAAAGGTAATCGCATAACCATTCACAGCAAGGCCAGGAGCATATAATATCGTCAGTCACCTCAATTTTTTTTTATATGTTCATGTCAATAACTGACGTTCTTTCTACCGCGACGTGGCTGACGATTTCTTAAATACACAATAGCATCTAATCTATCATCTGACAAAGAAGGTATTCAACGGGAAGCAATGACAAATTTTTTTTACGTGTTTCGGTGGCTGTCATTGGTCAACCTAACAACGGAGCGGCAGCTGACGTCCACGAGGGTTCATCATACATAGCCGTTAACCACTATACGAGTTATCGCCCGGGAGGCGATTGGTCATTGAAATCTGTTCCTGGCTCGCGGTCTAATCGTGATACCAATCTTTCTAACAAATATTCATCGCAAAATCATTCTGTTGAGCAAAAGTTTATCATAATTACGTATTTCGAACAAACGTTCGTCGCAGAGCCGTTCTGTCAACCAACAGTTTATCGCAATAGCGCCGCCGCACATTTGTTCATCGCACGTTTTTAGTTCGAAGTTCAAAGACGCACCCAGTCGGTGCAGAGTTAGCTTGGACGGACTAAACTGTGGAATGAACTATTGCCTGAGGTATTTCCTGGCCGATACGACCTTTAAACCTTCAAGAAAAGAGCGTACTCCCATCTAAAAGTCTGGCAACACACTTGCAACTCCTCTGATGTTGCAGGTGTTTATGGACGACGACATTAGGCGATTTGTCTGCTCGTTTGTTTCCTGTATCATTGAAAAAACTTTAATACTTATCCTTTCAAGTGGCTTACGACATTTTTGAGTTGAAAAAATGTCGATTTTATTTTAATTAATAAAAATTCCAAATTTAAATGACGTTAATTGTCCGCGAGGCGGTTCCTGCCACTTCAAGGGTTGCTCGACGTAATATTTGCCCGTACGGTCCAGTTCTCATCGTCAAACAGGGTGATCCACAATCCGTCGATGCATCGTGGTAGCGTTGTTCCAGGTCCTGATTGAACTACCCGACAGGAATATTGGGTACAGTCTGCTTCAATAGATGAATAAAACAGCGCTCCTAAAGTATCTGCCATTTTGGAATTATTTTCCCAATAGAGATATATCCCCAAAAAGCGCTGATGGCCTAGCGGTAAGAGCGTGCTACTTTCAATCCGGAGGTCGCGGTTTCAAACATCGGCTCGTACCAATGAGTTTTTCGGAGCTTATGTACGTAATCGACGAATGAAAATCGAGGGGGAGGCCTTTGCCTAGCAGTGTGACACCGTATAGGCTTATTAGGCTTATAATAATAATTTATTTATTTATACTTTATTGCACATAAAATAAGTACAAATGGTGGACTTAATGCCTTAATGACTTAATCATGTACGTAATATCATTAAATTTAATGTTTACGAGTTGCTTTTCGGTGAAGGTAAATTCGAGGCACTTCTCAAATATTAGCGATTTCAAGCTAAACTCAAGTGGCATTTAAAAAGTAACATTTGGTAAAGTAGACCTGTTGATGAAGACCAGACCGTAACGCAGCGTACTACTTAGGCGAAAAACACGCGAACGCGAAGCGAAGCGATGCGGCATGGGGTGAATCAATCCTTTGATACCTTTAAGAAGTGTTCTACGTGGGCGATCTCGTTGTGAACGCGAACGCCGTGGGCCCACAGCGCCGCGCCGCTTCACGTTCGCTAGTTGTCCGCTTACGTAAGACGCAGCGTAACTCCTCAATGATATAGAATATATTTTAATTTTTTTGCTATACACATAAATATGTACACAGCTTTTCACTTAATAAAAGCACGTGACCAAAATACCAATTTATAAATTATTGATATGAGATTATCTGATTTAATGAACGCGATAACGTTCTAGATTGTATTATTATAGTAATTCTAGATGGAAACAATAATAGATAGGGAAGTCATCTGCCCCATCGTGCGTCCGTCCGTTCAAATTAGTCCGTCCGTGAGTCTGTCTAATTTAACTCCGCACTGACTTTGCAAAGTGACATGGTAACTGTCATGACAGGAAAAGCGCAACGTCACATTAGAAAAGCAGTTTGAGCTTTGAGTTTGGAATTTTTTGCGCGGGAATACGGTTAACTAATAATAAATAATGAAATATTGGACAATCTTATACAAATTGACCTAGTCCCACGGTAAGCTTTATGCTTGTGTTGTGGGTACTAGACGACGATAACACCGTGGGACATTTAAGCCCGAAACAGTTTAACCACGCATTCCTGAGGTCATAAGGAGTAAAGAATGTTACTTACTTATATGAGTTTGTCTGTCCGTCTGTCTGTCACCAGGCTGTATCTCATGAACCGTGATAGCTAGACAGTTGAAATCTTCACATATGATGTATTTCTGTTGCCGCTGTAACAATAAATACTAAAAAGCACGGATCCATTGGTGGGCGAGTCCGACTCGCACTTGTCCGGTTTTTTACATTTTAATGAGAAATATGTTGTGAAATAACAACTTGTCATCAGCGATTAAGTATATTATAAATATATATACTGAATGGCGTCAAAAAGTTTTGAGACGCTTCATTTTGGAAATACCGTATCTATAGATTAAAGTAATCATTTGGCGAATCAATCAAATTAATTATTGTCACTGTGGCGAAGTTTCTGACCGGCTAAAGTCATGTTTCGGGCTGTGGCATTGTTTTTAATTTTTAGTTTAGCTTATGCTAAACATGAAATTTACGATGGGTGAGTTTAGTTTAAGTGAATTTAAGTAAAATCATTATCATAAATACCATTGCAGCATAGGTATACCTATACGTCCCACGGCTGGGCGTCACTGTCACGACATATATCAGTCTCATTTTCTTTAAAGGTGTCATTCGGATAGCAACTGCAGCCGCATTACTGTTGCTGCATTACTGCTGGTACTTGCGTTAACATGGGCGCTGTCAGTGTCAATTACCTTGGCAAAACAAATTATGTTAATATGTATTCAATATACGCGATATAATCTGATTTCATGTTCGTTAACGCATAACTACTGCGTTCAATCCGTCACTCATTTTATCAAGCAAATTGACAGTGACAACGCCGCAGCAGTCAAGCCGCCATAGTAATGCAGCTGCAGTTGCCATCCCAATACGTTGCTGGCGTTGCCGTATTGCTGTTGCAATAAGAACGTTCAATCGGTCACTCATTTTATTATAGAAGGTAGACAGCGACTTCGCAAATTTCCTACTGCTGCAAAACTACAGCAGTAATGCTGCTACCGTCGCAATGAAAATGAAACCTTTAGTAACAGCCGAGGTTCGAACTACGACTTCCCGTTTTGGAAGCAATAAAATAATGAATGGAGAATTTGTACTCGACACACTTTTATCGCCCACTGAGCTAATCACATCCAGAATCCGCAATCATCCGAATGTCGTCCACCCAACGAGCTAATGGACGTCAGGCGCTTTCTGCATCCGAAAGCAGCCACCATTCACATTATCACTCACTCTGCCTGGCTACATGTCTCGCCCAACTCCGTCTTAGTTTGGTAAAGACGTATCCCATGTTTTGAGCCTTCATCGACACATCGTAAATAATAATGCTATCTTGCTTACAGCCATCAAATTTTCAAAGTCACCGTAAAAGATCATGACCATGTTCTACTGCTTAAAGACCTGGAGGAGGATTTCGGGCTGGATATATGGTCGGAAGCGACCCTGGACCATCCAGGTATGGTCATGGTGTCAGGAGCCAGGAGCAAGATGTTCCAGGATCTGATGGCGGATGAAGGGATACAGGCTGAGCTGGAAGTGGAAAATGTGAAGGCGTAAGTTATTTCAAATTAATTTAATTTATACCTGGATACCACCCCTCCTATGCACAGAATAAATTAGTTGATACAAACAATCGCTGACTGTACTTTTCTTTAAACAGTCATACTACTTCTCATCGTGACGATTTTAAAGAGCCCAAAATGTTGATGATAATGAATGAAATAAAGTGGCAGAAAGTGATATGACAATTTCACGGCCGCATTGTCAAATTTTGCAAGATAACAGACAATGACAAAGGCATGTCGATTTGTATACTTTGTCAGTATTTGTTCTACATAAAAAAATGATAGTTGAATTTTGACAATATCCGTCCGTAAGCCCGCTGTAATTTTCTTGAGTCAAAGAGAGCATTTTTAGCATAGTATTTTTCAAACCACACAGTAGAAAATATTGTTCGATTTGCTTTCGTCATCGTACTACTGATATAAGGATAATTACCTAGTTAATACTTTTATAACAAAGAGAATATTGAGCCTACATTATTTGATAAAAAAATTGTATACATAATTTCAGTTTGTTGGATTTGGAAGACAAATTATTCGGAAATGCATCAAGCAAGAGCCGCACTTCTTCTAGAGCATCGGCTTCGGCTTTGCCTTTGAATAAAGTCTACAGATATGAAGAGGTAATCTAAATATATACCACTCATAAGACAAAACTGTTTGAACAGCCAGTTGAAAATTGGAAAAAATTGAGCTTTTAATTTGAAACATGTTGTAGCGTAGGTACCTACTAAAAAAGGAATTTTTGAAATTCAACCCAATATGGAGTAAAATATGGGTTTATAACGACTCCACTACGCAAAGTCAGGGACAGAGATTATAAAATATATTATAAATTGTACATTTTTTTTTCTATGGTAAGCCCATAAATACTCAAGTATGTAACTTTAATTTTCAGATTGACGCATATTTGGAAGAATTGGCAAGCGCATACCCAAACGTTGTTACTTTGGTTAACGCTGGCAAAAGCTTTGAAGGCAGAGACATCAAGTATTTAAAGATATCTACCACTAACTTTCAGGTTGGTAGGTCGGATAAGTACTTTACTACTTCTAAAATTTTTTCTAGGTGGATATACCTATCCACATAGATGTTGCTAGCGTAGAGCGTATAAAGGTGGATATGGAAGACTCGCATATATACAATTAAATTCAATTATTTATTTATTTCGAATCATAATATCTAGATCCATATAGTGTTAGTAGGTACAGCAAATCTTAAAATTAATTAATGAAGGTTAGTGAAATACAATTACAAATACATAAAGTATCAAATAAGTATACGGAGTAGTAGTTATATACGGAGGTAGGTATCGTTACCGGGATGTAGGATCAGCTATATTAGCTAGAATAATCAATAAGCTGTTATAGAGATAGACGCAAACAGATTGATTGTTTGGGAGAATCATTAAATGGCATTAGTCATGGACAAAGCACGGGTATAGTCTCAAACAGTAGCATACAATTTAATTCTTACAATAAAGCCCAATTCAAGATTCCCTTTTGCCTCCAATGTGTTGGCCTTAAGTGGCACTTGCACAATTTTAATTTTATTTAACTCCTTTTTCCCAGGATACCAGTAAACCAGTAGTGTACATGGAGTCTTTACTACACGCCCGTGAATGGATCACGCAGTCAGCCACTCTGTACGCGATACAGAAGCTCGTCATTGACGTTACCGAGCAAGACCTGCTGCAGAACATCGACTGGATCATCGTGCCTATTGCCAACCCTGACGGGTTCGAGTTCACGCATACTGATGTAAAATATTTTAGATTATAGTTGAGGCACGACTAATTTAGGTTTTAGGGTGTTTAAACTGTCTAATGAGCTCTAAGTTTTGCCGTTTCGGTGCCCGAAACTGCGCCGGGCCGGTTTTAGGCGATATATGTCACAGACAGAAATTAGGCTGCATTATTATTAGCTTTTGGAATGATCCGACTGCCATTAGTAGACTATAAAGAAGACACCTCTTTATAATGACTGCCCCCCCTCCAGTTGGATTGAAAAGCAGTATTTAGTATTTTATTTATACCTATTATTTATCGTGTATTGAACAGTTAGCGAATGGCTAATTATGTTTTTGATATTATCATCATAATATATATTTAATTAAAAATCTAATTTTAGCAACGTCTATGGAGAAAGAACCGTGCCGTCGGCTACATGGTCGGCGACTTGTGCGTCGGAGTTGATCTCAACCGCAATTTCGATGCTTTCTGGTCCGAAGCTTCCAGCAACATCGTCTGCATGGACACTTTCCACGGGAGCGCTCCCTTCTCCGAACCAGAAACGGACATCATCAGGAATATCATCAACGAGCATAAGGACCGATTGGAACTGTTTCTCGACATCCACAGTTTTGGAAGCATGATCTTATATGGTTACGGAAATGGTGTTCTTCCAGCCAATGGTTTGAACCTTCACCTTGTCGCTGTCCAAATGGCTCAAGAAATAGACGCTGTCAAAATGAGTTGGAACAACAACTATATAGTCGGTAACGTCGCTTTAGTGTTGTACGATGCATCAGGGTCTGCTATGGACTATGCGAAGGCTTCGGGAGTCCCGTTAGCGTATACATTTGAACTGCCGGGTTATAGATTTGGCTTTGGAACTGGTGCCGGATTCTTTGTGGATCCTGATTTTATTGAGCAGGCTGGATTTGAGACCTGGGAAGGTATTAAGGCAGGAGCCAGAAGCGCAGTGGCGAGCTACAGAACGAAGATTGATGCAAAATAAATTGTAATTTAAAGGCGTTTAATATGCAAACTGTCGTTTTATTCGTCCATATTAAATTATTTTATTAAACTACATACCGCCAGACATAAAAATAAAACCTAATTACCTACTATTTTGAGAACAATATGAGATTCGTTGTTTTATTAACAAAAGTAACAAAACGTATTACTACCAATGCTTACAAGAAGATTATTCGGATTTTAGTAGGTAGTAAGTAGGTACTAATTTCATGTGCCAATGGGACGCACCGAAATCGATTTTTTTTTAACATTGTCATTCAAAAATCAGAAGTAACACATACAGTTATAATTTAATTGACATTATTGATACTTTATATCTACAAAAAAACAATAATAAATTACCCTTGTTTTCTTTTAAGTCATTACGTCATTAGTGATACATTTATTGGTGGCGGTAGTGTGGTGGTATTTATTGTTACTAATGTTGTTGACAATCACCATATTAATTAACAATAAGTTTCAAAGGCACCCCCATCAATCACTACTGTCATGTTTATCATAAATATTTGATTGTTTATCTGGAAATATTATAAAGTACCTATTTAAACATTATCTATAATCTTGCTACCCTGATACCACCCGTAATAGTGTGTCAAGAAAGTCGAACATAATAATTTAAGTTTTTGTAAAATGTTATTGTTATTTTTGATAAGTTTGGTGCCTCTAGTGGTTGCTAAAAATGAATTGTACATGGGGTAAGTAAGACAGCTTACATTTTCAGTGAGATTTATTGCATTATCAAAATTTTACTTATATTTTAACTTTGATCTTGTTCTGTATGGGATGCATACAGTTACTGCCTTTTAACTTTAAATAGCAGTGTTAGATACGAGATTATTATGTTAGTTCGTAAGTATTCTTATATGAGAAAATAGACCAGTTTATAAACTGCCTGTTTTGAACACTTGAACTTGAGGACACACTTAACAAACATTAACACAATAACCCATTTATTATCCTTTCGTAGTTATGTGGTGGCCATAAATCGTAAGTTCAAACCTAGGTGGTGCCGTTTAGAGCACATTTTTTTTTTGTTGAAAACGCAAAAAGTTGTCAAATGATTTGGTCAGCATATCTATCATATACTCACGAGAGGTTAATATGTATTATATCAATACAATATACAAAGTTATTTAACGACTAAGATTATTCTTTCATAAATTCTGCAGGTACAAAGTTTACAATGTAAAACTCACCTCACAACAGCAGCAGGAAAATTTATATCTGTTAAAAGCAGATGTATTAGACTACTGGATAAAGCCAAACTTCAAGTATGGCGTCACAGGGTTAGCCATGGTGCCTCCGTCACACTTCAGCTGGTTTGAAGAAAGGCTTGATGAGCTGCAAGTTGACAAGGCAATTGCTATTGAAGATGTATACACGTAAGTTAATGAAGTACTCCCCTTTTTTAATGCTGTAAAATACCACTAAAAGTTAGAATAACATCGAAATAGATAGTCTAGTTATATTTCCTTATGCCTCGCCTTCACCCAAGAGCTAGTTTATTTTAGATTTCATCAACTCTCATCAGTCCTTACACCCTGTTGGGTGCTGCCTCTGCGTGCGTCCCATGACACGGGCAGGGGCAGCATTCGCTCGATTTACCCCTTACATCTCATTAAAGTGTCCAAAGGGCACCTACGTGTTGACTTCGCCTTCGCGCATGCCTCCCAAATGTCCCGAACACCATTGTTCCGTGATGGGTAAAGACATTCCAATATAAAAATAGCTACTCTCGTAGTTAACCACTATGCAACTAGATGACGTTGTCATGGATGTTGCTACGAAATGGTAAATATACCACACACCAACATATGGATATTTTTATCAACCAATGATAAACATATTTTTATATATTTATAGATACTTGTCTGCCAAGGAATCAAGTGTCACAAAGAAGGTGCCAAGCACCGCTTACAATAACGAATACCCCAATGAAACAAATGGATCCGATGGCGAGGGAGATGAAAACGATAGAATTGAAGAAAATAACGTCACTGGCGGAGACGAGGATGATGGCAATGAAACCGGAGAAACAAACGTCACCGATGAAGATGAGAATGATGGCAATGAAACTGAGGAAGCTAACGTCACTGATGAAGACGAGAATAGTGGCAATGAAACTAAGGTCACTGATGAAGATGGAGACGGTGGCGATGAAAGTGAAGAAACGAATGTTACTGACGAAGACGATAGAACTGAAGAGGTTGACGTAACCGAGGAAAGTGAAGAGTATGATATCACTTTTGGCTTTGACGATTATTATCGGTATAACACAGTTAGTATCTTACTACAGTTAATGAACTAGATAGCCACGTCCTGCCCAATGTTTATTTATAAAACCTTTAGCTTGCAATACGCTTTAATATGTTTCACGTAAATTGCCACTATTGGCAGTATTTACGTTAGTTCAATATACCAATGCCCTAAGAATTTTTGTTATTTGAGCTTCTTTCTCCATTTATTAGAAACTATAACATATATCAGGTTTATTACACTAAAATCCTGTTACAATTTTAACCTTGTTTCCTTGTTTTCAGATACTGAACTACATATACAAAATACGAAATGCCTATGAAGATTCTCAGACCACTGCTATTGAAGTTGTAGAATTTGGTTCAACTGATCTTAACAGACCTTTGGTATATCTAAAATTAACTAGAATCGGTGGCGAAGAAAACAAGCCCATTATTGTTATCGAGGGAGGAATAAATCCAAGGGAATGGATCACTATTCCCTCTGCTTTAAAGATTGTAGAAGAAGTATTAGAAAGTAACCAAGCGAGATATTTAGATAATTTTGATTGGATTGTTGTACCTGTAGTAAATCCTGATGGATATGAATACACGCATACTGATGTAAGTAGTAGGTATATAAAAAAAAATTGCAAGGTCATGCTTCTTTATTTACCTAGATACTGGCGGACTAGAACTGATCTTTATTTGGCTTTATTGGTGTTATTTTTGGTTAATGAATGTAGATATAGAAAGCTATATAACCAAAAATAACAGCCAGACTAAAAAATCTGCTATGAAAACAGTGAATATATTTTTAATATTTTTACGTTCGGTTGTGTGAATAAATCTTAAAAGCCTTATTTTGCACATTTACAGCTTCGTCTTTGGGAGAAGAATCTCAGCACGAAAAGCAATTGGGGCTTCATTTGTCCTGGCGTCAATATCAACAGAAATTTCAACATCGACTGGTCCAGAGCCGATTCTAGTTCCAGTGCTTGCAGCCACCTTTATGCTGGTGCTGAAGCAAACTCTGAAATCGAAACACAATTCATCCAAAGCATCGTAGATACTTACAAAGACCGGATCAGCATGTACATTTCTCTACAGAATGGTGGAGGCTATATCTCTTATCCTTGGCAGTATGAATTCGCTGCAAGTGGTACGTTCAGACAAAACCATTTGCTCGGCATGGAAATGGTAGCAGCAATGCAAGATGAATATCATCTGGATGTAGCCTCGGTAGCTTACGGAGATAGAGCGTCTGGTACAAGTTCAGATTATGCTAGAAGTAATAATGTGTTGTATGCTTTTAATATTGATATTGTGAGACGAGGAACTGATGGAGTTATTTTGCCAGAAAATGAAATAGTTGGCATTACCGAAGATGTTTGGCGTGCTGTGGCCGTCGCTGCTGATAATTTGATAAACTAGAATTAAAACAAATATAATTAAATGAAGTTGGTTTTTGTTTGTTTGTTTGGAGTTTGGAATACTCATAATAATAAAGCAGGTTTATGCAACAAATTCTCGAAATATTTTGAAAATAATGTATTAAAAATACTTAACTCGTGTATCGTCCCATTGCTAGATGAAAACACTTATAAAAACATTTCAATAGTTTTTCACTATATGGGATTTATGCCTTAAATAAATAAATTCAATTTCAATCAAATTGAGCCATATTTTGTCTTTCTAGTAGGTACTTAGTCAAAATGAGCTACAAAAATATTTCTGGTCACAACTCAGTGCTTATTTAAATAAAACTGATTTGAAGTAGAAATGTCTCACCAAATTGGAAACTGATCCCTTACGAAGAAAGGGAAAATCTCATTTTAAACTCTGCAATAACGACCCTCTCTCAAAATTTAATACGTTCCGATAAGATTTGTTGCACCGTCTCTTCGACTGCTTCGGATGGAAATTCTATTACTAAGAAATGGGAATATTAAATAGCTACCAGTGGGCTTTATTTAATTTTCTGCGAAGAATTTGTATTGTGCTTTGCAATCGGATAATTTTTGTATTAACTAGATATGTTCAATTTTTGCGTGACATTAAGGTTCGATAACTAACAGATTGTAGATTAAAAATATTTTAATTATTTTTTAATCTTATCTTTTGTTGTAGGCAGTTGTGTTTTTGATTATGACAAGACATACGAATGTTAATTATAAATAGTAGGTACTTACCGTCGCGGTTTACGAGAAATTTGTTTTCTTGGTTGTTTTTACCTCCACAGGTGCCTGCGAATCTTTTTTTTGTTTAGTTAATAGTCTGAGTACAAACAATCATTAAAGAATAATACATCTATAAAGAAGCTCACCCTTCGCTCTCTCTCGGTTATTAACTCTTTTCCGTTATCATAAATATCATCATTTTAGCCTCTCCTGTCGCTAACTGCTGAGCATATGCCTATCTTCGTGTACGCCACTTATCCTGATCCTGGGCTAGCCATGTCCAGGTCAGGCGCTTCTTTCATTCGAAAGCGGCCACCAATCCGTCAAAATTTTGGTCCACCTGCCATCATTTTGCTTGGCAGACGTCATCCACGTCACGTACCTTAGTGCGGCGTCGGATCTCGACATTCCTCATTTTCCTTTATAAATTGAATTTCGATAAACTATAATAACGGTAAGCACGTAAAACGAAAAGAGTTAAGTAATAGAAACAACAAAAATTTAACAGACATTCTGTACCGAATAGTTCTCGTTTAGAACAACCGTTGGTACAGTTGCAGGACAAGGAGAAATTTCCGATTAACCTGGCGATGTTCTCAACGCTGGAAGAGCATTAGACTCAAGCCAACTAGTCAGTCCGCCGGACGATATCGACCCGTCATCGTCAGTTAGAACAAAAATTTGACAGTTCCGAACAACTGACAGGCCGATATCGTCCGGCGGACTGATAGTCAGTGGGCTTAAAGGGGCCCACTGACTATCAGTCCGCCGGACGATATCGGCCTGTCAGTTGTTCGGAACTGTCAAATTTTTGTTCTAACTGACGGGCCGATATCATCCGGCGGACATATAATCAGTGGGTCCCTTTATACATAGTGGATAGTATATATTATTTGGACTGACTACACGTTTTTCAAATTTTATTAAGGTTAGGTGGGGTATACTATGGGACAAGAGAAACTTGTAGGAAAAATAAATAGATATACTTTAAGACATTCAATCTAAATTAAATGATAAGAATTTACTTAACAATACATACGTAGAAGGACTTTCCTTACACGGTTCCTATAAAGGTTTGATTTTAGATTATATTACTACATTACATTACTGATGTTACATAATGGGGGGCTTAATGCGAACATCGAATTTCGAAGATCGTCTATCTCCTTCTCCATCGCTCTAGTCTTAACGAGAGACAAAGACCGAACAGAGGTACACAGTGTTTTTTATTAATTCCAGTTGAAGTTGGCAGGAAGCCACCTTGTGTATAGACAGACCAAAGCTCGGTAAACCTCAAGAATAGTATCCTTGACTTTCTGTGCACGTATTTTGACTTTGGAAAAAGAAACGTAACGGTCACGGCATTTGAAATAGGTTTGGTGCCGATGGAATCGATAGTTGCTTCTCTTTTTGTAGTTTTAGAGCAAGAGAGAAAGCGAATTTCGGTCGGTGATACGGTTTTTAACCCTTTCAATGAGATGTAGGCTTCATACCTACACGTAGTGCTGGGATTTGCCTAGACGATGATTACATATTTTATAACGCGTTTTTTACCTACGTAGAAAACTAGCTTTAAAAGATTAATTTAACAAAGATAGTATGCCAAATAACTATCTTCGAAGGCATGAGCCTTCAAGCACATGAGTTCATTATCAATGTATATATTCGTTCAATCTAATTAGAACCTTTCATAAACCAAATAAAGTAGCATTTGTTTCGTTGTTTTTTCAAACAAATTAACAGCAAATTAAAGCTTCGTAAACGTTTGTAAATACCTACAATGTTTTTAATTTTGTATATCTTCGTATTGCCGGTCACAGTGTAATATTATGGTACCAGTTAGCTGGCCTTATAAAAAAGACAGAAGAACCCCTAGAAACTCTGCATTAAAAAACAAAGTGGTCTCATTAATATCGTCTAATCATTGTCAATAAGTAAATGAGTGCCGTCAAAAGTAAGGTTAGCAGTATCAGTATAAACTTGCATCATTTTTAGGGTTCCATACCCAAAGCGTAAAAACGGGACCCTTTTACTAAGACTCCACTGTCTGTCTGTCTGTCCGTCTGTCACCAGGCTGTGTCTCATGAACCGTGATAGCTAGACAGTTGAAATTTTCACAGATGATGTATTTCTGTTGCCGCTAAAACAACAAATACTAAAAACAGAATAAAATAAATATAGTGGGGCTCCCATACAACAAACGTGATTTTTTTTACCGTTTTTTGCGTAATGGTACGGAACCCCTTCGTGCGCGAGTCCGACTCGCACTTGGTCGATTTTTTATCGTTGTACAGTTTTGACACTGTCAGTAACTCGTGGCATGGGTACTGGTAGAGTAGGTTAGGTAGTACGAGTACGTATGTATTTTTCACGGAAGAGCATTCGGAAAATGTCACATGACATTTCGTACATACTCGTAAGTTCGGTAGGAGCCGGGTTTCGAAATCGCCACCTCTGGCTTTGAAGCCGGATGGCTTACCTCTCGACAGTCAGCATTCGTTCCTCTAAATATCATAACAATTCTGGTGGAATCAGGTAAGCTGAAGATCCAATTTGATCCCCAATTAAATACCAGTCAACTTAACTAATACATAAACCATATTACAAAGACATAAGCTCCACCAATGGTCAGCAAGTTAGAACAACGGCATTAGCTGAACGAGCAATTAGCCGATTGGGGATTAAAGGGGCTAGAGAGGGCTAAAAGATTCCGATACCGGCTTGCTGCAACGATGCACCTAAATTCATCGGAAAGTTCTTCGGGATTCACATTAGCATTCGGGGCCAAGAAAACGGAAGGTAGTGGTGGCGGGTGTCGATAACCTTTTATCGATAAATACTTTTGTTTCATAATTATGATAATGATATAAAAAATACTATTGTTAGATCAAGGTACAGACTATAGACTGTTGACTGTAGAAGAAAATAATGATTGATTAAATCAGTCGATAGCTAATCTGATAGAACATGCAGCGTGGCAAACACGTCAAATATAATAAGTAACTACGTTAAATGCCTAGAAAAAAATTCTTCCGAAGAGTATACTGTGTAGCAAGTTCGCATTTAAAATATTTACTCGTAGGTTAATATTGTTTTTTCATAAGCACGTCAAATCAAAAGCGATATCAGTGCTTTTTGCATTAATTAAATTTTACTTTTCATAGACACTTAATTGTAAAAATAACTTCGCAAGATATTAAGCTGTACTCGTATTAGTACTTTTTTATAAAATACATAAGTACCTAATGCCTTGGCTTAATCGTAAAGGAGCAAATAAACCGGAATATCATCAACCGGAAAAACCAAATTGTTAATTTAATATCTAGTCAGGTATTTATAATTCGATAATAAATGAGTTTTATCTGAGATTGATTCACCAGCTTATAATCAAAACCGCTTATCAAATAATCGGTGAGCTGAAATTGACAAATCAGTTCAAAACTGGTAGCCAATAGAAGATGGCCAAAATGAATAAAATCATATTGTTGTTTTGTTTGGCCTTCTGTTCTGCTATCGCCAAGAATGAAATTTATGATGGGTGAGTAAACAAAGGTAGATATTAATTTAGAATTTAAAAAATATTAGTATTAGAATCCGTCTGTCTAAGATAACTTTGCACAGATTTTGCAGCAACAAAGTCTGAACTGCCATTCCGATGAATCAACGCGCCAAAAATAACTGATGCTACCCTGGAGTACTCTTTCAAATAAAGAGATATTTCTACAGTTCGCGTTAAAAAGCATTCCACAATCTATTTGGTATTTATATAGAGACATATATCTTTTTGTTCAGTTGTTAGATAATGGTAGTTGGTAGTTACTTTTGGCATGTATTTAGTAGTCTTATGTCTGATCCGTTACTTTTGATGCTGACTGTATGTCCCGAATTTGATTTTGATGGTACTTTCACACTTGACAAATCGGTGCAGATTTAACTTGGTCTCACTCTAGTGATGTTTATCTAGTAATATCTAGGTACCTACTGATATATCAACGGCGTATCTTTTTTTTTTGCAATTAGGTTAAACAGGTGTTCTCCTTATCATTTAAAAAATGCTTTTTACCAAGTGTTGTTACAGTAAACATAATCTTTGTGTTTTTATCATAATTCATTTAATTGTTTATTGGTAAAAATACAATCTTTTTACACGTCATACATTTAGGCAGGTACATAATTTTCATGGGGTCCCTTTGTTTGACATAATTATTGAGTCATAATGTAATGATTGTCATATTATCATTAGTCATAACTCTGAAACCGCTTTTTAGGATTTTCCTCAGGTTTAAGGTTAGGTTAGGTTTATTTTATGGCAATCCTGTAAATTTACGCGTTTCTGATTGCGTCCAAATTATGACTAACGAAAATGTGGACAAACAATACATATTGACTTAAAACTATATGGGAAACGATAGAGACCCAATTTACATATATTAGACTAAAAATACATGTCAAAACTTAAAATCTAAAACCTAAACGTATGCACATAAAGAAAAAAAAGATCATAATTACATATGAAACTAAGCTGCCAGCATCTACGGCACCTTACCGAGGGGTAAATTTTTATTTTAGTTAAGGTTTAGGATAGGTAGTATATTTTAGTTACGTTTAGTTTATAAGTTTTGTTACTATATTTTTAATTAATTTGTTCCAATAAAATTTATTTATTTGAAATTAAAGAACTGATGAAGAGATGTATATCAATTTTATAATTAAATATTCCAGCCACGCCCTATACCAAATCGATCTTCAAACCGAAGAGCAAGGATCTTTCCTCGGGGATTTGGAGCATCGTCTGAACCTAGACGTGTGGGCCCATGGTGGCCAGGGTAACCCTGCGACCGTCCTGGTATCGAAGGCAGCTCGATCTCTGTTACAAGATGGCTTAGAAGCCGCTGGAATTGGCTACAGACTGGCGGTAGAAAATGTGAAAGAGTAAGTATCCGCTCCATCACGGATAATAACCGTAAACGTGATTTGAAAACTCATTCAATTGTTACCCGTAATCTTACGCAATAAATTCTACGTTGTAACTGATTTTCCAATGTCACTGCCGAATGTCACCTTAAAGGATGACTTACGCTAGTGTGGTCCCGGTCCGGGCCGAAAGGTCCGAAACTTCGTTTTTAGGGTTCCGTACCCAAAGGGTAAAAACGGGACCCTATTACTAAGACTCCGCTGTTCGTCTGTCCGTCTGTCCGTCTGTCCGTCTGTCACCAGGCTGTATCTCATGAACCGTGATAGCTAGACAGTTGAAATTTTCACAGATGATGTATTTCTGTTGCCGCTATAACAAAAAATACTAAAAAGTACGGAACCCTCGGTGCGCGAATCCGAATCCAATTAAAGAAGGCTCCCTTTCCATGCATATTATTAGCAATCAGTTAGCTTCTTAACTCAGTCGGATAATATAATGAAAAAGCACGAGTGGAATAATACACTGAAAGAGCACGCGTGTAATATCTTGGATTATGAGCCAAAAATCGGTGGAATAAAAACGTCGTTTTGAGCAAGTGTGTTGATAACATCATTAAATTCATTAGTTAGTAGACTCTACTTAACTAATGAATCTAATGATGTTTATATTGTCAACGATTATAAAAAATATAATCAATCCGAGTAAATCGGTATTTAATCAGTTTAAAATTTGCGATTCATTTTCAAAGATATAGTAGATACGATAAGATAATATAGATCACATTTCTATTATACTTATCTTCTATGTGCATAGACTTTGTACTCAAGATAATAATTATATTGCCATAGAAAAATGGGTACTTACTTACTTACAGACACTTTACTGCTAATAAAACGTAAAACCTGCATCTTAAAATAAATAGTATTAAATAAATAGATAGGTGATACACTACTAGGGGACAAAAACTAAAATTTCCGAAATTAAACAATTTTATTCTTTCACGAACATAATACGTTCACCTTTTAATTACAAGATTTAAAAGTAGAAAAGATTAAGATTAAGATTAAGATTGTTTGCAGAAATCGCGAAGCGTCTGGTTACCGAAGAGCTGGCGGCTTTCTCGCACAACGTATCAGCATTTCGATACAGCGGGGAAATGCCGCCAGCATCCTTGGTACAATGCCTCAAGGGCCTATTTTAGATTTAAGCTAGTTATTAATTTCGTTTACGTAGTACCACTGTATATATCTTGTATGTAAATAAATTTTTCATTAAAAATTACAAGATGCCTTATATAATACATAAAGAAATCTTAAAATGCTGTCAAACCTTTTACAAATTTTTACTTACAGGGAATTGGACTTGGAAGACAAACTGTTGTCTGAAGCGGCAGCCAAAAGCAACAGGACTAGTAGTAGATTTGGCCTATCCTTCGACACAATCCACAGATATGCGGCTGTAAGTATTGAACAATTCATTGAATTTAGTAATGACAGAAATAGGAATGGTAGGGTACCATACTACTTTAACAAAAAAAAAAAGAAACAAAATCCACTTTTATAATTAAACCGCTCTATTTCACTTTTATTTTGTACTGATCAATTGTTTTTCTTTAAGCTGTATCTTATACCAATAATAGTACATTACGATATTTACGATACAAGTGCGATAAATAGGAAATTCGCAACGAGTGGCGATTAATTAAAACACAACCGAAGGGGATGTTTTAAATCAACACGAGTTGCGAATTACATATATGTGGTATTTCCTGTAAAAAGGGACCTTATTGTCGATGGCGCTCACGCCATTATTAACGATGCTCCGATATAAATACAATGCCACGTGACGTAAGCGCCATCGACTATAAGGTCCCTTTTCATAGAAAATGCCCCATATGGCCATTATGGCCCTTTAAAGGAAAACGTATTCTATCTATTCAGTTTTCTCTGATAGTGTAAGTGATCTTATTAGAAGATGATGTCAATAAAACAACATTACTATAATGGGTCCTTTATTTAGGTACGAGTAATAACTTAGACAGTTTGTCCCTAAAGCATTGGAAATAAAATACTTACTGTCTAGAGGACTAGACCTAGAAAATGGTAACTTAGCTTTCCTAGCTTAGGAAAGCTAAGTTACCATTTACTAGGTATATGATGCGGTCCCTAAAGACTGTCAGATTAAAGGATGACTCACACTAGAACGGTCCGGGTCCGGGCCGAGGTGTCCGATACTTCAGTTTTCTATAGAAAGCATCACGTAATCCGGTGATCATTGATCGGTAATAGAAAACGAAGTGCCGGATGCCTCGGCCCAAACCTGGGTGCGTAGCCAACGTGCAATCGTTAACGCTCCGTAGCGAACGAAACGCAACTATCACTGTCGCACTAGTGTGGAAGAGTAATAAAGAGAGATGACTACGATACCACTCCGGAGCGTTAACGATTTGCACGTTGGCTATGGGGCCTGAACCGTTCTAGCGCGTAGCGTGTCATCCTTAAGGGTTGGTATAGAACAATATTCAAGTGATCTTTACGATTACCACTCACTTAATGTATTTTTTTCAGGTTGATGCTTACCTAGTCGAGCTTGCCAATAGGTATCCTAACCTCGTCACAGTTGTGTCTGCAGGAAGAAGCTTAGAAGGTCGTGATATCAAATATTTGAAGATCTCCACTACAAATTTCGAGGTATATTGTTTTTTCAGGACTTACATCGTCTGTATACCTAGTGTACCTACAACTATTTTTTGTGTAAAAAGCAAGGCTAGCGAGTATGCAAATAAAGTATAGTAATGGTATGTAAATTGACAAAACATTGTATTTGAAGCAGCAATAAATATAAAAAGGAATCTGCAAACTTAAGCTAATATCCTAAAATTAAATAAAAACAAATCGTTTGGCGGGGATAGGTATACCGCCAAAATAAGCTATTCTTCCACAGCACGGTACCACAAACGATGCTGGTCTACCATAGTTGTATTGTAATACCGTTGGCTTTAAACGCCGAAGCTGTTAGCTCTATGTCAGCTGTTAGCGTCTTCTAGGTTAATAGATCTAGGGGTTCACTTTGTTTAGCTAAATTCCATTACTTAATAAATATTAAGACAAGGAAAAGATCTTACAAGACAAACCTATTTAACAATATTTTATTATTAATTACAGGATAGGAGCAAACCCATAGTCTACATGCAATCTCTGCTCCATGCTCGTGAATGGGTCACACTGCCTGCCACTCTATACGCCATTGAGAAACTGGTGATTGACATTCAGGAGCAGGATCTTCTGCAGAATATAGACTGGATTATCCTACCTATCGCTAATCCTGATGGATATGAGTTTACCCACACGAGCGTTAGTATCGTCTTATTATTCCAAAACCATTTATTTTTGTTAATCGTTAACGCCATTTATTTGTGTTTTGTTTGTGTATACATGAAAGTCAAATCGGTAGCTTTAGCTCTCCATGACCTGTATACGCATAGATAACACTGATTAAACAAAAGTCTTTATCTATTGCCGATGATATTAAAGTACAATTTTATGTTCTAGAGTCGTTTTTGGCGCAAGAACCGTGCAACCGGCTTCATGGTCGGAAATTGGTGCTCTGGTGTCGATCTGAACCGCAATTTCGGCTTCCAATGGTCCCAAGCATCCAGTGCCTCCGTATGCTCGGAAACTTTTCACGGCAACAGCGCCTTCTCCGAACCTGAGGCTGCCATCATTAGGGATATTACCTTGGCTTATGGCGACAGGATAGAGCTGTTCTTAGACATCCATAGTTTTGGAAGCTGGATGCTCTATGGCTACGGCGACGGTCAACTGCCCCCAAATGGACTAATCATCCATATGGTTGGCGTTAGGATGGCTCAAGCTATTGACGCTGTCAAATGGCCTTCTAACAGCAACTACGTAGTTGGGAACAGTGCTCTACTCCTATATCCTGCTTCGGGAACTACTTCAGATTATGCCCAGTCTCTTGGCATTCCTCTAGCGTATACCTATGAGCTGCCAGCGTATAGGAATGGTTACAATACGGTGAACGGTTTTCTGGTTGATCCTGATTTTATAGAGCAGGCTGGATTTGAGACTTGGCAGGGTATCAAGGAAGGAGCCAGATACGCGGCTGACAGTTATAGGGCGAGGTTTAAGAAATAATTTATGTTATAATAAATGATGAAACAAACATACAGTCCTATTTATTTACAATTTAGTAATACATTACTACTATTTTACTAAAAATCTTTTTTTCTGATGTAGACCTCTCTGACCATGTAGAGACAGATAGATAGCTTTGAAAGGTTTTTTTTTAAATAACATTCGTTTGGCTTATAAATAATAAATCAAACATTAATTCAATTTAAGTGTACATATAAATGGCAGAAAACAATAACGCGATATTGTCAAACCATCCAACCAAGCTTGGATATATTTTTCAGCCGCGTTTTTGAAATGATTTGTCTAACTATAGTTGGTTACATAGGTAACTATATAGTATTAAAATTAGAACGGTTGTTTGTTTACCTAAAATCTCACGGCCACTGACAGTTAATAACGTTTCGATTCGAATCCTGTAAAACATAGGCGAGAAAAGACAGCGAAAGCTCCATATTTTCCCATCTTGCCGAAAGAAAATTTATATCAGTCTTAGTTTACTCAAAGAACGCGAGTGTTAAGGTACCTCACGATAAATTCTTGTAACTCGAACCCAAATTATCGGAAAAGCATTAAGAACGAAATTGGTGTATCGATCAGACATTTTTGTAGATAATAATTTGTTGTTACGCCTTTGATGTGATATCGCAAATTATTGTGGATTTAAGCAGAAAACCTTTAAGTAATTTTGCGAAAAATTCGAGTTTTGAACTGACTCCAAAATAAAATAACTAATATTGGTTAACACATTCACGTGATGAGCGTATCCGATAACATGGTACCTATTTTCTCTTTGTAGAAAAAAGCGATATAAAAATTACGAGAAAACAAATCATTTTACGTTGAGACGAATATGCGACTCGCCCATGAACCTGAAAATTTGTTTATATTTTTTTTAACTACATCGGTGGCAAACAAGCATACTGCCCGCCTGATGGGAAGCAGTCCCCGTAGCCTATGGACGCCTGCCACTCCAGAGGTGTTACATGCGCGTTGCCGACCCTAACACTCTGCACCCTCGCTGAGCTCTGGTAACCTTACTCATCGGCAGAAACACAACAAATAAAATAAAATAAAAACAATCGTATTTGGGCAAAATTTCATACAAAATAAATATACCTATACCTACTTAAGACAACACTACTTACATGAGTTACATGTTCTTTTCGCGTCGTGTCGTTTCGCGCTAGACGTCGAATAAGAAGTGGACACTGTGGCTAATGGTTACTTGCAACTATCGCTTGTTAATATTTAATGTACAGTCAAGGGCATTAATATATATACATTCCCAGTTTCAAAAATATGTGTACGCTCTTACACCTTAGACAATAGTAAAGTAACTACCAAAGACACCAAAGTCATTCTGCAACAAAAGTAATTTTTGGGTGTCTTATCCACAAAATCTTACAAAAAAAACCTGCTAAGTTAGCCTATTGTGAAAGAGTACCAGCATGCATGGTCTGACATGCTCTTGGTCAGATTTATCTTAAATGAGTTGTCATTAATTCGTATGTTTAATGATGGATGGAATGATTAAATACAAATCAATACATTAGTAAATCCATATGTTTCATTAATAAGAAGACAGCGATGCATGATCATGACGAATAGCCGGTTATCAACTACTTACAATCGCGTATTTTCCTGATTGTAATCTGTATAAGAATATCAGAATTGTTTTAAGGCTATTTCGTTGATTAGCAATAATCCTAGCAACGTCATTCAATAATATTTGGAAACATTGTTTACGTATTTCCCGTGGGATTGGCATTTGCGTATTTTATGAATCTTTTACTACTAGTAGAACTACATGTCTACCTCGCGGGGCATAGGGCCACACTCGTTATAGTCCGCCTGAAGACTGGTCCTATCGGGCGGCCTGCCGTCCTAGGCCAATAACGTTTATACACTAAAGCGATTATTGCCTGCCGGCAATGGCTTGCCACCTCTCCGACAACACACTAGCAGTTGAGTCCGCAGTTTCCCACCGTAGCACCGCCAGACGACAATGGTCTGATATGGTTTTGAGCGTCCACATACTAACCAGGCGGCATCGGAAGTCGGCAGTCAACTTGAGTACCTACCAAAAAGGCGACATCGAAAAAAAATATCGTTGAAGGTTTCCTGAGACACTATTTTGACGCATCATCAAATGATCAGATAATATGTTGGTAACTTTTTTCCGATCGATGCTAACCTCATTGACATCGCCGCTTTTTTTCCTGACACTGTTACATTGGGCCGCCCCCTTCAAGAGGAAACCCGTGATCTTCATTGATTGCGGTATCCACGCCAGGGAGTTGATCTCCGCGGCCTTCGCAGACCATCGACCTGTCCGACCTCTACCTTATTATAAATAATTCAAAGGAGAACAACAACATAAATTAGCGAAACGCCCGCGAGCGTAGTTGCATCCGCAATAACTAGTAAAATGTTATCAAACGAAGAAAAATTTTCTACTCTAGACACCTATACGTGCAAAAGAGAGGGGAGTTGGTGAGGTGGCCGCCGCATAGGTGGAGATCGGTAAGATAACAACTTAAGATTGTAAACTTATCTATATCTTTCGAGTTATCTCTCGAACTTTGCCAGTATAAGTATAGACCGCGATTCTCTTTTGTACACATTCGTCACAATGAGGTTACTAGCCGTGGTTCTGTTGTTCGCTTTGGCGTATGCCAAGCACGAGAAATATGAGGGGTAAGTAAATTTTAATTTTAAATATTAGAGTTTAGAACGTAAGCCGTGCACACTTCTTCAGCTGAGTCTGGCATATAATTTACACAAAGTCTGGTAAATTATAAATTAATTTCTCTTTTTGTATTTATCAGGCGGCATTTTTGTTTGTAAATGTCTTGCTACTTGCTACCTATGCTTGTTTCAATTTCCAATCATAAGGCACCCATAAAGAAGAACTTACTTCAAAGATATGCTACCAAAATAATAACCTAACCAAATAGTAGACTTTACACCATTTCTGAATCCTAATACCTTTCAATCACAGATGGAAATCCTACTATGTAGGACCAGCGTCCGCTGAACAGCTGAAGGCTTTCGGACCGATCATCGACCAGTATAACGTCGATGTTCTAAGTCACCCCATCGTTCAACGCGAGGGCGTTGTTCTGGTGGCTCCAAAATATCAGGCCGGCTTCACCAAGGCTTTAGAAGACTTGGCTATCGAGTACAAGGTGCATGCTGAGAATGTAAAAGCGTAAGTAGATTTAGCAATGTTTTCATTTTTTTTATAAAGTACCTATAGATTGCTACTGTTGACTTGATGGTAGGTAGATGGTTCTGTCAAAAATTAACTTAGGTACCCAATGGCGATTGGCCAAACCACCGCATCATAAGTCTGGTAAGACCTAATAAGCGAGTAGGTATTATCCTTCCTAATACAGTTTCAGGGTCTGTAGCCAAGATGACAATCGTTTATCGACAAATACCAATCGAAAAGTAAGAATGTTACTTAATAACTGCATGTAATAAAAGATATTTGTTTAAATTTAAACTTTAATAGCTGTCAATAGAGTTGAATTTCATATCCGCCGTATTTGGCTTTGTATGCGGTAAAGGGTAAAGTTTCTATTGGCGTATTTTTGAAGGATTTTCACTTGGCTAGGTCCCCAGTTTTCGTAACGAGTTTAACTGGCGGGTGCTTAATTTTTAACCTAAGTTCGAGATAATCAAACTAGACGACGACTTTTCCACCTTTACCAATATGACTGGGCTTATCCTTTGTTAATGAGGATGTCAATGCGATAATCTCTTTAAATACACCATTTCTCTGAATGTGCCTAAATACTTACCGAGGTGATAGACATTACTGTATTAATAATCTGTCAATTTGTAATTCCGAGGATCTTAAATCTACGAGTAATATTATAAACATGAATATTTGATCACACAAAAATAGCTGAACAGGTTTGACTTACATCTTATAACCTGGATTTCCATAAAGAATACATTCATCCCGAAAATCATTCCTTTGAAGGATACGTGATACTATTAATTTGTAGGTAATACGTGACATTTATCATGAAATTCATCTATACAAGATAATACCGACGTCAAATATTAGCCTACTTTATGTATGTTATCGATGTTTTTAATTATCTTTCCGCTTTTGTTAATGACGTTGGTTGGATTAGGTATATGAAACTAATCAACCCACTGATTAATTTATTGTTTTGCTTTGCATACTTACTATTGGTTAAATATTATTTACCTACAGTATGTTGAACCGTGTCCAGACTCTGCTTCTATCATAGCGTGGTCTGTGTGGGTAAAAGCTTTTACCTACCTAGATCATTCTGGAAGAGATTGCTCTTCACCGATAAGACCGCCTGTTGTCTACCTATATCCTTAATCAATTGTTTTCTGTATGCTGTATCTTTTACTGAGGTGTGCCAATAAAGAGAGTAAAATCTATCAGTAAAATAAAGTGACTTTATTAAGCAAACATTGCAAAAGTAAGTTTTCTAATAATTAGGCGAAATTCGCCTGGTTCTTCCAGATACTAATGATGTACTATATGATACTGTATGTATTTGCGATCGAAGCCACAACTTTTTTAATGCTTTGAAATCAAATTATCATTATTCAATTAAATTTCTTATTTTTGCAGTGCCTTGGACTATGACGATACACTGATTGCGGCTAAGAAGGCACGCGACTTGATGAGGAATGGCGGAAGAAATCTTCCTTATGATAACTATCAAACTCTAGAAACGGTATGTTAAAAATATAAGTAATACCTAATAACTATTTATAACTACGTCGGAATAATAATCATTTATTTTCACGTCACAATAAATAAAACAGTAAATAACATCCATGCATAGATCGTGATCGGCAACGCAGGCTTCGTCAAGTGGACACAAAAGCAAATCAGCAACAGGCTTCGTCATCGACTTACAAATGATGTAATCCGCAACAGGCTTTGTCTAGCTTAACCACTAAATTAAACTATTTAGGCTATGGTGCCACCCCGGACCGTAGCCGGCCCAAACGTCCCCATGACACTGGCAGCGTTGCCCCGTTGAATTGCCAAGGAGATCTGTTGGACCAGGTACGATCCGGAGCGAGGATCGCAACCCCTATCTCTCAGTCGCCGACCCAATTCCCACACAAACTCCTTAGCCTCCGCACCCCAAGGTCCTGCAGTCTCCACCGCAACTGGTATAAAATCATACATTGGTTCCAAGGCATAGTACTTCGTATGCTTCTGTTTAGCCGCATACTCCGCAGCTGAACCAGCAGCACCGATGGTGTGACTCAGATGGGACGGGGCAAAGGTGCTAACACACGTTGCGTCCCATAAGAGGCACCGACCCTTCTGCCAAGGAACCAATGTAAGACCATCTGGCCTTTTGCCATCAGCCCGGCTCAATCCCGGAGTCTCCAGGACACAGGGAACATTGGCTGAGACCAAAGCCCTGCGAACTACCTCATTTATCGCATGGTGACGTGAAAAACGCCCCGCGCACCTCTGACAACTAAGGCCATGGTGACCGTCCTCCTGAACCATGGCTCCACATATACACCTATGTACCTCGCAAATAATAATTGAGGTTACTTACAAAAAACAAATATGAGATGGACGTTTAGCGTTCGGTAGTTCCTTAACTCAAATGCTATTTTTGTATTAGAAGTTAGCTTAGTTCGGGAGAAATCTAGAGTAATTATAACTATTTTCTTTTTAATTACATACCATGATGCAAACAATCGCATATAAGTAGTCGGGAATAAACCTTGCCGTTGTCAACCACATTTATAACTTCAAACATTCTGAGAAATAGTTATAGGTAAAACTGTTCAGAGAAAGAGAGAGAGAGATTCTCGTTGCAAGTTTTTCGTATCGGTATTTTTCCTAGTCCAAGTTGTAGAAACTCATGTTATATTTATTTGCTTTGTATATAAAACATTTTTCAGATCTACGCTTACATACTCGACGTTGCAGCTCGTTTCCCTGATACCGTCACTTTGGTCAGCCCCGGAAATTCCTTCGAAGGCCGCCCCATCTACTACCTGAAGATTTCCACCACAAACTTCCAAGATGAGACGAAACCCGTGATCTTTATTGATGGCGGTATCCACGCCAGGGAGTGGATTTCCCCACCTTCGGTTACCTGGATGATTCATAAGTTGACTGAAGATGTGACTGAGCCTGATCTTCTGGAGAACTTTGATTGGATCATCCTGCCTGTGGTCAATCCTGATGGATATGCTTTTACCTTCTCATCGGTAAGAGTAACTTAAATTGGATCTTCATTCCGTTTACTTGAATATTTATATATTGGCCTTAATACATCATACATCAGCATGACCGTAGTTCTGGTCTGTACCAAAATTCAATTGCGTAACTTTAATTTACTTTCAAATAGTGAGACCTTTAAAGGTGATATTTGCATTTTCAGGATCGTTTCTGGCGCAAAACTCGCTCAACTGACAGTCACCTCTGGAGCAGCTTATGTCCTGGAGTAGACGGTAACCGCAACTTTGACTTCTTCTGGGGCACTGTTAGCACCAGCACCTCACCTTGCTCAGACACATACGGTGGGAGCCAACCCTTCTCCGAGATCGAAACCAGAGTAGTGAGGGACCTGCTTCATCAATACCTTCACCGTATGGCTTTATACTTGACCATGCACAGTTACGGTAGCATGATCCTCTACGGATGGGGTCATGACGGATCTCTATCTAATAACGCTTTCGCTCTCCATACTGTTGGTGTCAATATGGCTACCGCGATCGATGCTCAGAAACTGCCTAACTTCCCTAACTATACCGTCGGCAACGCAGTCTTGGTGCTCTGGTATGGCGCGTCCGGTGCCTCTGAGGACTATGCGCATCTGATCGGTGTCCCGTTGTCTTATACTTATGAGTTGCCTGGTCTCCAGGGTGGTTTCGAAGGATTCCACCTGGATCCTATCTACATCGAACAGGTCTGCCGCGAGACGTGGGAGGGTATTGTCGTGGGAGCCAGAAGAGCCGGAGAGTTGTTCAGATGAAGGATTTTTTATTAAATATGTTTATGCCTTAGGGAGTCGTATTATTTGAATGAAAGATATTTCAGTTTGTGTTTTTATCCTTTTGTGTCCATAGCAGAGAATGAATTTATGTTTTAGTTAAACAAAGCACTAAACAAACAAAAGTTTATAGGGAATGAAAAACTAAGAAACGTAATGGAAAAATAAATTACTTGGGTGGAGTCTGGGTTGTGTCTTCGATAGCACAGTTGGTTAAAATCAAATCAATGCTGTATATTTTTTCGTTCAATTAAAGATTTTTTTATCAATAGTGGGTTTCTAAAAGTCTGTAAGCTGTGCATTAGATTTCTTTGTTTATCATTTTCATACAAGTATTTAATAACGCTGGTCTCATGGTTAATTTATCTATTTTGAATCTCGTAGTCTCGTAAACATTGCTCACATAGACATTGCATTGCATAGCATCTCACATTGTTTGTCGATAGTTTAAAAAATAACTATCGATGTGCCGATAACATCGATAGAAACCGATCCCATCCCTAAGCATTCTCGCAAACGCGAATAGAATACTCAGAATTGGAAATTGATCCCGCACTGAAAAGTTTCCGGTGATGAGGAAAATTCCAATTAAAACCATGCACCCGACCTAAGAATATGGAAATCCGTTAAGAAACTAAACTTTAGTAATTAAAGGACGAGGTTTTGTTTATTTTCCCGGCTGCTTTGTTTAGTTTTCCGGACTGCTCGCGTGGAACCAGAAGGATTTTGGGCAGAAATAAAATAAGTAGGTTACAATCCAAAATCAATCAAAGGGTAGGGTAGGGTAGGTAGGGTAGGTGGGGTAGGTTTCAGAGACACGACGTTACACAATTTTCTAAGACATTTCTTTATCATGACTCTATACAAAGTTCCTTTTTGATCGCAATAATTACATATTCCCATGTGTAGTTTAGTTCTAGTCTACACGTATCTACCTACTTTTTTACAAACATCAAAGTTACAAAGGACTAAGTGTTCCGTTGTAACTTTGAATAGAGCTTCTTTTTCTCCTTTCGTAATGTGTGGTTTGCTATCGAGTCAAATTGCAAACTGTTTAAATATTAAACTTCAAATTAAAAAGATTAAAAATGGTACGTCTCTTTTAACACATATTACTGAGTCAGTCAGTCAAAAGAAAACAAAACCCAAATTAGTAGTGTTAGTAGTTAAAGGTTGAAAAAACAAGAACTGTAAGTGTTAAAAAAACAGGCCAAGTGTGAGTCGGACTCGCGCACGAAGGGTTCCGTACCATTACGCAAAAAACGGCAAAAAAGTCACGTTTGTTGTAATGGGAGCCCCCCTTAAATATTTATTTTATTCTGTTTTTAGTATTTGTTGTTATAGCGGTATCAGAAATACATCATTTGTGACCATTGCAACTGTCTAGCTATCACGGTTCATGAGATACAGCCTGGTGACAGACGGACAAATACGCCATACGATTAAATACAATTAATTAGCTCGTTCTAGAAAATTAAGTTTTTCAATTCAAAACAATTGTAATCAATGTATGAGTTTTTTTTATAATTCTTAAATTATAACTTGGATACGAAGAACAAATGTTAGCTTTCTTCAAAAAAAAAATCATTTAAAATGTAAAAATTAAGTTCAATTCTTCTCTCTTGTATTTTTAAGCTAAATCTTTAAATGATATTGATATTAAATATCTACTTCGAGATAAGACTCATTTTATTTATTTATTCAGGTAAATACACATAATATACAACTTAATTACAAAAGTACCGTTAAACCAGTAAGGTTTGTCTCGGTACACCATCCGCAGTAGATTTCATACAATAATAAAATATAACAACAACATAGGAAAGTTCATAACATGCTCAATAATCTATTATTTAAATTACAACAATCCGACACCGTTGCACTGAGCGCATATTAACACATTTTTTCCTTATCCTATTGTTCCTATTGTTTAATATTGGCTTCGTGATTACGCATTTTAGCAAGATCACCATTTGTACACATCGTTAAGAATCAAATAAATGGGAATGTCATTATATTTATTTTTTATTTATACATACAAATCACTGACCGCTGCTGATATTTTGATTTAACATAGTAAAAGAAAATCTTTGATGAATCTTCACTTCCTGATTGCGGAGTTTCCAAATTGAATAAAAATGTAATTCTCATTGACGAGACCCTGTCATTTAAGGTGAGTTATGCCTAAGCCGGATTGTGGTATTTTCGATTCCATTTCATCTAAATCGCTTATTCTAAAATATGAGTGCGGTTTAGTAGTTTTATGGTATGTGTTTTATTTGTTTTCAATGCGACCACCAGTGGGTAGTGGGTCTTGTCATAGATGGTCATCGGTATCGGATGACTATGTGAAAACGCTCTAACTTGAATTTCCTATCCGGCCATTTTCCTTCGCAATACTGCAGTGACTACTCTCAATTTAATGAGTGCAGCCCATTCCGCAAATTGGAGCCTTATGATCACAGATTCATATCTCAAAGGGTTTCGGCGCAAAGGCTTTAGCCGAAATAAACTGGAATAAGCCGATTTTCGATGTTTCTTTAAGTTTAAATTCGGTGGAAAGCTGGCTTTGGCTAGTGAAGAATGTTAAAAACTGGCTCTGTGAGCTGTAGACCTCAAGAACCCTCATTTTGAAAAATGACAAAAAGCTGAATCGACAATTTTTTATATATTTAATCATCGAATCAGCTTACAAAATTTCACGACAATCGTATAAGAATTGTGACCTGCAGAGGAGAACACCCGGATATATGTACAAAAGCATTTCGCCCAAGCTGAAACGGAGACCTCCGGAACGCTTCGGTCAATGAATCACGTATATCTTTAAAAAAATGTATGTGTCTAAAATACGTACCTAGTAGGTACCTACCTGTAACGTTTGTCCCATTTTTGAAGAGATAGTCCATCGAGAAAATTTCGTCAGCGTACGTTTCGCAGCCAGTTTCGCGTGAATAGTAGGTACCTATACCTAGCGTATAGAACGCGCCAAAAGCACCTGCCATTTCGATGCCATTTTCGCCTATTCGATGTGAGTAATCTCTGTGCTTCGCGTTCAAAAGTACTTACCAGTCTAATTGTTTTACATAGAGAGTCATATCTCTTTGTAAAGCTATTGGAGAATGCTACTAAATACCTACTATTAACGCGTTTTCTCATCGGCCAATATTTTCGCCTCATGTAGCGCTCGGAGCTCACCATGGGGCCTGCCGCCAAGTGCCGCCCGCCGGCTAGCTTTTTGACAGACTTGACCAGTTGTTTGCGTTTGACCTTAGCTTGGAATGGCTAGTATAAATAGCCGCAATGCCACAAAAACAAGGGAAACGTCATCTTTTTTATTAAAAAATAAATTAAAATTAAATCGTTGTTAAGACCGATTATGCAGCAAATTATGAAGCAAAAACACTCTTTTTACACGACTGCCCAAAAAAAAAGTGTATTGTTTCAGGGTTCATGTTTTCAGATAGCTCTCTACGAAAACAAGCTTATCCACGATAGCCAGGTATTAGTCATGTTAGATGAATATGTAGGTAAGCTATATTGAACATTTTATACGTCGTTAGGTGTGAAGAAAATATGTAAATATCGCTAAGTGGGTACAGTCATTAGAAGACGTAGCGGACAAGGCTCTTAAAATAATCTTGACATTCATTATTTCATTCAAAAGCATCATTAATTCATTCATTCGTTCAATAATGTAGGTAGAACATCTAGACCGTTTAGCTAGTATTTCTATTGTTGACAGTATTTCAGTGCTGACTGAGCTACAATTTTGTTGAATATGCATGATATTGCATTAATCTATTGATTTCGATACAGGTATATGCAGGTATCGAAAAGGATGTTTAGAGCTAATAGGAATGCATAATTTTAACGTTTGGAATCGAAGCATGATTGGCAACAATTCAATGTTTGTTTAGATAAATTTGCTAATAGGTGTTGCTATTAAGTTTTGATGAGATAATTTCAATATTGTTTTATTAACCTACACAGGCTCGTGTTGTTAATTAATTACTATAATAATAACAATTGTCACCGAATAAATCGGATTATGTTATTAAGTGGGTATCCATTGCGGGCATCATTGCGGGCTTATCCATAAAATATACAAAAAAACTTCAACCAGTAATAAAAAAAATCAACCAAGTGCGAAACGGACTCGCGCACGAAGGGTTCCGTACCATTACGCAAAAAACGGCAAAAAATCAGGTTTGTTGTATGGGAGCCCCACTTAAATATTTCTTTTATTCTGTTTTTAATATTTGTTGCTATATCGGTAACAGAAATACATCATCTGTGAAAATTTCAACTGTCTAGCTAACGCGTTTCATGAGATACAGCCTGGTGACAGACAGACGGACAGACAGACAAACAGACTGACAGATTGACAGACAGACAGACGGACAGACGGACAGTGGAGTATTAGTAATAGGGTCCTGTTTTTACCCTTTGGGTACGGAACCCTAAAAATTATTCGAATAGGTAAACATATTATAGAAAAAAATCTGACAGGTTATTATGTATATATTTCATGAGTGAGACGAAGTAGTAGAGATAAATTATTCAGAGGTTATTATCCCAGAGGTTATTTGAAAGTAGCTAAACCGGCTAATTTTCACCGATGTTGGCGATATATTCGGCAAAATAAAAGCATTACTTCACACCGAAACCTAACATATTACTATTTTCGGAGACACACTCTCCGTCTCCGCTTCTTTCTTCGTCAAAAGAATTTTCGAAACATATTTTCTCTGTGACAGATTTAATATTTCCGAAAGGAAATATAACTGTCCTGTCAATCAATTCTTTTTTTAGGGCACGACACTGTTTGTTTAACCGACAAAATAACCGGCGAAACAAAACGTATTTTTTTTCTCGTACTGGGTTGTAAACTGATATCCCCATAGATATTCCCTAAGATTCTTATAAGAGAATAAGTTTTTGGGCCGATTTTTTTTTGTCAGATTTTGATAGAATTTGGCGAGTTTGAAGAGCTCAGCTCGGAATTAACACGAAATAAATAAATCCCAATTTAGGACAATTAAATTACCTAATACTTATTTAATATATAAAATTCCAACGCTTTCATAAATCACGGGAAGATGTTTAGGGCATACGGTAAAATTGGGCTTATATTATGCAGAACAGGGAATTATCTGTTCACCAAATTTCATCTAAATCTGACGGAAAAAAAAACCGGCCACGTCCGAGTTGGACTCGGGCACGAAGGGTTCTGTCCCATACAAAAAAACACGTTTGTTGTATGGGAGCCCACTTAAATATTTATTTTATTCTGTTTTTATTGTGTTCTAATTTAAGAAAAATACTCGAAAAGACTGGCTACTCGCCTATCACCGTAAGTCGGACAGTAACACAACCTTGCCAAACGTCACAGATCAAAAAACTCAATTATTTTCTGATAACTTATCTCTTGTTCGACAAAAGAATCGCGAACATTTTTTCTCTCCCCAAACAAAATATTCCAGAAAGGAAATAGAGCTGTCCTGTCAATCGATTCCTTCCCGAAATGGACTCCCGCGGGCCACGCAGCGTTTGTAGAACAGACGGAAAACAAAGGGGATGTTTTAAGCCGTACTATGTTGAGTATGTACAGTTTATTCTGTTGTGTTTGGTCTGAAAACCAGCGCTGGGCATTTCGGCCCATCATATGCTGAGACTAGAACCCTCTGCAAAAGCATTATCATAATTTATTTGCTTTGTAGGGCATCCGCTAACACGGAGCGCGCGCACGCACGCGGGTGCAGTCATTGTAGGTAAAATCTGTCGCACGCGTCCGCGCGAGTAGCTTTGCTCATACTATTTTTCGTTAACGCGCGTCGTGCATCCGCGCCAGCTAGCGGACGCCCGTATAAATTAATATTTTTTTTTCTGTTAATTATATAACTTTAGCCTATTACTAGCTTTAGTCCGTTACGCTGTGAGATCGGGCGTCTTATATACTATGCGCCTGCGGCACCCTTTACACTGTAAGGTGGGGTAAAGCCCGACATTCAAGCGCGCGAAGCGCGTCTTACATACAGGACATACTGCACATGCAACATTACCAAGTTGCCAACCATTATTAACAAAGTTGCAAGAATGCAAATTCTATTAAACTACGTAGAAGTGTATCAATTTAAAGAAAAAGACACTTATACACAGTTAAGTTAAAACGTGTGAAATTGCAAATGCGCGAATAAATGCAGTTTTATGTAAGAGCTCTGAGACTCGAATGAGAAATTTTAATGAAATCTTCCCATCTTCGATGCCACAGGCTTATATTTAATGGAAGTAACTGAGAGCGTTTAAATCTATGTTTTACTAACTTATTTTTAGCTATTATAGGCCTTTATTTTCAAGTACAGAGTCCGTTACCGGTTCACGTCGACGGCGCGATACTAGACTAAAAACTGTAAATTGTTGAGAACCAAAGGATGAAAGGCATCCATTTCAGTCGCGGTAGTTTAATATTCCGATAATCCGACACTAAAATGGTACGAATATTAGGAACACTAAATAAAAAGAGACAAATTGGCAAAATCTGTAATTTCTCATACCTACTTAGATTTTTAAGCAAATATGCGGACGCGACATATAGTTTACCTACTTTACGAGAGTCACGAAAGACAAAACCCAGGGCGAATGAAAAATATACTTTCGCTCGTAAATTAAACTACGTGTCTTTGTTAATTTTGAGAAAAAATAACATTTTGTCATTAAAGTATAATCCATGATTTTTTCTTTAGGACTTACTTGCGATCGAAGACTTGGCATGTCTGGAAATGTCTAAGCCACAGCGAAATACTATATGAAAACACATATTTTATTGGCTAATATGTGTTTTCATAGTAAAGGTAAAGTAAAGGTAAAGTGTCAGCGCCCGCGTCAATGCCGCAGCAGTTAAACCAAGCCGTGCCTCTTCCCGATACATAATTCCGTGTAGATATCCCCCGTGGCAGCAGGTAATTAACTGGGGTGATTTTAATGGAAATTAGCAAACGCAGTGCCGTAGATGATGTTGACACTGGAGCCGTTACCAGCTTGCAATTAGCTGGAAAATATTAACTATATCGATCGTTCAGGCGCGAAACGCAATACTCGACATTGGGCTACCAAAGCTGCTCTAAATGAAATGACAACTATTGACCCATAGATAAATAAATACCTTAAAACTAGCATACATATTGTTATAAAATATATCCTAAAACTAAAAAAACACACAGTTATGGCTGCGATGCAGTTCGCAATCCCGCAGTACCAGGGAGCCAGTCGCGTAACCGCCGGAACTTGACACCCTTCGGCCAAAACTCCTCCTTACTGAAGGTTCAGTTGGAACACTAACCATAAAATAATTGAAATTCACATTGTGTCGAGATTCCAACTTCGCGACCCTCAGGACGAATCCGGACTTGACTCATAAATACTTCGTAAGGTAGTGAGTGTAATCGTAATTACCCGCCCATCGCGAACATCGAAAGTAAAATAAAAACATCCTCGAAAACTTCCTGCCTCGCACAGCTAAACCATAGTATAAACTGTGGAATGAACTGTTGCCCGCGGTATTTCTGGACTGTAACGACCTTCAAACCGTCTAGAAAAGAGGGTACTCCCAATCTACAACCCCTCTGGTGTTGCGGATGCTAGTTTGCCTCCTATAGGTATCATAAAAAAAATTAAATAGGTGCCTATCGTTATCTTGTTCTTTCGCTATGAAAAGCCAGAGAGGCAGATAACAAAATATCGAATTTTGATGTTCGCGGGAGGAGCTCAGACTTCACAAACTCTGCATTAAGTGGTTCGAAAAGTGTAATCTTGAGCGTTGCGAGGGTTTCAAGGCACGAGGGTTAAACAATGTTTGCTGCCGAGTGAGACACAAAACGTTTCACACCACACCAACGCGAGGAATTTCAAATAAAATCCAAAAAAACACTATTAAATTCAAAATCATCATTCAAAATCAATCCTAGCTCTAGCTCAATATTTTCATCAAATTACTCTTGTAGATAAAATGCAACTTTGTCATCAGTTTTTGAAAAATAAAGAGAGCCTTTACGAGCTGGTATTAGTACAGTCGAGTTCATAAATATGTATAGATGTTTTTAATGTTATTGGAATGGATAAAGGTGAGCAAATGTATACATATTTATGAACTCGACTGTACTACGTTAGCAGAATGTTTAAGTACCTATCTAAGTATCTTCAAACTCCGACTTATTGAAAAAACTTCCAACTAATATACCTGAACATTCGAGAATCTTAAATCCAATTTTCCGATACGCAACGGTCCGATCCGAGTTTTATAATGAGTTCGATTCCCGGTCTGGACTGAGTTATGGGATGAAACTAAAAAACTTAATAACAATCGGGGATGAGGTCTTCAAATATACTTATGGGCATAGAGCGGATAATACCCCATCATTTCAGGAAAAGGTCGGTAGAAAGTTATTAAAAAACCCGCGAACGCATTTTTTCTTCACAATTGCTCGTAAAAGGTGTTATTATATTATAGGTAGGCAATGCGGTGGGTAAATCGTAAATTTTGACCTAGGGCTGTAATGTACGTACGAAATTAGGGAGAAGTTTTATTTATTTGCCTTTTTATCCGTAATAAGTGTGCTGAAAAGCATTGTGTGTGCCACGGGCGGTACAAAAATGACGATCTCGCGTTAAATAAGCCCTCGCTTTCGGCTTCGGGCTTCAATTCACACTCGTTCGTAAATTCTTGTTTACCGCCTTTAATACACAATTTACTATTTTACTATTTTTTACTTCATGTTCCAAAAGTTTTATGTATTTCAAACTTCATACAATCGCAATACGATTGCGGCAATGCACTGTGTGTAATTCTTTTGCCACCATATAAGTAAAAAAAAACCACAACATTAACATTAATTATGTGCTCATGAAATAAAACTATGAAAACGATCGAATTTAAACTGTTGTGAGACATACTAACATTAAATCATTTTACGGTTTAGACTCACTTGACTTGAGTGACTAAAACAAGTGAGTAAACCGTAAAATGATTTAACTATGAAAACGGATTATATCGCGTATATTGAATTTATATAATACATAGTGGAGTTTGTTGCCGGTCCCATACTGGAATACTCTCCTACAATTTAGGGAGGAATTAAATCTTCTCGGATCCGAGGTGTAGGGTTGGAGCCGGCGTAGCTTTTATCGCGTATATATTATATATATACGCGATACAACTATATATATATATATATATATATATATATATATATATATATATATATATATATATAGTTGTATTGTATAACTAGCCTTATGAACCGATTTTGCATGTACAACGATATCGCGGTAACCGAAGACAATATTATTAATTTTGTGCTATTTATTGGAATTCTATTTTTTAAGAATGTAAAGCCTAGAGAAACATATGCACGATACCTTAACGAATACCATTAAAAATTAAATAAGAAAAAGGTAATATACAGTGGGACCGAGATAACTCTGCATGGCATTTGGAATAACAAAGTGTTGTAATGTTATCATTAATGTAAAATTTTTGTGAATATAATTCCCTCGCGTTGTTCTATTCAAATCGCAAGAGGGGGCTAACGCAAAATTGTAGTTTTTATATTGAATTATTACACGTTTTAATCAAGGGCAACAGACATGAAAAAATTCACTCGGCAACTAGAATATATTTTCGAGGGCAGACTCTAAGCAAAACCTTAAAAGGTTAAATTGAATACGAAAAATCCCGCTCAATCATAAATTTTCCGTAGCAAACTACTAAAACAATGTTGTAACTACTCTATAGGTTTCCCAAGTGCCAGATGTCATATTTACATTTAAACTTTTAAAATCCCATTTTTTTATGAAGAGCCGTCCACTGGGGGAGTTTTACCTTCTCAATAATCGAACCGACTAGCGAGTTGAGAAGAAAAACTGGATTATTGGACCGATTTTAATAAAACTTTTGCTGGACTATACTGACTAGGGAGGGGAAAACAATTTATATATAAAAGCATAGTTAATAAAAGCGGTGGCGCCACTAGGCCGCGTGGATATGACATTCGGATTACAGCCCAGCCGGGCGAAGGTGGATGGCTGTCTATCATTTGTCACCATACCTGTCATTTTAATTAATTTGTGGATTTGGATTGAAATTTCAGTTTTGCACAGGTATAAAAGGCTTTCAAAGTAATGTTTTGCATCTTGAGGCTCCTACATTTGTTAATTTTACTAGCCATGGACGATTATAAACTTTTTTAATTGCATCCGATCAGACCGTCATTTTTCGGAAGTTTCGTCCACCTTATTATCGCAATTGCAAGGTTCCTTTAGACTCGAAAAAGCGGTCGTTTAAAAAAAAATGTCCTCGAGCTTTTTAATTTTTTATGAGCACAGAAATAGTTATTTGTTTTACAAGGGGGGAAAATGTTGTTTTACCGCCCATGCTAATATTAACGCTGCACGAGGGTTAAATCAATTTTGCAACCGAGTGAAACACAAAATTTTTCACCACACCAACACAAGGACACACTAACTGTAAAATATCAAATAAAATCAAAATAAATAAATGATGAAATAATGAATGATGATGGGATGTATTTAATTATAAATTCAATATACGCGATATAATCCGTTTTCATAGTTTTATTTCATGAGTAACTATCGCGGTAACCGAAGACAAAATATTAAATACAATCAAAACAAACCGATTTATAATGAATGTTATTAAATATGTATCATTCAAAATCATCATTTGTTAAAAGAAAATTCGCCACTGGTTGTGAATTTCCTATTTTTCGCACTCTTATCGTAAATGACTATTAGTTTTTTTTTCAACCCCATCAGCTCAAGCCATATAATGAATTGATGAAACTATTAAGAAAATTAAAAAAATACTTAAATCAAATTATTTAAATGCACTCAAATCGTCAACTATCACTCTTTATTCGAAATTAACGATAGCAGATGAATAATAAATATATAAAATTAAAACTAAAGATAAACCTAGAAATTTAATTATTAAGTACCTATTATATTGGCCTCATAAGACACCAGTTTTTCTAAACGTTTTTGACCCTTATTTACTGTTTTAAGTTAGGTTATTTAATGGATATTATCAAGTGTAATCATTTTATACTATTTTGTTTATGTGACTGCTACATAATGAAAGGCATTAAAATACGAGTGTAGGTTAATGAAACGAACTGAAAGCGAGTTACATAAAAGAATCACACGAGTGTTTTCATGCCTACACACACAGTTACATACACAGTTTAAATTTTTTTTTTTTTTTTTTTTTTCTAAAAAGTATAACACATTTTAAACTTATACGTTTCGCCAAACTTGCGTTTAACGGCGAAATGGTGCACTCATTTTCAATGTTAGTACCTTAATCTAAATTTAATGATTAACTTATATTACTAAGGTTAATACTTTTATATTACATTAACAAAGTGTAAGTTGTAGGTATATATGTTGTTGTTATTCTTTAAGAATTTATTTGTAGTTTTACATGTATGTAAAATGTATGATTTTGGTGCAATAAAGGATGTTTATTTATATACAATATTTACATATCTTATATATTTAGTCATGCGTTGTACCCAATAGCAACTTCTTAATTTTTGGTTCATACAGTTACGTAGAGGGTTTATGATATGTGTGTAGATAAAAATAAATACATCCCGAATTTAATCGACCAGTCTCTTACCCATCCCTACCAAAAGTATCAAAGTATAATTTGTTGATGCAATTCAAGTTATTGCTAAGTGCGAAAGTTATATTGAAAGCGTTGTTTTTCCCTGTCTGTATTTAGTGATGTTTATCCAATAGGTTCGCCGGGTTTAGTTCTGGAAATTACGGGAAAAACAACGTAATATGTGGACCAAGCTGAAACTTTAAAATTATTTTATAGTGACTATACTTGGGTCTGACTTAATCTAAGATTGTGTCGGCAGTAAAATAGGCAGACTGTTTTGTACAGAAAATTACAGACAAGGCGTCTCCGTTTGGTTATACTTATATCCTCCAAGGTGTCAGTAATACCTGCTGTTTCACAAATATAGACTTAAGTAGTCACTTTTGTTGCGTAGTCATATCCGTATACATATATATATCGGCGTAAATGCACTGATTTTGATTGCATTTTAATTATACTCAAAATAAATCGACTAAAACAGTTAAGTACATAACGGCTTAGCTAAGCCTAACACTTAGTTCAAATAACTTTTTAAAAACATTTAAATTATTTGTAAAAAAAACTATAATCTTGCCCTTCTGTTGCGTCATTTACGTTTTGCTAACATTGAACTGTATTTCCGTAATAATACGGTTCTTTTTACAGTGAAAAAGAGAGATACCCGCTTGACGAAGCTCCATATTGCATACATTAAGGCCCGCTCAGAAACCGAAGTTTTATAATTTAAAATGTTTTATTCATGCAAATCCTCTCTTAACCCTGAGTAAAGTGCCGTTTAGTCCTTGCAATTTGCGTAGTCAATGTTAAAACTTTAAGTGACGGTTTTGAACGTTTACAATATTCGGTCTTTCTCAGGTTGGTATTCCATCCTGTCCAATTTCTTGGTCCACAATTCCACATTGCATTGCGTCTCTCTCTAGCGGCTCAGTCAGTAAAATAGCAGCCAATAATGTGCTAATAAGATTAAAAAGCCTTATGAAAACTGAAAGGCTTGTCAAGAGTTGCGAAACGATTACGATCGAAGTCGATCGTAAACTATTAAACACGGGGGCCATCTATTTATCGGGCTGTATCTCCTAAACCGTGCGTCGTAGGGTAAAACCAATCAAATTTTTGTTCCCCTTTAATACCGCCCAGTAATAATAGAAAAACACAAAAAAGAAAAACAAATAAAGAAAAGCGTAATGGCAGAATGTCATAACGAAAAATATTGCTTATAGGTTTTTTTGATGGTTCAATGCCAAGACGTTGTGTCACAATTTGATGTTTAAAAACAAAAGAAGGTCGCTTTAAAGGCATAGTGTGTAAGGCTGTATGAAATTCCTTTACATATCATCTTTACTCATTGCATCGGATTCGCAGGCGTAGTATTTCCGGACCTAATCTGAAGTAAGTAAGTCATATCAACATTTCATTACAAGTATGAGAAAAATATTTTTTAATGATAGATATTTTTAAAAGGCGCTTGTAATGTAGGTAGTATTTTTCAGGGTTGCAGTGCCAAAGGTTGAAAAATGATCCCAAAAACAAAGCCATACTAGGTAGCGTTAGTCGGTGGCACTTAAGATGCTGATGCACTAAGGAACTACTTTCATTAGAAACGAAATCTTCGTTCTTTCTCCGCTGTTCGGAAAATAAATCTACTACCGTGAAATATAGGCAATTTATCTTGACCGTTCTTTTGCCTTGCACAATGTAATGAATATCTCAGAAATCGCGAGCTCACACGACTCGTCGAATACGTACTTAAAAGGGGTTTTTGTGGATAAAATGCTAGTATTTTGTGGATAATATATTTGTACAAAAATCAGTTTTAAAGTTTGTTGGCTTGATAAATATGTATTCGGTGATAGCGCCAATATTTTTTATGCGAATTAAATTAAAAATCAAAAAGCGGCAGTGACGGAAAATCAGAAACTACAATATATAATTTTTAGACGAAACAAAAACTGTTTTCATATTGAAACTTACACACTTTAGTAACACCGTGACATTCTAAAATGCTTTCAATGATTAAAAAATACATCTAATTGAAGTGTTTACCTATATAAGGCTGCGTTTTGACCAGAGTTGTGCAAGGTGCGAGAATGCGTAACGAGCTATGTATTTTGTTGAAGGGGCCCACTGACTATCAGTCCGCCGGACGATATCGGCCTGCCAGTTAAAACAAAAATTTGACGGCCGTCAGTTGTTCGGAACTGTCAAATTTTTGTTTTAACTGACAGGCCGATATCGTCCGTCGGACTGAGTCAGTGGGCTCCTTTAAGAACCAAAATAATCACTTCATTTGTTTTCCTCGCTCAGCACGCTTCTAGCGATTCGATTGGTTTTTAAAAACACATTTCTCGCTACGCATCCTCTCACATCTCTGGTGGAAACGCAGCCTTATTATGGAACTTTAAGTTTTTATTTTATTATCTTACGTTCAAACGAAACTGCCAAATTTTGTCATTTCTTATAATCAAATGCCCCTGTATGTTCTAAAAATTATATTAATCAATATTAACATCAAATTGAAGCTCTCTTATAAAACACGAACACACCTTTTTAGGGTGCCGTACCCAAAGGGTATAAACGGGACCCTAATACTAAGACTCCGCTGTCCGTCCGTCTGTCTGTCTGTCACCAGGCTGTATCTCATGAACCGTGATAGATTTCTGTTACCGCTATAACAACAAATACTAAAAAGTACAAACCCTCGGTCTGCGAGTCCGACTCGCACTTGTCCGGTTTTTTCACTAAAAGATCAAAGAATCAAACCGTTTGCAATCCAGTTAAATAGTTAGTGCTCGACTTGCACTGCAAGTTGGCTTGCCACTTGACCGATTTTTCCCGTTCAATCTAGTGTTGCACCACTTACAACAGTTTTTCAAAACTTTTTCCACCTATAGAGCTTTATTTATTTTCATATGCGGAAAAAATTAAATTCACCGTTTTTTTTTAAAGTCCATTAATTTGAAGTGTGCATTCCTGCCGGCCTAGCCAAGGTGACAATCGCTATCGCTTCGACAACGAAACGCTTTGTGTCTCTATCACTCTTCCATATTAGTGCGACAGTCACAGTTGCGTGTCGATCGCTACGGAGCGTAAGCGATTGGCATGTTGGCTACGCAGCGTGAGCTTAAATTAGGTAATTTTATCAAAGAAGCCTGTACACTTTAGGCCAGGGTCAGGGTCTTAGTGTCTGTTTACATATTGATTAGTGTTTAGTATGAGTTTATACATTTGCTATTGCTACTAAATGCAAGTACTAATCTAAGACGATCGATATTCGAAATGTCATTGATATGTCATAGTTTTCAATTACTTGGTGGATTTAAATATAATGTCCGTGTTACAACAACGCTATTAATAACTTTTTTCGAAAAAAAAATATGCCATTCAGTTTCCTTAAATGTACTTAGCCATACCCCGAAGTTAACAAATTAAAAAAAAACAGTGTATTCGGAAGATTTGTAAAAGAAAATTTAACCTAAGGGCATTTCTTATAGTTTATCATTGAGAAACTCCCACCCCATCACCATTCCAAACAATTATTTGAAGTACCTACTTACTTAAAAAGAAAGTGCACAGGTTGTCAAAGGGTCGACCCTAATATAGTCACAAGCATCCATGTACTTCGGTAACCGCTTACAATCAAGCTGTGTTTTTTGCTACACTTGTTTGTTTGTTTGTAAAAAATACTATATGAAAAAGGCCAAGAAAAAAAAAATGTGCAGTAAGCATTTAAACCATATGTCAACTTAATTTAAAAAATGATACAGGATGGCAAAAACTAAAACAAATATCTATTGTAGAGGCCGTAAAATAAAAATTTTCGTAGATAAGATTCGATTATGTCGGACGATGCGGAGCTGAGTCTGATATGACTGACTATTGACTTTATTTTCACTATGTTCTTTTAATGTTTAACTATTGTCTGTGTGTTTACGAATAAAAACAATTCTATTCTATTCTATATGTTTGTAATAAGAACCCTATAAAATGCATAAGCGTGTCAGGAATTATGCAAAAACAGGGTTAATTTTCATCACCGAAATAAAGTTTAAAATCAGGTGGGAAATATCCCTCCCTCTGCCTTAAAAAGGCTTAAATAAAAGACAAAACGGTACCTGAATAAAGCATTTATTTTTTAAAATGCCGTCATTTTGCCTTCTTTATGATCGGTTCTACTTCATCACATCAAAGTCATTCAAGGTGAGATATTAGATGAGTACGATTTGTAAAAAAAAACCAAAGCGTAAATTTGATAAACAATTTTGAAAGCCGTCCGGTCCCAACCCTAATGTGTAATAAAGCGAAGGCTGCCAACTCATTAGAGCTTGACTATATGCCAGGCGAGTAGCTAAGTATCAAACAGGTGTTCAATGTTAACTAACCTTACTATGCCCACCTGACTGAATACGTGAAGAAAATAGACTAGTTCAGTAGTTTCCACTGAAATTACAGACTTCTGAAAGGTGTTCTGAAATGGCATTGCTTTGGCTAAAAGGTATTGCATCTGCTCAGGAACAGTGTTGACACTTTGAGTGACTCATGATACGGGTACTGGTCCCACCGTAAGCTCAGTAAGGCATATACAAGGTGCCCACGAGGAACCCGAGAGATTATACCCACGCATTGAGGCCAAGAGAAGGAAAAACATGTTATATGAGTCAAGGTAAATTTCGCCAAAAAAAACCGATTTTTTCGATTTTTTATATGTATTAATAAAATGTAAATGCAATTTGTAAAACTGTCACTCAAAAATAATGTCAACTTTTTTTAGTAAAACTTACTTTTTGCAAAGTGTTACTTGTCACTTATTAACATCTATCAACGAGTTAGCTTGGTCCCACTCTAACAATATTTGTAATGTAAATGTAACAATCATGACAATGAGTGACAGCAATGATCATAAAAATATTGTTTTTTTTTTCAAGCTCTTGTAATTAATAGGGTAGTTCACAAACGTTATTAATGGTGTCAGTCGATCAGGTTTGTTTTGAGGATCAAATGTCTATACGGGACACATTGCCTTAAAGCAATAGAAAAGTCACAAATGATAGTCAGTCTGACAATTTTATTGCACTTTACTGACGAAACGTTCTTAACAAAATGTCAATACATCGTGACATCACCATGTAGGTAATGGAAGCCGATTCGATGTAAGTATGTAAAACAAGAAAATAGCGATTTTATCGGTGAAATATTGCGTTTATGTATAGATAACTGCGTGTGTGTGTGTGTGTGTGTGTGTGTGTGTGTGTGTGTGTGTGTGTGTGTGTGTGTGTGTGTGTTACTTTTCCAATATATTATTAATTATACTTTGTCCAAGGACTGTCTCATTTCAAACATAAACAGAGAGAATCATCACTAGTACTAGCACCCAAAAGAAAAGGACGACTGACGAGTATAGTTTTTTTTTGTTCTAATTTACTGCCAATTTGGTTTGACCAACTATAGGTTTCCAATTTATTGTGATAAACTGCTCATTTTCTGTCTATTTAACTAGAATTAGTTATAAAATTCAACATGTGTCAACAACCCTATTCGCAACAGAAGAAGCTCGAAATTCGTCTTCAAATTGTAATAAGGCTTAAAATTAACTTCGACAGGCGAAACGGAAATCGCCCCCGGCCCGGCATTCCTTGGCAAAGTTACTAATTTATGTGCCCGCCTAAATTTATTGGGCGAGTATCAAATTACATTATCGGAGCCTCTTTTGCTTTATTTTGATATTGATCTGGGATTTGTGGTGAGGGATCCAATTAGCAGTAGGGCTGATGCTTGGAATAGTTTGGCTTGGTAAGATCAGGCGTCCAATTTCACGTTATGTCACATTCGGATGGCGACTGTAGTACCTACTGTAGGTACCTACATTGACTGTTACGGCATTGTTGCTCATTCGCATGCGACATTACTGCTGCGTCCTTAACGCGGGCGATGTCACTGTCAATTTCCTTGATAAAATGAGTGACGGATTGAGCGTTCTAACGTCTCTGTCATCTGGACTTTCTTGAATCGAACTATACTCTAGTATGGATATGATTGTTATATTTGTCTATTATCATCATCATTGGCCACAGCATTTTGACAGATCATTGTTGCAGCGACAGTTTATTAAGAAGAAGAGGTCTGTGCGCCGTCGGAGATCGGAGGTGCAGCACATCTTTTCCAGTGGCTTTACAGCCACAGTGGACTTTACAGTCCAATCGCAGCACGACACTTTCTGCCACCAAAATCGCAGGTGAAACGCGAGTCTGTTGGTGGTTACTGTGAAGCCTGAAGTCTTTTCTGCTTTAAATCATCGAGCCAGCCTTCGTTATAATGACAATGTTAAAGAGTGACACTCATTTTATCACGTGGATAAAGCCACCCTTATTAATACGCCTGCAGAGCGTATCGACGAGTCATAAATAAAATGTTATGAATAAGGTTACTGCTGGCAAGTCCGATGAAGAATTTAATAATTAATACTTTAGCTATAGTAACACATCATTTTAATTACAAATTAAGCAAAAACAATAATATTTTTTTTAATTTCGCCGAGTAAACTGTCAACCCGTGTAGTATAAGAATAGTCCGTCTAGTAATGATATCAGCCAATCTATGGGTGCGTATAATTTCGTAGTCGAGTTTTTAAAAATAATAAATCAAGACAAATAAAAGTGTACTTTAGACTTGTTAATATAGGATTCAGATTCGAAATAAACACAAATTCCTAATACATAGGCTAGTCAGATATAAAAAAACTTCGACTGAATCTTAAATTAAAATACAACGACCTTTTCTTTAAGCGTCGTCTTAAAACGAGTATTTATATAAGTACACAAATTCACCGCTAACACTTAGCATATTAAGCGTGGAATTACTCATTAGTATGGTAATTTGATTCTTGTTAGTTAAACTGAACATAGCGAACAACTGCGTACATACAGTTAGAAGCATTAGTGTGTAGAATATATTACTAAGAATGATCTACAAACGCTCTTTAGTTAAATGATGTAATTTTTTAGCACGTTTTCATAACTAAAATAGCAACATTTGAGCTATAGAGCTACCATATCAACATTTGTTTCTTTCTTAAGTCAAATTGAATCCCAAGGGATTTAGTTTTATATATATTAGGCACCACATTTCTTTGGCGTGGCCACATTCCTTCCATTTGCGCTTCAGAAATTGCGAACTTATGTATGAAGTGTTTGACTTTTGTAACTTACCATGGTAAGTTAGAATGCATTCTAACTTATGATTCTAAAAAAAAACTATTCTATTATATTGCACAATTAAAATATTTCTTAAAATTAATCGACTACTTACTGCATAATGCCTTTTATTAGGTATTTACTCAACGGACATCGGATTTTAAAGGGCAAAATTAAATGATGATCTAGTACATGTGAAACAAAAAAATATAACAATTACACATAAAATAAATAATAAAACTAAAACTAACTACAATTGTAATAACTAAAGCTAAAAATTGAAAATACCTATCAAAATTGTGTGCCCTTGGTAGGGTGCCCATCACGCAGGCAGCGTTCCCGCGCTGGTTTGCTATGGCCAATCTTTGCACGAGAAAGCCGCTTGCGCGAGGGTCACCTGTGGCCTCCCTTAGGCGTTTGCTGAGCGCCTTGTGGAGCCCCCGTGCCCCTCTACCCCACGGGCCTAGTGTCTCGACGCCAAATGCAAATGTAAATAAACACACAATACAATCATCAATACATGGGAAATGTATTGATGAGTTTATCGATATAGGAATTCCCTACCTATCATTTAATTTGGCCCCCTAATATCTTCCGAGACACGAGTCAACCCTACAGTCCCACTTTTACAAGTCACCATTGACAAATAGGTACCCAAAAACATCATTAAGCTAAAATTAACATACAAATAGACAAACTTTTTAACATTCCGTTTGCGCAAGGTAGTTTGTTTCAACAGTCAATAAGCTAAAAAATTTAAATACATTGAAACGCGTTGTCAACTGGAGTAAAACTATTTCCATGATGTCGCCCTCTGGCGGAGACGGACATTAAATTACACGTCGTCGTTGGTACACGGAATTACAGAGCGTGTAATGTGTACTCTCGGTGACACACGGGGTTAATAGTCTGTAACATTAGGTATTTGCATTTTTTATGCAAAACATGAGAGGTTACATTCGGATTGTGACTGCAGCAGCATGAAAATGAGCGTGATAACTAGTGACTGATTGAACTTTCTGTTCGCGACAGCAATGGAGTTACGACAACAACGAAATTTAACAAGGGGAATTAGCAGTGACACCGCTCGCCGGAAAGCTGCAGCACTAACGGTGCAACTTAAGATATAAAAACAGCAAATTTTATGTTAAGTTCATCAATGGATAATGCTCTGAATTGCTTCTTTTTTCAGTACACGTGCGGGGAAGTAACCGCTTACTTGACCCATTCCTGTCCGCCACATACCTGACGTTGCTTAGGCAATGATTTTTAACACAAGATAGGTTAAAGGCGTTCCGAAATTAAAGCACTTACGGCCTGGCCACGACATCGCGCGGCGGCGGCAGCGGCGAGCAGCGGCCATAGGTGGGAACGAAAGGTCCGATCGCTGTGTCTCTCTCCAACCCATGGCCTTCGCTCGCCGCTGCCGCCGCCGCGCGATGCCGTGGCCGGGCCGACCTTGCACCTTGACCTTGCGGGCGGACCTTGTGACAAATTGTACAAGTTGCCTTTAGTCGCGCCTTGGCAAGCGAGAAATGTGCACGTGCTAACAAACTCCCGCTTAAGCTCATGCATGCATGAATGGAATGCGAAAATTAATCAAAAATAACACATTTTTCGTAGGTATAAAAATAAACTTGGAAGCAATTTTTGTGCTCCTTATGTATAAGTATAACCTGTCTATAGTTATATAATATCATTGTGCCTAGGTAATTTGGCGCCCGGTGAAACACAAGAAGACAGCTTGGAAATAGGATAAAAGCTACTTAGCTGCAGTGCCTAATTCTATATATATTTTTTATTTTGGGCGTTTTTATTTTATTCTCTGGTTGCATCTTGAAGAAAAAGAACCTTCCAACCCAGATGGGAAACTCGGTGAAGTGGAATTAATAGGAATGTAAGATTTCCTAGTTTGCCTTCACCGAAAAGGAGCTGCTAAAATATTCCTTACATATAAATGAAAATAAATGAATGCACCGTGTGTCCCAAGCTAATCGCGTGTTAGATAATGTCCAACGAGATTGCATGTCACTGCAGCAAGACTAGCAAGTCCAACACATTTTGTTGCCTTTTGAATACCACAGTATTTAGTTATTTAAGGGGCTACTGCAGCGGCGAATGAAAGTTCGTAAACCACGCCCGATAGCTTCTTCCCTCCCCGCAAGCACGCACACACAGAAGAGCTTCGCGGCGCACGTGAAAGTATAAAAGCTCTATCTAACGTTACTACCATTAACTACCATTACACGCGGTCGGCCAGGAACTTATAAATTCGGACAAAATAGAAAAAGATGGCGTTGTTACTTGTTAATAGCAAATAATTAAATAAATTACACATATTGCTTACCACTGCAACACTGCTACTGTTGAGTAGCTTTGGGAGGGGAGGAGTCCCCGGCAAGCTCGTTTCTCCATAAAAACGTAGTTACGCTCTCATTTTATTACGCTCTCATTTGAAAACGACTAGCTAAATTGCTCTGAAACTTTGTACTTACAAGAGGAATATCTAGGTCTGTGATTAGTTTAAAGTTCAGATACCATAGTTAAAAAAATACAGCGAATTTAAATTCATACAAAACTTGTTATTGCTCTATTTCGTTTGTTTTTTAAACTAGAGCTATATAAACTAATTACAGAACTAGATATACCTAATGTCATTGTATGTGCAAAGTTTCATTAGCATTAATCAATGATTAGAATCATTAGATTTGCTTATTTCGTTGAAAACAAAATTGCCAAATATGTAACGTCACACCAGGGAGGAGGGGATTACCAAATGCGACCAGGTGTGACAAGGAGGGGGAGGAGGGGTTCAAAAACACAAAATTCGTGTGATGTAATTTATGGATGACTCTTAAGCGTGAGCGATCTTCAAGGTCGTATCAAAATAAGATCAAAACCGCAACAATTTTTAAATTTGAATCGGGCTCCCGGTTAAATCACTTAAAGCCTCTGTTTTAAGTGCAGCAGTGTCTTTTTACACCACTCAAAAAAGCGTAACATTTCTGTAAAACAACAGATTTTTTTTCGCTGGGAAACCTCCATTTTCCTCACGTACTAACGTCACATTTATAAATGCCATCCAACGCTGTTATGTCTACCACTCCTTGTAATAACCAGCATAAATTGGACCGTGAGATTCTAAGTAATTATATGTATTAAGAGATGAAAGTTATGTTGGTTTAGAAGAAATTGTAGGTTAGAAAGAGGAATACGAGAAAGTGAATCTGCACACGTTCGCGTTCGTGGTGCATGTTCTCACGTCGCAGCGTTATTAAATCTGAGGGCCCGTTGCTTGGGATATCAAATATAATCGCTCCTAAGTGGCATTCGAAGCTTAAAAAATCTCTTTACAAGCCTTTATTTAAATTGCAATGTTTGTTTGTTTGTAATATGTTTGTTCGGGTCAAATCTTGCAAGCTAAGTAAATTAGACCCACTTCCCATTGTTTGATTGAGCTGAAACTACATAAATAGGTACCTATGTAAGTTGGGTGACGATACAATGTTTTGATTTTGTGTTAGTTAAAATTATTTCAATGAGCATTAGTTGCCTGTTGAATAAAAAGTAGTCAGCGATAAAGGCTTGTATCATATCGATGACATACTTGTATACAATTACAATGACATATTTTTATAACCGCACAAGGGTGTTAGGTAATCGTTTCTACAACATATCCCCGATCCAGTGTAAACAACGAGTGATCTCGTAACTTATGGTTGTCACTTTATATTTTCCTACTTTATTTAAGGTTAGCTGGAAGAAATCCCTATTTGGGGTTGAAGTTACCCCAAATAGAGATCGCTTTGTACATATATATGATATATATTTTATATATATTTAGTGACTTTAATTATTGTGTCACAAGACATAAATAAAAACCTAATAACACTTAAACTGTACATACAATTGCTAATAATTGACTAGATTTTGGATCACCTTTTTCATATCTCTTATTGTAATGGTTATGTTGCCTCTCCGTGATTATTTAATTCGTGATTCATTGTGGTGTTTGCCACAAAGACACGTTTTTTGTAAATTCAGACCCAATCCCGTCGAGACACAACAGCTAAAACAAATAGTTGATCCACCGAAAAAAACAACCTACACTGAAAGAAATGTTTGCAGAACAGTAACAAAATAATTTGCTACACTTACATAAAAATTGGGACTTGCCAACTATGTGTTACACCGGCCAATATCAACAGCTCGGTTTGTAACAATAAAATCGGTTTTAGGATATTATTATTATTATTATTATTCGTGTATCGGAAGATTCGGAAGCTATGGTATTATAGATAATATAGTCAAGAACTACATAATATATTTTTCACGTCTACGAATATCAACGCCTCTTAGAAAAACATGATTATATAAGGAGATTTTTCGCCTTCTGGCTCAGGGAACCGCCTTAAGTTTCGTTATTTTTTTATTTCTTAATTAATTCGGCTAATTATTTTTTCAGTGTGCGGTCACCCATAAGCGAAGTAAAATAAAATCTGAAAGATGACAACCCTAGAGCCTGCTTACGCGTCGCTAGCCTCGTCAGATGCTTCGATGGGGGCGCTAACATCCTGTCACTGAAGCGAGATTAGGGCTGAACATGCTCTCATGCATAATTATTGATGGGTCGCATATAATTACTACATCTTAAAGATAAACATAATTTATTTTGCATTTAACATTACCAGATACAAGGTCTGAATAATACATTTATTTATTTTATTTTCTTTATTGGGGAAAAAAACAGATACAGGCCAGTGACAATACACAGATAAGATTATAAAATGATAGGTTTAGCATGCATCCTAACACAATTCCCACTAGGAGTTCAGGCATTAATTTTAAGACAGCGTTGTAATCGAAACTTAAACAGATATCCCTAATAAAACTGAAACTACACAACTAATACTAAACAATAACGATAATTAACATAACTTAAGCAGCTAAACTTACATAAACACCCCCAGTAGCATTGCTACGTCATTATGACGTCAGCGACGTCATTATGACGTAATAATGCCGTCATTATGACGTAATAATGCCGTCATTATGACGTCGCTGACGTCATTATGACGTCGCTGACGTCATTTTGCTACCTGGGACAAAAATAATTATTACACAAATTACAGTAAATAAATAGTACACAAGAAATGAAGCTACAATATGGGTAATTAAAATTATAGGAATACTAATTATAGGAATCTCTTCTACATAGGTATAGTAGTAGGTTTACATGCTTAACCTCATGTAGTGTGCATAATTTTTTGCTCTTTTTCAGTTTTTTGCATGTAACTCGAAAACGGTACCTACGTCTGTCAGAAAATTTGTTATAATCATGGTGACAATTGATATATGGGGATCCGAAAGATACCTTAATATGAATTCGTAGTCAGTTTGTAAAAAGTGGCCGCAACTTTATATTCTATTTTTTTTTGTAAAATCCGAAAACACTTTTTCACCAGTGTCTGAACCACAAAACCTTGCTGGTAGTGACATTGTAATTGATGGTGGGTTCCTTCTACATCCAGTGGTTTGGAAATCCAAGGAAAAATGTTTCTTCCAAGGCTCCCAAAATTTATACACACCTCCTGGAGTTGAGCAATCTCGGATTACACGCATTTAGGACCAAATGATCTATTAAAACGATTTCCAGCTTGCTGGAAATATACTTAATTTCTTAAAACGCTTTTTTATCGAATTTGTTTGGTCTAGTAATGGTCTAACCAATTAAAATCCATCATATTCGACCACACTGAAATCCATAAACGTATTATCAACTAAAATCGCTGGGAATCCCATAAAAAAGATAATTAAAAAAAACACAATTGCTTGTTATTTTGCATTGACCTCCTGTTTGATAATTTATCCCAATTTACATATAATATTGGTCCCTTCTAGGGTTGCCATATGGAAGAATTAAATGTCCTGATAAAAATCCTGACATCACCCTAAAAATCCGGACATTTCTTGTAACAGAGATTTGGCGTAGCTTGAACGACGCCCCGGAGACGCGCTGCGCTCTGCGGTGTACTGTATCGTAAGGTCTTTCCTAAAAATCCGGACACTTGCCAAGTCTGGCCGCAATTCGTACAGAGGTTCAAAAATCCTGACATGTCCGGACAAATCCGGACGTATGGCAACCCTGGTCCCTACCGATGATCGAGTGGTACGGAATCAATAATAATAATTTCAATCAGCCCACCGAGTGGATAGAATTATGCGATATCCGCTGATATTTCTAGTGGTGCAATTTACAAGCGATTTACCTTGATACTCTATAGCGTAGTCTCGAATTCATTTGGTGTCATTGTCCTAATATAATGTACATAGATAGGTATAAAATATAGGGGAGACAGACTTGATCCTAGGGAAGACTTGGTCACCAAAATTTTAAATAATTTGCCAACAAATGAAAATAGATCGGACTGGAGAGATTTGCATGACCAGGCTGTAATGCCTCAGATGATGATAATATTTTTTCTAACCACAAAAGTGGTAGGTAATTAATCCGTAATGCTAGGGTTCCTACGATAATCAATATTGCGGTAGGTATAATATTTAGTATGTAAACGACACTATAATTCAGTGCATAGTTAAGTACACTACTCAGATTTAATTTTGGAGGAAATTAAAAAGTTACTACTTTCGTGGTTATTAAATTTCTAATCTGAAAAAAACGGGGTATAATTAAAAATATTTGCTGATTATATATTCGAGATTTATCCGCTTCTGTCTTACCCCAGACCCGAAGAATTATTAAAGAATTTGAATGACTGCTTCCCTCAAATCAAATTCATCGGAAATCCCTCAAAATCCTCAAGGATTGGTTCTCGACTTATTGGGTGTTCGGAAGTAATGGATATTCGATGAACGCATTGTCGTTGCTTGCGGGTTCTGGAGAGGCATTCTGATTTTAAAATCTGTTAAGATTTTGATATTGATACGAAACCACGACGCACTGGCGCGCGATATGCAATAAGTCATGCGATTAGCATAGACCCATAAGACTGGCCTTACGATACATTGGAGACAAAATTGCATTTAGTTACACCAGCGCGCTCAGTCGTGTGACGAATTGCGAAGTGTAAAGTATGTTTTTATATTCCATTAATTTGAATTCTGTAGATTGAATTCTGAAAAATCTGAATAACGCTCTTGGGATTCTGATAAAATCCATCGGCTCGATACTGGATGACATTTGCCATGATTTGTGAATAGTTGGGCATTTAATTGAACGGTATTTGGATGCTCAGGGGTTTATTATTTATAAACATGAGTTAACTTTGCTAACAATGTTGCATGATAATACATTATACTTACTGTTAATGTATGTAGTTAGATTTTTTGGCAGCGCTCAGCGTTGCGCAAACATATCTGACACGGTCTTATTTATAGAGCCATAAGAGCGTGCCTCATATTTTTGCGGCCTTCGAAGAGTAACATATTATTACAGGTGATACCTATACCTACATATCTTTCTTTCCTTCTGTAAGTAAATATTTTTTTAACTAAGTGGCGCTTCGACCAAAAGTGATCTTTTGTAGTAGCCCTTAAAAATGTTACAAAGTCCCGTTGAATCTAGTTCCAGATTCTTTGGGCTGTTATGTTTTATACTTGGCTGCAGTTTGTGCCGCCCTAAGTAGGTACTTCTTCGAAAGAAATTTATTAGGTGCAACGAAACACAAGGGGGTAAAAACATAATAAAACTCTAAAATTTAAAACTTATAAATGAAAAAGCCGCGATCGCTTGGTAGGGTGTCCAAAAGGTTGATCAGCTGAGCGAAATATTGGCCAGCCCTCTGGTCACCCGAAGTCTCTATGGCACTTTGCTAACTCCTTATAGAGGCTACGCGCGCTAGCTACGGCCCCAGCATTTCAATCCCAAACGCCGCAAATACTAGTAGCCACTTTTGGAAATCGTGTATATTGCTGTTTCCTCTGACTCCTGGCAGAACCTGCATGCATGCATGCCTGCATTACCCATTTGCAACATGTGTTTGTTCAACAGATATCTACCCTGTAGAACTAACAAACATTCCATGTCACTAGCATGACAGACAGACAGACAGATCGGGCAATAAAACTGTCTCGGAACCCGCGGCTCGGAAATTAAAACGGTGAATAATGTGCTAAATATGCGTGTTTCGTTTACCGCGACAAACATGATGTATACCTGGGCGACTCTGAAAGTTTTTGGAATAAAATAGCTTAGTAACAAGCTATATTTCGTTACAAAGCTAAATGGCGAATGTAAATAAAAGCGACATCTACAAAAATGATGAGACAAGCGACGTTGAATAGAAATTAATACTATTAATTTAGTTGTATCTGGTTTTAATCACATGAAGACCATCAACAGTAACCTGTAAAACATAAAAAAAAGTTCTAAAACTAAAACCCGACTACTGAAAATTGCGCTAACATACATACATACTGGTCAAAATCATAAATCATAACTCTCCTTTTGCTTTGCCGTAGTTGGGTATCAGTTATAAAGCAACTGTAACCCTCAATTCGTCACAAAACACGGTTCGAACCTCCTCGGCACTCAATAAGTATTTGGAATGATTCTGGCTACGAAAACATGCAAAAATAGGGTCAAATGTTATGTTCAGTATTTTGGACGTTGTCGAATTAAGGGTTAAACTATAGTAATCAATCTTTTTTTAAACCAAACCTAACCGAAGCCTATTTGAATTTCGTTTTTAGCTGTGGCCACAATGAAATAGGTATAAAAACAAGACGCATACATTTTCTCGAATTTTCAAGCAACTTGAAGCATTAATGCCGCAACAGTAATGCTGCTGCAGTTGCCATTCAAATGTTACATTTAATTAATTTGTATTTAGATTTAGAAAACATCGTAAAAAGCAACAGCCATCTAACCTGTAGAACAAAAAGAACTGCACATTGTCATCACCAGCAGACAGACGCTTCATTATAAAAAATAGCGAAGCGTATTTTATTTAACTCTTTTCTAAGGTTGACAATATACAAATTTTCCATCACGCTTTACAAACCATGACACAAATTGACAACAATCGAAAATAAACACCAAATAATGAAATATAACCTATAAAAGTTATGTCTCCTTTTCCCCGACTGCCATTATTCGTTTTGTTGCATGATTATGTGACCCATTCTGAATACTTTCAGTGTTACCTCTGTAGGTAGGTACGCAAATTGTAATTGACTCGTGCGGTTGACAGTAACTGCTTTTATGACTATAGCCTGCAGGCAACAACACTTCAGCAGACGGGTAATAAAATTAATTAAGTGCCTACATTTTGCCTTTAAAATGCTCTTTTATAGTCTGAAAAATTTTTTTGCTAATAGGGTAGTTGGCAGATTTTATTAATGGTATAAGTCGATCAGGTTTGTTTTGAGGATCAAATGTCTGTGCGGGACCCATTCCTAAAGCAATACTTACAAAAGTCACAAATGATGGTCAAAGTCTGGTCTGGTCAAAACCCGCACTTTACTGACGAAACGCTTCTAACAAAATGGCAATACATCGTGACGTTACGATGTGACGTTGCTATTGCTTAGAAGCCGTTTCCATGTATGGTAATTTGCGATATTATCGGTGAAATGTAAACGCAAACATGTATATTGTTGCTATACAATATTATTTTTAATAAAATGTCAAGGGGCCCACTGATTACCAGTCCGCCGGACGATATCGGCCTGTCAGTTGTTGTACTGAACTGTCAAATGTCCGACGGAATAATAATCAGTGGGCCCCTTAAGGAATGGTACCATTACTTTTTTCCTTATTAGATATTTAAAAAAACCTTAAATTTTGAAATTTTGAGGTCTTGTATTTCTTTATTATTCCCATATATTTTTTAAGTTTTCAATTTATTTATTGTAATAAATTGCTAATTTTTTATCTATCTAACTAGACTTAGTTACAAAATTCAACAGGTGTCAACAACCCTATTGCGGGGAAAATAGTGAGTAACGTATTTTTGGCCCACCCTGTAGTTTAAATCAATATACCCGCTACGTAAGTCTGATAATACTTCTTCATATAGGACATAATATAAACTGAAAGTGTTAGTTAACATATTGCCACATTTGCATGTTTGGTGTAGCTTGATTACAATTTCGTTATCAAGCTTCACAGACAGACCAGTAACTGTTTCCTCCAGTTTAGTTATTAGTGGCAATGATCTCGCAATCTTAGGCTGACGGGAGTGACGGGGGCGTCTTCTCCGCGACTAAGCCTGGATTGGGATGGCTCTGTCGCTAGACTAATGTGCGTCGTTTACTTTTAATAGATCAAAATCGTGAACAATTTTATTACTTGTTAGTCCTACTATAAAGAAGTGCGATATAACTGCTTGTTACCTCTTTACGCTTAGAACCAGTAATGCAGTAATGTGGCGGACATTACTGGCGAGTGTTTTGCTGCCGCAAATGTCATAATCAATTGTGACGTTGGGTTTTGGTTGCGTTGATAACATTACCTTTTTTGCCTTTGCCATTTGGTGTAGCTTGAAGATTACAACTTCCTTATCAAGCTTCACAGAGATTAGAGATTAGAAAGAGAGAGGATTAGAGAGGCAGAGCGATACGTTTGTTTTCTACTAAACGTTCGCAGGTTTAGTAGAAAATGATGTGGTTTCTAGATTATTTGCGAAGTTCAGTTGTCTACACATTTACCGGATTGCCCGGCAAACCCGGCTTTTTAAATGGCGCACTATCTTCAGTCGAACGCCCCGCAGGTGATACAGTAGCAGCAAACGATGCAGATTGAGCGCACAGCAATAACGAGGCTACTCGTGGACTCCGGTTGCCCTCATACCGGATTATCCGGCAAACCCGGATGATTAAACAACGCACCGTATTCAGTCAAACGGTTTAGAGGCAAACGATAAGGTTTTTAAATTATTTGCGAAGTCCAGTTGTCTTCACTTTCACCGTATTATACAAATACAAATGAGTTTATTTCATTACTTTTTACAGCTTTTCTTAGTTATAGTATAAGGGTTAGGTAGGTAATTAGTCCATCTTAAGTATAAAGAGCAAGTAGGTATTAGGTATTTATTTGTACATTTTATTGGTGTAAATAATGAAAAAGGTGCGGGTACAGCTTGCTGGATTTAAACCCGCCCTTGGTCAGCTAATTGGAAAGGTACTAAGATTATATTATTATTAGAAACTATGCAATTAACCGTACGGTTATTAAGCTTACCGGAAGACGAACTGCCGGTAGGCCTCCAACGAGGTGGAGCGACGACCTGGTGAAGGTCGCGGGAATTCGGTGGATGCGAGCGGCACAGGATCGGTCGGAGTGGCGAGCCTTGGGGCCCTTGGGGGAGGCCTATGTCCAGCAGTGGACGTCTATCGGCTGACATGATGATGATGATGATGCAATTAACATAAACAAAAGAACATTAATTAGTAGGTAACAATTGTAACAATATTTTTCTACGGAGTACTTAATATAGGAACAGAATATAGCATATGTTTCCTGTATTATCCGGTAAACCCTGATATTTAAACGAAGCACTGTCTTCAGTCGAACGCCCGGCAGGTGCTACAGTAGCAGCAAACGATGCGGTTTCAGCGCAGAGCGATAACGAGGCTACTCGTGCACTCCGGTTGTCTCACACTTACCGGATTATCCGGTAAGCGACACGTGTATACAAATGTAGCTAGCGAAAATGTACAAACTGAATGTTTCCAAGTTTGCGGCCATGTTTGAATTCTCTGGAATTTTCTAGAAAATAAGTATAGTTTGCCATCTGTTTAGACAGACAGGTGATGCTGCAATCGTTGTCAACCAAAAAAAATCAGAAACCACGACTACTTAACCATATTTTCTTCACTATTGATTTTAAATTCAACTGGCAATATTTTAGGAAGATAAGCTAATTCTTATTAAACATTCGCACGAAAAACACAACCATCCTTCAACAGTCTGCTAAAAATAGAAATTATCAGTTGAATTTGTATACGAAATACTTTATTTAATAAAACAAACGAGTCTATTACAAAATCACAGTAACTAAATAATAATTGGAATCACAATTTTCTGTCATTCCAAAGTGAATTCTACTACACAGGTAATAGGGTCTACTTTCTGTGAAAGTTGAGAATTAGAATTGTCACGTAGACTCATTACACACGGATGTTGTCGTCGAGAAGTTGAGAATGCGGAGTATGATGTAGGGTGTCCAGTTTTTATCCGTTAAGATAGTAGTTCTTTTTCTATTAAATTTCAAATGTAATGTTCAACACTTACATGAATAACACTGATTTAAACTTTCACTATTCTTACTCATTATTATTCACAAAGGCGGGACTTAATCGCGTAAAATAAATTTTAAATTTACCCCCGACGTTTCGAGGACGGCGTTGTCCCCGTGGTCTCGGAGAAGACTGGCTAAAGCTGACATCAACATCTTCAAGCCGCACGAGTTTTTAGAACTACCCGCACTTGGTCTTGTGGAGGTAAAATTAAAACTTATTTTACGCGAATAAGTCCCGCCGTTGTGAATAATAATGACTTACATGCATAGTGTAGTGTGTGTGTGTGCCTTGCACAGCCTGAAATGCTTCAAACCGTCTGTAAATAAATAAATAAATATTAGGACACAAAAAGACCTTGCCCCACAGTTCTATAAGGTCTATATTTGCCCCGGATGGTAAATTTGGTAAATTTTTCTATTGAAATATTATACAAACCCGATGATAATAAGACCAGTTCGTGAGAACTATGATTAATTGATTACTATTTAGCAGTTAACTGTTCACCCACTTTGATTTGCTATTGATAAACATAATGGCTAAATTTTATCGTTTCTCACTAATTCTACTCGGCAATCTAACTTATTCAAATTAAGAAAAAAAAACATGATAGTACCTAGTCAAGTATTTTTGGTACAAATTTATTAAAATGAATGATTATTTTTTAAAGTTTTTGCAAGTTAGACCTTTCCTACATAAATTATGTACATCTATATTAAGTTAATGTACAGCGAGCTGCAAAAGTGCATTCACACTATGAATCCTAATCTTATCTTATGAATGAATTTCATTGTAAATGTCTCTACTAATATCGAATGTTGGTCTCCCTATTTTCCGGTCAGCAACTGTGTAGAGATCCTTCGTTGCTCGTTTCCGGAGCGAACACAACACAGACAACACAAGTAACACAACTATCTACTTTTCTAGTCGGGCTAGCCAGTTACGTTTTATATTGTACAACTCCTTAAAGCATATTCCAGCACAGCTCGCTTGCACCAACATAGCAAAGATATAACTCCGTAATAGATGGATACAGTCCAAGGAAAAAACGTGCCTCGAAAATCAAGAAAATTTGATTATCGATCAGATGGCGTCACTACCTTTGGCCTACTCTCGGATAGATGGCGTTGACGGTTGCGTTTGTTATTAACAATTTTAATGCATATCAGTGAAAGAACGTGGGTCAGAATCATATAAAAATAATTAATGCAAATAAAATAAAATAAAAATCCCTATATAAATACATTTTATCGCATTTTTATACAGCTTCATTTTTAGTTTTATCGTGTGTCGATAGATGGCAGTGAATTTACTGTGGTTACAAAATTTACTATGACAGTACCGCTCTATCCTATTATATCCTCTTTGAACATAGTAAAGGCACGTGCGTGTTGTAATGTTCAGATCCTATGAGAGACGGCACAACGCTTGCGTGACGTGTGCGTGCGCGGCTCAAACATTTTAGCGCACGCACACGTGCAGTCTACGCACACGCAGCTGGTGGGCTCTGGCCTTAAGTGTACCTAACACTGCCACTAATATCAAATCAAGACCTCCTTTGAATGGTCCGCTTTTGATCCTAAAATTATGCAATTTTACATTGTAGTTTTATAGGCCATTGTTTAGTTTTACGTAACACATAAAATGGCAAGTAATACACATTTACCGCCAGCGACCCCTTAGGCGGGTTCTCTGTTCGTAGGTGCTAGTAGCGCGTAGCTCGCGCTGGCACTGAATATATTTACGTATTCTCGTATTTTAATGTCACATACCTATGACTCATAATGTTTTTGTTCAAAGTGCACAATATTATAATAATTGCGCAATTACTTCTACGACTTGACTCACCCTTTTTTCTAAACCCATTATGCTACAGGATGTCACGGTTTTTTAATGTTTTCAATGACCATAACTAAAAAGGGTTAACGAGCACTTCAAATAAAATCCAAAAACCCTTTAATAGTACATTATGATACAAGTGTGCTAAGTTGGTCATTACACACGAGGCGATATTGTGCGCGCGAGCTGTAAGCGAGCGCGCATTAAGAAAGCCGATGTGTGTAATGACCAATGCACACGCGTTTCATACGACGTTTTTCAACACACTTGCGAGAAAAAAAGAGACTTTCATATTAATCAAATTTTAATAGTTAAAACAGTTAGTATTGTGTGTTTCATCTGTCATACTCGTACTGCCGGCCGGGCCGCGCACTGCGCAGGCGGTCGGGCGCGCCCGTGCCCGCCAGTCCGACCAATTAAAGAAGGCTCCATTTCCATGCATATTATTAGCAATCAGTTAGCTTCTTAACTCAGTCGGATAATATAATGAAAAAGCACGAGTGGAATAATACACTGAAAGAGCACGCGTGTTTAACATCTAGGATTATGAGCCAAAAATCGGTGGAATAAAAACGTCGTTTTGAGCAAGTGTGTTGAAAATATTTTTTTATGCACGAGTCGTCGTCACCCATTTGTTATTCCCGACTTATTAAATTATTATGTAATTATTTCACAGTATATGTAATAGAATAGAATAGAAAGGAGCGATCGGCCACACCAAACCGCATTCGCCCAACCGAATTTTAACGGCCCGGCCACGACATCGCGCGGCTGCTGCAGCGGCGAGCGGCGGCCATAGGTGGGAACGAAAGGTCCGATCTCTGTATCTCGCTCCAACCTCGCTCCTGCCGCCGCCGCGCGATGTCGTGGCCGGACCGTAATATCGGTTTGATGTCAGCGTAGGGTAATTGTGCCTGTTTGCTAGTTTTTGTCCACTTGACGGATTCGCAAATAATATATTTCATTTTTAATCTGCTACTTGCGAAATATAACTTTTATGTAGATAGATAATGTTTGCAATAAGTCGAGCGAGCTAATACAATGTACATACAGTGCACGATAGAATTGGCCTGTTTGTGACCCCGACGTTCGTTCATTGAGTGTATGACTCATATTGTACGAGTAGCACAATATTGTGAAATGACCGGCGAAACGTAAACAGTGGGAAAACCTATGTCCGATTCATTATAAACAATTGGTTGTGCTTTTGTGAGACTTCGTTGAAATGGTTTTTAGGCTGGCTAGATGAATCATTTTTGTTATTCTTTAATCTTTTAAAATTGCTTGCACTTAGGTACCTATCTTATTATTTCAGTTTACCTATCTTATTATTTAGATAATGTATAGATAGCTAATTCTTGAAATCATGTCCACTTAATCACTGTACTGAGTGTACTGACACAGTAGGTGTATATTAATACAGCAGCTGGGCTAGCACATGATTGACGCGACAGTATCTCGCCGCGAGATAGACTACCCGTCCCGCTTTAATTCATGCAGTTAGTAAAAGACGGGTAGTCTATTTGGCGGCGATATACTGTCGCTCCAATCACATGCTAGGCCTACTGAAGGAAAGAAAATCTTTTTTTTGAAGTTGAGATCTAAAAAGGAACATCAAATTACACTACACTAAATTACACTTAATTAAATTACACTATTAACATCAAAAAGTTTTTTTGTTAAAACATCGCGTCGGAAGTAAGCCATTATTCTAAAGGCATCAGCTGGCAAAGTGAAGGTCAAAAGTATCGGTTGTTTTATTGGGTGGAACAGAATGAGGGACTTTTATGCAAACGGGAAATTGTTTAGGCTACATACTTTATTTTTCACTTATTAATCACGTTAAGATTTCTAACCATTTTTAAGATACAGTTGAACATTAATGCAAAAATATGCATGTTTCAACCCTAGCAAGTAAATCCGAGCATCGAATGTAGTCCAGTTAATGACGGGTCAATTTAAAATGTAAACAACTGTAGTGGTAGGGTTGTCACTGATATAAAATATAACATTTTAATGATTTTTTTTTTACTTTTTAATCCAGCTTTACGATTATAATAACTTGTTTGTAGATCACTTCGATAACACTATTCTTTCAGCTCAGTCTCTAGAAATGTTCCACCCTGTATAAATAGATTGTACCATTTACCTACAACGGACGTTGACCTTATTGATACAATGATTTACTTACTGGTCATTTCTGTTTATTGTAATTCTACATTTTTGATAAATAAATAATTTTTGAGGCAGGATGCACAAATGATTCACTTACGAAACAGCTTCAGCAAGCGTACGGTTATCACTTATAGCTTTTACGTCTCTTTCTGACGCGAGTTAAAACCAGTTTTCACTAGTTAAAACTATTTTTCCGTAAGGCCTCGGAGAAAACTAGTTTTTACTGAAAATGTTCAGTCAAGCTGGTCAAGCTTGGCTAGCTCAGTCGGTTAAGAGCGATTGGAATTTGGATTTGGATCAGTGTTCCAAAAGGTTAGGTTAGTTAAGGTGTAAGTTCGAATCATTCCAATTTTTTCACTTCTCCTTAATTAAAATAAATCGGCCAAGAGCATGTCGGGCCATTAGCATGTCAGTGTAGGATTCCGTAGTTACCATTCTGTGGGAATAAGCTAAACGGGGGGGGGGGGGGGGGTATTATTAACACAAGTATCATGTACATTATAAGCATAAAGGAGTACCTTCGCACCACTTTGTACGTCTTTTTACTATGAACTATGAAGAGAACACTTTTGACAATAATTCAAAAACGGCTGGACCGATCATGTTCGCTATAGGTAGTTTTCATTGAAAGTAGGTACCTACTTGTTAAGCTTTTGTTTTAAGAGTTCTTGTTTTTATTTTACCGTTCTGTCACATGCGTGATTTATGTACAAATTGCAGCTTTCTAGCACTAACGATCACGACATGTTAATTGGCTACGGAACCTACATAATATATTGTTTTAGTACTTATGTCTTATGTGTTCAAAACGCGAAAGTTTTCAATGTTTTAATGACAGGTAGAATTTCGATTAGAATTCTTAGAATTTGATTTATTTGGACAATTTAAATTCAACACTTGCTCGCTTTGGTTTCACGCATCGCTTCGCGTGGGAAACGAGTTTCCTATAATACTTTTAATCATAAATGTTTTGCGTTTAAATCGATGCCCTTGAAAATATGGTGACAGGTACTGTATTCACACTTATTAGGAAGGGTGGGTAATTGGCCACGAAACATGTTTATAATATTAAAAAGTTGTAGAACATTTATTTGGTTTACAGGGTCAAGAGGAATTAGGGCATTTTAATTTCATAACATAAAGAACTATTTCACTCTTAGATATTTCTCAATTATGTGAAAACGAAGTCAAATTTACACCATATTTAGTAATTTCCTGCACTATTTCACAATATTTAAAATAATTGCACAAAAAAATTCCAAATTGAGCAACCATTGTGCAATGATTACTATAAAAGGCACTTGCGGCGGCCCGAGCCCCACACTCCACGCCGCCGCCAGCACCAGCACCCACCTACTGCACGCCCCCGGATGCCAACGACCCCTTCGACGCCCTCGTCCTAGAGGTCTTAAGCATGCCGGTCGGACCCAGAAGCCCCAGACGCGTCACGCCGCCGCCAGCGCCAGCACCCACCTACCGCACGCCCCCGGCTGCCGACCTCTTCGATGACCTCGTTGCGGTCTTGAGCAGCCCGGATGGACCTAGAAGCCCCAAACTCTAACAACAGGGCCATACGAGCCCGCTAAGATGCCAGCCCACTTTTTGGGCCTCAAGAGACCCGCCCGTTGTAACGGGCGGCGTACAGATACCGCCAAAGATCCAATGTAAGGATGGGAAGGCAATTCGCCCCTCCTTCGGAGGTGCGAAAGAAGCAATGGAAAAAAGCCGAGCCCCACACTATCTTCACAGCAGCGCTGACGTACAGTTGTGTATGCTATTATCAGATAAGTTGATATATTGATATATACGAGTACAATATGAGAGGTCCTATCGAATGCGATTTCTTCGGCTTTGGGCCTATGCGTCACCATCATGGCCATGGACCCTTCAGGCATCATCCGTTCGAACATCATGGCCCTCATGGACATCACGGCCCTCACGGTCATCATGGACCCCGTGGCCACTTCGGCCCTTGGATGGGACCACACTTCTTCAGACAACGGCCAAGCGACGGAGATTACAGGTGCTCGGGTGATTGCGAGCGCACGGATGGACCTCCCGGCCCCAAAGACGGATCTGGACATCCGAAGAGAGGCCCCGGTTGCCCTTTCGGACGCGGTGAGGGGCCTAGGCCAAATGGACCGCCCGAACATTTCGGACGGGGGGCACGGGAATGCCACAGGCGTGGTTGTGAAAATAGGCCTGACAGTGATGAAAGTGATGGGCCTTGTGGACCAATGGATGGACCTCCCGGATGCCCGATGGACAGACCTTTTGGACGCGGCCCGTGGGGTCGCGGATGTCACAGACGCGGTGATGAAGATCGACCTGGCAGCCCTGAACGTGACGGACCTCATGGACCAATAGATGGACCTCCGGGATGCCCTTTCGGAAGCGGCCCGTGGGGCCGCGGATGTCACCGACATGGCAACGATCATCATGACAGACCCGAACGCGATGGATGCCACCGCCGCGGCGATGGATCTGACCCTGAGTGTGGAAGGAAAGGCCGTAAGGAAGGAAGGAAGGGGAAATGCTGCTGCAGCAACAATAAGAAGGATCAAGGAGTTCAAGCAGTTATCATTGAGAGGGTAATTGTAGAAAGTGACAATGACGCACGTTGCAAGTCAGTTTAAAGCAAAGTATCTTGTTTCATCTGTTCTGTTACACATTGTTTAAATTTTGATTATACCGGGCTATTTGATCGTAATATAAAATCAGCCACCGGCATTTCCAGTTCCATTATTATGATGAGCCTTATTTAAAATAGATTGTATTATTTGCTAACAACAGAACTGGAAACTGTGAATTCAAAAAATCAAAATAATTCGTCATATTATCGTAAAAGTTTATTTTGGGTTTGATATTCATATGAACTTTTATTCAATTACTTTGAAACTACTTAGGTGCTTAATTATATTTTGTTTGTGTTTACAATATATACCTACTCGCAATATCGGCATACATAGATAAACATTTATATACATACACACATTGTTTGGCTTGGCATGCATCAGGTTTTAAAGTGTTAAGTAAATATTTTTGTAGTCGTGTTACAAAGGGTAGCCCAAGTTTAGGTTTTTGAAATCATAACATTTCTATTTACTTATTAGAAAAAAATTATCACACGGCGTCTATGCGGGAAAGCCGTCTAGCCGTGTGAACAATTTTGAAAGTTGCCATACAAATTTTTCTGTCACTAGGTACTCGATAAAATCCCGTATACGGTAAACGGGAAAAATTAACGCCGAGTGAACCTAGCCTAATAGTCTGTCTAAGCTAACTTTGCACCGGCATGAATAAAACAAAGTGAGAGAGTGTTATTATATACGTCATATTTTCATAGAAATTTGACATTAATGATGACAATCCACACTTTGTTATTGCAAATGCCGTGCAGAGTTAGCGTGGTTCGATTCGACTACACATTTTTGATCAAGCGCCTTCGAATTTGTAAACTGTGTCATCGTGTTTTTATTATTTTATATTATCAATATCATATTATTGTTCCTAATCCTTATCTTACCTACGTATATTTTATCATCCTATACTTTTTGCTTTAAACTGATAAGAAAATGTGTCAGTGACGTCAGCGAGCGATGACCCGCTTCATGAATTATTGAAACCAATAATTTGAACGATATTTTTAATTTAAAGGACCAATATGACCAAATTGGAACAAGGATTTACGTTGAGATTAAACGTCAAGTATTCATTGGATAATCCTGGAATAATTCTAATAATAGATCAAATCAAACTCTGATCCAACTGAGCTAAAGCATTAAAAGAGGCTATGAAGTTATTACTAAGAAAAAATGAAACATGGAACGAGAGGATTCGAAATAAAGTGCACAATAAAACATAACAATACATTTTATTTATTTACACAATAAACAACTGAAGTAAATAAAAAACGTTTTTATTTTTATTTTTTACCTTTTATGTACTGCCCCGCCGATCATAACAGGCCAATAATAGTACCTAATTGAAAAAATTAAGTTTGAATTTGGAACTTCTTGCGCGAGAGTAGTATTCCAATGTGTGGTGGAGATATCGTCGCTATACTTACTCAACCTCATATCTGCAACAATCATTTGATGGAAATGTCGCTTTTCTTTCATTCGGAAAACGGGTGTTTTTGTCATCAAATGAGTGTTGCAGATACGAGGTTGAGTAAGTATAGCGGCCATATGCCCCCTTGATATCTAGATAACTAGATACTTACCTACGGGTTAAGTACTTACTATTATTAAACATTTCTAGTTGTTTCTAGTACAACCGAAATCAATAATAGATAAAAGGTGCATTGGTAATAAAGGGGGGGGGGGAGGTAATTTCATAACGGGTTAACTTTGAAAATAACGAATATAAATAAATAAATATTAGGGGACATCTTACACAGATCAACTTAGCCCCAAACTAAGCAAAGCTTGTACTATGGGTGCTAGGCGACGATATACATACTTATATAAGTAGATAAACACATACTTATATGAATAGAAGACACCCGCATGACTAAGGAACAAATATTTATGTTCATCACACAAATAAATGCCCTTACAGGGATTCGAACCCAAGACCATCGGCTTCACAGGCAGGGTCACTACCCACTAGGCCAGACCGGTCATCAATATCTCCCTAACTAAGCATTTTCTGTTATAGTAACAGTAAGTACTTGCCATGTAAAGCGTTGCAGTACCGTAAGTAGGTAGATGCCTTGTTAAGCGTTGCAGTAGCGTAAGTAGATGCCTTGTTAAGCGTTGCAGTAGCGTAAGTAGATGCCTTGTTAAGCGTTGCAGTAGCGTAAGTAGATGCCTTGTTAAGCGTTGCAGTAGCGTAAGTAGATGCCTTGTTAAGCGTTGCAGTAGCGTAAGTAGATGTCTTGTAAAGCGTTGCAGTAGCGTAAGTGTGGCAAAGATAATTAAGTAGACATAGTGCTCACTCTATACATCAGTTTTGTTACCAAAAAGACTATAATTTTCATAGTCGACATCTAGCGTCAAGGAGCGGAATTATAAGTACTGCTACTCGACGCTAGATGTCACTTGTGTCGCGACTGACGGAAAGTGTATTGCTCAACCATTTACAACTAATATTATAAGCAGAAGTTGAAAATAGAGTTCGGGTAATTCCGGTTCTAATTTTTTAGCTGAAAATCGTTGAGCATTAGACTTTCCGTTCGTCGAGACATCTATTTGTCGAGTAGCAGTACTGATAATTCCGTTACTTGACGCTAGATGGCAACTACAAAAATAATAGTCGTTTTGGTTACAAAACTGATGTATGGAGTGAGCACTATGTCTAGTTAATTCACTTTGATATTTTCAAAATCATACCGTTTACTAAGTTATCTAACGCACCTTACTCTGTGTTGATACTGATACAGATAGTTATTAATCGATGTCGTACACCGGCAAGGATTCGATAAATCTTGTAACCTGCGCTTTAAATAATTATAATCGTGTCAGCAATATGCTAATAAGCGCTGTATGTAAGTAACTGTTTAGTGGTTCACGGACACACGGAGCCGAAGGATAAATAACAACAACTATTAGGTACAGAATTTTCACTGTTTTACAACAACCGATTACAGCGAATAACGTTGTTCCTTAACGATAACGCTCGTAGTCAGAGCTGGGGTCCTAGCCAAGATGACAGTCATTTGCAGAAAACGAAACGAAACGCTATTGTCTCTTTATCACACTTCTTTTTAGACAGATAGTGTTTTGTTTCTCAGCGAACGAGCTAGGACTCCATAGGTATTTTTAACATTGTTATATTAAATAAAGGCCTATACCGTAAAAAGTGTAAAATAAACGGTGTTAAGTCTTACGTGGTCAACTTTGCGTAGATACCGCGCGCGGGTAGGCGCTTACAGTTATTAGAACATGAATGTAGTATAACTGGATCAGACATGAGCGGTGGGAGGAAATGACTGAACAGTATAGATATGTATCTTTCAGTTTTCAGTAGGAGTAGCAGAGAAAGGTAGCTCAAGGACGTTTCATACTTTACAAAATCTGCTCTGCCTTATCCGCGCCGAGGCACACGTAGAGTAGTACGCTGAGCTGGGTTATGTGCGTCAGCCTGGTACTACAATAATGGTACTGGACACAGTATAGATACAGTTCGCTGTAAAGCACAATTTTCTCAAATTTTTACTTCTAAAAATATTTGCAAGTCTCAAAGTCAGTGTATATCAGTTAATAGTCTGTTGACGCGCGTTATCAGCGCCGAGCACATGTAGAGTTACTGCGCTGGGTTATGTGCGTCAGTCTGGTACTCGACACAGTAGATATAGTACAGTTCGCTGTAAAGCACAATTTTCTCAAATTTTACTTCTAAAAATATTTGCAAGCCTCAAAGTCAGTGTGTATCTATCAGTTAATAGTCTGTTGACGCGCGTTATCAGCGCCGAGCACATGTAGAGTTACTGCGCTGGGTTATGTGCGTCAGTCTGGTACTCGACACAGTAGATATAGTACAGTTCGCTGTAAAGCACAATTTTCTCAAATTTTTACTTCTAAAAATATTTGCAAGCCTCAAAGTCAGTGTATATCAGTTAATAGTCTGTTGACGCGCGTTATCAGCGCCGAGCACATGTAGAGTTACTGCGCTGGGTTATGTGCGTCAGTCTGGTACTCGACACAGTAGATATAGTACAGTTCGCTGTAAAGCACAATTTTCTCAAATTTTTACATCTAAAAATATTTGCAAGCATCAAAGTCAGTGTGTATCTATCAGTTAATAGTCTGTTGACGCGCGTTATCAGCGCCGAACTCAGTTAGAGTTAGTGCTGGGTTATGTGCGTCAGCCTAGTACTACAGTAATGGTACTCGACAGTACAGTTCGCTGTAAAGCACAATTTTTAAATTTTTTACTTCTCAAAATATTTCCAAGTCTCAAAGTCAGTGTGTATCTATCAGTTAATAGTCTGTTGACGCGCGTTATCAGCGCCGAACACAGGTAGAGTTAGTGCTGGGTTATGTGCGTCAGCCTAGTACTACAGTAATGGTACTCGACAGTACAGTTCGCTGTAAAGCACAATTTTTAAAAAATTTTACTTCTCAAAATATTTCCAAGTCTCAAAGTCAGTGTGTATCAGTTAATAGTCTGTTGACGCGCGTTATCAGCGCCGAGCACACGTAGAGTTAGCGCTGGGTTATGTGCGTCAGTCTGATACTACGGCAATGGTATTTTAGGCTCCATCCAATTTCGCTTTAAGATTTGATGGCATCGATACGTTGAGGGTTGATCGTTGCATGTTGATATAAAAAAAGAAATGATGACGTCATACATTACGTTCAAGAATGTAATTTAATCAGGCATCTATGAAATCAACCAAAAAGTAGGTACTAAAAATAAGTGAGCATCTTTTGTCAGTAAGAAATCAAACGTCAAAAAATGTCTTAAGTTGATAAAAAAAAAATTGCGTCTTAGGTATATCAGTCAAATGCATAACTACAGTCAACCAGGGCGCGTAGCCAACGTGCAATCATTAAAGCTCCGTAGCGAACGAAACGCAACTGTCACTGTCCCACTGGTGGGGTAGAGAGAGATGACTAATAATAATAATAATAATAAGCCCGCAGGGCAGCTTGTGGCGAGCTGTTGGGGAGTGACGACCCCACGGACCCGAGTGCTCCAGAGAGTCGGTCAGGGTCTCCGTCTCCGGCGTGTCTTCGTCGGTCGGAGTGGACTCCAAGGGAACCCGCAGGACTCTCAGCTCTGGCTTGCCTTCATGGCTGGCCGTCCAGAGGGGAGTCGTAAGAGCTATATGCTCCAGGGGTGGAAGTGAAAGATGCATAAGACGCGAGTTGGCACAGTGGCTGTTAACATCAGTCACTGGGTAGAAAGCGGCACATACCTCTCGACACCCTTGAGCCGCTCACACCGGTGTTGCTCCTGGTCGTCTTTACGACGGCAGTTTCAGGGGCCCATCTAGTCAGCGGCAAGTCACCACCTGCCTCGATAACGTGTGTTAGCATTGTTATGGCAGGTGTCCGGACTTCTTTTAAATAGCCCAGTCTCATTGTCCACCCAAACTTCAATCCATAGACCGGTATACTGTTCACTTTTTCTACAATAGTCCCAATGCCTGCTGCAACCGGTTCAACGGGTGTCTATTGTTGCACCTGTGAACGGGTTCCAGCAGGCGTTCTACATGACATTAAAGCTCTCCAAGGGGCCTCTACGTGTTGGATCTATATCCCCACGCAAGCCTATCAAAAGACCGGGATTTATAGGCCCGTAAAATCCGAGGAGATACAAATAATAATAAATCATTTATTTCAGACCGAGCTGGATCACAGTTTGTTAGTTACAGAGTATCTTAATAACTATGTTAATGGCACAATTCAAAAACAACAATAATACAAATATAAAAACTAAAAAAAAACTAAATATATTACCTACACGATATAGGAAAAACTATTTGGCAGGGGCAAGCAAGGCAGCCTGCTTTACTTGGCCCTGCCAATCGCCACTTCAACCCAGTAGCGAGTGAGAGGAGTCGAGACGCTCAGCCAACGCCCTCAGAAGGCCGTTGCTGCTGCCCCGCATACGACTTAGCAGTGATCCAACTCTTTTTCTCCTGACGGCGAAAAAGTCATCTGTACGCGCCTCAGCAAACATTCTGGATGCACTGCAATGTCTCGGCTAAGATACGCTACGGAGCGTTAACGATTGGCACGTTGGCTACGCGCCCAGGTTATTTAGTTTTTGTGATTTTATTGCTTTCTAGGTCGCGGTCGCATCGCTCTAATGCGATGATACAAGATTATTAAAGCACGTTATTTCTCAAGCACTTACTTACTCGTAGATTTCGTAGAGGTTTATTTAATTCTCCAGGTTTACCGCATAATAGCACTGCGATCAACAAAGTTGTTTCATGTTGATATTGTTCAATTGTTTCTTGAGTGTAAATGTCTCAATTATGCTCTCATAATCGGTATGAAGACTAAAGAGTTTTTACATACTTAACTAAAATTGGGAGAAATAGATTGTCACTTTTCCGCCGGAAGGAAATCACATTACAGTGTAAGGTTTTTTTTCATCTTAATTTTGCGCTGTCTAGCTTTTATTACACCGAACCGTAATAAGAAACCCTAGGTATGTACGGTTAATAGGCTCTGATGAAACTTAATTTATTTTCCTGAAAGAAAATTTAATAAACGGGTATGAAATATGATTTATAGCTACTACTAAAACTTTAGTTACCTAAATCATGTTTTAGTAGTAGATAGAAAAGGAATTCGCATTTTCGCAACGGCCTCCTAGCAGTCTTTAGTCACTGTGCCGCCGTGAAACCGGAGGTCCTGGGTTCGAATCCCGGTAAAGGCATTTATTCATATTCATATTTGTATATTCATTATAATTCGTATTACATGTCGTTTTCATAATTACATTAAAAATTAAATAAATAAAAAATAACAATTAAAATAAAATTAGCGTTATAAATACAATAATTACATTCAAAATAAAAAAAATTACAATTAACTTACAATTAGCGTTATCAATATACATGTCAAATAAAAGTATGTATTAGTGTGTTTATTGCATATAGTTCTGAATCATGGATGCTTTCTACCTATATGTATTTACTAGGACTAGGACGATTAGTGTAAGATTGCCCAACAATATTAAATATTTTTAGACCTAATTTGACTACAAAGTGACAGAAGTTAAATTGCTTTCCATCATGACAGCCATTTTGGCTATCGCTACTTTTGTGTTACGTAGCAACAAAGAGGATATGATATTATAGAGCGGTACTGTCATAGTAAATTTTGTAACCACAGTAAATTCACTGCCATCTATCGACACACTTTAAAACTAAAAATGAAAATTTATAAAAATACGATAAAATGTATTTAAATATGGATAAATGATTTTTTTTATTTGCATTAATTATTTTTATTATTTTGACCCATGATCTTTCACTGATATGCGTTAAAATTGTTAAACAACAAACGAAACCGTCAACGCCCTCTATACGAGAGTAGGCCAAAGGTAGTAGCGACATCTAATCGAGAATCAAAATTTCGTCATTTTCGAGGCACGCTTTTTCCTTAGACTGTATCCATCTATTACGGAGTTATATTTATCTTTGGTAGCAATGTCTCGATCGAATTGTTCAATTTTGCAAGACGACAAACCATTTGGGGATTTGATAATTTAAACAGTTCGGATATGACATCGTAGCACCAACCCGCTATAAGGTACCTTTACCCGTGGGACGTCACACATCTTTACTATTTCATGTCTAGTGAATTTCTAATTCGTTTCCCGAATCGCGCCGTTAGTCTGCGCCGCACAAGTTCTACATAAACATTTTTGAGCTGAAAAAGTGAGAACTTGTATCCCTCAGTGCACCGGTCGAGTTGAAGGAAGTGGGAATGGAACTCGTTTATTTATTATCCTATATTGTTACTCCAGGTTTAAGTGAAATTCATATACCTAAGCTTAAGCCTATAATCCTATATCTGGATGTACTTAATTTAATACACGTGCCTGAAATTTGTAACTGACTCCTAAGAGTAGTTCCAATCACATCTCTTGAACTCCGGAATTTTAGGATAACAATAGAAATTCACTTATACAATTATACCGCCCCGATACACCTGAATTCAATTTCTGGGTTGAGCCTTCGATCAATGCTGTTCATCGAAGCTTGGAGATGCTGTGATATGTTCTAATGGAGATTTTCTGACTTTCATCTGACTATTAGCGCCACTTACACTATCCCACTAAGTCGGGGTTAACCGGTTAAACCGTTAACCCAGGGTCAAATTGTACTGGTAATCATGGTAACTCCAGGTGTAACGGATGTCATGCAATCTCAGGCCTTTGGCTTTCCAGCGAACGGTACTTTACCTATGTGATCGATGTAATACTCAATCTATCTTCACATTTTAACGTATTTTTTCATGTCCAATAGGCAGGCCCAATAGACAGTAGGTATCTCATCATTAAGGGAAAGGAGAAGGAATTACACACCCAGATATAAAAAGTATGGAAATGAGAATTCCAAACTTTAAATTTCGACTCTGCTGTTTGCAACCACTTACTAATGCATACATAGGTATCTCATGAGCGCCATATTTGACGCATGAGAACCCAGCGTAGTTGGACTCCAGACACTAAGGCTGCCTTTCCTTTGAGGCGGAGATAGGAGGACCCAGCGGAGCGGAGAAGAGATTACAACAAAATAATTTGGTTGTAATCCACATCGCTTCTCCGGGAATCAAACAATATTTAGCATTTATTCCCGCACGTCTTCTCTCATATCCGCCTAAGTGGAATGGTAACCTAACGCCTCGGCCACAAAACGCATGCTCCGAGCGTGTTATGTATGTGGCCCTCGGGTAACAGTGTCATGTCTAAATAGGACATATTGTTGTGTGCGTGCCCGCTCTAAATGGCGAGATCTGTGTCTTATATTGTAACTTTGGAGACTGGTAAACGCTGTAACAGATTGTTCTCGCGTCTCTAATTTCACCCAATGAGGATGTATGGTTTCATTATAGGACTTGCGGGAGTGGATCTCTCTGTAACCACTAACTAAAAAAAACTAACTCCACTGGCTCAGCGACCCGAAGTGAGTCTTGGCCTCCGATACGAGTTGACGCCAACACGCCCTGTTTTGTGCGATCTCCTCCCAGTTTTCTGCTTGCAATGCGCGTAGATCTTTCTCAACTTGGTCTCTCCAGCGGTACTTAGGACGACCTGCTGGGCGTCGACCTATGTAGCGTCCAACGTAGGCCCTTTTTGCTGCCCTATCGGCTGTCATTCTCTCGAGATGCCCAAGCCAGCGGAGTCTTGCTGACTTGGTTTCGCCGATGATGTTTGGTTCAGAGACCAGGTTTTCTATCTCCTGATTTTTCCGGATTCTCCAGCTACCATCTTCTCTTTGTGTTGGCCCCAAGATCTTTCGGTATATTTTTCTTTCGGCGACAAGGAGCTGATTTTCTTCCTTCAGAGTAAGTGTCCAACATTCGCAACCATACATCAAGATCGGTCTAATAACGGTTTTGTAGACACGAATCTACCACTCTGTAACCACTAGCGAGACTAAATGGGGAGTATAGGTGATAAAGACTAACAAACGTTTGGTTAAGTAGGCATTGAATTTAACGTTAAGTTATACAAGTCGTTTTATAATAAAATGTAACGATTGGAAAAATCCAGTTTCATATTTCACGTTTCAAAATTCAGGATGATGAAATATAGGTACTTAGATATACCTATTTTTAAAATTGTATGAGTCACTGTGAGTTGACCTCTCTATAACTACTAAGCACAAATCGCCTAAACGTTCCACTTAAACACATAATGGAACATAATCGGTTGCCAGATAGACACGTGGCTAATCCGACTATCGGTGATTGGCTGTTAGCGGATGAGGACAAAATGGTGGCTGTTTTGGGTCCATTAAATGGGATAACCGTCGGATGTGCACTTAAGCTGAATTGTATATATTACAGGAATTAGTGTGAGATAGTTTATTTAACTTCATTAAAGTTAATTGTTAGGTAATTACTAATTACCAAGACTTCTTAGAACTTATATATGTACAGTCGAAGGCAAAAATGGTGTAAGAGCGTACACATATTTTTGAAACTTTGGGATGTATATATATTTATGCCCTTGACTGTACATACGAAATATCATTTGATATCAGTCATTTTTCGGTAGGTAGGTAAAGGAAGTAAAATGCAAGAACATATTATGGGAACTGCAGTTTTTGGAAATTCTTTTCGGCACATTGCTAACTTAGACTAAAGTACCAATATAACCTTAAGTCAATTTTTAAATAAGCATTTTTATAAAAGGTCTGTGTAGGTGATATTGGTAGACATTAAGTAAAAGTAACCACATCACAAGCTCAATGCTGGTACATACTAAGATTGAAATACCAAAACAAGGCGTTAATAAGTCCTGAAAATGTAAAATATAATGGTACGGAACCCTGGAATAGCGAGTCCGACACGCCAGTTTTTACATTATCATGGAGTTCGATTTTATAACAGTACATATTTCAAACTGTAAATTAATCTTTATAGTCTGACCGTGACCACGCTAAGTTTTCATACCAAATGCTACCTACGTAACATATGGAGCTTATATTATTATTAGGGATATGACTATATATATTCTCACTGCTAAGTTTGTGCAAAGTTAGCGTAGTCAGAGTCTAGCAGCTTTTTCAGACTGCAACCTATTTTGCATAAAAAACATTGTCAAAGTATTCTTCTGTCATGTCAAAACAAATTCACTCGTGTCAATTGAAATAAAATCGCCGCTATATTTTTCACATATTTGTATTTTTCATAAAATGTTCATAATTTACAAACAGAAAGTAAACAACCAACTTATTCACAACTAAAAGTGATATCACACTCGCAAGCAAATAAATAATAATTCCGCATCTCGCAAATAAAATGTATCACAAGCGGTACGGGCGTAAAGTGCACTTGTGGAGTCGTTTACTACCGCACTAGCAGTTTGTTTTCTGAATCAATTTGCTGCACTTTAATAAGTGCGAAGAATTAAAGTGTATGTGCGTGATGCGTGATCCTTCACAGCTGGACCACTTCGCCTGATTAAGCTCAGGTTAGTGGTGAAATGTACCCATATACCTTTATGTACCACGTCGAAAATTTAATTTACCTCCACGGTACCTCCTCCATTCAGGTATATATATTGTATCTGCATCTATGTGCGAGAGGTCCGCCTGGTCACACTGAAATCCGCGCCATCACGTAATACTGTGAATTTCGTTCGTTCGTCTGTTTGTAGGTATATCTCTCGAATATGCAAGAGTGATAGAGATAAAAGAACAATTTCTAACGCGATAGTGCGGCAATATTTAGGGGCCAGATATCAGTACTAATGATTACTTTCCAACCCCTCCGTGGACGCCTTTCCCGTAATAACCAGCAGGGAAAAGTGTAGCATAGCAAAAAAGCCAGTAGAGTCACAAAGTGAGGACTGAGGAAAATGATAAATGTTTTAAACGCCGTTTTCAGGCACCTATTGGCCCATAAGAGTTTTTGTGTCATCATCCCTATACTACATGTATGTAGCCATAGATAGATATGAATATGAGAGCATGCCGCTTGAGTTCGACTATGGCGTCAGTTGTGAATAAACCGCCAATGAAGTCACATCGTGTTTCTTTATATCGCCCTATATATGTATACGTCAAACCATTTGGCGCAGTCGGTAGGATACGCAACTACGCTCCCAAATTTAATGTCATTAATATATTAGGTAGGTATTCCTATTCTATGGTTTTTAAGCGACTTAACCCTTTATAGAGTACAATAAGATTATTATGAATAGTAGAAAATGTTAAGAGTTTTGAATGATTCACGGTTAGTTTCACTAGACTTATATTGACCTGGATATGGACCGTGATTACCTTTTGTATTGTTTTTGAGTTCCCGATATTTAGACGCAGTTACATGCATCTTGTTCACGACACCCACCCGCTATCTTCAGTCACCCGTATACCTCAAAACTTTTTTTTCTCGCGCGATGTTGTCCTTGAGCAATACAAGTAGCATTTTCAAAAGATAGTCATCTAAAAGTAGCTGTTCGTCATTTTTTATGGGGCTGCGGGCAATAAGAATACGGCGATGTCAATAAGGGGTAGGCGAAGCACTCAGCACGAGTATGAACTATCAGGCCAATTCGAAGGTACACTGACATCATAATGATATTTTAATCATGTTATTTAGTTATCGTGCGTCTCGTCCGCGCCAACATATGTATGTACGGACAAGTACGAGCAAAATGCATGATAACTAAATAACATGATTCAAATATAATTTTCATTTCAATGTACGTTCGAATTGGCCTGTAGGTTTTATCTACTTGATTTTTCCTGTTAGAAACGGGAACGCGACAAAGTTGATTGCCACTTGTTTTATCGAATCGATTCGATTAACTTTCTGTTAGGTCTTCAAAGCACACTGCTTTTTTCTGAGTTTCTTTTTAAAACTTTATGACATTTTTGCCTTAAAATTTATGCGATTTTTGAACTTATTGTCCCTAGACAATAGCCGCGCTCGATCTTAATAAAGTGAATATTTAACATTGACATGCAAAATGGCAGCTGTTTTGTGTTTCGTGTCTATTAAACAGACGTCCCGACAGCGGACGTGGGCACTGAAATTAATCCGGATTCAATCCGGATGTATTTGAATCCAAATCACGAGCGATAGCGAAAAGTATATTGTAAATTTAAAAATTACTCCGATATTGCCAACAATTGACTAGAATATATTCGATTTCTATTATAATATGATTTTTTAAAGATCAAATCGATAAATGAATTACTACGCGATCGGGTTGCAGAGAAGTGTGTATAGTGCACAACGTATAGTCCACATAATACCACCCTCTAACTATAAATAGTTAATGAATTGAAAACTATCTCTCTCACTCCCATGTTAGTGTTTTTACTCGATTGCGTCTGTACCCCTGTGCAAATTTCATTCGATAGCGTGACGTGACGTAAGCGTTTGCGTTAAGTGTCATTTTGTATGGGATTTTGAGTTTCCAAAACGTTCCGCTTGGCGCGCTGTTCAAAACCCCAAACAAAAATAGACATAACGCAAACGCGAACGCCCGTCACGCTATCAAATTAAATTTTCACTAGGTGTTAACTAATACGGCTTCAAAATCCAGGGTTGCCTAACTTTTCTTCTTCACTGAAGCAATATTTATGGGATTTTCTTATTTTCAATTGACGTGTAAATGTGCCTTTTGGATATTTATCCTAACTTACTTAAGCTATTTATTTGAATTGGGAGTCGGGTGTTTTTACCTATATTTTTTTAGACAAGTGATATTCTGTCATAAGGCATCGAAATAGTTATAATATAATAAAGCACTAGTAAATTCTATCATTTTATTTTATTAAATTATGTATTTATCACGGATATTTTTTCATATTGACGTAAAAACTAGTGCCTACGCAGATTCTCGAAAAAGTTGCCAAGCGGACCCCAGGCTCCCATGAGCCGTGGCAAAAAACCGGGATAACGCGAGCAAGATGATGATCATTTTATTAATTTAAATTACATAAAAAATCAATGCAAAATAAAAATAAAACGATTTAACGGCCTCCTAGCCAAGTGGGTAGTGACCCTGCCTACGATGCAGGAGGTCCCGGGTTTGAATCCTGGTAAGGGCATTTACTTGTGTGTTTATCACGAATATTTTGTTCTTGAGTTATGGATGCTTTCTATGAGTAAGTATATTTATCTATGTAAGTATGTATATCGTTGCCTAGTGCCCATAGTACAAGCTTTGCTTAATTTGGGGCTGGGTCGATTTGTGTAAGATTGTCCCAATATTTATTTATTTATTTTAAAAAGAGCATTCGCTAGTGACTTGACACCATTAAGTGAATATAGCGCGCGGCACATAAGCCGAGCCGACACGTCGGCGGTGAGACCGCCGGCTTCGCTTGCACTTGGACACCATATGCAGTCATACGTGACAAGTGTACGCAACGTATAGTGCACATAATACGATGATCTATAACTAGTTCTCTCTCTCAGTATAAAGCTCTCTCTCATCTTAGCATTTATCCTGGGATACCGCCGTTTAGCCGAAATATTTTTCGCCAAATTTCACTTCCCAACAAACTTATGGCATCAGTTTCATTTCCCAAATGAAATTTTAGCAAGTTTTTTACTTCGCAACCATTTCATTTCCCAACCCCATATTGCGAAATCAAAATGACGTACTAGGTTGGGTTAGGTTAGGTTGGATTATGAAAATTTGCGAAATGAAATTTTGCCAAATGATAATTTGCGAAATGAAATTTTGCCAAATGATAATTTGCGAAATGAAATTTTGCCAAATGATAATTTGCGTAAAATAGTTTGGGAAGTAATACTTTGGGAAACGATTTTTGGCAATACATTAGTAAACCATTTATCCCAGCGTCCTGTACTCGTTGACTCCGAAGAGTCATAATTGCCATATAATTGAGCAGTGAAAGTGTCATATAATGCCAATTTGCCATATAACAAAATATTTCGATTCGCTGAACAAACTATTGGCCTCGCCTTGGCAGCGATAAAGTGTGGCAATGCCACTACAAACATGATAAAAATATGACACCAAGCGACGAAAAAACACTATCGTGCGACATTGTAACAAAAAATAAATTGTTTCTACAAACATCATTAATACAGGTCGTCCAGCAGCTGATTTCCGATTAAAGAATTTGATTAAAAAAACTAAAACATATATGTAGACCAAAATGATTTTTTTCTGAAAATAATATGGCTGGATTTCATTTTTTGTAAATCAGGTTATATAAATGTCGACCTTCGCTGTGTAAATATGCCGTTTATTTATTTACTGAAAACACATTTACATGACATTACAGTATAAAACTAATGCGCCATGAAAGTTAATTACATTTAAATTACAACTAGTACTATGGTATATTTACAACACTAAATTACTACAGTTGTTGAGCACCTATCATCCATCCTCTCACAAAACCTCAGACATTCACTGCACACAGCCGTCCATCGCCACGCAAACATATCGCAGTCAGTAGCTGATGTCAGGAGCGCATTCAATAGTGTGAGAGCACGAAGAAGTGGCGAGTTCTTACGCGACACAGTGCGAGCCGCCGGCACTGCCAATAAGTCGCGTTTATAATAATGACACCACCTCACTTTGTTCTGTTCAAATCGGTGTAAAGCTAGCTTAGACAGATTCTATTAGCGCAGCGCTTTCTTCACGATAGCTTGCCTACTTTCTGCAATATGGTATATGACTGTTTTTAAAATAAATTATATTACACCATGCAAGAAATAAAGCACCGGAAGTTTAATAGAGAAACGTAGACAGCAGTTATTTTTAGACACAATTTCTATTTTGAAACCCGTATAAAACTATAAAGAGTAGGTAATTTGATCGTGACGTCACATGCTAGTGTTTCATATAAATTCCATAGCAGCAAAACCGTTTTCACAGTTTGAAAAGAAAATGATTTGACGAGTAGACAAATACCCTATTAATACATAGTATAAAACCAAGTCGCTTTCCGCTGTCTGTCTGTTCCTATGTATGCTTAGATCTTTAAAACTACGCAACGGACTTTGATGTATATATATATCTTTACTTGAGAATAATTGTAGTGTATAACTAGCCTTATGAACCGATTTTGCATGTACAACCAGCCTTAAAGTTTGTAGTCTATGATTGTTCATTATTTTAGTATGTGGGTATTTTTGCACTTTGTAATTTTTCCTCAGTCACCCGTTGACCACGAACGCTGTAAAGGGTTCGAAACGTCGGGATGTATTATAAATTCAATATACGCGATATAATCCGTTTTCATAGTTTTATTTAAGAAAATGAAAATAAAATAAAACCTACACAAACATCCTTATCAACTGTCGCAGCAAAGCGTTCCATAATTGTTCTTAAGCGGGAATCAACGCTTCCTAATTAAGGGAGGTATTAATTAATATGACGTAATAAATTAATTACGTAGACAGCGGCTGTCTGCTGCATACTGCGTCAAATGCAGGCTTAGGCCGTTTGCACACTGTTAATTTTGCCTTTGTTGTGAAAATGTGTTTTGCTCTTTGTCGCGCACAATCATATAAGAATCTTATATCTTAAAGTCACAAAGGACATATTGCATTCCCACCTCACTTCGGCCTACCTAAATATATAGACAGAATTGGGAATAATATAATATACACTTTATTTCCCAAAACAAGTACATATATAAGTAACATAGATATAGAGAGAATACACTAAATGTGTACAAAGGCAAACTTATCCCCTAATTGAATGATTTTAATTGGCGAATTGTGTGTTTATCACCGATATTTGTGCCATTTTCATCGAAAAGGGTACTTATTGTCGGTTGTCAATAAGGCGCTATTTCCATATAGCTTCCATTTGAAATTAACCTTATCGGTAAGAGACAATGTGGTACCTTTTGGTTGAAAACGTCACATTTGTTCATGAGTTATGGATGATTCCTACGTATAATAAGTATTTGTGTATAATTTTGTCAAGGAAATTGACAGTGACAGCGCCCACGTCAGGGCTGTAGCAGTAATGCCGAAACAGCTGCCATCCAAATGATTGTCATCTTTACGCTGTTAAGAGGATAGGGGACGATCGATTCTCCATACAAACGTAGTCCTCAGTTTCCTCCCTGGATATTGACATTATGGAAAAAAAATACACAATTTGATGTATTTTATTCATACCTACCTACCGTTTGTTTTTTTTTATATTTTTACTTTATTATAAGAGTTAGAAGCTTTTACAAAATTGTATTAAACCAGTTTTTCGCTCCTAACCCTTATAATAATGAAAAAATCGAAAAAAATCAAGCAGCCCGATTTTTTTACATTACCTATGCATGAAATAAAGCACCAGAAGATTAATAGAGAAACGTAGACAGCAGTTATTTTTAGACACAATTTCTATTTTAAAACCCGAATAAAATTATAAAGCGTATTAGGTAATTTGATTGTGACGTCACATGCTATGTTTCATATAAATTCCGTAGTAGCAAAATCGTTTTGACAGTTGTTTGAAACAAGAAGCTCATATGACTAGTAGTCAAATACCCTATTTATAGGTATCATGAAGGTAAAAGGGGGTACCTATTTGTAGATCTCATGATACCTACTTACTATACCTACGAGCATTAGGGACTTAAGCTCGCTTTTGATCAATTAGGGTGTGGGCTTTTATTTGAATAACACATTATCTCTTCAATTTAGACAAATTATACACCTACATATATACATATAGTAATTTCTAAGACACTGCTGTTTTGACAACATTATTGAATCACGTCACATGGATTGGTAAAGACGTTACCATGACAACCGGTACAATTAAGCGCTTAGTTTCAGAATTAACCCCATCAAAAACCCTATCAAAGCGCTTACACAATACCTGTCAGTTAAACGATTAATTCATCATAAACTTAAATTAGTAATGACTAATGAGATTGTAGCTGCTGCGCAAATCTCCGCGCAATATTTTCTGCGCGGTTTAAAAATGTCTGCGCGACTGGTCATTAGGGAATTGTTTAGGAATAATAAAACTCAATCTCAAACGAATTTTCATGTTTTAATTACGGGCCCTAAAGTGGTGACCCCGACGTGATGAAAGTTTAATAAAATCAACAGAATCAGATATCTACTCAAACAAATGATTAATTGGCGATTTTTTAAATATGCGTGTATTTTACTTTCCCCGTATTCGAAATGAAAAGTAGAGTGTTTAACTTAGGCGAAAGGCACCATTTCGGTCTCGGGCTATTGTCGCTCTCACTGCGTTCGAGCACCAAACTACCTCGACATAACTGGGTGCCTTTTATCCCTTGGTTAACAATCTACTATTAATTTGCCTCTTTTTTAATTGCGAAACCTATAATAGATTTTCGATTTAACAGAATAATTATTTTAGCTTCTGCGTGGGATAATGATGACTCCTCGGGTCTCAAACTATCAAATTTTTATCTAAATCAGTTCAGCGATTTAAGCGTGAAGAGTTAACATACAGACAGACAGACAGACAGACAGACAGACAGACAGACAGACAGACAGACAGACAGACAGAGGTACTTTCGCATTAGTAGGGATAACGGTACAGCTATCAATGCTATTTAAAAGTTGCCCAATGCGATAGGTAGTGTAGCAAGTACGAGTACTATTAACCTACCTAGATGGATAGAACGTTTGCACTAATAATTATAAAATAATCATAGATAGATATAGTGCGACATAAAATTGTATTTAATTCAATACTAAATTAATTTTGTCTTCGGTTTCCGCGATAGTTACTCATGAAACGTCGGGATGTATTATAAATTCAATATACGCGATATAATCCGTTTTCATAGTTTTATTCCATACTAAATTGTTGCCACGTTTAAGCATTTTACGTCAAAAATGTGACAGTTACGTAGGAAGTGGCGCCCTCAATTATTTTCTACAATTTCTTGTCGGACTATAGATAGAATACTCTTTATTGGCACACTCCAGTAAAAGAAACAACTTAAAGAAATCAATCATAATTACTATCTTTCTTTCAAAAATCTCATCCTAGTTAAAGGTAAATACAATAAGATTCATTGATAAACTTAATAAATTATCTGACAAAATTACGAATCTCACTTAAAATACTTTCCACACGTAATAACGTTGTATTAATTACATGCGATATATTACCGCGACACTCGTTTACGTATAGTATGAGTTATAGCGTCCGCCAAATGAACCGATTAGGCTCTAGGGGTTTGGGAGCGATGGAGACAACTTGATACTTGCAAAAACTGTGACGTTAAAGATGCTTTTGACGTGACGTGAGTTAATTTTTTTATACCACGTTCAAGATTCAAGATTCAAACAAACAAACAAGCATTGGTGGTAAACAAGCATACGGTCCGCCTGATGGTAAGCGGTAACCATAGCTTATAGACGCTTGTAACTCTAGGCTGTTACATGCACGTTGCCGACAAAATGTGTGATTTTAACGTGATGGATAGCAAACAATGATAAAAGAAATGTGTTGAGTCAGTAAGCATGTAAATTCGTGGTAATTAAAGTAAAGGGTGGTAACATTCAGATGACAACTGAAGCAGCGTTGCTGTTGCAACGTTACTACTGCAGCTTTGACGCGAGCGTTGTCACTGTGTATTTCCTTGGTAAAATTAGTGACGGATCGAACGCTCTAATTATGGAGGGTAGAGGCAAAGAGGATATAATAAGATAGAGCGGTACTGTCATAGTAAATTTTGTAAAATGTAAAATTTTATGAATAAATAATTGGATTGAATTGAATTGAGTTGTAACCGCTGTAAATTCACTGCCATCTATGGACATACTTTAAAACTAAAAATGAAGATTTATAAAAATACGTTAAAATGTATTTAAATACGGATAAATGATTTTTTTATTTGCATTAATTATTTTTATGTGATTTTGACCCATGTTCTTTCACTGATATGCGTTAAAATTATAAATAACAAACGAAACCGTCAGCGCCCTCTATACGAGAGTAGGCCAAAACTAGTGGCGCCCTCTGATCGATAATCAAATTTTCGTAATTTTCGAGGCACGTTTTTTCCTTAGGCTGTATCCATCTATTACGGAGTTATATCTATCTTTGGTAGAGGCAAGGAGAAAACTCTTATGAGAAAACAGTTGCAAAAGTGTCCAGCTGTTAGCTATAAATAACAGTTCCAAATCTCTCCAGTGGCGCTAGAGTAGCTAAAGGACATGACATGAACTAAGCCGTTATTGGCGGAGTGAAGTATGCTGTCAGTAATTTGAATTTTTTTATCGAATATTCTAGGTATTTTGACTTCACCTATGTTTTTTGACGGAAACTTTTTCATACACAGAGAGTGCGTGTATGGCGAAACCATTGCGGCAACGACAGCAATGGAATTTATCAGTAAATTGAAATGAATGACTACAGTTATATATGTTGTGGCCAGATCTTAGATTGATCATTCCATTATGTGGAAATCATTTCATGAAATGATCATAATCTATGACCTGACCATGACAGATATGGTCCAGAAATTTCACTGTTGACAGACATTATTATCCATAACAGTTTAACACAAAAAAAAACGCGCTCTAGAATAGAGCAAAAATAACTGTAAAAGTATCAAGTAAGTAAATCCTCGGAAACAGCGAGCTTGCAGCGGACGCATTTGCCGTGACACCATGCAGATGTACCCCTAACCATGAAAAGTCACTCGAACACGCCGCCAAAAAGCCGCTCCCATACAATAGAAGGTTAACTCATTTTAAAACGACATCCTTAAATTACAGTCAGCATAACTGTTAGCTTGGAGCCCCTGCATACATATTTGTATGCTATATATGAAACTTTGGCATAACATAATTATATCTATGTCTAGTAGGTACTGGTTTATGTTTCTAAAAATTGTTATAAATACAAAGAAAACAGAACGAGTAAAAGTTTTGTAAAACTTCTAATCGCTGTAATTTCTTTGTATTAACATAAAACTTGAATGTTCATATCAAATTTCATTTTATTTCAGAATATAGTTTTAAAATGAGAGCGTAACTTCGATTGTATCGAGGAGGCCAGGTTCGTGTGATTCTTAAGGGTCCCCGGCAAGCTCGGTACATCTTGCTCGTATATTTTGATGCGAGTGAGATGCCTAACCTAATGCCTAACGAATACATCGTCGTAAAACGTGGTAGGGGTACTTACTGTTATTAATTATGTTGAATAAAGGTACAATTGTGTAAGATAATTCTTAGGTCGCAATTATAAATGGTGCATTATTCCTTAATTATGCTGTGAACCGAGTTTCGGGATTTCGAACTGTGCTCTGATTTCTGCACCCGAAATGACGATAATGGATGGAGCTGATCTGATGAGTTTTGGGATTTAGAACTGTGCTCTGATTTCTGCAGCCGAAATGACTGATGATGATCTGATGATGAAGACAGGAGGCGTCCGATAGGACGTCTTCCTGCTGGGCGGCGCAGGTATGTTCTTTTCACGTTCCGATCTTCATCTATTCTCTCACGATGGCCAAAGGGCCCAACCAACAGTTATTTATTGAAAGTGGGGTGCATTCTATTTTATATACGTACTTATTCTTTTCATAAAATTATAGTTTAATATACCGTAGCTGCCAAAAGCTGGATCTCCTGTCTCAGGTAAGTAATTTTATACCAGCAGGCGTATGATGGATGACTTTATCTACATGATAAAATAAATTTTAAATGATTTGTCACTTTTTAACATCACGCGATTGCATGGAAAAGACAGACACTGTCATCCCCTGTGAAATTGAACATACAAATAAAATAAAACCTATTATTGAACTTGTTTTAAGAGGATAACTTGATTTGTTCCCAAACTGGTTCGTAAATATAAATTGTTGTTTATAAATAACTGCTATCTATGTTTTTCTAATAATTATTTGGTGCTTTTTTTCATGCATGGTGTGAAATAATTTACTAAATACAGTGTAATATCCATACAGTGTATTGTCAACGTCATATGGCGTCTATGGAAATGTTAAAATGATGCATAGATTAGTATTTATGTTCAGTGCAGATTGTTTCTAATTAATTAGGCAGCTGGGATAGCCGGTAAGCGGACCATTTGTTGGCTATAGGCTAAAATTCCAGTGAAAATTCGGGGATTATGCTAAACTTTAGTTTAGCACGGTTTAGTTAGGTCCGTACCAAAATAGGTGGATTTTCATTGTTTAGTTATAGTCTGCGAAGTTACAACAACAAATTTAATCCCTGTTAAAGAACAGGAAAAAATCCGGATTGGGTAATGAGACGAACGAACAGCGAACAATGCGCGAACGCGAAGCGAAGCAATGCGGCGCGGATGAAACAATCCTTTGATACCTATTATAAATATGCATATTACAAATAAAATGGATATAAATGTGCATATTACAAATAAAATGGAGCGTGTAGAAGTTTTCTATGTAAAAGGTTTATTCGCTATATTTTCCGTGTACTAATTCCTAACAACGAAAACTAGTACCGGACTAGTTACTTGAATGTTCATGCCAAGTTTAGTGTTATTTAAACAGGAGGGAAAGTATCAGTGAAGAACTCGTAATCTCGATCTCGAGCATCTTTCTCTTTTACTACAATTAAGATGTACTTAGAGTGACAGAGAAAGATGCCCGCAATTTTCTAACTTCAGTGTTCGCGGTAGGGCTTCAGATGTACGAACGTACAGCGAGCGCCGAAATTTCATGGACCTAAAACAAAAATTAATTATACTAGAACGCAAACGGAAGTTGGAGCGCAGTGAAATAGCAGAGCGCAGTGATCGTAGACAACTTCATATACCTTGGCTCTACCATAAGCAACAATGGGTCCTGTGAGACGGAAATCCGCAGAAGAATCGGAATGGCCAAGGGAGCCATGGCGCAGCTGGAGATGGAAGGACCGAAACATCTCTACCAACACCAAGTGCACCTTAGTTTGGACTGTTTTCTCCATTTTCACATATGGCGCAGAGACATGGACTCTTAGGAAAGCTGACCGTAACAGAATTGATGCTTTTGAGATGTGGTGTTGGAGGAGGATGCTGAACATACACTTGGACAGCGCGCCGCATTAGTGCATCGATTCTTGATGAACTGAACATACAACCAGGCTGTCTACTATTGCTTACGCAAAGTGCTTTTGTATTTTGGGCACATTGCCAGGAAAAACTATCAATGTCTTTCTTGGAAAAGCTGGTAATCACCGGTAAAATCGAAGGCGATAAGCCGAGACGCAGGAGCTTAATGCGGTGGACAGACCAAATTCGCTCAGCCCTTGATGTAACGCTCCACGGTGCCCTACACTCGGCGACAGACAGAAAGAGGTGGCGGCAAATTGTCAAAAAGAAGCTGTTCCCTAAAAATGGCCAAGATCCTCAGTAATGAGGAAACCGATGCATGGAGGAGGACCCGAGTGAACATGAATATCAAAAATTACCTATAATTCATTAAATATGCAGCAACGTAAAGCTCCAAGTTACCGGAATTTCAATACATAATTAGGTATATGTAAATTGTTTGCTCGGGTCTACCCAAATTTTCGTATCCATTTCGAATAACCAAATATTAATATTTATCACTCAATTACCGTTATCAGAGATCAAATGACCCGTTGATGACTACTAATAATGGGGAACACAGTTTAAAACTTAGATAAACTTTGTATGAATGCTGTTAGAATATTAAGAAGGCACTGTCTTGCCTGGGAACAAGGTTGGAAATGGTATAGCGAAGTGAAATAAGCGGTAAAATGTGTGGCGGTCGGGAAATGTGGAGACGATGGGTGGGGTTATAGAGTTAGCGGAGGATTTTTTTAGAATTTTACATAGGTATGGTCCCTAAAATCATACTTGTTTTTGATGAGATTTAAGTATTTTTCACATTCCCTGGGAATCCCGTCAACGTTGACAGCTGTCATCTCCATACAATAACCTTAAATTTAATCGCAAAATATGTATTGCGATGCTGTCATCGCAATACATAGCTGTCTGTCACCGAACCCAAGCTATTTGAAAAATACTATAATTGTTAATCACTCGTATTTTTGTCTCAAAATATTTAAATCACGGATAGGAAGCTAGGAAAGTAGATGGTGTTTACCACAGACCATACAAACTACTGTAATTAGCTAACGGCCACTTGCACGTTTCAGAGTTAGCCAACTAACTCGTTAACCGTTTGTACAGGGTTCTTCTTCTTCTTCGTTGCAATTTTTACAGAGTGGTCGTGGCCATTATGTAATCTTTTGAGCGGCTCGCTTAACGATACGTCGCCATTCCTCCCGTAGAGCTGTGCTTTCCGTAAGCATTCGCTTACTGTGGCCGACACACTCGCTTTGATTTGGTCGGTCCATCTCATTGGCGATTATACAGGGTTAAGCTTGGTGAAACAGCCTGGTTAAGTCTTGTTATGTATGTATATTGGTGGAGGGTAGGGTTAAGTCTCCCCGCGCGCCCTCTGGCGCCGGCCTTATTGTCATGCCTTGTCACTTGTCAGTCCGGTAATAAACCTATGTACTGAGCGCATAGTCTTCTGCTTTACCACCCCCGAGAACCCTCCGTACCATCCCCTGGGCTTATATATACCAAGTCTAAAGACCTTGTTAACTTCAACACCGGTGATGACATGTCCCGATTACACGAACGCCAGTGTGACGCCTCCAGTACAGTCATCGGAGCAGTTCTTTGTCAGAGAGTGGCCGAAGTTGACCAGCCGGTAGCTTATTTAAGTCGGAAACTAACTGATACAGAGGTAAAATATTCGGCTTCAGAAAGGGAACTACTGAGTGTCGTGTTTGCAATAGAAAAATTTAGGCCGTACATTGATGGGACTTGTTTACGGTTGTAACGGATGATAGCGCGCTGCTTTGGCTTCATAAAATGAAAGACCCTCATGGCAGGTTGGCACGCTGGGTTGGACTTTGATATCATTTACAGACCGGGTATAGTTCCTGATGCATTATCTCGAGGTGTACCTCAGACCGATTGTAAAATTGACGTGTTAGAAATCTTAGGTAGTCACAAAGACACCTGGTATAGGGATAAGGTGGCAAAGGTAGCTACTGAGGGGCAAGAAACTGGCTGGATGGATGGTTAGCGATGGTCTCCTGTTTAAAAAAGTTCCAATGAAGGAATTCCTAATGATGAAGATATGCGGAAACTTTTCGTGCCAGAGACGCTACGCAAGAACGTTCTACAAGTCATGACATTCCCACTTCTGGACATTTAGGGATAAGGAAAACATATTTCAGGATTAAGTAGATTTTTTTTTAATACCTAGCTACACTTGAACGAACATTTATAAGAATGAATTGTTGCAATAGGGAATATTACGCAAAACTCTGCGTAGAGGGCGTCACTAGCACAATCACAGGGCCTAACACGAAAATCGAAGGTTCGGTTTCTGTCTCTCTATCATTTACCTATTCGATCGATAGAGAGGCAGATAACGAAATTTCGATTTTCGCGTTTCGCGGTAGGCCACCTGTAAGCAAACCGCCTTGATGCATCAATGTTATAGTGAAAATTTTTACGGTTTTACCACCGCACAGTTCGCTTCCTACCCCACCCGCTGCAACTGAAACCCCACCCTTAAGCGTTTGAGGGTAAATGACGCCATCTCGCGGCGGAAATTAGTAGCTATGCGGCAAATGCTCTCCGATACCGCTTATCTGCCTGTACAGTCAACATGCATATCGTATCGACGAATATATATATATATATCGTTAAATGAAGTCAAGTGTACAGTGTTGACTACACAAAAAAAAAAAGCTGAAGATTAGACAAAGAACGGGGATTAGACAAAGGATTTCCCAGATTCTCTGTCTCCAACCCCATGAGATGGTACTAACCTAAGCACTAGGCATTTCTTGGTGCCTATTTAGTGTGGTTTTAGGGTTCCGTAGTCAACTATGAACCGTTACAGTTTCTCCATGTCCGTCTGTCTGTCCGTCCGCGCTATACTCCGTGATCGTGATAGTGCTAGAAAGCTGCAATTTTTCATGCATATATAAATAAATTATGCCGACAAAGTAGTAAAGTAATAAAAAAAAATCTTTTTTAGGGACCTCCCCTGCACGAAAAGTGGCGATATTTTTTTCATATTTAATCCTATGATGTGGGGTGAAATTTTTCGTAATGGCATACATTAAGACAGTTTAAGAACTTGCATGGAAGTCTCGTTACATTGCGGTAGGTATTTGGTCGAACGACTGAATTTATTTTACTCTATAGTTCTGTTAGCAATGTATCGAATATTGCATGCAAGTTCTTGAACCGTCTAGTTGGAGTATTAAATATATTAAACCGGGTCACTCACGTTTATAAAATCGATGATTGCTCGACATGTTTCGCTCCAAGGAGCATTTTCAAAGAGCGCTCGCAAGACTGCGGGCTGCAGCTCTCCGCGACCGATTACTCGGTGCGGGCGACGGCGGCGGCAGGGGAGACGAGAAACTACCCTCGTTTTCGGCATTATTGTCAAATGATGGGTTGCAGTTGCACACAGCACTCACTAAGTCATTCGCTTAAGGATGGTCCGCACTTTATAAACGTGAGTGACCCGGTTTCAAATATTTAATATGTCAGTGCCTCACGGAAGTTTTGTTACTAAAACGTCTAGTTGGAGATTTAGATCTATTGATTGGTCTATTGATTGTTCTAATTGTAGCATTATATTCTTGCTACGTCAGACTTCTTACTTAAGAAGTCTACATATATTCGTATTATTAACCGCTTCGTTCGTATTTTTAACCGACTTCAAGATTTCAAAGGAGGAGGTTCTCAATTCGGTTGTGTTTTTTTTTTTTTAATGTTTGTTACTCCATAACTCCGTCATTTCTGGACCGATTTTGAAAATTCTTTTTTGATTGTAAGTATATATATACAGATTGGTCCCGTTTTTTTCAAAAAGCAGTTCTGATAATGGGATCCATGAGGAATCGAAGGAACTCCTCAAATGTTAAAGGCATACATATAGTAATTTTAGTATTTTCATCAACAAATCAAGCACTTACATTTAAAAAAGTGACATTTGATGAAGTGGAACTGCTGATGATGATCAGAACGGAACTCTTCAATAACGCATAGTTCACGTTTGGCGATTTGTCCTCTTCGTTATGTTTGTTAAGCAAGTTAGGTTTTCAAGAAACATTTTTGTCAAGCTCGAGTTCTGATGATGGGATCCATGAGGAATCGAGGGAACTCGTCAATTGTGAAAGGCATACATATAGTGATTTTTGTATTTTTATCAACAAATCCAGCATTTCCATTTTAAAAAGTGACATTTGATGAAGTGGAACTGCTGATGATGATCAGAATGCGCATAGTTTACGTTTGGCGACAATGGAAAACTTATTAAATACACGAGCAATAAAGCAAATTTTTAAGTAGTTTTCTAATGTAAACTATAGTTGTTATACGTGGTGGGGCATTAAAAGAAATAAAACGATTGACTGTGTAATGAGTAAAAAATTGCATGTTTCCTGATGATAAATTTTACCTAATAACTTACTTTAAAAAGATCATAATAATACATTTGGAAAAATGGGCTTTCATCGGTTTTCCACCGGAACTTCAGTTCTAACTAATGGCAATTTTAAAAAGATTCCACAAAAATGCCCACTTACAAACATCCGCAAGGAAACCTATCACAAACATCTCATTCAGCCCCCTAACTCCCAAATAAGTAATCTCCTTAAGTAAATCGTCAAAGCGCTTTAAGCCCGTACATTTAAGGCGGATCGTTTGCCAGATCGCCCCTCATTTCCTTGGTCAGATGATCTCATTTACCCTACTTTTTGAAAATGAAGATTACTAATAACGATAGGTACGTATAAATATAGAGAAAATGTTACTTGGAAGGGGTTTGATTTGATGATACTTAAAACCATTTTGATATTTGACGACCGGTCTGGCTTGTCGGTAGTGATCCGGCCTATGAAGCCGATTGTCCTGGGCTCGAATTCCGGTAAGGTTTATTTATTATACGTATTTAATAATATAATTTGATTTGATCCCAAAGTTGTGGATGCTATTAAGTTAGTAAGTAAATATTCTTTATTGCACCAAAATTAAACATTTTACATACATGTAAAGCTACAAAGAAATTTTCTCATTAAGCTTAGAATAAATTTAAAAGTAGAAAAATTACTGCTTTTTCACTTTTTAATAAACTGAATTACATAACATACACTAAAGAAAAAGTGACCAAGTCCACCGGTGGCCGAGCTACCGTCCGGTCGGCCGAATGGCCGAGTAGTCTAGTGGCCTGACCACGGACGTCAGGACGTTAGCCGCGTAAGCTGAAGGAACGGGTTCGATTCCCGCCTCGGCCACCGGTGGACTTGGTCACTTTTTCTTTAGTGTATGTTATCTATTTCAGTTTATAATTTATAAATATATGTATATTGGTGAGACTACTTAAAAACACATCAAAAATATATAAAATAATTTGATTTGTTCCCTAGTTGGACCTTTCACTTTTGGTACAAAATTAGCATAAGGTAAGGTCAAACCACTCCGAATATTTATCCAAGGAATGTTAATAAATGCAATTTTTATTGAAATCACGTCGCTGACGTTATTTTAGGCAACCTCCGGGACCATTATCTTCCGTTTACTTAGGACTGAATTGATTGTGTAGTTGGGCTTTTATGAAGATTGGTACGCTTTTTATGGAATATATGGCACTGCCGGCGACATATTATCTTACGCTTATTTTATATTACTATACCCTCAGTAAGTGGATACCGAAGAGCATAGACGCTTCGCGTACCCATTACAACTCATTGCATCGTTGGTGTATATGTATACTTACTCGTACAGTCAAGGGCATACGTATATATAATTTCCCAAGGTTTCAAAAATATGTGGACGCTCTTACACCTTAGACAATAAAGTCGATGGATCGATATTTTTGCCTTCGACTGCACCTACAAGATTCGATGGGTGATGGGTCTCAAGCGACGAATACTGAATTTCACGGGACAATATTCTCGTGATTAAAGTTTATGTCTAATTTAGTGAACGCGCGGGTACGTTCAAAGAATATGGTTTCTGTACTATTTTGTCCCTCGTCATAGTGATAAAAATATTATGAAATCTCTAGCGATTTTCCATGATTGTCAATAATTATGAAAGGTACAAAATGGACAGAAATCAAATTCCTAACCTACTAAACATAATGTTCAGATTCACCTGAACTGATTGTTTTTTATTTATTTAATTGACATAAATCGAAAATAGTACATTTTGATGCTAGTGCGGAAAGTATGTCATTACTTCACGAGCACCGAGATATTCGCCTACGGCTCGTGGCAAGACTCGGGACGAGTAAATAATGATATTTCCGCACGTGTATCGAACGACGTTTTTTAATACAGTTGCGAAAAAATAAAAAGCAACAAGTAAGGAACGGAATTCGAAACTTTTATATTATTAATTCTGTGACATCATTGACATTGACATTATGAAGAAGTGTTTTTCTAGCTTTTATTCGACTAGAATACCTAGATTTACGCGATTAAGTCCCGTCGTTGTAAATAATAATGAGTAAAAATCGTGAAAGTTTAAATCAGTGTTTAGAATACCTAGATTTTGTTATTATTAATGAACCCACTTCAATTAAAGTTTTTTTTTTCAAATGCATGTTCTATAAGACAGAAACAATTGTAAATATTAAAACATTGTACTATTATTACCTAAATATCGTTATTTATGATTATTTGTTTATCGTATATTTATAAAAACAATATCGAATGTTGCCTTTGGAAACTTAAAACATTCTTGCAGTAAGAAAATACGCCTCTTCTTTGACAGGCGTTCCGTTCCATTCAGACAACTTATTAAGAACGGTTTGTCAACATTAAAAAAATAAACGTGTTATGTAATGTAAATACTTATAATGATGAAGAGATAAGTAATAAAATATGAAATATGCATATTTTTCGTATTCTTACATTAACAATAGGTTTTTATGTTGATTACGACGTTTAAATGAAACTAATATTAACACTCATCAATAAGTAGTCATGAATTGGAACAAGTAAAAATTTAAAAAAATTGGAAAAGTAAAAAGCACTAGTTCGCGAAAACCAACTTTCCGCACGCTAAACAGCCACGAAAAGTAGCACTTTTTGAGCAACTGTATTAAAAAACATGTTTTTCATTTGCATTGGGCGCCAATGTCAGTCATATGAAATATTGAGGAAATACCTAAGTGCAATTGTAATATGCGTTAAAACATTTGATTTGTTTGCTGTTTTACTATCTAGAATCCCGAAAACACAACAAAGATTTTTGTGAAAGCATCCACCTGTAAAAAAGTATCTCACCCCTGTTTATCCTCGCAACTTTATAGGAAACTACTCCACGATACGCACCGGGTCATTTTACGATGTTGTAAAAAGTTCATTATTTTTCTAAGGAAAACGGCCCTGGATAGTTCGGGTTTACGTCCTCGTTATTCGGCTGGATACGCTTTTACGCATCACGGCTTCTGCAATCACTAGATGTTAATCGCGAAGATTTCGTAATACTAGACTTACTAGCAGGTATGTAACAGCAGGTATTCAGGTGTGTAGGTTGAAAAATAATTCACAATTTAAACATTACATTTAGATACCTAAATTGGAATGCGCCTCCCGGATATAACAGTACCAAAGGATACATTGACTATCGTTAGACTTTGAGTATTAGTAGTACGGTAAAGCATGCAAATTAAGCATCCATGTTCGCGGAGGCGCGCACTGACTGCTTCGGTGCGATAATACGCAAAAGAAACTGCCTCCCTGATGCGTCGCGTGCGAGACAGTTCCAACAGCCTCTTGCGCCTAGTGTTATTAGGGTCGCCCGCTTGCGCCTTCTGGAAACATTGGGACTATGTACATGTGGGATCCAAAGGGTGCCGACGTTTTCTACAAAAAAAAGAAAATTTGTATTTTTAGGGTTCCGTACCTCAAAAGGAAAAAACGGAACCCTTATGATCACTCGTGCGTCTGTCTGTCTGTCCGTCTGTCACAGCCTATTTTCTCCGAAACTACTGGACCAATTAAGTTGAAATTTGGTATACATATGTAAGTTTGCAACCCAAAGACGGACATGTAACGTAAACAAATGAATTTTAATCACGGGGGCCACTTTTGGGGGGTAAATGTGAAAATTAAAAAATAAAGTTTTTGTGGAAAGCAAAGAGCTCATTGTAGGAATCTAGATTTTTTTTTTATAATTTTAGGAGAAACAGTTTAGAAGTTATTCAAGAAAATAGGCAAAAAAATGACCATTCCCCCCTTTACCTCTGAAGATACTGGGTCTAAAATTTTGAAAAAAATACAGAAAATAGATCTTTACCTATAGATCACAGGAAAACCTATTAGAAATGTGCAGTCAAGCGTAAGGTGGACTTAATTACTTAGTTTTTGATCCGACCCCTACGGGTTTTTTAAAGACATTTCACTCACGTTTCACATAAAAAATACATTGTTTAAATTGTGTAATGTACGGAACCCTTGGAACGCGAGTCCGACTCGCACTTGGCCGGTTTTTTTTACCATGTGCCAACACATCTCATAAACGCGGAAAAACTGTCGCATTATTTCTAAATATCCGGCTAATCCAATTTGTACAGTCCGCCACATATGAGTCATATGACAATGTGAATGAATACAAATCGGTACCGACTGTAGTAATGCCTGCGTTAGGTACCGTGGGCCGAGTAATTAATTTTCATTACCAAACTCTGTAGCGTCAGGAAGAAAGTTTTTTAATTACGTAGAAGTATCGCTAAACATGAAGTGGAAAGGTCGGGAGAACAAAAAAACAATTTTCTCTTAATACATTAGTTCAGATTAGATTAGATTTCTTTATTTCACGATAAAAATTACCTACGCAATAAAATCTTAGCATGATCGTCAAATATTACACCTAATAAAAATATAAAATAAATTAAATTAATTCTCGTTCCCAATAATGACCGTCATTATGTACAGCAAAACAAAAACGTGTAAAACATTTATGTCAATGTAAGCAATTTTGAATCATCATTAAAATGTCAAATAAAAATATCACAAAAGAAGAAAATGTCATTTCATCGTTTCAATGATAAATAGATTTTTTTTGCATTATCCAAAATTTAAAAGAACTACTTCAGGATTGAGCCAATTTTTGCAGAGTCTGCAACCGCACTCTCTGCAGGTCAGCACCTCTGAATTTCCGTTATCCTACGAAATGGCAACAACAACATAACAACAGGTCTTAAATTATACCCGTTTAGTGTAGTTGATTTTGTCTTCGCATTTCTGTCATACCTTTCAGGCGTAACACGCTTTGGACCCTGGTATTTCCTTAAACAACGTCCAAAAGAGAGGTATGGGCACAGCGGATGTCATTCCAGATCTAGAGCAGAGCCCAACTGGGGAAGTACCTCCTTGCAGAAAACCGCAGCCAAATTACACTAGACCATACTCATAGTGTTGTGTTCCTGCCGGTGAGTAAGGTTGTCAAAGCTCAACGAGGGTGCGTAGTGTTAGGGTCGGCAACGCGCATGTAGCTTCTCTGGAGTTGCAGGCGTACATAGGCTACGGAGACTGCTTAACATAATACGGGCCGTATGCTTGTTTGCCATCGACGTAGTACAAAAAAACTCGTTAATCTGTTTAGCTGATTCTCGCGCAACAAATTTCAAATTCAAATTGGGTTTAAGCTTGTTACGGCTGTTATGCGATATGGACCAATATATCTTAAGCGTTCAGGTAAAATTTTTAGAGTACTAACTATTAAACGATCAGCAAAAAAATACTAACCTAATCAGCTATGCAAATCAGATTCTTTTAAAGGACGTTTTTTTGAAGGACGATTAAAATATTTTCAATTTTTATACTAACCTAAAATCCAAAAAAAGAATCAAGAAAAAGAATCTATTTAGTCAATGAACCTGCTCCCAAACATCACGATACTCGGTTGAGGATTGCAACCTGTATAGGAAAACATCCGGACATACGAAAGCATTTTTGCGCAAGCTGAAACGGAGACCTTCACTAACGCTCAGTTAATTAATAGTTAACACTAAAATACGTACTTGAATACAATATGATATTTTAGACCCGGGTATATCCTTAAACTACGTCCAAAAGAGAGGTATGGGCACTGTGAATGACCTCTCGCTTTGTGTGGTAGGGCACAGGACAGCGGATGTCATTCCAGATCTAGAGCAGAGCCCAACTGGGGAAGTACCTCCACCTTACAGAAAACCGCAGCCAAATAACACTAGGTGAGTAAATTTGCCAGAGCTCAACGAGGGAGAGGAGTGTTAGGGTCGGCAGCGCGCATGTAACACCTTTGGAGTTGCAGGCGTACATAGGCTACGGAGACTGCTTAACATCAGGCGAGCCGTATGCTTGTTTGCCACCGACGTAGTATAAAAAAATTTGATATAATTTAGGATTAGCTACTTATTTTGCTACCTGTACCAGCTAATCCAGCATGCATCCACGTCATACATGTAAGTCAACCGTGCGTCATAAATAGTCATAATCCAGGATGAAAGTCCTTACATTATTTTGGTGTCTGTCGTGGCTTTTGCGTAGCCAAAAAAATGTGCCAAAATTTATACTTTATTTGGGAAGGTAGTGCATTTTAGTTAGGCTTTAATGTCTTTTACGGTGTTCTGTACTATAAAACTTTTATCTCATTAACTCGAGGTTTGAACGACGGCCGGCTGCGTAAAGAGAAGTTGATTTAAAAAAAATACTAATATCTTTACTATGCTCAAAAATGCGTAAGGGTCTATTACCTCTTCATGCTTGAACCGAACTGAACCGAAATAGATAAAATTTGGTACGGAGATAGATAAATGACATACGATAGTTTTTCTCAATCATCATCATCATTCGCAGATGAGGTCGTGGGCAGAAACTAGTTACACATAAAGGCTAGAAACATAAACCGCTTAATAAACCTTTCAAGGTTTACAGGCATTTACTAACTTGCGTATGCGCTATAACGTAGTTTAATGAGTTTTGAAGAGCTATTAAAAACGCTTTTGGTATTATGAGGTGACCGCTCGAGTGCAATAACAATATTCCTACCGTACAACTATAAAATACATAATAATAAACGTTATAACATGCTGAAGGCTGTAAGTATAACTTTTTTTACTAGGTAGGTACATATTATAACGACTAATTTAGAGAGGACTTGAAAAGTGACGGATTACTTTACCTATAAACAGGTAAATGTAAATGATTATATTGAAATACGTAAGGTACCGTACCATTTTCAGCCGATAGTATAGTCACAGAATAAGTAATAGTATTATCATACAGAACGGCCACGCACCGCCCTGCCCCGACTCGAAATACCTCGTCTATACCGAGTAGAGTACCGAGGGTGGGTAGGTCCATCGATGGACGGTTGAGAGCTAGTGAGCTACTGGTGTAGTTTGTACCTGCTTAAAAACCGTCAATCTTTACGGAAGTTCACATTCTTTGTAAAGCCAAGAAATAAGAAGGAAACAAAAGATATGATGTGCCGCGCGAAACTGGCGACGGAAGATATGGCGGTCGTGCGGGTATTTACCTTCGATCTCAATTACCTTATCTTATTTTTTTTTCTGGATGACATGGGTTTAGATGTAAAGCTTTGATTGGAAATAATAGATAAGATACTAAATTACAATTATAGTACACAATTGTATTTTTTTCGTAGGTTACGTTTTTATAAGAATTTCCGCGAGGTAGTAAAAAAGCCGATTTATATGATTTTTTTTATACTTCCAATATTATTTAAGTAAAGGTTACAATTAATTTTGAAACAATGTTAAGTAATGCAGAAGAATTATAAAAAAAGATCCAATATAATTGATCTAAAATATAGTTTTCTCCTAATTTACATTTTCCTATTGACTGCTATTTTATTGCAACTATATCGTACAATTATACTATTCGTAGGTACGAGTAGTGTACACTCAGCGTCAAATACCTTGTAGCAACCAAAGTAGTCAAATAGTTCGGTACACCATATATTTAGTATGGTAGTAACTATTTGGTCACCCTGACCGCTACAGAGTATTTGACGCTGAGCTACTGCTAAATTCCCCATTATACAACATATTTTTGAAACGTGTGGCAATAAACAATACTGTTACTATCAATCGCTCCGTTTGTCAGCCTTTTTAACATATGCTACCATTTACATTTACACATGTCATATCAGTTAACCGCGGCGTGGCAGCTGTCAAAATATGAAAGGAAATGCATGTGTCAGCCTTCACGGCCCGTCGCCTTTGCAATGTACAATCAGGCTTTTTGAAATAACATTTGAACTGTACAAGGGAAGGCTTTTACACTAAAAAGCCACACTTACAGATTAATATTAATGTGAAATTTGTTAAGAAATATAATTACCATAATTATCACTACATAGTATAAAACAAAGTCGCTTTCCGCTGTCTGTCCGTCTGTCCCTATGTATGCTTAGATCTTTAAAACTACGCAACGGATTTATGCCTTCTTGAATGACTTTATCTATTTAAAAAACCGCAAACGTTACATAATAAATGTAACGTTTTCAACCAAAAGGTACCACATTGTCGGTTGTTGATAAGGTTGATTTTTAATTCAAGCTATATGGAAATAGCGCCTTACTGACAAGTGACAATAAGTCCCCTTTTGGTTGAAAATGGCACATATGTATAATTTGTAAAGGTTTTGTGTAAATTAGTTGAGCTACCCGTGCAAAGCCGGGGCGGGTCGCTAGTGATCAATAAACTATGAATCTTTTATTTTTGAGCGATTCTCATCAATAAAGGACCGACTTAAAAGAAGAAGCTACAATACTAAAAATAAGTATTTTAATCAATATTTTAATGATGAAGTTACTAGAGAAAGGTCTCAAGATTGCTAATTAAATTTTTGGCAATCGTATTGTGATCTAAGAAAGAGCTATGATTTTGTTTAAACTGCTGTCTGAACCTACTGCACCTTTAGTTGTATAGTTATTTAATTTTGTATATGTTTGGTTTAAATAAATTCATAACTAACTAGGGTAAAAAAACAGTTGTTGTAGTGATATCAAATTTATTGATAAAAAATTCACAATAAGTTCGCCAAACATTAAAAAAACATTGTATCCAATCTAATGGCATAAAACAGTCAGAAAACTAAGAACCCTTTTTTAGATTTTATATGTAGTACCATAAGTAGTAACTACTACTTCATAGGTTCCTACTAAGTTATGCTACTTTGCAATAACACACGAGAAAGCTAGTAAAGTTGTGTAAAAGCTCAAGATTTATTGCCTCGCCGCAGCTTTAACTTTTAACCACGCTTTAAAAGCTAGAACACTCGTGAACAGTCTTTTGATAATCTTTTGTACCGGCGGCCAGACAAATGGACGAGAATGCGAACTAGTCACCTAGAAACCCTTATAGTTTCGCCATGTCTGTCTGTCTGTTCGAGGCTTTGCTCCGTGATAGTTAGTGCTAGAAAGCTGCAATTTGGCATAGATACATAAATCATGCATTGCGAGAGAACGGTAAAATAAAAACTATAAATAATTTTTTTTTAGGGTACCACCCATACAAAAAAAAAATTTCTTTCTTTTTTGCGCGTTGTCCCAATAGTGTGGAGTCCAAAAAATATGAAATAAATCGTAAAACAAAAGCTTAATAAATATTTTTAATGAAAACTATAGCGAACATGATCGGTCCAGTAGTTTTTGAGTTATTGCAAAAAAAAAATTCTTAGTAGAAAGACGTACAAACGCAAACGGTACAAAGCGCTGCAAAGGTAGGTACTCCCTTATATAGCCCCCGTTTGGCCTATTTTGACAGAATAGTAACTACGAAACCCTACACTGAGCATGGCTCCACATGCTCTAGGCCGATTTTTTATTTATTTATTATAATAAAATATTACAATTACAAGTTAACGAAGCTCCACAAAACTACAGTTAGTTTGACTGTGCACAGTAAGTCAGTGCACTATCTATACATATAATAAAGCGGAAGAGGGTCGAAAGTCTGTACATCTATACATATAATAAAGCGGAAGAGGGTCGAAAGTCTGTACATGGAAGATATTCGAAAAAAAATTGGCTGGGGATACTTAGAATCGATAACAGAACACATTCCAACAGTTTTTAGAATTTTTGTCTGTTTATCTGTTTGTCTGTTTATCTGTTTATCTGTTTATCTGTTTATCTGTTTGTCTGTTTATTTGACCGCGCAACAAATGAAAACGGCTGAACGGATTTTGATGCAAACTTTACTAATCTGTCGAAAAAATCCACGGCCAGGTTATAGGCTATAAAAATTTGAGAAATTTTACCCCTAAGGGGGTTAAAAAGGGGTGAAAGTTTGTATGGAGTTCAAGATTTATTTTAAGCTAGCAATTTGAAACTTCGTAAGAAGATATATTATTGAAATACAAGAAAACTAATTTCAGCGTTTTTGAAAATTCATCCCCTAAGGAGGTGAAATAGAGGTTGAAAGTTTGTATGGAGTTCAATTTTTTTTTGAGTGCGTTACTTGAAACTTTGTATAATGGGCATAATATTATAATACAGGAAAATTGATTTTAGCGTTTTCAAGAATTCGTCCCCTAACAGGGTTAAAAGGGGGTTGAAAGTTTGAATCCATTACAAATGCTTTGAAACTTCTTAGAAAGGTATGATAGACGATTACAAATAAACTAATTTTGACGTTTTTGGAAATTTAACCCCTCAGGGGGTTGAAAAGGGGATGAAAGTTTGTCTTGGGGTGCAAATTTTATTTTAAGCCAGGAACTTGAAACTGCAAAACGTTAATTATATTAAAAAACAAGAAAAAAATTTCAGCGTTTTTAAAAATTCATCCCCCATGCTGGTGAAAAAGGGGTTAAAAACTTTATCTTGATAACTATATCATTTTAGCTACTAGGCCAAGTTAGGTATCGTTTTTGTATAAATCGGGTATGCCGAATTCATTTATGATATCAAAATGACACCATTCCCGAGTGAAAACACAAAAAATATCTTTACGCTTAAACCGCTAAACCGATTTAGATAAAATTTGGTATAGAGATAGTTTGAGTCCCGTGGAAGAACATAGGGTAGTTTTTATCCAAAAAATGGAGACTGCGTTTGCATGGAGAAGCGGCCGTGCCCTTTACTCTTAATAATGGTCACGAAGGTGGGTACTTTAAAAAAAAAACATTTTTCAGTAAATGTCAAACGATTTGGGACTTATACGCGTTACCATGCCTTCCCGAAGAAATCGAATCTTTCGCGAAAGTCTCGCAATGCATTGCGGCCACAAGTTTTTCTCAGGAGTCTGAGAAAAACCACGGTGAGAGACTCAGTGGCGCTCTAGCCAGGCAGGTCGCTTCGCTTTCGGCTGAAACGGCAAGCCAGCGCGAGTCTCGATTGTGATCCCAAATACATCGTACGCAATACATATGTAGGCGCAGATCCTGACGGAGTGTGGCGCCGGAGAAGCCGTGTTCATCCTGCGTATCCCCCTCATTCCGAGCGACTTCCCGTTCCGCTTCAAGCGCCTACAGGTCCCCGTGAGCGTCTGCTTCGCTATGACCATCAACAAGTCGTAGGGGCAGACGCTACGCAGTTGCATTTCCCACTCCGAAAACAAAAAAAAAGGGGCAGACGCTGCCCGCCGCCACAGATTAATAAATAGTTACTACGTAACAGATACATCATTCCCATACTAAAGCGAAAATACCTACGCTATAATAGCCTACAAAATCTTAATAATAATACCTGCTGCTCAGGACGAGAAGAAATGTACCATAAGTACGCGCACAAAGAGTCGAGACTGCCTTGCTCGCCGTGCGAGTCACGTGCCAACGCGTCATCGTAAAGAATGCGCTAGGGTTGTACTGTTACTTATGTTATTATTGTAATAAAACGAATGTTGCGAATCATCCATATTTTTTATTAGTCAATCAAATATAAAAACAACCTGACTCAAAAAACTCCTTAATTTACGATTTACCTACTTATGTTCAAAGAAATAAATGGTGACAAAATTCATAAAGATAGATTTAAAACACTACTCACCTTTCTTCGTCTCTCGGAAATGAAAAGACGACAAATTTTCCTTTGTTTTTTGACTTTTACACCCATCTACTGCACAATAATTACGTGGTTTCGGCATTTCGAAGCGTAGGCGCGGGAACCATGCGGTGCGAGCGCTCAGGCGGGCGTTCGGCGGCCTTCTGTCGGTTGTATCATCGACGATACGCCGAGCGGTAGGCATATAGCGCGTGGCCTTGAGCGAGTGAAGGAGGCCTGACGCCGCCGGGGTCATGCTTAAACTGATTTGACTGGAGGACTGATTTGGATGACATGATTTTGATGGGAACACCCAAATCGGAATATTTTTACGTTTATTAATACGTTTTTCCGATTTTTATAACCACGACTTTCATAATCCCGATTATTTATAAGTCCGAAATATCAAAATTACGATTTTCAAAAACACGATGGAATAAAATCACGAATGTGCTATTTCCGAAAACTTTATATCCGATTGTCACTTGACAGAAAGCTTTTACACTTTTCCGAAAATATTTTTTTTCCGAATTCCTAAATTCCGAAAAATCATTGTCCGATCGGAAATAAAATAATTCGGTATTCAGAAATTCGGTTTTTTACAAGATCGGAAAAATGAAATCCGTGATATTCAAATGAAGACTCACGTTTTACTAATTATTACGGGTACCTGTCGTGCCGCGTCATGTTAAATTCGGCATAAATAAATTAGACAGAACTGCGAACCCGAACTGTTGCTAGAAGTGGGTTAGGTTAGGTTAGAACTGCGACCCCCAAGAAAACGAACTGTTGCCAGAAGTGGGTTAGGTTAGGTTAGAATTGCGACCTCCAAGAAAACGAACTGTTGCCAGAAAAGTGGGTTAGGTTAGGTTAGAACTGCGACCCCCAAGAAAACGAACTGTTGCCAAAAAAGTGGAAATTTAAAAATTGGGATATTTAAAATAGGCATCACGTTAATTCGGAATAAGGGCAATTCCAAATTCGTGATTTTGAAAATCGTAAATGTTAAATTCGGTGTTTGCCATTATCGGAATTGTTATAGTCGGAATTATGTAGTTCGGAATTTACAAAATTCGGCTTTTTGGGTTTTCGGAAATATAAATATTCGTGATTTTCATCATTCGTAATTATGACAGTCGGAATTTTGATGGGTCGAGCATTTAAAAATCGGAATGATAAAATTCGACATTCTAAAATTCGGAATAATTTTTTTCGGAAATATGAAGTGTACCCGATTTGGATAGGTACAGTTAAGGACGTAAAAATACAAAAATGGTACTGTATCGTTCGATATACACCTACTAATCTATGCCGTTTAAATCACGTCAAAAATTTGAATAAGGGCAAAAAAAAAACATTTTGGAGTGTAATTTTATTTAGTGGTAGCAAAGAGGATATAATATTAGAGTGGTACTATCATAGTAAATTTTGTAACCACAGTAAATTCACTGCCATCTATCGACACACTTTAAAACTAAAAATGAAGATTTATAAAAACACGATAAAATGTATTTAAATATGGATAAATGATTTTTTTTATTTGCATTAATTATTTTTATTATTTTGACCCATGTTCTTTCACTGACATGCGTAAAAATTGTTAAATAATAACAAACGAAACCGTTAACGCCCTCTATACGAGAGTAGGCAAAAGGTAGTAGCGACATCTGATCGAGAATCAAATTTTCGTGATTTTCGAGGCACGTTTTTTCCATCTATTACGGAGTTATATCTATCTTTGGTGGTAGGTACCTAATTGTAAAATATTTTATCTGGACTACAGTCCTCTAGCGTATCCATCTGTCAACTTTACTTTAAGTTCCGTCTCCAGGGGACAGGGAGATAAATTAGGGGTGAATTAGCCGCTTACTGACACAGACCGAATTCCACGCAGGCGAAGCCGCGGGCACAGCTAGTACTATATAACTCCATGGAGTTATAGCCGTTATAGGTATCAGTTTCATTTTTTACTTAGTTGTGTTTCAAATTGAGATTGTATGAGGTAGCGATCTCAAATCTAGAATAATACATGAGACTTTAGAACAGAACTCTTTGAAAAGAAAACTTTGCGGTTCAAAACAGATCAAAGATGCGGTTTACCTACATTTTCATTAGTTAGTAACAAAATATCAAAACTAGAACTTTGGATCACAAGCTAAAACGTACCTGTATAGGTACGTTTTAGGAGCATATGCTCCACGAGCTAGGAAGCATATTCGAACTTTGAAAATCCAAATGATTTATTTTAGGTAATTTTACACATCACATCAGTAACAAATCGAGTTTAGAATCCGAATAGGCCTCCTTGTCATTTCTTGAGTATAACTTTGAGTATCGAGACGAACCATTATGGTTTTTCGATGCTTTTTATCAAATATCATGTAATTTTAATTTATCTCTAAAAAATATAAAAAAACTCGTGAACGTCAGTTTCATTCCGTGGGTGGGTTGAGGATCGGGGGCTTGCCACACGTGCTAGTTTCAGGACCAGGTTAGATAGTTATCTAGCAAATAAAACACATTTTTATGTATTTTCTAAGATTATATTAACTTTGCAGGCAGAAGTAGCCGCTTTGCTATAGGACTTTTTAGTCCCCGCTCCCCGCTCCCCGCAACGTTCAATGATCCTACCCGACGCGACGCTGCAACAATCAGCTGCAATAGATAATGTGACCAATAATGTATGCATTTGATTTATCTATTCGTATGACTTACGCACGATAAATACAATACAGACGACCATCATGAAGGACCAGCCGACCCTTATAGAAATAGGTTTATTGTCGGTTAAGAAACCTACTTATCTCCTAAAGTTCAGATCTTAATCTCAAAATTCACAAATACGTACTAAAAATTCCCCCTATTTTGCCTAATAAGCAATTCAGAGACACATCAGGGATCAGGGATCTCAATTGTAATACAATTGCGGAACCCTCAGGTGCTGCTAAAACTGCTTTTCATCATAACTTCATAACTATCCCATTTGTGTTTTTACAAAAGCAACTTTGTTCTAGAAATCACAAGGTTTAAATTGCATAAACTGTTATGCATAATTTTGCGCGGTTCCAGAAATAATGTTGTCTCATTGTTCCTTTTAAATAGCTGTCTAGGCAGTTGATAACATTTGGCTACATGGCAAATGTACGAGTAGGAAAACCTACTCGAGTACCTAAGTGAGTTATTGAAATTATTACTAATTCCTTCGGTAATCTCTGAAAACAGTTTTTCTTACACCAAAATAGTCTTCTTCCAAAAACAAATTTAGCCTCATTGATTTTTTGTAAAATTCTGAGATAGCTGCAACCAGCAAGGGATATGTCTAAAATAACCTGTAAGAATTACGTACATATCCTCCAGCGGCAGATTTCCGATTTCAAATACTCGATTTCGAAGGCGAAATGCGAGGAAGACGCGAGGGGGTGTTTTAGTTACTTAGGTGTTGCGGATTAATTAATGACAATGGATCGCTGGCAAGCAGAGTGGCGATGGCGTGCTTATGCTAATTGAGACGTATTGTGATAAAGACTCTTTACTTAGTACCGCATGGAGTAACTTTTCCATTAATTTCGGAATAAAGGGTGAAATTTTAACCACCATGCCACAGAGTATGGACTCTGCGTAATGACTTTATACGTCATACTAAACAACTTTTATTATTGGACCAATGCCGAAATCGCGAAAAAAATTTGGCTGTATCTAACATTCCGGCTGATGTGATGCCGCTGAAATGGGACAGCCAATTTTTATTGCTGGTGGTAAAAATTTCAACCTGTATGTGGAAATGGTGGATAACTATGTATACCTAGGTAAAATGATTTCCTTTGACCCCAATAGCAACATAAACGAGGTGGAAAGAAGGATAAACATAGCTTGGAGAAAATACTGGTCACATAAAGAAATCCTAAAAGGAAACTATAGTTTAAAAATAAAGAAAATAGTTATGGATTCCTGCATTCTCCCCAGTTTAACCTACGGATGCCAGACATGGGTCTTCACTGAGAAAGTTAAAGTAAAAATTTTATCATGCCAACATGCAATGGAAAGAAGCCTATTGAAACTAAGAAGAATAAACAAAGTAAAAAACATAGATATCCGGATGAGAACAAAACTGACAGACGCACTACAGTTTAGTTTAAGACAAAAATGGAGATGGGCTGGACATTTGGCTAGATACAAGGACAAGAGATGGACCATACAAACAACCAAATGGAAAGGCCCACTGGGCAAACGTAACTCAGGAAAACAAAGAAAAAGATGGGTCGATGACATCATAGCAATTGCAGGAAATACTTGGGAGAACAATGCTACAGACAAAGAGAAATGGAAAAAGATGGAGGAGGCTTTTACCCTCAAGGGATCACACATCATAAAAACATAACAAAAGAAAAGTCAATTTTATAATAGATGTGCGAGAAACAAAGCTTAAATAATAATAAATAATGTGGAAATGGTAGAAGTGCATGCGTACACAGCGAAGTCGACATCTAAAAACAACTTAACTTAACAACTATTACTAACATTAAATATTAGTAATAGTATTATCTAAGCTAACTGTACCAAATTTAAAGACGCTTTCATAGGAATTTGACACAATTAACACTCGGTGTCAGGCGCCCCGTTTCCAATACAAAAATAACACGTGTTATTGGCTGTGAATGTGTTAATTATTTACCATATTCTTGCAATCAAGATAAAAAATTTCAATGTCTTACGTTGTGTTGCGTATGCATTATAGAACGGTACCCCTAGTGTAAAGTTCATTCGATAGCGTGACGTGACGTCCGCGTTTGCGTTAAGTTTCATTTTGTATGGGATTTTCAGTTTCCAAAATGTCCCGCTTGGCGCGCTGTTCAAAATCCCATATAAAAATCCTGCCGTGCTAACAACACATGCAGTACCACACTTGAAAAGTCATGCAAATGTTTATCTTGTTCTCTTTGAAAACGTTCTTTATTTAAACGATGTTTTTCATGCAAGTACTGCACTAACGATAAGCAGGGCAGAATAGACATAACGCAAACGCGAACACTCGTCACGCTATTACTACATTTACATTCAGCTCCTGCCGCTGCCTCTCGCGGTGCCGGCAATAGTTCCCTAAATACTGCTGCAGCAGGATCGAGCTCGAGTATGTGTTTACTACATACTGCCCTACCACTCACTTTTCTGTTGGATTTCGGCAATGGCAGACGTCTTTCTCTCTCTTTCGTACTGAGCGACGGAGCAGAATGTGAACACGCACTGCCGCTCGCGCTGCCGGTCCTTTGACTTCCGCACAAAAAACCGCCATTTTGTGGAGCGCCGGGAAGTGCGAGTGGCAATGGCAGTGGCATGACAAGTATCGAGTTTACACACTCGTCTTGCTCACTTCCCTGCTCACTTCGGCTGAATGTAAATGCGGCATATCGAATGAAATTTAAACTAGGGGTTATTTACCTATATTCTCTGTGTGTATTTTTACTCTCTAGGTATACTGTACAAGTCCCGTGTTGCTCACGATGGCGGACATGAAATAAAAAAGGAATGAGACGTTACAATAAATTCTCCCATCAGGACGCTCATAAGGCATCCGCCGATAAAAGAGGCTGTAACATGTGTCTTGGTTAGGGTTGTCTCTTTGGTTACGATTCAGATGGAATATTTTAACTGAATTGTCTTTAAGTTGTTTTAGTTTTAGTACGATGGTAGCGAATAAACGTCACGCAAGAGTCGTCGCAGTAAAGGGCAGTGACGGAATTTACATATTGTACATTAGACGAAAAACGGTTCACATGACTGACACCTCCCTTCTGACCCTTCTCCATGAATATACGCCTGCAGCTTTGAATTTTACCCAATATGCCATTTTCCAATATTAAAAAAAAATTAACAGTCTAAAATGAAACCTTTTGTGCGGGCGGCATTACAATATTTGAGGTTGTGAACAGTTTCACTCTCTAACAAAACGTGTCTATTACGACAGATATAACCGCAAGGTGGCGCAAGCGCGAGCAGGCGTCCGTGCGCGGCAATTACTATGGCTAATGGCTAGACACCAAACTTGGTGGATTAGGAAAGGAAAAGTGGGCAGTATGGAAAGCCCTTAACAGACTTAGAACGGGAGTTGGTCGGTCAAAGGATAATCTTCTGAGATGGGGAATTGGGCGACAAGGTGATACATTCTGCGAGTGTGGAGTAACCCAAACAACAATACACATGAGACAGTGTTCTCTGTGCTCAACGATGTGCACTGAGGAAGATCTCCTGAGGGCTAGAAGTGGCAAAACATTGGCAGACAAAAATTTAGTTTAAGAAGTTTGATCCCTCTACACGAGCAAGAAGAAGAAGACCAAACTTGGTGTGGGCTGCGTGGAGCCGCATGTACTTGTAGCGACGCGACGAAATCGTGGAGTGAGCCACGCCTGGCGCAGTAGAGTTGGGTCGTGAGTTTCTGACTATAATGCTGTGTAAATAATATCAAATAAAAATTCAAGTATTAAAAAAAAACCACGTCCCGCCGACAACCCTAAGCTCACGTACGATTTACAACATCGCAATCAGACTTTACGGAACGTAACGTAACTCCTCGCGTTATTGTTACGGAGTTAGTGTAACTAACGCACATAATACTCCTACCTACCAACGAGCGTAACTGCGTATAAGTTTCATTGCCACTTAATACGTTTTTCTTTTGAAGCGAAACGGTTGCGTAATAGCGGCCAGTGCTTGAGGACCGATAAAAGTGTTAATTTTGTGGCAGAATTATGACCAAGTTCGTCACATTCGGTTCGATGATTCGTGTTGGTTTTATGTCATAAGGGCATGTAGGTACGGATAGGATGGTAGATGGTAGCGCTGTTGTTGTCAATCGCACTCACTTGCACTTACATGTCAATACGTGATGGTAATTATGACAAACAATAAGAATGCGTGCGTTATAAGCTCCGGCGGTATGTCGCATTTTTATCGTCTGTCACCATGCCATTCACGTTCTAACAAGTAAGTAAGAGCGAAAGTGAGCATAGCGACTGCTATGATCCTGTCTGTCAATTGTCGCCAGACATTCACAATTCATCGAACATTGCTGGCTTAACAAATAAATATAGACGCTATGCACCGTAGTTACTCACCGACTCAATTGTACAGGAAATCGTCAGTGTTAGGTGTCAAATGCATTAAAATTAAAATACACTAGTAGAGTATTAAGAACTATAGTGAATGACAAATATCGACCGTTCGTTCGTTCACGTGCCTCCAATGGATACTACTAATAAACAAGTCACGATTCAATGTCAATTACGAACTACAGTAATATCATAACATCGACAAATTACCCGTTAGTGGCCATAATTGTCCTTGAAACTTTTAGGGCCAGAAACGTGCAACTAAGTTCTGAGGGCTCATAATGGGTTATTCGATATCCTTACGACACTTACGATATTAAAATTTCGATATGAGAAAACAGCTCTTAAAATCATGAATATTAAGTCTGTATTCCTTGATAAATACTTAGGTACTCATATAATAGCAAGACCTTTTCATATATTTAAGATGCTTCTGAGAAAGTTTCTAATGATATTTGAATATCTACACAAAAGCTAGAAAGTTTATAAAAGACATGAAAGGGCGATAATTTATTACCTACACTTTGGTTTCACAAATTCATAGACATTAATGATAGGTAGGTAGATAGATAGATAGGTGATATGTAAATAGCCTTCATAGCTTAGGCTGGTTGAAGTACCTACGGAGAGGGCAAGTAAAATCAAAGTCAATGATCTTGATTTTAGGCATACAATTAACATAATATATGAATAAATATACTTCTTAAAGAAAAACCTTAGTTCCGAGAATCCTAAACATAAGCAACTTAGCGACACTTGTAACAAAAGCAATAGTTACTGCAATAAATAAATTAATAAATATTTGGGTGCAATAGGTAATTCACAGATCGACCAAGACAAAAACTAAGTAAAGCTTGTACTATGAATACTAAGCGACACAATAAATAAATAAATACATACTTAGATATAAAGAAAACATTCATAACTTAGGAACTTATATTCGAGATAATTACACAAATTAATGGTCTTACCGGGATTCGAACCCAGACCTTCTGCTTCGTAGGCAGGGTCACTACCGATTAGGCTAGGAGGCCGTTGATAATGATGATGATTATACCATTACTTATTGTCAAAATAATCTTAAAGTAATCCTTGGGCCTTTACAACCAAGTTTGCCATGAACCATGTTTTCAAACAATCCGTCATAGATACGCTTTCGGCCTGCAATAAATTAGGAAGCCTATACGGCCTCGTGGATTGTGGACGCTCAGGCCCTGTGTGATATATGGACAGGAAGAATGAAGAACTTTTTGAGTTAGACACATTAGGTTCTGATTTGACTTACGTCTCAGCCAAAATGTTGGTACAGTCCAAATACACGTTGAGACAAAATTTGGTGAAATTACAAACTGGACATTATTTAAACTTCTGAGAACAAAGGGGGAAGTTTTTGTTATTTTACACTGCCTGAAAGCTGATCAAGATTGAATCTAAGCATATACCACCACCACAGGTTAACGGGTGACTCACACAAGAACGGTCTAGGTCCGGGCCAAGACGTCCGACACTTCATTTTCTATGATAGGTGATCGGTAATCACGTGATGCTTTCTATAGAAAACGAAGTATCGGACGACCCGGACCCGGACCGTTCTGGCGTAAGTCCTTGAAACGCGATCTTATGCTTTTTTTTTATTTATTTATTTCAAAACGACACTTAGCACAAGCGGACAGTCATTTAAACGACAGCTAAAGCAGTGGCTAATAGATCATGTTTTTTATGATTTGAATGAGTATTTTTTATTTAAAACTGTATAATTATAGATGTACTTATTATAAATATAAGTGATGATGTATATAATATTGTAATTATGTAAAATATTGTATACCCTAAAAGGGTACCCGTTGGTACTATGTACTATGTATCATTTTAACATCATGTTTGACACGGTAAACAATAAACTTATTCTATTCTATTCTATTCTATTCTATTCTATTCTATTCTATTCTATTCTATTCAATTATATTCTATTCTATTCTATTCTATTCTATTCTATTCTATTCTTATGACTTACACAATAGTTTCGCCAAACTGGAGACAGTTTGTTGGTGAATAGTGCGCTCTTACTTTTATGTTTTTTGTTTTTTAGAGAAGGTATTCGCGATAAACTATACCACGCCTGACTTTAACGGTTTCTATTCTGATAACAGAAGTAAGTACGCTAGAGCATAATTGTGACTAAGTATATAAAAAAGCGAAAAGAAAAAAGTAAGTACATATTTTTACTATTACTCTATTCCTTTTACAGGGTAGCTAAAAATAAGTGCATTCCCGTTGCCAGGGAGGTTTTGGGATTATACTGAGCAACTTTTACTATGGGAACCCCCAAATCGCGGAAAAAAACTTGCCTGTCATACATTTTGGCTGGTCCATTTTCTATAGGAGGGTAATTTTTTTTTCGCGATTACGTGGTTGGTCCCATAGTAAAAGTTGCTCAGTATAATCCCAAAACCTCCCTGGCAACGGAGATGCACTTATTTTTAGGGTTCCGTACCCAAAGGGTAAAAACCGGACCCTATTACTAAGACTCCGCTGTCCGTCTGTCCGTCTGTCACCAGGCTGTATCTCATGAACCGTGATAGCTAGACAGTTGAAATTTTCACAGACGATGTATTTCTGTTGCCGCTATAACAACAAATACTAAAAGTACGGAACCCGCGGTGCGCGAGTCCGACTCGCACTTGGCCGGTTTTTTAGCCACTGTGTATATGACACCTAAGAACAAAGTCTTACGGCTATTACAAATGTAACTTGTAGGTATGGCGTGGCAGCTGTGTTTTAAGAGCGCAGTTCCCATACAAATTGCAGCAGTTCATGTTTCTCATTTTTAAGAACCTTACACCACTCAACGAAACTCGACAAAGCAGAACTTTTTACAGGTGAAATTTGTCTCCGCCCAGAAAGTTTGGACGCTCGGGTATTACTTAGCCAGAATAAATGGATTCAAAGGTCCCTCATTTGCAAAGTTATTTCCCTGAACTTGGAAGGTCATGTGGCCTTTGTTTGTGCTATGACCGTTGAGACCTTTTAGTTTCAAAAAGGCCATTAAAACGGAGGCGTTCAGAATTTTGTTTCCCAACTGAGGTATACAGGTATTTACTGTTGTGTAAAAAATGTAGAAACTCTGCATTATGTTAAGGATGATTTTTATATAAATACAGGGCACCACTTATGCCCTTGGGAAACCACTAAGATAAAGAGGGTATTTCACAGAATGTTATTGGCAAAGAAAGCAAGTGCTGTTCAAATGTAACAAGTACCCTCTTCAAGAACACGTTGGGCGCCATTATTCAGCCTGATGGAATACTGTTGCCACCTTTGGGACGATTTCGCTAAGAATTAGCGAGCGAGCACATTCTTTGGCAACATCCCAACTGCTGTGCTAAGTTCAAATTACAAAGTCTTGAACACCGAGGCTGAGTTGCCAGCCTACAAAATTGGGAAAAGTATGATTAAACCAGCGACGGAATATATATAAAAGACGCTATCGGTACAATTTTGACTTCGAAAAACGGACCATGTGACTGTCACTTAAGGATGACACGCTAGAACTGACACTTCATTTTCTATGACGACCGGTGATCATTTCAAAGTGTCGGATGCCTCGGCCCGGACCCGGGCCGTTCTAACGCGAGTCATCCTTTATCTGACACATATCACTGAAAGTTATCCCTTCTCCATAAATAAACCTCGCCCTTAGCTCTGAATATTGCCTAATACACCATTTCCGATATTTAAAAAAAGTAGATTGGTCAATAAAAATAATGATTGGGTAAAATTAAATTCTAAGTATATGTCAAACCTCTTGCGCGGCAACGATATTTAACGTTGTCAAATATTCCCGTGGATTCAATTTTGGGCTCTAGTCAGACTTCTAATAGTTATTCTAGTTCGTTGGATAAAACATGATCATGATGACCCACAAGGTAAGTACCTAATAATTATTTAATTTCTGTTGATGTCTCTGAATAACTCCTCTCATAACGTTTTCTCGACCGTTAAAAACGCTAGCTTTATAAGGAATGTTTGCGCATAGCACACTCATAGCTTCTAGGGCTAGCACAATATTGACGTTCCTAGATCCTCTAGACGCCTCGCCTAGTCATCTAAACACGGTTTTCCAGCGATGTTTTTACCTGTGGTACCTGCACGGGAAATTGGAAGTTGTAAAATGTGGTAGAAAGTGATATAAGTATAGTGTGTCGTGGATTTGCGAGTATGTCGGGACTTTTAGCCATTGGAAGATATTCACTACCCATTAGGTTTTAGTACACTCTGCCTAAAATAAAATGATGAATATTGTAAAGACAACTGGTCAGGATGTGTTACGAAGTAAGCACTCAATGTAGCGTATGTTATATAATATTGTTTAGTAGCGAAAGAAAAGTACAGTTAAAAGTTGGATTAAAAAAAAATTGTTAAAAATTAGTTCGTCAGTATAAGACTAAAATTTACCTTTGTCGTAAGCTTAAATGTATGCCCTAATGAGATGTGCAACGCGGTAAACTTACGCTGTTTTGGCATTGATATAATGTAGTAAAATAAGAGTTTAACCTTTTTAAACAAAAATAAACACAATCCTGATAAGTTTTTGCCAATAATATAATTTTTAGCACAAGATTTTATCGCTGACTGTACTTTTTTACTCATCGAGACAATTTTGAAAACCCCCATACATAATTAGCTTGCGTTGTTTCATCACATAGGTAGTTGCTATGGCCACATTGGCTACCTCCTGTTTCCATCATCAGATCAGCTCGATGGTACCGTAATATTGCATTGTCACCCGACTTATGCAAATTTTCAGCTCAATCGGGAATTAATAAACTAGCAAACCAACTAACATACATACTAACAGGGCAAGTTAAATAAAAGCTTGTAAATAAACCAAACCTGAAAAATAAATGGAAATGAGTACAAGTGTTTTATTACGAAATCCGTCTGTTAACGAAATGGTAATTTGAAATACGGCTCTAAATTGAACCTGCGAAATTTAATCAGAAATAAGGAAAACCACGGTCGTTGACAGACAGCAGAGTTGTTATACTTAATTTGCGTGGGCGAAGCTTATAAGGTAGAAAGGCTCCTTGAGGTTTTAGGCCAATTCGAACTTACACTGATATCAGAATGACATTTAACTTCACTTATCGTGCATTTTGCTCGTACGTTGTCCGTACAGGTATTGGCGCGGGCGAGACGTACGATTACTAAATAACATGATTCAAATATAACTCATGTCAGTGTAAGTCCGAGTTGGCCTGTCAATTTTTGTCGTATTTAAAGCTCCTTGATACTGGCGAAATAGTCCCAATGGACTGAAGGCATAATTTGAAAATAATGAATGAATTAATGAAGTTATTTATATTCAGTACCTCATGAAACTTTAACGAGTTCCAAATTTTACCTCGTTTTTCATACACAATTGCATTTATGGTGCACAATAAAGAATATTTACTTACTTAGAATTGGGATTGAATTTCCCGTTGAAAATATACCTCATGAAACCTTAACGAGTTCCAACTGTTACCTCATTTTCCATATACAACTGCATTTATGCTGCATTGGTGCACAATAAAGAATATTTACTTACTTAGAATTGGGATTGAATTACCCGTTGAAAATATAAGCTCTAAATAAAACACCGGTTAGGCACCGAAAGAACGCCGTCAATATTTTCCTTGCTCTAGAACAGCGCCGAGAGCAGATCAAACAGCGTCGGGAGCAAACTTAGCTTATCATGTGTGAGCTGTTTAAAACGAGCGCTCAATTTTTATCAAATTAAGAATATGATTAACCATTTTCATGGATGAAATTTATACGAGTTTTATGAACGCACGATAATATTTTTAAATCAGTGAGTGTTATAAAAGGTTGAGAAACCATGGTATGTATGAAGACTATGAAGTAAAAGTACCTAACTGGACAAAACTTTCGATAACTACTTACTCGCCTACGCGCAGCTTACGCAAATATACTTGTAACGGTACACAAAATGTATGTAATTTTTTATCTTATGAATCTAATTCACTTATACACTTTAAAAATATACTTTATTAACGTTTATTAAAACCATAACACATTTCCTAACAGTATCATATTCATTGCGCATACTTGCGCTCGATAAAAAAAATGGACGCTCCGAAAAATGTCCGCTTCAAAATATTTTCTAAATAAATACCTTTAACAAGCCACATACTTGCGGTGATTGTCACGCCTTCATAAAGGGTACAAAATTTAAATTTGGAGCAGGACATTCCGGTTCTCTAGATTGAAAACACAGTCGATACTGTGTTTTAGCGTGTCGAGCAGTGTCGCAACAATCAGTTGTTTTCCTAAGCACGGCATGTATGTTGGAAAACAAATAGTATATCGTACCTTCGAGGACGTAGCGGGACAAAATTGCAGGCGTTGTTCACCCAAGCATACTCCAAATTTATGATGCCCCAACTGAATATGAACTTTATTACCACTCGCATAGAATCTAAATTTATCGCCGGAGACTTTATTTTGATAGCGTTGGAAGTATATTTCATTTTAAGTAATCATATATGGCGCCTTTAAACTAAAATGTGCTGGAAATTTTAATGTCTTGGGAAAGTCGGGTTTCGCTGACGTTTTCAATTAAACTTACCACGGGTGCTGACAATTTTAGTAGCGGTGAAAAGGAAGTTTCGTAAATAATGCATGCATGCAAGTGTAAAATAAAAGTCGAGAGAATATGAAATTATCTTGTGATGTGTGGACATTTTGCGCTGCTTTTATAATTTACGCCCTAACCTGGCCGCTAGGACCGATAAATTGCTACAGATAAAATGGTTTGTTTCATGCTCTTATGTTCTCAACGTACCTAACTACCTACCTAGTAAAAGATTTACTGTAAATCAAGGAACAACACTAGAATAACTAAAATTTAAAAGTAAGTACCTACTTAATGTAATCTACAGCATTGACGATTATCGTGGCGTTTTATGGAGAGAGAGAGTCTTCTTTATTTACTAGATTCTGCTGATACTAACAAAAAGATTCCAATTTAATTTAGCCATAGAACAAACACGCAGCCTAGTATCTAAACCAAGACAGGTTACGCCCTTATCTTACCAAGTACGATTTTAAATAAATGAGTTTAGCCAACTCAGCTTCTTTTTTATCTAATCGCGCCAAAGAATCTCCACTGAAAGGCGTAAAGTGTTTATAGATCTTGTTTTAATTACTAGGGACTTAAGGCGACTTTCAGTGGCATAATTTCACGTTATCTTCGCTTTAAATTTATGGGACTAGAGAGCCGAGAGGACGGAAAATACTAGTTTGTCAAACAAAATTATACTTAAGAGGGGAATAAAGAGATTTTTATTTGACGCAAAACATGTTACAATATTTAAAACTGTTTATGGTTTATTATATGTTGTGTACATAAATGACTTATGTACTTCGAGACGTAATTCGAGAGATATAAAAGCAGAACCCATCTGGTTTAGAAACATATGGTTTTCTACAATGAATATAATCTAGTTTTATTACTTCGATAAGCTGTTAAACGTGTAATAATGTACAATAAAATAGAAAAACCAAACACATTTCCCCATCGATAATAATACAACATTTATGCAAATTCAAGGTCCACGATATTATTTACTATCTGGAAATCAGGTTACAATACCTAAAAGTACTTTTATGAAATTCCAAATGAATCAGCGATTATCTGTAGTATGTACTACTACCCCTATAAAACTCGTGGATGAATCACTATTCATTTCAAACTGCAACTGAGTCCAGATCACAATGAACGTATTAATTCTACTCATTTTATTTCATGAAGCCCTCTCTACTGATAACAGTCTTTATCACCACACACACAATTCAGGATTGACTAATGGCTACTCTTGCCTAGGAGACTGCGTAAACAATGGATGCATCTACGACTGGTGGGGCCACAAAGATACCTGCACTGTGAGCCAAGTTCCATCTCCAGTCTTCAAAACTATCAAAGGAACGAACTGCTACAGCAATTGTGGAGTCTTCAACGCCGAGCCCTTCGCCTGGTGTGCTACCTTAGTAGATAATTCTATCAGTTGGGAATACTGTACTAGATACGAAGCAAGAACTGCCATTAAGCGAACCCAGACAGATAACTACTTGTACATATGTACTGATGATTGTACCAAACGGAAAGAAACTTACAACTGGTGTCACACCCATAATTCCTGGGAAAAATGCGACCCAGAACATGAGGTACTAGTTTTCAACTATCCAACAGAAAAATACAACGATGAATGCATTTCAAGGTGCGTGTTGTACAAAGGCGACTATAAGTGTTACGACAAGAACAAAGATTGGAAAAAGTGCTATTTAAATCCAGATAAAAGTCTGATATTATTTCAGTTTGGTCAAAACATTAACACAGCTTTGCAGTACTTTGGTATTTTGGATGAATCTGGATATGAGCAATGTTCTGAGTCGGAGTATAGAAAGAAGCGGGCGATAAATTCACAATGGCCTTATATAGAGAGTGTAAAAGATTTGGTAGCAGAGTTTGAATCCGGGTTTCCAACTATCGTTCCTAATGATGGGGGGCCAGTCCAGTCATATACAGTGCTACCGATTACTGTTCCTGGTCAAGATGATATCATAATACCTTTGGCTATACGAGCTGTGATTACGAGGAATCATCTCCGGCCGCCTGGTACCCGAGGGAACATTCCGTCTACCGTCACAAGGAATATCGCAATGATGCATCCTTACACAGCGCGGTTGGATGGCAACAATGATGAGCGTGCGCACCTCTTAGCGTCCGTGCTTGGGGGAGCCATGGAGCCATACAACTTTATTCCACAACCGAGATCCTTCAATCGTGGCCGTGGTTCTAGATGGTATTTTCTTGAAGGTCTGATTGCTCGGTTTCTCAGAGAACGAGGCCGACCTGGACGGTATGTAGACTGGCAGATGGCTCTTGCGTATGACGTGTACTCAGATCGCCCAAACCGGCCATTATCAGTTTCTCTGAGTGTGGGGATGTATGAGGCGGACGGTACGCTAAACGTCACGTCGGGGGTATATGAAAACTTGTATTTCTCTAATAATCCTTTGTGGACTTGTCGCACCTTCTTTTCTGGAAGCGGTTAGAACCGATTACCTATGTGTGACCACTTATGTGTGTATTGTATAAAAAAATATGTAGTAGGTAAACATTATTTTTTATTACAAAACTATTCCTTACGATTCCAAAAAAATACGTAGTTTAGATGTAACGTACCTTCCTGTAATAAATAAAAAAAATAAATGTTATAATTTTATTGAAATAATGGAATATATTTTTAATTTAAAATACGCAACATATTAATTTCAGTTAACATTAATATGTTGTGTATATTTCGTAAGAAATACTCTGTAAAGTGGAATTTGCATGTTTATGTTACTGCAGTGCTGTATCCTACTATAAAATTGTATTTGAGGTAAGTATAGGTATGTGTGTACCGAGAAGCGCTGGTGGCCTAGCGGTAAGAGCGTGCGACTTTCAATCCGGAGGTCGCGGGTTCAAACCCCGGCTCGTACCAATGAGTTTTTCGGAACGTATGTACAAAATATCATTTGATATTTACCAGTCGCTTTTCGGTGAAGGAAAACATCGTGAGGAAACCGGACTAATCCTAACAAGGCCTAGTTCCCCCTCTGGGTTGGAAGGTCAGATGGCAGTCGCTTTCGTAAAAACTAGTGCCTACGTCAATTCTTAGGATTAGTTGTCAAGCGGACCCCAGGCTCCCATGAGCCGTGGCAAAAATGCCGGGATAACGCGAGGAAGATGATAGGTATGGGTGTACCTGAACGTTACCAACAAATATTATATTGTTTTATCTTATGATTTATGTGTAACATATTCTTGTACTGTATGTAATCAATAGTATGAATGTGAATGAAAACAGTTTTAATCTAACGTATTTTTTATTTTCTTATTTTGGTGCTGTTCCAGTTTTGGGTACCTAGTCGTGCTGGTGTTTGATTAAGTGTTTTACGAAAAAAACTTTCGAGAGATGATTTATGTAGATTTACACATTTTCAAAAAAGAAAATATACCGAATTTAATCTTACTAAGACTTTTTAATGAAAACAAAAAATGAGGTAATTTATATCCTGTAATAGCCATAAGCCACATTAATTATTCATGTAAGAAAATAAATCTACCTGATGACTAATTATGTACCTAAACCGATAGTAATTTCCATAGAGTTTGTTAAAATAACTATACAAGGTGCATTATATTTGTGTAAATGTATCTACCTACATACCTACTAATGTACCAATTACATTTTTTTTTAAGTAGGTGGTTATTGGTTAAAAGAGAAATATTATTCTAACGAAATGAAAAATTTTGTGAAATAAAAATAAGTACCAATTTAAAAACTCTAAAATTTAAACTAGTACAGCTTCCACAGTAGCATAATCATCATCATCATCATTAACTTATGAGTTATTCTCTTGTCGGTGAAGTATCTTCCAGCTTTATATCCTGCGCCAGCTCTATGACTTTTTGATACGACACGACCCCTACAATAGCATAATTGGTTTCCAAAAAAGATTATGCCTTTAGGCGCCATTAAATTATTACGTGAGACGATATTTGCCAAGATTTGACCCCCTCCCTCCCCTATGTAAGAAAAAATAAGAATAGGCCGACCCCCTCCCCCCTGTATTACGTAAAAATCTAAATCTTGTTTTAATTTTTATAAAAAAAAATTGGAACGTTTATTTGTACCTACAAAGGTACTTTAGTCCGTCTAAGCTAACTCTGCACCGTGTTTGATAGCAGTGTAGTAGTATTATTTTATTTTATTTTTTATTTTTATTTTATTTTTATTTTATTTATTATTTGAAACCTCATAATTTCATAGAAATTTGAAAATGTTCGCATCTTTATGATCTTACGTAAGAACTATGAAGAGGAATTCCTCCCCCTTTTGTAAGAAAAATAGACGTGTTCGACCTCCTCTCCCCTAGATCGTCTTACGTCATAAATGAATGGCGCCTTATGTACAACAAGCAGAGTGCGGCAGATACGTTTGAATGTAGTACTATTTACAACAACTGTAGTGATACTTTCCATACCCATATTTACAAAACCGTGGCAGATGCTTTTTGCGTGTTATTCTATCCGCTACTATATTGACTGTACCTAGTGACTAAGTAATACCTACTTCTGATTGAACGTAAATTGCTTTGTCACACGTAATAGGGCAAAGGTACCTATTAATCAAAACACTCTTTGTTTCTGACAGTAGCCGGTTTCTTGCAAGGGCACGGAGTCCAAACGAGCGCCTAGGGATTAACAACAACACTTAACGGCATTTTTGTTAGTAGGATTCTTTAACTGACTGCCAAAAGGTTTTTAATTTGACTGAGTACCGTGAATGATGAAAATTCTTGGGACAAAATTAGTTAGGTACACGTGCAAATTAAAAATATTTACAAAAATTAAGCATTATAAGGCCGCCAGGGTGACAATCGCGATGATTTATAAACAATTCTACAAAAGGTAATCACGGTCTTTTAGGTCTTATTTTAAAAACCCCTACCATATTGGTAACCTTCTGATAAAGTAACTTTTTGATAGTAACCCTATCAAATCGAGTTAAGTTACCACTAATCAAAACAAAAACACAGTCTATTTAGTTACCTTATCATATGGTTTAGATCCAGTTCGACAGATTGTAATTTTTACGCTCACTTAAATTCAACTTTATTATTGAATAACCGTAGTTTAACTGTAGAGATCAGCTGATTTTACTCAGTCTAAATTATTTCACAGAAAAATGAAAACACGTGCACGACCTCAATTATGTAGTTGATAAGGGCCTAAAACTCTTTTTATTGCCGATCCTACATAAATTTACAATTTAATCCAAAGGCCCTAAACCGAGGCAACAGGGAAGCGACACGCCGTCACATAAATTCAATTCCAGTCTAAATGAAGAGGGCATTGCGAAAATTGTGAGGCCGGCGCCATATTGCTTTTGTAAATGTGTTTTTATTGATGCTAAGAAGCCATGTTCTAGGAGAAAAATTGGCTAGCAAGATATCACTGTAGTAGTAGCTCAGCATTCTACGTCTTTTAAAAATCTAATTCAGCTATATATATATATATAAGACGAATTGATACAACTAATTTAATAGTAAAGGAAAAAATGGAAAAAGTTACCCTTTCGGCAGGACTTAAACCCGCACCCGCCGCAATCCGTGCGTTGCTCTTAACCAATTAAGCTACGGAAGCCTATCAAACCTCGCAAATCTTTCCATTACTTCCCTTTGAGATGGCGTAAATTTGGAGTATCGCTCGCAGACGTAACTGCTTGTTAAAAAAAATAATTAATACCACAGTTAAAGTAGTGCGCAGATGATCAAGCACGCTTTATAAGAACACTAGCTTTTGCCCGCGACTTCGTCTGCGTGGACTTAGTAACCGCAGCTAGAGTAAGAATAGCGCCTGGAAAAATTCTCATAGCAATCTAAATTTGTGCATATTATGCACACAAATTAGCAGGCACTTCGTTAATTATCTCAATTCCACCCCGCTTTTTACTTTCTTAAGGGATGATTTTCGAGATAAAAACTATCCTATGTCCTTCTCAGGGACTCAACCTATCTCTATCTAAATCGGTTCAGCGGTTTAAGCGTGAAGAGGGAACACACAGACAGAAAGACAGACAGACATACAGACTTTCGCATTTATAATATTAGTATGGATGTACCTGACGACGTACGAGGTACGTGATTGACAAGCCTTTTTTTATAGAGGGGAAAAAGCTTTTCGCATACCACCCAGGCTCGGGGACGGGCCTGGGATGGTTATGTGGGACTCCCGTATAGGCTCATGGGACCCACGGTTTACCCACTAAAAACCCCTCTTGACCGCCTCAGGGCTATAAGGCGAGGCTGGTGATTGACAAGCCTGCTTGAAGTGCAATTCATGCAATTGCAAGCAAAACAAAAACCCAATTTTAGCTATGAAAACTGGTACCAGACAGATATACATATATTACTTGAATGTCCATGCCAAATTTCTAAAATCTTTCCTAGGGGGTAACTGCGCAAAAGATCCCTATGGGTCGAAGTGTGGATAGAAGGACCCCCGAAAACCATAAGATAAGATGTCCATGCCAAATTTCATGTTATTTCAGAAAGTTTAATTTTGATAGCTTTGATTGTATGGCGGTGGTGCTGCTCGGCGAATATTAATTACTTATAAAATGTGTGCAAGCAAGCAGTGTGGAAAGAATGAATGGGCCCTGGAGGGAAAATGCCATAAAACCTTAAGTTAGCTCATTTTGTTCAACGGAAACATTCTTTTATTTTTTTAAAGAAACAAAACTACATTCAAAATTTTTTGGAAATTAGCTTGTTTCACCCGGGATATTTTATTCTACTATTCGATATAGTTAATGTTAATGATAACATTTCTCCAAGAAACATTCGGCCTTCACTCGTGTGTCGTACAAAATATCCATAAAATCGAATATTTATTATACAAGAATATTTTTAGACAAGCAGAATTGAAAAAAATAATGAAAAATCTTTGAATGCAGTTTTGTTTATTTTCAAAAATAAAAGAATGTTTCCTATAATAAAATGAGCTAACTAAAGGTTTTGAAGTACTTTCCCTCCAGGGCTCATTCATTCTTTCCACACTGTATATTACTTATTACTTAGCCTTTTCCTAAACCGCCCAAACCGTCTCAGTTACGTGTTAAACTTACTTCATTAGCGATAGTGGACAGTTGTGACATATTTGTGTTTCAAACTTAGCAGTTAGCTGAATGTGGACTCTAAATGAAGTTCTTGCTAAATTGAAGAGCTCGATACAAACGGGTTTAATTCATTAACTTCCAACTGTACTGTTTCTAGTGGCCCGATGGTTTGGAGGAGCAAAATTCCAGTTTAATTTTAATAGCTTTTTATGCAGTGAACTAACGTGGAAGTATGCAGATAATGAAGAATTTTATTAATCTTGAAACGCGTTTAACCATTCTTTAGTCAACACTCGGTAATCCATCGTAGCTATTTCTAAAGTCCAGCTTGTACCGCCGTACGTCATGCTCTATGAGCAAACTTTTGACATTGCATGGCGAAATCATCATACATATTTGATGTAAGCCTTTTTTAAGGCCGTTCCATCGGTTTGCCGTTATCACTGTCACATTTCGCAAGAAAGAACAGGAAAGACAATGCGCACCAAGTGTCAATTTTGATCGAATTTTGTCGATTTTTATTTATTTTAAAAACATTGTCTTACAATATCGAAATTCGAAAGCTGTCAAATTACTATTTAAGTTAAGATTGCTTTTTCTTCTTGTTTTTGTTTATATTGTCACATAATAAATAACCGAGTAAAGTTTGATTTAAAAATCAGAGTTAGAGGTTACTTTGGGAATTGATTGTATCGAGCGAAGTGTCATAATTCGTGTATCGGAAGCTGTGTTATTAAAGATAATATAATTAAGAACCACATATATTTTTTCCACGTCTACGAATATCAACGTCTCTTAGAAAAATATGATCATATAAGGAGATTTTTCGCCTTCACTTTATCCTACACACTATTTCTATTAGGTAGGAAACTAAACTCTCATCGATCTTTTTGAACTTGAACTCACGAAAACATCTGAAGCTCGGGGTTGTTTGCGCAAAAAATGAAATAAAGAGTAATATCGATATAAATAGTAGGCAGAAGGGATTGAAAACAAAGGTACAGACAACGAACATTAGGTATTTTTTATTCAACGCTCCCTCTGGGGCCTGTGGTAGTAGGCGCGTAAGTACAAAGTGGGACAAAAATATTCGGGAAAAACGGGCGTTTTTGCGGTGGAAAAATTCTCTATAAGTGTCCCAAAAGAAAATTACGCTTCTTAAAGTTCATTTATTTTATAATGTCCACAGGAAAGCCGCGTAACCACAACTCATACTAAAAAAGCTTTTGACCAAAGTATACCTCAATTGGAACATTTTATACCATAGGTATAGTTTATACCTACATTTTTCTTGGCTGTGTCAGAGACGAAGACTGGCGGTACAATTCTCAACTCAACTCGTTGAAACATCTTGCTCGTTTTACAAAATTGACAGGTACATTTGAAATAGGTTACCTTCCACATATTTACACTTGTATTACCCATAACTATTTGCCATTTTACAACGACAAGTTCAACATACTTATAAATATAGCTGTAGATGCAGCGATTTATTATGGTTACGTTTTCAACTGACCGCACAATTTCGTTGCATTCTCTGTTTTTTTTACGTATGGTCTACCATCTTTCAAATACGGCTAGACCGATTTAGGATTTTATTTTATTTGATATATCTTAACAAGTGAAGTGACAATACATTAATCGAATTTAAACTATCGTGAGACATATTAACTTAACTAACTTAGCGGTTTCACTCATATATTTTTAGTCACTCGCGCGACATGTTTCGGAGAGCCTAGGTCTCCATTTTCTAGCACTAACAGTGCCTGAGTGCGTCACGACGGGTGGGCGTCGAGCGAGTGAAACATACGTGAGTGAAACCGCTAAGTTAGTTATGATGACAATACATTGTCACTAAAATAAGGAAAAGGTACCTTAAGAACTATTGACAATCCACTTTAAATTAAACATACCTACTTAAAAAACATTTTGAGGAGTCTTCTCAAAAGGGCTTATTTTTGTATGACTTTCATAGAGAAATAAGCTCTTTTGAAAAGACACTCCTCATTTATACGTAGGTATTTCTAGCTTACCAGGCCTTTATTTCACTCAGTGTGCCGCCTCAGTACCTATTCTCTACGTAGTTTGGCTTGGAAAAAATTCAAACCAGGTTTGAAGTAACGCGTTCGCGAGCGCCGTATGCTGGGTGCTATCCATCAAATGTTTTTCTCGTTTTTTCCCCCGTAAATTTACATCGAACTGTAAAGTTTTTTGTGAATCTCGACTGTTGATTTAGATTTTTATTATTTTTAAATGATGGTAGAGCATCTATAGGCTAGGTAACCACTTACCATCAAGCGGAATGCTTTGCCACCAACGTAATAAAAAGATATCTCTGAAGATTCAAGTCTTAAGAATATCAGCTAAAATGCAAATTAAAATAGGTACTTACCTACTTATTAAAGCGTTTAACCGGTATTCAATGGAGCTTTTGCAGCTTTCCCGAGACGGATCGTAAAGCTTATCTTTGCAGCCTTGCTCCAGATCTGCTACCGATAGATGGAGTATGAGCAGTTATATCTCTCGCGTCTTAATGATGGTCCCTATGAGAGTTCTTTTATATGGAGTAGCTGTTACGTAAAATGTTTGTAAATATTTTTTGGAAGTTTAGCACATTCGATTATTTAGAAATGTAACATTTAAGTAATAAAAATACGGTACAAACATATTTCTTCAATTATTTATAAATTAAGCCCAACCGAAAGAGGCTTGAAAGAAAACTGTGATAGGGACCATCATTCGACGCGTAGGTAAGGTATAGGTATTTGCTACGCTGTGCGCTATACTGTTCGGTTAAAAACGGTTTTTCTATTGCTTTTATTAGTACGGAACTCCCTGTTTAACGTTTGAAACTTAACATTTTGTTAAATTTATAATGTATATACTAAAGGAGTCGCTTTGAACTGGGATGGAAGTAATGCGGTTGAACTATTAAACGACGATATTTCGAATTGGGAAAATATGAGAGTGAGTGATGCCGCTTATTAGTTGAATGCCCTGGGGGCCTAGCCAAGATGACAATCGTACGTCGACGAGCGCCGAACGAAAATAAAAAATGTATCGGGATGACAGATGCGACGAAAAGTCACGTGACTATTTCCATACATTATTTATTTTAAGTTTCGATTGGCGTTTTCGTCATCTTGGCTAGGCGCCCTGAACCGCACTTGTAGCGTAGTAGGCCGGTTCATGACATGACTCACAGTGCAACACGGGCGCTTCAACAAGCGAGCGAGTTTCTTAATGAGTTCTGTCAAGTTCGTATCATGTCATTAATAACACTGAATATTTAATTTCACTACTAGGTGTATTACGTCTTAGTAAAGTTTGCAGTGACTTCGCAGCGTCAATAATTGACAAAATAAATATTTCGCATTATAGTAAGTCGAGTAAGGACGCGGTATTAGATTCGGAACAATTTAACATTTATGGCAATGTCATAAATGTAATGTTAAATTTCTATGAAAATATGCCGTTTACAATGACAGTCCCTCACTTTGTTCTGTTCAAATCAGTGCAAAGGTAGCTTACACAGACTATGCGTCGTCTGTGTGCCCATACGGAATCTAGTGAATGGTAATCTTTGGCCCTCCCCCAAGTTCAGTGTGCCAAGCTTTTGCTAAAAGTTCAGCTTTTTATAGCGCTTTTAAGCTTTCACCTAATTGAATTTAACTAGTTAAGCGAATATGTATTTTAAGAGATTTTCGCAGATAATCATTCACGAGTGTCGCTCAGACTTTTTGCGTACAAACTATGAAGTTGTGTACTCACAAGTTGTGTTTCTTCGCGCATGAACAGGGTATTAAAAACAAAGAAATATTAATTTTATATTTATAACTGCTATGGCAACTTGGAAAAGCCATATATCTGACCCGATTAAAAAACCAAAAGGGTTTGACCTTCCTCGGAAAATCTGGTGCCGCCTGAATAGGCTGAGAACCGGACATGGCCGCTGCAATACCCTGCCAGCCATACCCTGGGCCCGCTGAGGACCTGAACACCGTGACACCTTAGTGGTTGCTTGGCTTAGCAACCTCAAGGCTACACTCACTCTGATTGCCCTCAATGTATACACGGTGCCTAAAAAATTAGTGCATTCCCGTTGCCAAGGAGGTTTTAGGATTATACTGAGCAACTTTTACTATGGGATCAACCCCGATATTGCGAAAAAATTTTGGCGAAAAAAAATGTTTTATACATTTTGGCTGGTTCATTTTCTATGGGAGGGTAAAAAAATTTTCGCGATTTCGTGGTTGGTCCCATAGTAAAATGGTAATATGTAAACACATATATAATGGTTAGGTAGCAGCTACGTGCGTGATATGTTTAAAATATACTTACACACTCTTTTAACAATAAAGTTGTAATCAGTTCATTGAACACTGATTCGCAAACTCTACAATCATCAAATCATTAGCAAATTCTACAAACTGTACATACCTATACATCTACATACTTATACAACATGTAACTAAAATAAATAAAGTGCTAAAATCATTGCCCTTTTTGACTTTGCCGCAGTAAAAAGCAACCGCCATGCAATCTTGTTAAGGTTTTCTACTAAAACTACATCTTTACAATTCAGACAGATGAAGACATTGATTTCGCGAAGAGACAGATCGAAACACCATTTTTCAGCTGGTTAAGATGGTTCGTGACGTCGACTCTCGAATGTAGACAGAAATGGGGCCGCTCACCCTCTTATTGACTAGTGTTGTGGTTGTCGATAAAACAGGCAGTGTTTATATCGATTTTTAATGACGTGGGTTGACTTGGAGCGGAACGTTTCTTAAGGTTTAGCCGGAAAATATTAACGAATGTCCGCTTTTTTTGGAAATTACTTTTTTTATTGGTTACATTTTACATGTAATTTGAAGACTTTGCTTTCCTACATATAGAACATTATTGTACTGAAAATAGCCATCGATAAAAAAGAGTGTTTATATCGATTATAAAATAATAACTTGGGGTTACTTAGAGCGGTACAATTTTTAAGGGTTAATCGAAAGACATCCTCGAAAGGTTCACCCTATTGTATTTACAACTATGTTGTGTGTATTTTTTACTACTGACTACAACAAACTACTGTACACAAAATACATTTACATATATAGACAAAATACGTGTAGCAAAAAAAGCAATACAGGCATAACAATTAATTCAGTAAATGTTTTTGCTTATAAGCAGTGTGTTGGTTTATAGGTATCCAAAGAAGGCCTTTGTCCACCTGCAGTGAGTATGTTTCTGCTGATAATGCTTATTTTACTCATAATGTGGTCATACTTCTTAACCTTCGTTTAAATACCTCTAATAGTGTCGATGAGCGTTTACAAATAAAGGCATCAGTAAAGTTGTCACTTAACAACCACAATCTACAACAAACGACTAATTGTAGGTTTCATCGACAAAAATATATAATCGACACTCAGCACATCCCCATTATTGGTCGTAACGCAAACACGAAAATACTTCGATATCAGTAATGTGGCCCCGCGGTCGGAGTGAGATTGACTATCGACGGCTTGCACAAGATTTATTTGTGATTCCTATGCATGTGTAGGTACACTAATATTTGTAAGAAGGATCATAGAGCCAATTCTAACACACCCCAACATAATTAGGGTGCATTGTTTTATCATCAGATTAGCTCGATGGTACCATAATGTTGCATTGTCACTCAACTTACATATGTATCTGAAGTTGTAGCGATCGTATAATGGGTCTAGTTAAGCGTGCCGTAGATTTGACCGAACAAACATATTAGGTACAAACAAACACTGCATGTTAAATAAAGCTTGTAAAAAATGGTTAGTTAGGCTGTTGGGAAGTATCGGGGACGATGAAAACGTATTGCGCGTAAGGGTCAGTGTTCGACCTTGACCCTCTCGCATCTCAGTTACTAGCTTAACAAGACCAAAGTTAGCCGTCAAGGGCCGGAATCCTGTCCTTCGTCTGAGAATTTAGTACATTACATATTGTACAAGGTAGCGCCTAATCTAGCGGCTAGCGACGTAAACTAAACGTAAAATGTTTGCAAGAAACAACACCTTTTCTGTTTAGGTACGAATTTTACGTATGTAATGTACAGTTGTACATGTACACCCCAGGCCAAAAGTATAGAAACATCGTTGTTTTCTTTAGTATTTCATGTTTCTATTATCGCTATTTTACAATAGACACATTAGGTATCCCCAAAATATTAAAAATACACCCTAAGTATTAAAACAGCCTGTATACAAGATAAAATATAGAAGTTTGGAAAAAGTTACATATCGCCCCTTTTAATTGCCTTACAAAATGTTAAAGATCGCAGTTGTCGTAACCAGAATGATTTATATTTTTTCGTAATGCTTTAACACATACATTTATATTTAGTTACTTACATGATTATAGTCATCGCAAGTGTAGTAACCCCTACCGTTTAGGCATATATATGTTCCTGATACAATTATTTAAAAAATAAAAATAAAATTCATTAATTTCAAGCTGCGATTATACGAGTATATTATGGTCTAAAGTTTTCTAAGTATTACACTTAAATATAATCATACTTGTAAATAATCCGCATATAAAATTGTAAAGTACAATCTAAATAAATGGTTGATCCAACGAATAAACAACTGTGCTCTAATAATAAACAACAAAACAGTCCAATATTTCCCAGCAAGTGAAGGAAAATTGTAAGCAACATCTCGAAGGCGCCATGTCACTGAGCCCTCGAATATACCGTAATAATAGCCACCACTTTTTGCCTTCGGCGAGTCACTGATGATAATAGAGATGGGCTGAGTTGTCGACATATAGGTATTTCGATAGAAATAGTTGTAATTTATTTTCATTTTTAGGTACTATAGAGATACGTTATGTTCGATTACGATAGGGTAGCAAAGCATTTTTTAAATAAGTACTATTGGTAAAACTGAATGGGAATAGAAGAAATTAAAGCTAGTTAGGCTAGGAGGCCGTTATTATAATTTTTAGTTGTAATTTAATTTGTAATTTGTGTCCATAATTTTGTCTTATTAAATAAATGATCTATCGACATTGGCAAATAAAAAACAAAGAGACGATATATCGATATACATATTCAAAACCGCTACCCTTCACTATGCAACCGTATTATTATAAGGGCGGTTATTACATTTCGTTTGAAAATAAGAAAATCTTGGATAAATATAAATATCATGCCTTATTCTGAGATTACTTTTTCTTTCGCATAATTGATACGTTCGCTTCTTGCGGTTTTGTTTTCTTTGTTAAAGTGTAAGGTGACCTTCTACTGTTTTATAGCAATTAAAATGTTCTTATTAGATAAATGTATACTTATAATTATATTGTACTAGCGACCCGCCCCGGCTTCGCCCGGGTTACCTTCGGCTTAAACCTTCCTCAAGAATCACTCTAATGGTGAAAACTGCATGAAAATCCGTTCAGTAGTTTTTGAGTTTATAGCGAACATACATACATAAAGACAGACGCGGCGGGGGACTATGTTTTATAAAGTGTAGTGATTATGTTTTGTAACATTATAGTCAGAGAGAGAGGTCGATAAAGCCGAATGCGGTTGGTGGACCCAGTATGACCATAATTCACTAATGCTTAGCTTATGGACGCACCTTCAAAACTTATTTGGACAATATATTCAACTTACAACTGCGATTACTAAAAAAATACAATAGGTAAAAAAACTAAAGCAAACTGTAGTAACGATTACACGTTCTTATTTAAGAAATTGATGTATTTAATTCTGTTGCCGCTATAACAACAAATACCAAAAACAGAATAATAAAATAAATATTTAAGTGGGGCTCCCATACAACAAACGTGATCTTTTTGCCGTTTTTTTTGCGTAATGGTACGGAACCCTTCGTGCGCGAGCCCGACTCGCACTTGGCCGGTTTTTTAAAATCCATGTTATTCTAGCATCTCTCCGACTAGTTGTAAAAGTTTATAATTTTTTTTTCTTTTTATCTTTTCTTTACATAAATATCCTTCTATAATATTGACATTGTTTTACTTGTGGCGAAGCTTAAGACTCGTTGCCAGGAAATTTAAATAATTTAGTCTCGTTATTTTCATTCTTATGAATAATTCGGACACATTGTTAGGACCTTGGAGCCTTAACAAGATGCCAGGTCGACGATCGACCGCTCAAATTATTTTTCTGAAGTAAAGGAAAAGGATTTTATTAATTTATGGAATGAAACATTTCAATTTTTCAATTCACACTGTGCGGCATTAAAATAGGTGTATTTTTTACTATTTACGGTAAGAATGTTACCGATATAATAATCAGTGTTAGGTATTAGCATTATACATACACACTCTTACAAAATGTATGAATAAACACGGCTTGATATTTATGATAGGCAATTATTAATATTCATAAATTAACAGTAACCGCTCAAAAAAAAAACACTTTCCAAAAACATTATTTAAAAGAAGTATTACATGATTGGTCACACAGAGTAAAGGAGGGTAGGAGGGGGGGTTTCAAGCTTATTTCAAACCCAAAAACAAAATAAAACGCAAACGTTTAATCAAATAAATTTGTCGTTAAAAAAGCTATCAAAATTATTTTAAATTGCAGCAGATAAAAAATGATGAATACATAACAGTACTTACTTGAAATTCGCTACAAATCCGCCTAATAACAAATTATTTACTTGGCATTGTATGTGTGCTTTATGAAATAAATGTCTTTCTTCTTCTTCTTCTTCTACATTGAGAATATAGAGTACGCTCCAGGTCCTCAGGGCACGAGGGTCTCCACCCCAAACGGCTCAAACATGCAACCATAATCAATTGTATTCATTTTATTGTCTTCGGTTATTGTATTCATTTTATTGTCCGCAAGTGTACCAATACCCGGAAAGCCCGCGGCATCCGCGGTTTTCTTAATTCAAACCTACTGTCAAATTTCGCCCTTTCCTAAGGACCTTGAGTATTTACTAATTAAAGGATAAGCTTTTTACAATTATACATTTTTAAAACGATTTCCATTTCTTAAAAGATTTAACGTTATGCTGAAGATTATTAAACATTGCTGCGGCAGTTTTTGAAGATATTGAACGTTTAAAATTTTATTCTAAACTGACAGGTTTTATTTTGCACACTGTATTTGCTCATTATTAGCTGCCATAAAATGTGTGAGATCAATAGTCAATCGTTAGAAAAAATTGTAAATTAATTTGATTTATTCCCTTAGTTCAACCTTCCCTATAGTTAGTAGTTACCCTAGTTATGTCAATCTAAAAATGGTAACTAACTTTACAATTATACAGACGTGAGTTGTTGCCGTGAGACTAAAAGGCCTCCGGCAAAAAGCTCAGAAGCAATCTTCTTTAAAGCTCTAGAAAACCATTAAACACAGGTAACATTCCTTTACTTAAATACTCCTATCCATTAACTATCCTAGCCATTTAAAGCAACCTGCGATGTAAAACATTCCTTTGAATTCGCTCAGCTATTTTATTTACAACTTTTAAAGTATTCGTAAGAATTTTTGTTAACTTAAATTATTTTGTAGTTTACAATTGAACTAAATTTAAATGTGATTGTCACCTCGGCTATTTGCTATAAATACAATGAGCGCAAACAATAAGCAAAGTTGTCGAAACCACTTTGATACTAACCATTAAATGCATAAAAAAAGTTCTTTATTTTGGTATAAACCCATTTAAAGTTAAATAAAATATTTGAAGTAATATTTACTTCTCATAAACACGTTACATTAATCACATTACAAATAAATTCAAGCAACTAAATTTAAACTGATAACAAATAAAAATGATTATAAAATGACTAAAAATAAATTTATCATTGAGTAAGGTTTCCGCAATAATTAGGTATTGAGAAAACCCCACTCATAGAAAAGCATGTTGTGTACACTGCCTTAAAGATCCTCTAAATTGGTTTATTCCTCTCATCTCCTCTCGTCTCCACCTGTCAAAAGGCAGCCTTATAGGCCGCGGGCCAGGAGCATATATAGACAGTCATCGCCTCCCGGCTGATACTTTGTTTAGATGCTATCATGAATTTAAAAAATAGTCAGCTGGTTGTATCGCGGTGGAAACAACGTCAGCTGTCCGCATGAACATGTAAAAAATACGCACCTTACCATTTATTTAATTTCATTTCATTTATTGCATTTCATTTATGTCCGCAAAGTATACGTAATGCGTAATTGAAGTTGCGCAGTTTATTAAAACGCCTGATGAAATGCTACAAGCAAAGTTTCATGAGTTTGGTAGGTATTACTATAAAAGGTAAAGCGCTTAATATTTTTTACATGTTCAGGCCACCAGCTGACGTTCTTTCCACCGCGACACAACCTGTTGACGATTTTTTCATTCGCAATAGTATCTAAACTATCATCTGACAAAGTATCAAACGGGAGGCGATGACTACATTTATTTATTTTACGTATTTCGGTGGCTGCCATTCCTCAACCACCAACAGAGCGGCAGCTGACGTTCATGAGGGTTCATCATACATAGCCGTTAACCACTATACAAGTTATAGCGCGGGAGGTAATTGGTCATGGAAATCTGTTCCTGGCTCGCGGTCTATTACAGTTCTCAGACACTATATATTATCGGTCAGCAATCAGAGTAATAGTGCAGCACTATTCTTTTCGATGTCTACTTACGTATAATGGGGAAAATTGAATGCAGACTCAGTGGCGACATGTCCAAACACATGACTTATACTGCAATGCTGAGAAAATATGTCATATGTTCGTATAAAATATAGTGACTTACGCCATTTTCCTAAGAAACGACTGAATAGACTTGGCAACCAATAATGCTAAGATGTCTCCGTTAGATTAAAGCTATGGTGATATGTTAAGAAAACGGAAAGAACATTTCATTTGGCGACTTATGGGTTTTGCCTCTTACCAAGATTTAAAGGGATTTGCAGTTACAATAATGGCAAAAGCCTTTTGTTATAAAAGTTTGAAGATTGAAGTAGTTTTACAAAGAAGTCTTTTGGATAAGCATTTTGTTTACGCTTTTGGTGGATTAAATATTTGTTAATTTCTTAGAATGTTAGAATTATTTAATTGTAGTGAAGCACTCAACTTAGCAATTAAAACTGGCAAAAGGGTTAGAAGAGAAGAATATTCTATTTAGTTTTCTTACGAAATATCATAAAATGGCACAATTCTGTAGCAATAAGCTATCAAACATCAAACATTTATTTAGCAAATAGGCCACAGGGGCACTTTTACATGTCAATTTTTACAAACAATAAAATTAACCCAAAATTACAAAAAAAAACAATTACATAAATATAAATGTCAAATTACACAAAAAAGGCTAATAAAAAATATACAAACAACAGAATTACTAAAATTGTTTAGAGATGTAAAAGTCTCTAGGATTCAGAGATAAAATGTATATAATAATAAACAAGATCATGAAATTATCCAGAGATGTAAGTTGGAGTCCCAGACTTGAATTGTTATATAATTAATAAAAAGACAAGATATTAAATCAGACAAACAGACAAGAACCGAATGAAGTGCCTCACGTTAATGCCACTCAAAAGTAAAGTTACATAGGAAAAATGAAGCCCGTATGTCACATATGGTATGGTCCCTAACAGCATTTATACGTCATTAAGACGTCAGCGACGTCATTATGACGCCATAATTACGTCATTATGACGTCGCTGACGTCAGTTTGCTACCTGGGGTATGAATATGGTCATAATCAGGAATCGTGACCGGTATAAATTAAAATCAAAATATCACGTAGCATTTGAAATATTTCTTTGATATTGTAGAATAGTATTTAGGTAAGGGCATTGAGTTATCAGATCACCTAAATGATATGGAAAAATATACATAAACAACCGACATCATCATTAACTTAAGAGTTATTCTCTTGTCGGTGGAGTATCTTCCAGCTTTTCCTATCCTGCGCCAGCTCTTTGACTTTTTGACACGACAAACCTACTTTTTCTTTCACTTGATCTAAAAAGCTGCGTCTGGGTTTTCCTCTACCCCGCTTGCTTCCTATCCGCCCCTCCAGGATAGTTTTAAAGAAGTAAGTAGTCGTGTCGTAATAAGTGGTGTGTATTTTCCTGTTTGCAATAGTGTTCAGAAAAGCTCTTCTTTCACTCACTCTTCTTAGCACCTCCTCATTCGTTATCATGTCTCTACTCTCTATAAACAATCGAGATACTGAAATTGAATACCGGTTTATTTGTATGAAAAATATACCGGTATTCGATCCCTGGTCATAATATACTGTAGCCGAGACATTTGCCAAGCTTTTTATAGAAATGCACCAAGTAATGTTTAAAACAAGTCAAATATCATCCAATTATAGTATTTTTCAAACTGGAAGGGTACGGTGATAGATGTTAATTCAATAAAATTTTGCGACATTTGGCATTTTTAGGTTTTAAATTGTATGGAGATGACATCAGACTATCATCGTACCCTTCCAGTTTGAAAAATATTATAAGCGCCCTCTTAATGGTAAAAAATAATAATTACAAAGCGGAGCAAAACTAAATATTTTTAAGGACGAAGTAACACAAGTTTTTATATTTTATTTATTTATTTTTGTCCTTCATCTCTCGAGTTCATCGCTTCATCTTCATTTCTCTCAATTTGGCTAGAGAAAGTGACAGAACTTGGCGATATAATGGGTGATCTGTCACTTTCTACCCAAATGCGTCAGAAGAAGGGTAATGATTTTCAAGTGTATGTATGTATGAATGTCCATTTCTTTGGCACGCCCTACAGCCTAAACGGCTAGACGGTTTTTGACATAATTATGAGACCTTGGACATGAAAACAATTTCCATACTATTGTATGAAATATGTATTAACTTTTCATCGTACAAAACACAAAACAAAACTATGGCACAGGATAGGCAGTACAAATTCGAACTTCTCTTTAAGGGATTTCTTCCAGTTAACCTTTGAGTTTGATGAAGAACGGTAGACAAATATAGCACTGAGTACAATAGACTAGAGTTCATTAGAGGAAAGTAAATAAAATTATAAAAGAGGGCGATCATAAATAAATTAAGATAAAAATTAAAAGTAACAGCATAACAAATATACCTACATTATACCCACATTATATATATATATATATATAAAGTCACAAAGAAGTTCCGATAGCCACAGCTTCTTTAATTACTATTAAGGTATGTCCGCCCTGTATCCAGTACTGCCTCTCTGTGTGTTCATCCCCTTACAGAAATTTCGACAACAATAAATAGAAATGTCTAGAGACATAACTCAAGTAGTGGGCACAATCTGTCGCACTCTGTCACGATACAATCGCCGCCATTATTTGTAACTCCATTTATTATACCAAATATTTGGTGAGCTTGCTTGCTTACTGTTTGGTTTAATATTGTCGCGTCACTATTATACAAACTGTTTCGGGCAAAATAGAAATCCTTAGATATTTAAGCTTAAGAAAGATTCGACGACCGGTCTGGCCTAGTGGGTACCTTGCCTATGAAGCCGATGGTCCTGGGTTCGAATCCCGGTAAGGGCATTTATTTGTGTGATGTGCACAAATATATATTTGCTCCCGAGTCATGGATGTTTTCTATGTATTTAAGTATTTGTATATTATATATATCGTTGTCCGAGTACCCACATCACAAGCTTTCTTGAGCTTACCGTGGGAGTCAATTTGTGTAAGAATGTCTCTATAATATTTATTAATTTATTTATTCATCATCATCATCATATCAGCCTTCTATCGCCCATTGCTGAGCATAGGCCTCTCCTCGCGTACGCCACTTATCCCGGTCCTGAGCCAATCTCATCCAGAAGTGACCCGCAGTCTTCCGAATGTCGTCCACCCAACGAGCCAACGGACGCCAGGCACTCCTTTCGTCTGAAAGCGGCCACCATTCCGTTAACATTTTGGCCCACCTGCCATCACTCTGTCTGGCAACATGTCCCGCCCAGCTCCATTTAAGTTTGGTAATGACGTATCTGATGTCTTGCACTTTGGTGCGGCGTCGGATCTCGGCATTCCTCACTCAGTCTTGAAGTTTGATGCCGAGCATGGCGCGCTCCATGGCTCTCTGTGCCACTCGGATTTTATGAACAGCCTCCTTAGTGAGCGTCCATGTCTCGGCACCGTAGGTCATGGTGGGCAGGACACATTGGTTAAAGAGACGAGTTTTCAGGCATTGTGGAATGTTTGAATTTATTTATTATTATAACAAATCATCATTTCACTCTTTCACGACATTCCCACTTAACCGATTTGACCTACATAACTATGAGAGACATAATCATCTTCCTCGCGTTGTCCCGGCTTTTTGCCACGGCTCATGGGAGCCTGGGGACCGCTTGGCAACTAATCCCAAGAATTGGCGTAGGCACTAGTTTTTGCGTCATCTGACCTTCCAACCCAGAGGGTAAACTAGGCCTTATTGGGATTACTAACTCTTAGAGTATGGTCAGAAATAACAACTGATGTGCCGTCGGTAACTTTCCAAAATTGCTCAATTTCCACATAAAAAAAAAATTGGAATCTTCTCATATTTTTAAAGTATGTGGATCGAAATTTTCCGTTTTTAAAGTGAAAGTTTCCTTAGTAATTTCCTATGATTTTTTTCTGAAATTTCCGAGTATTTCCCAAACTTTTTGAACCGTTTCGGGACGCACAACTGTAGAAATAACAAAATTACCCCGTTATCGTGTTAACTAATTCAATAGATTCGATTCTCATCTGATAACAGTGGGGTTAGCATAGGACCTAAGAAGTATATTGATATATATTTTTCTTAGAAATATAATGAAGATATTAACCATACAAAATAATTCGGCCCGCAATGTAATGCAACTTAAGCAACACACAAGTTACGAGATATGAGCTTTTTAAAGTAACTGTCAACGCTTAATGGCAGTTACTATAAAAAGCTCGTATCTCGTAATGTCATGTTATGTCTCGTAATGTCTGCGGTACATTGCTGCTCGGTAAATTTTCAAAAATTAATTACGGGGTCATAACTAAGTGTAACTTAAGCTCGTATCTCGTAATATCATGTCATGTCATGTCTCGTAATGTCTGCAGTAAGTTGCTGCTCGGTAAATTAAAAAAATAATTACGGGGTCATAACTAAGTGTAACTTAAAAAACCGCTTAATTAATGATTACACGTATTAATTTTATATCTGGCTTAATTTATTGCCCGTATTGGATTTACACACGGTATATGACTATACGTTCATTATTTGCGGAGTTTGATAATGATAACCAACATTGTGAATATTAACCAATGCAAATGTTAATTAAGCTGATGAATTTAGTAATCAATTCGGACACATGCTAACACTAATCATCTTGTTCTCCGATAGAATCCAATTCAGCATCTAGTCAGCGCTATGGAAAATGGCGTCGCTGCGCAGTTGCGCCAAAGTTGCGTCGAGGAGCAGCCACAGAGTTGACTAGACGCCGACGCTTAAAAGACGCTGATGTGGGGTGGACCCTAAACAACTTAGGGAACAAATCAAACTATTTTATCGAATATTTTGATTTGTGTTTATAAGTAGTCATATCAAACTACTATATGTATAAATTATAAACTGAAATAAGTCATATACTAAGAAACAAAAGTTACACAATTTTTAGCAACGTAACTAGCACCAGACATAGATTTTTGAATGATTCACGGTTAGTTTCACTAGACTTATATTGACCGGGATATAGACCGTGATTACCTTTAGCTTTTCGGGAGCTCATAAATAATACAAAAGGTAATCACGGTCTATATCCCGGTCAATATAAGACCAGACATAGATATATGTTATTTTAATGTTTCACGTTTTTTCTAAATGTCGTTTTTAAAATGAGAGCATAACTTTGATTCTATGGCGGCTAGGTTTGTGTGACTTATAATTTAAATTTTAACCTTTTCGCCGCCACGTCAATGAAGTAATTAAGTGTCATCAACGCCATGTCAAAAATTGCACGTAGACAACCCGTATAACATATCAAGTCGTGGCGTGTATTTGCCAATTGCCATTGGCGCCATTGACTTTATATCAAGTCAATGGCGGCGAAAAGGTTAACTAACTATACTATCTGTCAACCAAACTGACGACCGAGGTCATATCACTATCTCTCTCACTCTTGCTAATTGCCATGATCACGTAAGCATGAATGAGAAGTTTTACGACCCCGGTCGTCAGTTTGGTTGGGGGATACTATACACTACGAGGCTCATTCGTCAGTACTAATCAAGAAGAGCCAAAATACTCGTGATTCATAATAAAATTATTTCATCTGTTCCACTTTTTAGTATAATGACGTAACGATGTGGACACAGCATAATTTACCACAAACCAATCGGCCTTGGGAACATTGGGATTTCAATTTATTCTCGTTCGAATTAATTTGGGTGGTGTAGTTGATTCGAGCCAATGCAGCTTTGCTTCGGAAAGCAATTAAATTTGTAAATTTCAGTGTATTGTAAATTTAAATGTACAGTGTAGTGTATTGATCAGATCGTTACAAATGTTTTAGTTAAAGAAGCCGTATGCAGAGCTTACCTTGTCGGATAGCAAGATATTAAAGTTATCCTTTTTTAAGGTTTCGTACCCAAAGTGTAAAAACGGGACCCTGTCTGTCACCAGGCTGTATCTCATAAACCGTGATAGCTAGACAGTTGCAATTTTCACTGATATTGTATTTCTGTTGCCGCTATAACAACCAATACTAAAAACAGAATAAAATAAATATTTAAGTTCCCATACAACAAACGTGATTTTTGTGCCGTTTTTTGGTAAACTTGGTAAGTAGATGTATTCTGTGAACCGCATTAAGATTTTCACACAAAAATAGAAAAAAAAAACAATAAATTTTTGGGGTTCCCCATACTTGGAACTGAAACTCAATTTTTTTTTATCATCAAACCCATACGTGTGGGGTATCTATAGATAGGTCTTCAAAAATGTTATTGAGGTTTCTAATATAATTTTTTTCTAAACTGAATAGTTTGCGCGAGAAACACTTCCAAAGTGGTAAAATGTAACTTCTAAAATAAGAGAATGATAAAACAGAAAAAAATATATGATGTACATTACCATGCAAACTTCCACCGAAAATTGGTTTGAACGAGATCTAGTAAGTAGTCTACCTTTCACCGCAATTTACCTTTCACTCACGTTTCACATAAAAATACATTGTTAAAATTATGTAATGTACGGAATCCTCGGTGCGCGAGTCTGACTCTCACTTGGCCGGTTTTGTTTAATGGCAGGATGGAGAATGCTATCGATTCTGAGTAGAATGAACCCAAGAATATCCAGATTTGAAATAATCAGGTTTTCGATATTTATTTTAGAAAACGCCCAAATGTAACTGTGTTCAGTAAAAACGCCGGTTTTAATAAATCGTCAGCAATAAGGAGAGGAACGAAACAAGTGATATTAACTCGAGCGCGAGTGTTCGAAACTACCCGTGTGCACGTACATAGGAGCTGAGGGCCTACCGCGAACCACATTCGACGTGTTGCATCTCTGCCGCACTTGTAAATTCGTACGTAAGTGTGACAGGGAGGCAACACGTCGAACGTGGGTCGCGGTAGGCCCTCTGGTTCGCTTAAGGGCTCATTTAGACGGTGCGAAAACTCGCATGCGAGTTTCATTACATTGCGGAATTTGGTCGATCGAATGAATTCATTGTACTCTATAGTTAGAAATGTATGCCCTTGGACACTCTACATGAGGCTTTAAGGGGATCCTATGCCCCAATGACCTTCGATCAACAAAAAAAAGCCCCCTTTTCCCTTCTTTGATTGGATCTGAATCCCTTAGTTTTCTAATGTTTTTTTGTAGCTTATCATATAAACAGAAACGGCTTTAAGCAATATAGTATTCCATATTTACTTCAAAGTTCATTGTTTTGAGATATTTGCATCAAAGTTGAACAATTTTAGGCCAAAAACTGGTTTTTTGGCCATAACTTTTGTGTTAATTAGTTTATAATTAAAACCTTAGACAAAATTTTAGAGACGTCAAAGACGAACTCAAATATATAGATTCCGTTTATGTAAGATCTTTCATAGCAATCGAAATACGAAAAAAGTGTTTTTTTAGACAATATTTAAAAAAATCATAAATAAATAAGTATTTATTTGTTTCTAAATCCGGTAGACGAAAATGGAGATAAAAGATTAAATAACCGATAGCCGCTTGTCTTATAATTCTATATGTAGTGAAAAGTAGGAGATACGATTCAAAACTTGTCAAAAATCGATGAAAACCTCAGGTAGCCCCTTAAAGGCTTATTTAGACGGCGCGCTAACTCGCATGCGACTTTATAAGCATAATTATAGTTACATTGCGGGCTGTTGTGGTTACATCCAATTCAGCCGACCGATCAACCAGCGCAATGTAATGAACTAATGAACCTCGAATGCGAGTTATCGCGCCGTTTAAGCGAGCCGTTAGAGTCACACAAGAATCATACAATCGAAATTACGCTCATTCATTTTCAATTTCAAACGACATTCTGAAATGAGTAACATGAAATTTGACATGTACTACATTCAAGATACTATATAGTTTTATTTATTCATCAAAGAAATGCAACAATTAAGTAAACATACAAATTACAAACTAAAATAGACCTAAGAATGAGTAAAACTAAATAACAACAAATACAATACAGTATTACCTCCCACTCTGATTATCCCTCGGACCAAATGTGCCAAAAATACTGATATCTGTTGGACAAGGAAAGAACCAGAACGAGGGTCGCAGCACCTATCCCTTAACCAAATCCCTTGACAAATATCTTAAATTTAGGGCGACGGCCCTTATATCCTTAATAAAGGCTTTGGCCTCGGCACACCAAGGCCCCGCCGTCTCGACGGCAACCGGGACAAAATCGGACACTTGTTCAAGGTTCGCGTACTTGCTGTGAACCTAGCAGCACTTTCAGCCGCTGCACTTACGACATACATAACTTCTACTTGCTCTACTAGTATTTTCTTTGTAGAACAATTTTTAATAATCAAAACGAGTAAATACCAGACATAAGTAAGTAGGTACCCACCTAAGTATATGGTAAATGTTCATGCCAAATTGTATGGGAGCGGTTTATTGGCGGCGGACTGAGAACACACTTTCCGTCGTAGTTTTCCACAGGGAATATGCCGAACGCATTAGGTAACCTGTCTACATATTATAAAATGCAGCCAAGCTGTCGGCGCTAACTTACTTTACTAACAGAGGCTTCACTTCTCTCAAACAAGATACGAGGAATAACATAAATATAATCTGCGTTTTTTTGTGTCAAAGTTGAGTATGAGCCTCTAAGTTGTCTGTAGTACTAGCATCTGACAAAGTTGAAACCAATATTTAAATAAAATAGGATACAGTAGAATAGAATAAGGTAAGGTAGGGCTTACCCTAATAGTACCTTAGTATTAACTAACATAGTTTATTTCATTCATAGCAAGACAAACAGTATGAGGATTCCATACAAGTGATAGTCTTACCCCGGTGATAGTCTTAGCCACCTTACCTTACGTTTATTTGTATTACAAAGATGACACCAAAGGGTATATTAATCTACAAACAGAACGCTGTACTCTGCTTGAATGTAGATTTGTCATAACTAAATGATACCTCCAACAAATCCAACCCACCACACTTTTTTGGGTAGAATTTTGTTAGTACTTATTGATAATGGTTCGACTTAACTCACTTGAGATTTAAGAATGCCCGATATGCCCATTTGACAAAAAAATGCCAGTGTTAGCCAATTTTAAATAACATAATGCCTTCTCTGATTTCAATAATTTATGATTTCAGCTCGTAAAGATGAGCAGCTTTAAGGCAACGCAAATGCCAACTCTCGTACTACATGCAATTTTGAGTTTTACTCCTTGCGCATATAGTGTAGTTTTGTATGGCCTCATTTGGTTTATTGAAATCCTCAGTTCGATCACCTGTGTGATATATTAAAGTTTTAGGATGCGATTTGATCTGAAGTAGGTTGCTGCAACTATTCAAAACGGCTAAATTACAAAATCGTGATGATACTGGTGACATTAGTGGTACGAGTAGAGTATGTTCGGAAAGAGAAGAGTTAATCCCCATACATTTCACAACTCTTCTCTTTCCGCACAGACTCTATTTAATTGCGTTGATATAACTATCACACCATATTTTACATAGACATATCAGCATGACTTCGACGATTATGTATTGCAATCCGACATAAACGACAGAAAAAGCGACCAAGGCCTCCAGTGCCCCTGGGCACTGGTACTAGATGTAATTTTGAGGTTTACTCCTTGCGCATATGGTGCAGTTGTGTATGGCCTCATTTGGTTTATTGAAATCCTCAGTTCGATCACCTGTGTGATATATTAAAGTTTTAGGATGCGATTTGATCTGAAGTAGGTTGATGCAACTATTCAAATCGGCTAAATTACAAAATGGTGGTGACATTGGTGGTAGAGTCTGTTCGGAAAGAGAAGAGTCGTGGAATGTATTGGGCCTCATACATTTGACAACTCGTCGCTTTCCGCACAGACTCTATTGCGTTGATATAACTATCACACCATATTTTACATAGACATAACAGCATGACATCAACTTACGAGTACGATTATGTATTGTAATCCGATATAAACGAAAGAAAAAGCGACCAAGGCCTCCAGTGCCTAGGGCTGGGATCGAACCAGTGTCCTCTGTTTCGCGGCAGTTAAAGGCCTCTCTAAAGGTAGAACAGTATGGTTTGTAATTTGATATCTTTCTTTTGAGATCATGGCTGTGACTCTGGGCTCTGAATTAGTTAATACAATCTCTAGTCCGTATCCGTATAGGCTCTTTGTAAAGTTCGCCATTCGGATCCAGCTTCAGAATTACTGCTGTAGTAATGTTGATGTAGTCTGAATCCGGACGGTACTTTCAGAGGCGGCGCTAGGCGTAGGCGACGTGGGCCACCTCCTACGGCCTCGCGGTCCAAGTGGCCTCGCGGTCCAAGTGGCCTCGCGCCCCAATGTTTTATGCATAATTCAGCCACCAGTGGGCCTGGCTAAAAGTACCTTGCCCACATTAAATGTTGGTCTAGCGCCGCCCAGTGGCGGCAACCTTATAGCAGACAGCCAGACTGCTCAATACATACTGCCATTGGCACATAGATTTCGAAATTCTACACGTTTCGTCACCCACTTTGCTCGTGAAACGGATCACCACATTCCTGATTCCGAATAATCCTTTCCCTAATATTAAAATTCCTTCAGAAACTCGGCAACCTCCGTCAAATCACGTACTGTCAGATCCTAATTGTTTCACGTGAATTCCCGTCTCATAATACAACTTATGCTCTCTAAATGGTAATTCCCAAAGTTTTGATGTATGGTAATGTATGAATGCTCGAGGGCCGAGACCGTTTTGCTAAGGATATTTTAATGAATTGGATGTTCTTTGTTAAATAAGCATTTTGATTGAAATTTGGGGTTAGGAAAATTTGAGAACTATAATGGGAACGACTTTGCGTATTTATTTAGACCGATTTTCAAAAACTGCTCGATTCTCAACTCAATTCGGGTGCAGATTTTTTAGTTGTCTGGTTTTTGAGGAAAAGGAATGTGAATGCAGGAAAAATCGGAAGATTCCAAGGAGTCGTGGATTTCAAGAAGACCTGTGATCGATTTTCCTATGTATTATATAGTACGGTCAAGGGCATAAATATATATACATTCCCAAAGTTTCACAAATATGTGTACGCTCGTACACCTTAGACAATAAAGTCGTGTTCACATATTTTTGAGCCATTTGTCTGGATCGATATTTATGCCTTCGACTGTACATTATTTACAGATAGATACGGTCTGATTCTAATTTTAAAGTCAAAACTTTGATCCTGATACGATATGGATCGGATCTATCAGTGTGAAAAGTGACATTTTTGTTCGAAGAAACGTCAAATACGTGAAGCGATCGATATCGGGCGGCGCCCTAATTTCAATTGAGATAGCGGATTTTATTTTTAAACACCCGTTAAGATGTCCTAATCAGTCTGTCAACATAGCCATACCGAGGTATTCTATTCAATTTGCTTCTAACATTAGTCGCGAGAAAATAGTCTAACTAATTAGTCGATTACAAAATTTAGTTGTCCGAAATCAATCAGCAACTAATTTAGTTGCAACTAAATTAGTTGCACTCTATACAACTAAGATTGATCAATCGTCGTTTTCAATCGTCAGTCGCAATTAATTCTTGTAATCTTAATCGTTAATCGTTAGTCGATTACATTTTGCCCATCTCTGATTACAAATAGACAGTTTAGAAATGACGGAAAAGGCAGGAAAGAATTACATCAGGATACGTGCAAGGATGATCAGAAACTTTGGAAAATAACGACAAGGAATTCAAAAGCATTCATCTAAAGTTGATTACCACCGTTTCAGAAGAAGACAATTGCAAATTATCATATTTTACGGAAGATCTATACGACACTTTTGAAGAACGTTATATATTTAAGGGTGAGTTGAAGATAGTTTTACACAAGTTTAATACCGAAACGAGAGACAACCAAACTGAAAATAGTTCAGGAAATCAAGCGTCGACTAGTGACATAAAATTACCTCGCATCACTATCCCGATCCCGACGTTGTGTGGCGATTACACGGAATGGCAATCTTTTTATGATTTATTCAGCACTTTGACCCACAAGACCACAAGAATAACTCCCTCAATGACGTAGGTACAACGTATGCATTATCTAAGTTAGTCTGAAGGGCGACGCCGAAATTCTTTTACGTCAATTTCCCTATACTGGCGAGAACTGGCGAGAATGGGGAAGTACCTCCACCTTACAGAAAACCGCAGCCAAATAACACTAGACCCTACTAATAGTGTTGTGTTCCTGCCGGTGAGTAAGGTTGCCAGAGCTCGAGGGAGAGGAGTGTTAGGGTCGGCAACGCGCATGTAACTCCTCTGGAGTTGCAGGCGTACATAGGCTATGGAGACTGCTTAACATCAGGCGGGCCGTATGCTTGTTTGCCACCGGCGTAGTATAAAAAAAAACTACATGCAAGCAAAATTACAACAAAAGGTACATCGCTGTCATTTTAAGAGGTTTTTTGGCCGAAAAGCAATCGTTCAAGAACAGCCACCGCATTAAAACAGCTGCTAAATACATCTGTCGAATGTCTAAATGCACAGAAAAATCTTAAAAACGCGGCGTGTAGGCGTGAGGCGTGGCCATCGTGAACGCTACTTAGATGCTTCGTTAGTGCCTGAAAATTTTGACCTAAGCTCGCCGAAACATCTCGCATGAGTGTAAATTACGTGAGTTAAACCGTATTTTTTGGCTTTAGTTAGTATGACTCAGGACAATTTAAATTCGATTAAATACACTCATTTTCATTAATCGTAAGTATATTTTAATTAACCGAAAACCCCGAACATTAATGGTTTGTTTATTAATGAACTATCTAATTGTATTGAGACAGTTTCGCCGTTAATTAAGTTAATAGCAGGTGTGCCGTGTCGCGTACTTGATTAATTAACTTTTTATGCCTTTCTGCACTTGTAGTACAAGAATTTTCTAGAAGCGATTTCCTATGTACGTCAATCCATAACATAACCTTTTTACGGTTCTAGAAAGCCACGGCCAAAATAAGAGGACGCAACTGATTAACGCGATGTCACTTAGTTACCTAGGTCAAAATTCTGTTCGTTGTCTTGTTTCTGACCACTCGGTCGCGCTTATATTTCCGTCTTCTATCAAATAAATAAAAAGTCGAGTACTATCGCATGTTTTTCTAGCTGTAGATTATATTTTACATGAGAAAAATTAAAAACTTAATTTCATCCATATAAAAAGCTCACTCCGTCACATTTTTGGGGACAAAAAAACAAGACAACGAAAATAATTGTGACCTACCTATTTATTTACCTATTTTATTTAATTTTTTTTAATTGCACTTATTTTTTTAATTATTTGTCATTATATCAAATAAACTGCCACAATTTTATTTCCACGCATTTTGATACAATCTGATAGGAATATTAACTCAAACATATAATTTTATTATATTCGTCGTCAGTTTCATTTACCTTTATATCCGTGTCAAGTTTCAGTGACCTTCATTACGAAGTTAAACGCAAAAGCGTGTCCATTTATTAGTCCACTAAGTGTATAAAGTGGTTGATTTCATCACGCTCATATCCATGACCTTCGGTGCCTTTTATTTAATACCCTACCCTACGTTTGTCCTAGCTTTGCTTTAGATTTTTAATATGTATATTTGTACAATAAAGAGTTTACTACTACTACTACTTTGTGTGTTTTACTTTATATCTCGTTTTTGTCGCCTATGTAGCTACCATCATGCAGTTTGGCACTATAGTAGTAAATCACTTTATTGTACAAAACAAAAATTGATAACATGAAATTCATATAAATTTAGGTACAAAGGCGAGCTTATCCCTATAAGGGATTTCTTCCAGCTAACCTTAGAGTAAATGAGTGGAAAATTCGAATTAGATAGATAGACAAACTTACAGAACGTACAATAATATTTAAGAAGGAAAACTACAATATTAACGTCTACGAATAACTAAAATACATCAATTGCATTATGCAATAAAATAAATATGTACTAGCATACATAAATATATAGTACTAAATAAATATTAAATAAATAAATATATATATATATATATATATATATATATATATATATATATATATATATATATATATATATAATATATAAATAATATATATATATATTAGCACTCAACCAAATCACAGTTCGTGGGAAAGCCAAAGCTTTTTCAGATTAACTTTGAGTGATGCTACAGACCGGGACCGTTTGAGCGACAGGGGCAACTCGTTCCACAACTTCACCGCGCGCACTGTGAATGAATTTGCGTACGTTCGAGACTTATTCGAAGGGATAGCAAGCGTAAGATTAGCACTAGAACGTAAGCGGTGATCACTTCCTTCAGCCAGATAGTTAAATCTCTCGGTTAGGTAAGATGGGGAACAGGGGTTGAAGAGTATGTTGAAAAGCAACGACAGAACATGCACATCCCTGCGCTGGCGGATCGGTAACCACCCGAGCTGCTTACGAAAATTAGAAATGTGGTCGTATTTACGGAGGCCATACACATACCTGATACAGACATTTTGTAAGCGCTCAAGTTTATTCAGCAATTCCTCATTAAGATCCAAGAACGCAATGTCACCATAGTCTAGTAGAGGGAGCAAGAGAGAGCGGGCAAGAGTCAGTTTGGTACGAAGAGGGAGGAAATTCTGAAGTCGTCGAAGAGAGTGTAGGGAACCAAAAATTTTTTTACTCACCTCAGCCACGTGGGGTTCCCAGGAAAGCGTCTGGTCCATGATGACACCCAAATTTCGGACAGTAGAGGAAAAGGGGATTTTAGTCCCATCAAAAAAAATGTCAGGTATCACCATGTCTGAGAGCTTAGCTACATAGTAAGGGCCACCAATGACAATTGCCTGCGACTTCTGGGCATTAATCTTCAAACCGAATTTGCACGCCCAATCCCGTATGGACTCTAAATCAGAATTGATTTGAGTAATCATTGAAGCAAGATCATCTATATTAGCCGCTGCATAAATCTGTAGGTCGTCCGCGTAAAGATGGTATGATGACGTAAGTGCTTTCGTGATACCATTAATGAAAATAGAAAAAAGAAGTGGCGAAAGTACTCCTCCTTGCGGGACGCCAGCGGAAAGCTCACACCAGTCGGACAGCTTGTCGTCGACTCTGACACGCTGGCGTCTGCCAGTAAGGTAGCTACGAAACCAGGATAAAGTGGTTTGGGATATGTTAAGACTGCTGAGTGTGCCCAGAAGGATGTCAAAGTCCACTGTGTTAAAGGCACTACTGAAGTCGAGAAGAACAAGGACAGTTAGCATTTTGCACTCTATATTAAACCGGATGTCGTCGGTGACTTTAACTAAAGCGGTGACTGTGCTAATAACTATAAACGCTATCGAGACCTTAACTTACTTTCTATGCGTCTCACTCATACAGTCAGCAGCAGAAGTTGCTAAGCGGGCAAGGTGTTTACTCATACTCATACTCATACTTTATTGGTAATATAAATTACATGTCAAGATTTACATATGTACATTTCGGAAATATAAATGGATGAAATCAATTATTATTATTATATCATTATTACAGCATTATTACTTAATTATTATTATTAACGTCATTTAGTTTTGTTACATAATTAACTTATTTATACATATTTTGAGGTCAGATATTCTTCGACACTATAAAACGGCCGCTCAATAAGCCAATTTTTGAGTTTTGCCTTGAAACTCACCAGACTAGGCGCATCAGTTATGGATGCTGGTAAGTTATTGTAGACAGCGGGGCCCATGACTTGTATAGATTTAGCCGTTTTGGCTAAGCTACGTGGCACTGCCGCTAATTTGTGACCGTAGCGAGTTACACGGTCGCTTTTTTCACCCCGTCTGGGATATTTATCTAGATTCTCCCGTGTGTACACTGCTGTCTGCAGTATTAAGAGACCCGGCAATGTGACGATACCTAAGGCGGTGAAGTGTGAATGATCTTGACGTGACTTTATTGTTAAGAGAATAAGAGCTTGTGAAGGTAATTTTAAACACATCGCCCGCTTAGCAACTTTTGCTGCTGACTGTACTCGCATATGTCAGTTTTAACACTGTTACTAACTCATGGTATGGGTTGTAGGCAAGGGCCTGACACTCTTTGATAGAGAAAGATAGTCTTATTGTGATTCCTATAAGAGGAAAGAGAAAATAGTGCCACGCTTTGTCCTTATCACCGACCGGGTGGCATCATAGGTAGAAGGCGATGGCGAAATACCGATATTTATAAGTGAAAGAGAAAAAATCCTATGCTGCCCAAATTTTATATGAATATTCTTTCTATATTCTTCTTTCTAACATTTACAGCAACATCTGTCACACCAAAAGCATTCGCGCCACGCATAAAACGGTGTCTGAAATAAATATATTCATTCATTTATTCATTCAAAACTCAAAAGTAAGCCCTGTGCTACGTCATTCCAATGAAAATTTCGCCAAGACCATAGTCGCAAAAAACATGTGCCGGTCAATGTTACATAATACAACTTGTTATTTTTTGTTACGACAATGATTCAGTACAAAGTTTGTTTTCTAGTACGTGAGCTGACTCTTGATCTTTACCTTTGAGTGCCGTAGTACACAGATTAAATTGAATTATAAGTACTACTAATGTTTTAGATACAATAGGAATATATTAATTCTAACTGTAGACCATGTAATGGATGTTTTCCATATATACCGGGTGTGGTCTGTAACACGAGCAAATAATTAACCTTCTGGACGCCAATGACAGATATATCGGCACCGCGCACCGCAGGTCCAACGCCAAAGACGGATTAATCCGTCACAAACCACAGAGCAAGATAGACCTACGTGCATGTGCATAAAGTTCAATTTCAGTTTTGACACTTCGGTGACGTGGCATCCGAGTGACAGCTTTTGTGTTTGACACGGCGTCGAAAAGGTTAAAACAGAGATTGTACTACTCAAACGGTGACAGTTTTGTTCAATAACTTTTAAAATTTATGTTAGGCTTCCTATTTTTTATACTTTTATTACTCATTGACATTTAAGAATTTTTAATAATGTTACAATTTTTAAACAAATTTATGTGCTTCCTAAAATTCTCTACAAACATTTTTTCCTGACAGCTACCTACTCCATATAAAAGTGAACTGTAAGTACATATATTACTTTCTTCAATACAAACCTGTCTTACTGAAAAATATAAATGACTGTGAAATGGGCACCGGATGAAATTTTCAAAGAAATGCCTTTTATTTCATGTTTCCTTGAGACGTACGTTCTCATTTTGCTTGAATCTTGTTATCTGTTCGTCAAAGACATCTACGGAAATATTACCTAGTTACTAACTTACTAGCTGTGCCAGCGGGTCCGCCCGCGTAGAATTGGTTATAGAATCGATACAGAATTACACCCCGTAAAATGGGGTGAGTAGGGTTCGCGGGGAGAGTTGGGTCATGAATGAGGAGAGAACTGAAGGGATGAAGGGGGGTGAGATGGGATTTTAAGGCTACTGCTACAAAAATAATGTATTCTAATTTAAAATGGAGCCCTAGTAAAAAAAAACGATCCAACAATCTTCCAAAATCACCTTTGTATGAAATCCCATCTCACCCCAATAGGTAGGATTTCCTGTTTATCGTCAAAGTTATGAAATGGAACTACCCAAAATCAAATAAAAACTAATACAAATGCCCGGAACCCTTGTTATACCGTGTGTATATGAAAAATAAAATGTTATCGAGGTTTGAATGTCAGTTTTGCCCCTACTCACCCCATTTTACGGTATACACAATAATTATACACACTAAATACAAGCACTTGGGTATCTTACCATCGTCGCGCATCTTGAGATTAAGCATTTCATTTACATTGAAAAGATAATATTATTTATTTAATTTGAGTGGAGGAAAATTAGTATATGAAGTAATAATTGTATACTATAGACAAGCACTTACTCGTAGGTATCTTACCAGGATACCCAACCAACCAACAGCCAACAACGACAACGAGGACAATCTTACATCGCCAAACGCAAAACAAAGAGAAAAAATGTATCGGGATGAAAGATGCTACAAAAAGTCGCGTGACTATTTCCATACATTATAGAGGTTTCGATTTGCATTTTCTATCAACGTTTGTTATCTTGGCTGGCCCCCTGTCTACATAAATAGTTTTGTTGAATAGATATTTCGTACATTAAAGAATATTTTAAAGTTAACTGTCAGGCGTAAATTTCAATTATACGATATGAATTCTTCTTCTTTTAAAATTATGGCTTCAGCCCAGTGGGACTATTTCGCCAGTATCAAGGTATTGAGAGGTTTACAAACGACAAAAATTGTACGGTTGTACAAGACAGTGTACGGTGATTTGTTAGCTCTTGTAAATCGATAGCTAGACTTTACAAGAAGCACGTGGACTACCGGCCGTTGACTCCAAGATGGTGGTTAAACGCGCTTCAAAATTAATTCTCCATTCACTGCACACTACCACATTAGTTTACTGTATAATAAGCTATCGATATTACACTTTAAGCAATATTAATAAGCAAAAAACAAAGTAATTAATCACGATGCTAACTATCAAGATGGCGCTCGAACCGGAAGTCGATATGAATTCGATCTGGATGGAATCCGGATCTGTCAGTGTCAAAAGTGACATTTCTTCAACCAAAAACGTCACTTTTGACACTGACAAATCCTTTCCATATCTAATCCAGATCGAATTCATATCCTGTAACCTATACATATAATAAAGCTGTAGAGGGTCGAAAGTCTGTACATGGAAGATATTCGAAAAAAAGTTGTCTGGGGATACTTAGAACACGTTCCAACAGTTTTTAGAATTTTTGTCTGTGTGTATGTTTATCTGTTTGTCTGTTTATTTAATCGCGCATCACGTGAAAATGACTGAACGGATTTTGATGCAAACTTTACTAATCTGTCGAGAAAATCCCCGGCCAAGTTATGTAGACAGGGGGCCAGCCTAGATGACAAACGAATTTTTGTCTGTGTGTCTGTTTGTCTGTTTATTTAACAGCGCATCACGTGAAAATGACTGAACGGATGTTGATGCAAACTTTACTAATCTGTCGAGAAATCCCCGGCCAAGTTATGTAGACAGGGGGCCAGCCAAGATGTTAAGTTGATAGAAAACGCAAATCGAAACTTCAATAATGTATGGAAATAGTCACGCGACTTTTCGTAGCATCTGTCATCCCGATACATTTTTTCTTTTTGTTTTGCGTTTGGCGATGTAAGATTGTCCTCGTTGTCGTTGTTGGCTGTTGGTTGGTTGGGTATCCTGGTAAGATACCTACGAGTAAGTGCTTGTCTATAGTATACAATTATTACTTCATATACTAATTTTCCTCCACTCAAATTAAATAAATAATATTATCTTTTCAATGTAAATGAAATGCTTAATCTCAAGCTCTAATTTAATCTTTCTTCTTTGATTTGTGTGTATTCTTGTAATTATTTATCGACTCTATAACGTAAATCACGTGAAACTACAAAAACTGTAGACCAACATGAGTTGGCTGGCGCTTGGCTGTCATGTAAAAAGAAAGCTACATTATCTTTTTCAGAGCAAAAGGAGTAAAACAGCTTTAAAAGCGATGCACTGTCTCGCTGCAAGCACTTGATGTCAGCTTATTTCGAGTTATGGCGGACGTGTTGCGCATTTCAACTTCTTGAGGACAAGGACTTAATTCTCGATCGAAATTTTAACGCATACTAAAGCGCAATGACATTGGTTGGCGCGCTCATGCTCCTATGGGGTTGGCAACTGTCAGAGGTTTGCATAGCTGGCGCCATCATAGCTTTTTCTATGAGATTTGGTTTAACCTTTTGAACGCTTTACATCATAAACAAAAACGTCACTATAACGCCAAGGTAACGGGCCAAAGCGAGCGAATGTAAACTTTACTTGAAAGTGTCAAGGTTACTTTGACAGCGTCCGCCATATAACACCTATATAGTGGTCCTTAGCGCTGTGGGCACGACTAGTAACGACCACTTTAGGGGTTCTCGGCGTTCAAAGGGTTAAACGGCTGGCATCCAGGGCATACAATTCCTTTAAAAAAACAAAAATTTGACACAATTCTAGGGATTGACAGGGCAAGCTATGCTGGCGCCAACTGCTAGATATTTCGACCGGCCAACCCCATTAATATGAAATATTCATTGTTAAATTATACAAAATACATATATTAAAATTATATATAAACTAAATAAATTTAAGAAAATTAAACTTATACCTACCAATCTAAAGTCCCCTAGGTAGTCCCATGCGGAAGGGTGCCCATAAGGCTGTCCATAATCCCCCGCTGAATGGCTATGCCTATTCTTTGGCCTAGGTATGAGCCAGTCCTTTTAATATAACACACCCATTTTTGTCATCACCCGCGTCATTGCGGATTAAATACGTTTAGTTTCACGCCACAGCACGTTACTTACGCATTCTTACATGTCTATGGTTCGTATAATTCCGTCGGATGAGCGATCGTCGTCAGTAATCGCTGGGGTGGTAAATGACCGTATCGTGGACATGGACAAGGATGTTATAAGATTGATTATTTAGTATTTTAGTTACTCAATAAAACCCCTTATACAATAAAACCCACCAAAAACATTTCATGTAAAGTGTTGCCAAGACGAGGCGCAAGCGTTTACACTAAAAAGTTATCAGATCCCGTAGTAGGTACCAAGACTTTTACTCTGTAAGTCCTAACTTTATAAGCTCTAACTGTATAAAGCTAACATCTTGGTCAAACAGTACGGGCTTGGCAGATTCAGATTCAGATTATTTATTTATAAACATACATTAAATACAGTTTACACGTCAATATCTTATAACTAAGTTGATATAATTTATAACTTAAGTGTTGCATATTATTTATTTACATGTTTACAATTGCATGTTTTCGTTGCAGTCACATTTAAAGTATTTAAACACTCCCTCGGTGGACTTGTAGGGTCACCCGTCTAGACTCTTAGTCTGAATTAAAAAGTGTGTGAGCGAGATACATCGAAAGTCAGATTAAGATAAATTGAATGTTGGCCCGTACAGCAGCTTTCGTTTGGTATTACTTGACAATAAAATTTAATTCGCTTGTAATATTACGTCCTCAGGTACCTGCGCTAAAGAAGTGCCATCGTTATTTTTATAGCCGGTCAAACAACTTCGTCTGTAGAAAAAGGCGCGAAATTCAAATTTTCCATGGGACGATAACACTTCGCGCTTACATTTTTTAATTTACCGCTTTTTTCTACTGACGGAATTGGCTTGACAGACTATATTTTCTTCAAAACTTCCAGTTTTGTCTATGGTATTAGCGAACATGGACGCAAAATTTGAACTCATTCACACTTATAAAAGTATGAAATTTTTAAAGTAGGCAAGCAAGTAAAGTAGGCAAGCAAGTAAAGTAGGCAAGAAAGTAGGTTGTACCTTACATGGCTTTTTGTAGGTATAAATCTATTTAACTAATGGTTAAATGACATCGCAAACCCGTGGCTCCGCCATTTTGAAAAATTCTATTTATAATTATCGAACCTGCATAAAATTTCACGAGGCGGAGAACAGAGCCGGACAACCGGACATTCGCGCTGGCTCGGTCAATTATATATAGAATAGAATAGAATAGAAATCATTTATTCAGACAACACATCAATACAACACATATATAGCAAATACAAGACAAAGATAAACGAAACAGTAGAAATAGAGATGTGAAGCTGAAATGGTCTCCACTCAGCAATGCAGCTGGCACGACTAGCGTGGTCAACGGCGCTGGTTTTCTGTGGAGCCAGCGGAGTGTGCGGGACAGCATAGTTCGGGACGGGACACGTTGTGGACGACGTGATATAATAACATAGAGTACTACTAACATAAATATATACATCGAATTTATATATATATATACAAATATACATAACTTAACTTGTGAATAACTAAAGAACAGAACAGAATAGGTAATAATGACGATAACGGGATCCGGATTTTTTTAATATTTAGCTTCAGGCAGCAAAACTTTGTTGGTCCATTAGGTACGCTTTGAGTCTTGATTTAAAGGAACCTATAGTACTGCTCTGTCGGATTGGTGGCGGAAGATTATTCCAGCACTTCGTGGCAGCGTAGCGAAAGCTGCCACGGAATGCAGCGGTTCTGTGCCTTGGGCATAGTAGTCTGGGACCACGTCTGATGTGTTGATAGATGGTCAATTTCTCAAATAAGTACACCGGCCTTTTACTGTTACAGATACCAAAGAGGAGCGTAGCAAAATGTAGAATGCGTCGATTATTCATGTTTAAGAGTTTATTAGTACTCAGGTATGGACTTATGTGCGACCGAGGTGGTATCGGGAAGCAAAAGCGTGCGCAGGCATTTTGCAGTCGTTGAATAACTCTTTTGGTGCGAGCCAGTAAACAGTTCCCGTATACCGTATCCGCATAATTAAGTTTGGATAGGATAAGAGTGTCACATAATTTCACGCGCATGTCCACACTGAGATAGTTTCGCACCCTGTAAAGAACTGTTAATCTATAGAAGCAATTTCTAACCGTTTCAATGATATAGATCTATGTATACAATGTGTTATTTACCTCTGACTCGTGTAACTTCACAATGTATAAATAATGATCCCTAAAAGGTTTTTACACGTGGAAAATATAAAGACTAACATAAAAATGTATTTGTTCTTTGCAAAAAATTACAAATCCTAAAAGCTTCTGTGACTTAGGAAACATTAAATCCAGAAGTCTATTTCCCAAATAAGTAGAATCGTCTGCAAACGTTCCTCGCATTGGTTCTCCATGTTTTCCAATGCTATTACAAGCGTATGAGCTTTCCTTCGCTACATTTAACTGTAACTGCTAAACCTTCTATGCATTGCGGATTTGTTTGAGACTGAATTTAATGCAAATCGTTTAGATAAAGAGTAAATGGACTGCATTTTCATTTATAGTTAATAATGGTACAAACGGAAATCGAAAGAGTAAAGCCACCTAGAGGAGCAGCTCCTCTAAAACGTACAGCTGCTGTATCAACGTTTTCCCAGTAGGTATATAGGTATATATAAAATTTTCCGAACCTTCTATTCGGAAAATGAAATACACCCATCATGTCACATGTCCCGCGGCTTCATTTGTTATGTCCCGAATACGTCGACTCGCACGCAATTTGCTGAATATATCGACATGTCCGTGTAGTCCAGACTGAGTGTATAACAGGATCTGAGACCTATAAGGGAAACAGGGGTTCATGTGCCACAAAACATACAACAATAAATTTAAATTTTACAGTAATGCAGTCGCCAGCTAATAGCTCAATATCATAAATCCGGGCATCAGCATCGATTTTGACATTTGCGTCAGCAATGCAGTCGGCAGTAATGTCGCGCCGCAATACAATGCAATGCTGGTTTAGTCTGAATTCGAATGGTACCTTAAATAACTGCAGCTGATGTCAAGATCCATTACTTGTACCTACAATGTAACTTTAAATTAGGATTTCGCGGTGGTATGATAATGTTAAAACTTAGATGTCTGAATATGTGCTCCAAGAGGGTTTCCACGGTACCTATATTTAATTTTCCGAATCCTCTATTCGGAAAATGAAATACACCCATCATGTGACATGTCCCGTGGGTTCATTTGTCATGTCACGAGTACATTGACTCGCACGCAATTTGCTAAATATATCGATGTGACCGTGCAGTCCGTGGGGAGCTCATTACTGCAGCGCTAGATTTAGGACATGGCAGGATCTGAAACCTAAGGGAAACAAGCTCATATGGCAAATATAAATTGATATTTTATCCTACTAGTCAATCTGTGAAAGTTTGCAGGTACGTGTGGATATTGAATGAGATGTTTAGACGTTTTTTATTTATTTATTTATGGGACAATGTTAAATTGACCTAGAATACAGAATACAGAACTTTATTGGGAAAAGCAAATCCCACAGAAAGCTCAATAAGGCTTGTATTGTGGATACTAGACGACGATATAAATAATAAACATATATAGATAAATACATGGAAAACCTCCATAACTCAGGAGCAACCTCTGACCTCTCCTCTCCACTCTCTCCTCTCTCATCTCTCTCTTCTCTCTCTCTGACCTCTGTGTCTGTGATGAACAAGCAAATAAATGCCCTTGCCAGGATTCAAACCCGGGCCTCCTGCTTTGTAGGCAGGGTCACTACCGACTAGGCTAGGAGGCGATTAGGAGGCCGGTGGGATATTCGTTCCTTAATCACACAAAAATAGAGTCCGTCCAAGCTAACTCTGCACTTTGACGTGACAAATTGTGATGGCGTGACAATTGTAAATCGCCCGATCGCCTCCCATTTGCTCAACACGGCCCGATAAGATACGTCAAATATTAGGTCTAGAAACGATATGGATTAGATGTGTCAGCCTCAAAAGTTTTGTTTGAAGAAACGTCACTTTTGACATTACGTATATGTTTGATATGACGTATGTTAAAATTGGAATCCGGCCGCTAGTCGCTGCAAAAATCACCACGGTTGCGCGTGTCGCTTTCATTACATTCCGACCTATTGGGACTACGAGACAAATGCATTATTATACCAACAGAGACTATTGTAAAATGTTCTAAATGTACAGTGTAATCAATAAAATTCAATAACTAGTATTACATCTAACAGCACCTGAGATAAAAACAACCTTATCACTTATCGATAAGGTCTAATTTTGAAACAAAAGTTTGTTTCAAACTGCTCTTTGAAAGTGTCACGTAGTTTAAGTAGGACAAAACAGTTGACGGTGTCCTAAGGGACACCTCTCCACATACTGCTGAGGCTGTAGCACTATGGTTTTCTACGATTTCATTTCCAAGAGTAACCTACTTTTAGAAACGTGATAACTGAGACAGCTTACTTAAGGCTGATATGTATTTATTTAGGTATAGGTATATATCGACTTTAGGCAAGATGCACTAGTTTTATTTAGGTTTGGCATGGAGAAATAGATTTTTTGCACACCTTCTGGGATTGCGCAAACTCGGATTACGCGCATTTAGGACCAAATGCAGGTACTAAAACGATTTCCATCTTGCTGGGAATTATTTTTTTGAAAAACTCTAATTTGATTGGCCTATAATTAAAGTAATCTCTGTAATTGGTGTTGTAGAATTTTTGAGTATTCGACATCCCACGCATAAACAAGAGGATGCAAGACTTACTTTTATGGTATTTGAGTCTTTAATTTCACTTCGAAATAAAAAATCAACTGAACCACTGTCAATATACTGACTGTTTAGCTCAAATATTATTTTATTATGAAAAATAACAACATTCTGAAGCTTAATTGACGTAGGTATGACAGCAAAAGGAGACCTTATTCACTTTTTGTTTAACGTTGGAATTTACTTTAATTTTTTTGTTTAAATACTCCTTCAAAGTATCCTCTTTTTATTGCTACAAAAACAAATTGTTGCGAAGCAAATACAATTAAAAATTGCCATGAAAACGGGTCATCATCCTTTTTAATTGCTTTTCTCTCTAGAACATGGTATAATTAACTTCAAAGGGGGCGTCCAAATATTACGTAACGCAATTTTCGAAGATTTTTGACCCCCCTTCCCCCCGTGTAAAGCGCCGTAACGTTTTCGTGTACCCCCCCCTGCCCCTACCTAAAAGTTACGTAACACCCAAGTGACTCTGCCCCTGAGGTCTCTGATGTTATGAATTAAAGGGGGACGGGTAATCTATCTATTAGCCCGGCTGTAACGCATCGTAACGTTTTACAAGACCCCCCGCCCTCCCCCCTACATTCCGTTACGTAATATTTGAATGACCCCAAAGGTACCAATAATAATTTTACGATGTTACTTATTTTACTTGCTACTTGCACGTATGTATTTCGAAGAGCCTTATTCTTTATTAATAAAACTATATTATTAGATTCTAATATGACTCGATCACGATTTCTAATTCAATTTAAATTTCATTTACAAATTAAATTTACGCTCTCAGCGATCTAATTCACTTATGTCTAATTTGTATAATTTAATATCGTATTTGTCGTGCATATGCCTTCGATATTAGAAATTCTAATCTTGGAAAATATATAATCTCGATGTTATTGCATTAAGATTTAAAAAAATCATTTATATTCCTTACTAACTCAGGCCAATTGGCACGTACACTGACATTTGGATCATGTTATTAGTAAGTGCATTTCGCTCTTACTTGTCCTTGCATGTATTGGGGCGGGCGAAACGCACAATAACTAAATAACATGACTATCATATCATAGTTCGAATAAAAAAAATATATATAAATGATTTATTCAGTAGCTCAAGTTATTTTACATGAATCAGGTTGGTGCCTCTTTCTAAGTAAAAAATACCTGTGTCAAGAGACACCGCTCCTCCATAGAAATTAACAACATCTTTGATAATGGTGGGTTTAACATAATTCTTATTACTTAAGTACGACTAAGTACACTAGAACTAGACGCCATAACAACAATATTATGAGCTCATCCAAAGCACTATAGTATGCATTCTTAAAGGAATTATATGACTGTCCAAAATAGTAGAAAATGTAGTCGCAAAGGTCCGATCTCTCTCTACATGATTCCCGGGGTTAAAAAGCAGGGCCCGATTTTATAACAACTTGTAGGTAAGTAAATATTAGCGAAAATCTCTTTCTAATCAAAGGAATTGGAAAGAGACTTTCGCTAATATGATTAGTTAGAAGTTGTTATGCAATCGGCCCCAGGTTAGTGAAATGAGGTCATGTATTTGTATTTATGGGCTAAAAACCTGAAATAAACGATATTTTATTTTAATTTTATCTATTTATTTATAAGCTAAATGTATGAGAAATTTATATAAATCGTGATTATTAATAATCCTAAATTACATTAGTAGTAGCATAGCACTATCTAATTCCACTTGAATAAAACACAAAAACGAGCCAAAATTAATCTGAAACAGGACGTCCGATATTCAACGAAATTATCAAAATAATGAATTTTAAAGCACTTTACTAATGAGGGTCCATGAGGGCCGGGATGGAAGGAATTATTGGAATCCCTGTTTGCTAATGATCGAGGGTTGTACAGTAAAAAAATATATAAAAGGCGTTTTTGAAAAGTTTAAATACTGCTTTTGTTTTGAATTAGTGGGTTAAATGGACAGGGTGGAAATAAACTGTAGGTAAACCAATAGCTAATGCAGTTTCGCATAGTTTCGCATAGTTTTGAATAAAAAATAACATTCTGCGGCGGCAGCACGGTCGCATTTTTATCGCTTGTCACCATGCCTGTCACGTTCTAACAACTGTAGTAAGTGCGAAAGTGACGGGCATAGTGACAGGCGATAAAAGATGGAATCATACCGCGCCAGCACAGCTCTGCCGTCCTAGCCAAGGTGAGTATCGCTATTGCTTCGACAACGAAACGCTTTGTGTCTCTATCACTCGTCCATTAGTGCAACAGTGACAGATGCGTTTCTATCGCTACGGAGCGTAAGCGATTGGCATGTTGGCTACGCGGCCTGATGACCATGCATATGGGAGTTGACTGTTCGTTAAGGCCTAACGTAGTTTCTAATAAAAATTTCAATAAGCATTATAATCGAAACAAGTCGATTTGACCACCCTAAACTATTAAAACACCCCACTGTGCATGTAAGCTATATATTTCCTAACCTATAGGTATTTGACTACTACTCAAATAAGTTTCTTTTTTCGAACCATCAAAACGATTTTGCTACAATGGAATTTACATGAAACACTAGCATGTGACGTCACAATCCAATTACCTACTCTTTATAGCTTTATACGGGTTTTAAAATAGAAATTTTGTCTTAAAGTAACTGCTGTCTACGTTTCTCTATTAACCTTCGGGATCTATTTCATGCATGGTGTAAAATAAATTATTTTAAATACAGTCAAATACCCTATTTTCTAAAGGTTTCTTAATCTTAAAATATCCTACCTAAACTCCTGTCCCTTTCTTTGATTTTCACGGACAAAAAAATTTACATTACGTCCATTTTATCAGAATAAGGCAAAGGATTAAGTAATGCCAACGACGTGACATCGTTACTTTACGTCCACGTTACATCCGAAAGTTTCATTAGCCCTAAGAGTTATGGACGAACAGTAAAACGTGCCTAACGTTTCTACATCTGTTTTATCGGTATTTCGGAGATGTTGAATGTGGTTTGCTTTCGCAAATACGCGCCAAGTCAAACACTGCGTAGCCAGTATATTTCTTGCAATTGAACAATGTTATGATGGTGCAATTTAGATACATGGTCATGGTGGTGATTTATTTAGATGCAGGGTTAGATAGGGCATGTAAAGAGCGTGTATTTACATGCCCTATACAGGCATCTAAAAAGCGTAGTTTGAAGAAAATAAATAAACTGGCATCTTTTCTTGGGTATCAGTCTGAAATTAGATTGTTCAAGAAGCTCGAAAAATACTTTTCTAGTAGGAGACGAAAAAACAAAGATGAACTCTTGTCAAATTTATTGATTTTCTCTGTAAGCAACAAGTTAGCGTCTTATGCCTGGGCATCGGTATAAGCTATTTAATTAGTGTTATAGATTATTTAATATTATTTTTAGTTTAGTTTAGTTTAGAATAGTTAAATTTAATATAGATTAGCATGTACAAATTATAATTATTACAATTTTAATGTAATGGGTTGATACCTAAATAAATAACATTTTATTTATTTATTTTTTATAAGATTAAGATTCTTTTAGTCAGTTGTCTTGCTAAAATAATAGGAACTTAAATACCTATATATGTTTTTTAAGATTCTTAAAATTGATTGTATAAAGACACTTATGTGAAAGGATAGAATTACAGACACATGTAAAAATAGTTTGGGATTAAAATTTTAAATTTATAATGTCGCTGACTGGTTTGTTTTATGTTCATACTAGCATAGAGTAACTTATACTTAAAGCGGTACTGTCATAGTAAATTTTGTAACCCCAGTAAATTCACTGCCATCTGTCGACACACTTTAAAACTAAAAATGAAGATTTATAAAAATACTATAGAATGTATTTAAATATAGATAAATGATTTTTTTTATTTGCATTAATTATTTTTATGATTTTGACCCATGTTCTTTCACTGATATGCGTTAAAATTGTTAAATAACAAACGAAACCGTCAACGCCATCTATACGACTGTAGGCCAAAACTAGTAGCGCCCTCTGAACGAGAATCAAATTTTCATGATTTTCGAGGCACGTTTTTTACTTAGACTGTATCCATCTATTACGGAGTTATATCTATCTTTGATACTAGCGACCCGCCCCGGCTTCGCACCGGTTATAAAAAACCGTAACAAATTATACACATAAATCTTTCTCAAGAATTACTCTATTGATAGGTGAAAATTGCATGAAAATCCTTAATATTAAAAGCGATTTTCCTCACGAAAATTGAAATTTTACGACTTCGACATAGAAAACGATTACCTACCCGATTCGAATTTTAAGATACGTCAAATAGTCCATGTGTATTAGATATGTCAGTATCATAAGTGACATTTCTTCAAACAAAAACGTCACTTTTGACACTGACATATCTAATCCATATCGTTTGCAGATGTATTAATTGAAGTATCTTAAAGTTCGAAACGGGCAATAAATCCATATAGCTCGTTTTACAGTCGCTCTCACCAGATAAAGGACACGCCTTGTTTACGATCCCTTGTTTAATAACTTATTTTAACGTTAGCATTACATATAATTGGTGTCGGGCGTCGTTTGACAGTTGTTTGGGTTCCGGGTTTTAGATTTATTTGGGAAGTTATTAATAAGTTATATTTGTTAACTGAATTAGATGTCATATTCTAAAGAAAAACCGGACACATGCGAGCCGGACTCGCCCATCGAGGGTTCCGTGATCCTATAAGCTTTCCGCTTTTTTCCTGTACGAACCCTAAAATGACCAAGCCTTCTAGTGCTGAGGCCGGAATCGAACGAGCGGCTTCAGCTAACGCTCTGGACTGGACCTTTAGGCCACCCGGCCACGGCGTCACCCGTCCTAGATTCTATAGATATGCAAACTTTGAGAGGCTAGGTGCATTTGACCGACTCTAAAGAGTCGACGAGTACCACAAGTACGCTACTGAAGGGGTTTGGTCACTTTTCCTTTCGTACAAATGTCTGTTTCAATATTGTAACGGTGCATGTATCGGAACTCGACTTTTTTATTATTTCTGGCACATACAAATTCTAAATTCCCTATTCAAATTCAAATCTTTCTTGAAATCCTGGCGCCCCTGGAATCCTGGGACGACATAGTTAGTATTTATTTAATGAAATAAAAAAGCACCTGTAACAATACAGGCGAGAGTTAGCACTCCGTAACAGTTATAATAAACCACTCGTAGATTACTTAAGTATAACTAAAACTAGGGCCGTGGAGCTGCGACGCCCTTAACCTTTTTCACGATTTAAAAAAAAAACTACTGGAGACCTCGGGTGACCCTAGGGCTGGCTCATTCCTTGGGCAAAGAATAGGCATAGCCATCCAGCGGGGTAATGTAGCCAGCCTCATGGGCACCCTTCCGCAGGAGACAGACTTGGGGGACCTTTCATAGGTGGGTATCTATATTACTTTAATTTTTAAGTAGTTTTATTTTAATATTAGTTTAGTTATAATTAACTATTATTTCCTAGTATTACTTGTGCGTTCACAACTGATTTGTTAGGAGTGGCCAATTATTAGTCCCTAATGAGATTTCGTACTAAAACTTACAATATGTGCCTTAGGATGCAGGTAGTGGAGAAGCAGTTAAGCTTATGTAGCTACCGATGTTCACACACAAAGCTGCACTAAACTTTAGATATTTATATTGCAAATACAACAGTAAGCTGTTACTTCAGATTAACGAAGTACTAATATAGTAAATTGGAAATCGATGATGTTTATCGATCGGAGTTTTGGATCGAACTGAAAATTAAAACCAACGAAAGGGATTCCAAGAAAGATTTGAATTTGAATAGGGAATTATAAAATTTGTATGTGTCAGAAATAATAAAATAAAGTTGGTAGTGTAACGTTCCGATACACGCACCGTTACATATAATTCATATTATAATTATAGTACAAGTTCGTGACCACTTAAAAACAGAAATCAAACCCACGTTTTTTTATTCAAGATTATTCCACATAGTTTGATCCATAACGGAGGCCTTTAGACCAATTCACGTTAGTTAACCGACGCAGACTGCCAGCTGCAGCTCTTCGTTATGCCGAATAATTTTAGACTTAAAAAACGTGAGTGATTCGTTTTCATATTCGGTCCAACACACCTCGGCAAATCCCTAAAACTCTCCCTACGTACAAATTAGAGTATATTCACAGAAACAAAGGGGTTTTTTATTTGTTTTGTAGGGATTGCACGTGATTATTATTACCACACTACACACATAAACACACCACAGCACATTACACACACACAGCACACAGTGCACAGTGCATTACACTTTCAAACCATGAGCTGACAATAAACCAAATACGATTCGTTAGTTTAATCGCACTTAAACTATCGTGAGACATATTTCAAAATATTTATCAGTACGGTTTTTACTCACTATTATTTTTAGTCGCTTTTCGCCTAAAAAACGACTAAAGATAATAGTGAGTAAAAACCGTACTGATAAATATTTTGAATCGTTAGTTTGTTTGACAAGATCCAAGTTATATGGATCGGTGTGAAATTAGGCTTGCAAACAAATCTTGGCTTTGTATATTTTCCTAAACAAATGGAAGATCCCGGGGATATGAAATGCTAATGTTGAGGGTAAAAGCTGCCAAATGAATCATTCATTGTAGACAGACCTATGTAAATTAGATAGGTCATATGTTTGCCTGTCTACGTTTTACTATTTGAATGAATGGGATCGAGAACTATGACAATATATTACAAAGGCAATAGATATTACAGTATATTTTAGAATAGAGTTGCTAAAGAAAAAGTGACCAAGTCCACCGGTGGCCGAGGCGGAATCGAACTTGCGTCTTCAGCTTACGCGGCTAACGTCCTGGACCACCCGGCCACGGTGACACTAGCACGGGGGCACTATCTAGGTAGAGGTGTTAAAAATGTTTAGATAAATATGATCTGTTTATGTTGTTTGTCTGTATGGTTTGTTTGTCTATCTATCAGTCACAGGTTTCAACTGCTAGACGTAGGCTTTCCTCGTCGATAAATATGAGTACTTAATCTCCGTCAAAATAGTTTAAAATAAAGAAAAATACTTTCAAAGTGAGGAAGTAATGCCAAACACGTAAAAGTATAAAACAAGTAAAAAAAATCTACTATACAGTAGAATAACAAAAGTAAAATAAAACATAACAACTAACTAAATAAAGAAGTATAAAGAAAACATTATTATAATATCTCCTGTATAGTCCGTAAAATATACATAATAAAAAATATATATACAGGGTGGCCAAAAAATATGTGTATTCCCGTTACCAGGGATGTCTTGGGATTATACAGAGCAACTTTTACTATGGGACCAACCACGAAATCGCGAAAAAAAATTTTTACATAGAAAATGGACCAGCCAAAATGTATGAAACAGCCAAATTTTTTTTCGCGATTTCGGGGTTGGTCCTATAGTAAAAGTTGCTCAGTATAATCCCAAAATCTACCTGGCAACGGGAATGCACATATTTATTGCCCAACCTGTATATGTCGCAGGCAAATTGTTACATTCCGCATTTTACAAACGGTGTCGTAATTTTACAAACGTTTTCACGTTGTCACTTTTTCAAATTGTTAGTGCGCTCAATAGTGCCAACGTAAACGTGATGGTTATATGAGGGTGACCATGGTTTTCTGTTTTATCAATTTATATTAACTGTTATACCACACCACCACCCTCACGGCCACCAAAATCTCAAGGTCACCCAAAACCGAATCAGAGCACGTGGTCTTGTCTGTCCTACCCCTAGAGAGCAATTACGAAATCGGAGGCGCGGAGGAAGAACAGCCCTCGCCCGCTGTGATGGAGCGCGGGAACGAGCGAGGCAAGCGGCTGAGGAGCCGAAGCTGCGGAGCCGAGTGTAGTGACCGTGCTTCATCACGCGAGGGTGGAAGGACTGCTCTTCCGCAGCGCCGGAGCCACCCAGATCCAAAAGCCTCCCCCATCCCACGCGCCTTTCATAAGTCCGACGAACTCCAGATTTGATGGACACCCCAGCGTTTTTCATAGTTTTGATGAGCAGCGCCACGCGTGGTAAATTAAAAAACGAATTCGACCAAAATGCCGACATTTTACAATTTGCCTTCAGCAATTTTACAAACAGCGTAGTCATTTTACCAATGTGAACACGTTTGTAAAATGACGATGCCGTTTGTAAACGGTGGATTCTTACAATTTGTCTGCGACAAAAATAAAAGAATACAAATGGCTATCTAATAAAAATTAAAAAGATTTCAGGAGCAGTCAGTAAAATCAGTCGTACAAAAAACAAAATGACAAGTCACCGTTCCCGACAAAAAGCCAGCCAACGCTGGCTCAAAAACCATTATGTCACACAATATCACCGCCACAACTGAGGCCACTAAACATCTCGTCACAAAACAGTTTAAGCCATAATAGATGGAGGATGTTATAAATCAGGCTTGCATAAAAAGGTATGAAATTATCTTAACGACGGTCGGGAGATACCGACACAAAAGACCACCGTCTAAAATTGGGTCAGGACTAATTTGCTTTTGGACACTTTATCTTGGGTGTCAGGGTGATTAAAGGCATTGTGGACATTGTGATGTGCTGCGAGGGCTGTCATAATGATTTTGAGACTGATGAGATCGGCAAGAATATAATATTTTGCTGTCCAAAATAATTAAAGCAGCTTAGTATTTTGCTTGCTGGACACTGGAGGTTTATGTTGCAGTCTTTGGCGTAGGTATTTAGCTTGTGATTACAATATGTTATTTTATCTAAAAACATAATTATCATAAATCTTCTAAGATGCGTTCGAAAACCGAAAATTGTGAAAATGGTGTATAATAATAGCGTAGATATCGATTTAATTGACACTCAAATTTCGAACATATCTGAAAAGGAATTTGATTTGAAAATGTAGGTAAAACTATAGTGCGCTCCACATAATATATGTTTAAATAAATATGTAAATATGTAGTTAGTTAATAAGATTGTGTATACCTACGAACATTAGTCTAACGAGATTGATCCTTAATTGGTTTTAAATAAATTAAATTTCTTATAATTAAAGCAGTGTATTTATGTAACTGTACATAAGTAGGCATTAAAACATTCATGTGTTTTTTTTTTATGAAACTGGTTCCCTCGTATTCGAAATGAAGAGTAGTCTTTAACTCTGGTGAAAGGCACTATTTCAGTCTCGGACTATTGGCCAAACTAGAAGTTTGACGTTTAAAATAACACTTGCACAGTCTATAATAGGCTATCAAAATCGCTGCAGACTTATCTTGGTCTAACTCTCTTGAAATATATATATATATATATAAATGGCGTTCCTTATACTTAAAAGTTTACAATCCTTATCAATGTTGAAACAGACGTCTCTTTCACCCCTAATCCTTAGACAAAGTGTTTTTTCAGCGGCCTTCAGTTAATTTACCGAGGGATTAAATTTTGAACACCCATTTAATTAAACGCTCAGTTAAGGAATAGAATAAAGATTTTATGTTCTTTTTTAAGGCTTAACCCGTAAAGTTGGAGGGTCAATATCGAATGCCCGAAATAAAAAGTTTAATATAAACTCAACGTAGGTAGCGTTGGTGCAATTTTAAATAGGTCATTCATTTCCTTATTTAGGATTACTAACAGCTTACATGCTCTTAAATCTACAATAAAATTATATAACAACCATGACTGATGCTTATCTAATTATAGGTCATTCACGTAATTCACGTTCACTCGATGTTTCGATCCTTTTCAAAATCCGTTTTACAACATTCACCGATAAGCTACGGTCGCAGCGCTACGTCCTAGCCGATAACATGGACTTTCCGGTATGTAGCGAAAATGCATCGTAGAGGCAAAATGACAACGTGTCGTGATTAGCGTTGAAACAACAACTGCAGTCAGTGTAGGGTAGGGTAGCCAACAATGAACCAATAGAACACATTGAACCAATGCTTTATTTCTAATATGTGACGTTGACAAACCGTGCAAAGCAAAAATGCATGGCCACTTTATAAATGAATTTATTCATAATGTGCCTATACAATTTTACAGTTCACCTGCTATAATATGTTACACAACGAAGGCTGCAAAAATATCTGACACGATAATCGCACTTAAACTATCGTGAGACATATTTCAAAATATTTATCAGTACGGTTTTTACTCACTATTATTTTTAGTCGCTTTTGGCGACATGTTTCGGATTCTTTGGACTCGTGCCTGAGGAAGGATTCCCAAAGAATCCGAAACATGTCGCCAAAAGCGACTAAAAATAATAGGTAGTAAAAACCGTACTGATAAATAATCTGACACGATCTTATTTGTAGAGCCATAAGAGCTTGTTACATATTTTTGCGGCCTTCCAAGAGTAACATATTATTGCGCTAGACATGTCGAACGATAACTTGTAAAGTATATAAATGAGCTGTTTCAAATATGGTGCGTTGGGCTAAGGCTAAGGTTGAATTTTACCTGTAAGTAATGGGATTATACAAGCATCGTAAATCTTCCTAACATTTTCCATGTGAAGTCCAGGTGTGAAATAATTTGTTCCACCATAATTTCCTTAATTAGAACGTATGTGTATTATAAATCGTTCGCCGCACAGGCCAACCATAAATCACCTTTAACCCCATCATTAACATACCCACCAACCCTGCCCAAGGTAATTACTGCCAACATTACCAATTTAGGAAGCTGTTAAAGTCGAAATACAATAAAAAATATAACAATAAGAACCACTCGGATACAAAGGGACCAACATAGACTGATTAACACATTACCTTCCTTCGCGTTGCACTGTCGGAAAAAAAACATAGTGCTTTTCATCCCAGAATACATCGCCTAAAGGCCAGAGCACACCGCACTGTGCGGTGGGCACAGGCCTTGAGTGTTGCAATAGGGATTGGAATTAAATATGTAATGTAAATTAATCTATCTAATGAAATGGGCCCCAGCAGTGAAAGTGCAAATGCAATTACAACGCGCACGTGTTTATCTACGCACACGAATACGGTGGGCACAGGCCTTGAGAGTGTTGGAATAGGGATCGCAATTACATATGTAATGTAAATTACTATTAGTCTATCTAATGAAATGGGCCCCAGCAGTGAAATACACAGCAAGCTAATAAAAAATAAGCGCTCAGAATTACACTGGACTGTCAAGTGGCTAAGTCGTCTTGTGAAAGCAGCTGTATATAATCCTTTGTTCGAGAAACAATGGCTCTCTTAAGCAGTACTGTGGATTTTTTGTATTAAGCCAAGTAATAAGATGTAACAATTTTTATAAACTTAAATAAATTAATTATAATTGCTTACAGACATGATATAAAATTTAAACTAGAGTAACAATCAAACATACAAATTACTGGGTAATACGTGACAAACGTGATATATACCTACGAACGGGGTTCGTTATCATAATTTAATGAATGAGCATCTTTATTTCGTGTAACTAATGGACACATATTTTTATTAGTAGAACTTACAAACTAAGGGGTTAGTTAGCGAACTTAATAAAAAATAAAAACTGATGGGGGAAATCCCTCACAGTGCGACAAGTTGGGACAGACAACCCTGTCCGCTATCATTCGTAGGATGCTGTTGGGACTGCCACGCACCCGGCGCACCAGGGATGCTGCGCGTGCACGCATGGTAGTATAGAAACGAACATCGCGAACAGTCGCGAACATCCCTGATGGGCTACAGAAACGAGGCAGCCCCATCAATACCCGGAACCCATTATTGTACTGGACCCTAAGGACCCCATATGCCCGTTGCGTATACTACGCCCACAAATTGCAGGTGTAGAGGGAAGTGCAAAACGCCCTAAACAATGTGACTTTCACCTCTTTAGAGCACCTTGCAAATCTGCGAGCGGTCATATTCGCCCGAACCGACACGGCCCTTCATTCATAATTGTAGTGTCCACAGAAGTGAACTTGCTATAAAATGTGTTTGACCCTTCTACGCTCTTTTATTCATATTTTTCCATGAATCACAAATATTTAATTAACTGCTGTCAGTTTACAAGTTAAGCCCAGTTAACCTTTTCCAATTCTGGACAACGGGTTTAGAGGATACTGACCATTCACAATCAGGATTACCGGATGTGGATTCGCCGCGGAAAAAACAAAAATCTATCTGAAAATACCACGAAAATACATTAAATACATTTTTATTTTTCCATATTCACTGCGGCCGCTGTCAGTTGTCGGTACCATGTCGGCTTAGCTTTTTAAATTCAAGACAAAACAGGAGTGTGGTTACATCCGAGCAACATTGAACTTTGGTTTCATGTGTTAAAATACAGTTTCCAATGTCCATTTGGGTATTAAACCGGATGAGCAATAAATTTGTGTAAAAATAAGTTCATTTAATCACAATTTGCGACGTAAAGGTTTTTATTTGGCGACGCGCCAGCCTAAAGAGATATTTAAATATATAGAACTGATAAATTAAAATAGAAATATCGACTAAATTAACCAACAAATGCGTCAACTGGTGAGTTATAATCTTAGAACCACAGTTTGAGTTTTATAAGAGTACATCCTTTGCAGAAATCTGCACTGGAGATAAATGTAACTTAACATTAATTCGTATACGACTATGCACAAATATACAGAAACAGCCTCTCAGCATAAATATACGTCTTCAAACCTTCAAGAAAAGAGTGTACCCGGGTCAAAATTATTTTCGTTGTCTTGTTTTATGTCCCCAAAAAATGTGATGGAGTGGAGCTTTTTGTATGGGGTGTTTAGTTTTTATTTTTATCAAGAGAATTAGTTATACTCGTAATTTACAGCTAGAAAGACATCTAATATCTCTCAACTGTATTTATTTATTCGTTAAAAGACAAAAATAGAAGCGTGACAGAGTGGTCATAAACAAGACAAGTAAAATAATTTTGACCCATCCATCTCAACAGAGAGTAAAGTTTAACATGTTTAAAAAGGATTATATCGCGTATATTGAATTTATAATACATCCCGACGTTTCGAACTCTTTACAGTGTTCGTGGTCAACGGGTGACACGAGTCACATCCGTTTTCATAGTTTTATTTCATGAGTAACTATCGCGGTAACCGAAGACAATATTATGTTTAAAAAGGTTAGAATCTGCCCTTGAAAATGTAGTCTAATTTTCGTATGAATATTTTCATGGCATTTTCCCTTGATTGAAACGTGTTAAAATTCTATATAATACCTACAATTTTGCGTTAGCAGCCCGGCAACACACTTGTCAACGCAGGTGGTCATGGGCGACTGTAACGTAGGCGAACAACACGCGAACGCGAAGCGAAGCTAGCGATATACCTATAGGAGTGTCCTACGTGGGCGATCTCGTTGCGAACGGGAACGCTGTGGGGCCGCCGCGCCGTGCCGCTTCGCTTCGCGTTCGCGAGTTGTTCGCTTACGTATGACGCAGCGTAATTACTTGCCATCAGGCGCTTCGTTTGCTCGTTTGCCTCCTATATCATAAAAAAATGCATATCATGTATATGTCCTCCCATTGGGGGTAAAAACAAACAATCAACAATTTCAAATTCAGTTTATTATTAATAGTTTACTTTTCGTACCTAATCATTCAGAAACCACACCCTCTATTGGTCCTTCCAAATCTCTCTTCACATTCTGCCACACTATAAATATACAACGTACTCATATTATTCTTCAAATAACTATATTATATACATTTATACAATATTTTAAACGTCTTTAAACATTACAATGCAATATTTTTTCTCTTTTAACCTGGTTTTTAATTACAAGGTGTCTATATATAAAGATAAAATACATTTATTCGTGACAGTCGCAAACATGTACGAACATGTACAGGCATCAAAAACAGAACAACAGAACATTAAGTGCGCATCACGAAATGGACCTAACTCAGCATAACTTAAGAAAATGAGTAACAATAATGTATTTAATTTTGATATTTTCTCTTTAAAAGACACCATAAAACTTGTAGCATTTTAATTGGTAGCGTAAATTTAAATGGCTCCGTTAAACGAAATTAATTCAGTTTTTATAATTTAAACCGTAATTTTCTATCCACGTGCTTATTCTATGTATCTGTAAATTTATAGACGTAAAAAATGGTTTTTTTTCTTTTGTATAGACTGTTTTATGCACATAATTATACGATGCTACAAAATTTACGATATTCGATTTCTCATTGAACAAATATATTTTTTAATTACTCGTACAAGATTCAAATCGACTCCAAAAAAATAGGCTTAATAATTAGGCCAATCAAATTAGATTTTTTCGAAGTAATAATTCCCAGCAACCTAGAAATTATTTTAGTACCTTCATTTGGTCCTAAATACATGTAATCCGAGTGTGCGCAATTCCAGGGGGTACCTAAGTATGCATTTTTTTTTCTTTTTCAGGTTTTTGCTCGTAGCTCACACGGTACGTACGACGGAAAATTTGCTCTAATCATGATGAAAATGCGGATCCGAACGGTAACTTAATATGAATTCTTGAAAGTTGTAAAAAATGGCCGCTATTTTGAGTTTCTTAATTTTTGGTATGATCATGTTAAAATCCGAAAACGCCGTTTTGTCAGTGTTTGATCTACCAAACCTGCCCGGTAGTGCCATTATAGCTGATGATCGATTCCTTTTTCATCGAGTGGTGTATCTTTCCCAGAAAAAATGTATCTCCTAAGCTTCCAAACTTTATGCACATTACCTGAAATTGCGCAAACTCGGATTACACGCATTTAGGATCAAATTAATATATTAAAACGATTTCCAGCTTGCCAGGAATTAATTCCTTAAAACGCTTTTATGGATCTAATTTGATTGGCCTATTATATAGTACCTATATCTAATAAAAACATACTATTAGTTACATATGTGCATTTATATTCGAGAATAATGTCAAAATCAAAAATTCGTTCTATTAAAAACTATGTTATGTGGATTTCTTAAACTAAGCTATAAGTGTAGTTATTCAACATTGTTAGATGAAATTTTTATAAATTCAGCTATTGTGTTTATATACAGCTTTGCAGCAACAATGTGTGCCTATATAAAGTTATTTACACCGCATACAATAACAAGAATCAATAGGAAATAAGCATAATCACAATAAAAAACCCAGAAAATATTATTGTCTAGGTTTAGGTAAATCTTACATTTATATTAATGCATGTATTCATTCAGTTTAAGCAATGTTTTGGTTAATAAATATACTTAATATTTTCTCGTGACTATAAAAAACATGTAACTTGTTAGATAAAATTTGCAGTAACAACTAAATATTTTTTAACATGAGGAATAAATAAAAAATGTTAACATTATATTATATCTATTTGAACATAAACAAATATACAATTTACAAGATCATACAAAACCTTATCTGTTTCAAATCACTTTTGCACTCGAGTCGTCTAATAGAGGCTTTACGATTCGACATAAATTTATAACTAGTGGCTCTATGAGCTGTAGACCTCGTGAACATAGCTTAAAGCTGAATAAATGTATGGCTCCGCCGTTTAGAATAATTTAGAAAATTAAAATGACAAAAAAAGCATATTTTTTAGACCTAGTTAAATAAAACCTTGTAAAAATGAAACGAATTCGGTTAGCCCGCGCTGGATCAATCAACAATACGATTTTTTTTATCAAAAAAAAACTACGAAATTTAAGTGTACAAAAAACAAAAAGTTATGTCCCAGCATACAATTACTAGGGATCGAACCAGGGACCACCCTATTTTAAAGCGAATGTTTGCAAACTGCGCCATGATGCTCTTGGCTAAGCTGACAAAATTTGGCTACTTATTCTCGAGTAAAAACTAAATATTTAAATACCGCCTAAACCAGCGATACAAATTTTGTGCATTTTTTTTGCCATTTACTCTATAAACGTCTCAAAAAGAAAAAAAAACTCATGATATCGATACGACTATTTGTTTAGGCGCGAGCTATCACGACTCCGCCATTTTTAAAAATTTCAAAAAACCGGATCGACAAAATAAATCCATTTAATCATAGAATCTGGTCACAAAATTTCATGAGAATCGGTTGAGAATTGCGACCTGTAGAGCAGAACATCCGGACATACGAAAGCAAAATGCCAGTCAAAACCTACCTTCGCTACGCTTCGGTTAAAAATCAGCCCATTTACTAGAGTAGAGCAGTGGAAAAAATGGCTACAGGTTTAAACACTATTCTTTTTTTTTTAAATAAAAATCAAACATTTCGGACCATTGCATAGGAGTACAAATTGAATAGCAAATGCCGAATGTCTATCTCGCGCTAGCTTATAAATCGACTTGTATACAAGTAAAGATTCACGATAGTACAAGTAAAACGAGATGGTAAGATCAATCTCCAAGTCAAGTTTTCTTTACACACTAACCCGAGAATTTTGTCAAATGATTACTTTGTAAACTAAAGCTTTAGGTACCATAGCTCAAGGTACAATATCGTACCTTGTCACAGTGACTATCAATATGAAAGTCGCTAGGGACCTCATTCTATTCTCACTGTGACAAGGTACGAAATGGTACTAAAATTTAATTCCATGACCGTACAAGAAAATGTTAAGCAAACATTAAGCAGTTCAGAATAAAATTTTAAAAGTATGAGTATCATTTGTTTGCTTAAATAAAATAAAAAAAAACTATGAATAGTACTAGTAATTAATAAAACCGATTTAACTAATATTTTATCCATATACTCTTTAGCAACATTAGTAGGTATAAAGGACAAGATTCGGCAATAGCATTCAAATGCTGTCTGTAGTAGGCTATATTTTAGCATTCCTATTTTATAGGTGACAAAAATGTATCTTAAATCTAAAGATTACATAGGTATATTTATATATCACTTTACACTTGCGTGGCGGTATCGCCAGTATTGAAAAGAAACGGTTCTTTAAACTCACTGGACCCCCTTTTCCTCGGTTTTGGGGGAGGTTTGGGAGCCGTTCGTGTCCTGTTTAAACTATTTGCACTCAAACCTACCCTCAAATCTCGCACTGGGTTTTTCAGAAGACTTTCGTTCTCCGCTAGTGTTATTCTCAACGGCCTCTGTTCTGAAGCTTTCGTTATTCTTCCTTGAAGAGCATTGTAACTCATAGCCTGGAGAGCTAGCAACTGGTTGTGTATATTCGGAGAGCTCAAACTGCTTCTTGGAATTGTCGCATGAGGTGTCCCTGGCGCTGGTGATGGTGCAGGCTCTATTTCTTCAGAACCGTCATGGAAACCTGTTCTCAGCTTATTCATAGGTCCTAAATCCATCTCGCTTTTATTCAGGCTATAATAATTTGCACCGTTATTGAACAGCTTCATATTAAAGTGTTCGTAATAAGGTAGGACGCCATTAAGCGTTGAGAAGACCTGAGGATGAGTGCTTTCAGGAAACCAGTTTCCCCTAGGTCTTCTTGGAAGAGTGACATAACCACCCTTGGCAGTCATTGATGCTTGGGAAGTAGTTGGCAGTTGGAATTTGTAGCCTGGTGGTATGGCAGTGACACCGTATCCCGGAGACTTTATGGGGCTGTCCGTCAGGTTTTTACGGTCTTGGCTGGAACCGCTGGCTGGTGATACTTGAGTTCCTCCCCTTAGAGGGAAGGACAGCAGGTCCGGAGGATATGCTTGGTGTTCCTGCGAGAGTCGGTCTAGAAGGAGTGTTTCTTGAGATATCTTCGGAAAATCTACATCGTGATGTCTGCTGTTGTCTTCGGTGGATGCTGTGGACAAAAATAGTTGATCAGACTACTATATTTAAAACAAAATTAGTAGTTTTTGTGGGAACTTTGTATACTAGAAATAATATGCATGAAACATTTTCCAGGCAACACATTTGATACAGGCAAACTGCCTAATTAATTATGTTGATATGTAATCTAACTAATCTTCGTTTTGAATGACGATAACATTAATTACTTCTATTTCATTGTTGTTTTTGGCAGAATAATTACTATAATGAGGTGACGTCTTAAATTAAGGAACCTTATTTTGGAACTTAAGCTGAGCTCTTACATATCATTTATAAAATGTAGGTATATTTTACGTGTTTACTCTCAAAAGATTTCTGACTCAGACATTTAATGAGAGTGAAATAACATTCGTCTTCAAAAATTATAAAGGTAAAATAATGAAACCGGTACATGAAAGATAATTAGGAGATCTGATCTTTTTCACGTGTAAATATTTTGTCCGTAAAGCTGAATTGGCAAATTTAGGTTTCTTCAAATTTCAAAGCGATGTATAAAGGCTGGTTTGGTATGTTTATATGGAGGAAATTGAATATCTTGGGCACGGCGCGTATAGTATCCGTACGTCGGTTCCTCACTCTGCGGCCCTGACCACCGGCAGCTTGGGCCCTGCCCTGCTGCTGGCGGTACCCTAGGTTTGGTTTTTTATAATGTGTTTATATGTTTTTGTATTTTACTTTTATATTCATGTTATAAACAACCTAACTTAAGAAGAAAAATAAATAAAGGAAATAAACAATAATAAATATAATACATATTATATTCTTACACAAATTGACTAACTCCCACGGTAAGCTCAAGACTTGTGTTGTGGGTACTCAGATAACGATATATGTACATATATAATATACAAATACTTAAATGCCTACATGGAAAACATCCAGGAATAAATATCTGTGCTCATCACACAAATAAACGCCCTTACCGGGATTCGAACCCAGGACCATCGGCTTCATAGGCAGGGTCACTACCCACTAGGCCAGACCGGCCGTCATTAACCCCTATGAATAGGGCCCGGAATTGTGGCTGCGGATTGTAGGGAGAGAACACTCTTTATCGATGTTATCGACAATACTCTCTTTATTAAATAAAACCTCAACCGATGTAAATCCGATAAGTACTCTTTTCAACGGTCAATGATGAAAAAAAAAATCTAAATTTCGGAATGTTTAATTCGTTTAAATTGCTTTATTGATATATGTATAATTACGAAACCCTTCACATTTTGTAACTTGAGAAAAGATGACTAATCCCTAATATTTTATTTAAATAATTTAAACCGCATTGATACAGTAACAGTCTGATAATATCGATAAAAGCGTTGCTCTCTCCCTACAATACTTCAATAGCCGCACCCAAAAATTCCGGGCCCTACAAGTAAATGTGATGTAATGTGTTCAAAACACGAAAGTTTTAAATGTTATAGTATTCTATAACATTTAAAACTTTCGCGTTTTGAACACATTACATCACATTTACAATCGGGTCTATCAAAATATCAATAAAGGTAACATATTAAAGAGGAACAAAAGGAGGGTCAATAAAGGTAACAAAATAAATTCGCTAAACCGATTGTAAATGTGATTTATTATAATACTATTCGATTTTATTAAAGTTGTAATTGTTTTGCGACAATTTGCGGTGACGATGACTTATCAGAGTGTTAATTGTCCGTAATGTCGGTCGGTATACTTATATACTATGTTCTAGTTTTCTTTGGTGTATGCCAGCTCTTCGATTTACTGACATCGTCTCTTCTTGGCTTTAGGCAATAAGGTCAATCGGGATAAATGCGTCACTTGAGGTAAATGCGTCATTTCTTCTAAGCGGAATATTTTAGAACTATTGCAACCCTCTCTATTTGAAGTGTGGTCACTGGACTTTTGATACAGACGGCCATTAATAGTACTAATATGTTGCGTTTCGAAGATATCTTCAAAATACGCATTTAGCCCGGTTGACCTTACTACGCTGTAGTAATTCTTGAGCTTCTACCAGTGCACAATGCACATAAATCAAGAGTTCTGACCTCATTAAATTTTATGGTTCAATGGAGTGTTATGAATACCAACAATAGCGCCGCTGCCATCATACTTTCAACGAATTTATTACTATAACTTTACATGGTGAAGAGAATAGCTGAAAGTATTCTAGAGTATCGGACTAGAAGTTTCGAAACAAATGTAGGATAATGCATCGGGTGTTTACTCTGAGAATAAGCGTAAGACAAGGAAAGGGGACGGCCGCTTCTCTTTACAAACGTAGTCCCAATTTTTCACTCTGTATATTGACATGGGAAATAATTTAAGATAACGACCTCCTCATTGTACAATAGAGTTTGGGCTATATACGCTACGCCACACCAGACACCATTGAATTTTTGGCAGAATGTGTATAGGTACTTATGCAGAATGACTCGTTTATTTTCTTTTCAAAGAAAGCAATGTGTATAATAATCCGATAAACACGCGGTTAAACTCACGAATTCTGGTTTGGAAATTCATACCCTTCATCATTCAATAATAGTTGATTGTGTCATGTGGGACCAAAATGAAATATTTAAATACGGCGAGGGCGTAGGTTGAATCCTAATCGAAGCGAAAGATTCTATACTAGAATTCCGAGAGTTGCGAGGGATTTAAAAATAAAATCCTGAGCGTAGTGAGGGAATCAAGTGTGTTACGCGTGCTAAGATGAAAATAATTGTGCTACCATGTGACACACTGCTTTTCACATCACCTATGAGCTAATTATTATGTTTCAAAATATGAATTAAGCTAAAAAAACACAGCTCAAGAAGGCTTGTGTTGGGTGGTACTCAAACAACGATATACAGTGTGTAAATCCAATACGGGTAATAAATTAAACCAGATATAGAATTTATCCTAGACAGATCATTAATTAAGAAGTTTTTTTTAAGTTACACTTAGATATGACCACGTATTTTTTTTTTAATTTACCGAGCAGCAATGTACTGCTCCCATACCACAAACGTGTTTTTTTGCCGTTTTTTGCGTAATGGTACGGAACCCTTCGTGCGCGAGTCCGACTCGCACTTGGCCAGTTTTTTTTAATTATTTTTTTACACTCCTCCCTCTTTTAACCCTATATTATGAAATATTTAATAAGTAAAATTCTTTTCTGGTTAAAGAAATGTTTGTTTTGCCCTAGAGCACTGCTGTACTTTCTAAGAACGTTTTTTTTATGATAAGTAATTAAAATTTTGGTTTTAAATGGATTTCTTGTACAATTTCCATTCTGATAATTAACTCCCTATTCCATAAATAACGATATTTTTATCAAAATTGTTAATTGAAAGTACCCTCACGAAATACTACTACGGAAGTTTATTATTATTTAGCCGTGTTTTTTTTTAATGCACATGTATTTTACTTTCCTCGTATTCGAAACGAAAAATAGTGTTTAATTCGGGTGAAAGGCACCATTTCAGTTTCGGACTCCGAGCGCCAAACTACCTTGACAGAAATGGGTGCCTTTCATCCCTTGGTTAACAATCTACTATTACTACCGAGGCGGACATTGTAGTTTCCAGATTTTATCACATTCATAATTGCTTCACTTAGCTCTTTTACGGCTGCAGAAAATTACACAGGCCTTAAAATCTCCTTGAAAGGTCTTATCTCACGCGATTTTCCTATTGAAACAAAGCTTTTTCTACTTTGAAGCTGTGTTAACTAGTTTTCAGGTCACCTAGGTCCTCAAAATTATGCGATACTTTGTATCAACTTTGCTATTTGACCGTGGCTGGAGCCTTTGTGGATTTTGTAAGTTATAAACTTGTTAGTTTTGAATTTGTACTTACAGTAAAATAAAGTGGTGTTGGTTCTCACAGTAGATTTTAGACGAATTTCTACCAGAGAAGCCAAGTTCAATTACATTGATGGATATTTAACAAAGAACTGTATGATATAGATAATAGTAGATTGTTAACCAAGGGATGAAAGGCAGATATTTCTGCCGAGGTATTTTTGGCGCTCGAACGCAGTGAGAGCGCCAATAGTCCGAGGCTGAAATGATGCCTTTCACCCGAGTTAAACACTCTACTTTTCATTTCGAATACGAGGAAAGTAAAATGCATGTCTTTTTTAAAACATGACCAAGTATAATTTTTTATAGTATTTTTAGGTACCCTACCTTCAGTTAACAATTTAGGCAAAAGTGTCTCTATTTATAGAATGGAGAGTCAAATATCAGAATGGAAATTGTATAACAAATACATTTAAATTCAAATTTCAATTGCTTATCGTAAATAAATTCAAAAAACGTAAAATGCTCTAGTGCAGACACGTATCATTTTCTGCACACCTTTTAGAACAACAATGACCCTCTTTCAGAGCATGAGAAATGAAAAATATATATTAATACAGTTATATATTAAATATACACTTAGACAGTGTACCTATTCTGGCTTAGTCAGTGTGCCTTACATTAGCATTGACTTAATTCAGCCAATGTAAGGTAAGTAGAGTAGTTCGCAACAATACAAGCGCAATATATGTATATTATGTACCTATGGGCATATAATCAATGATTATATGCACATAGGTACATATATTTACGATTGATGATTATTAATCAGTTACATAATTTATAGTTGTATAATTTTTTACCTTAAGTCTTTCGAAAAAATACCAAACACCAACAAATTTCGACGTCTTATGAAATAAAACTATGAAAACTGATTATATCGCGTATATTGAATTTATAATACATACCGACGTGTCCCTCGGCCCTCGTGTCAGCGTATAATTCGTTATTCTTTGCCTAATATCAACTATTGTACAATTCCCCATTTTATTTACTTTTTATAAATTCATATCTTCTGGCCTGTTTTAAGGTGACTGTCCATTTATAACTACCGCTGCACTGCAGTTGCGACGTTACGCGGTGCCGCACTACTGTAGCAGCACGACTGCGGCTGTTGCGGCGTGCAGTCGCGACAGCGTTCGCTGATGGCTTGTCAATGTCAAGTCATATAATGTCAGACGTACAAATAAAATACTAATTTACTTTTGTATTTTTTACGTGAAGAAGCGAGTGACGATAATGCTACATGCTACATGAAAAAGAAAACCAGTTTGCCTTTCTACAATAGTCAGAGTCCGACGAAGGCAGCTACGCAATATTAATAAAAAATCTGATATTTAATGGTGATCGTTTATTCAGGGAATATTGCCGATTAAATGAAAAGCAATTCAACATTGAATGAGACTTAATAATTGACGAAATACAATCAAATTAATCAAATGAAATTAATGCAGAGGAAAAAATATTCTTAACATTAAGGTAAGTTCACAATGTGAAATTTTCTTCCCCATCCTCTTGCCTAAATGCGTGACCACCAGGTGACCACCGCACACAGCAATCCGATGTGATGAATAAAATTATTTGTAAGAGCTATAGGTAATTGCGCAATTTACACTTCATATTGTCAAGTTTCCTATTTGAAACTGAAACACAAATTAAAATCCCTCTTGTGTTGCAGGTGTCCGTGGGCGGCACGGCACTCTTTATGATATGACCGTGCATCCTTATAAAACTTGACGGGCGAGACAAGAAATCCTTTATGAAGAAAGCTATTGCCCTCACCTTGGCCGATAGAAAGAACTTCAAATAAATTAATTTGAATAATAAATGGTTTCCTCGTGTTGGTGTGATGAAAAATTGCGTGTTGCACTGTAACAAAGTTTGTTTAACCCTCATGCCTTAAGACCCCCGCAACTGTGAAAGCTGATTCCACAAATCTGCCTTAAGTTATATACCTTAGTTTTATTGGATGTATATAATGTACAAATTTCTAGAGAAGGCGGAGAATGTAAAGTTATAGCAAGAATAGTGCCTGGGCGTGGGCATAGATTTAATAATAAACTATACAATTATTTTCTGGATCAACAAGAGTAGAACCTAAATCAACTTTAACTGAATGCTACTAAACAAAGCCCTCAATGTCAACCTCACGTGCAGAACATGTTGAACATATAATGTATACACTTTTTTTGGGAAACAGGTTTTTCCTAAATTAATAAAAAAGTAAAAAATAAGACATGTTTTATTTTTCACAACTCTTTATTAACTTTAGTTTTGTCCGCCATGATCGTGATATCAGCAGCTTGAGCCTTGAACTGCAACTTGTAGGTACCTGGAAATTAGAAATTATCTTTTCAGTTTCATGTTGTATTTTGAGTATAACTATGTATTTTTGTATGTATATCATTTATTGCTTGCAAGATGGTTATAAGTTACATATATGTATGTCTGTTTGTTGAATTTAACTTCAAATCAGTAAAACGGAGCTAGTAGCGGACAAGCTGTGTTAAACGGTTTGTCTTTAGATATTCTGGCCACATCATCACAGAAAATAAATAGGTAATAGTGACCCGACCACCAAAATGGACTTTTAAATATTCGTAGTAAAATAATACTAATTTTATACTTACATCGACGTGATCCTCACAGCAATATTGTGTGTAACACTTGAAGTATTCCATTCCACATTTACTTCACGACAACACCGTCTTTTACGTAGGTCTTCGCGGACTATAATTTTTGTAAATCATTCCCACAAGTTGAAACAAGGTTTTTGATATATTAAGCAATCAAAATCTACTGTTTAGGTATTAAAAATTATAAATCAAATCGTAAGAAACTAGCGGTTTAACTGAAATTTTTTATTATGACAATTGATGACAATGACATCTGACAATTACTTGAGTGACGGATTTATTTACTATGGTTCGATAACTTTTACTATACGATGACATTATTATATTCAGCCTCGCGAGAAGGTCAAACTAAGGTCATCAGTATATTTGTTGAAATATCTTCAATCCTCGATTATTATATCGCAGCAAATGTCGGAAACTGTTTAAAAATATTAACTGTTTAATATGTTTGGTTTTCGAAATAGAACATTTAAAAAAAATGAACAATCCTAATTCTGCCATAAGAGATTGGCATCCTTTTTATACCATCCATAGTATGTGTACTACAGTATGTTAGTATGTATACGTGTATGTAGTGGGTACAGTGTGTTACTCTATGGTTTACTAAAAAGGCTAGTCCTGCACTCTGGTGGCAGAACATTGCAGTAATATCCCCTTTTGTCTTAGGCTAGTATACTAGTACCTAAAGGAAATGGATGAGTTGATTTTTGTTTTTTCTTATTTACTGACAAATTGGGACACTATTTTCCCTCTGCCGAGGTACAAGATCAATTGTGCATGCATACAACTAGCGCGGTGCGTGTTGTACACAATTATTGTGTACAACACACACGTTTCCTAACTGGCTCTGGTGATATGGCTCAATATAGATTAGCAAAAAAGTTTACAGTAGGGACAGTCGCCATCAGATTTATCGGAGCGACCGACGTGCTAAAAATATCTGAACATGCACTCTAGCGCCTTGACAATAAGGGCGTGTTCAGATATTTGTGAGCTCCTGGGCCGACCCGATATATCTGCGATATATGGCGATTGTACCATCGGGGTTGTATATCCTTGGGTGTAATAAGCTCCTTATTAGAACGTAGTGGTTATATCCTCTTTGCTTAGAACTACTAATATCTGTGACCCAAAGACATTTCAGTGCAGGTGACAGATTTGACGTGCGGTCTGCAGCCGCAGTTGCAATAATACACTAAATACGCAAAAATGGCCATGCTACGTGCAGTCGGCCTTGTCATTAATTTTACTATGGAAATTGACAATAACATCGACGTGTCGGAGCAGTAGTGCAGTTGCGGTCGGGAAAACGTTAAAATCACCATAATTATTACGTGCAGTCGATATCGTCATTCATTTTACTATGGAAATTGACAATAACACCGACGCGTTCAGGCCGCTGCAGTAGTGTCGGAGCAGTAACGCAGCTGCGGTTGGAAATGGACAGTCACCTTTATACTCGTGTGTCCTGAAAGCTGCCAACTGTTTCATTAAAAATTAAATGGTTTGGAACAGTTAATTATGGTGTGGACAGCCCCACGCCCAACATCACCGTACCGTTAAATTTTCGGTTGTTACCGAAAAAAAAACACTAAACCAAATAAATTATGGTGATTGCGATTGCTATACAATGCACACTACCGAGTTATACGTGTTCGTAGTGTAGACGATACGAATAATACATACGAGATACACCTCAAATTTCCGGCTCACTATTTTTGCAGAGAGGTTATCCATCACGATTCAACGCGGTAAAGCGGCGAGCTGAGCAGCAAGCGGGGTAGGATTTTTGACTGCGTTTTTTGAGTGTGTTCAAAGTATTTTTTTAACATTTAATGTCATTTTAGTTTTATAGTTTGCTAATTTTATTGTAACTTTAAAGTAATGTGTAATTAGCTTCAAATTTTACTTTACATACATTTTGTTTACTGCATTACTTTTCCTTACTATATTTCTCAGTGTCTCAGATGTTTCCATAACATAATCTAACTGTATGTACTTAATCGAGGCTACCTACAGCTGAGGCACTTAATTGTTTGTATGATAGTCCAAATTGTAACACTTAGTTTACCTTGTTGATGGCTTGAACCGAAGTAAACACATCTGGGGGCATAGTCAAGATGACAATAGTCACGTGACTTTTCGTATCATCAAGTCATCCCGATACATTTTTTTTCGATGTACGGATTGTCATAGGACTAGAACTCCAGATCACAAATAGAATCGCAACACAAAGCATCTAATATTTAATACTTACCGCCGACGCGAGAAATTTTCTAGACTGAACTTCGATCATTATATTAATTAATTTAAGGGAAGATTTATTTAAATTACGATAAGCTCAGCGTTGAAAGCACAAATAACATCAAAATATTAACATAAAGTAAGATCCTATCTAGTTTCGAACTGTCTAGAACAAATACCGACGAGCAAACAGATCGGAATCAAACTCCAGAGCTCCAGGCTTCAATCTATAGACGCTTTCACGGGAAATAGTAATCTAATATTCTCTCTCAATTTAGCAATCTATTGTTTTCGTATTAAATCGTTGCCCTTAACGGATTATTTTGCTCCGTTTAATTTATAATTACTCAAGATAAGCCTTCTGTGATGAGTTTAGGATTTCGTTTGATCATTTTGTGGTTTGATGCGTACAAAGTTTATTGCTTCCTTCACATTTAACGAGACGGCTATTAACTAATATCAGAGACAGATGGTTCAGATGAAAGGATAGATATATCAGGCATTTTTGGAAATTTAACAATAACTACAGGTCTGTTACCATTCGTAAGTCCATCCGATGATAATGATATGTATAAGTACAGTTGTGCAAAATGAGAAAATTTTCCTTAAAGTTACTGGACAATTTAATGAAAATTTATATTTTGGAATCAGAAAGTTTCAATACTTTACTAACTTACTTACTTATCTAAATTAAAAAGTAAGAGAAGTTTTCTAAATTTTATCTTGTATAAATTTTGGAAACTTCCCAGCCGCACGTCAGTAATGACATTTTAACATAATTCTCATAATCAGTCTAACATGTTAATCACATTATACTACAGGTATATATATATATATAGGTAAATCTTTAAGTTTGCATTATCAGGAACTCGTAACAACTGTACATTGTAAATATCCCATTATTAATTGTACCTACCTAGTTTTTTAGCAAACTTAACTTGCAAGATTTGATTGGTCAGGTAACAATAAATAGAAGCTTGTAAAAAAGAAATTGTTCTCAGGTACTTTAAAACGATGTAGATAAACTTTGCAAAGTTGTTATGAAATTTCCTGAGCGCAACTTGGAACGGGCATTTGCAGTTCTTGCCTCTTGCATTATAATGTTTTTACTTTGTTATTAAAAATTATGGCACATGCAGCATCAGTTGGTCAATGCAGACCAAGTTTTAAGCTTTTTAGTGTTGTTTTGTGGAAAGCTTTGAGCTTTTGAAACCTGATTTGCGGTGGACAAAATTAGGACGGACTGCTACAATATTTAAAGGGCTGAAAAGTCCAGGTTTTTTCAACTAGTAGTACTTTAGGCATATTAGGCAAACTAAACGGTCTTATTTTTTTGCATTGGGAAATGTTATTACATTTCTAATTAGGATCACAAACTTCGTAAAGCTCTAGGAACTAATGGCAAGTTACATGGTATAAAAAGGTTAAATGGGGGAAAAACTTCGGACAAACTTTCTCGGAGTAGGATTGAAAAAAGTTTAGATTCCGAGTCGAAGTAGAGTGACTAAATTAAATTGAAGTAGAGGGTAGATAGTATCTTTAGAAGGGCTAAAATATACCACATATTAAAATCAACGCAGATTTTTTTTATCTTGGTACTTACCTAACATTGACTCGTTGTCTAGCAGTGTCCTGTTCAGCTCAGACATCTCGGTGGCTTCACTCGTCAGTGACGCAGGAGCTTCATATTTTCTCGGAGGCTTCGTCACTGGGTTCACCTCCACTTTAAACCCCTTCTCTAACTCAGACGCGACGGAGTTCTCAATCAGAATATCCCCGTTCGATGACGTATCCGTCTTGATCAGTCTTTTCGAATCATTATTCTGTGTCGTGAAGTAACATACTCCAAAAACAATCGCACAGATTAAAATCAGAGCAGTTAAACAGCCTATTAATATAGCAAAAGTGTCAGTGTCTAAGCCAAGAATAGTGCCAGGACTTCCATATTTAGATAAAACTAGTGTTAGCGTATTTTCATCTCGACCACCTGGATTCTCGGCGACACATGTATAGTTTCCTCTGTCACTGTATCGGACGTTAATAATAGTTAAATTTACCCATCTTATCAAGTCCATAGTGTTTTCAGTCATCACATATCTGATTTCCCCAAAAGATCTTGTCTCAATAACCCTGCCATTATAACGCCACACAACTTCAGGAGTCGGGTTTCCGACGACTTTGCATATTAAGGTCACGTTTTCGTCGTAACTCTTGAGTCTTGCGTCTGGAGCGGGTTCCAGAATGGTAGGCCGGCACGCGAAATTAGATGAGTCTAATTCGTTCCAAAGTTTTTCTTTGACCACAGCGGGCTCTGCACAGGCGGTAGGGGGTGTGTATAAATTATGAGTCATCACCCAGTCTCTGAACGTTTGAAGATTGCAATCGCATCGCCACGGGTTGTTATGTAGATCCAACCCAGATAAGTTATGAAGGGCCATTAAAGTTTCTGGCTTCATATGACTGAGACGGTTGCCGTCAAATCGTAATATCTTTAGTTGGGGCAAGTTGACGAAGGCTTTAGTTCCGATGCGAACGATCATATTATTGCTGACTTCCACTTTCTGCAGGTACTTCAAGTTTCGGAATACGCCGTCCTCAAGTTTATCGATCAAATTATTGTTCAGGTTTATTAGTCGAAGTTTCTCCGTGCCTTTGAAGGTGTCTGGGTGCAAATTACGTATTCGATTCCTAGATAAATCGAGTTCTATCATTATGGCTAGCGTAGCGAATGCTGTTTTATGAACAAGTTCTATGTTACATTCTTTTAAGAAAAGTTTTTTAAGATTACTTAGGCCGACTTTCTTGAAAGCTTCTTGATGTAAGGTGAGCAAATTGTTGTTGGATAGATCTAAGATTTGTATGTCGTTGCTTAGGTTTGCAGGAACAGATTTCAGGCTGAAATTAGAGCAGATGGCAGCTTTGTTGCCAGATTGCCACCGGCAGTCGCAGGGTCTCTGGCATTCTGTGGTAAAGTCTGCCAGACTTGTAGCGAGGAGTACCACGGTGCAGGCAATTTTTATCCATGCCTTCCAATGTTCATGAGCCATTTTGCTACGTCGCTCATCGCCCCGCACGGCATTCCTGGACGGTGGTGCAGACCGGATTCATTTGTTTCTGTAACAAAGCAGAAACAAAACAAGATCAAAAGGTGTACGGAGAACGTTGGCAAGAGGCCAAAAGTTACAAGAATTTCATAATAAATTTATGTTAGTCTAGTATTTTTTTATATATATTAACTATAACTGTGTTGATATTATTTATCGTCGCCTAGTGCCCATAGTACAAGCTTTGGTAGGTAGGTTTGGTAGGTAGGACATATAGAAAGGAGTTTGTTTTGTCCTGCTTAACTGCCTGACATGTTAACGCAGAGTAAAATAAGTTTGAAATATGTATATCAGATTACTTAATATGACATGTTCATGTAGTACAAATGAGATTGTAACATTCATTGAATTCAGTGCAATATTATTGACTAAGAATTTAGATTGTTCACGGTAAACAAATATACCGGCGAGACTCCGCTCGACTAGGTTTTGTGAGAGCATAATGTTTAAATATATCGCGACAAAATATATATACAATATATCCATTTGAATAAAATTTAGATAACACATTTAAACGTGACTGACCTTACTAAACTCGACTAGGTTTTGTCGTGAATAACATTTGAAAATATGTATGCAATAAGCTAATCCATTTCAGTGACTACTTTTTACCGAAACGGTATAGATATTGTTCAGTAATATGCATTGATTGATTGATTGATAATTTATTTGTCATAAACAAAAGCTCACCCATTAGAATCTGAGTCGTAACTGAAATAGTATGGATTTTGTAAATTCGCAATCGGGAAGTAAAAAATATATGTATTTCAAATCTCACCCACGCTCTTACCGAACTGCATAGAGTAGGGCCAAGCTAACTATGCATGTTGATTGAAATGACAGTTTGTCACGCTACGCTATAGAATGAAATTTACACTCGAGGTACAGTTGGCTTGCTTCACTCGGTCGTTATACAAAACTATTTAAACACTGTAACCAACAATTTTATTATAATTAGTTCGTAAATGTTATGAAAAACACTTCCCTATTTTTCTAGTTAATTATAGCAACAAAACTTTGATATCACGCGACCCACTTAACGTAAAGACAATGTTATGATATTGTATCAAAAAAACCTTGGGGAATATTTCCCAACTCGTGTATTACGGTAAGACCGTTCACACGGCGCGAGGTCCATTCGGTTTTTTCACGTATTCGGTCTTCCTGTATACTTGCAACTGCCTGCGCCCGCGCGCGTTTCGTATACGAGAAACCAGTTTGTTCGTGTGAACGAAACAACGTAAACACAAGCGCCATTAAGCATCGTATTCTATAAAATCGTTTCGAGAATCTCGCATCCTCAGTGGCAAGACCCTACGGTATACGGTAATTTTTTTTTTTTTATGATGAGGCAGGCGTTTGACCACGATCCCACCTAAATATGCCTCGAACACGAGATTTTCACGCCTAGACGCTGTGTGAACGATTTTCAAAATTGCCATACAAATTTTGTTGTCACTACGACATTCGATAAAATCTCGTATACGGTATACGAGAAAAATTACGCCGTGTCAACGTAGCCTAACGTCCCAAGTTTAATCTCGAACAAGCCGTAACAATCGAAGTTTGGGGAAGGATTACTGAGCAATTCTTACTCATATCGTTGTATGGTTACAAGTTACAAAGTATGTTAGGCGGTTAAGCTTTTTTGTATGAGAAGACTGTGTACTTGTTACAGGGAAATAAGTGGCTGAATTAGCATATACACATGTATTTGATGTTACTTTGATGCTTTGCGTTAAGCTAAGAAAGTGGGAAATTTGTTTTAACTTTGTAACGACTAATACGAGAATGTTGACTGTAATGAAACCTTCTATAATGGATCTGTGTTTAATTAAAGACAGAAAAACTTCTTATAAATTATTCAAGAAAGTACATGTGTTTTGATTCAGTTGTTATACTGATTAAGTGATCCAGGCGGTCACGGCACGGGTACGAATCCCGGTAAGGGTTTCTGTTATGTGTTAAAAAAAAACATTGCCATGCTTGTAATTATGGAGCTATGCTTTTAATTATTAGGTGTAACAGCTTTAAAAAATTGTATGGAATTTGTTTTTCGCTCTTATCTCTTAAGTATAATAAACACAAAAAAAAAAAAAAAATTAAAGGATAGTCGTAGTTCGTAAACATCAAATTTTATAATAGTTATTTTCGATACAAGTGCGGAAAAGAGGAACTCGTGTCGATTTAAAACACTCCCTGCGTTCGTGTTTTAATATATACATACTATATATACATATTATATATTTAATATATACTCGTCTCGAATTACCTATTCGCACGTGTATGGAACAACGTTTTTCAGTACATATGGCCCTTTAAACTTTCGACATATGCACAAAAAGTGTACTTTACGCACTAGTGCGAGAAAATAGCACCATATGTACTGTAAAAATATTTTCTATATAGTCAATAACCAGGGCGGAAAATGAGGACTACGCATGTATGTAACACCGGTCGTTCCCTTCTATTTCAATTAAACAAGGTTTCAGTAGGTCGGTATATCAAATAGCCAGTTATCCTATTTGGTATTGAAATTTAAGAATAAAATATGACCTGACACGATTTGTCCATTCAGAACAGTATACAGTCTATTTCGAGATTTGGTTCTCGACTGATTTGTTTACCTAAATTGAATTTAAGGTACTTAAATACAAAACAGAACAGTAAAAGATCTTATTTTGTCGGACTGTTTTATCCACATATATGTAGATAGGTTATATACTACAAATGCCCTAAATATATGTAATACTACAAGACAGCTCGTGACCTAGGGACAGTCCCTGAATGTTTCATTTTAACGCATTTACTGCTAACTTTTTCGTAGCGTTACACGCGTAGCCGATTCTAGCGTTTTCCCGCTTTGTAGAGGAAACCGATTACGAACAGAGCGTCCGCCAAGCGATTTAAATGGGTTTGAGAACTGTCTATTACCTATTTGCTCAACCGAAATTGAAACTAGGAATTTTAGAAGAATAAGTTACGGTAAAGCTAAGAGAGAGATAACTCGCTAACATATTATGGCTCCTCTGGCAATGATGGTCCATTACAGAATGGGCGACGATTCCATCGTGTGGCATCGCCTGGCCTGGCCATTTCTTTTGATGTTGGCCCGAAAAAAGACAGAATGGCGCTTACGCTCCATCATCGCCTATCATGGGCCACTGTAGACCATTAAGCCTTCCACAGGATCGTGATCACCTGCAATTGCCCATCATGGCGAATGGTGTAGAGGAGCCATTAAATAAAAACAAAGTGATTAAATCGTCATTCATTTTCCTTTGACTCAAACGATAAGAGCCAACATCAACAACAACAGATGTTTGATGATGAAACGTCATCTGCAGAAATAGCATTGTTAAGCTATTAAATGGCTGCCAACTAGTCAACTGGGAAACCAATTTACCACCATTAGCTGAGTATCAGCTGTATAAAAGAGAGATCCTTGACCATTAGTGTTAGTCAGCATCAGAACAGCTTATTCAGCCTTATAGCGACGCTTTCAGTGGTTATCCTGATAAGTTTCAGCCTTACACTGAGTAATTTTGGCCTCCTTTTAGAGGTATAATTACTGTACCTAAGTTGCTGCAGCAATACAGCAATTTGTGACAGCTGGAAGAGTTTAACGTATCAGCTATACAGCCCTTAATCAGCTTGCTTGTGCTACTTGCGTTGCGCTGTTACCTGCTATCGTGTAAAACGTCAGTTTCGGATGTACTTTTTAGAGCGTGACAGGCTATAATAGTGCAACTATCATAAGCATATGCATATTTTTAGGGTTCCGTACCAAAAAGTACAAAAGGAACCCTTAACCACGCTAACCAAATTTTTTTTTTAACCTGCCACTGGAAAACTGAAATTTATAAGACTCACAGCAAAGTCATTAATCACCCTCTTTGTTGTTCGCAGCGTCTTTCAAAGTATAATTAATAATTAAAGATGGCAATCGAATGATACCTGCCGGGCTAGCACATGATTAGCGCGAGAGTCTCTCGCCGCGACATAGACTACCCGTCCCCCTTTAATTCATACAGTTAGTAAAAGACGGGTAGCCTATCTCGCGGCGAGATACTGTCGCGTCAATCATGTGCTCGGCCTACTGTTAAGAGCGCCTGTCGTTCACTGAGGAGGTGTCAGAATTGCTGACTTCATTATGTAAGCGACAAGAAATGTAATTATTTCGGAAAATGTACTCGATTTAGCTGGAGCGCGAATTAATAAATTAACTGAGTGACTTATAATATCCTGAGGTCGTGGAATCGAATCCCGCTTTCAGCTCTATTATCGGAATTAGACAATGTTAACTGACGTTATAAATCTAATATATAATTAAAACCCAATCATTGTGTCGCAAACACGTGAAATTCTCCATCGATGAGTTTCTATAAGAATGTACGTATTGTGTGTTAAGTTCTACGCAAAGTCGTGGACAATTTTTATGAATAAAATAAAAAAGGTGATACTGGCGACTTTCAGCGGCGATCGCAGCTGTAAGGCACGGCCTCGTAAAATTGAACGCATCCAGTTGCGGCGACTGACAGCGCCGTCGGAGCTACGGGTATGACAGATAACCTAAAAAAGACCTTAACGTACAGGGTGCTGAATATAACAATTAAGAATATTGGAATTTAAAGCATGATCATTAAAACTGTACCTAAAAATTAATCATGCAAACAAAAGATGCTGAACCCTGGACGTGAAATAGTGTAGGCGAGATTACCGCCCCTAGTAGCGAGTAAAGACATTCGCTTGAACCCAACCAGCATAAAAGTAGAATATTCACTCACATAGTTGTTACGGGTTTAAAGGTCATAGTATACTAGTGTTTAGTGACGAACCACGGCCAGCAAAAGAGACATTAAGCCCCCTTTTGCTCAAAGTCGCCGGGTGGGAGCAAAATGATTTTTTCCAGCGACGCACGCGTTCATCACGGACGAATGAGAAGGGTGACGAAACTTTTGGTTCTTCTTTCTTTCTTTTCAGGAAGTTCACGGTTTGTTTTTATGCGACTGTGTGGCTTACCTACAGACACAAATCTTAGAAGACGATGTTTTAAGAAAGCAGATTTTTCACATGAACAATTTGAACATACATTATAACATTTGTAGTGGGGTAGCGATTAGCGGCAGTGCATATTGAATGACGTAGCGAGGGAAGACGCCCAACATAGTGCATTTAGGATCATCATCTTCCTCGCGTTGTCCCGGCATTTTGCCACGACTCATGGGAGCCTGGGGTCCGCTTGTCTGCAACTAATCCCAGGAATTGGCGTGGGCGCTAGTTTTACACACACATGGCATGGATAGCAGTGGGCACATGGCGCATTTTAGATGAGGGCAGAAAATCTTTAAACCTGTGTCAATAATGTGTGATAAGAACTAATCGATTAACACCTTATTCGGTTTTTTAAAATTGGTTCAGTAGCTGTTTTGACGCTACGGTCGAAGACAACACAAGTATAGGTACATATATGTATTTACATAGACTGGTAATGGTACTCTTCGCAAAGTCGGGTAAAAATAACACTAAGTAATCAATACTATATTATGGCGCATTGTCACCCTACAGGCCAGTTCCTCGTAAAGTGTGACCGAGTCTGGGAAAGCGTCGCGGGTAACGCCGTTTTTATAACAACTTACGGCCTGATTTGTTCCAGTACTAAAGGGAATTTATATAACACAGCAATGAGCTTTATTTCTCGCTTACACGACATTACAGTGGGAGGAAATTGGCGAAAAACTAGGCTTTTGGTGCGTGTGAACCAAGCGGTATTTGAGCGTAATGATGATAGGCGTAGCATAGCCTTAGTTTAGTAGATATTATCCTTGTATTTGAACCGGTTGCGCGACAGCTGGTTATGTTTTTGATGATTTATATATTATTTTTTTACAACTTCTCGCTAAATGGGGTGTCTGTCTAGTTTTCAGAACGATATCTATGTAAATTCTTGTAAGCAGTCCGGTTAATATGTTAATGACAAATAATAATTTACAATTTATAATCTACAAGTGATTCCATATGTTTTAAAAATATAAATTAGTAATTTCTATTCTGCCCTCGATTTCGTCTGCGTGGGATGATGATGATTGTTAAAAACTATCCTATATCCTTCGGACCTCAAACTATCTTCATAACGAATTTTATCTTAATAGGATTAGGCGTTTTAACATGAAGAGGTAACAGAGTTACTTTCGCATTTAAAAATACATAATTACTTTACTCCGAAAGTGACGTACTCCGAAAGTGGCCTACTCAGAAAGAGACGTACTCCGAAAGTGACGTTCTCCGAAAGTGACGTACTTAGAAAGTGACATACTCAGAAAGTGACGTACTTACTCCGAAAGTGACGTACTTAGTAAGTGACGTACTCAGAAAGTGACATACTCAGAAAGTGACGTACTCCGAAAGTGACGTACTCCGCCCGAACCAACCCTATCAATATCTAACGGGACTCTATTACTAAGACTCCACTGTCCGTCTGTCTGTCTGTCACCACGGTGTACCTATCTCATGAACCGTGATAGGTTGAAATTTTCACAGATGATGTATTTCTGTTGCCGCTCAAATACTAAAAAGTACGGAACCCTTGGTGGGCGAGTCCGACTCGCACTTGTCCGGTTTTTATCTAACACCTAAGCACGGGCTTTCTATGCTTATTTATGAAAACCAGTAGGTATAATTTATTATAAGAGTGCCGCGGTGCCACATAAATCTGAACACTAAAGTGCTCATTACGGTATTAATATAGTATTTTATCGTGACAGGATATTACTGCACGGCTGAAATATATCGCAATATTTTTTCACATTAGGCCTTTATCTCTTGGGCTTCTTTACAAACTTTAGCAAAATATTGAAACACACACAATTATTGAAAACAAACTGCATTTCTTGAACAGTAACATAAATTTAAGCTAAGTAATGTAACTGTTTGCAAAATAAACGTGCATTTAGCTCTGTACCTTTGTTCTAGAGCACAACGTTTCTAAGGAAGAACGTGTATCGTACCGACTCTTGGGACCAGCCGTCTAAGAGGTTGTGTTAATAAATTATTAGCAATTTGTCCTTATCTCTGTTTGGACACACGGTATACAAGTTTCTGTATGATTCACAACAATGCTTTGAGTAAACTTTTGGTAAATCTCTACACCATTCTAGACAGTTCGTTTCGTTGCCGGGCGTCAGACCGTCAACATCCCCTGAGGATGCCTCGTAGAGTCGAGTATTGTTATTTTGGTGGTGGTTTGTTATGTTTATTTGCGTATTTATTTTTGCGGTGGGAGGGTGGGAACATTAATTGCATGTAAAAAATACGCAAGTAAGTGTAACGGGTTACCACTGATTGACTAGGACGTTATCTTTTCGCGGATTAGCAAAGTAATATTTTGGTATTAATTTTGGGAAATCTCGGTTTAAGAATAGGTACTTATAGCCTCTTACTTATAGGTCTACCGTTTAACTGAGGTGGTTAAGAAGTTATTATGGTCAGCTACGGACTGGTTGAAGGCTTGGCTACATGAAGCTGAATCAGCAATTATAATAAGCTTAATTTGAATAAATTAAAAATGTTATATATAAACTAGTTTTAGTCCCGAAATTCAGCTAACTTCTACTAGAAAATCACAGCGCAACTTTTTTACCTACCGCCTGAGATAATTGGTAGACCTATTTATGAAAAATTTCTTATTACGAATTAAGTACATTAGTTCATTATGGTGCTACATTTTTAAGTAAGCAAACGTTAGTCAAGGTTAGTCATTTTGCATGTATATCAAACGAAATATTTTGCGAGAAAATATTAATAACAAAAAAATGGTTACTTAGATAAATATTACATTATATAAATATTATAAATATACGATAAATTTTATATAGTTTTATATAACCAGATATCTGTGTAGCCATTAATTAAGAAGTTTTTTGAGTTACACTTAATTATGACCCAGTAATTATTTTTTGAAAATTTACCGAGCAGCAATGTTCTGCAAACATTACGAGACACAACTGGATATGACATTACGAGATACGATGAGCTTTTTATTGTACCTAACTGCCACAAAACGTTGATGATTGTTACTTTAGAAGCTCGTATCTTGTAACTAGTGTGTTGCTTTACATTTCGGGCCGAATTATTTTGTATGGTTTATATTTTCATTGTATTTCTAAGCAAAATTTATCTCAATATACTTCTTAGGTCCTATGCTAACCACCGTATGTATACACATATTTAAAAGTATTTTTGGAGGTGAAGGAGCTATAGCAATACTGACTATAGCTACATCATAGGTGGCGCGGCGCGCCAAACATACGTCGTGTTAGGCGAATCAAGGCTATATTTAACCTAGAACCTGATTCAGATTTAACAACTTGGTATAGTTTGAACTGGTTTTGAAACGACCTTGAAGATTGCTCCTGCTGATGGTGCATGCAAAATGAAGTAAAAGTCGTGCGTGAGATGCACGCCAATCACCAAGACGATCGAAGGTCGTATCAAAACCACTTCAAAACCATAACAAGTTGTTCAATCAGAATCGGGTTCCTGCATTTGTATTGATAATTAGGTTCGTATTTTCACAGAAACGTACGAACGTGTGCTATTTCAGTCAGTCTCGGTATAAAAAGTACTGAAGTTGACTGAAGTATTTAGCATGACAAATACGAACGTTTCCGAGAAAATACGATGGAAAACAATTCTGCACTACATCTGTATCCCCTTCGTAATATTTCTAGGGACATCTTGCCACTGCTATTATACCGTCATGGAAAAAAAATACATCCATTCCCGTAAAACGTCCATACAAACCAATTTCCTGCCGCATTGCAGGTAGCGAAATAGAAAACTGATACGATCTGTTTTCTTTAGTTTCTAGCGTGTTTCCTTCCTAAACCCTTTTTATTTATTTTAAAATATAAAATTGCTTTGCAGGAAATATGGTTATTGTTTACGAAGGCACCTTATTGAATCCTGGAACTCACACAGGCACCTGTTTCACAGGAATATACATATATTCTAATCCAGATAGGATTGGACAGAAGAAAAAATGGTCCTTTATAGTGTAATTTTTAGGATTTCATGCTATAAGTAACATTTCTCAATTATACGCTTTTAGTTTTATATAAAATATCGAAGACAAAAATACTTCCACCCAAATAATCATTTTAGCGACTCTCACATCATACTTTTAGGCCAATCAAATTAGCGTTTTGAGTAATTAAATATCAGTAAGCTAATACCTTAATTTAGTCCTAAGAGCGTGTATTATGTTAACTTATATTATAAATGCTATTTGCGACAATAGGCTCGGGACTCAGCTTGTGCCGCGAGTCTGGCGACTGCACAGCGCTGTTCTTCAACCCGCACCCATCTCTTCCCTGACTTTCAACGTAACCTTTTAAAGTATTTTATCATGGTGAAAACTAAAAGGTCCCTAAGCGTATACAACATGCTTACGGTACTTTAAGCCTATTTATCGCCATACCTTCCGTCCTTTTCCGTGATTATGCGGGGCTCAAGCTTTGGTTTAGCTGGTAAAAAGCTTTGGTTAAGGTGCAGTAGTTCAGAAACTGAGTTTTTAAAAAGTCGTAGCGCTTTTTTGGATTACAATACGGCTGCCATAAATTTAATTAGCAATCTTAAGGCATTTCTTGAGGGACTGTATCGATTTGAATCTTGAGTTTTTGACTTTCGCTCGATAGAAACAAATCACAAAGATAGGTCTAAAATGCGCTTAAATTATGCACAAAATCTAAAAATATAATAATTGTTTCTAAAAATTGGCAATATCATGTTTGAGGGAACGTATCGATTACTTTTTTGATAACGTACAAAAAATTTAAATTAAATACATGATATCAGCGCTCCCGGGCATGCACGCAACTCCAGAAGGTGTTGCGTACGCGTTGCCAACCCTAACACTCCACACTCTCGTTGAGCTCTGGCAACCTTACTCACCGGCAGGAACACAAGACTATGGGTCTAGTGTTATTTAACTGCGGTTTTCTGTAAGGTGGAGGAGGTACTTCCCCAGTTGGGCAGTGGGCTAGTTTTGGTAAGATAATAAGAAACAATGGAAAATTTAAGAATGCTTTCATTTTTATGCTAACTTTTTTTAAATGTTGAACTCTACTCCGAGGGTCAAAAATCTCTCCAAGTGAATTCCCGTGATACTACATATAATTGCCGTGATACTACAATAAATTTTGGCATTAAGTCCGCCATTTGTACATTTTTCTTTGCTTGTGCAATAAAGTTTAAATAAATAAAAATAAATAAATAAATAATTAACCCTGGCAGCTTGGACCGCCATATACATTTTACACTATGGCACGCAGTAAGAGAGTAGGTATCCGCAAGGGAGGTTTTTATGGGGCAAATGCATTATATCCGGGAAAGAGGAGAGCATGTTTTTTCTAATATTTGTACACAAGGCATTCAATATTTTCAAGAGTGACTTACACAATATACCTATAACAGCAAGAAACATGTCGATTTATTTAAAAAACACTACAGTAAAATTAGGCTTCGCAAGCCATTTTAAAATACGTGTTGTTATCTCTACCTAATTGTTATACGTGTTGTTTATTACTGCGTGAGGTTTGCAGCATTGTATTGTATTGTATTGTATTGCTTTTTCTTTTCTGTGCAATTTGACATAACGTAGTGGCACCAGTGACCGACAGAAACCTATAACCGACACTTTTTTTTCCAAAAAGCCGATTACTTGTTGGCAACACTGTTATATTTTATAGGTTCTTGTCGGTTACTGGTACCACTGCGTTACGGCATCATTTTATGGATAGATACATTAATTTATTCGTATGGCATAGTCGTTTAGTCGTTTACAAAGATATTTTAAGGTTCCGTGTCCATTGGATTACGTCACTGTCGGGGGTAAACAATAAGTCTGCCGGTTTTTTATAAATGGATAGATTCATAGGGTCGACTGTACCGAAAACAAGTTGACTGACCTATAGAATTCTAATAACAATATACGAATTTCTGAGAAACAAAATTAAACCTCATTATGTATAACAAAAGGTGCTTATGCTTATGTGGAGCATTCCATGAAAACGGTAAGTTTTTAATCTAGTTTTTCTTTACAAAATTCTTTATTTATGCAATGTAAGACAAAGTATTATACGCCATATTGCATCTCTTATAAAATATTTGCTTTAATTCCGAATTACTTTGTCGACTTGCGTATTATAGTAAAAGTAAATTAAACAGTTTATTAAAAAACAAGCAGCTTTAAAACGATACCAATGTCCAATAGTACACTATAAAAAGGCAAGCCAAAAAAGACCAGGCTCGGAAAGTCGAAAAATGGGTCCGAATGTCCGTTACGTAACGATGGAATGCTTCATCTTTGCTCATGCTTTTATTAGTACGAAAACTTAGTTATATGTTGCATCGATTACATTAGATAACGACTTGGGTAATCGGTAGGGTTGAAACTTCTAAATACCACTGCCCTCTTATCCCTTTCGGACAGCTATCGATTTGCAGCACCCTAGGGACTAAAGACCTCTACAAATCTTTCAGGGTCACGCAGTGTAAGGTGTTGATTTAGCGTTAGACTTAATATTTAGCTTTAGACACTTTAAATCTGTTGAAAAATAATCTAGATGTTCTAAATAAATAATAACATATTTTATTTTATATTATTTTCCTACATATTTAAATTCAATGTATGTGGACTGAGCATAAGACAAAATGTTTTTGTATTTGACTTTACTTTACTTAAGGTGAAGTTGTAAGTGTGAGCAATCAAGGTATCCATAGAACCCATAAGCGTGTCCCACCGCTTATTCTATTTTTAGAAAATTTAACATAAAAGTGGCCGCATATGGTGGCAAAGATAAGCTGCCAGAAAAATCACATATACCAGCCCCGAATTGTCAAAAATTTAAATATCGAGAGGTTTACATATTTATTTTTAGCCAAATGTGACAAAAGTTAAGCATAATAATGATATTACGACCGTAAATACCACTTATTACATCATATTTCATCTAAATGCTACGCGGCTGGTACGCATTTAATAATAATGCCGGTAGATTTGCAATTAATAGGAGTCGAGTCTCTGCTATATGCTCTTAATATGCTCTGTCTCTTCCTATATCTACTTTCCTTACAGTCACTGAAAAATAAAAGAGCATATACTTGACGTTATCCATTCTTTACTTCTGCGTTTCAGTCCTCTTTAAATGACTAGAAATTCTCATTAATGATTTGACCTGAACGAACTAACAAACATTGTAATTTAACGAAAGCTCGTAAAAATAAAATCTCCAAATGCATAAGTCTTTAATTACCGTCAAAAGGTCAAAACACACAAATTATACGCAATCCGAATGGCAAATGTAAGTTAATGTGTTTGATTTGGTAAACAAACTATGTATTACGCGATATTGCGTGAATACAATTGCGATGGCGTGTGTGGTAAAGAAAATGGCCGTTTTCCTAATAAATAACCGAGGCGTGCGTTATACCATTCTACAATATAACAACGACTACGTATAGGAAATATATTCGTAAATAATAGCAATCTATCTAAGGAACACGTGTCACGGAGCTCACGGATTGACAATTACGTAGTAAAACTTTAAATTGCTGGTTTCTCTCAACAATCTCTATTCTTTGAAGTCCGTTCAATATCTACAAATATTCAAACAATATGTAACAAGCACAATACGAAATAATTTATTAAAGACAGAAATATTTACGGCAGGGAGAAAATACAACCGTCTTACATTTCATGAATACTTAAAGCATACCTGACGCTGTCAAAGCGCTCCATAAATATGTAAACGTTTGATATCTCCCACGAATAATTTGACATTGATGGAGGACAGCTTCCGAGCGAGCCAAAGCGACTTACCTACCTATGTTAATTTGTATGCATTATGGATAGATATTGGCATAATCGGTATATATATTACATATCTGTTGAATTGTGAGTAGTTAAATATATAAATAAATTTTCACCACACCAGCTCGTAGGCTCTCTTTGTTATTCAAAAACGAATGAGAAAGTTGCGTTTTATTCACAAGAGTGGTAAAGTAACTTGATGGCTGATGCTTATTTTGAATTGGTACCTCATGTTGGCTGGTTTTGAATGATTATATATTTAAATAGCGTAAATTTGCATTTGATTTTTGTAATGTTTTACAGTTAGTATTTTTTTCGCTTTGGTGTGGTGAAACAGTTTGTGTTTCACTCGGTAGCAAAATTTGTTTAACTCTCGTGTCTTGAAACTCTCGCAACGCTTAAAATTCCGCTACGCTTGTGGTTCAATTATGGAATCTTTTGCTTGCTCGGATATCAATATTAACACGAGGAGTTAAGCAACAACTTAGCCCCCTTGCAAAACAAAATTAAGTAACTATTCGATGTATTACAATTTACTATAATTTATAGCGACACTTATTGTATTGTTAATGAATATTATTTTATTTTCACACAACTAAATATTTAAATAGTCGCATTATATAGGTACAAACAAACAAAAGACAACCTAAACCAAGTAGGCAAGGTCTTAATAATTGAAACATAATACTGTCAAATGTAAATAGCTCCACTAAGAAGGATTTTCGGAAATTCAACGCCTAAACGGTTGACGTTTGAAAGTTTTAACGACTTCCACGCAGACGAACTTTAGTGGTAGAAAATTAAGAAAACTTATATTGTTACTTCAACCCATAATGCACAATGAAATTTGAAATTTGCTCGCCAGCAAACCAGACTAAAAGCCAAGCTCAGTATCTCTTTTTGCCGCAAAACTTTTTTAACTACTCGACTGGAACATCTAGTAGAAAATTATCACAGATCAAGTTCTCCCTCCCCTCTCGCCAGCTGAGAGGAGACAGGAGCAGCAAGTCCCCCCCCATCAATGGCCTTCCCGCGGCCGGGGGGACGGTGCGTAAATGCATTTCCCACTCGGAAAAAAAGGCCGCTTTTTTATTCATTGTCATTCATTGGGACTAAGTGCGAAATGATACAAAAACCAAATTGACTGTACATTGAATTGAGTTGTTAAAGTTTGTTGGCAGATTGGCAGAAAATATATCTATACATACTATATGTCAAAACAATTTTGTTTGTTAAAAATAATTTGATTACATATAGGTATTTACTGCTATGCGAATACGTACTAATCTATATTAATACACATTACCAACTTATGGCAGATGGAAATTTATTAGTTACATTAATAATATAACTTAAGTACTCAGCACATTTGATCGAAACTCTAAACTCGATTATCTAAACTTTATGATTGATGATATTAATTTCGTATGACTCAATAAATCAAAAATTGAGGTTAGGCCAACTTCGCAAATGGACTAACTAGACTAATCGATAAGTCTAATAAATCTATTAGGGACTCCGAGCACACATAACGAGTTAGTTAGCAACATTGCTACTAGGTTTCGTTGGATCTGGGTTGTTTAAACTAGCGCTACCGTATTTACGCAAAATAGGGACAACGGTTGTCAAGAAAATTAATTTAGCTTACCATGAAAGAAGCTGAATTATTCGTCAACACGATGCGTTGCGCATGTTTATCTGAAAAAAGGGAAAATAATTAAAACAATGCTAATGTCGGGCAACATTTATTTGATAGGTAAACAACTTAGCAAGTCTCTCTTGTATTTACTTGTTTACAGTTTTTAAGAACGCTTTCGTAAATAATCGTAAAGCTGGATTAAAAAGTAAAACAAAATCTTTAAAATGAAATATTTTTATATCAATGACAACCCTATAAAATTATTTACGTTTTAATTGTCATGACGTGTTATGTCCTTAGAGGATATAGCCAAACGGAGACGCCTTGTCTGTAATTTACTGCACAAAACAGTGCCGATTTTTGCGGGGGAGGGGCACGTCAAATGTATACGTAACGTAAAAATAGCCATGTCAGATAAACGTCAGTCCATACATTGTGTATGACCATTGGCCGCCAATTTTTGACAGAGGGGAACGCCTGTTAATGGCTACTCCGTTTGGTTATATCGTCTAAGCATTCATCGGATCTACTTGCTACGGTTGAAACATACAGATTTTTGCACTAATGTTTAACAGACTTTATCTTGAAAATGGTTTGAAATATTACCGTGATTAATAAGGGGAAAATAAAGTACGTAGTCTAAACAAATCCCCGTTTCCATAACAGTCTCATTCTGTTCCACCCGATATATGTTTTAATTATTATCTCGTGTTACAGGAGACACCCGGTATACATATTATACCCGGTATACGTATTGTTACAATAGCCATTACAACAACACATTTTTATCCCAATTTCAATCAAATGCGTAATTTATCTTTTACCATCACAATTTCAAACCTTATGTTATTCAAATGAGGACTACATTCCGACAATTTCAGATCAAGACCAACAAGATCCCACAAAGTGGCTGTACCTTCAGTTACTCAAGTAATTGTCAGTTGATGTATTTATGGTGTAGGTTCGAAGCTCGTCCGTGATTTATTTTGCGCTGGATAGGACTTTTTTCACTAAAACTGTACTCTCGTAAATGGTATTGTATTTGGCACGCCCCTGGACACTTTTACGAGGCTCATAAATTTTAAGATTTTTTCGGGTACACACCTAGTATGTATATGTAGATACATTTATTTTCTAGCTTAGATATACATGGTGGCTAAAAAATAAGTGCATTAATTCCCGTTGCCAGGGAGGTTTTGGGATTAAACTGAGCAACTCTTATAATGTGACCAACCACGAAATCGCGAAAAAAAATTACCCTCCCGTAGAAAATGGACCAGCCAAAATGTATGAAACAGCCATTTTTCTTTTTAATATGGAGAAGTGAATAGAAGAACTCGAAAAGGAAGGAATCTCTTCTAAAGGTTTCAGAATTTCTTCTGATTCCTCGTAGTTCCAGGAGCAGGACCAGCAGGTTTAGTAAACGAATTTTTGCCTCATTTACGTTACAATTTAACTACTTTATTATAAACGTGCGGGAAGAGACATGCCGAGAAGATAGAGATCAGTCCGCCGGACGATATCGGCCTGTCAGTTGTTCGGAACTGTCAAATTTTTGTTCTACCTGACAGGTCTATATCGTCCGGCGGACTGATAGTTAGTGGGCCCCTAGAACACGCAGAATAAAGCTACCCAGAGTTTTTAAAGAACTTGCTATTGTAGTAGGTATAAGAAGTATATACCTAGTAGAAAGACTAGTAGAAATAAGTAGAGAAACGTAGTTACTTAATACTATAATAAAAACCGGACAAGTGCGAGTCGGACTCGCCCACCGAGGGTTCCGTACTTTTTAGTATTTGTTGTTATAGTGGCCACGATTAAAATACATCAAGTTGCGTAAAAAAACATTTTTCGTAATGTGAATATTCAGAGAGTAAAATGAGGCCTACGTTTGTATGGAGAATCGATCGTCCCCTATCCTCTTAACAAGTCTGCTTTCTTACTAAAAACAAACAACCAGTGAATAAAGCTCTACAGGTATAACAGCTAAAGCCTCAAGTCTTTAAGCGCCTTTGTGAAAATGGCGCCAAGCTCAAGTACAAAGATGGGTAACTTAATTTTCCACAATAATATAAAGCACAGCTTGACAAAGGTGCAGTCGTTTTGCTCTTGGGTTTTTAGAAAGGATAGCTAGACTTTAGATCGGTAAACGTTAGATAAGCGTCCATAGGTGCTTGGATTTTTTAGTTTAGAGGAATAATTGAGAATAATAACATTCATTAAATACCTGAGGGCCTACCGCGAAAATCGAAATTTCGTTATCTGATAGCCTCTTGAGACCCAAAGCATTTATTTTGTTTTTGAATTTGGAACCCTTAGTTACTCAAGAAAAGTTCAAAATAGATTTTGTACAAAAAATTGTACGCGGGGTCTTAGGAGGCTACTACCGTGTCATATTCGAGGGATTTTTATTAAATATTTTGATTTGTGTTTTTAATTAGCCACACTACTCTATATAAATTATAGACTGGCCGAGAGCCTAAGTATAAGGCAGGAGTGCACGCTTGAGTTGGGCGTGCAGCGGGGGGGGCGTGCGGCGTGCATGTTAAAGAAGTGCAAACGTATAGGAGCGGCCTTAGTGCACGCTGCTCTAATCACTTGTGAGCCCGACGCCACGCTGCACGCCTCGCCGAACGCTCCGCTTCGAGCGCCCACTCAGGCCTTGGTCAGGGCGTTAGCCGCGTAATCTGAAGACGCCGGTTCGATTCCGACCTTGGAGGGCTTGGTCACTTTTTTTTAGTAGGTATATGACATTAGTAGGTATATGACATAGTTCAGTTTATAATTCATTACATGACCTTAAAAAAGTGAAAAAGGAAGATAGCAAAGAAAGAACAGTTAACAAGTTGATCCGGGGAGTAAAGATATTACGCCCAACTAATTACCTGCCTGCTTTATATAGTCAGGAGAGAAATCAGGTATGTTTCTACACAGACAGTTCGTTACAGAATCCTGTACTTAATTATATTTTTCATTATTATTAATTTTATTGTGTAAAACCATTTATTACGTAACTAGTTGTGGCTTTCTATCAGAGATTGTTCCTTAGATAGATAGATAAATAAACAGTCCCTTTTTTTAACTTGATTATCTGAATTATTCCATGAAAATAATTTTGACGGAAATTCTAATATTTTTTCTAGGTAATTCAGAAGAAATAAACTTACACTAGATTAAATAACCATAAATTCCTCCTGTCCTCACTTCAGTACGGATCTTATCATAAATCTATGAAGAAGCTATTATGGCTTTATTCTCTGCTCGTATATTAACTGGGCTTTCATTGTTTCCACTTAATGTGTTACGTGGGAAAAAATGGGACGTGGCAACATCAAGTACGTAAAATGTTATATTTGAACTAGGCCATTGCTTTACATGCAGTTACTTATAAACTGTAATAGATGTCATATATTAAAGAAAAAGTGACAAAGCCCTACAGTGGTGAAGGCCGGATTCGAACCGGAGGAATTCGTATGGGAGGTGCAAGCGCGCACTGCTTGCCCTTAGAGTTGGTCAAAGACGCCTAGTCTTACTAAGTCGAGAAATTGGGACGGGTACCGCCATGGCGAGGTGGCCTAGGGGTTCATGTTGTTAGCCGCAATAGCTAAAGACACCGGTTCGAATCCGGCCTTCACCACTGGAGGGCTTCGTCACTTTTTCTTTAATATATGTCATCTATTACAGTTTATAATTTGTATATAGTAGTGTAACAAATTTCGGTTTTGCGAGCCATATACGTGCTCATCAGAGGAGTTTGTAAAGGTCGCCGTTGTCGGACACGACATGGTCGACTATATATATATATATATATATATATATATAGTAGTGTGACTACTTAAAAAACATTCAATAAAAATAATTTGATTTGTTCCCAAAGTCGTTGATGCAGTTACTTAGTTTTCTTTTAGTTTACATTTTAATATTTGGGTAACTTTTCAAACGTTTGTTTTTATTTAGAATAACATTTTTTTGTAAAAGTTTAGCGTTTACTAATAGCGTACATTACGATACAAGTGTGAAAAATAGGAAATTCGCAACGAGTGGCAATCAATTAAAACACGACCGAAGGGAGTGCCTTAAATCGACACGAGTTGCCAATTACCTATTCGCACATGTATCGTACAACGTTTTACAGTACATTTATGTCCCTATAAATTTTCGACATAGTCACGTAACGTGCTAATTATCGCACTATTGCGGTGAAATCGCACCATATGTACTGTGAAAGTAATTACGCTTGCGCAATAACCATGAAAACTAAAAAAAAAACAAGAATGATAATTAGCGAAATTGATTTTCGCCTCGTTCAACGTTTTAGTCAACTAGATCTGTTTTCTAACTGGAACTGAATTGTTTAGAAATGAATATACATTATTTAAAATTATTGTCAAAGAATCATTGTGCCTACATGTTAACTTGTTGGCGTAATAATTAAATTTAGCTTATTTACTTTCCGAAAATGTAAAATATTTGGATAGCATTAAACATTTCTCCCATTTTCAGACAAAGCAACATTAATCCCGGCTAAAACTTCAATTGAAACATATTCCGCTTCCTCTCACTTTGTAGAGGGATTACTTAAGTTGTATAATATTCAGCAAAATTACGAGACTTTGAAAATAAGAACGGATTTTCGCACGAGTAAGCTTTTAGGAAGAAAACAACTTGGTATTAATTTTGCTTATCACAGGTACACCCAAAGAGATTAGAGTGTATAGAGCTGCCTTTCTCGAAGTGTGCTCCGCGGACCCCTAGGGCTCCGCGAAGCCTCTGTTGGGGCTCCGTCAAATATTTCGCTTTCCAAAAGGGTTCCGTCACTAAAAAAGTTTGAGGACCGCTGGTATAGAGGGTTATTGTCATAGTAAATTTTGTAGTCACAGTAAATTTACTGCCATCTTTCGGGACATGATTAAAAAACTAAACATGAAAATAAATAAAAATATCTAAAAAATTAGAGATATATGGATAAATGTTTTTCTTTTATTTTATTTTTAGGAAGCCATATGACTTCGACCCATGTTCTTTCACTGGTGTCTTAAAATTGTTAAATATGAAACGGTGTCGCCATCTACACGAGCATAGGCCAAAGGTATGGCGCCATCTATTCGAGCATAAATTTTTCTCGTATTTCCGAGGCACGTTTTATTCTTAGACTTTAATTATCTTATACAGAGATTATTGCCAGTGGATATTGCTGAACCTAAGCCATAACTAAGCCAGTTCACACACTTAAACACTGCGAACTAAGATTTTTCACGCACGGTACAGCGACATCTAGTGGGTAATTCGACAACTGAAATTGACTGAAATACACACAGAGGTTGGACACCAACTTTCGCCTCACGCACTTACATCGTAAACAGAAATGGTGTCGAAATAATCGCATAAACACGTTTTGCGTCTCCTTTTTTAGGGTCCCGTACCCAAAGGGTAAAAACGGGACCCTATTACTAAGACTTCGCTGTCTGTGTCTGTCTGTCCGTCTGTCACCAGGCTGTATCTCACGAACCGTGATAGCCTGACAGTTGAAATTCTCACACATAATTTATTTCTGCTGCCGCTATATAATAACAACAAGTACCTACTAAAAATAGAACAAAATAAATATTTATTTTTGCCGTTTTTTGCGTTATGGTACGGAACCCTCCGTGCGCGATTTCGACTCGCACTTGGCCGGTTTGTTTTGCTAAACAGTTTACTTTTATGTATATATGGTTAAACGTGTGGTATATAATGTGTGAGGTGTTTAAGGTATTTAACCTTGTATTAACCTAACTAGGCGACCCAAGCCTATCAGATCAACCTCAGAATTTAGAGGTCACTCAGATATTATCACGGTTATAGCAACTTTAGGTATTTCGTGTGGGTTAATCAGTTTTGTTTTTGTAGTTAACAAAACCATTCTGAAATTAGAATACAAAAAAACCAAAAAAATAAATGAAGATAAATATTTTGGGACAATCTTAAAGTTGGTAAGTACTTAAAGCTAATAAATTGATATTATAATGATAGTAATTTAATGTTGTAGGTGCATATTTTGTACACTACACACTTACCGGTCCATAATATTAAAGACACTTAAACAATACTTTGGATATAAGTTAGAAGAAAGTACCGTGAAATTTCGAAATATAGATATGAATTCTATACCTACACGGTAGTCAGTGTCAACACGGTAGGTATGTATTATATTATACTAGACAGACTTCTTAGCTTTTAAAAAATTAGTTTGTGTATCTTAGAAACCGACACAAAGTTGCTTTGAGGCACATAACATGTTTAATTTGAGACAATAATCAGTTGTTAATACAAATTATTTACTTATACAAATATGGTTGCACGGAATTACAGCATAAATATTCAAAAACATCAAGAGACTTACAGCTAACAGAAAATTACATTTCAAGTAAATTTTACACACAAAATTACAAGATACAAAATACATAGGAGGGATACATGACATATACACCGTAGCAAGCACCGGCTGTGGAATGCCTATCATCCATCGTCTCACAATACTTCAGATTGCATGGAGATGGACGACTGTGTACCGTGAGTGTCTGAAGTTCACAGTCGTCCATCTCCATGCAAACTCGCCTCCTTGTGTGTGTTCTACCGCTTGTACAATGGGCTGTGCTCTGAAGAATTGTTTGACATGATGCCAACGGCCGCTTTCTATCACCGCACCGCTCGCCATCGGCAGGGTGTTCATCCTCACACCCTAGCACCTAAATGGTCGCGTACTGTGCGGTTTAAGAGGAATTTCCTCCCGCGTACGCTTCGGCTGTGGAATGAGCTCCCTGCCGAGGTTTTCCCGAGGGGCTACAGTATGGGGTTCTTCAAAAAAGGAGTGTACAGGTTTTTAAAGGGTCGGCAACGCGCGTGTAATATCTCTGGTGTTGCAGGCGTTCATAGGCTACGGTAACTGCTTACCATCAGGCGGGCCGTATGCTTGATTGCCACCGACGTGGTATAAAAAAAAAATCACAATCAGGAGCGCATTGAGTAGCGTAAATGCTCGTGAGTGGCGAATTACTGCAGGACACCGCAGATATTCTCGTTAATACTTCAAAAATAAGGTAAATAACACACGCTTGTGGCTCAAGAAACATCTAGGACTCATATAAGATTACCGCAAGCTCACAAATATTAACCGTAACGTAACCCTGTAAAACAACGCTAAGATATACGAGTAATCCCTCCACGTCCATGTTTTGTCGCGTCTCCGAGATAGTTGCCGAGTTATGAGCGAACGACAAAGGTGAGCTGTTGGTAGGCATGTTAAATATTTATAACGAGGATGAGAAACTTTCTGAAGTTAACGTCAAATATTAAATTGTAGAGCGGTACTGAACGTTTTGAGTTACCAACCCTTATTAATTATTCTCAATTTTCATTGAGTATCTGCAGCTTACTGTGTACATTAAGTAATGTACAGTAAGCTGCAGAGATAATTGACCCCCCCCCCCCTAACCCTGTTCAAATAAGTTTCTACACAGGGTATCAGTTATATCTGCAGCTTACTCTATATACCTAATTAAACTAAATTCTTTATTGTATGAACCGCCGCGGATACAATCGGATACATATAACAAAAAACTTACCTCCAAATGAAATGTATGTATTTACCTACATATATAGTTATAACTATAGGTATACTGAGATCCCTATCTAAACCCCTTTAGAAAATAAGTGAGAAGTTACTGTAGTTACTGTACCTACTAATTTCAGCCATAAAAACCATAAAACGTAGCTTGATGAACATGTTATGCAATCAAAAAAGTCAAATTTGCACATAGAGGGTTACACAGTACACAAGCCAAAAATCTGCAGTCAAATATGTCGGCTATTTAAAAATTACTTAGCAAATCTCCCACGCCTAAATTATTTACAGCGCTGCACAGACTAAACTATTACGAAATGTCAAAGGAAAAGTTGTGGCGAGAGTTTGTGGCGCCGAAATGAGTCGACGGTGATGCATAACAACAATTGCATAGTTCACTGGATATACTTACTAGACCCCGACCACGCTTAATTTGCACTGACTTGATAACGACAATGCATGGGAGCGTTATACGTGCATGGGACCGATCTGCGTGTAAGGTGCGAATAGATACTTTTTTACCTTGTTTCTTTAGTAGACTTAAGGCGACCAGAAAACTCAACTCAACTTCCTTCAATTACCATCTTATCTTTGTTAATCCAAAAAAATCAGGACGGAAGGAGCTTATTATCTCAACATTTAGAGAATATGTTTAAATTCCCTTTCTATTGTTAACCCTTCTACGGTAACATCTAAAGAAGCCCGTAGTCCAATGCGTAGAATAAGCGTAAGTGCAAAACTTTCGAAACACGGAAAACTAGGTTTTTTCGGGATTAGACCGGTTTCCTCACGATATTTTCATCAAATAATACAAGGAGTCTTAAGGTCAGTGAACCTTATTGTTACGAGACATTAATACCATTCATACACTACCACAACAGCTTTCCATGTGTTTTGTTATCGTTTAAGTCGCCTTAAGCCAGCACTAGTTAGATCATGGTACGTACGTGGGGTAAGTACGTGTAAATGCTGCCATTTAGTGAATGCGCGTAAATTTCACGGCAATATAAGGCTGGTATTTTCTTACCTTACATTCAAGCGCAAGATGCTTGTACTTGCTAGCCGCAAATGGTTCGTGAAGACGCCTTTTACTTATAAATGCATAACAAGCTCCTATATCTTTCAAAGTTTAGAAAGTATGTACACCCAGCCGCAGTAGTGCATTGTCACTTTATAAATAAATTCCATTCATAATGTGCCCATGGAATTTTGCAGCTCGATGTACATTTTGGTTTGCAGTCTTCTTTAATTATGCTCTGCTCTTATTATATAATGTATGTTTATAAATAAAAAATCTGAATCTGAATCTTAAAAATCCCTGTAAGATCCTCCTACGGCTATATTTGGTACAAGTCTGTCATGTTCTGTGGTGGGTAGGCGTCAGACTTAGCGCCCTGTTTTCGCGGATACAATATCTGACATATATACATGTATATTCATGTACTTACCGTAAGGTCGGGTTACTTTGTCCATCAATAAAAACCCATTTATTGAATTAATAAATTCTTAAAAACGATACTAAACGCTTACACAAAAACTGATTAATCACGTAATGTCGTTTTTAAGAATTAATCAATTCAAAGCAGCATGTACATGTACAAACACAGACTCATACACCAACTTGGTAATCACGTATCGTAAAGCCCCTGCCATCTCGACAGAGGATTTAAGCAGCATCTGTTCGCGAGGGACAACGTGTCTCGTGATTCGGGAATGTCATTTGCGTTCGCATTTGTGGCACCTAAACTGGGGATTGTATTGCATGTGCAGTTGGGAAGCTTGACGATTATGCCGTTTGGCGCGCTTTCGGGTCAGTTCTTGGAACCAGGCGTTGTTATGTGTTTGGCACTTTCAAGACCGATGTGATTATTAATTCATTTCGCACAGACTCGAACTTCGAATCTAAATGCTGCTACTGATTTAATTGCAGATGACCGGAATGACAAATTAGTTACGTGTCTAACCCGTATTTTGGGACACGCCATCGACAGGGTTTGGTTTCATTACTTTCATTGTACCTTTATATTGTTACCAAAATACCTAAATTTCAAAACGGAGGAGTCAAAATGCCTGAATCTCAGAATGCCTGTTTTTTTTCAAAAGACCACATTTCCAAAATGCCTTAACTTCAAATCGAACGTGGCTTCACAAGTTGGCAAAAGTAGTATGAATATGGCACATGCTGGCAAAAGTTGTATGAATATTTAACGTGAATAAATAAATAAATAAAAATAAAAGTAAAACTCAAATTAGCTACAATTACATCAATAATTTCTGTGTTATCCTATGTTATCGTCTTTCCACGGAAGACGTATAAAAAATATAATAAAAAAACTCCCATTGGCATTTAAAGAAACGTATTTTTAACATATGGGTATTTTGGAACTTAGGCGATATATGAATTAAGTCATTATGACATTCGGCCGTTTTAAGAACTAAAGAAATTGTCATTTAGGCATTCTGGGACGAAGTTGTTTTGAAATTTAGGACAAAGAGAGACAATGGCATTATGATATTTAGGCGCAATGAAACTATGGACGGTATAGAAAGGATCGCAATCTCTTATGGCTGAATTGTTGTAAAAGTGACCGCGTTAAGCTTTAAATAATAGTTCCTAATCTCTCCGGTGGCACTAGTTAGGCTCTGGGACATGAGTATAACATGAACCATATAAGGCAACAAATAACCCGACCAAATTACGTAGGTTGTTTTTGGTAGTATTTCGGTGTATGGTGGCGCCGCCTAATTACTGTTTTTTGATGGACACTTTTCATACATAGAGATTTGGCTCCTTTATACAGTCTCCATGAATGAAACCAAAGCATCGCCAGTAACAGCCATATTTGGTAAGTGTTTCACGCTCTGTGGTAAACGTCAGTTTTACCGCCGTATTCGTTGTCGCGGCCACAATTTCGCTTTGTCAACTGCCCGACAGCGAAGCGGAGCAATATTGTATTGTTGTAATTTTTAGCCCTGGCTCGGTAAATTTTATTTTGACGCGAAATACGCTTTGATTCAAGCCATTGTTGCTTTTGTTCTGTTTTTCGTTGAAAGTAAATATGACGCGCTGCCGTCAAATGGTAGAGCGCTGCAAGTCAAAAAACATAGTTTTGAGAAAAACGCGTTTAAAGATTTAAACAGTTCGGTCTTTGTAACACCTATTATTTATAAATTTATAAAAGTGAAAATTTTATAAATAAGTGTATTTATTAGATTAAAATAATCTAATATGTTTGAGTCTCACGGGAGTTTTAAAGTTAAAATTAGTGTATTTACCTAAATATTAGCCATAAAGTATTTTGCCAATAGGATCCTGATCAAGGAGGACAAAAAAACCCAAGAAAACGTCTTAGCAAAATGCTGTAACTCGTTACTCCATAGTTACATCATTTTTCCACAATTATTTCCTAGTTGCATTGTTATGGCTATTAAGTTATTAATTGAAAACATTGTAAGTGTAATTCTTAAAAAGGATGTTTAATTTAAAAAAAATACGTTACTGTATATTTTTATTTTAAATGTTAATAAACAAAGTTACCATCATTTTATCAGTCACTTGCCGCGTTTTGGCGTATTATATGCTCTTAATGTAATAATATTATAATGCAAGCATAACGCTGCCAGTAGCACTTACAGCATTCTGCTTTACCCAATGTCTTTAATATATCATCATGGATTTGAAATAAAACCGCGTTAACTATTGTTGCAATGTTTTGGTACGCTCAGACTATAGTTGCCGTGTTCTGACAGGTTTCTACAGACTTAATTAAAAGAGATATGAAAAATCTGAAAAAGGGGATGGTAGAAGAAAGGAATCATTTTTTCCAAGGTTATTTAAAACGCTGTAACTTGAGTTGCAGCGTTTTACCATTTAACGGCAATGCGGCAGTAATGGTTGAGAAAACAAAGGCTAGTGGCGAAGTAAAAGCGTGATAAAATTGTCTGTCACACTGCAGTGTTAGGTACATTAAAAAATGTATTTTTATTTGCCTACGTTTATACGTTCTGATACGGACAAACGAGGAAAACCAAGAGCCAGATGGGAAGACGACTTCACACATACGGCTGGCAAACAATGGATGGCACAAGCCAAAGATAGAGACCATTGGACATCTCTGGAGGAGGCCTTCACCCTCAACTAAGAGGGGTTCTCTACTATTGACTATGACTGACATTTAAATTACTTACTATCTGCGTTTTGTTGACTATTATTTTATTATATCCTTGTAAATTTTGATTAATACCTATTGAAATATTATTATTCACAACGAAAGGACGTAATCGCGTAAAATAAGTTTAAAATTTACCTCCGACGTTTCGAGAACGGCGTTTTCCCCGTTATCTCGGAGAAGCTGGCTAAAGTTGACATCAACATCTTCTAGGCGCGCGAGTTTTTCGAACTACCCGCAACACACAACACACAATATTCCATTTTTCAACTTTCGATATTTGTTTTCGCTTACACTTACTAATGACTGGGTTCCATGTGAATGAGATCTTAAAACCTTCGTCTCGATTAAAATTTCTATTTGATAATATTGAATTTGTTTCAATAACTTTTAATTTGTAGTTGTTATGTGTAATTTACGTTATTTTATTTATCGTATGGCTTCGTTATATGTCACTGGATACAAAAAAACTTAAAATTAAAATTTTGCCCTACTCAGGTAAGCAGCCGCTTCTTCAGCCAGGATATTGAAGTCATTCAGTCATTGGGGGTCGATGTTACTCTGCGTCCGTAGGAAATACCTTAGATAACCCTACACGTGATCCCCGGGTGGTGCTAAAAGAGTAACAAACTTGGCAGCTGCACTGTCCCATCAGGACCTCGCAGCGCTCACTGGATTCCTTCATATGTAATTTACGTTATAACAAAACTTATGGCTAGACTAGATAATTACGTTTTGCCCCCACCTCATCATAAAGTTACGACCCTTTCCGCACTAACGGTACGGCCTGGCAACCAATTTTTTTCAATCCGCCTACACGGAATTGTTTCCAATTACAAATTTCCTAGGATAAAACCTGGGTCTGTCTCTCCGACCTTGGCATTTGGCGACCCCTATCATCCCTTTTAAATAATTGGCCGCTTTGCGCCCACATTCAGCGATGGAATGAAAAATTAGATTCGTACCCATGTACTCGTATAAACAGCCGGTTAAAGCCCTGTGCACATTAGATGCGTGGGCGTAAACGCGCGCGTTGTAATATACAGATCCTTATGAGAGACGGCACAGTCATTGCTTGCGTGACGTGTGCGTGTGCGGCTTAAGCATTGCGGCATTCGGTGTGCTCTGGCCTTTAGCCTGAGAATCAGGTGCATTTAGAACATTAAAATTTAATATTGTCTTCGGTTACCGCGATAGTTACTCATGAAATAAAACTATGAAAAACGGATTATATCGCGTATATTGAACCACGAACGCTGTAAAGAGTTCGAAACGTCGGGATGTATTATAAATTCAATATACGCGATATAATCCGTTTTTCATAGTTTTATTACATTAAAATTTGTTTTGATGTGTACAACGCACAATGACTGTTTTAAGCAGAATGCTTACACGCTTCAATAAATCTATATTAAATCATAACCAAACGGAGACGTCTTGTCTGTAATTTTCTGTACAAAAAAGTCTGCCGATTTTTGCGGGGGAGGGGAACGTCAAATGAATACGTAACGTAAAAATAGCCATGTCAGATAAACGTCAGTCCATACATTGTGTATGACATTGGCCGACTATTTTCGACAGAGGGAACGCCTGTTAATGGCTACTCCGTTTGGTTTTATCCTCTAAGACCAAAATAGTCTTAAATGAAGAAATTTGGTAACCATACACTCTCTCTGTTTATTACATCGACTATAAAGTCTAAGAAATTATAGGAAGGATTTACCCAAGGGTGACGGTGTTAATAAATTTATCTTTCGCATGTGTAGGTACTTTGTTGCTGTTTTTAGGGTTCCGTACCTCAAAAGGAAAAAACGGAACCCTTATAGGATCACTCGTGCATCTGTCTGTCCGTCTGTCTGTCTGTCCGTCTGTCACATCCTATTTTCTCCGAACCTACTGGACCAATTAGGTTGAAATTTGGTACACATATGTAAGTTTGTGACCCAAAGATGGACATGTAACGTAAACATATAAATTTTAAACATGGGGGCCACTTTTGGGGGGTTAATGAGAAAATTAAAAAATCAAGTTTGTCAAACTATATCGTGTTACATATCAAATGAAAGAGCTCTTTGTGAGAATCTCAAATATATATTTTTTATAATTTTAAAGTAAATAGAAGTTATTCAAGAAAATAGGCAAAATATGGCCTTTACCCCCCCTTTATCTCCGAAACTACTGGGTCAAAAATTTAAAAAAAAGTACACAAAATAGATCTTTACCTATAGATCACCGGAAAACTTATTAGAAATGTGCAGTCAAGCGTGAGTCGGACGTAATTACTTAGTTTTTGATCCGACCCCCGAAGCCTATGGACGCCTGGAACCCCAGAGATGTTACATACGCGTTGCCGACCCTTTAAACACCTGTACACTCCTTTATTAAAGAACCCCATACTGTATCTCCTAAATAAAGCTTTCATATTTCCCAATCCGCTAACCTTACGTTTTGGTACAGAAGGTAGTAAAGGTCAAAAGTGGTCACGTTTTTAGGGTTCCGTACCCAGAGGGTAAAAACGGGACCCTATTACTAAGATTCCACTGTCTGTCTGTCCGTCTGTCACCAGGCTGTATCTCACGAACCGTGATAGCTAGACAGTTGAAATTTTCACAGATGATTTATTTCTGTTGCCGCTCCCATACAACAAACGTGTTTTTTTTGCCTTTTTTGTGTAATGGTACGGAGCGCTTCGTGCGCGAGCCCGACTCGCACTTGGCCGGTTTTAATTATTAATAATTTAATTTGTACACATATTAAATCACATTTAGAAACGGGTCTATCGCAAATTTATTTTGTTACCTTTATTTACCGACGTTTCGACACAGGTTTCACTGGTCGTGGTCGCGGCTAACTGACGTCCCAGCAAAATGTCAAAACAATATGTTATTTAATATGTGTTCAAACCGCGAAAGTTTTAAATGTTATAATTTAATTTGTAGTCTGCCTCTTTCGCACTCATGAAATGTTCATATACGTGATGGCTTCCTTTTCATTATCTGTAATCGTAAGCGTCATTGTGGATTTGTGCGAATAAACAATAGGGATCGACATATTCGTTTATTAAATGACAATAGTAATTTCAATTGGGTAGTTAATATACCAATAGCATACCAATATAACACCGGTATACCGATATAATAGGGGTATCAAGGTTAGCAATCAAACGGCCGGACACATCATACCCTAATTTCGGGAGAATCCCGCCCCTGAATCCGACCACCATTAATTAATCTTTCGCACGTTGTGTTCGTAGCGTCGGGAAAACAAATAATTTAGTAGTAAATATTATAGGTAAGCTGCGTATTTTGATGTTAAATTTTATATAAGCTGAATTAGTTAGGTATTTAGAAAAATGTATTTATTTCACAATTATGATAACACTAAGACAGAGGCGTAATGCACAACGCAGGTTTTGTCAATATATTCAAAACACATATGAAAGTTGCAAAACTCTTCGTCTAAATGTACAGCTAAACGCCGAAATTTGCAAGTTGCGGGCATCTTTCTCTTTTACTCCAATTAATAGAGTAACAGAGAAAAATGCCCGCAATTTGCGAACTTTGTTATAACCCAGGTTTTGTCAGGTGCCTACCTATACTAAATTTAATGACAAATGCAAATTTTAGTTCCACCCCTCTCCGATACTCACTCGGATCAAAATGTGCCAATAATACTGGCGGCATTCCTTCGCTGAATGGCCAGTGATATTTGTACTACATAATTTTGACTACGGTGTAGGGTTTGTGAAGTTAGGGCTTGTAGAGTTAGAAGCTTGGCTCTACATGAGATCTGATAACTTTTTGACAGTGCGAGCCTTATGGTTTCGTCTTGGCAACATTTTACATGTTTTTTTTGGCGGGATTTCACTTCTTTCTGTAAGTTGCTTATGACAATCTTCCATCACCTAATTTAAAGGGTGGGGGGTGATTTGCAAAAAAATCCTGAAATATTTATTTTGTTATTTATAACAAGGAGTCCCTATATCAATTTTCAGACGTCTAGTATCAACATTAACGGAAGTCTCATCCAAACTTTCATCCCCTAGTTTAAGGGGTTGGGGGTAAAGTTCCAAGTTTTAGAATTTTTATTTGTTTATGTACTAATACTAGCTTACATGCCAAATTTCAGCTTTCTAGGACTTCAGGGAGTACCCTAAAATTTTATGATCATCAGTGAGTGAGTGAGTGAGTGAATGACAAAATCGGGGTTTTTAAGATACGAATAAAGTGTAAAGTTAATTAGTGCACTATCGACAACATATCCCGAGAATTTTGTTTATCTGGTATAATCCAAACCCAAGTTATGAGGGTTCAAAAAAAAGCGAAGCGTTTTGAGAAAAGGTAGGTAGTGCCCTTGCGCTTCGCTTGGCTTGTTTTGGCGGCGGCGTTACAGATTCGTATCAGATTTTTTTTTTTGTATTATACAGATACCGACCTCAGGCAGCGAAGAGAAGTAACAATTTATAATTTATTATAATTGAATTGTAAATTGAATTGAATTATAAATTAAAAATAAGCAGCAACACTAAAGTACACTATATTGTTAAACATCTTGAAAGTCCAGTCCGTTAAAAACTGAAGCTTTACCTGAGAAAGTTTAGGTCATCATCGTTATAAAACACCCACAAATAAAATAATTCTCATTTCGTTCTATACAAACATTTCATACTCACAGAAACTGGATCATTTTGACACCATGCAAACAATAGTCACACTCACATACAAACAATAGTCACAAAACTTAATATCTCACAACTTCTAAATTCTTCTCTAAACAATACACCTCGCCCGAGATACGACCCGCACTAACTCAACTGGTATCATTTCACAAAAGGATTTCTCTCATTGCACAAAAGTATTTGGACTATTGTCCCCGCGCTATATTATTATGCAGATGTGTGGTAGAATTCCTCAAAAAATATTTTTGTTCAATGAAAAGCTCTGATAGGAAAATCATAATTATGTAATTTTATTCGTATGTTCCGTGAAACTAAAATAAAACGTCGCTTTGACTTTAACATTTCGATCCTCTCACGCTGACCGTACAAAAGGTAAATCAGATTTGCATTCGTGTGATTCGTGTTATGTAAATTGTACTCTATCCCTTAAACCCTATAGTATAGTTTACAAGCATCACATCTAACATGGAATACGAGATTTAGTGGCTTCAATTTCTGCATAAACGTTTATCTCTTGCTTGGAATTTAATGCCACGTATTTAACCGGTCAACTAATTAATCGGATTTCGGTAGCTTAAAAAAAATAGAAATAGGTATTAAAATTAATAGTTTGGCAACTAAATCGGAGCCTCAAATTATTTCAATATGAGCAGTATTTTAATGCAGTTACAGCTTTTGTTTATTTTAAGGCAAGTACCAATTATTTATTTGGCAACTGAATTATTATATTTGAGACTATTTGTGAAGCACATTTAAAAAAGAAAACGACTATCTAAATATAAATTTAAAAATGAAGTTCTTAGGTAATCTTAAGAAAAGGTAAGTACGCGCAAATAATGATGTGTGCGTTGTTACTCGTTTTCATAAACAAATGATACGTTATTACAAAAAATAAACCAATATTCATAAATTTTGCTGCTTCCACGATTTAAATAGTACCTGAAACGATGTGCTCAATATGATTACTTAGGTGTAAACAACTATATGACAATTGACAAAACATATTAAAAATCATACTACAATAATATATATATTATGCTAGAATGACGCTTACGCTTATGTTAATGGGGTTGGCAACTGTCAAAGGTTTGCATAGATGGCGCCATCATAGCTTGCCCCTTTTCCTATTAGATTTGGCTTAAAAGGCTGGCACCCAGGGCATTAAAAAAACAAAAAATTGACACAATTCTAGGGATTGACAGGGCAAGCTATGCTGGCGCCATCTGATAAAAACTTCGACCGGCCAACCCCATTAAAGTGTGCAAAAGAGGAGCCATCAAGAGGGACGTGACCACTTTGAGCCCCATAGCGGCCGCTAGTGGCCACTTGAATGTACTAAAACGTAAGGGTAGTGAACTGGAAAATACAAAAAGCTTTATTCAGGAGATACGGTGGGTGATTATACTGTTATAAAAGCAAATAATTTAACTTTAATAATTTTAATTTAACATATATTCTGAATTCAATTCACAAATGACATCATTCCGATTATGGACTCGCTTTGATATTTGACAGGCAGGCATTTTTACGTTTTTATGTACCTTTCGTTTCGCATTCAGCCACGTCTACAAATAAAAAAAGCCATTCACTCCATCCAACATTCGTACCAAGGGTTCATCCATTAATTACGTCAAAAGAATTTAGAGGTTTTTTGACCCCTCCCCCTCCTTGTCACACTTGGTCACATTTGGCAAACCCCTCCCCCCTGGTGTGACGTCACATTTTTTCAATGAAATCGGCGAAACGAATAAAGTACCTATTATTAATATTTTATCAAAATATTTTTGACAAAAGAAATATTAGTAATTTTATAACCCAAAATTGATTAGGAAAGAAAATTAAACGAATAACAACGATTAACGTTACAAAAACTTGTTATTTAACTGTACGGCGAATAAAATAATTTAAATAAGTTAAAGTGACGTGACAGTTTGTGTCTCCCCCCTCCCCCTTGTTACAACATATCACATTTTCTTGACCCCCCTTTGCCCCCTAAACGTGTGATATAATTAATGGATGACCCCCAAGTGAGCTCTACAACAAACAGAAACCCAACATTCAACATACCAAGTTTCCACTCCAATCCCCGGTATGTCCCTTTTTTATAAAACCAAAATATGACGCTTTCAATGGATGAATTCAGCATATTCGTGACGCGAGAAACCTTTCATTGCAATGCAGCCATGAAACACAGATTTACGGCGCGATTCGAGAAATGAATTAGATTCACTAGATATGAAATAGTAAATATATGTGATGTTCCACGGCAAAAGGTACCTCGTCCGCCATAAGGTACCTTTACCCGTGGGACGTCACATATCTTTACTATTTCATATCTAGTGAATCTCTAATTCATTTCTCGAATCGCGCCGTTAGTATATTTTCTATAGATATGCCGATACGCGTGCGCCTGTGAAGGACAGAACATGAGGAATGCGACAAAATTAAAAACACGTTGTAACATTCCTGACAACAGTCAGGTTCATTGTGACCCACCATAAAACCACACTATATTAATGGTGGGAAATAGAAAAAAACCGGCCAAGTGCGAGTCGGACTCGCGAACGAAGGGTTCCGTACCATTACACAGAAACCGGCAAATAAATAACATTTGTTGTATGGAAGCCCCCCTTAAATGAGTTATCTAGAGTTAGATCAAGATAACTGCAACGAACAAGTTTGGGAACAAATCAAATTATTTTATTAAACATTTCGATTTGTGTTTTTCTAAGTAGTCACAATACTATATATAAATAAATTAAAAACTGTAATAGATGTCATATATTAAAGAAAACCGGCCAAGTGCGAGTCGGACTCACACACGAAGGGTTCCGTACCATTAACTATAAAAACGGTCACCCATCCAAGTACTGACCCCGCCTGACGATGCTTAACTTCGGTCAAAAATCACGTTTGTTGTATGGGAGCCCCACTTAAATCTCTATTTTATTCTGTTTTTAGTATTTGTTGTTATAGCGGCAACCGAAATATATCATCTGTGAAAATTTCAGCTGTCTAGCTATAACAGATCACGAGATTTAGCCTGGTGACAGACGGACAGCGGAGTCTTAGTAATAGGGTCCCGTTTTTACCCTTTGGGTACGGAACCCTAAAAAAGTGACAAAGCCCTCCAGTGGTCAAAGATGTATTCGAACCTCACTAATAATCTTCTTTAATATATGACATCTATTACATAACAGTTTTTAACTGTGCAACGGTTTTGACAGCACAGACTGTGCAAATGTTACTTATACGTCATGATTTCATAGAAGTTTGACGTTTGAAATAACACTTGCCTGTGCTATCAAAATCAAATCACTTCTAGCTATCTTTTTTTTTTTTTTTTTTAGTTTTGTATTAGTGTCAATGTAGAATAAGGTCAGGACGAGGCTTGTGCGGATTACGTTTGTGTTTTGACAAAGCATGTGGCGGATTACCTTTTTGTATGATTTAATTACTAAATAAATTTACCAACGAGTTGAGAAACTCTTCCATCGAAATCTTGAAGTCAGTTATTTAAGTCATACAGGGTGAAATTTTAACCACCGTTCATACTCTACATCACTACGTACTTTATAGGTCATACTGAACAACTTTTACAATGGGACTAATGCCAAAATCGCGAAAAAAAATTGGCTGTTTCATAGGTACATTCCGGTTAACGTGATGCCGCTGATTTCCATAGGACAGACAATTTTTTTTCGCGATTTCGGCATTGGTCCCATAATAAAAGTTGTTCAGTATGACCTATAAAGTCACTACGCAGAGTACGAATGGTGGTTAAAATTTCATTTTATATAAAAGCACGACCGTGTGTCACATTAGGTACTAAGGTGACATAATTATTTCAGCATCAAGCAGCCGTAGGTACATTAACGAGCCGCTGCGCTTGCGAAATGCACCGTCACCGCGCCACGTTAACTTGGAATTATGTTTGTTGTAAAATATTTTAATGACATAGCATATAGTGGTACAGTCGACACACTTTTGAACCTTACTCTTTTGTAATAAGGCGAAAAATATAAACATATCTTTAACCTCGACTGTACATAAAATTGTAGAAATAAAATTAAATGGAACTAAAGGCGAAACCCAGTGGCCACCACCAGTTGACTTGTCACTACAATTTTTTTTTTACATTTACATTATACTAGCGACCCGCCCCGGCTTTGCATGGGTTACACAAAACCTTTACAAACTTTAATACCTTCTTGCATGAATACCGAATTTCTTTATAGACGGTGGTTAGCCTATGCTATGGACCTAAGAAATATGAATGAGATAAATTTTGATTAGAAATACAATGAAAACTTTGACCATACAAAATAATTCGGCCAGCAATGTAAAGCAACAAGTTACGAGATACGAGCTTTTTAAAGTCACTGTCAACGCTTGTTGGCAGTTACTATGAAAAGCTCGTCTCTTTTGCTGCTCCTCTGCTGCTCGGTAAATTTTCAAAAAGTTATGCGTGGTCATACATAAAAAAAATATACGCGTCGACTTGAGAACCTCCTTTTTTTTCGTCGGTTAAAAATTAATTACGGGTTTCATAATTTAGTGTAACTTAAAAAACTTCTTAATTAATGATTACACGGATATATTCTATATCTGGTTTAATTTATTGCCCGTATTGGATTTACACACTGTATATAAACACCGGTATCTATCTATAACAAAGTAAGTAAACAAAAAGTGACGTGGCTAGTTAAAGAAATATCAGTTTTGACACTGACAGATCATATTCATAACAAATCCAGATCAAATTCATAACCTGGAATATAAATCAGAATCAGCCCCTTGTCATTTTACAATCGAAATCCCCTAATTCGGCTTAGTTATTTATAAACACTGAAAAGTTTTCCCTTATTAATTATTAAACAGCCTATTAACAGCTTACGGTTAATTAGAAAAGCAAATAAACCAGAAATTACTTAATTCACTTTTCATAAAACCTTCACCAGTGGAAATAACTTATTTATACCCGAAAATGTTATTAAATTAATCTTAAAATCTACTAAACCCAGAAATAAGGCTGGAATTACTACAATAGCGAGGTCACGTGAAAGGTTGTAGGTACGGACTGGACGAACCAGGTAAGTGCAAAATATATTATTTAGGGTCACCCCACACGTCTTCCGAGCATCGGCGTCTAGTCAGCGCTATGGAAAATGGCGCCGCTGCGCAGTGGGGCGTTTTTTAAAATCACACACAGTTTCGTTACAGTCACAGACAGTTTCGTTATTATTAAAACTATCCTCTTAACTTCATGATCATGACCAATATTTTTAAGCATCTGACTATTTACTTAGGTACCTATCCTTTACACAAGTATATAATCTGTCCTATTACAACTGGTACAGTCACCTAAAGTCATAATATTTTTAGCTTTCCTGCTACCGACACATATGGTCCATTAAATTATACATTGTTTGAATTATATTGCATTTAACTATTATTTATTGTTGACTTTTATGTTTATTTATCATATGACATTTGTATTAGAATGTTTTTTTTCTTTGTTTTTTAAAGATGTGATTTAATTTTTAAATGTTTTAATGTAATTAATGTGTAAGTGTGTGTAGCACTGTGTACTTGCATGTGGTTAAATAAATAAATATAAATATATATTAACAAAATCTTCGAATTTGAAAAAATCAAGTGTCTTATTATATTATTTCTTAGTTACGGTATTTTACCAGTGAGGATTTAAAGCGGCTTCAGTAAGGCATTTACCCCATTCTGCTTTTTACCGCAGGTAACTTATGAATTGGTAATGAGCTCATTTAACGTTTTAAGGGAAGGTTTGGCCAAGGGAATAGCTAAGAACGTTATTTAGGTATAATGAAGATACCAAACTACCTATTTAGTATGATACCTAACTATGTATCATCAATGTGGTTTGAGGTTTAATATGATGAAGGTACACAACTTTGAGAATCAAATTATTTTATAAAATTTCATTTTCATTTTCATTTTGTATATTTTTAGTTTTAGTAAGATGGCATATAGTCGAGAAATTGGAACCGGTTCCGCCATGGCGTGGTGGCCTAGGGGTTTAAGGCATTAGCCCGGATTGTAGAGACGCCGGTTCGATTCTGGTCTTCACCACTGGAGGGCTTTGTCACTTTTTCTATAATATATGACATCTATTTCAGTTTATGATATGAAGGTAGTTAAAATCGTAGAGAATTCCATTGTAATAATTATCGTCAGTCATAACATAACGTTATTAGATTTTATTAGTTTTACAATGGGACAAGGTTGTTCGAAACAAACTTTGCTCCCGAGTGAAGCACGACATGCTTTACCACACCAACACAAGGAAAATACTAAAACATTACGAATAAACCCCTCGCGCCAACAACAGCCGCCGCGGGCACTCGAGCCTGAGGAAGGGCTCCCGACGGGTCCGAAATATGTCGCCAATAGCGACTAAAAATACTAGTGAGTGTGAACCTGGTGATCTAAATATTACAAATCAAAGTCAAATGAACGTTATTAAATATTTATCAATCATAATCATCATTTAAAAGTCAATTCTAACAGCCAACATTAGGAAACAACTCAAAATTTGCATCAAGTTACTTTGCCACTTGTGGATAAAGTGGAGTGATCCCATAAGGGTTCCATTTTATCCCCTTTTGAGGTACGGAACCCTAAAAAAGACCATTGATGGCCTGATTTCATCGTACACAATTTTTCTTTTCCTAATTGGTTGAATTTTGTGTTTCATTCCTCCACTACCTGAAGGTTATCTGAAAGATATCGCTTTTTAGCGATAAGCCTACCTGTCCTTTTGTTTACCTCTGTCTTTATATAATATGTGTGTTTTCTCGTTAATTTATTTTGAGGTTGTGCAATAAAGAGGATTTATATTATTTCTATTTGTATTTTTATTTGTTTTTTTTTGTAGAAGGTAGCTGAGTTTTGGGACTTAAACTAGTTTATATCACATCTTTACTTAGGTATTAGTACTTTAGTAATACAAATCATCTTTATGCAGCCAAGTATCTGACTATCTAAGTATATTAAGTTAATAACTTCTTAAGTTCTTACCAACCGCATCAGTTAATCGGTAGACCTATGCATAATTAAATATAAAGCGCACGAAAATTTTAATAAACCTGGTTTAGACTCAGCTAGTCTTAAGACGACAAGCTGGTGAACACAATCCGCGAGCTAAGATAAGGCTTTTAATGAAACCTCCGCTTAACTTAGTCGCTTTGCAAATATAATGGAAGCCAACGAATTCATTATTTTGCATAACAAAACCCCAGCAAGTGAGAAACGACGGTTAAACAATAACCTCTTAACAATAGGGTTGCTTCTCGAAAAATGTTATCACTAACGAAGGACAATTTGGGCGGTGAGTACCTAATTAGAGTCATTATGGTGAATTAAGGCGCAGGATGAAAATTATGTTAGAAGTCTACTTATTGGTCAGTTATCTCAGGCAGTTTTTTCGTCTGCGTGGAATTAGTGACAGCAGCTAAAGTAAGTATAGCGCCTAGATAAAGTCTAATGGCAATCATTCAATTTGAGTATAAGCTTAATTGCTTACATCAATTAACAGGAAATTCATTAAATATCTCAATTCCACTTCCCGTTTCACCCTCTTTAGGGATAATTTCCGACATAAAAACTATCATATGTTCCCCGAGACTCAAACTATCTCTATACCAAATTTCAACTAAATCAGTTCAGCGGTTTAAACGTGAAGAGGTAACTAACGCACAGACAGACACTTTAGCATTTATAATATTAATATGGATGCACAGTTGCCATCAGATATATCGGAGCGGCCGAGGTGCTCAAAAATATCTGAAAACGCACTTTAACGCCTTGACAATAGAGTCGTGTTCAGATATTTGGCCTTGGCTGCTCCGATAAATATATGGCGACTGATGGCGACTGTAGGAGGCAAACGAGCAGACGCATCGCCTGATGTTATGCGATGATCGGCTATACTATACATCGCCTCGCATCATTGCCACGCTGGATGGCTATGGGCATGGGCATCAGAAACGACTCGGACTCAGGACGGGGGTTTGACTAGTTGCGGGGTGTAATTATTTGTAATCTATGAACTATGTTAAATAAATTAATAATACAGACCATTATGAAATAAATTATCCACAAATAATATAATTATTTGTAATAATATAATTTTAAATTGAATAATATCATTATTTCTGTCTTCTTTTGCATAGTGCGCCTGAAGCAGAATTAGCAATTTAAAGTCTTCTTTGATGTCAATTTATTGCGGATTTCCATAATCGACAACCCTAACTTATTGCACCCGCCGACTCAACGTGCTAAGGAATAATTAAAATGGTTTTACCTCAACTTGAGCCCCAGGTATGTGTGTCAGCCAAGTTCGCAAAGCAAAAAAGTGGTCATTTCGGGCCAATTATTATTTTGCAAGTCTTGTATGATTTCAGGTTACAAAGCGTCTAGGTACCTACTGCCAAGGCTTCTGAATTTGGCCACTCAATTTAGCCACCGCTGCAAGTAAGCTTGGTTGTGAGAGTTTTGAATAAATTAGTTTTTCTCGAGTAAGAATAATAGAGTTGGTCGTAACTACTTCATAGTTATACTTTTATTGCGTTAATAATTATGATTTACCTCTTAAGGGAGCGATTGATAAGGCGTACGATTTCCAACCCGGAGCTTGTTTGTCCGAAGTTCGAACCCCAGTTTTCAAAACTTTTGTAAATATAATACGATTATCGGTTTCTCCTGGATTCTTTAAATAAGTTTTTTAAAATTAATATCAATAATATTTCTTACTTAATATATAAATCTATAGAATAGTTATTATTTCCGGCAAAGATTCCAAACAATCTCTGCCAAAATGTAAAAGTGGTAACTAAAATTTATATTTAACATAAAAAAGTTTGTTATACGTTAAATAAATTACGGTGATTATTTTATATTTTTAGGACGTTATGATTGAATGAAAATGTAATAAGACAATTCCCCGCAAACCGCAAATTTATGATTGTACCTTTAATTATATTATGTTTGTTTGTCAGTAATAAACCGTTAGAATAGTATTGACAAGCACAATTATAATGTTACATTACATGTACATACCCAGATGATATACTGCATCGATGATGATATATCTGTAAGCAAACATATGTATATTATTTAACTACACTTTACTAATATTAAATAATTAGGTAGTTAATTTTTGTAAAAAATATGTGATTTTTCGATGGCGAATGCATTAAAATTGTAAGAGGGAAAAGGATTTTAAACGTGGTGTGGGTAACGCCATCACTTTTCAGCGTGGCATCAACATCGAGTTTCTACTCCAAGGATCAGAATCAGGATCTCTAGCTAGAACTGCATGTCGTATATGCATGATTATTACACCTCAGTTTGACTTCTGAAGGTCTACCGCAAACCACGTTCGACGTGTTGCATCCCTGTCACACTTACTTACGAATTTACAAGTGCGACAGAGAGGCAACACGTCCAACGTTGTTCGCGGTAGGCCTTCAGAAGTCAAACTGGGGTGTAATAATTATGCATATACGACCCGCAGTTCTAGAGATCCTAGTCTAAACATTGAGTTATCACTACATAGTATAAAACAAAGTCTTTTCCTGCTGTCTGTCTGTCCCTATGTATGCTTAGATCTTTACAACTACGCAACGGATTTTGATGCGATTATTTTTAATAGATAGAGTGATTCAAGAGGAAAGTAAAAGTATATAATACCTCAGCATTGCACCCGTGCGAAGCCGGGGCGGGTCGCTAGTTATTACTATAGAGAAGCCATAACAAACAATGAAATTGTCGCAATCGCAACCTATACTACGCGACCAAAACGTAGTAAGCGCGTAAAATTCATGGCGCTTACGCGTTTAGGTCGCGAAATTCATGCTCCGCTTCTATGGTTTGTTGTCGAAACAACAACAACTCATGGCGCAAAATGGTTTCAATGGGTCTATGTTTTAAGAAAGCTTCCCTATTTATATTACTACATCAAGGTAATTCATTCATTTAATTCATTTATTGCATTTATAATCATGTGTTTACATAAGGTCTTACAAAGAGCATTTTACAGCTAAAGTGTTCACATGAACCCTGTTAGGGTATATAGCAATGTACTTATTAACTAAAACTTAATACTAAAGCAATAATATTTCAAAATTTAAATTTATTTTTATATATATTGCATGCAACATGACACCGATGACACGTAAAAAATACATATTTTTCATTTTAACGTCGACAATAAAATGATTAAATTTATATATAATAATAAAATTTCATTTATAATATGTTATAATACATAATTGCTTAAAATCTAAATGGATTCATTGTACAAGAAAATATGATTTACATTTTATTAACATTTACATTTATATACATTTTAATTCGATAAGGTTGTATCGTTTAAAAATTCATCGATAGAGTAATAGCACCTTTTAATTAGCAGATCTTTAAGTTTTCGTTTGAACAATTCATCTTTGGTTTCGTTTTTTATTTCTTCTGGTATTTTATTTGCTATTAGTATACATCGGTAATACGGACCATTTCTGAACATTGCTAACGTTGAAGTTGGTAATTCTAGCTGGTTTATTTTATTTCGTCTCTGTGATTTTATTAGTTTTTGTTTAAATAAATACAACACAGAACATCTCAAGAAAATCCGAATTGTATTTTCTCTGAACAAGCATTCCGGAAGGAACCAATGAAAACTTAACGATGGCGGACAAAAACCGGCGTAATCCAGTTTAGAAATAAATTTGAATTTCAACGAGAACGTCTTTCAACAATTCCTAGCTAGCTCACAATAAGTACTATTCGAGACCTAAGTAAACATATTTATAACAGTAGGTAAGCGACGTCCCACGTCACGTCCGAGTCTTCTTTTTAAAAGGTATTATGTACCTGTTGACATATGATGTTGATGTTGACCTCGCCATCTCTGTAAAGATTTACCGTGACGTTGAGCCTGATTTTGTTGGACTATACATCATTAGATATGACATCATTTAGATATCGTTCTGATTTCAGTGTACGTCCGAATTTGCATGTTATTTGATAGTAGGGAACCAACTTCAGACATGTTTTTTGCACGTTTTTTTATGTAACACTTTTTAACACTGTGGTTCTAACAAGAAGTGATAAATAAATTGAGTATAGGTACGTGAGTAAGGCCAGGATTACACTTGTAACTTTTACTTACGTAAGTAGGGACAAAGCTATTTGCTAGAATGAGATAACGATATTCATATCTCATTCTGTAGTATAGCTGTACTTACGTAAGTAAAACTTACGTGTAATCCTGGCCTAACAATCAGTCTTATATAAAACAGTGCTTGTTCTACATTTTCTCAAATGACTTTTTCGTCTAAGACGGTAATCTGTTAAACAAAAGCCATTGTCTCTTTTGTGTCACACACAATGGCACACAATGGCTGACCGCTCACACAAAAGAGACAATGGCTTTTGTTTAACAGATTATCGTCTTAGACGAAAAAGTCATTTTTTTATAATTTTTAATACTTATTTACGTTTAGGTTACTGTTGTTTTTACCCCACTGTTCTCTAAATCTGTTATCATTCGGAGAGGGATGAAAATTAGTTTAAATCAGAGCGTCTCGAGAAAATATGAGAGGATTTTACTTCACGCTTACTTTACACTTCATTTCTGTCTTCTGCTCTTACACTTAGTCGTATTAAGATGTTCTTGGAGTTGTAATATTTTGATTTGAAGTTATAAAAGCCTTTTACTGGATTTATCCAAATATTATTGCTTTTCTAAAATTAAGCTGTACTGCCTAGCGTCAGGTAATTATGACTGAAATAAAATAAGATGTGTTTTTAGGTTCCGTACCCAAAGGTTAAAAACGGGACCCTATTACTAATACTCCGCTGTCCGTCTATCCGTCTGTCATCTCATCTTTGTTTCAGATGACGTAAATTCTACTCTTTTTGGTACCTTTAAAGTGCCCGGCAGACGCACTTCCATAATAATATTTAATTGAAAATAATCAAACAAATAATCAATAATAATCAAGCTGTGATTAATATACTTATGTTGAAACTGTGTAATAATATTTTCTTTAATGTTTATCCTGAGAAGAGGAGACTATGTTTGTATGGTGAAAAGGCGAGTTCGTCCCTTTGCCTCTTAAAACTTAAAACTAACCTACATATTATAATAGGTATTAACAGTCAAAACTAAAAAAACGCATTAATGCTAATGTTATTAAAAATGACAAGAAGTTCGCGGTTCTTCTAAAATAAAATCAGTAAAACTTTTATACAGTGTGTAAATCCAATATGGGCGAATATTCAAACGGTTGGTTAGTACCTAAGAAGTATATTGAGATAAATTTTGCTTAGAAATACAATGAAAAATATTAACCATACAAATTAATTCGTCCCGCAAGTTAAAGCAACACACAAGTTACGAGATGCGAGCTTTCTAAAGTAACTGTCAACGCTTGTTGGCAGTTACTAGCAAAAGCTCGTATCTCGTAACGTCATGTCACAGTATTTATCAGTACGGTTTTTACTCACTATTATTTTTGTGTGCACGACGTACAACCGCCGCAGACACTCGTGCCTGATGATGGATTCCCAAAGAATCCGAAACATGTCGCCAAAAGCGACTAAAAATAATAGTGAGTAAAAACCGTACTGATAAATATTTTGAAATCTGTCTCACGATAGTTTAAGTGCGGTCATGTCACAGTATTACAATATGAATAATTGTAATACTGTGGTCATGTCATGTGGTGTCTCGTAATGTTAGCAGTGGGTACATCTGCTGTGTAAAATTTCAAAACATCATTAAGGGGTCTTAGTTAAGTGTAACTTTAAAAAAAACTTCGTAATGAATAAATTAAACCAAATACACATGGTTTAATTTATGGCCCGTATTAGATTTACACACTGTATACCCAACCCATACATTCTATCTCGTGGAAAACAAAAAATCCGCATTCCTTTCCATATTTGCTTATTCGCTTCCAATGTGAATAAATTGATAGCAACTGCACTGCATCGCATCGCAACATTATAATTCGCAATCATCGTAGCATGTGGCTCCGGAGCTGTCATCACAGGCTGTGATCATGACAGTGGGTAGATAACATCAGTACGATCAGTCAGGGCCTGACGTTTATCGCTACAGCACTGCAAGGAAACAGTCGACATTCGACAATAATTCCCAATCATCGTAGCATGTGGCGCCCCGGAGCTGTCAGCACAGGCTGTGATCACGAGTCACGACAGTGGGTAGATAACAACAGTACGATCAGTCAGGGCCTGACGTTTATCGCTACAGCACTGCAAGGAAACAGTCGACATTCGACAATAATTCCCAATCATCGTAGCATGTGGCGCCGGAGCTGTCAGCACAGGCTGTGATCACGGCAGGGGGTAGATAAGAACAGTACGATCAGTCAAGGCCTGACATTCATCGCAATTACACTGCATAGTGACTAATTACATAACGATAAAAAGTGTACGATCCGTCAGATTTGTGCAGCCTTACTACCAACTGGACGACTTGCGTTTCTGGTAATACCAATTTTTATCCAAGTTACTGTTCCGTAATTGAAACAAACAGCGAAGTTGTTCACTCAGTTATAATGAAATGTAAACGGTTTATTGTTCAATGAACTATCTTCTGTGTGAGTCGTTTTCATGGTAGTCTGGTGTTCATTCAGTCATTATCAAGTGAGTTTAGAACAAACAAGACAAAAATATTTATTAAGTAGGCATATTAGAAGTCAAATGCACTTATAAATGTTTGGTGAAAAGGTCAACCTCTTAGGTAACTAAGTTGGTTAGTATGAAAAAATGTGAACTATTTACTAAGCTACTTTCGAGCACTTGCAATAAAAGTTATTTCATCCCGCACTACTGTTCTGTAGTTGAAACAAACAGCACGGTTATTCACTCAGTAACAATAAAACGTGTATTGTTCAATGAACTGTCTCCTGTGAGTGGCGTAGTTGACTCTCATTTGGACCAGTTTCCAATATTGATGGTAATATCGGGATTAAATTACGTATCGTAATTTATTGATAGCAATGGACTATTACTAACAAATGTAACATTATGAAGCGCGGTTGTTTTATGCGATAAACGCAGCGTTGAACGCACGCATCAACGGAATGTAGAATAATGAAAATGCGCTTACCGCGTAAAACAATGTAGTGTCATTAGATTATTTGATGTAAAATGGGTGTGCGGCAAACACATTGCGTTTAACTCTGCGTTTATCGCATAAAACAACCGCGCGCTTGTGACGGTTTGTTTCTTAATAAATAAATAAATTACTACACTGAAAAAACTATTTTTAGCGAAAATAATCAGATACATATTTGACTACGATAACTTTACTGGAACTAAGTAGTGGTGTTAGCCGCGACCACGACCAGTGAAACCTGTGTCGAAACGTCGGTAAATAAAGGTAACAAAATAAATTCGCGATAGACCCGTTTGTAAATGTGATTTAATATGTGTTCAAACCGCGAAAGTTTTAAATGGTATAAGTACTTCTTGGTCCAAGATATATAATATAACACAAGACATTTTATTTCTTGGACGAAGACATTCTCGAGTTTCCTTATATTGAAATTCGAAAAATTTTGAAACAAGTAATAGTTTGGCAACCTCGTAATCCCAAAAATTGGCGCAGGCACTATTTTTGTATAAGCGACAGTCATTTGTTGTTTTCCTTTACCGTAGTAACTTTTTTGATGTTTTGTTTATCTCTAGAAGGTACCCCAAACCAAACCAAACATTTCAAGGATAACTTAATTTTTTTTTTAATTTTTATTCATAGACCAACTGAGATCATTGTTGTTAGTACACATAAAGCTTAAATATATGGTTAGTATTATACACTATATAACGAATGTCAATAAACTTAATAAATTAATTAATTAATAAAAAATTGAAAAGAACTGAAATTAAATCAAACAAAATACAATAAAAACAAAATTCAATAAAATTAATATCAATGTCACTAAAATATGTTTAAAAATTAAAAATTAAAAATGTATAATAGGTATTATTATCATTAATTAGAATTAAATTAAAATTAAAATTTTAAAATTTGATAAAATGTCACTTCATACTTCTTACAAGTTTTCAGGTGTCAGTGTAGGTATTGTACATCCCGGTTCAGGTGTATACTACAACAGCGGTTGAGATATGCACAGTCTAAACGGTCAGATATCATTTTCAGAATGCTGTTGGTACTGGCGCGGATCCGGCGCACCAGGGATGTACATCGCTTGCGCATAGTCGTGTGGAAACAGTCCACCCGCGCCATGGCAAACATCCCTGATGCACTGCAGTATCGCGGCAGCCCCATCAGCACCCTGAAAGCGTTATTGAACTGTACACGAAGAGAATTGTACCGTGCCACTGTGTAGTTCGCCCATAGGCCGCTAGTATATAGGGAAGTGCAGTAAGCCCTGAAAAGAGTGACCTTGACTTGATTAGAGCATTTAGCGAACCTACGGGCGATCATATTAGCTCTAATAGACAATGCTCTTCGTTCTCGTTCAATGTCCGTATCGTCTTTAAGGTCAGATGTCACGATATGCCCGAGATATTTAAATTGTGACACTACAGCGAGTACCTCGCCGCTTAATTTGATAGGTGGGATATCGGATGGGCATTTGTTTCTAACCTTAATGATGTATCAGAACAAGTCTTCTCTTAGAACGTTCTTTTTGGCATTAATAACACTAAGTTTTATTTGTAGGGGTGGAGGTAAAAAGTCCAGGAGTCAAAAGCTCCCTATGCCCATGCCCAACTCCGAAACAAAAGTCCGTTTGGGATCAAAGTGGCCTTAGTATGACGGGTTAAAATAGCTTACATAAGCTTAAGGGTGACATTTGCATTTCGATCCGAAAAGGACATAAAAAGAAAAAGAAAAACGGAAATGGGATGAATTTTGGAGTTAGGGAATAAAGGACATTTTTACTCAAGGACCCTTCCGTTCTAACTTCTAACCACCACTGATTGAAACTTGAAATGAACCTTTATAAACGGTGGCTAAAAAATAAGTGCATTCCCGTTGCCAGAGAGGTTTTAGGAATATACTGAGCAACTTTTACTATGGGACCGACCCCGAAATCGCGAAAAAAAAATTGGCTGTATCATACATTTTGGCTGGTCCATTTTCTATGGGAGGGTAAAATTTTTTTTCGCGATTTAGTGGTTGGTCCCATAGTAAAAGTTTTAACAAATAAAACATTTAACTGTAAATTAATAAAAATATTTAAAATATTTTATAAAGTATTTTTTGATTAGGTATACAAAGTTTGGTTGACATTTAGACATTTTGAATATTTAATATATGTTTATAATAAACACCTTGTTTTAGATTTAATTGCCGCGAGTTCGCAAATATTATCATATTCATGGTTGAATCAATTGCAATCACAAATCTTTTTCAGCATACGTATTTAGACTGGGAATGGGGTAACTCGCTCATACAAGGGTAAATCTACCGGAAAAACACCGCTCACATACAATAGTGGACTCATATGAGGAAATATACGTTCGAGGTATATTTCCCGCTAACCTGTTTGCTTTCCTTTGAGGCTTAGTTGCAGTGTAGTTATTTTAATTTTCAGTTTAATCTTAATGCATTATTCCGAAATTCACAAACCGAACGTGCTAAAGATGCTATCATAATTTTTTAAAAATGCTTGCTTTTTCTAATCACGACGTTATTTGAAACCAAAAATTTTAACGAGATCATATTGATTATTACTTTACTCGTAGAGCACCGATACGACCTCCAACAAAAGAGTGTACTCCCATCTTAAAAACCGGCAACGCACTTACGACCCTCCTGGTGTTGCATGTGTCCATGGCGACGGTACATTCCGCAGTTGACCATAATAACATCTTACGAATCGCCTCGGTTAAACGCCTATACAATGAGATCAAATTGAGAACAATTTCTTAAGCTAGAATACCTCCGCCTCCGCTCCGCTCGGAGCTAGTTTAAAATGTTTTTACAAGAATTTGAAACAATTCCCTTGTTTTCGTGACCCGGGATAGCTTTTTATATTGTTTTTTCTTTCTCTTCTACGTTTGTTTCCGAGGTAAAGAAGGAGGTCAACAACGTATCGATTAGTATTTCACTTCGAATAAATTCTAGAAAATGTTTAATAAATACTTGCATACCTAATATTGTCTTCGGTTACCGCGATAGTTACTCATGAAATAAAACTATGAAAACGGATTATATCGCGTATATTGAATTTATAATACATCCCGACGTGTCGAACACTTTACAGCGTCCGTGGTGGTGGTGGTGGTGGTTCGTGGTGGTGGGATGTATTATAAATTCAGTATACGCAATATAATCCGTTTTCATAGCTTTATTTCACTTGCATACCTTTTATAATTTATAATTTAAAATTTTAATCAGGCAACAAGGCCTGCAAATTTGAATATTGCAATTTGACTGCAAATCGCACAACTTTAAAAACACTTATTTCATGTTATTCAATGCTATGATTTAGTATTGTAGATAAATACTACATATAATGTATGGGCTCTTTAGGCTGCCTCTAAGGCAGGTAAAATTAGGTATATAGGCATAAAAAATAGTATTAAGTTTTACATATGCTCAAACCGCTCAAATATTTAATAATATTAAATTAGAATGCATAAAATCAACAACTTTATTAGGGATCGACATAGATACCAATTAGAAGCAGCACATACAAAACCTGACGAAAAGGGTATCGTCATTCATTTATGCCCTAAATCACCTCAAACGCGTAACGGACTTAAAAACAGCTCTTGCAGCGTACTATGCATACGCTCACTCCAGATTATCCTACGGAATCGTATTATGGGGTAATAGTACCGACATAGATAAAATATGTATTCTTCAAAAAAAGATGCATCAGAATAATGGCCAACATTGACGAAATAGAAACCTGTAAGCCATTTTTTATAAAGTATAAAATACTCACTCTTACCTCTATATATATTCTAGAGACCAGCAAATTTGTAAGAAAACATAGCGAACTATATTCTCCTGAAACACTACCCAAAAGAAACGACCGAAATTTAAATAAACTGAAACTTTCCTTTTCTAAACTGAAACTGTTCACATCTAGCCCACACTATATGTCAATAAAAATATATAATCACCTCCCAAATAACATAAAAAACGAGAGTAAATTAAGCCTGTTTAGCAAGAAACTAAAAACATTTCTGTTTGATAAATGTAATATCAGATAATTTTTTGAAGATATATAATATCTCTTTTGTGATACTTGTGATCGTAAATTGATTGTAATTGTATTTAATATTGTGCATGGCAGATTTTATTTAAATGTAAAATAATTAATTAATTATTTGGCACATATGTAAATAATAATATGTATAATTTTAGATTAAATAAGTATGTTTCCCTATGTGGAACTATGTTGCCGTGCCCTAACAGGGCGTCACATGAACAGCTTATATTTAAGAACACCTGTACCTGCTATGTGATATGCAATAAATGATTTCAATTTCAATTCAATTTCAATTTCAAACCTAATTAAAGTCTTATTGTACGTCACTAGTTTTCTAGCAAAAATGAGGTTTGGATTGGGTCGAACTACGGACGATTGTTGTAGCCCTTTTACATATCTACTTTTAATCTCAAGACACAAGACTGCTGCTATTTATTTAGTTAAGGACTTTTTCTGCTGAAGTTTTTCATTACGCCCTATACCTGAGGCCAATATTCGTCGTTCGGTTCCACGAACGAAGATCAAGATTCATGGATGTTAAGGCCAGTGACGATCTCTTATTAAATAGTTTATGCCTCACGTACTGACGGACATTAATTTTATTAATTATGTACATATTTTTATTATTGAATTGTAAAGAATTTAACTAGCAAACTGAATAAAATTTAATTTACCGCTAGTTAGCCAGCCAAAACTTAAACTAAAAGTTACAACACAACAACAACTTTATCAACCGCCCGAGCTAAGTGGACATATAACTATCATTGCATTATACTCAAGACCCGGGCTAAATTCGCCCCGTCACTTTGACATTCAAAATATCCGCGGGACCCGGCTTCGCTCTGACAGTAGCGGACAGACTAACGGTCTCAAATGAGCTTAGCAACCCATTTGGAGCTCAGCTTCGAATCCCATCCGATTGCAGAGGAAGTTATTCCAATGGAGATGTTGACTCACGTTCATCTATTAACTTTGTCACACGTTTAACTTTGTAACTGGTTGGAGATGGAGAAAATGAGCAAACTTTCATAACGAAGTGGAATTCGTAAAAAAAATTCATGATCGGATGTGAGAATTCAAAGTTTAGAAAATTTAAGCGTTCCATTATTATTTCTACCGTAAACTTGCTCGGTAGTTGCTTTTAGTAAAGTAATAGCTGGACTTGCTTGTTTGCTTGCTTCGGATGGATTTCCGGGTGTTGACTAAAAAATAGTAAAACTTGTTTCAAGATTAATAAATCATTAGCTGCACACTTCCACGTTAGTTCTATGCAAAATATACTATCAATTATATAATAAATATTAGACTTTAAACAACATTAATGAGCAAAATACAAAAAAAATATATTGTAGACTTCATACACCAAACCTGGATTGAAAAAGTAGTGATTGTCAATCAAACAGCTGTCAGCTGTGATCTGTCGAGAATTACTATTAAGCCAGGCATGTTTGGCATGGCAGCCAATGTGGAGAAAGTCTACGGTATCTAAGTAAACTATAAGAAAGTTAAAAGAAGAAAAGATAATTGTATTGAAATTATACACCTACTTAAACTAAATATTTCGGCATCAAAATAGCTGTTCAATTATCGTACATACATTCAATATGTCTTGATAAGCTATGATGTCAGTTGTTGTCATAGTTCCATATTTTATTAGTGTGACAAAAAAGCTATAAAAATGTAATTATTTCATTCAGGCATGTAATTGCTATTCTGCAGTTGATCCTTCTATGATTCACATTTATCTTGAGTTTATAACCTAGATGGCTAGTTTAGCTATCAAATCCGGACCTACAATATTTTGTACTTCGTTGTGCCTTTCCTATTCCTTTGTCTATTATGCTTACTGATGTGCCTTCGAGAATTTTTGATATTAGGAAATTTCCAGGAGGATAAAATTTCGGAAATTACTCATTGGTATTTTTGTATGGGAATCGAAATTCTCCATTTCCAAAAATAAGTTTTCTTTGTTTCCTGTTAAACTTTCCTAAAATTTCCGAGAATCTTTCCAACGCTCCGGAAACTTTCCGTAGCTCGCACATCTGTTATAATGCTAATATGTATAAATGGAGATCACAGATATCCTGGTCCGACTTATGAAACCTCATGTAAGCGCTAGGATTAGGCCAGGCCCAAAACCCGGTTTAGGACCCGAGAACGCCGACTGTATATAGGCAAAGTTTGAGAACGGCTGTCTTTTGTTCAAACCCCAGTCTTTGGAATTAGTTGATGTGTGAATTATATTATGTGGAACCAGTGTGGAACTTAATCTTTTGGGGTGTTACTTAAGCGGTTGTTTGTATTGTGAGCGGGATATTCAAATAAATAATTGCCCAGAGAGTATAATTGCCCAGTGTTAGTAATTTCCTGCTTAAGAAAAACTCAAAGTCCCAAAACTTTATTAGTCTTCGCTAGTTATTACTGGGTATTTTGGTAATGGAATAGGCAGAATATAATACTGTATTAACAAAGCTTTTATGTAAAAAAAAACATTATGTTTGCATCTCTGCATACAATATCACCCAGAGTTGGATCATGCTAACTGTGCATGCCATTTGCAATGACAAGGTATGGCAATATCATAATTATTGTCTAATTTCTATGAAAACATGGCTTTTATAATGTCATTCCCTTACTTTGTTCTATCCAAATCGGTGCAAAGTTAGCTTAAGAGTCCCCGGCAAGCTCGGCCGAATTTCACCTTCCCATACAAACGGAGTTTCGTTCTCATTTTAAAACTACGTGTTGGATTGTAATGAAACATTGCACGTATAATAACATGAGGTAATATATTATGCCTGTAATAAGTTTACAAAAATAAATAAATAAATAAAATCACTGTATTTCAGACAATAGTCCATATAAAAAAAATATTATGCTATAATATAATATTATTATCTAACTTAAACTAAGAGTTGCTTCAGTCGCCATATGACTAGTCTTATATTTATTCTATATTTACTTTTTGTTCTCGCTATGGTGATCGGATGACCAGTAACGAAAAATGGGGCTGTACAGGCTCTCGGAGACGGTCTTAAGTATTCGATTGTCTGAGTTTCTCAATCTCTCCCAGAAACCTGCTATCCGACTTCTGATCATGGCGAAGAAGTCGGGCACCCCCGCCTCCGCGAACATGCTCGATGCGCTACAATACCTTTATATAACTCCAGTTTATAAAACAAACGAAATGGAGCAAAAACAAGTTTTGTGTGAAAAACTTAAATTCGCTGTATTTTTTAACTATGGTATCTGAAGTTACATAAACTAATTACAGGCATAGATATACCTTATCCTATCGTAAGTACAAAGTTTCAGAGCAATCTAAAACTAGTCGTTTTAAAATGAGAGCGTAACTACGTTTGTATGGAGAAATTGGAGAACCAGGGACTCTTAAACAGACTCAAAAATTTTTTGCGCCAGAACTAGGAATAGAACCCTGAATCTCAGGCAATGGTTTTTAATATCGCTGTTTGTCAACGTTGATTTAAATGCTACCTCAGGCAGATGGTAACTAAATTTACAAAGTCGCTCTAAACACATTTTGTTAGGTATATGTACATACCTACCTACCGCGCATGTAACAACCCTGTAGTTGGAAGCTTCCATAGGATACGGTGACTGCTTACCATCAGGCGGGAAGTATGCTTGTTTGCCAGGGTTTAAAAAGAAATGACATAGGAACGAATATTTGTGACAAACACGACTAAATTCGGATAAAACATTGAATGAATGATTTTTTTTAACTAAATTATTTTTTGTTTCTTGATTTTTGATAAAGTAACAGAAACAAATACATCATTACATGGTATAAAACAAAGTCGCTTCCTGCTGTCTGTCTGTTGTATGCCTAGATCTTTAAAACTACGCAGCGGATTTTGATGCGGTTTTTTGCTAATAGATAGTAGATAGTGATTCAACAGGAAGGTTAATATGTATTACATCAGCATTACACACGTGCGAAGCCGGGGCGGGTCGCTACTGAATTAATAAAAATGTTGGACACACTCTTAAATTAGGTATCTGAAAGAAAGAAGAAAGAAAGAAAATACATTTATTTGACGCCACAACATAGTACATAAAAAAGAAAAGCATGCAGACAAAAAACATTTGGACGCCAAAAAGGATCCCCACTCAGCATAGTGCCGCGGCAAACCGTGGCGCTGGTTTTCTGTGGGGACCTGGCTTAATCTAAAAATAATGGTGACACGTACGCCAACGACACACAAATAAAATTTACATTGACATAAAAATACAAACATTATTAAACAGAAAATTAAGACAAACAAAATATTAATTACCGCCTCTCACACAGACACAGATCGACCTAGCCCCAAACTAAGCAAAGCTTGGACTATAAGCACTAGGCGACGATGTACATACTATAGATAAATATATAGGTAAATAACATCTATGACTCAGGAACAAATTCGTGATAAACACACAAATCAACGCCCTTACCGGGATTCGAACCCTGGAGGTCCCAGCTGCGTAGGCGGGGTCACCACTGACTAGTCTATGAGGCCGACAAACAATAAAATAAAACAACAACATAATAGGTTTCAGCTGGAGGCCTAATTGACTAATTTAATTTTATTGGATATGACATCCGTACAGTTAAGACACATTTGTCATAACTATTACCTAACTAGGAACGAAATCTTTATCTTTATTTATTAACGACCGGTCTGGCCTAGTGGGTAGTAAGGGCATTTATTTGCGTGATAAGCACAGATATTTGTTCCTGAGTCATGGGTGTTTTCTATGTATTTAAGATATTATTATATATATCGTTGTCTGAGTACCCATAACACAAGCCTCCTTGGGTTTACCGTGGGACTTAGTCATTCTGTGTAAGAATGTCCTATAATATTTATTTACTTATTATTTATTTCAGTACATATATGAAATACAGAAACTATTTACTCCATACGACGAAGTCCTTATTAAATAACATGCAAACTGCAAATCGCCGAGCCTGAATAACTACCTCTATTAAACCAATTGAAGTAACTTCCAACTTAAACGTTTGCTCGAATAAAATTCTTGCAAATTGAATCGTTAAAAAACGGCATTGCCCGAGTAATTTTGTTCTCTCAAAGCAAAGTTTAAGAAACTCTGACATCTTTTGAAGGCAACTAAGTTGTAAGATTAAGTGTTTGGTTTAATAGTTTTCTGGGTGTATACCCATTTGTCCCCGTCGGGCTCAGATGGGAATAGTATGGCGGTGATCAAGTGGGGCGGGGACAGATACACCGTTTTCTGCACTAAAATGTTACAGTTAATTTGTTTATTGCTGATCGATGGCACAGAGCCGTCCGGCATTCAGACACGATTAAAAATGTGTAATAATTATTAACGATACAAGTACGAAAATAGGAAATTCGCACGTGTATCGTACAACGTTTTACAGTACATTTATGGCCTTTTAAATTTTCGACGTAATGTGCTTAACCTGGTGTCGTAATGTAGCACTAAATGTACAGTAAAAATATTTTAAAAGACTGCTCAATTAATGAAATTAAATATTTTTAAACATAAACAAAACAATTAAATTATAAACGTTAGTAACCACGGCGTCCTCGAAACGTCGGAGGTAAATCTTAAAACTTAAATACGCTATAAGGTCCTGTTTTACAGTTGTAATGTGTAGAAATCGTGAAAGTTTAAATCAGTGATAAACGTTAGTATTTAGAAAGTAAAACAAATTTTATACCTTGAGTTTTAACAAGTAATTTTACTTAAATAAAAACTACTTGGTTCGTATGAGTTAGTGACATAATTTAAAAAAAACTATAACCCCCGTGAGAGTAAGATGGACTTTAGCTTCCGCTGCACATGCGTGAAATAGCATGCTTATTGAGCAAGTGTGATGAAAATTTTCTTTATCATAACATAATGCGGAACATATTGCAGCAGCAGTTATTAAACAAAACCCGGTTATTATAACGTTGTTGTATAAAAGAAACATTGGCGACTTGGCAGCCTTTTCTGCCTCAGGTAATATGTCAGTTTTAATTTATATTTCATTTTTAATTTCATTACTTTAAATGAAATAACAGTGTGGGTTACACTACACTAATGGACCTGGGGCATAGTTTTCGAACAAAGTAAAGGTCACATAAATTTTCTCGAGGGACTATAGGGATGTTGACAATTTTTTAGAACTGTTTTCATTTTATACACGTAATTATTACAAAAAAAAATTTTTATTCATGAATTTTTAATAAAAAATCGACTTTAATTAGTTTTGTCTAAATTTCACGCAAAAACGCTCTAAGCTATCACGTGATATGGATGACGTAACGATGCGATAAACAAACTGCTGTCAGGGCCAGAGGACGTAGTAACTATTTATTAATCTGTGCAGAGCTGAGGACCACCGTTTGACAACTTGTCTGTGCGTGTTTCTCACACCGAGACGTCACGCGCTCCGATTTGTGTTTGCAGTCACGTGATGCTGGGCATTATTTTAAATACTTTTAATTATTTTTAATTAATTTATTACGCATATTTACACTTACAAAATATGATTTTCAGCATTCTAATATTCCTTGCTATGGTAAAAACATAACATTTTATATATTCGGGATTCATGTCAACATCCTTATTGTGGGGTTCAACAAAAAAGGAGTGTACAGGTTTTTAAAGGGTCGGCAACGCGAATGTAACATGACTGGAGTTGCAGAAGTCCATACCCTAAACCTTCCGTATGAACATACGGAAGGTTTAGGTGTATAATTTGTTAAGGGTAACCCGTGCGAAGCCAGGGCGGGTCGCTACTTTGAATATAGTACATTATAAGTGCGAAAAATAGGAAATTCGCAACGAGAGGCGATAAATTGAAACTAAAACGACATGAATTGCGAATTACCTATTCGCACATGTATCGTACAACGTTTTACAGTACATATGGCCCTTTAAATCTTCGACATAGGTAGTCACGTAATGTGCTAATTATCGCACTAGTGCGGTAAGTAAAGTAGCACCATATGTACTGTAAAATACCTAAAAGCATTGTTGAATTGCGCCCCAGTATCACAGTGTTTTTATACCAAAGAAAACAACTGAAAGCGGAAATCGTGCCTGAACGATCGTGTTGTGGAGCAAATTAAAATCGTCCGTTCTCTTCTCTCATTCTGTTATATAGGGCTTGTTTAAAATGAAAATCACGTCAGCTAGATGTTTTGTGTTTGCAAAATAGAAAAAAAATAATTTTTATACGCAATAAGAATGTCTCTGAACTGAAGGTTTTCAATTATGCTATAATATCGCTGCCTATAAAATAACGATATTATTATATAGCAATAAACTCAGTTTTGATAATAGTAGTTTAGTAAACTCAGCTGGTTTTATCAAAAATATACTAAATACATATTAAATTTTTGATAAAATAATGCATTTAAAAAATACGGGTCTATATTGTTTCCCATTATGTCATAATGTATTGTTTGTCCACATTTTCGTTAGTCATAATTTGGTTTTCTCAGAAACGCTTAACTTTTCAGGGTTGCCTTAAAAAAACCTAACCTTACCTATCCTATTTATAGGATATCCTGAGGAAAATCCTGAAATGTCAACGGTTTCAGAATTATGACTAATGATAATATGACAATCATTACATTATGACTGAATAATTATGTCAAACAAAGGGACCCCAAAAAATACAGTTAAAGCTTATTTTTACTGCAATTTATAATAGTAACTAACTAAAACATTTCTTTAATTATACTACATCGCGAATATCTCAAAACGAATGCGCTCACATTTTGCGCTGGCAACTAAAATGCACCGCTAAGCAATTTGTAACACTGGTAATTAGCTGATTTTTATGAACTTTTTACGGCGATATTCAAGTTTCGCCATTCTTACGAAGACTTGCAGCTTGGCGTAATTGCAAACAAGCCTGCTTTTTGAGGCGGCAGTTCCCTATTCAATTAAAATTAATGCCGTAATTTAGGTTCATTTTTAACAATACTTTTCTGTAAAGGAAACTAGTATAAAATTTCAAGTAACTAGAACTTGAAGTTAAAATTTGCCTTTTGTACTGCCATTTCATGTTTTTTTCAAATCCTAGGCATACTTACCGAGTTAAATATATAAATTACACTATGCTACACTTTATAAAGTATGGCACGACGTTAAACAAGTTGTTACCTGTGTTTATAAAATTATATGTAATATCGGACAACTTATAATTCGGTCTCGCATCGGTCTATGCAGCCACCAAAAACGGTGTCTCTCCGGTGTTACACCATAAATCGTCTGCAATAGACACAAAGGCCAATGATGATGATACATGCTTAACATTAGAGGCGTGTGCAGATATTTGTGAGCGCCTTGGCCGCTCCGATATAATAAATCTAATGGTGACTGTACCTACAATAAGATTGTATGTGCGAGTATGAGTAGGTATGTATATGTAGGTATATGTTACGCATATGCATATGCCAGCCATCCGTGTTGAATGCGCTCGGTTGGCGTAAAATCGATACGTACTCATGCTGAATGTCCTTTCAGATGCCTTGGGCAAGTCGGAACATGTGTGCATAACTCTGAGTACTTACACAAACTGTGAAGCAAAATGTCAGTGTCCAAAAGACTAATAGGTGCTGTGGGATACAGAGTAGTTTAGCTCTGAATGGACTGCCCAGATTTTTTTTACGAAACGACTCCAAATATTTCTGATTATTACAAGGTAGAAAATCCAATGTAACCATGTCGATAACTAATATAAAGGTAATTAAATCTGCTGCTTTTGTTACATCGTTTTAGTTCTTTTTTCGAATGGGCAATGTTACTAGGATATTAACGGTAAGTACCTCGCATTTACGGTTCCAGTTTTTTCTTCGTTCGATAAATCTATAATGGAACGAGTAGTGAGAACGAGCCACTCGTACTTTTGTGGAGGTTTCAGAGCGAATCGACCATAACGCAAAACCGCCATTTGCCACGACTTTCAGGTCAATTCGAACGTGCACCTCACATCAAAACAATATTTGAATGATATTAGAACCATATCAGTTAAGCTAACTATTAGATAATGGTTTTGTAAATGGTTGGTAAATATTGACGCGTCAAAATGTTAATTAATTTAATAATTGACTGCAGAAATCGTGAAGCGTCTGGTTGACGTAACTAGTGACGTATCAGCATTGCGATACAGCGAGGAAATGCCGGCAGCATCCTTGGTACAATGCCTCAAGGGCCTATTTTAGATGTAAGCTAGTTACTAATTTCGTTTAGTAATACCACTGTATATATCTTGTATGTAAATAATTATTTGACTTTAGTTTGAACTCTTTGCTAATTTTCTCGTTAAAAAGATTACAACCAACGAGTTTTCTTCCGCGGTATCCTTTGCTTTGGTCCACACTAAGACCAAAGCACGTCGGTCCGATTGTTGCTGAAAATAGGTCAAGTCGAGTACGGCCGATTTTTGACATTTAATTAGAGGGGAATTCTGACTTTTGTCGCACCGCGGGCGATGGTAATTTATTACGTGTATAGTGATAGTGGCTTTCCCTGGGATATTTGATAAAAAAGTAGACCAAAATTAAGTTACTTACAAATATGATGTTAATTTTATTTGTATTATAATGTTTGACATTTTTAAATTGAATTGAATTGTGTGGGTTATTAGGATTTCCTTAAATATGTAACAGCCTATAAGGATGGAACATTATAATTAGGACTTTGTTCTCCCAAAAATTCGAACAAATTTGTGATTCTGAGTTCAGACTAAAAGTACTTAATATTTTTTTTATAAATGTGGCAGGCATGATACAGCTCTTCTAGAAAATCTTACCTACTAAATGGAGACGCGAACACGTACGGAATAAAAAATCAGCTATAACTATAGCTCCCCTCTTCAAACCGTAAAAAGCCGTATCAGCGTAATGTCACGTTCGTTCATAGAGCGATTTATTGAAAATGGCACCCCACGAGGAAATAATGACATAGTTCTGCAAATATAGATACTGGAAACATAAATGTGCGGTTGAGTTGCGAAATGGTGAAACTCAAAAGGATGCTCAGGATACGACCTTGTAGTCATTCACACGGATAAAGTGAAAATAGCTAGGACCTAAAAGGTATCTGCAAGTTTGCATGTCATTGCAATTAAGAGTAGCTAGTTCTTGTGATGTGTTTATATTAGATATATACATGATACTTATTGGGGCGTTTTCTAAAATAAATTTTGAAATCTGATTCTTTCAAATCTGGACATTCTTGGGCTCATTCTACTCAAAATCGACAGTATTCTTCATCCTACTATTAAAAGAAGTGTCCCAAAATGTTCATTCCATTACGTCACGTTTTATTGTGAAAGTTTATATCACTCGTATGTGCGGCGTACCTAGTGGAAAGTACAATTTTCATACATATTTTTGGGACATTTTTTTAGCATCAGGATTGAATATGCTATTGATTCTGAGTTGAAAGGCCCTAAAACACTAGGATCTGTGAGAATCAGGTTTTCAATATTTATTTTAGAAAACGTCCATTGATCTACAATACCTACATATAATAAAGAAATAAGACACTATTGAATTCAATCACATGTCAAAAGAGCACTTACAAAATGAATTTTTCCTAAAAATCGAAGGATATCTTCACAAATCGTGTACTTGGAAAACATGTGTTTCGTTAAAACAGGTTCCATAGGTATGCTCCGTAACGAGACATCGTCTTGTTAGTGGCTCAAATGCAATGCCATTCAAAGAATTCAATAAAAATCTCTATTGCACTAGAAATATAGTCAAGACTATTAAATTTATTTACTACAGTCAACAGTAAATTTACAAGCTCATATTCATTTTATTTTATTTATTAAACCCTTTAAAAAAACTTAGCAAATCTTTGTTAAATTTTGTCTCTTTCTAATAAAAACAAATGTCAAAATGACAGAACGGGAGAAACGATTATCAAAGGCTTGTTAGAGTTGACAGACGTTTATGATTGAAGCCATAAAGAAAAGGTACAGAAATGTATACCAACATATTTATGAACTCGACTGTACTTACCTATACCTAAATTTTATTTGAAATATTCGTTTTTTTTTAATGTGTCTGACTATACTCGATACCCAATATACATAAGATGTTTCATTACAATCAACAGATACACCTGATTACCTGTATGCATGGATTTATAATGAAGTAAGTAAGTCATTATAATTATAATCCGGCAATTCTACTGAACCAGACAAAACAAACAAATATTTCAGGATGTAATTATGTAAAGAGCGCCCCTTAATCCTTTTAACTCGCCGTACTAATTTAATTATTTTATCGGTCTTTAATTATTATTTATTTATTTTTAATTTTCACAATTCGATAAATAGTAGTTATATGTATTCGTGAAGTCTCACACATACTTATAACTGCAATGATTGCATTTTTATTAGCTTGTTTAAACTAAGCTAACAGAAGATTTTTATACACTTCATTGGGTAAGAGTAAAAATATTTATTAATGTATTGTATGTTCACTCCATGACGTTAATTAATTGTATAGCCATTTATTTATTCAAACACGTAGGTAAACAAAACATCAATATCGGAACATTAGAATAAAACGATCATAACATAAGATATAAAAGACATCGGAAGCGGATACGATATTATAATAATATGGAATCGATGCAGTTTATGACTGAATCGAATCGCATTATAGATCGTGTGCCACCTGGCATAGCAAAGGTCCTACAAGAGACAAGCGAAATGATTTACGCGAGTATCACACTGATCTGATAAAAATCCGCGCGCCCCAATATCTGAGCAGGACTGCGCTATGCACGAGGTATATTATTAATATTATTATAGTGATCTCAACCCCATTACGGATCCGAATACAATGTGCAAACACTAACAGTCTTAATGTACCTGCACAAAAATATTAACCTTATTTTTGTTCCATAATGTTCGCATTCATATCACTGCCAAGGCGATTGACTGAAGTTTTTGACACTTTGGCGCTTTGTGATTTTGATGTTTTTAGGGCGTTAATATATAAAGTTTAATTCATTACACTTCATAAATATCTTTTTCTCGCATTTGTTTTATAAAAAACTAGTGTATTCTATATCGTTTTATGCCCAACAGTTATTATGTTTCTTGAAAATTATTTCAACTCGTGAGCGGAGCAATTATCTTGGTCACGGCACCAATTTAGTTCGCTAATCAGGGTAAATACTTTAGAAACTAAAAGGTATGAACTTTTAGCTTTAGGGTTCCTTATCTAACCTACCATCTAACAATGTGAATGCATTAACTAAGTTGTACATTCTACGCTGCTCACCTTTTCGGATTTTCTAACTGTTGACAATGTTTGACTTCCTCTTAAATTGAAATCTGTCGAAGACTTTTGGATATGTTAGACAATTTAGTTGTTTCAATTGACATATTGCGTATGTCTATTACTGTATGGTCTTTCGATAGGAGATCGCCAGATCCCCAATATCTAAGTAGTGTATAATTTAATAAATTTAAACCCTCAAAGCTTTTCAAATTAGGCTAAAAATTATGTCAATCAAAAGTAACGTTGATTGATTCGGGTTGATTTTAATTATTAAGTCAAATATCGAAGATATTGATAGCTCCAAGTTTTCGCTTAGCTGAATGCAAAATTATGTTAAGATGAAGCTGTATAATTAATTATTAAAAGTTCCTTAACAGCATTTTTGGTTCTCAGGGGGATGGGCAGTGATTAATGGGTCCACACATAGACGCGATTTGGATTTTGACGTGTATTTTTAAAGGTTTTAAAATTTACTATTTTGACTTATGCACTAAATGTCATGTTCGTGACGTCAGTCAATACTCAACCAACAGATAGCAGCTACCGTTTGGAGTTTTGGAACTACAATATTAATCTTTAAAGTAAATTAAGATAATGTATTTTATATATCATATTTAACATCTTTCATTAATTGACATTTTTTTTATTTTTTTTAAGACTTATTTCAACCAACCGTTCTAAGTAACTGTGATCTTCATTTTGCAGTTATTACTTATCCTTCGATCACGCTTAGACTGGTGCGCCTACATTTGGTTAAGTTAAGAAAATACCAATAGACCGCGGGCCAGGAGCATATATCACAATTATCGTCTCCCGGTCGATACTTTGTCACATGATAGTTTAGATGCTATCATGAATTAAAAATTAGTCAGCCGGTTGTATCGCGGTGGAAAGACCGTCAGCTGATCACATGAACATTGAACATGTAAAAAATACGCGCCTTACCACTTTTGTCCGCAAAGTATGCGTAAAGCGTAATCTGTTTATTGAAACGCCTGATGGAATGCTACATGCAAAGTTTCATGATTTTGTTATCACTATCATAAAAAGGTAAAGCGCTTATTTTTAACATGTTCATGCGACCAGCTGACGTTCTTTCCACCGCGATACAACTGGCTGACGATTTAAATTCACAATAGCATAATAAACTATCATCTGACAAAGTATTAAACGGGAGGCGATTGTTCATGGAAATCTGTTCCTGGCTCGCGGTCTACAAGGAAGTAGATCTCGAAAGCAAAATCTGTACCAACTCGGAATCCGCCCAAACTTTTGCTGTTAACACTATCTTCATTCGAGAACTTTTCAGATTTCTCGTTAATGAAAGATTATCTGGCGAGAGTAATTAACGGAGTATTCTGAAGTTATAGGCGTTATAGTGAAAATAACAAACTATTGTTTGGCACGCTATTAGTTTTGTTGTTATTACAATATAATGTCGCCCTTGTATTGACCGATTATTGTTTTTGATTTTGTGTTTACTTTCATTTATTTCGAGAGCATTTTTTTAAAATAAATATACGGAGAAAAAATATAAAGAAACAAACGGAGAGAACTATAATTATATATGTAAATGCGATACAGTATAACATGTCACTTAACAATATCTGCTTGTCAGGCAATGCATTAGCGGCATAGCAGCACATATCGCCCGCGTCATATGCTATACACATAACACAGTACAGAGATTATGCTTTAATTAACAAATTTATTATATGATTGGCTGACTGACTTATTTTAAAGGTTTTGTTTGTTTGTTAATTTTTATTGGCAAAAGACTAGTACAGATATAAATATTATATCAAGTTTTTAAAGGGCCGGCAACGCGCATGTAACATCTCTGGTGTTGCAGGCGTCCATAGGCTACGGTGACTGCTTACCATCAGGCGGGCCGTATGCTTGTTTGCCACCGACGTGGTTTTAAAAAAAGTAAAATAATACTAACCTAAATTATATATTTCATTTCAGTTTGATACATAATAGCGTTTTACATGTTCAAAAATAATCTAAATCATATATCAATGCAATACCACTAAATGATACACTATTTATTAATTTACAATACAATACCTTCAACACAATAAAATTACAATAAAAAAAGTAAATCTAAACTAACCCCTAAAAACTAGTCGAACAACCCCCCCCCCCCCCCCCGCATAGCTCCCGACGCAAAGGTGCCCATCACACTTGCCGCGTTTCCGCGTTGAACCGCGATGGATAGCCTCTGCGCCAGGAACTACCCGGAGCGGGGGTCAAGACCCCTCTCCCGCAAGCGACGCCCCAGCTCCCCAAGAAAAGTTTTCGCCTCCGCGCACCAGCACCCAGACGTTTCCAAACATAGACGTTTCCTAACCTAAATTAATAGAAATAAAGTTCTGATTGTTCATATTTTTTCAAAAAATGGTTGTCTATAATATAAAATAACACTGTAAGTACTCGTAAGTTTACTGCGATAAAATGTTTTGAGTCTTGCTTACCAAAGTATTTTTATTTTTCCATTGTATTTCAGATTACACCTACAATCTGTCATTTCAAAATTTGTCATTTCTGGTATCTACTTGATAATATTTATTGTATGAATTATGTTGTGTGTGGCTATCGAGCGTCGAAACTTTTCATTTAAGTAAAACCTGAAATAATCTGTAGCCACCTATAAGTGTGACCCTGTTGATTTTCCATCTCTTATTCATTGGCGCTATTTTGTTTTTTTGGCTGTTGGATCTCCGTAACATAAATAAATAAATTAAAATAGTAATTGCTCCTACCTATGAATGACATAGGCTAAATTGGTTGTACAAAGACCATGTCAAACAGTTTCACACGTCTCGTCGCATAAATTATTTCATTTAGGTATCAATTTTTGACCCCGCCACGAATTCATAAGCGCAGAGCGCAACAAAATTGCTACGTAACGGCAGGTAGAAATTTTAGAGGGCCTTTTTCGAGAAACGACTACGAGTAAGTAACTTTCCTCGTAAATTTTGTCAGCATTTTGTTTCCATTTATTGTTATCTTGCGTTGTAATTTTTAAATGCTTCTTGAGTTAATGTTGCTTTTGAACTGTTTGCGTAGTTTAAATTTATGTTCTTTGAATTTTCTATTCTCACATTATTTCTCACATTTCTCACGTTTCTCACATTGTTGTTTTCTACAATGCCTAGCTTTAAAACGTTATTGATTAAAGTGGAATTATTTGCCTCGTCACAGTTCAAAATGAGTGTCAGATTTAAGGTTTCATCATTTGAAATACAAAAACAATAATTTGACTTTCGAACTTTAATTTCAACAACGATACGCAACATTGCGATTCAAAAGAGAAGCTAAAAATGTGTCACCGCATACCTTTACGGTGTATCACAAGTTTAACACTGACATATTCGCTAGCGTGTGCGTAACTTACTTTCTATACCTACATCTCGCTCGTAATCGAATATTGGTGCGAGCGAGATGTATAGAAAGTAAGTTACGCAGACGTTAGCGAATATATCAGTTTGACACTGCTAAGACAGTCGTGGTAAAGCTACATATTTACGAGTATGTACTGTAAGGGCACACCTCAAAATCAAAACGAATTTTTCACGAGAATCCTGCTTGATACAAGACCTAATCCATTACCATATTTTTATCCCCGAAAAATGAAGATGCTTAGGAATAAACATCTTATTTCAGGGCAGGCTGAGGCAAAATCTATTATCCTAATGTAGGTATATTGGAGAAAATGCGATCTGGTGTTTTCACTAATACTATATTCTAGGTACCAAAACCTGTGCAACCAAAATGTGTTAAGTACCTATCATATTTAAATGCGTTTTAACTATAAACAACAGTCACATTCCGACTGAAAGCTGCTGAGATTGATTTATCGGTAGACATGAGCAAACAGCTAAATCAATAATGTCAGTCGTCAACCGATGACAAGTCGACAACCATGTAAGCCCTGTCAATTAACTAATAACTTCATAGTCCTGATTACTCTGTTTGTACTCAAACGGAATACCGGATGGTGTTTGCGATCCTGCAGTACGCCGTGAGTACTGTGATTTCCTGACTACTTAATGCTTTTACTACTTTTAATACATAAATTTACTTAATGACTTTGTTTTTGTTCCTTTTTAACATACACAAATGATAAACTGACATTCAGGGAAAACGTATTTCAATTGTATTTGTGATTTAACGGATGTTCATGGCTCATGTTATAGGTACCTAAATATCGCCATTAAGTACTACCTACTACATTAAGTAGTACTTACTTACTAATTTATTTTTTTCAAATAAAATAAATACAAATTTTTATATAGTACAACAATCTTAAACTAAATTAAACATGCACAAAAAATAATTTAACGCTAAGTCCAACCCCGAAATGACGAAAAAGCTTTTGATTCAATTGGTTTTAATTTAGAATGCGTTTTTTTATCCAACCACGGCAAACTGATTTATTTTTTGTCGTTGTCAAACTATTGAGCCGATTTTGATGATCTATTTATTTTTGTGATCTGTGAATAAACTATATTTTACCCATCTGATAATAAAATTCATTGGGCAGTGGAATTAGTTTTTAAACTGTCAACTTGCTCTAAACTGACAACGCCAATCGAAGCTAGCAACTTCAGGCTTGTCGATATAAACTGCTAACCTTTATCAAATAATAAAACGACGTAAGCGCCACAATTTCCTGATACAAAACTCACCCTTTCCACGTATATTCCCTCTATTACGTTAATGCTGCAATTCGCTAGCTTCCGCGGTTTATACCTACAGCCCCAAGTAATTTGTTCGGAACCTATCACAATATTCTATTCGGAGCTAAACAACGTGCAATTGAGTTGTTTATGTTTATATGTGTTTGCGCCGATTTCCCGGCGGTCCATAATGGAATGTGATCTCACGAAGACGTGCTTGGAATATTAGGATTTGGAAAGGATTGTAGTGTAGGATTAGTGCTATTGGATTTTTTTTTTTTTTAATCTTTATTAAAGGGCTTTTTCGAGTGAACGAATATGTCGCCCCATAAAACATCACTTAATTAACAAAGTTAAAAAAAAATAAACAGCCAAATCTAGTATGTACATCACACATTTCTGTCCCTCAGACCGCACTTAACAACATTTAATACCTTTCCAACTACATCGGACATGGGATTCGATAGGTAGGTATTACATAACCCAATGGAACTGTCAATGTCATGAAATATTTGTCTTCTAGGTCGCTCATTTCGGACACACTCCATTAAAATGTGATATACATCTTCGACGCGATTACATAAGGTGCATAATTCCGAATTCACTTTACGCATGAGATAGGCGAACTTATTCAATGGAATGTGTCCAGAACGCAATCTTAACAATAAAACTAGATCCTGCCTACACAACACACTGTTATCAATCCACGGAGAGTTAAAAGGTTGAGGCTGAATTGTTTTATACCAAATACCTTTGTCCCGAGACCTCTCGTCAAAATATTCCTTCCACAATTCGCGACACTTTACTTTGACTAAATATAAACAATCACTATATGGGGGTAGGAGGTGAAATTCGATGCCATCGCTGCACGCCTGTTTTGCTAATGCATCAGCTGTCTCATTGCCACTTATGCCTACGTGAGACGGAATCCAACGGACGGAATTGGATTGTTTGGGAATAAGTATCTTTTGAATAACTTAAGTTCGAAATGTTGCCATGTTACGTACATATATAATCAACAAGTGAGATGAAAGTACTACAACGGCTATACTTAATGTGTGCCTATTATATTTAATGAGTTCCCTTTATTTTTGATAGAACCCATCATAAAACTAACTGTATTTTTAAATTATTTAATAATTATAATTTATTTATTATCAGCAAAAAACAAGTCCATTCATAGTTCGTGATCAGCAACGCAGGCTTCGTCAAGTGCTTACAAAAACAAATCAGCTACAGGCTTCGTCACGTACTAACAAATTATATAATCCGCAACAGGCTTTGTCAATCTTAAAGACTAAATTAAACTAGGTCAAGTCCCCATGTCACTGACAGCGTTGCCCCGTTGAATTGCCAAGGAGATCCGTTGGACCAGATACGATCCGGAGCGAGGATTGCAACACCTTTCTCTTAGTCGCCGACCCAATTCCCACACAAACTCCTTAGCCTTAGCAAGCCAAGATCCTGCAGTCTCCATCGTAACTGGTATGAAATCATACTTTGGTTCCAAGGCAGAGTACTTTAGGTATATGCTTTTGTTTCGCCACATACTCCGCAGCCGAACCAGCAGCACTAATGGCGTGACTCAGATAGGACGGGGCAAAGGTGCTAACACACGTTGCGTCCCATAGGATGCACCGACCCTTCTGCCAAGGAACCAACGTAAGACCAATGGCCATTTTGCCATCCGAACGGCACAAACCCGGAGGCTCCAGTACACAGGGAACGTTGGCTGAAACCAAAGCCCTGCGAACTACCTCATTTACCGAGAGGTGACGCGAAAAACGACCAGCGCACCTCTGTCCATCCTCCTGAACCATGGTTCCACATATATAAATGGAACCGAACCTTCGAACCCAACCGTAAGGCAGCCGCGATCCCGCGAAGAGTTTATTTAATTCAATCTGATAGTGGTTAACAAGAACCTATACCTACACACAACAATGAAAATTAGCTATCTTATGCTGCAACGGATGCGTGGAAAAAACCGGGATAACCGTGTCAGTATATGTGTAGGCTTACGGTAATAAATGGCGGTTTGAAATACAATAAGTCTGTTGTGGATGATATCATCAGAAATTAGTAGAATTGTATGGTTAACAATATTTAGTTGTATGCTGCACGACCCTCAAATCCCATTAAGAAATATTAAGCGAACATAACTTATGTTGGCAAATTATCAGATGCAATTTACAAAAACTTTGAAACACAAAAATATGATATGGCCTAGAAGTCCAAATATGCAAAAAAAATGACATTAAGTCTGCTATTACATGTTTTATGACTTAATTAAGTAAGTATTAAAATGTTACACATAAAGATTTAATAAATCGTTATCTTTAATAAATAAATCTTTACATTTATCCATTTGCAGCTCAGCAATATCACCAAAATTGTCTTATAAGTCAGAGAAAAAGACACCATGAAAAGAAACACTTGAAGATGAGATGAGCTCGTGTTTTCAAGTCATTTCAAGTGGAATAACTTTTAGGCAAAGGCGTTAAAAGAGCAACTTTGCATTACGTTACATGAGAATATGCCAGCGGGGAATGTGTGTGGGCTCATTTACAGCGGGCAACAGTCAGCCACAAATGTCTACTCTGCCCCACTACACATTTATTCACTAGTAACAATGATCTAAACAGAAATATTCTGCGTCTTTAACTTATTTTATTTCAATTTATCAAAATTAACATTACTTAAACTTAGTTAAAAATCTTTACTATATAATATTTTATTAACTAGGTAGTGCGACGGACTTATTCCCTAGTCCTAAGTTATAATAATATTTATACATGTTCATGTGAATATTTCACTTTAATTGTGTGCTTATTGCACTATTTTTATCAGCGTGTAGGTAAGGCTGCGTCTTCACTAGGCGCGAGCAGGTCTGCATGGTTGCCAATTATATGTATTAAAAATTAAAGATATCTAAAATATTGATACGGTTTTAACACCCCCTGGCACTGAATAAAATAACCGACTTGGTATCACATCATCACATTACATCTCAAAACTTTTTTGTAGTAGAAGAATTGCGTTGCGAGACTTGCATCTTTTTACATGTAATGTTTTTGGTGGGATATAGTATACTTAAATAAAATCACTCGCAATGGAGACCCACCTTTGGCGGTGTTAGTACGTTGTTTTGATATAATTCCTTGTTTCATGATGCCGTATGTTGTTGTGTGCGATGAATGCAAGTATTTACGATTACATGTGCGCTACAAATACGATTCTAGCTCATCGCCTTCTCAAGAAGTATAAGTATTTGCTATTTTATATTTTAGTACATATAGCATTTATGTGGAATGGAAGATGCGTCGCTAATATACAAACTTAAACATCATTAAATGTGCCATTCTCAATCAATAGTAGATTGTTAACCAAGGGATGAAAGGCAGTCATTTCTGCCGAGGTATTTTTGGCGCTCGAACGCAGTGAGAGCGCCAATAGTCCGAGGCTGAAATGATGCCTTTCACCCGAGTTAAACACTCTACTTTTCATTTCGAATACGAGGAAAGTAAAATGCATGTCTTTTTTAAAACATGACCAAGTATAATTTTTTATAGTATTTTTAGGTACCCTACCTTCAGTTAACAATTTAGGCAAAAGTGTCTCTATTTATAGAATGGAGAGTCAAATATCAGAATGGAAATTGTATAACAAATACATTTAAATTCAAATTTCAATTGCTTATCGTAAAAAAATTCAAAAAATCGTACTTCGAACGTAAAATGCTCTAGTGCAGACACGTATCATTTTCTGCACACCTTTTAGAACAACAATGACCTTCTTTCAGAGCATGAGAAATGAAAAAGGGTATTTATTGTCTGTTGTCAATAAGGCGCTATATCCATATAGCTTCAATTTGAAATCAACCTTATTGATAAGCGACAATGTGGTACCTTTAGGTTGAAAATGTCACAAATTACCTTTTAACCGTCCTGCGTTAAAATATTAACACACAATTTTGAATCTATATATTTTTCCCTTTACATGCAGAATAACTTAGACAATAGTTTAGATTTCTTTTTATAAAGCACCTCAAGTTAAAATTACCGAGGTTTCTTTACTCGGTATCCTAGATAGGAAGTTCCAGAAAATAGAGACAGACTACCAGGTAAATAATAACGCAATTCCCGGGCTCCCGGGAACAAGGAAAACTTTTTTTTATTTATAACAAAAAAATATTTAGGAAACGAGGGTAAAATTAATGTTAAAGAAGTTTGCTCAGCTGTTCAGAAATCTTTTTCACTTAAGTGAAAGTAAACATACAATATCGTAAGAAAACAACTAGGGAACAAATCAAACTATTCTTAGTAGGTAAATACTTGATTTGGGATTTTGTAAGTCACTTTACCATAATTATATGAATTATAAACAGAATGTCATATACTAAAGAAGTAAAGAAAAATTGACGCAGCCCTTCAGTGGCCTTCGAGCCTAAACCGGCGCGGCGTATACAGCTTACGCGGATAATAATACATGTGTATATTATCCGCGTAAGCTATTTATTAGCTAGGTATTTAGTACAAGACAACTATTTCAGTTTATAATCGTAACAATACTCTGGTGAAATTAATATTCGGATTCAATGCTGCGACAACAATGCTGCAACGCTGCTGCAATCACCATCCATCTGCATATAAGCTTAATATCAAGCTAATAAATCGACGAACAACTATCCAAAAAGTTATATCAGTGGTGGCTCTGCGAGCTGTAGACCTCGCGTTAAGATTCATAAGCTTAAAAAATGTAAAAATACAAAAATACTTACATCTTTGAGTCATTATCACAGCGTACTCGCAATAGTCTTAAGTGCCATACACGCTAATGGCACCTAAGTGCCTTTTATGTCAATTTTCACCATTTAAAACATTTCCAAAAAAACTAAATGACAGAAAATAGTACATTTCGATGCTAGTGCGGAAAGTATCTCATTACTTCACGAGTACCGAGATATCGATCGAGATGAGACTCGGGACGAGTGAAGAATGACATATCCGCACGTGTATCGAACGACGTTTTTTAATACAGTTGCGAAAAAATAAGAAAAGCAACAAGTAAGGAATGAATTTCGAAACTTTTATATTATTAATTCTATGACATCATTGACATTGACATTATGAAGAGGTGTTTTTCTAGCTTTTATTCGACTATAATAGATTTTTTTATTATCATTGAACCCACTTCAATGAGTTTTTTTTTCAAATGCATGTTCTATAAGACAGAAACAATTGTTAATATTAAAACATTGTACTATTATTACCTAAATATCGTTATTTTCTATTATTTGTGTATCGTATATTTATAAAAACAATATCGAATGTTGCCTTTGGAAACTTAAAACATTCTTGCAGTAAGAAAAAATACGCCTCTTCTTTGACAGGCGTTCCGTTCCATTCAGACATTAAGAACGGTTTTTCAACATTAAAAAATAAATGTGTTATAATACTTATAATGATGAAGAGGTAAGTAATAAAATATTAAATATGCATATTTTTCGTATTCTTACATTAACAGTAGGTTTTTATGTGGATTACGACGTTTATAGGAAACTAATATTAACACTCATCAATAAGTAGTCATGAATTGGAACAAGTAAAAATTTTAAAAAATTGGAAAAGTAAAAAGCACTAGTTCGGGAAAACCAACTTTCCGCACGCTAAATAGCCACGAAAAGTAGCACTTTTTTTGCAACTGTATTAAAAATTAATTTTAACTAATGAAACTGCTCACAAAATTTCACAAGATTCGGTTGAGAATTGTGATCTGTATAGAGGAGAACATCCAGACATACGAAAGCAGTTTGCCCGAGTTCAGACGGAGACCTTCGCTAACGCTTCGGTCAGTAAATCCTTGATATAAGCAGTCAATTACAATAAACCACTTCATTAAAATATTTCAATGCTGCTTTTGAAATCTTACATAAACGATACCAAATAGTTATAGATCTATTTTTCGTAAAATTATTGTTTATTTGCCAAATAGTCGACTATACGCACACGTTCATAGTAGGAATACCTACGATATTCCCGGGTTATCGGGAATTACAGGGAATAAAAAAACGCGAATTTCTAAATTACGAACACTCCATTTTACTTTACGGCCATTCCATCATCATCATTAACTTAAGAGTTATTCTCTTGTCGGTGGAGTATCTTCCAGCTTTCCCTATCCCGCGCCAGCTCTTTGACTTTTTGATACGACACGACCCCTACTTTTTCTTTCACTTGATCTAAAAAGCTGCGTCTGGGTTTTCCTCTACCCCGCTTCCTTCCTATCCGCCCCTCCAGGATAGTTTTAAAGAAGTAGTCGTGTCGTATTAAGTGTCCAATCATTTTCCCGCGTCTATTTGCAATAGTGTTCAGAATAGCTCTTCTTTCACTCACTCTTCTTAGCACCTCCTCATTCGTTATCCTGTCTCTCCAACTAATGCCTTCCATTCGCCTCCAGCACCACATTTCAAATGCTTCCATTCTCTTTCTATCTCTTAGGGTCATTGTCCACGTTTCACTTCCATAAAGGGCTATACTCCAGATGTACACCTTAATCAGTAGCTTCTTGCTTCTGCATGATAAACGGGATTTCAATAATTGTTTCCTCTGGTTGAAAGCTTTTTTTGCCATAGCAATCCTTGAAACGATGTCTGGTGTGCACCTGGAGTCCCTGGTAATTAAGCTACCTAAATATTTGAAACTATCAACCTGCTGAATTGGGATGTTGTTGAGAACTATTGGAGGATGATTAGTTTTGCGTTTTGAAGTTATAAGGGTCTTAGTTTTCTTTATGTTTATCTTTAAGCCTAATTCGTTAAATACTGTGTCCATTGTTAACATTAGATGTTCTAGTTGAGCTGAAGTTTCTGCAAACGCCGCGATGTCGTCTGCAAATCGTATAAAATGTATTTTCTCCCCATTGAATTTTACCCCTCCCTTGTCTGCTTCAACAATTTTTCGTATAGCGTATTCTATGTATATATTAAATATTAAAGGTGAAAGTGGACACCCCTGTCGTACTCCTTGTCTAATCCTTGCATTCCCAATTTCCTCTCCCACTTCCATCAACGCCTCCTGCTCCTTGTAAAGTTGGTAGATTATTCTTCTATCTCTATAGTCTACTCCTACTTCTTTCAAGATGCTCATCATTTTTCTCCAGTTAACTTTATCAAAGGCTTTCTCTAAGTCTATGAAAGCGATATGAGTGTCGAGTCCTACATCCAGCCGTCTGTCTACTACTAATCTAAGAGCTAGTATAGCCTCTCTGGTACCTTTGTTTTCACGGAAACCATATTGGTCGGGGCCTAAGTAATTCTCTGATATGGGTCTGATTCGGTTCTGAATTATTTTTAAAAGTATTTTACTTGCGTGTGAGATTAAACTGAGGGTTCTGTGTTCTTCACAAAGTAGGGTATTAGGTTTCTTGGGCAAAGCTACTATTTTACTTTGTTTAAAATCTCTTGGGATCTGGCCTGTGGTATGTATTTGTTTCGTAAGTAAGAAAATTTCATCAATAACTGGATCACAAGCTGAAAGTTTGATCAATTCTATGTAGATATTGTCAACGCCTGCAGCTTTACCGTTTTGAAGTCTCGCAATTGCCTTATCAAATTCTTCTCTAAGTATTTCTGGACCCAGCTCATCTTCTGGTACTAGTTCTTCCGTCTCTAGATCAAGTTCTGTCAACTCTTCGCCTTCATATAAACCCTCAAGATACCTCACCCATCTATTAACTATGTCTATGTTATTTAATAGTATTTTCCCTTGTTCATCCACTACTGATGTGCTTCTAACTTTATACTTTCTATTTGAACTTCTTATAATATTATATGCTTGGTCTAACTTTCCTTTTTTGATAAGGTTTTCTATTGTGTCACAAGTTTCAATTACATCTTTCTCTCTCTCGGCTCTGCATTTTAATGTTATACGATTAGTCAGTTTCTTGTATTCCTTAATACTAATATCATCGGTTTTATTTCTATACTTTCTTCTTTCTATCATTAAGTCAATAATCTCCCCTGTGAGCCATTTTTTCCTAGGAGCAATCTTCTCCCTTTTTAGTGTTTCTTCAGCCCCTTTTTTTATAATATTTTTCACATTCATCCATCTGTCTTCTATACTAATATTGCAAATGTCCTCTGTTAAATTATTCTTAAAGTCTATAAGCTTATCCCCTATATAATTACTATATTGCACTCTAAAATTGCTATTTGCGTCCTTAAGTTTACTGAGATCTATGTTCTTCGGCTTTGGCTTCTTCTTTATCTTAGCTGTAGTAAAATTGTGTGCACTAAGTAGCAAATTGTGGTCGGTATTTAAATCTGCACCCGGAAAAGTTTTGCACATATTAATTTGATGGCGGTTACAATTTTTTATGAGTATGTAGTCTATTTGGTATCTTCCTATATCACCCGGCATCTTCCATGTGTATAGTCTTCTTTTGTGCTGTTTAAAAAGGGTATTAGTAATAATTAAATCGTTTTCCATACAAAATTGGACTAATCGATCACCTCTTTTATTTCTCTTTCCAAGTCCGAAATCACCTACGATATTACCTTCCTTTCCTTCACCTACCACCGCGTTGAAGTCTCCCATTATTATTAAGCTATCATTCTTGTTAACGGAATCTAATATTTCGTCTAAGTTATTATACACCTCTTCTATTTTATGATCTGGGTAGCTTCCTGTTGGCATGTAAACTTGCACAATGACAATATCTGTTGGATTTGATTTAATCTTTACTGCAGTTATCCTTTCACTGTGGTGTATAGTGTTTTCAACCTGTAAGCCCCATTTCTTGTTTAACACTATTGCAGTTCCGTTTTTACCTCGCTTCTCCCCACCGGTGTAAATAATTCTATTTACACCGCTCATTGCTCCAGTAATCACCGCTGTCTTCCCATCTTACTTCACATAACCCTAATATGTCGATATTCAACCTTTCCATTTCTAGTTTCAACTCTTCCATCTTCTCTGGTGCTAGCATTGTCCTTACATTCCACGTCCCGATTCTACAAGGATTTCGCAGGATGACGACCGAGTTAGCCTTGTTCCTAACCCTGCCGGACTCAGACCGCCACGGAATTTTGCGTCGTGGAAGCCCGTTGTCAAGAACGTTACTCTGAATTCTTTGCATTTCCATATACTCCATTTTTGGGAATATAGTGTGGTGGTTTCCCACTTGCCTTCCACACCGCAGCTCAAAAACCGGTTTCCCGCTTCTTGATGCTTGGTCTAGAGCCCTACCAGAACCTGCTTCCTCGGCCTCCATCCCATACTGATGTCGCTGCTGCCCGACATCAGGGGAATGCTTATTTAGTGGCGGCATTTTCTCGCCACGTCACAAGATTGTCATCGGACTGTTGTAGTATTTTTTAGAGACACCTGTCCCACCACGTGTCTCGCCACATCCTGATAATCATGCCGTTGCTTGGTCGGGGACTGCTTATTCAATATATTCGCAGCCGGCCATTCCATTTTAGGGTAAATCTATACCATTTCAAAATGAAACTAAAAACTAAAATTTTGGTAACAATATTAAGAGCTAACTGTAAATAATCCTTTAAAATTTATGCTTTAATATTAGGTGAGGCGCGAAATTTAGGTCCGACTGCAGTGTACATTCTCCTTTATATTGCTGGAGTTTTCTACAGATTTATGCATGGATTGGCGCAAGGCGCAAATATAGGGAATGCACTCTTTGCCATGTTTGTCGTAGTTTTCTCGGAAATATGTTACTTTGAAATTTGAAAGGAGTACCTGAACATAAGTTATTAATCGCTCGAACTGTTATAGGGCGGCCTCCGTTGGAGTTTCGAAGAAAACTCTTGAATACAACTCAAATAGTTTATTTAAACAAAATACACTGCACAAACTTGCACACTAAAAGATTTAGGATATTAGTAGATCTATATTTATTTTAAGGAATCGCGAAGCGTTTGGTTGACGTAACTGGTGACGAAGAGCTGGCGGCTTCCTCGCACAACGTATCAGCATTGCGATTCAGCGAGGAAATGCCGCCAGCATCCTTGGTACAATGCCTCAAGGGCCTATTTTAGATTTAAGCTAAGTAGTTATTAATTTCGTTTACGTAGTACCACTGTATATATCTTGTATGTAACGATACGAGTGACAATATTTTTACTGGTATTCAAATTTTTATACCTACAATAACATTGCTGTCAATGCTTCACCTACAATTTAGTATCACAGGGTAAGCAAAATAATTATGAGTGTATTAACGATTAGACTGCTCAGTTAGTTCCTAGTTTCCAACAGTGAAGTGTTAGGTTTATAAATCTTTCTATGACTAAGTAAGTTTAATCAATTCGTTTGAGACAATAATTTTCAAGGACAATAAATAAATATTTAAGGTCAATCTGATATACCTAGCCCCAGACTAAACAAAGCTTGTACTTTAGGTAATCAACGATATTAGTATGTACCTACCTAAGTACATACTTATATAGATAATTACATACTTAGATATATAGATCGTTCATATAATGGGCGGTGGCAGGCTTTAATACCACCGCCCCTGATATGACGACCACGACCGCTCTGGCAAGAGTGTGACGACAAAGAAGAAGAAGAAGAATAGATCGTTATGAATGTTATCTATAATATCCATATCGGGATTCGAACCCGGGACCTCCTGTGTCATAGGCATTTAGTAACATTAGAAGAAGTACTTGCAATAACCCGATCCACGTACATTGAAGTTTTTTTAGTTTTTCTATTGCAGATTTAGGTTGTAACTTGTTTTTGTAACCAAAAGTTTATAAAAAGTCGTAGTAAATGCCTAAATAAATGTCCAAGGTTTGATACAGAGCCCAGAATACGTTATTAGGAGTGGTTTTGGGTCTAGTAAGCCACTGACTTCTGAGGCCGTTAGAGACAAATTATTTTTAATATGCATGTGTTGTACAACACATAACTATACGAGTTTAGTTACTTGTGGTGGTTTAACGGTGAAAAGTTGTTTGTTCAAAACAACATCTCGTGCTTTTGAGTCCTATTGCTACGCTTAATATTCTAAATTAGAATCACCCGCTACTCTCGTGATTCTATTATAAAATATTTCGCTTGGGACTTATTAGCACTAAGAAAATTTGTAATCTGCTCTATTGTTGCACAAATCGCTATTGCTGATAAAATCAACTACATCCTATAGGTACAAAATGAATTTCTTGATGAAATGTAAACCTCAGTTAAAGTTCAATTAAATCTCTATAAATTTTTAAATGATCGAGTGACTCGAATGCACGAGAGCGACCGAATGAATAATTGAAGTACTCTAAAGTGGAGCTCAGACATTAGTCACAGCATTCATTTAAAAGCTGACTCACTATTCGCACGGAGAATTATGCTCTCTCACTTTGGGTTCTGTTTTCAAATTACTGACTTACCTATTAATCATAAGACGTTTACCTACTACTATGAACACAACAATGACGTTCAGTTTTCTAATTGGCACAGATTATGATTAAGGTAGTATATGTATAAAACTGTCAATTTTCGCTTAAAGTTAATGACACACTTAACACACTTCTATATTCTCGCGTTGCGAAGATTTTCAGCTCGGCGAGATAAACAGACAGATAATTTTAGATCGATATCCACAAAAAAAAAATACATAGAAGCACTAAAGCAAAAAAAAACATGTAGCCTACACTGACTCGATCTATAAAAACGTAATTTTACTAACTTCAGATGTAAGGGATGAACAAATTTCAAGATTGTCAGCATCAATAGTAGCAGATGAAACAACGCGCCAAAAATATCTGCTACCCTGGAATACCTTTCCAACTATCAATATATCTCTGCAGTTCCCGTTCAAAAGTATGATCACAGTCTATTTGTTTTTCGTACCTATAGACAGTACACTAAAATATTTAAAAATATTTATCAGTACGCACGTACATACACATTATTATTATTATTGTGCATTAGTACGTAGTGCACGACGTACAACCGCCGGGGACACTCGTGCCTGAGGATGGATTCCCAAAGAATCCGAAACATGTCGCCAAAAGAGACTAAAAATAATAGTGAGTAAAAACCGTACTGATAAATATTTTGAAATATGTCTCACGATAGTTTAAGTGTGACAGTACACTAGTTTAAATCAAAGATACGTTGATTGAGTAAGATGCGTAAATCTAAGACAATTTCGTGTTTCGAATTTAACAGGTAGGTTCGAGATAGTGCTGTACACCTCCATACATTTTGCGGTAATTCTGATTGTCAAAAGCTGACGTTTGACAATTCAGTGACCACAAAACATATGGGGCAACACAGCGCCCCCATGTCAAACTAAGGGGAACGTTTTATTCTTAGACTACCTCTCTATTAAAAAAAAAAAAAAAACAAATAGTTTATTTACCAAAAATATACATAGTTTTATTAACCTATGATCTCCACACTAGGCTAGGCCTGTCTTGTGGAGTCAGTTGAGACAATTCCAATTTTTTATTAACATCTTCCTTCGCTGAAGTTTTGACATTGTACAAATACTAAGTAATCCATATAGCTTACAGTATTATATAAAAATAAAAGCTTAATCTATACAAGATAAATCACAATTTAGGTTTAGTAAAGAAAGGTTCAGTTTGTGTGTGTTGAATTGAGCAAAATAGAAGGATAAGTTTTCCTGTAGGTACTAGAAAGAGAGGATTTGTCCAGCAATTTTACCATTTATTAGATTTCCCGATAGATTACAATCAATTATCTTTGTTTAAATCAACGAGCTAGTTGTAACTGCCTCATCTGTTAAACTTGGTGTAAAGCCAATGTTTGGCTTGGTCAACACATTAAATACCACTCAATTTGTATGTTTGTTCTTCGCCCAAGCCCTGAATAATTAAAAGGTCAATTTATAGAAGTAGGTACTGGGCAGAAAATTTAAAACGAAGCGACATTTCACCGTAACTAAAATAAATATTTTTATAAAACCCCTACTCGCGGCATGGTAAATTCGTTTCGGATATTTGTGGGGAAATTGTTTTCGGCCTGCTATTACCGAACACGAAGCATCCACGTTTTTTTTAACCTATGTCGAGAACGTTTGTATGGAAAAATGACCACTAATGTTTCCTACCGGGAAAGCTGCAGCAGTAACCTAACCAATAACTCCATTTTGATCAAATAAATCAAATCGCTAAGGAAATATATCCCAGGTCGCCATACTTTATGAATGTTTCATTACAGCAGCAGCTAGGCGAGAGAGATCTATTGAGGTGGAAATAAACTTTATTGGTTCTATATTTTAAGTGAATTTTGCGAGATTGTGAGGATCATTTATTATAAATGCGGCCGGCCGAGATGATTAGTTATGTTTAGTGTGAAAATAAACTGAGTAGAACTTAACCCTTCATAGAATTAATTTTCTTTATGTTGGGGCACCGACTGTACACAAAGCGTGCTCATTACACGCCCGCTGGTCAATGAATCTCTTCTTGAGATACAGGATGTGTTTAAAAACATATCGCGCCTTCGCTTCACACTATTTACTCGTATATTTTATTAACATTTCCTGCCGCAAGCGCCCCGAATGTAATCTCACTCCCAGAACTGTACGGAGAAGAAAAACGTGGTAGGTAGAAATTCTATGTTCCGAATGTAAAAGTACAATTACATTGTACCGTAGGCCGGCGCAATGCAGTGACCTGAATGAGTCCTGCTACTGCAGTTGCATTCGATACTGATGGTGCATGCTGTAGGCACAGGGCGGACACGCTATACATCAAAAATCACTTGCGTTTCTCTGTGTGAACGGCACGTCTGTACACGCGTCATGCGTCATAGCGTGAGTAAGTTGCTTAAAAATAGTACGCGGCCGCGCGGCAAACGGCCGTCAATCTGCTGTCGCGGGGCGAGGTAATTCGAGTCGGGGCGGGGCGGTGCGTGGCCGTTCTGCATGATAATAATATTACTTATTCTGTGCTGTAGGTTAAGCTAGCAGTTTAAAAAAATCGTAGCGCTTTTTTACATCTTAATAAGGTTGCCAAAAAATTACAGCTAACTGATATGATTTCAATATCATTCTAATATCGGTTTGATGTCAGTGCACGTTCGAATTGGCCTGTGAATGTAGCCACAATAGCGGGTGCGCCACGTGTGCCGTGGCCGTGGGGGCCTGAATCATTAATGGTATAATTTCGCCGGCTAACCGAATTGTCTAGATGTTTGTTATTAAACAGTCTATCCAGTGCCGTGGCAAAAATAAGCTACAGTTATCATTATTAAACTATCTTTGTGGTAGGTACAGTAGCGGCAAATAATCTATCATATTTTTTCACTACGGCTATACCACTACGGCTATAGTGATTTCTATGAAATTTACAATATAGGGGAGTATGAAAGCAGCAATTCAATTAAACCAGGGTTCGTTTTAAAAATAATTTGCTTGCCCGAGTTTTCATAGTAGCGCGGGTGGGTATTAAATTGTAAATTAAACATCGTTTTTTTTTTCTGCTTGCCCTTAGAAATAAATATGGTCAAAGCTTTTCAAAGATTGCCTATACTCGAGAAATTTTGACCGCTATTGCCATAATCCAGGTGGCTAGTGGTTATGGTGTTACAGCTGCCACGAATACAAACGCTGGTTCGATCTCAGCCCTGGGCATAACCCGGGGTTAGGGTGCTGGAATGATTTCGTGTATCTATAACTTTGTTTATTGTAAAATAGTTACCAAAGTATGAATTAAAAATAGGTAGTACGCTCTAAATATGCTTAGAAAAGTTAAAATAGTTTCTGTTTTTACAGTTTTGACCAATATTTTGGCTAGTGAAAAACAAACGTACCAATAACCTAAGTAATAAGCTTCTATAACAGTATATGTTCTTGCTTTGATTCAATCTATATCTATATAAAAAAACTCGTTTCATAAAAAAAGAATAGATACACATTTCACAAGCCACACCTTTCAATATCAGACTCGTGGGTACCTGTACTGATATTGCAGTAAAAACTCTAAACACAAACGACGTGGCATAAACCCATTTACTGAGCCGTTATTCTCATGTACAAAAAGTAATTTTCCGACTTAATAACCAGTATAAGTGGAATCCGAGTAAAGGTATTCTCCTTTGAGATCTAAAGGGCATAATATACTGGAGTGTTTGGTTAGGAATACAGGGCCAGCAAAACGTGCCTGGGTCGTATTTGCGTGTCAACCCTGAATTAAAACTATCCAGGAATCCGCGATCAGTGGCGTTGTAAGTTTCCTAGTTATGCTAGACACGTACTAGGGCTGTCACCGTCTGGTTTTCTGTGTTGAATAGATTCGTCCTCGGACTGAACGGAATTATAACGAACTCAAACTTTTTGAACATATGTTGGCCAGGAACTGTCTCATAAACATAGACATAGAGAATCATACTGTTTTTGTCTTACGCAAGCACAGGCACCCCAAAAGAAAGGGATGAGTATAGTTTTTAGGGTTCCGTACCCAAAGCGTAAAAACGGGACCCTATTACTAAAACTCCGCTGTCCGTCTGTGTGTCAGCAGGCTGTATCTCATGAACCGTGATAGCTAGACAGTTGAAATTTTTACAGATGATGTATTTCTGTTGCCGCTATAACAACAAATACTAAAAAGTACGGAACCCTCGGTGGGCGAGTCCGACTCGCACTTGGCCGGTTTTGTTTTTGTTCTTATTTACTGACAAATTTGGTTTTCCAGACTATAGTTGTGCTTTTTTTTTTATGAAATAGGAGGCAAACGAGCAGACGGATCACCTGATGGTAAGCAATTACCGCCGCCCATGGACACCCGCTTGTTTGCTCTTGTCGTTTCGTTTACCTCCCACATTCATTATTGTTGTCTATAAATGGAAACTGTACGTACGTGATAGCCGCCCTGTGGTCGTGTGACGTCACGACCCCTAATGTAAACAAATAGGTTCACTGACGGCTTGATGAATAAACCAGTTTATATTTGACCGCCCAAAAGCTCTGACGTTTCATTTATAAATACCTAAGTGCCTATATAGTTAAATATAGTCTGGCAAGCCATTTCGATCAGTAGAAAGAGGCGGCAATTTTTTTTTAAATAGGCGCGAAGAGTTGTCCTCCCATAGAACATTTTAATTTCGCGTTTTAAATAAAGAAATGTGCAAAAACATACTTTTGACAACCCTGCATAAAAGCTAAACCGAAGTTAGAAATTACGTCGAGTATCTAGAGAAGGTCGGTGATATTATCAAAATTATTTACGTTGCGAATATTATTATAAAATATGAGGGCTATAACATTATACTAATTAGATAAAAGTAATTTCCTTTCCTGGGGATCTTGTCTCAGTGTTTCCAAATTTGGTATAAATATTGACACATTACCAACAAAACCTTAGATTGTATTTTTTTCATCGGAATCATTATGACTATTGATTAAGCGTTCGGGAGGCTAAAATTCATCATATAAGGTGACAATTTTAAAGCGTGTCAAAATCCAAGAATATGTAAAATTATAAAGGTAAAATGTTGATAGAACACAAATAAAATTCGTATTTTAAAAGAAAGTGTGTGAGCTGTCTCATTTTTCCAAGGTGTTTCCGACGACAAATATGTTTAAGTTGTGAATCATCTTTGTTTTATGTCTTTGTTTTGGTAACTGTTCGGACTTCTGGCCGAAGAGTGTGGTATTTCGGCGGTTACGTGGAAATCTGCCGAATCCTACACCGCAACAGGTGACTCAACAGAAAACTGTGTCGCCAAAATGATTTTAATTCAGCTTTTAGGATTTTTATTATTATATGTATATATGCTCTGTGGCCTTAGTTCCCTGAATGTAAGTGAAATTTTATCTTTTCACAAAAAAAAACATACTTGATCTATTTTTATTTAAATGCAGTATATGTTGGCTGTAGATTGAAATTTGCTATTTTTACGGGAAGTCGGCAGATAAGTAGAGAGCCATGTCGACATTGCTGAAAATCGGATCTGTGACCGCCCTTTTGAATTTTAAACTTCAGTCCGGTTATCATTACGGTTCTACCAGTAAATTCAATTTAAATTCAGAAGAAAATGACCACTCTGCGACCAGAGCTACTAGTATTTCCATAATAACAACAATCTCAACAACAGAAAAACACAACGTGCTTCCCTGCTCCCCCATAATAACCGGTGCGTTTCCGTTGTGTTTATCCGGATAATAGCCTCCATTAGCTATGTCCGGATAGCTGATTTACACGACTATCGGTAGGGCCGGTTATTAATTTAGCCCTAACCGGCACGAAAGAGATTAAGTGTGTTTACCGTTGTTTATGACTGGGCGTTTAACTTCAGCCTAGTTTAGCCCCAGGCTGTTAGATTGATGGCTTGGAACTGTCTGAGGTTTTTTTGGCGTTGGACTTAAACGGCCTATTTGTCCAATGTTTTTAGGCCAGAAACGCTGAAACATTATTCAAAAATACCGGATCAGGATGTGCCTGTTTGATCTATTTGTCGTATACACAAAATGTCGACATGCATTAAATTAGTAACTATTGGTAAAATTACAAAACTAGAATATTTACTAAATAGTAAATATTTACGTAATGACTTCTACAAGTTAAAATAAAATATACTTTATTAATAACGCCTCGTTGTCACACATCAGTTATCAACTCAACTCCGTGCTCGAGGCACACCCGGAGTGTGATTTGTTTGTGAGTGCAATCGGACGACTGATGATTGAGTAGAGGTAGAGGAGTTAAGAGAGTGATAGAGCGAGAGATGCCTGTAAGTAGTATTATATAAGTATAATTAATATTGAAATAAAACTATGAAAACGGATTATATCGCGTATATTGAATTTATAATACATCCCGACGTTTCGAACCCTTTACAGCGTTCGTGGTCAACCCCGAACGCTGATCACACACCCACCCGCTGTAAAGGGTTCGAAACGTCGGGATGTATTATAAACTCAATATACGCGATATAATCCGTTTTCATAGTTTTATTTCATGAGTAACTATCGCGGTAACCGAAGACAATATTATAATTAATATTGTTATGTAAATACTTTTGTACCAAATGTATAAGTATTACTGTCTCCCAATTTGTGCCGCTGTGACGCTAGCTGTTAAGGTACAATTGTCAACATAAATAATAAACAAACAAACAAAAAATAAAGATTTTCTTTGATGTTCCAATTAAATAAATTTAAAAAATCTAATTTAAAATATAAGTATTTACAAGTGTTTGATCTACCTTTTTGCAATCTATACTACATTTTAACAGTTAAGTATCAAATTTTCCTTTCTTTATTCCACTTAAGCATTCTTGGGAAACTTTTGACTTTGAAGCTTCGTTACACAACTTGGCAATATCATTGAAATTCTCTTTAATAAAACAGGCTAAAGTATTGTGGAATACATTGTCGCACCAATTTCGGAGTTTTAGGATTCATGTTTATGGAACCTGGGAGATTAATATAGAAGTTGTTAAATTCATTGAATTATTATCTTTTAAGGGTGGGTAGCAATTTATTACAAGTCTTTATTTAACTTGCAATTTTTATGAGCAATGTGTGTTCGGGTCACATCTTGCAGCCTAAATTAGACCCACTTCCCATTATTTGATTGAGCTGAAACTTCACATACATACGTAATTATGTAAGTTGGGTGACAATTAAATATAATAATAATAATAAAATACTTTATTGTGCACTACAAAGAAAAATACGTGTTACAAACAAAGACAGGACATAAGTGAGTAGGTAACAATAGGCGGACTTATCGCTAAAAAGCGATGTCTTCAAGACAACCTTCAGATAGCGATCTAGTAGCTAGAAATATTATGGTACTAGAAGCGTTACATACCCAGAATGCTGCGCGAGGCCATTGAGATTAAGAAATATCCAAACTTCAATAGGGAAGATGGCTTATCTCTACCACCAGCTTGGGATCCTGTAGTTCATCTGATAAAGGAGCAAGCGAGACATAGACTGTGAGACCTTAGTGTTGGATGATGTTGGACATTCTAAGTATAATATGTTTTGAAAAGATGTGTCCCGCCGAGTTTGTTGCCGGTCCCATATTGGGATACCCTCCTACAATTTAGGAGGGAATTAAATCTTCTCGGGTCCGTGGTGTAGGGTTGGAGCCGGCGTAGTTTTTATCGCGTATATATATATATATCTTTACTTGAAAATAATTGTCGTGTATAACTAGCCTTATGAACCGATTTTGCATGTACAACCAGCCTTAAAGTTTATAGTCTATGATTGTTCATTATTTTAGTATGTGGGTATTTTTGCACTTTGTAATTTTTCCTCAGTCACCCGTTGATCACGAACGCTGTAAAGGGTTCGAAACGTCGGGATGTGTTATAAATTCAATATACGCGATAAAATCCGTTTTCATAGTTTTATTTTATAAATATACTTATTAAAAATCTCGAAATACAATATAAACCGCACTCAAATTGATTCTTCCATTTGCGAGCTACGATGCTTTACACAGAGGTATGTTGACATATTTTTTCGTCTGGCTATTATATATCATATAAATATTAGTAAAAGTTGTAGGTTCAGTTGAGGCCATTTATCCAGCAGTAGGTTGCAGGCATAAGATATCGTTATCCACGTAATTAAATCAGCACTTTTCAACGCCAATTAAAAGAGATAGACACTGTCATCACGCTGTCACATCGACCATAATATACACTGGTGCTATGATGTGTAGCTAGTAGCCACCTGTTGCTCCTAAACCGTTTTAATTACTAACGAGACAAACTATTAGCACAGTAGGGGAGACTAAGGCGGGTTGTGATAGAGGGGTTGTGACAATGAAGATTTATCTAAAACTATGATTATTAGCGAGCTGTAACCAGCACTCTTAAGCCTCTTTAGAAATGCGCATTTTAACGTAGTACCTGCCAACGGCGCATATTTTAATATTTCTAATAATATTTCTCGTTTCAAATCATTAACAACTAACTATACAAAAGAGACAAAATAACCGACCCAATTGCCACCATGTTGAATTTGGTGCGATGACCACAGAAAGACCTATCAAGGATAAAATTGCGACCCTACAAGCCAATAGTAGATAGTTAAGAAATTCGTAAAGTTAGTTTTAAGTAAAGAAAAGTAGATAGCGACGAAAACAAAGCAGAAAATATCCGTTTTTGCTTATGTTGCCTTGAATGGAAGAAAAATGAGTTCAATTTTATTAACTCCAGGGCTAGTCTCACTTAACTTGCACCGAGCGCACCCTGAATTGGTCTTTAAAAATTATATTTTTATTCAGCTGGTCCTAAAATATGCCACAATTTCATATTAAAATGCTTATTATTATCCGCTAGAGTACCTACTGTAATAACGCATTGTTTTGGTTGGTACAAATGATACAAATCTGCTATAAAATGATTGTAAGCAGTACATTTTTGGATTAAAAAAAATTAATTTGTAAAAAAATGGTACAATGGTATTATTTATTCATCAAATAGTCAAAATAAAGGCGTATCACAACCTACCTCGGAAGCTGTCACAACTTACCTCGGTGTTAGGAGAGTTGTGACACGCGGATTTGTTCTGGTTTTCGTAGATTTTCTCAAAAACTGTATTACTTTTTTTCATGTTCGTAACAGATTTTGGAAAAGTATGAATTAAACTACACATTCAACTAGGGGAAATCAAATTATTTTATGAAATATTATTTTTTTATTTGTATTTTTTTAAGTAGTCAGTAGTATGACAGATATGTAAATTTTAAACTGAAATAGATAACATACACTAAAGAAAAAGTGACCAAGTCCACCGGTGGCCGAGGCGGGAATCGATTCCGATTACGATTATTGTAAACTTCATAGCGATGGTAGGCTTTGTTGCTGATATATGCCAGTTAACGTAAAAATTGTCACAACTCTCCTTAGTCTCCCCTACTACAGCAATCCCTCACCTAGTTAATCCTTCGCTGACTGTACTGAGTTGGCCGACTGTACCGCCGGATAAACGTAAGTTATGGGTTGATGCAGCCGCGTGCATATGAGGATTTGCGGTGGAAATATGTGCGCTGCAGAAAGGCTAGATGTGAAAAATGGTTAAATACGCTCTTACAGAGAATCCCGCAATACTTTTTTTAGGGTTTTGTAACTCAAAAGGAAAAAAATGGAACCCTTAAAAACTTGTTGTCCTTTCGTCCAACCGTCCGTCTGTCTGTCAAGGCCCTTTATCTCGGGAACGCGTGGAGATATCGAGTTGAAATTAAAACCATATATATACTTTAGTCAACAGTCCCTTGGAGCTGTAAAAATTTAAATCTTCTAAGTTAATGTATAAAAAAGATACGGCCGTTTATTGTCGCAAAAAACGTATATTTCGACACTGAAGGGAATCAAAATTTATAGGATACTAACATAGCCAATAAGGCATTCCTCTTCACTAGGTGAATCGGCAGCACAACGTATTCAAGTAGGTTAATCATATTTATAATATAAAACACTAACTTAAGCGCTGGTGGCCTAGCGGTAAGAGCTTACAACTTTCAATCCGAAGGCAGCGGGATCAAACCCCGGCTCGTACCAATGAGTTTTTCGGAACTTATGTATGAAATATCATTTGATATTTAGTTATTTATCAGTCGCTTTTCGGTGAAGGAAACATCGTGAGTAAACCGGACTAATCCCAATAAGGCCTAGTTTTCGCTCTGGGTTGGAAGGTCAATTCTTGGGATTAGTTGTCAAGCGGACCCCAGGCTCCCATGAGCCGTGGCAAAATGAAGAAGAATATAAAACAGGCAACTTATTGTACCCAGAGTCTGTTCCGAATACTATACATCGATGTAGCTCGTTCGTGCTTGCAACATTTAGTTCCCTATTGCCTTTTTTCAACAGTTGCCATGTTGCTTTTTGGTCAGAAGAGTGCTTTTAATGGACCTTTTTACACAAAAACCAACACTGTGTTTCAAAATGTAAAACACGGTAGGCAACTTTGATTAAAAATGTTGCGTGTGCAAAGTTTGCAAAGTGGGCTAACCGGACAGGCCCGAGGTGTTTAATCGGACAAATACAGGAGAATTGGGTTAATTTTACGGCTATTTTGCTGAAACTACGAGTTTTTGGCAAAGTTTAAATTTAACTTGTCGCTAATTTGAGTTGGATCTAGTTAGTTGATTCGTTCAGCAGTTTTTAGTAGTTATAATTCGCATTCTGGGTAATTTAACGAGGTACCTACCGGCCTGTTTTTTTTTGTTACAGGAATGACATTAACAACTTACAGTTCAGATTTGGACTACAACTCTAAACATGTGTGCACAGAAGGAAAGGAACATTCAGTTAAGATATAACCCAGGCGAAAACGAGGGTAGTTTCTCGCCTCCCCTGCCGCCGCCGGCGCCCGCCAATGCGTGGTCCCTTTGAAGCTCCTCGTTATGGAGCAAAACATGTCGAGTAATTTCCGACTTAAAATACGTGAGTGATCCGCTTTAATATTTAAATGTCTGTGTCTCAAGCAAATTTTGTTATTAAAATATTCCATATCTATTTACTGCTGAAGCTGGCTATTAACAGGACAATAGTCAACAAATACAAAGCAAACAGTAACCATTATAACTTTGAGCTTCTATTACAATTACTTAATATCATAGAGTAACTTATACTAGAGCGGTACTGTCATAGTAAATTTTGTAACCCCAGTAAATTCACTGCCATCTGTCGACACACTTTAAAACTACAAATGAAGATTTATAAAAATACGATAAAATGTATTTAAATATGGATAAATGATTTTTTTTATTTGCATTAATTATTTTGATGATTTTGACCCATGTTCTTTCACTGATATGCGTTAAAATTGTTAAATAACAAACGAAACCGTCAACGCCATCTATATGACTGTAGGCCAAAACTAGTAGCGCCCTCTGAACGAGAATCAAATTTAGACTGTATCCATCTATTACGGAGTTATATCTATCTTTGCTTAATATGGATCTCGGGGTCAAACGTATAGCTACACCTTAGTATCAGCTAAGGCAGATGTTTCTCTTGGAGGCTAGCAAGTTATTAGTTTTAGAGCTACACGTTGCATTTACTACGCGTGGCCTGATACATACGGGTTTGGAAAATATATTAATATAGATAATACATGAATTAAATTCGTTTTTGGTTTTTGGGGCTGGGCTTACTTGACTTAATATCCTATGTCCCCTATATGGTTCAGGTGATGATTATGGGACATTTTTAGGGTTCCGTACCTCAAAAGAAAAAAACGGAACTCTTATAGGATCACTCGCGTGCGTCAGTCTGTCTGTCTGCCCGTCTGTCACAGCCCATTTTCTCCAAAACTACTGGACCAATTAAGTTGAAATTTGGTAATCATACGTAAGTTTGTGACCCAAAGACGGACATGTATCGTAAACAAATAAATTTTAAACACGGGGGCCACTTTTGGGGGGTAAATGAGAAAATTAAAAAATAAAGTTTTTAAAACTATATTGTGTTACATATCAAATGAAAGAGCTTGTTATGAAAATCTCAAATATGTTTTTTTTATAATTTTATAATAAATAGTTTAGAAGTTATTTAAGAAAATAGCCAAAAAATTACCATTCCCCGTTTATCTCCGAAACTACTGGGTCTAAATTAAAAAAAAAATTATACAAAATAGCTCTTTGCCTAGATCACAGGAAAACCTATTAGAAATGTGCTGTCAAGCGTGAGTCGGACTTAATTATTTAGTTTTTGATCTGACCCCTACGGATTTTTTTAAAACATCTCACGTTTCACATACAAAATAGCTACATTGTTAAAAATTGTGTAATATACGGAACCCTTGGAACGCGAGTCAGACTCGCACTTGTCCGGTTTTTTTTTATCATCAAAGTTGAATATGCTACAGATTCTGAGTTGAAAGAACCCAAAATCACCACGATCTGTGAGAAAGAACCCAAAATCACCACATTGTGGTGACTTGTCAATAGTATTAGGTTCGTAGTGACTTCTTCGATTGTAGTTAAAATGCAACTTTATCATCAGAAGATAGGAGAGCCTTTGGGCGTTTTCTAAAATAAATATTGAAACCTGATTCTCACAGATCGTGGTGATTTTGGGTTCTTTCAACTCAGAATCCCTAGCATATTCAATTTTGATGATAAAAAAATGTCCCAAAACCATAAACCATAACCAACATTCTGTTTGCCTGAACCATATAGGGGACATAGGATACTAGGTCAAGTAAGCCAAGCCCCAAAAGCCAAATTAAACCGAAATTAAATTCGTACTAGTTTTGATTTACTCATATCGATTTTCGCATATACCTAATCTGTTAAACATCCCGCCCGTGTACCCCCGGTGCAGAAGGTTCCGCACATGTTAATTATGCATACAGCAAGCGCGTACGGAGCAAACTTCGTAATAACCTCAGATAGGACTGTATACACATATGGTGGCTGCGAATTCATCGTTGAATTGCCTTGGGAATAAAATATGTAATGCAAACGTTGTGTTTTACAAGGTGAGTGCCTTACAATCTGCAAATACGAAGAATTCTCTGTGTGTTACATCTTTGTCATATATCTCCCGTGTCGAATAATTAATAGAAACAGGCGTTACATTGCGGAAATTCATATTAATGGAATGGTGCGCGTTGGAAGGTCTGCCATCTTGTGGCCTGAATCGGAAACAAACTGTATATACCAAAGCAAGTGCTACCCTCTACAGTTCGCGTACGTTTTCTTGTGCATTGTAGGTTCTGCCATCTTGTGGGCTACATTTAGAAGCCAATAAACAGAGGGGCTCCCATGCTGCCACCCTACGCATGTTCCCTATAAAAAATTGCTTTGCCAATCAGAGAAATAATAACGTGTCAGTCAATTATACCTAATTGTGTATTTTTTCCATGCAATGAATGTTCCCACATCCACATACATTGGCAATGTTAGTGACTTTGTAATTTCATATACATAGTTACCTACATACAGTTACAAAGTTAATTATGCGTTTTGTAAAATTAAAAAACTGTATTGAAATTGAGGTTTGCTAGATTTTATAGGCTAAACACTATTTGTGTTCTAAATTTGATGCTGCTGTATCCGCTAGAAGTACCTTAGAATATTTATGATCAAATAACTGTGTTGACAAAATAAAGAAACTGTAACTTGATAATAATTCTAACTACAAGTTCAAACAAAATGTAACTGACTGTAATGTAACTGAGATTGAGAATATACCTTTTCACTACACCAGCTCGTAAAGAGGCTCTCTTGATTATATTAAATTATTTTAAAACGGATCACTCACGTATTATTAAGCTCTCTTGATTGTTCAAAAATTGATAAGAAAGTTGCTTTTTAACCACAACAGTGGCAAAGTAATTCTATGCAAATTTTAAATGATGATTTTTGAATGATAAATATTTAATGACGTTCATTTGGATTTAATTTTGTTTGATATTTTACAGTAAGTATTTTCCTGGCGTCGTTGTTTTGGTAAAAATGTTGTGTTTCACTCGGTGCCAAAATATTATTTACCATCGTGGTTTGGAAACCAACGCTCAAGATTCCACTTTTCGAACCACTCACTACGCTCGTGGATCAATTTCGGAGCCTTTCGCTTGCTCGGGTTATATTAGCACAAGCGGCTAAACAACAACTTTGCTCCCTTGTAAAACAAATATTTAACTATTGCATCATTATACCCTCTTGGTCATTGAAAATTCAGGCTTTTTTATCCTTTAAAATGTATCTTTTAAATATGTAATTTAATTTTAATTTATACTCATACTCACTCATATTAATACTCATATTAATTTTGTAATTATTTAATTTATTGTGTTTTACCTTATTATTATGTATATAAATTTCATTTTGTATTAGGTATGTTCGGTAGTATTAAGTCTTCTATAGATATATAATCCGAAATAAAAGCTTTTTAATTTAATTTAATTTTAAAGAAGTCAGAATGCCTCGAAAATTTAATGTCGTGAACGCCCAGACTCGCTAGGAAATTCTGTCAACCTATTAAAGACGTTGAGATTGTCTCAGCTGTTTACAAAGCAAAGCAAATTTCAGAATTGCAGTGAAACTTGTCCAATGTCACTTGTTCTCAGTAACAAGCTTTATTTGTCTTGTAGGTACTGATAACATAAAGCCCTTAGTAAGACAATAGCCCATCTCACTGTGCAGTGAGATAGGTCTTTGGCTCACTAAGGCGACGACTTATTAGCGTTAATTTTAACGCTCTAGTTATTGCTACGATGGTGGTACTGAATTTAGCTGGTACTTAGATTTAGTTATGTCCGTGATATACAAATAAGACTTAATCATGCTATTTGTATTTGATAATATAATGTGTAGTAAATAAATATAAATCTTCAAATTAGAATGACTAATACAATTGGAATAGATTGTCTTTCATAATGGTCAATTTAAATTTCAAACGTCTCTGACAAAATCATATTAAATACACTTAAATTAGTTAGTCAATTAATGCAATTGAATTGATATATTTATTGCAGACCGTGGTCCATAGTGTGTTAGTTTAGGTACAATTAATATTTACATGTAACATAGGTATTTAAATTATGGTTAGAATTTACATAAATGCAGCAAATAACCCAAGATATATTATGCGACTTTCCAAGTAACTAAGCCAGGATAATGGAACTATCGCTCGCAGATATTGGGTTTCGTTTGGGTACCAAATACAGACTGATGGCGAATCGAGAAGAGGTTTTAGACAAATCGTGAAGACATTACTATAATGGGAAGAGTTGTGTTATCGCAAAATAATGAATATGTTCCTGTTAAAAAAAAGAGATTAAGGCCAATGTGGCGAAGGCTGGCTTACAGGTAAAACCGTCAAAGGGCAAGAACTCTCGTACTACATATACGTACATCTCTCAGACACAGTCAGAAAGGAAAAGTTTCACTCCTGCTCTACCAACCTTCAGTAAGTGGAGTATGTGTACAAACGCAAGAGTTAAAAGCGACAAAAGAGCTTGAGGGCGTTCTTCCCTAATATACGGTCTTCTCAATATTGACCTTACTGCAATTTTGATAGAAAGTTCGCAATTATATTGTAAACTGAATTTTTATATATTTAAGCTGGAAGCGAACCTATGTAGCAGGGCTTTCACTCCCTATTCGTGGAACAAGTACAAAACACTCGATGCTCTAACACCCCGACTTAGGTTTTTATATGTATTGTTTAGTTTTATTTATAGTAAAAGCTGTATGACTTTATACTTATGTATTTGATAATATTTTTCTGTGTGTGTGTGTGTGTGTGTGTGTGTGTGGCTCGCAAAACCAACTTTATTTTAAAGACACATAATGCGCAGTGTAGTTGTCCAGTCGGCAACTTAAGGCCTTCGCATTTTCGAATACGAATACGAACCCGTAATACAATTGTAGTGCGGGTTACAGCATTATTGCTTTCCAGCGACGATATCTGTTCCAGAGTAACAGGAAACGAATAAGTAGGTGTCGTAGCTTCTAACCTTCATGCTTACCGTTACCGTACAATTTGACGCTGAGTTAACTGTTTAACCGGTTAACCCCGGGTTAGTGGGATGGTGCAAGTGGCACTTAAAAGTCGATTCCACCAGCCAACAAAAGGAAACGACTCAAAATTTGCATTAAGTAAATCACTTTGTCACTCTTGTACATAAAATGCATTCTCATCAGTTTTTGAAGAATTAAGTGAGGCTTTACGAGCTGGTGTGGTGAAAAGATTTATCCTCGACCACATGGTCCAACTTACACAAACATGGTTAACAAACTTCTCGATTCCGACCGCGACCTCGTCAATCTTGTGACTTGTGTGTAGACATGTCTAAAGTTGGCCCAAGTCAGATTAATTAGGAATGCCTATACGTCTGTGTTTATCAAAACAAACTACGATCTTAATTAGGCTCTTGTCATAGCGTTTGACGTGTCTCGCCGTATTTCCCTGGGGCGGTGTTAATGAATTTTAATCAAATATGCCTGTTGTGGCATCGGTGGCAGTACGATAATTAATAAACTATGTTATAAGTACAGTTTTATGCCATACTTCACGTAAAATATTTATACTTTGAATATTTATACTTTTTTATGTTACAATTATCTACTAATTACTACTAAAAGCTAATTTCGGAATGAATAAATGTTCTAAAAAAGTTGGGTACCAAACAATGTAAATACCTAATTAAAAATTGATCGTTCATTAATAATACCTACTTCCCTACTTGTTTAATAGTAGATAATTACGCAGTACACGTGTACCTACACGTCATACCAATAATTAAAAGTTATACTAATAGTAAGTATCATATAGGTAATAATTAGAAGGAAATAAAATTAGTTACAGCTAATTTACATAGGCTTGCTAGTTAGTAACGACAAAATAGTACATTGTGATACAAGTGTGCTACGTTGGTCATCACACACGAGGCGATATTGTGCGTGCGAGATGAAAGCGAGCGCACAATAGGAAAGCCGATGTGTGGAATGACCAATGCACACGCGTTTCATACGACGTTTTTCAACACACTTGCAAGGGAAAAAAAACCGGCCAAGTGCGAGTCGGACTCGCACACGAAGGGTTCCGTACCATTATCTATAAAAACGGTCACCCATCCAAGTACTGACCCCGCCTGACGTTGCTCAACTTCGGTCAAAAATCACGTTTGTTGTACTTAAATCTCTATTTTATTCTGTTTTTAGTATTTGTTGTTATAGCGGAAAATTTCATCTAGCTATCACAGATCACGAAATACAGCCTGGTGACAGACGGACAGACGGACAGCGGAGTCTTAGTAATAAGGGTCCCGTTTTTACCCTTTGGGTACGGAACCCTAAAAATCATCTAAAAGTAAAGCTTAGTAAATACTTTCAATGAAAACTAAAGCCTAAAACAGCCTCCTGAAGACAAGAGCTGTAAGGAATGAGTGCTCAATAATGCAAAACTTAATTAAAAATACGTTGTCATTAGTGAGTTACGAATACTAATATAATTTTCAAGTTTTAATTTCAATAATACTAACGTGGATTTTGTTGTCTAAATAAATAAACGTTTATTATTATTATTATTAAAGCGAACATGATCGATTGAGCCGTTTTTGATTTTTTTGTCTCCCCCCCTTTTTATATACCACGTCGGTGGCAAACAAGCATACGGCCCGCCTGATGGTAAGCAGTCACCGTAGCCTATGGACGCCTGCAACGACAGAGATATTACATGCGCGTTGCCGACCCTTTAAAATCCTGTACACTCTTTTTTTGAAGAACCCCATATTGTAGCCCCTCGGGAAAACCTCGGCAGGGAGCTCATTCCACAGCCGAAAATATTTATGTTAATCCCGCTTCTACCTAAGTAAGGTTCGTTCAGCAGCTTTTTGCATGATTGAATAAAATATATTAAATAATAAATAAATATTTATAGATTAGATTAGATTAGATATTTATTCTCATAATATGAAATTACATTGTAAATTATGCTAGACTAATCTACATGAATTTATATTATGATCGTCATGACTATTTACATAATATTATTTAATAAATTAATACATACAAATCAAAAAGCCGAACTTGCTCTTAAATAATAATTAATAATTAATGATAACAGTTTATAATAATAACAGTTGGGTGAACATTATGATTACAGGACATTATGGTCACTGTTATTATTATAAACTGTTATCATTAATAGAGTATTTAAGAGCAAGTTCGGCTTGGCCAGCCACATTAGGGCTCACGCTAGACAATATTTTTAATCTGTCCATAATTTTTATCTGGGGTCGTCGTCATCGAAAACGATGAGGACTATATACAGGGTGGAAAGGCACGACGATCCTTCTCGCAAAGGGGGTTAGTTTAAGTGATGGAGAATCGATTCGTAATGTTTAGATTTTTGTTACGAACAATTAGTAAAAACATTAAAATTAATTAATCTTCTCCTTATTGACAATCCTACTATTACTACGTACTACCTACCTACATGTAAGTGTAATGTGTAATGTGACACTTATGTTTACAAAAATATTTACTTTGTGATAAAGAGGTGGGTAGGTATGCAATGGGAACAATTTCATTTCAACTGAAATAGATGTCATATATTAAAGAAAAAGTGATGACGCCCTCCAGTGGTGAAGGCCGGATATAATTTATATATGTGTGACTACTTAAAAAACGCAAATCAAAATATTTAATAAAATACCTAATTCGATTTGTTGACAAAGTTGTGTTATCATTATGTTTAATAGGAAATGACTATTTTGTCCGAACTCAATTTGTTCCCAAAGTTGTGTTATCATTATGTTTAATAGGAAATTACTATTTTGTCAAACCAGAAGTAATATAAATATATATGTACGATATTTTAGTCTCTATACTTAACCCAGCTAGACTCTATTGAATAATTGATCGCTTAGCCCGGCTGTCCTATCAAGTCTGCCGTATAAAGACTAATGATTTTAGAATAGCCTATTATTAGCATAGCTTTTGATCGTGAATAGTTGAGTACATAGCCTAAAGGCAAAACGTTTGTTGATTTGTGAATGTTATTAGCCCTTTATTATTTAGTAGCGCGGACTGCATTCAACTTGTGCCAAAGACGGAACATTAATAAAATATAGTCCTACTTACTATAGCTACATGACGTTTACGTGACTTAGCAAAATTCGACTACTCGCACTTCCATAAAAGCACCCAAAAACATTCCTCATGTCTCGAGAAGTAATAGTAGTAGTAGTAGTAAACTCTTTATTGTACAAATATACATATTAAAAATTACATGGTACAAATAATAAGATGTACATAGGCGAACTTATCCCTTTGAGGGATCTCTTCCAGTTAACCTTTGAGTAGATGAGAGGAGAAAGCGAAAAGAGGGTGACAAATGTAGCAAAATGTACAACAAGGTACCAGAAAGACAAAGGATATAGATACATACAAAATTAATAGGATAAACATATAATATATTACACAAAAAGAAATGGGGAAAATACACTAAAAATTGGAAAGAAGCAGAAAAATATAAAGCAACATACAATACAAATACATAATAATATTAATAATATAGTAATTTTATATGAGTCGAATTTGCCATCTGCAGGAGGTATTTTTAACACATTGTATGTAGCATGTCAGTCCCTCGTAGGGATTTCTGTTATTAGACCCCCCCATTAATACTACGGATGCGTATCATTAATCATTATTAGTGATGTCCATGTTATCGGTATCGGTATTAACCTAATTTCACCTAAAATAGGTAAATGTGGTAATCGCCAAAAATAAATAGAAGTTTAAAAAACCGGCCAAGTGCGAGTCGGATGCGCCCACCGAGGGTTCCGTACTTTTTAATATTTGTTGTTATAGCGGCAACAGAAATACATCATCTGTGAAAGTTTCAACTGTCTAGCTATCACAGTTCATGAGATACTGCCTGGTGACAGACAGACAGACGGAAAGATGGACAGACGGACAGATGGACAGCGGAGTCATAGTAATAGGGTCCCGTTTTTACCCTTTGGGTACGGAACCCTAAAAACATTTGGTTTGGGATATACAGACTGAAGAAAAGTATCTACCAAAAAAATTGGGGTGTTATAGCTTTAATTTAGTTTTAAAATTAACTCCAATTTAGACTAGTTAGTTTCCCATATTCATTTTGTGAAGTAAATTTCACAGCTTTATTTTCCGTTACTTCATGACTGCGCCAATCAGTGACTCGATATTTTAAACCCAGTACTAGACGCGCCAGCTCGCTTCAATGAGTCTCAGCCTGAGAGTACTTGACGTTACGGCGCCGTGCACAAGCATCGACATATGAAATAAAACGAACGGTTTTATCGATAAAACTCAACGAACAAATGGGAATCTCTAGCGTCAGTTAAAGGTTTGTAAAGGTGAAACAATTTCATCGGTATTTTTCTAAATACTTCTACCGATAAAACGAAAATTTGAAATGTGGATCAATGTTAAAATTCGACGAAAGTAATACGCAGTTCTTAACTCTCTCTCTCTCTCTTGGAGCTCTTTTTTGCGAATTTTCTCTCTTGCTGCCATTTATATCACCTTGGTTCCAGAAAAACAAAAAGTGCAGTTGTTTTGTTTTTCTTGAGACATGGGTAAAGCATCGATTTAACATGCGTGCGTTTTTATATATCCGAATTTGCTTCACCGATGAAATATTAATATCGACGTTGTTATACAATAAAGTAGTTCTACTCGTCATAATAAATCAAATACCTGCATTTACTTTACTATGTACGTGCTCAAAATTAATATGAATTTTCGTTTAATATTGCATTAAGCATAGACTGAGGAAGAGATAATAAATATAATTTTATTGTTGTTCAGTACATTAACTAGCAGAAAAGTAAGCAAATAGTGTGTACATTTTTGTTTAATTTTACCTGAATATACGACACATTGTCGTTTCTAAATGTATTTACGACAAAATAGTGATCATAATGGTGAACTGGTGATGGAGAGAATAATAAATTAATAACATGTGTAGATGTCGAGGCCAGATCATAGATTTTCAAGAACTGACATTTTAGAATTGGTCAATTCATGATATGGTTAGGTTAGGTTTGACTTTTTCATGATGTGGTTAATCGTTTCATGAAATGATTGCCACATCTTGAAATGATCAAATTTAAGAATGAGATTAAGTAACATAAGTAATGTTGTAGGTAAAAATATATATTTATAATTATTTTTTCAGAATGTTGTACGAAAATTTATTGCAGGCGCATATCACTTAAGGATGTGCAACGCGATGTTTCGCAGCCCATTATTACGAACGTAATGACATTTTCATGTTTGTTTAAAAAACATACTTATACAATACATACGTGTATTGAAAACGACATACGAAAGGTCGCTTGCCATAAAGACGCTCTGACAGGTTATTCGCATAAATATACAAGCTAATTTTGTCCTTATGGTAAACGACAAAGTGGTACCTTTTGATTGAAAACGTCACATATATTATTATCTTAACTATAAGTATATCACAGATCATCGAATATGGATTGAGTATTGAGTATTCTCGAAATACAGCGGCGTGAGCACTCAACGAGAGCTCGTAGCAAAATTAACAATTTAAATGATCGGAGAATTATTGGCAGTGATTTTTTATTTAAAAAGCAAAAGCTTACAGATTGCATTACTTAAAAATAACCTGTAGGTTGGCTTAAATGTAGCATAAACTTCACAGTAGGAGATCAGTCAATGTTTATTATTTATTTATTTTAACAATATATTTACACTGCTTTAAAGACAAGCCAATACACCGAGAAATTAAATCTTACAAAAATAACAGTATACAAAACACATAAAATACAAGTGGACAAAATACTACACTAAACATATATAGTACTCAATATATATTATACCACAACAGAGACCGAATAACCTCTACCACCACTATCAAGTATCAGGATAATCCAAACTATTTTTGGTTAAGATTCGAATCCTTTGAGTTCGTTGCTTTAAGACAACTTCTTTACTGCTACTAATATTTAGATAAAACCTACAAAATTGTTGAGGCTAGTCCTTTTGAGTTGCGCTTAAAAAATACTCGATAAATCGACTCGGTACTTAAAACACTCGGAAGTTTTCAAATTTTGACTCACAAGACCTATACTAGTCCAAACTACTACGCTCACCACATCAATTTCGTCAACGCCAACTCACATCCGTGAACAATCATCTCCATGGTTGTCAGGTAGAGCATGTTTAAGGCATTAAGGACCAGTTGTAGCAACCAACTATGAATCTTCCCATACAATAACATTTGCGAACACTAACGATGACAGACGGTTTGGTACAACCGATACTATTTTTTTTTTTTTTTTTTATACCACGTCGGTGGCAATCAAGCATACGGCCCGCCTGATGGTAAGCAGTTACCGTAGCCTATGAACGCCTGCAACACCAGAGATATTACACGCGCGTTGCCGACCCTTTAAAAACCTGTACACTCCTTTTTTGAAGAACCCCATACTGTAGCCCCTCGGGAAAACCTCGGCAGGGAGCTCATTCCACAGCCGAAGCGTACGCGGGAGGAAATTCCTCTTAAACCGCACAGTACGCGACCATTTAGGTGCTAGGGTGTGAGGATGAACACCCTGCCGATGGCGAGCGGTGCGGTGATAGAAAGCGGCCGTTGGCATCATGTCAAACAATTCTTCAGAGCACAGCCCATTGTACAAGCGGTAGAACACACACAAGGAGGCGAAGTCTCTCCTTAGACTTAAAGGTTCGATACCGCTTGTGAGTTTGGGATCGTCGACGATTCGTACAGCGCGCCTTTGGACTGAGTCGAAGGGTCCAAGCTGGCATCCAGGTGCTCCTGCCCAAAGGTGACAGCAGTACTCCATATGGGGTCTGACTTGCGATTTATATAGCAGCAGTCTTTGCCCCGGAGTAAAGTATCGCCGTGCTTTATTGAGCACACCGAGTTTTTTGGATGCCAGATCAGCCTTCCCTTCCAGGTGGCTACGGAATTGGACGTCACTGGAGATGTCGACACCGAGGATCCCAATACTCCCTGACATGGTAAGGGCTGTGCCTTCGAACTGTGGGACCACAGTAAATGGGGTTTTCTTAGCGGTAAACGCGCAAACTTGTGTCTTGGTGGGGTTGAATCGCACTAAATTGTCCCGGCCCCACACCGAAACTCTGGATAGAGTGCCCTCAATATCCGACACAAGCTTTTCACGACTCTCTAGCACCACGGAACGAGGGTTGTTGGCACGGCCTGCGTAATAGGCATCCCCAGTACTGTCGTCTGCATAGCAATGAATGTCGTCGATAGACAACATGTCATTGATGTGCAGCAAAAACAGCGTTGGGGATAGCACAGAGCCTTGCGGAACGCCAGCGTTAATGTCCATGCTATTGGAGCAGCTTCCGTCTACTACGGCTCGTATGCGTCTGCCAGACAAAAAGCTAGCGATCCATTTGCATAGTCCCTCCGGCAATCCATAAGATGGTAACTTCGACAGGAGACCCCGATGCCAGACCCGATCGAACGCCTTCGCTATATCTAGGCTAACTGCCAATGCCTCACCTTGACTCTCAATGGCCGAAGCCCAGCGGTGAGTGAGATACACTAGAAGAACACAGAAAATACACTAAGTGCCAGTTGCACCATCCGCACTTGACAGACTGATCAACGTCACCCGGCGCGCCGCGGTGGTTTACTATGAAACTTTCCATACAATAAGATTTAGCGAACGTCTGCTATTTTGCACAATTTTGCGATATAGTTGACTGAAAAAAACTAATACCTCATAGCATCACCAAATGGACCCTACGGAAGATTAGCGGTGGTTTCATAGCCAGCATATGCTGAGTTGGGCCCATTACGTGATGCGCATTTAATGTTCTGTTACTCTGCTTTTGGTGTCTGTACATGTTCGTACAACAAAAGCAGTGATTGTCACGAATACGAAAAAGTGTCTTTTATCTTATAGTGTAAATGTCGAGTCAAATTCTTAATATCGACAAAATCGTCCCATCCCTAGAAGCCTGATAATCGCCTTCTTATAATTATAGGTTATCGTCTCGCATGATTTCACAGGCTTCTTGGCACTTCTTTCTTTCGTGTCAGGCAGTGATAATTAGTCTAACCTCGCACCCAGAACTGGACCTTAACCAGTTACAAATAGAACTCAGTTTGGATTGAAGGCGTAAAGAGGCATTTTTCAATAGGGCTTTGACGGCGTGGAGAACTTTTCACATGTCTGATATTTTTCGCGTTTTTCAGTTTTTACGACGTTTCGTAGTTTTTGGCGTGAAACTAGACGCGATTCCTAATTGGGAATTCTTTAAGTATCTGAATAAATTTGAAAACAGACGTGAATTCGTATTTCGTTAGCTATTTCAATTAGTAGGAGCCCCTTTAGGAATTAAATCTTTCATTCTAATGAAGGATTAATGTCTACATTGGTATTTGATTCGCTTTCCGCTTTCATTTTCACTTAATTAAATAACTTAATTATTTTCTGGGTGTTTAATAATATGATAGGTTCTATGGTAATAGAAAACTCAATACATACTCAGAACAGTTTGTTTAGTAATCCCAGCATCTTGAATCTGAAAAAAAAAACAGACAAAAAGTTAAAAACCGTACAAATTATTCAATAGACTTAATATTGACCGAGATATGGACCGTGAATACCCTTTGTATTCACCGACGCGCACGAATGAAGGTAGACCGAGCGCGGTCTACACAACTTTGTCACCCATCCGCTATCTTCAGTCACCCGTGAACAAGATGCATGTAACTGCGTCGAAATATCGGCAGACCGAAAACAATACAAAATAGGTATACTTCATACATCTGTTTAAAATATTGCTCTTCAGATGCGTCGACCATTATATACAGGATGGCCAAAAAATATGTGCATTCCCGTTGCCAGGGAGGTTTTGGGACTATACTGAGCAACTTTTACTAATATGGGACCAACCACGAAATCGCGAAAAATTACCCTCCCATAGAAAATGGACCAGCCAAAATGTATGAAACAGCCAAATTTTTTTTCGCGATCTCGGGGTTGGTCCCATAGTAAAAGTTGCTCCGTATAATCCCAAAATCTCCCTGGCAAGGGGAATGCACATATTTTTGGCTACCCTGTATATGTAACTATACTCTGATTTGTAATTAGATTCCGAAAAATTAACCTCACTCAGATCCTTTTTCTTTCGTAATAATGGAAAATATGTAAAGAAGTAAACTCAAATTTCCCTTTTGCATACTCTAGCATTTAAAATAAATATAGATGTATCCTTTTAGCTTTGTTTAGTTTCTTAAAACATACGGAAAAGAGAAAAAGTGAGGTTAGTTTTTTGGAATCTAATTACAAATCAGAGTATAGCTATTTTATACTAAAATTAAACTGCTGTGGATGCAGGGTGTAGGTAGGGGCACCCAACTAAAAATATATGAAAATTATATGTTTTCGTGATTTTTTCTATCGAGCCAATATTTGGTTGCTTTGAGAATTAGATCATAAAATTTGCCCTTGGTTCAAACGTGTAAAAATTCAATACAAAAACTACAATCTTACCTGAGCCTTAAGAGTATTGCTGTTCATACCTACCAAAATTCTTTAGTTATAAACAACACCTATTTAATGTACTAAACAATACATGATGGCGATAAAAATAGAATGAACAGAGCACATAATACATACGTTACATATGTAAGCTATTTACGAATAGCTGACCTACAATTTGGCGAACGTGTAGGTCGGTCGGCCAACCAATTTTCTACGAACCAATTCCTTTAATACAAGTCGTGTATTCCGAATGTTGCTATAAAGAGCGAGTCGAGTCAGTGATAGCTACTGGTGTATGGGTGTTTTTGGTGAAAACACATGAAATAAGAACAAAAAAACTATAGCCATCCTTTTCTTTTGGGTGCTAGTACTAGTGTAAGACAAAAATAGTATGATTGTCTCTTTCTATGTTTGAAATGAGAAAGTCCTTTGACAAACTATAAATTAAATCACACAAAAATATTACAGGCCATCTTATTGACATACAAAAGTAGACTGAAAAAGAAACAATAAATAATACGAATAAAGTAAGGACTTTGTACAGTGAGGTTCTAAATTGCATGGAGAAATTATGAATGGAATTATTAATAAATAGAAATACATAAGAATTTTGTACATTGACCCGCCTGTTATATAACGCATAATTAAATAACTGTCCAGCAGATCGCACGGTCAGGCATTGACCACCAGCATCATCGGCGGGACTGTAATGTATTATGCGCGTGCGACAGATATAGGAAGAGACGGGTTACGCAGCATACTACGTAAGCGAACAACACGCGAACGTGAAGCGAAGCGAAGCGATGCGGCGCGGGGTGAATCAATCCTTTGATACCTATAGAAGTGTCCTACGTGGGCGATCTCGTTGCAAACGCGAACGCCGTGGGCCCGCCGCGCCACTTCGCGTTCGCGAGTTGTTCGCTTACGTAAGACGCTGCGTTAATGTACCTTCTTGGTGCTTAGCTGAGTCCTTACTATATTATAAGAGACATGACTATATTATAAGAGAGATGACATGAGAAGTGTACGAAAAAGGTCGCATTCTAGCCAATTGCCGACTGAATTGCAATGAATTGTGGGCATGTTGTAATAAATTTACGTGTTTATTATATCGACCATTTTGTTACCCTTAATTAGATAAAAACTTTAAAATTGTTAACCGCAAGTTTATTATACTAGAACACACCTTTTGAAGCGTAATTTTATCATGAACCAACTCGAATCACGACTCAAAATACTTAGTTTTTGAGCGCAATATTGTGAAACTCATTCGAGTTATTCTTAAATTTACGAAGAGTTTTAGCCAACTGTATTCATGATACCTAACATTTATAAATATACCTACATAGTTTGTTAGTAGATTATACAATCGAAGAAAGTACTTTTACCCGTCCATCGACTGAAGTGATACCCCAGAATCATCTCACCCAACCCATTATTCATCTTTTCGAGTCTATTTTTTCCTCACATTTGGTGGAAAAAATCAGCCATGAAATGAGGTTTTTGGATGATTACAGGAAAAACTTCTAGATGTATGTAAGTGCGAAATTGGGTTGGGAAAGGCCGTTCTAAAGGAGCCCACTGACTATCAGTCCGCCGGACGATATTGGCCTGTCAGTTGTTCGGAACTGTCAAATTTTTGTTCTAACTGACAGGCCGATATCGTCCGGCGGACTGATAGTCAGTGGGCCCCTTAATAGGTGTCAAGGTTAATGTAATGCTATTTACCTACTTGAGCGTACTTTTTTTAAGCTCAGTGCCTTATTTTTATGTAGCATCATTATAGGGCTAATAAAAATATTGCTTACCTTCGGAAATATCGGAAAGAAGCAGCCGTGCCTTTCCCGAAATTGCTGCGACTGAGTGAACTTTCTCTGTTATTACAGGGTTTTAAGAAAAACAACGTTATTGTTTTTATCTACGTACATGTTACAAGAAAAACACTTCACTTTATTTCTTAGAATCCCTAATTTGCTATATCACTATCACTACACCGTATAAAACAGTCCCTCGTCGCGTCTATCGGCCCGTATGTCTGTCTATATATTTGCGATAAACTCAAAAACTACTGAATGAATTTTCATGCGGGTTTCACTTATCAATAGACTAAATTCTCGAGAAAGGTTATGTGTATAATTTGTTAAGGTTTTGTGTAAATTGGTTGACATATGACGAGGTTTGCTAATGATGTCGGTAAAAATCACGCTGTCTAGGAGCTTTGATCGAAAACTCAGCCTAATCCGTTTGTACTATAATAACACAATGTATGGTGGAATTGTCTCTCTTTCATTGGTCTACAAAAGTCCGCGATACAAAATATCACATAAAATGTGATACTTATTTTGCAATTAGCTATTTACATGGATACAATATTAATCATTATCAAATTAAATACGTTACTTACCTACATTAAGCATTTCATGCAGATTATAATGGCCCTTTAAACCATACAATTTAAATGAATATCTTAAGTTATCGTAAATAAAAAAAATCGCGCGAAAAATTCAAGCAGGCTAGGTGATGCCGCTCCAAAAGTGACTCGATTCGCTTACGCTTTACTACCCGTCCGAAGCCGGGCGCGGGCGGGTCGCTAGCCATTTATTTACATCACTTAAGAGGTGTCGATTTAAGTCGCAAAAATGTAAAATTGATAGATTTAGTCGATGAAAGTGTACACCTTTTGATACCAAATTGAAATAACAAGTACTGGTTTCTATTAGCACGTCTTCTTATCTTGCCTTTTATCAGATAAATTTTTTGAAAACAGAGTCACTAAATTAGTAATGATTTTTTTTCTGATGGACGTTTAGGTAAACGCGCGTAAAGCACTGATTTTGTCGCTCTTATTTGTAAATTTCGTAAAGTTTGGACTGCTAATAATGGTAAATTTGTATTACACGTATTCTGTACTTGACCTTCATCATATTACATTTTTGTGATATGACAGAGTTCGAGGAAATGAAAGTCGAACGAATTCAATTTTCTCCAGAAATTACTTCAAAACAAGTGACAATTTCTCTGAAAATCGACTTAATTTTAACGTAATTTTTATACTTAAACAATCTACAACATTTGCTGAAACTAATCTTATACATCAATTTGTATAATTTACCACCATAATTTTTTGATGAATTTTTAAAAACTGCCCCTTCTCTTCATATATTACCGGTGACGCATGCTCGCGACCTCATTATTAAAAGGCAAGATGAGAAGACGTGCTAATAGAAACCAATACTTGTTATTTAGATAATACGTAACAAAACGTGTATAATTTCAACGACTAAATCTATCAATTTTACATTTTTGCTCCAAAATCGACTACGGCCTCTTAATTCCCAATAAGATAGTATTAATTAAGTGAGCAGTATATGCTATTAATACTGGTATAATGCCATGCAAGAACAATAGGGAATAATCATGAATGGCACAAATTACTCCCAACCATGTAATCCCATATGGATAATTGAGTACAAATCTGTTTGCGGAGCTCATCCGTCACATTGTGGTTTAAGTTTAACTTTGTAATACTGCGGTACTCGTAATAAAATTATAAGCTGGAAATTGTAACAAGTGCAATTGCCGTGAATTCATAAGACCGTTTTATAATAAAAAAGATCGATGGAGAAGCGGTCGATTAGTTACGAAATAACTTCGGGTCTCGTTTGCACATATTTAAATAGGTAAGTATAGCTTTCCCGAAAACACCTTGTTCAAAAGAATAGTAAGTTTTAAATGGCAGTATAGGTACAATAAAGACAACTTTAGTTTTGTCCCACTTGCGATAGAAGAGGAACTAAAATAAAAAGAAATCGATAGTAATACGAGTAGGAACATTACAGTACAGATAACGATTTTGGATACCTACAACATTTAAAAAACGTAAAGTGTATTTAACTTGTAATGATTTTATTTTATCACACCGTCAGTCCGTGTTTGAACTTTGCCCAATTACAGTTGGATAATGTTACAATGGTTCGGTTTGGCTACAATCTTTGCCTATTAAACACTTAGGCTCCGGTTTCACTGTGTTCGTGTAATCTCATACCGCAAGCCGCTAATTTGTGCCCCAAACATTATGTGGGACATATCGGACATAAGGACGGTGTATAATCTACGGTGTATACTCCTTGTTAAAAGTAGGTATACTTAGAAGATGTGTATGGTACAGTATTGATAATCTAAAGCAGCTATTTATACAGATTTGTGAATAATAGTTGTGTTCTAATTAAAGTCAAGACGAGTAAGTGTAACTGACCTTCACATGCATTGGGCCTATTTACACACTGAGTAGTGTTTATTGCGAGTCAATACAAATTTATAGTAGCACTCCACATATTAAGCTAAAAACGGTAAAAAAAAGCGCACGCACACACACACGCACTCCACATTTTGAAGTGTTTGCGGCACGCGGGTATCGTGACCGCTGCACATGCAGTTAGTGCTTGAAAATGGAGCCAAGCTCTCCGAAACATGCCGCACGAGTGACCAAAAATACGTGAGTTTAACCGTATAATTCCCTGTGTGTATAACTCACGACACGACAGTTTAAATTCAATTATTCCACACTTCGTTTCTGCGTTGTCGGAAGAGCGAAATCGCAGCGAAGTCTAGTCGCAAAAATACTTTACATTACTTAATAATAGTTTCTCATGGTGGTGTTAATTTACTTTTATCAGGAATCTTAGCTTTTTAATATATTTCTTTTATTTCATCTATAGTACCTGCGCCAAAGAACCGGTTCTTAAGCTTGCCTACTTTCTAAAATTTCATAAGTGTGAATGGGTTTAAAATTTTGCGTCCATGTTCGCTAGTACCATAGACAAAAGTGCAAGTTCTGGGTGCGTAGCCAACGTGCAATCGTTAACGATCCGTAGCTAACGAAACGCAACTGTCACTGTCGCACTAGTGGGGAAGAGAGCGTTAACGATTGGCACGTTGGCTACGCGCCCTTGGCCTGCACCAAAGAATCGTTATTTATAATTTTTATTTTTCTACCTCATTTATACATTTTTAATCTGATTATGCCCCGAGTTTCGACAGACGCTTTGCTCGAAATAGGGAAGCGTATCGCTGACCCGTGAACTCCTTTGTTTCGGTTGCAACCACAGAGCAATTATTTTTAATTTGTTTTCATTTGTTGACTTACTCTTAATTTAATTATCTTGTTAGTTACTTTTTGTCCTTAATTGTTTTAACAGCATACAAATAAACTTATCTATATATCTTATACTATCATTCTCACTGTACCCACATCAGTCACACTTAGGTTTACTTTCAAAATCAAAGAAATCTTCGGTTCTATGTTTAACTGATAAAAAAGGTCTTTAGGTTTTTCAGAGAGTAATTAATTATCTATAAAATATTATTATTTTATCCCGAATTTCCAAATTGTTGTGTATTAAAATCTCCAAAATTATGATTAGATCGCTTCGGCCCGCCAATGTTGTCAGCTCAAGCAAAGGGTTCCGTGTAGATAGCAACCGCCCAGAGGGCCTAGCCCCGATAACCCATTGACATGATTAACTACAGTATAATTAACACTATGATTAGTTTTGGAGATGAAATGCTAGCGAAGCAGCTTCACAAAGCTATAATTTGACGTTGATTTACGTAATTACCTATTTGCTTTATAGACTGTGTGTCTGGTACATGCTGGTACGCACATCACTAAATTTTACTAATGAGATTAGAAATGTTAGTTTGTATGTTTAAATTAGTGTCCGACCGAAGTTTCGGTTTCGGCATAATAACCATGTTTTGGCAGAACTCCGATTTGGATAAAACACTGCCGAACTTTTTGGCCGCGCCGAAACGAAACTGTATTTTCGGTAATATTATCTGGCCGAAGTTTCGGTTTTGGCATAAAAATTATGTTTCGGCCGAAGGTTCGGTTTCGGTCGAAACTAGAGCAAATCTGAACTTTCGGTTTCTAAAAATCCGGCCAAGTGCGAGTCTGACTCGCGTTCCAAGGGTTCGTACATTAGGCAATTTTTAACAATGTATTTTTTTATGTGAAACGTGAGTGAAATGTCTTTAAAAAACCAAAAACTAAGTAATTAAGTCCGACTCACGCTTGACTGCACATTTCTAGATTCAGACAGACAGACGCGAGTGATCCTATAAGAGTTCCGTTTTGTCCTTCTGAGGTACGGAACCCTAAAAATCCGGTTTCATATGTATTGTGTTTGTTAGTTGCCGATAGGAAAGTTGGACGGCACCACAGGCCTAGAGGTAAAAGTCCAACGCAATGGTGTGACCAAATGAATATTACCCTGCACTACGCTTTCCGTGCAAATAATAGGGATATTGCCCTGACAACCAGCGCCATGGCTAAATATCTTAGTCATCGCCATATGCCGAGTGGCATCCATTTTGGTGTTAGAATATATTAGAATAAGATGCATACAAGATATATACCGTGGTACTACGTAAACGAAATTAATAACTAGCTTAAATCTAAAATAGGCCCTTGAGGCATTGTACCAAGGATGCTGGCGGCATTTCCCCGCTGTATCGCAATGCTGATACGTTGTGCGAGAAAGCCGCCAGCTCTTCGGTCACCAGTTACGTCAACCAGACGCTTCGCGATTTCTGCAAACAACTTATGCGCGCTGGGACCCCATGGACCTAGAGTTTCAACTCCAAATGGAACGAAATGATACTCTCTACCGAGGCTCTTATATTTATTACGTTTTAAATAAATTTGTAATAAATGCAAATCTTTTGTGGACTTGCATTAGAAAAAAGAATAAGATGTAATAGGTTAAGTTTTATATTTTACACCAAATAAAGTATTTCTATATCTATAATTATAAATATCAGTCACAATCCTCGGCAGCAAGGAACCGAATTAGAAGAAGAATATATTTATTATCATCGCGCAAAAATAAGCTTAAATTTCGCACACAAGCAGGTTATAACTTTGAATAAGTGGATTTTGTATCTGGAATTCGTCACTCTGTTATAGGAGTAGAACGGCATTAAGTGTAGGTACTTGGCCTATACTATTATCTATTCTGTAGCTTATCTAAATATTATCTAGCCAACAACCATTCCTAAATTCCATGACAAAAGCACACAAAATCTATTGCCGGACAGCTACAGCCCATAAAACTAAGCAACTCCATTGACAATAACTACTGACCCTTGCCAAGTCTCCACACAGCACATATCAAATCATACGCCCCGTAACAGTGGAAGCACTTGGCTGCCAAGAGTGCACTTAAGAGAATGTATAGTGCAAGTTAGACTTGGCCTGTTTTACGACCGAGCGGATTAATTTGTTGTTCTTCCAATGTACACGATTGGCAACAGTAAGATGGTTTCGTATATTTGTTTGTGTTGTCTCATGATGTTGTACAGTCAGCATGAAAATTGACGGATCAGACTATGCGTCAAATAGATACATTTGTACCTACCGTTGCCGTTTATTACCGTTCTTTAATAGCTTAAAAAATCAAGTCCCTGTATGTAGAACAATCGGACTGTGACAGATACTTCAGAATACTTCAAAAGAAATTCAGGTTTGCAAGCACTTTCTCTATGGCAAGCACTTTTGGAGCGTTGTTGCATCCGCTACTATTGATGCTGTCTGGAACCAAAGATTATGTCATGTCTCTACGGCACTGGTATAAATAATGGGGTTAACGTAAACTTCAAAGATCGACCAACCCTAGAGCAATGCACGAACTACAGAGGTGCACATAGACGATCTTCTAATTTCAATGTTCGCGATAGACCTTGCCCATATTTGACAGGCTTGGTTGTTGGGTTTTCTCGAATGTTGGTTAGTAGCAGGCAATCTGATCAAATACTCCTACCTAGCAGGAATGGAAGGAAACGAACTAGTAATGTTGCCTAACAAATTTTTATAATACCGCTTTGCAGCTGCCTACGGTTCTCACAATGAAATGAAATGGGATTTTTGAAATAGCAGCCTCGGAATCCGTGAGGTAGCGGATAAACTGCAGGAAAGTCGCTTCCGATGGCATGGCCATATAAGCCGCAGACCGGTAGACTACGTAGGAAATAAATGCCTCGACCTCACTGTCCAAGGCTCTAAATCACGCGGCCGCGGGTAGGCCTAAAACGCGCTGGCTGCACGTCGTGATATAAAAAGAAGAAAATCTCACACCTGAGGATACCGAAGACCGGGAAAAGTGGAAAAGATTGAGTAAGAAAGCGGACCCTGGCGCTAGGCCGGGAAAACACTAGGTTGAAGAAGACATTTTTTATTACAAAACTATCATCAATAATCTCTAAATGACCTGTTTCCACAATAATTAGTGATTACTACGAGTTCGTACATTTGCTCGTTCGTACAAGTATCAAATGCATGAACTCGCATTTAACCCTAATCAGTGGGCAAACTGAAAAGAAAGGTGGATGGAACGTAGCGAGAGTTAAGAGCTGCGCGAAACTTGCGACAGAAAATAGGGCCATCGCGTCACTTTGGTTTTTAACACAATTACTCTGCAAATATAATTTAACCTTTTAAATAAAGTCTGGTTTCCTTGTGAATTTGTTCATGGTATTTGCCCTTTATTAAAACGTGTAAAAATCCAATCTTAAACCTACAATTTTGAGTTAGCCCCCTCTTAAGATAAGGAATCTGTGTACTGCGAGCATCTCTGGCCCATTCGGCTGAGATAAACTGTGGCGTCGTCGCGGTTTGCTCTGGACAGAGTTTCGGAGATTTGATTAGTTTCACGCTCCGAAGGCTCACAGTGCGCCTGTCTCGGTCACCAAATTAAAATCTTGTAAGACATTGAGTCCGCCTTGGGCTTGGGTCAATTTAAAGACAAAAAAAACATTGAGGGATATGTTATAATACATTCGGGGCCTGAGCTAAGAAATAAATTTAAAAGAAAAATATAACTAGGCAACCACAGATATATGTTAGTAACATAGCTAAGCCGTTGTAGATGAATATAAACCAAGCTTGAAACAGGTAAATGAAGCGTTTACAGATTACTTTCTTCGACAGTTTTGCACAAAAACCATTAGTAAAAGATATAAAGATAAAATCAGTACGTGACCGTAAAAAAGGGAACGGAGCTGATAAAAATCTTAATTACTGGCCGAGACACGGAGCGGATCTCGCGATGCGTACAGATTCCTGCAAATCCCTTTTTAAATCCCTTGTTTTTTGAATAGCGAAGAAACTTGGACGGATTAATCTTTCTACGACTGTGATGGTATCTCAGCATGCGCTCAGTGCGTTTTAGAGAATATTTTATTCGAAATTCTGAGGTTGCGTACGGTTTAGGCAAGTCACGTTATTTTTATTAAAAATTGGTTTCGAGACATCTAGGTAAAAACCCTAAGATGTAAGTTATAAATTGAAATAAATGTCATACAGGATCACAGGTATCTAATTAGATGTGTTAATTCAAGGAGCTAATGGTATGGTCTTTGCGCCGAGTATACTTTTATTCCAAATATTTTTTATTACATGCAGTATAAGGGGAATACTTCGAAAAATATTGATTTATTAAGCTAAAATTAGCGGCCAATTACTTCTAAGAAGTTTAAATAATGTTCATGAATAAATACTTTTATAAACGTCAAATAATCTAAATCAACATTTTAAACAGTGTTGTCCAAACTTTCACTCAGTACATTTATATGATTAATTGATTAAGGCTACTTTTTATTTCATTGAAATTAATTAATTCCTTTTGATAATCTGATGAAATCTAACTAATCTAATCTATCTTCTGTGTTAATTATCGAGACTGTCGATTTACGGAGAATCTCAATTTATCTTTGTTGTTAGCGATCTTAACTTGTAAAATAGTGAATTTTGCTAAAGTAAACAATTCAGAATTTCCAATTTAATATTGTAAAATTATAGTTGATTTATATACCAATTATTAGTAAATGCCTTAAGCATTTTTCCTAAAAATGCTGGAAGGCAGAATTGAAAATATGAGAGGCAGTGGAAAGCCTAGAATCACATATCTCAGCCAAGTGAAAGAGAATGCATCGTACGAGCAAATCAAAAGACTAGCTAAGGAAAGAGAGGATTGGCAATTACTCCACCGACAAGAGCAAAGCGAGTTATGATGATGATTGCCTTAAGCTAAACGAAATTAAATAAATATATAACAACATTTATTTTCCGATATCCAATCTGAAGCTTTTTCTGGGTTGGGTCACTTTTTTTTCGTTAACCTGAATAAATACATAGATATTATAGTAGGTACATATACCTTTTGCCATACAAAACCCGAAACATAAATATAATAGTCCAGTCGGTTCCACAAACGAGGACGATGACCGACTTTCATTGTTCGTATGTACCTATAAGCGTAGTAAATCAATTATGAGTAGCAATAAATGGGCGCTTACTCTAGGCTTTTTTTTAAATATTTGATAATTTTTTTGACATCGTTAATTTTAATCTTATGATTAAACGCACCGAAAGAGGTTTTTATGGTCATACATTTTAGTCGTAAAATAATGTGAATAGGATGAGATCGCCAGCAGTCCGTGGCAATAGCAGTCTTAGTTTAAGTTCAAAACTACTAAGTAATTAACCTATTTCGACCTTTATAGTCAATCCCGAGTGACCAACTTTGAAAGTCAGACCCCGAAACGCTTAACGACACTACTATCAAATAGAGAAATCCGTAATTGGACTCCATTCCTTATTTACTGCTTCAGAAATTCATAGTGATTCACTAGTGAGATAAACCGTTGTTCGAAACTCCAAATATTAAGGCCCCGTGGGTTCAGCTTCTTTTCTCACTCTCATGAGTTCGTACAAAAATAAAATTGCGCATTTTTAGGAGCATATTTTTAGCTTTTATGCAAAAAAATACAATTTTTTTACGTGCGTTTTAGAACTATGTTCGTGATTTTTATAAGTCAAGTTTCAGAAAGAAATCAGGTTTTTAATCAATGACGTTACTAGAGAAAGGCTGAGGCCTAGATTGCTATTTATATTTTTGGCAACCGTATGATGACCTAAACGGTACGATTTTTCTAAAACTCTGCTGGCTGAACCTACTGCACCTTAAAATACCTTATGTACTCGTATGTCTTATGCCATAACCATTGGGATACCAACGATAGTTTTCGATTGTCAAATAGGGCCCTAGTTGATGTAAAGGTGGAAAAGTCTAGGTTTATAGCTTTGTGGGAACTTTTTTATTTACTTACTATGGTGACTGCTATAGTTATTGGCCACTACATACTTAGTAATTGTCCACTCCTAACAAATCAGAAAGAAACAAGCCAAAAGAAGCCTTTTTGTTAAGAGTGGCCAATTACTAAGGTCGGGTTGCACCAAACCGTATGTCACCGTTTTAGCGTTTGCAAAATTTTATTGTATGGGAAGTTTCATAGTTCTCTGCTGCTTGATGTTGATCAATCTGTTAATTGTGGTTGGTGCAACTGGCCCTTAGTGTACTAATATGTAGTGGCCAATAACTACAGCATTCACCCTAGTAAGATACCTCCTCCTCCTCCTCCTCCTTGCTTCGTTCTCCTCAGTGCTGAGGGTCGTGACCTCCTACGTGTAGCACATGATTCCGGATAGCAGATTTCCAGGCATTTCGATCTCTAGTAAGATACAAAAGAAAACTAACGTGTTATTTAAAGTTTTACTGTTATGAGGTAATTTTTCTTCATCATATACAGGATGTTTAGTAAATCGTATGCCACATTAAAATGCTGGATAGGTTGAGTCATTCTCATGCCAAGAAAATAATTTTTGGCCTTGTTTTTTTTTCGCTTCTACGCACGTAACAATTTGTAATTTACGAAAAACACGCGTAAGTATAAAAATATGGCGGAAAATATTGATTGAAAAATAAAAGAGTTAGTCATTTAAATCGAAACACGGTCTACATGCATACGTAGATGGGAAGTAAAATGTATTTAAAAGTAAATGATATTTTAAATCGGAACTTACTACCGACATTGATAGCTACAATTGGGGACGAGGCGTATAAGATACCTACCTAATATAGAAATGTAGGTTTTGAAGTATGTATATAACAAAACCTACAATGGAATGTCAATTTTATCTTCGTATTACATTCATTAGTTCATTGAAACATCAGTATCACTGCGACCATTTGTGATCTATTGTGAACGCAACCTATTACAATTCTCGGTCAAGCCCTAGCTTCGAACAGCTTGATTGTAGTAACGCCATATGACTAAATAACTAAAAGTATGCATTTGAATCTAACCTAAATACTTTCATAAAATCTCTACACACACAACTGTTGTGACTAAACAGTCGCATAAAAGCTTATAGTTGTTCAATAAAAGCTAACACGGAACATCTCTATTGGCCTGCGAGCTAATCGACCGTTAGAAAGTTGTTCACAAAGGAATAAAACCCACATGTGAACGGAAGCCATAATGAGGTTAATAGCCACTTTGTCGACGCGCTAGAAAGGGGTGGGGCGCTTAAGGCACAAGTTGGGGCGAATTTGGCTGCTAAGATCCAATACTAGAAAAGCGATATTCTGGTATAGATAGTCCGAATTGGCGAGTCTAGGTTAAAAAAATATTACGAGTTACTCACGTAATTATAAATGAGAACATCTTTCTACCCGTTTTTGAGGGTCTTCTGTAGTAGTAGCGCATTAGAGACGGTTTATACTACGTATTCGTAATAATACATGACGAGTAACCCGTTCAAAATAATTTTAGTATATTCGAGTTTTAGTCTAGGTTTTCAATGTAACCAAGGTACCAATAATACTAATGCAGGTACTCGATTTTAGGGCCATGTTTTCATGCAGCGCTGCACAGGGTGGTTTTTATGCTATATTTTCAAACTAAATCATTTTCCGATTTGAAACAAAATTGTTATTACCTTCAGATAACTCTACAAAATTTGGATGCTTAAGCGAAAGCATCACACAAAAACAACAGTTAAGGGTCACCCATATACAGTTGATGCAAGGTTAGATAGAACAGAAAACAATTTCATCTGAAGCTGTAAGTAGCTCTCTCATGCCTTTTTACTCTTGTTACTACAGTGACGGCCGCCGAATTAAAGAAGGGGTTTACTTCCGCCTCATTGACATCCTTGTGCTTGTGAATTGTGTTGCTGAGCGATTTTGGATTTTACTTCCTTTCAATTACACTTATAAGTCGGTGGACCTTCGAACAAGGAGATACGTACACTTTTACACGTTCAGGCGGTGTAAAATCGACATCAGATATATCGGAGCGGCCAAGGTGCTCACAAATATCTGAACACGCCTCTATCGTCAAGGCGTTAGTGTGTGTTCAGATATTTTTGAGCACCTCAGCCGCTCCGATATATCTGCTGGGGACTGTACGTGAGCTCACACCCACAATACTACCTTTTATTTACCTTTTATAAGTATGAAATTTTGAGCTTTGTTCGTGTCGATATTTAATACCTTGGGGCCCGTTTCTCAAAAGCTTGCAACTTGTAATACAAGTGGAAGTCCCTTTCTAACAAAAGCTGTCAAAAAGTGACATCCGCTTGTACAGTCGCCATCAGATATATCGGAGCGGCCGAGACGCTCAAAAATATCTGAACACGCACTAACGTCTTGACAATAGAGGCGTGTTCAGATATTTGTGAGCACCTTGGCCGCTCAGATATATCTGATGGCGACTGTATTACAAGTTACAAGCTTTTGAGAAACGGGACTTTACTATAAAATACAAACCTAAATATTTTCAAAAGAACTATATTCACAAAAAATATCTGGAATACCTACTCCGTCACGGATTTGTTTTATTGAGGAATATTTTGTGTAATCTCTTTTTACTTTCTTGCCTCAAGACCGCTACGCTGTCGTCTTGAGTATAATTCCTTACTTGTATTTTGTCTTTCTCTTTACTTAAGCTTAAGATGAAAGTGGAGGACCCGCGCGAAGTCGCCTTTTCATAGAAACGTAGTCCTCATTTCCCTCTTTGGACATTAACATTATTGAATTTTTTTGACACAGTTTGTTGTATATTAACCACAGCTATGCCCCTACGTTTGATTTGTTTCAAATTTTTAATTATTAAAACTTAAAAGAGCATTTTTTTTATGAAGTCTGTTTTTCGCTCCTAATTTTTACAATAATCAAAAAATCGAAAAAAGCCAAACGTAGAGGCTAGAGAGATGGCTAATATACATCAAATTATGTAAAAATATTTTCCTGTCAAATCCATCCATTTCAATCCAATCCAGAGAGGAAAATGGGGACTACGTTTGTATGGAAAAGAGGGACGGCCTCTTTCTCTTAAGTATCCTTTGCTAAAGCAGTACGACAGACAGACTTAAGGGTCCCCAGCAAGCTCGTTTCTCCATAAAAACGTAGTTACACTCATTTAAAACGACTAGCTAGATTGCTCTGAAATTTTATACTTACAAATATTACAATCATCTTCCTCGCGTTATCCCGGCATTTTTAGCCACGGCTCCTGGGAGCATGGGGTCCGCTTGACAACTAATCCCAGGAATTGGCGTAGGCACTAATTTTTACGAAAGCGAAAACTACTTATAATAGAATAAGCCCTGTAATTAGTTTATGTAGCTTCAGATATCATAGTTAAAATAATACAGCGAATTTAAGTTTTTCATACAAAACTTGTTTTTGCTCTATTTCGTTTGTTTTATAAAGTGGAGCTATATAAACTAATTACGGACCTAGATACCTCATGTCATTGTATATGTGCAAAGATTTATTACAATTCAACACGTTGTTTTAAAATGAGAACGAAACTCCGTTTGTATGGGAAGATGAAATTCGGCCGAGCTTGCTGGGTACTCTTAAGTGACAATGGATTAGGCCTTGGTCTTAAAAGTGAAAATATAATTCTTCAGATCGAAAGGTTTAAAAAAAATTGTGTTGCTTCAAAGGGCGCCCCGCAAGCCTTTTAAAGCTTAAAGTACTTATTGCATATAGGTACTTGAGAAAAGTCGACCGATACCGCCATAACCCTGGCAGCTGAGCGGTTTTAGGCATCTGCCGCGAAATCAGAAGACGCTGGTTCGATTCCAGCCCCGGGCACTGGGGGCTTTGGTCACTTTTCAGTTTGCTAACAATACATAGAAGTTTGACGTTTAAAATAACACTTGCACTGCGTGTGTTATCAAAATCGTTGCAGACTTGTCTTGGTGATTTTTGCTCAGATAAAGAGCTTTATATCAGCGATTTTGTCGAGCGCGTTTGAGAAAGGTACTTTCGCTATATCCTATTGAGGTAAAAGCCTGTCACACCGTACGAGAATAGTACTATTGAGTGACATGTATCGCGTTTAAGTGCTTTTGGGATTATCTTATGGGATGGGATTAAGGAGCACAACTGTGCGCTCGCGCTAGAAAATCTCATTTTCTTGTGACAAAACATGGTTAACTAGCTGAACATTGCTTTAGAAGAAATGTATTTTTAGCAAACTGAAAAGTGACCAAGGCCCCGAGTGCCCAGGTGAATTTGACTTTTTGACGTAAAAATGCCTCCCATATAAAAACTATTTTCAGTGTTTGGAGTAGTCTTCCTGACTACCACAAATGGAAATGAGTTTCAAGAAGTACTTTTTTAATAAGATGACATTCTAATCTGCCTAAAACAGCTTGTAAAAATATAAATACAGTTGTGACATTGTAGCAGGAAGCGAGTTAAGAATGTCAAAAAACGCTGTACAAGCAAAGAAAGGTATGATGGAATTTATTTGGCGAAAACTCACACAAACCCATATATTAGAACCCATATAAATGAGATTTTATTTTTGTTATATAGTATTATATATACAAATTATTAAAATAGAAAACTTCTTGAAAAGTTAGATTCCGTAAATCTATATACCAGATCATCCACGACCACTTTTTTCGTGGACATACTTTAGATGAACATAATAATTTTAAATTTTGGAGAAAATCGTCGAGCGGTCATATTTTACGGTTTTTTTTTCTGTTTTTGGCAGCATTAACGAAAATGAGTTGCAGTAGCTTAAAGACGTTTTCAATACGTGATTCTCACTTTCTCTTTTTCCTGAAAATTAGAAATTACTCGCACACACCTCGATGCAAAATCGTTCAACGATTATAAGATAAGATAAGATAAAATAAGATAAGATAAGAATCGATAAGATAAGATAAGATAAGATAAGATAAGATAAGATAAGATAAGATAAGATAAGATAAGATAAGATAAGATAATCGTTTATTTGATAAAACACGAGTTACATATAAGATGTAAATATGTACAAATTCAGTTCTTTACAAGTGTGGCCGGAATTTCAGCATTCAAATATTTATCACAAAAATAATTACAAATATTAAATAAGAAGTACAGAAAAATGTTGAAAAAATATCAATGTGTGTCAATGTCAAACTACTAAACTAAATTATCTAAAAATTATTAATTTTAAATAGTTATATTTAATTATTAATGTCATAAAACAATTTTCCAACAGTAAACTGTACAAATCTTCACATGTCTGGCTTCAGCATTCTATTAAGCACAAAAATTAAAATAAATTACAGGTAAAAGAAGCATGTCAGAATAATGTAAAATAAAGAAAACGAATCAAATGTTAATAATCAAATGTTAATAATGAAAAAAATAAAAGGCAGTATTTTTTTCGTTTAAATAATCGCTTGCAGCTATCTAGGTAGTGGGCCCCGCACATTGATCTCACACATTTTTTTGGGCTTTAAAAGCTCTATCGGCCTCGGTAGAGTTGCCCCATATTATTAAGCCGTATCGGATTTGAGAAGATACATAGCCGTGAAAGGCTGCAGTTGCTGCCGATTCAGAGACAATAGAACGCAAACGATACAAAACATAAACAAAACGATCGAGCTTATCACACAAGTGGTTGATATGGGCTTTCCAATTGCAGTATTTATCAATATGAATACCTAAGAAAACTGCAGCATCAGTTTCCTTAAGTTGCACACTATTGAAGTCGGTAGTTACCTCGAAGGATTTACTTTTGTAAGTTTGAAATTGGATTAACTGTGTTTTTTTTTAATTTACATTAAGATTATTATCATCTAACCATTTAGTAATATTTGTTAGCGTGTTAGTAATATTATAACATCACCATTCATCTCTTTAATTAAGATAGTTGTGTCGTCTGCGAAAAGTATTGTATCATTAAGTGTGGCTCGAGGTAAATCGTTAATATATAATAGAAACAGTATCGGCCCCAGTATACTGCCCTGTGGCACGCCGCATTTATTTACCATGTAAGGTGAGTTATATGACTCCTTGTAATTATTCAGTTGTTTCGTAACTTCAACACATTGTTGCCGTCCATTGAGGTAGCTTTCCAACCAAAGATATGCTTGTCCCCTTATGCCGTATTTATATAATTTTGAAAGTAATGTTTGATGGCACACGAAGTCAAACGCCTTACTCATATCCAGCATAAGTGCTACTACAGCTGCTTTCTCATTTAGACTTAAAGTAACATTTCGTACTAGCCACCCACACGTTGATTTATTCTTTTGGAAACCGTACTGCTTGGGGGTTATTAAATTATGCTTGGCTAGAAAGTCAATGATTTTCCTAAATACTAATCGTTCAAAAACTTTGGATATGTCGCTTATGTCGCTTATAAACCGCTCGCAAACCGCTAATACTGTAACAGCACCTTTACTCTTCAGTAGCACATTACGTGTGTCAAAGCACAGCTCATTTCATTTTTTCAAAGAAGACAGTACTAACGTACGTAACCCCTTTTCATCTCACCGCCGTGTTTACGTGTTTTTTCCGTGTTTTCCCGCAATCGGTTTTAGTTTGAACTCGGGATAATGAAGGGCATCAAAGAGATTCGCCGGGGCGCGAAATGAGACGGACGCGATGAGAGAAAACTCGGGTGATGTCGGCTGACGTTTTATAGGAGGGGATACAGAGACGACACGACGAACTTACTTAACTAACCTAGTTTACCGTCATATCCCACCACCTCCTAAAGGTAAATTGTTTATGATCTCCAGAAGGGGCGTAAGCCAGGAAATTAAAAATACATAAAAAATATGGCGCCCCATGGAAGATATGAATATATATGGGTGGGTGGCAAACAAGCATAAATCCCGCCTGATGGAAAGCGGTCACCGTAGCCTATGGATGCCTGCAACTCCAGAGGCACCCTCGTTGAGCTCTAGCAACCTTACTCACCGGCAGGAACACAACACTATGAGTAGATAAGACTAGTGTTATTTTTGGCTGCGATTTTCTGTAAGGTGGAATTACTTCCCCAGTTGGGCTCTGCTCTAGATCTGGAATGACATCCGCTGTGCTATGCCCTACGACACAAAGCGAGATGACATTCTAAGTGCCCATACATCTCTTTTGGACGCAGTTTAAGGACATACCCGGGTATATTATATACCCAATTTAGATATTTTAATATGTATCTATTACACTTCTAGCTATGTATATCGTCTTCTTGTACAGTAAACAGCAAAAGAAGATGATCGTAGTAAGTCAGGGGCCGGCTCACTTTTGAGAAGAAGAGCCAACTGCAGTATAAATCACCAAGTTTAGGAAGCTCAAAGACACGCAAATGTTGTTTAGTGGTGTAAGAAGGCTTTAGGGTTAATTTTATGGGTGACTTAAAGAGCCGCAATTGTACCTCCAAAGAGGCGCATGCGGCTCGCGAGCCGCGGTTTGCCAACTTCTTTGCTAGCTTTTTAAAATGCTTTGCGCACTTTCTGATCACTTACTTAGCTAGTCTAAATAATAATAAAAATATGCTTGCCTTTCTAGACATCCGTGTGTATCTCATATCACTGTCATGGATAATTCGTGATGAGCCCAGCAATGATCTTTTATTCATATCTTTGTTTCGCGAAACACGTGAAGGCGGTTCTGAGCTAGATTGAGATCGCATACTTGCTTTTATTGTGTTACCTATGTACTTCAGTGTTACCTACAAGTATGTACGGTTGATTTCAGAAACATCTTTACAAGTTAACGTTCCAAAAATATATTTACACGACCTTATAGTCAGTGTCTTACAGGCGTGTAAATATACATATTCCTACTTCAGAGCGAGTAATAAAATCTGTGATGATGTAAAATCCTTATACACATGGAAAAGTACTTATGCACGTGGAGCATAAGAACCCTTCTCTGGTGGAAAGCCACATATATCTACGGAAAGCCGCAAAAATGGAAATATAGGGTCTACATAACATAAAGAGAGTATCATTTCGTTCCATTTGGAGTTGAAACTCTAGGTCCATGGGGTTCCAGCGCGCACAAGTTGTTTGCAGAAATTGCGAAGCGTCTGGTTAACGTAACTGGTGACCGAAGAGCTGGCGGCTTCCTCGCACAAGTATCAGCATCGTGACAGCGAGGAAATGCCGCCAGCATCCTTGGTACAATGCCTCAAGGGCCTATTTTAGATTTAAGCTAGTTATTAATTTCGTTTACGTAGTACCACTGTATATATCTTGTATGTAAATAAAGAGTATTAATATGTTAAAAAAACATAAAGAATACTTAAATTAACAATTCTTATTTATATTAATTGTTTAAGCAAATAAATATTTCATTTCATTTCATTTTTAAGAATGCTTCGTAGGTACAAGCTTTTATGTAACTTGCAACATTCGTAATGTTATGTAAATTGACGTAACATTTTGCAAACCAGAATCCCCAGTGTAAATTTCATTCGACAGTGTGTCGAGCGTTCGCGTTTGTGGTTTGTCTATTTTTGTATGGGATTGTGAACAGCGCGCCAAATAAGACGTTTCTGGAAACTCAAAATCCCATACAATATGACACATAACGGAAACGTGTACGTCACGTCACGCTATCGAATGTACACTATGGGTACAGGAGTAGAAACCACTTGTTGGTATACAATTGCGATGAAATTTGGCAGATACTTGACAATACAATATTATGATAAGGTGGCCATTGGAACCCTGTAATAAAACAACGCAACCTCATTGAGTTTCGACCCTTTAAAGCCGCCTCAATGAGAAGTAGGTTGACTGTTTCAAGAGAACTAGTCGAGATTATAAAAGCTTGTATCGAACATTTTGACTACTTATGCTATTTCAGTCGCGCTTAAGCGGCATAAAATTGCTTATTATGCTCTAATGCATAAGGTAAAATCATCTATTACGATCCTTATTGACTTAACAAAATTTTATTTTGGGATGCGCGTGCCGCGACCGCTGCAGGAGACCATCGAGTGCGCCGACTTCTGGCCTGGTTGGGAAGGTTGTCGTAGGTTCCGGGGCAAACTGCCGAATCCGAAACAAGATCAGCCGATTCAACGGAGCCACGCTGATTTGTCGCATAAATAGTGTTAAGTTTTAAGTTTATAAAATACCTACATATGTAGGGATCACTAGACTTATATTGACCGGGATATAGACCGTGATTACCTTTTGTATTATTTGTGAGCTCCCGATAAATATCGATCGATCGACGCAGTTACATGCATCATGTTCACGGGTGACTGAAGATAACGTGACTAACCGTGAATCATTCAAAACTCTATATGTAGAGATGTTAGTCTATAAGTTATTTGTAATATGGTCCTTGTTGCCTGATTTAAATTTTAAATAAATAAATACAACCTGTCATACAAAATGCCACTGCTGATGCTGGTGGTCTGCGCGCTCTCCTCCCCACGCGGCCGTGCGCGGCGCGGGCCCGAGAAAGTACTAATATCTTTGAATAACAGTGAAAAGCTGTAACTCTGTTATAAAGGGGTTACTTCCTTAATGCCCTTGTAACCCTTGTTGTATTTTCTACTATTTTTGTCAAAATATACTTATTTGAAGGTTGAAAAAAATCTCAGCGTCATAAAACGTCCCTTACATCAACAACACATGTTGTATATGAGCACATTAACAATATTACCAACAAGGATTTTAGGCAGGATTACGGTTGGGGATGTATACGACCCTCGAAAATTAGGGACCGTGTCATATACCTAAGTATGTATTAAGGGACATTGACTTGGAATTTTTACCCTGTGTAAAATGCCGATGTTCTTTTCAAAGATAAGCAAATGTTTTGACGACCGGACCTGACTTTATTTGAATCCAGATTTATCTTAATCATACTTCGGGGATTTAGGTGTCAACTTTGTGTGTAATTATTTTTATAACCTTGTTTAATTAAATATATATTTTGACCCTGACCTAGTGACCCTGCCTGTGAAGCCGATGGTCCTGGGTTGGAATCCCGGTAAGGGCATTTATTTGTATGATGAGCACATGAGATGTTCCTGAGTCATGGGTGTTTTCTATGTATTTAAGTAACTATTTATATATTATATATATCGTTGTCTGAGTACCCATAACACAAGCCTCCTTGGGCTTACCGTGGGACTTAGCCAATTTGTGTAAGAATGTCCTATAATATTTATTTATTTATTCATTTATATTATTTATTCTTTATTTTATTTTTATGTATGCAAATTATTAATACTAATATTACTTATTTCGGATTTTGAGTTGAACGAATGCTAAATAATAAAATGTTGACTAAAAAAATGTAAAAACATTTAGCCTCGTAAGGCTACATTTTCATAAATTAACTATCTATTTGAAGCTTGTAAAGTTTTATGAATAAGGGGGAACATGTTATAAAAATTCAATAAAGAGTAAGTTAATGACCCTGCCTATGAAAGCTAGAGGTCCTGGGTTCATTAACACTTATTTACGTATTAAATACAATACAAATAATATTTATCGTACACCAAACCAATAAAAGAAACAGTACACACATTTTAACCATATACATTAAACTATGGTGGACTACAGACGACCTTATCGCTAAATAGAATTAAAATAATTTATTTGTGTAAAAAAGGGTATAAATTTTTGTTACATAATATTGTTTCCAATCCTTGATTTACCATAATACATGGCGTACAAATATTCTTAAATTACTATCTAATATTAAACCTCCATTAAAATGTCACATTGAAAAATAATAAAAGTACAATTAATAATAATAAATAATAAACTCATAAATTGTCAATATCATGTCTAATATAAAAATATACAATCATTATAGAGCATTATAAATGTATCAATAGTCAAACAATGTATCTATAACCTATAATTTACATAGTGTCAAAAAATCATCAATTGAATAATAACAGTTGCATCAACTAAATTCTTTAAGCTTGAATTCCGAAGAATTCCTAGACTTTAGAGTATCATTTCGTTCCATTTGGAGTTGAAACTCTAGGTCCATGGGGTTCCAGCGCGCACAAGTTGTTTGCAGAAATTGCGAAGCGTCTGGTTAACGTAACTGGTGACCGAAGAGCTGGCGGCTTCCTCGCACAAGTATCAGCATCGTGACAGCGAGGAAATGCCGCCAGCATCCTTGGTACAATGCCTCAAGGGCCTATTTTAGATTTAAGCTAGTTATTAATTTCGTTTACGTAGTACCACTGTATATATCTTGTATGTAAATAAAGAGTATTAATATGTTAAAAAAACATAAAGAATACTTAAATTAACAATTCTTATTTATATTAATTGTTTAAGCAAATAAATATTTCATTTCATTTCATTTTTAAGAATGCTTCGTAGGTACAAGCTTTTATGTAACTTGCAACATTCGTAATGTTATGTAAATTGACGTAACATTTTGCAAACCAGAATCCCCAGTGTAAATTTCATTCGACAGTGTGTCGAGCGTTCGCGTTTGTGGTTTGTCTATTTTTGTATGGGATTGTGAACAGCGCGCCAAATAAGACGTTTCTGGAAACTCAAAATCCCATACAATATGACACATAACGGAAACGTGTACGTCACGTCACGCTATCGAATGTACACTATGGGTACAGGAGTAGAAACCACTTGTTGGTATACAATTGCGATGAAATTTGGCAGATACTTGACAATACAATATTATGATAAGGTGGCCATTGGAACCCTGTAATAAAACAACGCAACCTCATTGAGTTTCGACCCTTTAAAGCCGCCTCAATGAGAAGTAGGTTGACTGTTTCAAGAGAACTAGTCGAGATTATAAAAGCTTGTATCGAACATTTTGACTACTTATGCTATTTCAGTCGCGCTTAAGCGGCATAAAATTGCTTATTATGCTCTAATGCATAAGGTAAAATCATCTATTACGATCCTTATTGACTTAACAAAATTTTATTTTGGGATGCGCGTGCCGCGACCGCTGCAGGAGACCATCGAGTGCGCCGACTTCTGGCCTGGTTGGGAAGGTTGTCGTAGGTTCCGGGGCAAACTGCCGAATCCGAAACAAGATCAGCCGATTCAACGGAGCCACGCTGATTTGTCGCATAAATAGTGTTAAGTTTTAAGTTTATAAAATACCTACATATGTAGGGATCACTAGACTTATATTGACCGGGATATAGACCGTGATTACCTTTTGTATTATTTGTGAGCTCCCGATAAATATCGATCGATCGACGCAGTTACATGCATCATGTTCACGGGTGACTGAAGATAACGTGACTAACCGTGAATCATTCAAAACTCTATATGTAGAGATGTTAGTCTATAAGTTATTTGTAATATGGTCCTTGTTGCCTGATTTAAATTTTAAATAAATAAATACAACCTGTCATACAAAATGCCACTGCTGATGCTGGTGGTCTGCGCGCTCTCCTCCCCACGCGGCCGTGCGCGGCGCGGGCCCGAGAAAGTACTAATATCTTTGAATAACAGTGAAAAGCTGTAACTCTGTTATAAAGGGGTTACTTCCTTAATGCCCTTGTAACCCTTGTTGTATTTTCTACTATTTTTGTCAAAATATACTTATTTGAAGGTTGAAAAAAATCTCAGCGTCATAAAACGTCCCTTACATCAACAACACATGTTGTATATGAGCACATTAACAATATTACCAACAAGGATTTTAGGCAGGATTACGGTTGGGGATGTATACGACCCTCGAAAATTAGGGACCGTGTCATATACCTAAGTATGTATTAAGGGACATTGACTTGGAATTTTTACCCTGTGTAAAATGCCGATGTTCTTTTCAAAGATAAGCAAATGTTTTGACGACCGGACCTGACTTTATTTGAATCCAGATTTATCTTAATCATACTTCGGGGATTTAGGTGTCAACTTTGTGTGTAATTATTTTTATAACCTTGTTTAATTAAATATATATTTTGACCCTGACCTAGTGACCCTGCCTGTGAAGCCGATGGTCCTGGGTTGGAATCCCGGTAAGGGCATTTATTTGTATGATGAGCACATGAGATGTTCCTGAGTCATGGGTGTTTTCTATGTATTTAAGTAACTATTTATATATTATATATATCGTTGTCTGAGTACCCATAACACAAGCCTCCTTGGGCTTACCGTGGGACTTAGCCAATTTGTGTAAGAATGTCCTATAATATTTATTTATTTATTCATTTATATTATTTATTCTTTATTTTATTTTTATGTATGCAAATTATTAATACTAATATTACTTATTTCGGATTTTGAGTTGAACGAATGCTAAATAATAAAATGTTGACTAAAAAAATGTAAAAACATTTAGCCTCGTAAGGCTACATTTTCATAAATTAACTATCTATTTGAAGCTTGTAAAGTTTTATGAATAAGGGGGAACATGTTATAAAAATTCAATAAAGAGTAAGTTAATGACCCTGCCTATGAAAGCTAGAGGTCCTGGGTTCATTAACACTTATTTACGTATTAAATACAATACAAATAATATTTATCGTACACCAAACCAATAAAAGAAACAGTACACACATTTTAACCATATACATTAAACTATGGTGGACTACAGACGACCTTATCGCTAAATAGAATTAAAATAATTTATTTGTGTAAAAAAGGGTATAAATTTTTGTTACATAATATTGTTTCCAATCCTTGATTTACCATAATACATGGCGTACAAATATTCTTAAATTACTATCTAATATTAAACCTCCATTAAAATGTCACATTGAAAAATAATAAAAGTACAATTAATAATAATAAATAATAAACTCATAAATTGTCAATATCATGTCTAATATAAAAATATACAATCATTATAGAGCATTATAAATGTATCAATAGTCAAACAATGTATCTATAACCTATAATTTACATAGTGTCAAAAAATCATCAATTGAATAATAACAGTTGCATCAACTAAATTCTTTAAGCTTGAATTCCGAAGAATTCCTAGACTTTTACTAGGTTAAAGGATACTAAAATCACAAAATTCTCTTATCCCCATGGGTAGGCTATCAGTAAAAGATTACTTTTAATTAAAATAAATGGGCCTCGACGTCGTATAGACGCTATAAAGACTTCTGTTGGTACCACTTAGTCTCACTTAGGTGGCTGTACTATTAATGTAATTTGTTTTGCTGTCTTTACTTTATACGTATAAATGGATACTGGCTGATAATATCACAGATTGAATGACGTTGATTCTCATCATCAGTGACACTCAAAGGTAGTTGACGTGCTTAAATTTCATAAAAATTATGAATACAAAACCGGCCGAGTGCGAGTCGGACTCACGCACAAAGGGTTCTGTACCATAACGCAAAAAACGGCAAAAAAATCACGTTTGTTGAACGAGAGCCCTACTTAAATATTTATTTTATTCCGTTTTTAGTATTTGTTGTTATAGCGGCAACAGAAATACCTACATCATCTGTGAAAATTTCAGCTGTCTGGCTATCACGGTTCATGAGATACAATACCTGGTGACAGACGGACAGACAGACACAGGCAGTTACAGTGAGTACAAACAGCAAAAACAGTGGTAAATTAACGAATTATTAAATGGTGGTAAATGTGATTGAAGTACACGATATTGAAGAAACTTTCTGTTTGGTAAATCTAGAATTGGGCTGTTGTTATTGTGCTATCGGTAGAAAGAAAGAACAAACTTTGTCAAAATCCCGCTAACATTACAATTATTATTTGTTTCTTGAAAAAAAATAGTCTATTTATTATATGCGTGACTTCAACTCCAGTGTCTAGACCCAGACCAAGCTAACTCTGCATGTCATTTGCAATTACAACGTGTGCCAATGTTATTATGATTAATGTCAAATTGCTATGAAAATATGCCGTTTACAATGACACCCTCACTTTGTTATATTCAAATCGGTGCAAAGTTAGAGTAGACGGATTCTATACCTATACAGATGTAGTGCATAATTATTTTCCGTCGTATTTTCACGGAAATGACTGAACTAGGTACAGACCTCCCCAAAATATACAAATTGAACGGCAAAGCTAAAAGCCGAAACCGAAATATTCGCCAAATATTTTTTAATAACTTTGTCTTGTTGCAACACAGTAAAATTTACTCCTACAGAGAATTTAAGTACCTACTCTTTTCCATCAGCGCCGTGTTGCATAAAAAAGTACAAGTAATATTACAAGCGGACCTCCTTTTCTAATTCCACTTATTAGAAAAGGAGTTATTCCGCTTGTAATATTAGTTGTAGTTTATTATGCAACACGGCCCAGGTTACGTTTTCTCATTGTCCTTAAAACACAATATGATGAGACGACTTTTTGACATTACCTAGGTTTGTAGGTAATGAATTGTATTTTTCATGACTCATGACAAAATAAATTGCATTCACAAAAGATCGTCGCAACACAATAACAATAATTAAGAATAGAAATTAATAAAGAATAATTATCTAAAAATTAAATAGGTAAAGTCCGTTGCATAAATAATAATAAGAAAATAATACAGTAAATAGTTATGTGTAAACCACCACCACCACTTTCTAATGTATAAATAGAAAGAGTAAATAAACAGTAAAAATCATTAGTGTATAATTATTTTCCATCGTATTTTCACGGAAACGAACAAATACAACCGTTTCCGAGAAAATACGATGGAAAACAATTATGAACTATATATCTGTACGAGTTTGCGCTGAGCTTAAAATACTTCAAAGTAGGTATTTCGATTCATGAGTGGAGTTCATTTTCAAATCCGATATCGAAATTAGGCACAGCCCTCCCCAAAATATACAAATTGAAAGGCAAAGCTAAAAGCCCCGGTATTTTTAACATATTAATATTCACCGTCCAATACTGTAACAGAACCTTCACATTTACACCGCATGTGGATTACCATACGTTATAATTTAGGCATTATTCATAAAAAGTAGGTAGAACTCGGTTCCCGAATTTGCATTTTCACGAGATCTGGCTCAAGATATAAGCGGTTTGGTCGTGATCTGGTATTTTTCCAGTTACAAATAACTTATTATGAATGCGATTACGGCCCCCGACCCCAGGGCAGATCAAAAAACCGGACAAGTGCGAGTCGTGCTCGCCCACCGAGGGTTCCGTACTTTTTAGTATTTGTTGTTATAGCGACAACAGAAATACATCATCTGTGAAAATTTCAGCTATCACGGTTCATGAGATACAGCCTGGTGACAGACAGACAGAGAGACGGACAGACGGACAGCGGAGTCTTAGTAATAGGGTCCCATTTTTACCCTTTGGGTACGGAACCCTAAAAACCGGCCAAGTGCGAGTCGGACTCGCGTTCCAAGGGTTCCGTACATGACATAATTTAAACAATGTATTTTTAGGGTTCCGTACCTCAAAAGGAAAAAACGGAACCCTTATAGGATCACTCGTTCGTCTGTCTGTCTGTCCGTCTGTCTGTCTGTCTGTCCGTCTGTCACAGCCTATTTTCTCCGAAACTACTGGACGAATTAAGTTGAAATTTGGTATACATATGTAAGTTTGTGACCCAAAGATGGACATGTAACATAAACAAATAAAATTTAACTAAAACTTTATTTTTTAATTTTCTCATTTACCCCCCAAAAGTGGCCCCCATGTTTAAAATTCATTTGTTTACGTTACATGTCCGTCTTTGGGTCAGAAACTTATATATGTATACCAAATTTCATCTTAATTGGTCCAGTTGTTTCTGAGAAAATAGGCTGTGACAGACGGACAGACAGACAGACGCACGAGTGATCCTATAAGGGTTCCGTTTTTTCCTTTTGAGGTACGGAGCCCTAAAAAGTATCAAAACACATAAACGTAGACCTCAACACCTGTTCCTGTATATTTTTTATGTCATTATGTAGTAACTATTTATCAGACTTGACAGATATGGTGATTTTAGAATGTGAAGCGGATGCGAGTATTTTATAACGACACGAGTTGTTAGGTAATTGCCGTTCCGCACATATATTACTTGTTTTTAGCCTAACTTAGTGTCCCACACCTGGGTAAAGGCGTCCCCTCGTTTCCTCCACTCGACCCTATCGCTTGTACTTTCCCGCGAATGCGTCTTAGTAGTCACACCATCTCCTTTTCGGTCTGCCTGCACCATGCGGCCTACACCATCACCACACACGCCACTTCACTATCACACTATTTTTCCAATGTTCGTAGTCGGCCGAATTATTCGGTAAAAAGTGCCGAATATTCGGCAAATTCATCTTTAGTTACTAATGTAATTATGATGCGTTTTCAAATGGTTTATTAGAATAATTTGGCCGAATATTCGGTTCAGTAAGATCTGAACCGAATATTCGTATTCGGCAAAGTCCATATTCGGCCCATCACTAAGTTAATTACTTTCCTGGCGAGCAGAAATGTGTTACATAAGTTACATTCTCAGATGTGCATTATAATTTTTATTACTCTTAATTCACCCTAGGTTGTAGTAGCAGTAGTATTTAAATCCAACTATGGCAAATTAAAAGAAAAGTCATCCATTAAATCTTTTTCTGAAATACATTTTGAATAAAGTAAGATGCGTTGTCAGCAGTTAAGTAGCAAACCTGAAAAATAGCTTTCCAATAAATTACTTTGATGCTATAAATTAAATACACCTTTTTTAGACGTAAATTTTCGTAAAAACGTTGGCAAAGTCCGTAATTAACTGAAACGATTTGTGAAGCGTTCATTAAACGACACACCGAACATAATACTCCCCAAAGGACCACCTAAACGAACCCACACACGCCATCTGCTGTCCACGGCTTATGTTAATTTGTAAAAAAAATATATAATTTATGGTTGACGTGAATACTATTGCTATTATTTTACTTACCGTTTGCGACCCGCCCCAAAAAGGATTTTACCGTAAGTATATGAAGCGAATAAGATTGTAAAGGATTTTTTAAATATTTGTGTCGCGTGTCATAAAGTAGTTTCTAACTCTAGGCCGTTCATGTTTGCCGTATACTTACATGCATATAAGCGGGCTAGTGTAGCTACCAAGTGTATGCCAGAAGATGGGCGCGGACACGGCAGGCCCAGACAGTGATGGCGGCGGGACGACCTAGACACCTTCCTCTCAACTGATCGGACGAGGCACTCGATCGGTAGTCGTTGAGATCAAGGGGAGAGCCCATGCCCAGCAATGGGACACCAGAATAGGCTATGATATCCTGCCTTTTCACCGAACTTCTTTTAGCCGAATTTCACTTGCCAACCAACATTTCGGCCGACTAAAATGAACCTGAAATAGTTCCCGCTCATTCTGATGACTTGCAAACTAACATAGCCCCAAACTTGGCAAGTAAATTGTTACTCGTTCCACGTTAAGCGGTAATTTACGTGCTTTGTGTGAATTTTTCCGCTGCATTACATATTGTCAGTTGCAGAAAACTTTCAAACATTTAACACTTTATTTGCAAATGCAAGGTTAAGTGCTAATGGTAAGTTTTATAAATCAAGTTAATGTTTGCTGCGAGTAGGTAAAAAAGTTTGGAATTAAAAAGTGAAGGTAGAGTAGGTAGCAAGAAGACGGTTCTTAAACGGCTAAACTGATTTGGATACGGTTTTATTATTTGAAACACAGCACAGCAGACCTTTCAGTCTCAGGTTCAGCTACACAACATTAGTCCATAACTGACAAAAATATCAGTAACAATTAAATAAATAAATAAATAATAAGTAAATAAATGTATATCACACATAACAAATTATCGGACATTTTTACACAGACTAAGTCCCACAGTAAGCTCAAGAAGGCTTGTGTTATGGGTACTTAAAGACAACGATATATATAATATACAAATACATAAATACATATAAAACACCCATGGCTCAGGAAGAAATATCTGTGCTCATCACACAAATAAATGCCCTTACCGGGATTCGAACCCAGGATCATCGGCTTCACAGGCAGGGTCACTACCTACTAGGTCAGACCAGTCGTAAAACACAACAATTAAACATTACTAATAAATTATTCGGACTACTTCACTAATGATACTGGTGGAAAAAGCTCGAAAGCTACTAAAGCGATCTACGTACATTACTAAACAGCTCACTTAGAAACTTGAAAAGCTTGAAATATTGTGGAGCTTTTTCACGTCACACTCATTGAGCTTCGAAGCCAGTGGAAACTGCAATTCAAACCATTGAGATAGACACAGAAAAGATTCCCTGTGGATTGGAAGTCCTCGTTTTATGAAAGTTCTGGATGATGTAAGGGCATTTTTGACATAAAATTGTCATTTTTGGGATAAAGCGTAGGGTTTTTTTTATTTAATGATTGATGATGATGATTTTTTGCTGATGAGGAGAAATATATATGGCACGGAAACATTGTTTCTTATTAAAATAAAGTACCATCAAAGTTATAAGTCTAGTGAAACTAACCGTGAATCATTCAAAACTCTAAAGTACAATCCGTTTCAATACAATTAGAACCTTTTATAAACCAAATAAAGTAGCATTGCTTTCTCAAACAAACGAAATTCACCCAAATTTACTAAACAACAAGGTTCAAATGAACAATAGGATAATTGTGTATGGTGGGCCTGACGGGGATAGTAAATTCAGTACTTTAGTTATTCATTAATAATAGTGACCGAGAAATGAGGACCACATTAATTAGGATTACGAGGCTTTTTTTGCTGAGACATAAACGAGGCAAATACGTCATCACCATCTTTCTTGCTTTGTCTCGACTTTTGCCACGGGTAATAAAACCTGGGGTCCGTTTGGCAACTAACCCAAGAATTGGTTTAGATACCAGTTTTTACGAAAGCGACTGCCATCTGACCTAACTATCCAGAGGGAAAACTAGGCTTTATTGGGATTAGCCCGGTATCCTTACGATGTTTTCCTTCATCGTTTTCAAAAGCGACTGGTAAATATCAAATGATATATCGTACATAAGCTCCGAAAAACTCATTGGTACAAGCCGAAGTTTGAACCCGCGACCGGATTGAAAGTCGCACGCTGGTGACGTGACGTTCGGATTCAGACTGCACCACCCAGCATTACTGCTGCAGCTGAGAGTCTTCGATGTTGCTGCCCGGAATTTAGCAGTAATATCACGCTGCAGCAGTAATGCTGTTGCCAGCGCGTGTCACAAAGACATGGTTTGTGTTTAATATATTCAGCACCTGTTTAACAAAAATAGAATTGAAAGAATTGATAAGAAATTCCAAAATCAAACAGAACCGTTGTCGCACGTGAACACTAATGAGATTCACAATCGAGAGATCTTTTATCGAGTCCACACGTTGTTCAGAGTCAATTACGTATAGGGCGAGGACGGGAGAAAAAGCACCCTTTTTCCGTTAGCCACAATACACGGTCGATCGGCTTAAGGTTGCTTAGAATAGGAAATACTTGGTATTTTGTGAATGGAATGATTCGTATTATCTTTGGAAATATTCAGGTAATAGTAACAACAATTCAAGTTTTTGTGCATTAATAACTACGAGTTTTAATACTATCGATTCCTAGTGGTTCATTTGTAAACATACTACTACTACTACTACTACTAGTAATATGTAATGCACATATTACTTTATGGTGAATAAATGAAAATGAAATGAAATGAAATACTCTCGTATACTATTTACTTAAGTCATATTTTTGTATTTTAAGTTGGAGTATTAGATAGGTGCCGGTAGGCCTCCAACGAGATGGAGCGACGACCTGGTGAAGGTCGCGGGAATTCGGTGGTTGCGAGCGGCACAGGATCGGTCGGAGTGGCGAGCCTTGGGAGAGGCCTATGTCCAGCAGTGGACGTCTATCGGCTGACATGATGATGATGATGATGATGATGATGATGATTAGATAGGTACTTGTAATAAGAAATGCGTTTTAAATATTAACGTAAAGCTTTAAGCCAAGTTTTTGTAAAAGCTTTGTTTTCTTTGATATTAACTGAATTTCATTTCTATGATTGTTATATATTAGGCTCACGTTACACTAAATGTAATAAAAAACCGGCCAAGTGCGAGTCGGACTCGCGCACGAAGGGTTCCGTACCATTACGGAAAAAAACAGCAAAAAAATCACGTTTGTTGTATGGGAGTCCCATTCAAATGTTTATATTATTCTGCTTTTAGTATTTGTTGTTATAGCGGCAACAGAAATAAATCATCTGTGAAAATTTCAACTGTCTAGCTATCACGGTTCATGAGATACAGCCTGGTGACAGACAGACAGACGGACAGACAGACGGACAGCGGAGTCATAGTAATAGGGTCCCGTTTTTACCCTTTGGGTACGGAACCCTAAAAAGGGCTACAATATGCAGGTCTGTAAAATTGTAAGTGTAATTGTACACAACCACTTGAAATTTTATTACTTTTAAATTCTAATTTGGCTAACAAAAACCCTTCTCGTCATTCAAAATGTATTTAAGTAAGTGCTAGAAGTTTTATTTAAATTAAGTAACGCTTTTATTGTAGGATCCGTGAGGCGGTGGAGGTGGCTGGGGAGTCTAATATTTTTAACTGTTATAATATGTATATATGTTTATTTTATTTTATATATATATATATGTATGCGTGTGTATTAAGTTAATGTTCTGTGCTTTCTTTTTAAAATTGTCTAACATAGTTTTTAAGTGCTACTAACAATAATATGGAACCTGATGTATTCTGAAATAAATGATTTTTATTTTTATTTATTTATTTATTTATTGTAAAACTAAAATTGTCAAGCAAAGGCAAGTATTACAATGTACCTAATTTGGTCATTTTTCAATGATAAAAAAACCTTTTCAAACTAACACACAACTTGGCTTGATTTGCCACGTACTACGGTCCCACGTATCGAGGGTAGGTCAACACCTAGTATTTTTCCCTAGTACGTGCACTAAGTATTTTACATTACACCGACACGTTGTGGTTTCAATTATTCCGCCTGAATGCGTTCTCGCTGATTATTTGCCAGCGAAATACCTTTTAGCTTAATTTGTATCCGTTTCATTCATTCAGTGTTCGCACTGGGACAGAATTTTTTAATATTTGGTGCTCGTGTTTACATAGGTAGTTTTTTTCCCTAGAGCTTTGGAGTATGGCAAAATGTAGGTGTGAATAAATTTTGGCTTTTGCAATATACGAACTAGTTTCTATGTTAGCTTATGTGGGTTTACTTCCATAGTGGATAGCGGTAAAAAGTAAATCTATTTTGCAATATAAATTAAAGTATATTTTGATTTTAAGTGTAAAATGTAAATAGTATCTGCTAAGATTGATTCCCAGTTCCATAAATTTTCGGCCCTATAGAACTTATTCGTCGCCTAGTACCCATAGTACAAGCTTTGCTTAGTTCGGGGCTAGGTTTATTTGTGTAAGATGTCCCCTAATATTTATATTTGTTTATCTATTATTTATAGTCAGAAAATTCGCAGGGAATGATCTCGAGACGCTTTTAATATTCACTTAACTAGATGTGATTAGGTAATTTTGAACACGTCGACGTAGTCTACGTCACCCCTTAATAATATGCCACCTGTTATTTTAATATGTGACTTAATAATTTTTCTATTAACTGACATTCCAATTCCCAAACATGTGACTCTTTATATCTAAGAAATGTACTAATGACTTATATGTGCATATTATTTTTCCCCTCACTAGCTCGGAAAGTCGTCTATTATCCTTTAAAACAAGCGGGGAAAAACGCATTTTATCCACTAGTGGGGAAAGTAATTTGACCTTGGACGGAGCGTGTTTAAGTAGCTTGACAGATAACAAAACGTAAAACGCTCATAATAATGGTTCGTTCGATATTAATTATCATTAAATAAATGGTTTGAGAATTTAATAAAAAATACCAAATTTAGCTTTATTTAATAATTTTAAGTCATAAACCTTAAAATTCCATAAGAAACGTTAGATTTATTATAATGATGTTAAATATAATTCTGAACGCACAAATTGAGTCGATGCAATTTCAAAACGCATCGTTGACATTTCATACGTCAGAACAGAAATGTCAACATTGTCAACAAAATTTTTACTGTTCTTCTCACCGACTCACGTAAAAATCAGAATTTCTGGTGTTTTTTGTTATAATATCGTAAAAAAATTAGTGATTCCAGTGATGAAGATGATCTAACGCCTGTGGATGTTGCACTTTCCTCGCTATAGTGAGGAGAAAAGTTTTGTGTTACACACGGGTGCAAATGTATTTTACTTCTCGTGTGTTGAAACACTCGCTACGCTCAGGATTCTATTTTAGAACCACTCGCTTCGCTTGTGGTTTAACTATAGAATCCTTTCGCTTGCTCATGTTTCAATTCCACACTCGCGGGTAAAATACAACTTTGCACCCTTGTATAACAAATAACTATTTTGATTTCGGAATATTTTACATGCTAGATGTGTGTAAATTATGTGAAACTGTAAATATCGTGTAATTACTTTTATGTACCACTTTTTATGCAAAATAAAGACATTGAATTGAATTGAATTAGATACTTATGTTGCTGACTGTACGGTCTGTATGGAACAAACACTTTCAGAGCATACCTATACATAAATATAATACAACGTTATTGTAACAACACTTATTCAAATAGAGTATATAATAAATCATACACTTTCATTAAACCAAAACGTTTTCAAACACATCGAAGCAATTAATCAAACGAAATGGAGCCCTTAAAATATTTCCTTACTATATCCCCTAAATGTACAAAGATTTCCATTTGAACGGATAACAAACTAAATGGATCATTTTACACCGGCGAAACGCAATCGCAGTGTAACATTCGTCAGTATCTTAACTTCTAAACAAACGACTGAATTGTACACAATTCAGTCTAGTTTACAAACTAGGAAAGATGAAAAATTGGGGGAAAAAACCGGACAAGTGCGAGTCGGACTCGCCCATCGACGGTTCCGTACTTTTTAGTGTTTGTTATTATAGCAAATGATGTTTTCACTGGTATAAGAGATCGGGAGATGTTGTTTAGTTGCCCGAACAGCCGCAATCGTATCCCCAAAGAGCCGCGGTTTGCCGACCCCTGATGTAGGCTATGGCTTGAATGCTTACAAATGCTAATACTTACATAGGTATACTGTCAACAGCTGAAATATTATTTCCTTTACCTGAAATTAAATAAAATATTTTTTACATTCGAATAATTTTCTTAGTAGATAATTCATCTTAGTAAAAATTCAAGTAGTTATTCTTTTCAGAAAGTTAATAAATAATTGATTATAATTTTATAAACCCTATTTTTAAAAGGTGAACTTGTTAGCTTTTTTTTCGTATTTGAAACTCTTTCCTTAATATCGCAAAAAAATGGAAGCAGTTTTTATTCGGGTATTTATGCAAGTAATATTAATTTTTGATTTTAAAAAACCTAGATACAACAAATCTTCCAATTTATTGCCTGTTAAAAGTCATGTGTACAAAATTAACGCGTTTTTTAAACTTAGTTTACTTAGAATTGCATTAACTGTGGCGAAATACTCTATTTCTCTCTAAAAATAAATTCAATTAGGCTTAGCTCACTGCAGTAATTGACCTATTTAGTAAGCCTCTGAGATCTTCTTATTATTAATTTTGTTAGTATCTTAGCAAACAAGAATTTATCAAATACACGAAATATTTTGTGAAATTAATTTAAATATTTTTCTAACGACGGAAGGTGGAAACGGGATTTTGTTACAAAGTTTGTGGAGGCTTTTATCTGTTTTTAGACAGTTCTACCTTAAAAGGCTTTATCATGTAATGAGCAAACCCCGTTATCATATTCCAGGTCATTGAAAATAAGGGTTGTTAAAACTATGTCCCGTGAATTCGCCATTACATAACTTCCCCTTAACTGGAATTGAATCATAATTCCACTGTAAAAATTATATCACACGCATCTAGTCATCGAAAAAAGGTTTAGTAGGTATAATTATCATAATTAAAAATACATTAGGCGAAGTTAGGGGCGGGTGGCGAAGTTAGTGTATTTTAGATATATTTTAACTATTTTTGCGCAGCTCTTTTTATCGTGAATTCAATATAAATATAATTCTTGGTAAAATTATTATTCTTATATTTTAGATACTTTTTTAAACTACGTCGAGGGCAAACAAGCATACGGCCCGCCTGATGTTAAGCAGTCTCTGTAGCCTATGTACGCCTGCAGCTCCGGAGAAGTTACATACACGTTGCCGACTTTAACACTCCGCACTCTCGTTGAGCTCTGTCAACAGTGGCAACCTTACTCACTTGGGCGAAGTTGGGCACCAAGGGTGAACTTACGGTTATACCGTAACGTTGATAACAGGGTTTAGTAATGAGGCAGTGAGGTAAAACAGACACTATACTAGACAGCTACTGGTTCTCAGGGACCATGAAAACGATAAAAATAACACACTACTTGCAGACTCCTATTCCATTTTGTACACAAAACTAACTCTTATTAGGGTTCCGTACCCAAAGGGTAAAAACGGAACCCTATAACTAAGACCTGGCTGTATCTCATGAACCGTGATAGCTAGACAGTTGAAATTTTCACAGATGATTTATTTCTGTTGCCGCTATAACAACAAATACTAAAAAAGCACTCCGACTCGCACTTGGCCGGTTTTTATATATATCGTCATCTTAGTACCCACACCACAAGCCTTACTGTGGGGCCTTACTAGGTCAATTTGTGTAAGATTGTCTCATAATATTTATTTATTTACACATTAGGTATTAAATTACGTGCGAGCGAGGTAACGATAAATAATTTTCAATAACGAGTATAACTGTTTCTTAAATACAGACATGTTCACAGTTTTTATAGTGACATTTTCAGTAGGTAGGTCCATCTAATTGATGTGACCAAACCAGCACCAAACCTTTTTCAATTTAAGCTATAATACTTGAGATTATTTTTAAATAAAGTCCTTTCATAGATAATTAGAATGTGATAAGCGTCCCCTGTTTATTTACGAGTACTCGACGCCTTTACATTAATTTTTATTCGAATACAGACCTTATGGTAACGACTTAGAGTGCATTGCGATTGTTAGGGGTGCATACATGTTTAAATTGCTATCTTGGGTTTCGTTGTAGAATACAATTTAAGGGAAATGGAATTTTGTGACCTGCTAGTGTGCGGCAAAACTGATTCTGGAAACCGTTTTTTGAAAAACTACAGACACGTGAAAAAATTTTTTTTGTAACTTTTTGAATGTTTAAAGCACCTAATAACAACAATAAGTATATTTTTCACCACAGCAGCTCGTATATTTATAAGATTTGTAAGTAAGTAGGTAGATTCGCCAAAGTGGCTAAAATATATAGCAACACATCAATATTCCCATGGTAAGAAAGGTAATATATATGGCCACTTTGTCTGTCACTATCTACATATTTGATGCTGACTGTACATAGCATACTGCATACTCAAATTAATAACGCCCAAAGAATGGGCCATCTATCTTAGAAATGAGACCGCGAGAAATAGAAACTAGACATGAAATAATAGTCATACGAGTATAACGCTTATACATACGTACACGTATAAATTAACGCACTGTGTCGTTGCGACGCAAAGCCGCTAGAAATATGAAGGGAAAAACTACGCCCATTGTTTTGAAGGTAATAGGTGATGTTAATATAAATATATCCTCCTAAGACCCAGAGTAATTTTTGCAGTTTTGAATTTTGGAACCTTCTTGTAATAAAAGAAGCTTTTATTTAACTTGCACTGTACCTATTTCTATCACGGCACCGCTCGCCGTCGGCAGGGTGTTCATCCTCACACTCTAGAACCTAAATGGTCGCGTACTGTGCGGTTTAAGAGGAATTTCCTCCCGCGCGTTTCTTCTATGCAATGAGCTCCCTGCCGAGGTTTTCTCGGGGGGCTACAGTATGGGGTTCTTCAAAAAGGGAGTGTACAGGTTTTTAAAGGGTCGACAACGCGCATGTTGCAGGTGTCCATAGGCTAGGGTAACTGCTTACCATCAGGCGGGACGTATGCTTGATTGCCACCGGCGTGGTATATAAAAAAAAAACCCATGTATGTTTGTACGGGTCAAATCTTGCAAGTTAATTTTGACCCACTTTCCGACTTCCAATGAAGCTGAAAATTTGCATACATATTATGTAAATCGGATGACAATGCAATATTATGGTACTATCGAGGTGATCTGATGATAAAGACAGCAGATGGCCATAGGAACTCTGTGATAAAACAACGCAACCTAATTGTGTTTGGGGTTTTTAGAATTGTCTCGATGGGTATTAGTTGCCTGTGGTAAGTAGAGTTGTGCGTGCTTGTTCACTGAAAAGATCGCTCTTGACTAGTACAGAGAAAAGGTACCCCACGTCCATACTAATTTACAGAACTTTGTATGCAGGGGGGGTGCCTTTTCTATGCAGCTGACTGTACAATATCACTAATGTACTAGTTGGGTCTTTTAGTACAGTAGTACACTTACTCCCGTGCAGTTGCAACGGAGTGAGGGCTGTGTGTGCCACAGGCATACTAGGTCCTACCTTGTTCAATCTGTACATCCACGACCTGCCTCCCACCCTGGCTCGTAAATTTATATACGCCGACGATATTTGCCTTGTCACGCAGCATAAGACTTTTAACAACCTGAAGCGGACATTAACGCAGGACATGGTTACACTAGCAAGGTATTTCAAAGCATGGCGCCTTACACCTAGCACAAGTACCCTGAGACACAATTCTACTCCAAAATACCTCGGTATCATCCTTGACCGCTCTCTGACCTTCAAAAAACGTCTCACTTGTACTGGACGTAAACTACAAACTCGCGAAAATATCAATCACAAATTAACTGGAACATCCTGAGGAGCAAATGCCAACACTACGTATATCTGCCTTACGCTGGTGTATTTCTCAGCTGAGTATTGCGCGCCAGTCTGGCTGGACAGTGTTCACACCAACAAAGTCGATACGGAGCTAAATAAAACTATGCGACTCATATCCGGCACACTGCGATCTACCCCATGCCACTGGATCCCAGTTCTTTTTAGGATCCTGCCATCTGATCTGCGAAAGAAGGATGCGCTTATGAAAGTCTAGCCAAATTAGGGAAAACCCAAACCTACCAATACACAGCGAATTCACGCATCACCCTCTACGACTATTTACAGTCGCCTGAAGTCCAGGTCGCCTGAACCCTCCCTACAGTCAACTCTTTTAAAAGGAGACTACAACGCTAACCGGGAAGGGACGCAAATATGGACTACTTACAATGGATGGAAAGTTTTGATAGGGGATTATCCCGGGTAAGAAAATAGATGGGTTTGAACTGCCGAGGCGGACATAGTGTAACCTTAATAGATTGCAAACCGGCCACAGTCGCTGTGCCCTATATAAATATCGTTGCGGCTGGGTGGAGTCTCCTGTCTGTTACTGTGATGCCGAGGAACAGAGTATCCGACATATTTTCTGTATCTGTATAATATAATGCGATACGATAAAATAAAATAAAACTATTATATTTATTTTCGCTTTTATAATAACAGTCTAATCACGTACTGCACACTGAATTTATTGTGTCTAAGCCCACACGAGAAATAAATTAGAGAAGGAAAAACATGCGACGGGCCAAGGCGAAATGTAAATTTTATGAAACTTTGTTTGTTTTAGACCCCAACGCGTAGGTATTTTTGTAATTATTCGGACTTTGAGGTAACGTATTATGTGAGCTCAGACAGACTTTGAAGGAGGTTTTAATAAAATAACGCCTCTGTTTGTGAAATCTTACTCGTTTCGTTAATTTATGCAAGACCAGTCAGACACTAAGCAAGAGATTCAAAATTCTGCTTGCGCGAATCGAAAGTATAGTTTTTAAGCTTTTCCAAATTTTCACTTTTTATGTTTGGAAAGATCGATTAATGTCCGTATTGTTTTAGCAATAGAGACCACTCTAGAACCATAAACCGCCCACCGCCGCTGCCCTGCACAACAAAGGACCGCAAACCAGAGCGCTAGTTCAGTTATGTTTTTTTAAATCATATTACACGACTGTCATAAAAAGGAGTGTGTGAAGAGAGGTATGGGCACTGTGAAGGTCATCTCGTTTTGCGTGGTAGAATACAGCACAGCGGACGTCATTGCAGATCTAGAGCAGAGCCCAACTGGGGAAGTACCTCCACCTTACAGAAAACCGCAGCTAAATTATACTAGACCTTACTCATAGTGTTGTGTTCCTGCCGGTGAGCAAGGTTGCCAGAGCTCAACTAGGGTGCGGAGCGTTAGTAAGTGTAGGAGTAAAGTTGGAAATGTTTATTTGTCAGACTTCAAGTAATATGCAAAATTCGCGATCGAAGCTCGAATGCCGGACGTTATTCGCCGCGGAAACATGGCGTGAGTATAGGCGTTGAAATATCGCAATGTCTCACTTACGTAAATGCTAGTCACAGACTGCTAGATAGCGAGCACACAACATCGTCGTGTGAACCGCTAAAGCCACGATATTAAGGCATAACAACGGTGAATACATTAACGATAGGATAATGGGGGCCAAAGTGCTGCTTTACGACGCCGAATTTTATCCCCGTGCGCGGAAACTTTCGGGTTCCCATGTTGTGGTTTCATTACTTAAGTACCTACCTACGTAAAGAGAGGATTGCTACCGGCTTTTCACATATTTACTTGTCGCCGAGTTCTATTCCGTAATGTAAAACAAATTCAAGCAAGGGTATTTGTATATTTTGCGTCCTCATGTCTGATTAGCAAGTGAACAAGGTGTCCCCAGTGCTACCAGTGAAGCTGAGCCGTAAGAAATATATACCTGGTGTATTTCGTACAACGAATAGGTATTATGTTATAAAAGAAATTGCATCAATGGGTCAACAATCAAACCTTCCATACTCTAAATGAATGTTTTGATATGGGTACATACAGATGTAGTGCATAATTGTTTTCCGTCGTATTTTCTCGGAAACGTTCGTATTTGTCATGCTACTTCAGTCAACCTCAGTACTCTTTGTACCGAGACTGACTGAAATAGCAAGAGACGTTCGTACGTTTACGTGAAAATACGATGGAAAATAAATATGCACTACATCTGTACATATATATGAAATTAAATAGCAATGATAAGTTGATTACAAATGTTGCCTAATACAAAAGGTTATATTGTGCAGTTTAATGTCAGCTGTAAAATAATAAAAGTTTACAGAGTTAAGATGTAGTATAGTTTTTATTGTTTGTATTCAGAAATAGGATAATTGTAAAATACTAGGTTTAGTTACCCCATTTGCATACCAAATTAGGTTAAGCATGTAAACGTGCCACTATATTTAAGTATGACTTAGAACTTATACCTGGTAATGTTTAATACAAGTAGGTAAACTATCGTTTTGCGTTCCGTGGTTAGAGTACCTAAATCAAATTCTTGGCTTGACTAGTCAACTTCGGACTTTCACTAAGACCGTAACTACTACAGATTTAATAAAAACAAAGTAGAGTCGGCCCACAGAATAAGTAATAGTATTATCATACAGAACGGCCACGCACCGCCCCGCCCCGACTCGAATGACCTCGCCCCGCGACAGCAGATTGACGACCTTTTGCCGACCGCTCAGTACTGTTTTTAAGCAACTTACACAATGACGCATGCCGCGTGTACAGAGGTACCGTTCACACATAGAAACGCGTCATTTTTAATGTATAGCGTGTCCGCCCTGTAGTCCGACCGAGCTAATAAAGTGTAGTTCTGTCAGAATATGGCGCTCCACACTTTTTTTGTCAAAGTCGGTGCAGAATTAGCTTAGACAACTTCTGGGTTTGACTACTTCTTCTTCTTCGTCGTTCCCTCATGACTAAGGGTCGTGACCAACAACTATATCCCTCCATTTAACGCGATCAAGGGCTACGTCACAGCTGCCCTCTGCATGGAACCACATGCTTGTCTAATGGAAGCCGACCATCTTGCAGGGCTCTTCCTCTAACGCACTTGCCTTCAACTTGCCCCAGTATGATGTCACGTTCGAGGCTCTGGTGTGGCGATCGCATTATGCGCCCAAAGAATCTGAGAGCCCTCTCCTGGCAGATTGTTGAGAGTCGTTTGGTGATTTTTAGTTTTCTCAGAATGGACTCATTTGTTCTCATTGCGGTCCATGGGATTCTTAGCATCTTTCATCATCATCTTAGGGTTTGACTACAGCATACATATTTTATGAGCACCTCAAGATTTCCTCACGAATCGCCGCAGTGGAACCGCGCGGACTCTTACACTATTCATCCTTGCATACTTCTAATCTAAAATCTCGTTTTTCAGACCTTTTTCATGAAGACATACGGCCTTCTGGACTAGGTTTGCTGCTACATATTTATTGCCCTGGCAGTGGCCTTGTTTTTATTGGGTCTAGACACGCATACGTGCGAATAATAAGGGATAACCGATGTTCTGCGGTTTCAGTTACTAAGCCAAGTTTAAAAGATATAAAAATAAAATAAAATAAACTAAATTGACTTGATCAATTTTAACACCTTTGAGTTAATATTTTTTAAGCAAAAAAAAAACCGACTTCAATGGGGGATGCCGCTGAAAGTTTACTTATTGTTGATGGTGCACTCTTAGATTCCAGACAATGAAATGAAAACGACAGCATCTTTTGCCTAATTATCCTAATCCATTTCTTGCCTAATTTTGCCTAATTGCCTAATTATTACAATATTGCCTAATAATGTAGAAAAGGAGGTAAAACCACCCACTTTTCTAGTGCATTTCGTTTCTGTAAGGGTCGCAGTTCTAACCTAACCTAACCTACTTTTCTGATAGCATTTCGTTTCTGTAAGGGTCACAGTTCTAACCTAACCTAAACCACTTTTCTAGTAGCATTTCCGGGTCCGGGTCTGGGTCCGGATCCGCGTCCAGATCCGTGTCCGGTTGTCCGGGTCCAAGTTTGGGTCAGAGTTCGGTCCGGATCCGGATCCGAGTTGGGGTCCATGTCCAGACCCGGATCCGGGGCCGAGTCCGGGTCCAACTTTGGGTCTGGGTTCATAAGGAAGAGAACAAATCGCCAAACATGAACTATGTGTCATTGAAGAGTTCCATTCTGATCATCATCAGCAGTTCCACTTCATCAAATGTCACTTTTTTAAATGTAAATGCTGGATTTGTTGATGAAAATACAAAAATCACTATATGTATGCCTTTCACATTTGAGGAGTTCCCTCGATTCCTCATGGATCCCATCATCAGAACTCGGGCTCGACAAAAATGTTTCTTGAAAACCTAACTTGCTTAACAAACATAACGAAGAGGACAAATCGCCAAACGTGAACTATGCGTCATTAAAGAGTTCCGTTCTGATCATCATCAGCAGTTCCACTTCATCAAATCCCATCATCAGAACTGCGTTTTGACAAAAACGGGACAAATCTGTATATATATACTTACAATCAAAAAAAGAATTTTCAAAATCGGTCCAGAAATGACGGAGTTATGGAGTAACAAACATAAAAAAAAAAAAAAAAAAAAAAAAAAAAAAAAAAAAAAAAAAAAAAAAACATACAACCGAATTGATAACCTCCTCCTTTTGAAATCTTGAAGTCGGTTAAAAAAGGAAAATGATAGACAAGAAAGTAATTATAAGTACATTAGTAGGTACGTAGGTACCTATCAACCTAAATATGAATATGAATATACCTTACATTACATTTAATTTGTCTTTCTTAGATTTATTAAATCATATTTATAATCGGGTATGTCGCAATAGTAGATTGTTAACCAAGGGACGAAAGGCACTCATTTCTGCCGAGGTATTTTGGCGCTCGAATGCAGTGACAGCGCCAATAGTCCGAGGCAGAAATGATGCCTTTCACCCGAGTTAAACACTCTACTTTTCATTTCGAATACGAGGAAAGTAAAATGCATGTATTTTTTTTAAAACATGACTAAGTATACATTTTTATAGTATTTCTTGAGGGTACTTTCAATTAACAATTCAGACAAAAGTATCGTTATTTATGGAATGGAGAGTCAAATATCAAAATGAAAAATTTATTACAAATCCATTTAAACTCAAATTTCAATTGCGTATCGTAAAAAAATTAAAAAAGTCGTACTTCGAACGTAAAATGCTCTAGTGCAGACACGTATCATTTTCTGCGCACCTTTTAGAACAACAATGACCCTCTTTCAGAGCATGAGAAATGAAAATTTATTTTGTTACCTTTATTTACCGACGTTTAGACACAGGTTTTGCTGGGACGTCAGTTAGCTGTGACCACGACCAGTGAAACGTCGGTAAATAAAGGTAACAAAATAAATTCACGATAGACACGATTATAAATGTGATCAAATTAATATGTGTTCAAAGCGCGATGGTTTTAAATATTATATCTTTCTTAGATTGACAACATTTGCTATTTTTGAAATAATTAGTTGAGATAACTATTTATTATGTCAGGACATTGTCAAATTTCCTACAAGTCGTAAACTCGATTTTGGAGTTTTATAAGTACTGAAAACATAGAAATATTTATTAATTTAACAAATAACCATGTTAAGTGTACCTGATTTTTTTCACAACAAGTACAGTAAGTTTATTCTTGATAAATTGGAGAAGATGTGGCAAGAGATAGGTATATTCTAACAACACTAATAAAACTACTCCCCATTTCCCAAGTATTAACAAACATATGATTTAAAGATATAACTATTTAAATATACACTAAAGAAGAGTTTTATATGAAATATTTCTTTAATACGTAAACAAGCAAGTTGCGCAAATTGTTTTAACGAGCACGACAGGTAACTAATGCGCAGACGGGGACAAAAAGCACGTTCCAAGTGCCCTATATTTGTTCAATGTCCAGGTTAGATCACCTGGCAAATCGAAAACGCAGCTGTAAGGTTTTAATTAGCAAAGTACGACTTCGAAAACTGGATTTTAAACGACAGCGGAATGGGTTCTGTATGTATACTGGCGTTCCTCAACAAGGGAGCGTCAGCTGACGTCCACGAGGGTTCATTACACATCGCTTTTAACCACTTTACGAGTTATCGCCCGGGATACGATGATGACCGACAAAAATAGCGCTTGGCCCGCGGTCTATAAGTAAGTGGTTTAAACCAGTTTGTTTCTGTTTATTCATCTTTCTACATAAACAAACGTAAATATACAAAACCCAGAACCGAAATTTGTTTTGCCTATTATAGTATTAATGAGAACCCCCAGGATTAATGAAGTGAGCCCAAATAAGGCTATTGTAAGCTCATAAAAGCGCTGATTCACCAGCAATGGGACGTATAGATTGGGTATTATTGGCCCAGTGATTGGGAGAGATTTAGATTCAGATTGATTTCTAGAAAATATGATATTTTTTTGGCATTGTAAGTTTCAAGCTCTGGAATCTTTTTGTAGTAGGATTTTGGATATTACATTTAATACAGTATCTAATCAAGAATGATTCAGACGGGTCACAGCGGGGGACAGCTACAATCCTTTGTAAGATGAAAGAACACTCCCAGTCTAGCATTCGCTAATATCGATAAATTTCACATTTTGTTCTCTGTAGTGCGGCGAGGCGTATATTAAATTCAATTTCCCACCGGATAAGTTTTTTGTCTAAAAAAATTTTTGATACAAGCACTCATCGAGACACTTATAATAAACCCAAACACAACTGTTGCGTACTTTTATCACAGTTCCTATGGCCACCGACTGTGTCCATCATCAGATCAGCTCGATGGTACCATAATATTGCATTGTCATCCAACTTACATATGTATGCGAATTGTCAGCTCAATCGAAAATCGGGAAGTGGGTCAAATTTAACTTCCAGGATTTGACCCACACTAACAAACAAACCAACTAACATACGTTGGGCTCGCTTCATTAATTAACAGGGCAAGTTGCATTGCAGGGCAAAAGCTTGTAAAAAGCAGGGCTCGGAACCGGTATTTTTTTTAAACCCCGAAATAGCCCAATATTTTGAATTTTTTTATGCTCATTACGGACTGAATCATGTATTTAGGAAACAATTTTGCATTATTAAAACGTCCCATTAAAAATGAAATTATAAACAAAAGAACGAAAAAGAACGTAATAATACCGGTATTTTTGTATGGAGCAAATACCGGTTTCCGACCCCTGGTAAAAAGTAAGTCAAATTAAAATTAACTTCAAGTTGCTTCCACTGCTGTAATGTTTAGCTAACTAATCAACTTTAAAGCATTGGGACTCAGTCGTATCTGTAGGTACCTTACTTATTAGCTTTCATTAAGCTTAATATTGTAAAAGCTTTGCTGTTTCTGTCTGTGTCGCATAATTAGAGCGGGTCTGGTGCTCTTTAAAGGGCAGAGTACTCGTAGGATTGCAGTGTAGGTTTAAGGGTATACAAATGGGTCGAATTGGGTTACCCTATTTTTTACGAGTATATAATGAAGTAGACAATTTAATTAGATGTCGATTTTTTTCTTACATTTTGGATAAAATTTAGCTGGTTTGAAGACCTCCTTATTCTGGGCGGAATAAATACGAAATCACAACTTGTCCTCAAAAACATAATGTAACTAAAGAATGATAATATATGATATATCAAGTATCTAGATATACCAAAGTATATAGTTATACCAAAGAACTATAAGTATACATATAAACAAAGAACCCGTACAATTCTACTCATATTGGGTTTCGTGCCCAAAGGTGTACCTCGCCACGCCAGTCACGCAATTGTGGTCGCCATTGGAAAGCCTCCATTCGTATAGCTACAGAAAATATTTGCTTTTCATTATGTGTGTGTACACATTGTTTTTTACGTGCAGTGCAAACAACAAGTTCACGTATTTAGTTGGCTATCTATTGATGTGCATGACTGGCCCTATGGAATAAAGACTTACGTTGCTTGACTTATATTGGCCGGGATATAGGCCGTGATTACCTTTCGTATTGTTTATGAGCTCCCGATAGCGTAGCTGCGTCGAAATATCGGGAGATCATAAACAATACAAAAGAAAATCACGGTGAAACTAACCGTGAATCATTCAAAACACTTACGTTGCTTATTTTAACAGTAAGAAATGCAAACGATAGAATTAAATAACAATAATGTTAATGATTTTGAGAACCCAATAAAATACTTGATATTTACAGACTTATTTAATATTAATATTTTATGACAGTTTTATTATAAGTGAACAAGACTAATCAAGGAGGTTGCTTGTCGACCGCCATCTTGGTTAAAAAAATGTTTGAAATATTCAGCCTCTCTTGAGCTCCAAAACGGTCTACCAATTTTTTGTACGTTATAACAGGCATACATTTTCTAAATCCGCTATATTAATTTCGTCGGCGGTTTTGAAGTAATAAATGTAAAGTTATTTGTCTTTTCAGACAAAAACACTCTTCCCTAGATTACACCGTTTTTAACAAAAACTATATGAATTGCAGGAATCCAAAATTAATGGAACAAAAGCCTAAGGCAGTTACAATACTAGATGGCACAGTATTACTCTGAACTACAATTCCTCATTATTGTGAGGAATCTAGGGTTCAAGTTATATTAGCTAAGGCCACTTGCACTATTCACTAACCCGGGGTAAACCGGTTAAAACTGGAGTTACCATGGTTACTAGTACAATTTTACGGTTTAACCGGTTAACCCCGGGTTAGTAGGAAGGTGCAAGTGGCGCTTTAGATCAATGGCCATGATAATATTGCGAATAGATGTTAGAATCGTCTCACTGAACAAGTTTGTTCTTTCTTTCTACCGATAGCACAATAACAACAGCCCAATTCTAGATTTACCGAATAGAAAGTTTCTTCAATATCGTGTACTTCAATCACATTTACCACCATTTACTAATTCGTTAATTTACCACTGTTTTTGCAATGCGTAGGTACTCACTGTAACTGTCTGTGTCTGTCTGTCTGTCAGTCACCAGGTATTGTATCACATGAACCGTGATAGCTAGACGGTTGAAATTTTCACAGATGATGTATTTCTGTTGCCGCTATAACAACAAATACCGAAAACATAATAAAATAAATAGTTAAGTGGGGCTCCCATACAACAAACGTTATTTTGCCGTTTTTTGCGTAATGGTACGGAAACCTTCGTGCGCGAGTCCGACTCGCACTTGGCCGGTTTTTTTTATTTACTTGGCCTTATTGTCAGTGTCTTATAGGTATCAGATGTAGTGCATAATCCTTTACCATCGTATTTTCTCGGAAACGTTCGTATTTGTCACGCTGCTTCAGTCAACCTCACTTCGTTATGTAAACTGAGACTGAGAAAATACGATGGTTAAGGATTGCAGCACTACATTTTGTAAATATATTTTTGTAACTTTGCCTTATAATGATGTTTGTGAACTCGACTGCACAAGAATAAATGGAAAGTTTTTTCTTACATTATGGAATTTTCTTTTTATCTATTTTAATAACACCATGTCATAAAAATTACAATAAAGATGAGATGATAATAGGATGACGGGATCTCGTTAAGAAGCAACAGATTGCGCAGCGTTTACGACAACGCCGGGGCATTACGTCGCCTACATGCAAATCTTTACGAGGCTCCTTAAATACAATCTACAAAACAGCACGCTGCCACAGAGCTGGTATGTACTAGAATACACAGAGTACCAGCATACAGGAAGTACTAGAATACAGAAAGAACTGGAGTACAGGAATTACTGGAAGACATAAACTACCAGAATACACGAAGTACTAGAATTCAGAAAGTGCTAGAACACAGGAAGTACTAGAATTTTTCGCGCGTGCGTCCCGACATCATTTGTGTCCCAAATATTTCCATACTTTTTTTGATTATTTCGTTCCGCTACCGTCATACAAAATCTATGAGAAATTGTAACGGAATGGACATAAAAATTTTGGGACACTTTTTTTACAAGTTTAACCTTTTCACCGCCACGTCAATTAACCAATATAGTGTCACCAACCCGTATGAATGAAAATGAAAATATATCAAGTACCTCCTGTGGGGCAAGAAATATATAGAAATATCAAGTCAACGGCGGCGAAGAGGTTAATAGAATGGCCCACCCACTCGACTCAGGCGCGATGCTCGAGGTCACCTCTAAGTAGCCTGAATTCCGAGCGCGGCCAAGCTTTTCCGATCGTTCAATCAAACCACGACTATCAGCTTTTACGATACTGTGGGAAATATTAACGTTACCTGCATGCAATTCTTTATAGCTCCTCACAATCCTCAGACGTCCAGGCGCGGGACGAAACAATTTGCCTCGGCTTTTTTGCTGCGGACGGCTAAGGAATGGAATACGCTTCCTGAGAAATATGACCTCGGTCTCTTTAAAGCAAGAGGGAATAGGCTATTACTGAACCGGTGAGCTCCATCTTAGGCCCTGTCTTCACTTTCCATTAGATGTGACTAGGATCAAACGCCGATCAGTTTGTAATAATAAAAAAAGAAGTCTGTATCGCAGAATTTACATACAAATATTACTAACGTATATATACGTATGTCATACACGTCTACTGCTGAATATTAAGTTGCATTTTAATTTATACTTTTATTTTTGTTTAATGTCAATGCCGTGTTCTCGTATAACGGACTAAGGACTTTCAAATGGTTCCCAAGGTTGGCCTAGTTTTTATTTACATCTTTTAATATGTTGTGGGCATGAATAAAAATATTATGCATAAGTACTATTAACTCAACATACTGACAGCGATCGTTCTGTTTGTACGTGAGAGATATTTGTTAAGAGTATCTATGGTACTTAACAAGCTTCCAAAATAATAATGGAACCCGCGCGACTGCGCCAGTAGCGTTTTGATATTAACTTTGCATTTTACGAGGTGAAAATTCAGCCTCGCGTGTCTCTCCGGATTTATTACACACACATATACAACGATAGGTTTATTGTTTTACGATAAGCGCCGGCACGAAATCTTAAGTCCTTTTAGGGTTCCGTGAGCATTTGCTTGACAAAGAATAACTTACAAAACGTTGCTAATCGGTCGTTGCAGTCTCCCCTGACCTGCGTACTATTTAAATCTTTTACTTTTATTGTACACCTACGAAGAATATCAAAGTTAAATTACATATCTCCTATATTAGACAGATGTATTTCAAGCAACGAACTAAATACGAAATGAAAAGGCAAAGGAGGGTTGTCTTTTTAGTCTATCACATGTCTACTTACTATTCTTTTATATTTGTACTAAATTGGACATATGTATGATACTATACACAAAACCTTTGTTCTTACGAGTCAAATAAGTCACAAGTATTCGTGTTATCAGAATAAACATCAAAATAAATTCTTACTTTTTACGTGTAGTCATAAATTATAGAATATCTAAAATTAATCTGAAAGTATATAATATTTACAAAATCGACAATAAATCATATAAGAATTATTTTAAAACCTTCTTCCATTAAAGGATAAATGATAAGTACCTAGTATAGCATAAAAAATTAGATAGTCTCGGCGCTAGGCGCTCACTGAAGAAACGGGAAGAATCAAGTAAGTAGCATAATAGATATCACGGTCGCTCCAATTTCATCCTCATAAGATTGCCATTGCCTATCGCCACGGAACCCTCCAAATTAAGACCAAGGCCGGTTTTGATAAAAATCTTTTTATTTTCCGAAGAATATAGGGTGCTGATGAAATTCTGATTCCGATAAGTTTTACGCCCGGTTCGTTATTTTTAGTGATTTTTCCAGGGCTACGATGTCTATAATAAACTTGTTTTCTATAACCCTGTGTACGCATGCATCGCGAGAATTTATTGCTGCAAGCCTTTTTATGCGTGTCAGGGCCTTTACGGCGTATATGGAGTCCAACTGGGCATCTTCAAAGACCGTAAACGATTTAAAAACAAAAAGTTTAAATTATTTTAATTATATGAGCACATTTTAAGCTAAACAAAGAACTTTTAAATTATATAGTGCCAGTAAATTTACCTGAAATAAACGAACTGATTCGCATTTGGAAAATCCAACAATATTATACAGTTCGTTAAATTTAGTTTATACAACGGCGTTAGTAGTTACTTAAAATATTAAATCACGTTTAAAAACTACCTAAGTTGAAATACAAATATCAAATTCTCGTAAATCGACGTAAAAGCGGCTTTTTATTTGTATGAATTAGCCGTTTCTTTACTCGGATTACCCCAAGAGCTTTTCGAAATGTATGGACGACCATACGAAACATGAAGGATGTCATCATTCCTAGCGTTGTCCGGCTTTTGCCACGGCTCCGGTTTCCACTTGGCAGCTAATCCCAAGAATTGACGGAGGCACTAGCTTTTACGCGACTGCATTCTGCCCTTTCAACCTCGAGGGAACACTAAGCCTTATTAGAATTAGTTCAGTTTCCTCAGTATGTTTTCCTTCGCCGACAAGTGATAGGTAAATATCAAATAATTTATCACATACAAACCTTAATAAGCTTACTGTGGGACTGGGTCTGTCTGTGTAAAATTATCCTGTAATATTTATTTATATCGTACATAAGTTCCGAAAAACTTTGTACGAGCCGGGGTTTGAACCCGCGACCTGCAGATGGATAGTGGCACGCGCTTACCGCTTAAATTAAAAGTATGTAAGTCCACAACATATGAAATGATGCGTGCGTTTTACCAGTAAACCAAAACACACCTTTCAGAATGTAGATGGCCTTGCGTTTGCGTTAAACTAGGGCAAAGGGAGTTATTATAATCGCTTACATGACATTGTCAAAGGCGATTTGAACTCTCGATCGAACCACTATCTCTTTAACAGTTAAATTCAACTCTGTGTAACCCAAAGTTTGACTCATTTAACTCAAACCAAGTCCGTGTAATTGATTAAATAAAACATGGAAATGGAAAAGGACCTTAAGGAAAAGACAATAAAATCGTGAAAAAACATGTAAATAATTATAGCACAGAAGTGCAATGTGATTGTAAAAATTGTCACAAATGACATAATTTTCATTTTTGTAAACGATTTCAAAAATGAATTCCTCGTCCCCAAATTATACACATTTTATAATATATATAACTTGCCCAAGTTGCCAAGAGGCGGAAGAAATATAGCACAGATTGGTCCTGGGGAGCCGGCCCTTTCCCCCCTCTTTTCTCTATCTCGTGGCTACTGAGATCAACTTTGTTTGACCCAATGAACAATTGAGTCAAGCGGCATCACTTTTGTGCATACTGCTCCATACATTTTTGCACTTACCCTAGCCCACTAATATCGTTGAGTAGGTACATCCAATAGTTTGAATACATTTTTGTAAATTATTTACGTACATACATATCAATGGATTCCAGAACACAACATCAGCCACAAAATTATTTGCAAATACCGTGTAAGTTTAAATCGGTGTAATAATTCCTAACGGATTTTGAATTACTGGTTCTTCGATACGTTCGATTTATTGGCAGTTGAAGCAATGGCAATAACACCCAAGCTAACAAGAAACAAATTAGGGGGAATATGTGCGAAGGGTCAATGTCCAAGTCGTGCATAGGGCGAAAGTAGGTTGATTTATAGGTATAAGGCGTTCTTTACGGAATAAAGGCTGTACAGCAATAGGGCTTTCCTTTGATAAGAAATGCGGCAGTTAATAGCATATTGTTGATATGTGCGTATATTATACGAGATATATTTAAGTTATCCGAATAGTAGGAGCCTAGGAGCAGGCACTAAAGTAACTCTAATTCCTGCGGCCGTAGCACGGTCGCATTTTTATCACCTGTCACCATGCTTGTCACGTCCTAACAAGTATGTAAGTGCGAAAGTGACAGGCATAGTGACAGGCGACAAAAATGGAACCATGCTGCCACCGCAGGTATATCACGAGTACGATGCATCCTTTATGTAAGGTCAAAATGGTTAAGTGTGGCTGCGGGTTAAGTGTGACTGGCCTTCAAATTGGGCCCTGTTTACACATTGATAAGTGTTTATTGCGAGTTCATATATTCGTTACTTGCTACATGCGTTTAATGGAAAATTAATGCCAGCCAAACTCATCCCGCTTATACAAGAATTCACTGTGTCCACAGGTTTTAATGCATGTCCCTCACAGCAAACACAGCTGCACAGTGTACCCTTGAGAGCTTTGATTACTTTACTCACCACTATTAAGAATGAATTATACTAGTCGTACAATTAATTAACACTCAAGTAACATAACATCCAACCTTACCTAAATACTACGGCCCTCAACAACATTCCCAGTTGGGCTATTCTAAATTAAAAGAAGATGACATTTAAATAAAAAACCTAGTAATGTTAAAAATTATTAAAAAACCGGACAAGTGCGAGTGGGACTCGCCCACCGAGGGTTCCGTACTTTTTAGTATTTGTTGTTGTAGGGGCAACAGAAATACATCATCTGTGAAAATTTTAACTGTAGCTATCACGGTTCAAGAGATACGGCCTGGTGACAGACAGACGGACAGACGGACAGCGGAGTTTATACGTAACATTATATTAGGACAATCAATTATTATGCGACCCAATATACACATAGACATATTGTAATACAATTTAGTGTCATTTATATCAAGAGGGGCTATGGCTGTGTCCCCATGTATGATAATACTAAACCGTCTTAAAATGTAAAAGGTTAATACTAAGTGTAAGAAAATGTATGTAAGTACTAATCTATTTTATAATAAACAGTTTAATTCATGAAATAAAAACTATGAAAACGGATTATATCGCGTATATTGAATTTATAATACATCCCGACGTTTCGAACCCTTTACAGCGTTCGTGGTCAACGGGTTCATGAGTAACTATCGCGGTAACCGAAGACAATTAAACAGTTTAATTGTTTTTATTTCGCTGCCCGACAGTGTAAAGGATGTCTTACGTTAGAACGGTCCGGGTCCGGGCCGAGCCTTCCGCCACTTCGTTTTCTATGACGGGTGATCGGTGATCATGTGTTCTTCTTCTTTTGTCGCGACCTTTTCCCATCTACTTGGAGTCGGCCCTCCTTATCCTTCATCTTCTTCATCATCATCTTCTCCTTATTCTTAATTTATCTTCTTCATCGGGTTTTTTTTATCGGTGATCATGTAATGCTTTCTATAGAAAATTGAAGTATCGGACGCCTTGGCCCGGAGGATGACTCACGCTAGACGGGTCCGGTAGAGTGAGTCATCCTTAAACCTCGGTTTATATATTATTCAGACATTGAGCGTGCCATATACGTGCCGAGGCAAATTAATATTCTGCTATACAGTAGCTATTAACGTATATATATCTATCGATACACGGCCGCGCAGGCGCCGACAGGCAAACTGTATAGAATATTATTTTGTTTGCCATACCACGTGTCTGGCTCACTCAATGTCTGTAAATATAAAACGACCTTTACCCGTCTTATTTATAGCTATGATTGTTAGCCGACCACAATCCACCACCATTTCTGTATCGCGTCGGCGACGAAAACTCATTTTATTCGCAATTATCGTCATTCTAGCCGACAAAACGAATAGGATATCGGTCTACAGCGAGAATCGTCAGATGAACGTCCAACGAGCTAAATTGAATCACTAACTCAATTCCTCCAATAAATTGAGGTTTCATTTTGTTCTATATCTTTAATAAAACTGCAGCGTCGCGGAAATATAGTTCCGATATTGCGTTTTAAGTTTCAAACTAGTGTGACAACCGCTGGTGTTTTGAAGCTGTTTTGACGGAAGAATTCGAAACGTTTTCTAGGTATGAATAGTTTTCGTGTGAAGAAAAGTTTTGTTCTATATCACAATTTGTAAATGTGAAAGTTTGTATATATTTGATTGGTTAGCTGTGTGTTCCTACTATTCCTCAATCATGCAAAAGTGGGTCAACAGATTTAACTCAAATTTAATTTAAAAATAACTACAATGATAAGAAATAAAGGAAAAATGGAAAAGTCCCTGTCTCGGGCGAGTTTTTCATTTTTCCTTTATTTATGAACATTGTGGTATCGTTTGCAAATGTATCTACATAATACAGTAATTTAAAAGTAACTAATAAACCGGGTTTGGATTTGAGATACTTTTTATTTCAGGCATCATCACCTAAAAGGGTGATACGAGGGGTAAAATTAGTAAAAGGGAAATGGAGGAAGATACAGCATAATAACTTCTACACGGACGAAACCGCGGGCAGGAGGCTAGTTTAGCTCGTGTAAAATTTGTACGTGACTTTATTTTTACACCTGTATTATAATGATTGATATACACGGTGGCTAAAAAATGAATGCATTCCCGTTGCCAGTGAGGTTTTGGGATTAGGTATACTGAGCAACTTTGACTATGGGATCAACCCCGAAATCGCGAAAATTTTGTTGTCTGTTTCATACATTTTAACTGGTCCAGTTTCTATGGGAGGGTAAAAACTTTTTGTGCGATTTCGTGGTTGGTCCCATAGTAAAAGTTGCTCAGTATAATCCCAAAACCTCCGTGGCAAGCCACCCTGTATATGATTTAGTTATCTAACTATATACAATTTCAAATTACAAATGGTAAATTCTTAGGAGTTTATATTGTGATTGTCAGTTTTTTTATACATTATGAATATGAAAAATAACAGTGACAATCGAAATTTCACGCAATGAATTCAAAACAAAATAAAACAAAACAAAACGAAATTCAAAGCAAAATTGAATTTATACAGTAGCGTAAATTAAACACAAATAAATGACCTATGGGGGCAATTCCACGAGAATGTCCCTGACGAAATGTTTTTGCCTTGTATGGCAGCTAATTCAATCAAATCCGTAAAGGTAGAGAATATACTGCCAATTTCTTAGCAAAGTCATGAAATATTACCAGACCCGATATAATTTTCTCAGCCTTTTCAAAACTATTAGAAGAACGGAATTTCGTAAGGGACGTACCTATGACACCTATGAAATTCCTCTGACTCCAGTAAAGTCCGTCTCGGAGAGGTTTGTAGGAATCGTACACAAAACTATTGGACAGAATGTCACCGGTAAAGTATTTAATCCAGTGTGTCTATCGATTTTTTCAGTCGAAATCTGAATTGTTGCTGCTCTAAACCCGCTTTTACAACATCCAATTGAAAACCTGTTTTATTTTTGTACCTGGGTACAAATTCATTCTGATCGATTCACAGGGCAGGTACATTTCGATTCGAAAAAACATGACCTATACGGAAACAATGGTATCTCGTTGACCTAGAAATATAGTGCGCTAGTGGCTGATACTCGTAATTAGCAAGTCAGTAAAATAGACGTTCGATAGTTCTAAAGTAGTTCATTACTTATTTCTCGTCTAAATGGTTGTTTTAAGGTAGAAAGTCCAGACTTTCCCAGGCATAAGATAATTTTCTGCTTTTATGTATCTTTCTAAAGTTCTTAGTAATTTAGCATTTTTAATTTACGTAAATGTTAAAAATGTTAAGAAGCGCTGGTGGCCTAGCGGTAAGAGCGTGCGACTTTCACCGGAGGTCACGGGTTCAAACCCCGGCTCGTACCAATGAATTTTTCGGAACTTATGTGCGAAATATCATTTGATATTTACTAGCCGCTTTTCGGTGAAGGGAAACATCGCGAGGAAACCGGACTAATCCCAATGAGGTCTAGTTTGCCCTGGGTTGGGAGGTCAGATGGCAGTCGCTTTCGTGACAACTGGTGCCTACGCCAATTCTCGGGATTAGTTGCCAAGCGGACCCCAGGCTCCCATGAGCTGTGGCAAAAAGCCGGGACAACGCGAGGAAGATGTAATTTACGTAAATGTTAAAATTTAATGTTGTTAATTTTCATTATTACGTTCACATCCTTTGATGATTAATGTGTTATTAGGACTCGAGCTTATATAACACCTTATTACCTGTGTTGTGTCGTGTAAGATTTTAATTAATTTTCTCACGTCTACATAAGATACTTGTACAAGGTTTTAAATGCGAATGCCTCTTAACAAATTTAATATAACAACATATAAAAGTGAGACTCCTGTGCCTGTTAAGATCAATCAGTCTTACAGGTAGATGTTGCTACCCTACGCGCCACTTGCACCATTCCACTAACCCGGGGTTACCCATTTAAACCTGGTGTTACCATGGTTACCAGTACAATCTGACACTGGGTTAACGGTTTAACCGCTTAACCCCGGGTAAGTGGGATGGTGCAAGTGTTAAAGCATTTAAGGGAAGGAATGGAAAGATTTGCACACATCTGGTATTTATTTAGGCCTCTGTGGCTCAGTTGGCAAAAGCGATTGGACCGGTGTTCCAATGGTCGCTGGTTTAAGTCCGGCTGAAGGTGTAAATTTTTCCATTTTTCCTTTAATTAAAAAAATACATATTTAAAGAATTATTATTTACTTATTCGAATCTTGGAAAAATTATAATTAGAAATGTAATTTACACTGATTTGGTTTAGATCAAAATTATTAATGTAGTAAAACTCTCGCACCTTACAACAAAAAAACCGGCCAAGTGCGAGTCGGACTCGCGTTCCAAGGGTTTCGTACATTACACAATTTAAACAATGTACATATTTTTTATGTGAAACGTGAGTGAAATGTCTTTAAAAAACCCGTAGGGGTCGGATCAAAAACTAAGTAATTAAGTCCGACTCACGCTTGACTACAATTTCTAATAGGTTTTTCTGTAATATATAGGTAAAGATCTATTTTCTGTATTTTTTTCAAAATTTTTGACCCAGTAGTTTCGGAGATAAAGGGGGGAATGGTCATTTTTTGCCTATTTTCTTGAATATAACTTCTAAATTGTGTATCCTAAAATTATAAAAAAAAATATATTTGATATTCTTACAATGAGCTATTTCATTTGATATATAACACGATATAGTTTGAAAAACTTAATTTTTTAATTTTCTCATTTACCCCCCAAAAGTGGCCCCCATGTTTAAAATCCATTTGTTTACGTTATGTTCGTCTTTGGGTCACAAACTTACATATGTACCTAGTCGGCTCATAAGTTCTGTCATATACATAGTATCAAATAAAATCAAAAGTTTAAGTTTATTCCGTATAATTTGTACAGCGTTTGAAAGCTTATAAACTAGAGAATCTAAATGTATAACATTTATTCAAAATGACCGCCATAATTATCTACACAGGCTTGAAGTCTTCGTGGCCAGTCGTCAATGGATTCACGCACCACTTTCATGTCGATATTGGCCACTGCCGTAGCAAGAGATTTTTTCAGCGAGTCTAGATTTGCATGAGGTTTTGAGCACACCTTTCCCTCTAAATACTGCCATATTTTATAGTCTAAAGGATTAAGATCTGGGCTAGAGGAGGGCCAATCTTCATGCCGTATAAAGTCGATTTTATTGGAGGCGAGCCAGGCTTGTGTAGACTTTGCCTTATGGGCTGGAGCAGAGTCCTGCTGGAAAACCCAATGCTGGTTTAGAAACATCGTATGGGATAGTGGTTTCACAATATTAGTCAACACCGTGTCTTGGTACACTTTGGCACTAGTTTTTACTCCTTTCTCACAAAAATGCATACTAGTGACGCCCGCATAAGAAACTCCCAGCCAAACCATCACAGATGAAGGGTGATGACCTCTTTGAATACGGGGAATGCTATTAGACGCTTCTTAACTATTGCGAGCGTACACTCTATCATTTTGTTTATTACAGTTTTCTTCTATGTCAAAAATTTTCTCGTCCGAAAACAGTATACAACGGTGCTTATTTTTAGTGTACTTCTTCAATAAAGCTTTAGATCTTTTAAGCCTTAAAGCTTTAAGCCGACCATTGAGAAGATGGCCAGTTTTTCGTTTATAAGCACGAAGTCTCAGGTCTTGATTAAGCATTCTTTTCACCGTGTTTTTGCTCAAACCCATCTGGAGGGCCATAACTTTTTGTTTCCTAGCGGGATTTCTGGCAATGCGTGCCCTAATTGCTTGTACAACCGCTGGAGTCCTAGCTGTACGCGGACGACCGCTTCTTTTCTTGTCATTTAAACTAGAGACCTCACTGTATCTTTCTATGGTACGATACACAAATCTTAGAGAGAATTTTAAATTTTCAAGTAGCTTAAAAATTTTAGTCGGCGAGTGACCACAACGATATAGTGCAATTATTGCGGTACGGCTATCTTTAAGCGTCCACTCCATGTTGAAGAAAACAGAAAATTGCAAAATTATACTACTCAAATATTTAATAAAGATTCGAAATTCAAATGCAGAACCGTTTTTGTTTTAGGAGTTCCAAATTTAAATTTTAAAGGCCAGTGACAGAACTTATGAGCCGACTAGGTATACCAAATTTCAACTTAATTAGTCCCGTAGTTTCGGAGAAAATAGGCTGTGACAGACGGACAGACAGACAGACGCACGAGTGATCCTATAAGGGTTCCATTTTTTCCTTTTGAGGTACGGAGCCCTAAAAAGGGGAAATAATAAAAAAATTGTGTGCGTGTAATCTTTACGCGTGATTGAAGTAAAACTTATTTGACGTTTATCGCTATGTTGGCACTTTGACGTGTGTCCTATTGTGCGTGTGTCACTACTGAGCGTTACTTCCGTTAGAAAAATAATCTAAGTTACCCTCTAGTCGCACCGAAAGAAGTTTTACTTCAAAAATCTATTAGCTTTATTTCGTTTTATAGTACAACATAACACTCATGGTTGGGACTTCCCAGTAAGTATGTATAATACCAGACCTGTGACAGGAAGCCCCGCTCTTCTAGAGTTATCTAAGGTCACGTGGGGTAAGAGAAACATAGTTTTTTTTTACTCGGGGCAAGAATAACAGTATGAGGATTCGCTATAAGTGTTACTCTTGTCCCAGTGTTAATCTTGTCCCAGTGTTAATCTTGACCCAGTGTTAATCTTACCCCATCTGAACCTTAGTAAAGTTGTACACAGTTATAATAATTATTGAAAGTTACAAATTGCGATCTAGCAGTTGGGAACATTTCAATTGCAACGAACAAATCGTATTGGCAGCGTCACATTTGAATACTTCATGAAATTCAATTCATGCGCGGCGACAATGTGACGTTTTACAAACAATGAGAGCTCATTGCTAACGGTGCCACGTTGCGGGTACGGAGCGGGTAGCGGAGCGTTGAGCGAGCGAAAAATAGACAGAGTAACATTCACAAAATATGAATTTTATTATTGAATACAAACGACTTAGGAGCTTCTGCATGGTATGGTGGTTTTATTAAATTAAATTAAATTAAATTAAATATATCTTTATTTCAGACCCACAAGTCCATATATGGTTAGTTACATTAACTTAAAAGCTATGTTAGTTACCTACACTAATTATTTTTAATTACATTTTTTTTTTATATACACCTAGGTCACTTGATATAGGTCAAAGTAGACCTAACCTGCTCCATCCAGTGCCACATTATTATTAAAACGACGTTAAAAAATCTAATGTATCTATGTTGCTTGAATTGCTGTATTCGCTGTACTTATTGTTAATTGGGGTTTCTGATTTCTCGACTCATTTTATTCCTCGAGTTTCGAGAATCCTTTGGCCCAAATTCTGGAGTTGTTTCTTTTGTATTCAACCGTAGTTTTGGTAAAATTAAGAAACAAAATATTTTTATTGCATCATTATGATTAGATTTACGTAACAATAATGAATTTCTTCTTTCAAACAAGCAAAAATTAAAATTTTACAAGCAAACAACAATTATAATGGGAAGGACAAAAACGAAAATAAAACTTATTTATTAATCAATTTTTAATTAATATTAATAACTAAAGCAGTAAAAGTACAATCCTAAAAAAAGTGTAAATAGGATTATCATACATTATCGCACAAGTTCGAAAATTATAATGAAAAAAACACGGTGCGGGTTTAAAATCTTGGATTATAAGCCTAAAAGCGGTTTAATAAGTTCCACGTTACGAGCAAGTGTGACCAACGTAGCACACTTGTATCATAATGTTCTATTGTGTTGTAATGTTGCGTGATTTACAAGAGTAACGTTATACCATAACATCGTGTTATCTATATCCACAAAATTATTAGACATAACCTATAACTGTACAAAAGTGAAAACAATTATGGCCCACAAAATTGTTTTGGCATTATCTCTTAATTGCTCCACAAACTGGAATAGCTGTATAGGTATAGTACTGTGGACGGATGTAGCACGCTAGTTTTTGATTTGATTGATTGATTGCATTTATTGGTAAAAAGTAGGTAATATTTACATGTCAACAGATCATTTTAACTAGCAAACAATACATTATTTATGTCTAAAAGCAATTTAGTATTAACAATAGGTACTAAAATTTACAATTCATCATTGTTTAGGTACATATTGCAATAATTTAAGTAAGTACTTTAATCAAGTAAAGTCATAGAATATATGTAAACATTGAAACAAATTATTAATATAATGTATGTCACATTTATAATATAACTAGCTGTTGCCCGCGACTTCGTACGCGTGGATTTGTATGTTGGTGGTTATATATTTTACATGAGCATAGAACATTATGCAGCAAAAGATATCAGTAGGGACGGTTAATCATTTGTTAATAATTATACAACGTATGAAATTTGTCTTTCACAAGCAATTGCAAGGAATTTATATCTGATAATTATAATTTATTATTTAGGAAGATAATAGATTAGTCCCTGTGGACATCCGGTTGATATTATAGGTAATTAGATAGTAGGTGCCATGATGAAACGGCCATTTGTATTACCGATTTGCTATTATGACACGAAATTAAAGGCGATCCTGGGTATCTAAATCGCTATGGATTTCAAATAACAAGAGGGATCTTGTTATATTGTTTCGAGTAGGGACAGTGATTTTAAGTTCTCGCACATCTTTTCAACTGATTTTCTTCAAGGTTGTTATGCGTTTTGGGGCAGATAAGCCGAAAAGTTAGCACAAAGAAAAAGGTTTTAAACTAAAATTAATATCAAAGAAACTTCGACAGCGGTAAAAAAGGACGCTTACCACAATTAACTTCGTACATTTACCCGCCTGTTCCTATCTCTATCGCACGTACATAATTATATTACTGTACCGCTCACACAGTGGCATCGACCGCCGGCATCATAAGCGCGGCAGCAATATAATTACGCTCTTTCTTTCTCTCCTTTCTTTAGCGGGTTATATGGTTCTATTCCTACGATAAATATGTCTCAAATGTCCCACAACTGAGTGAAGATCTCCCAAACTAGATCCCCAGTTTAATAATATATTTCTGGTCAAGTGATGTACTACCCTTGGAGAAATCGCTACGCGCATCCCTTATACCGCCGTTTCTCATGAATATTAGAAGCTCTTGACTCTTGCCTCCAATATTCCATTTCACGGAGGTTGTAAATAATCTGTTTTAAAAATAGCATTTAGAAAACAAAAAATCTGTAACGTATAATACTTATGACAAATAATATTTGGCCGCGTAGGCGATAAAAAGATTCAATGATGAAAAACAAAAGTTGAAAAATACTTATGTATTCTAACAACGATTTTTCTTCATGTTAAACCTTCAAATTAAGGCCTAGAAAGTTCGTGTTCCTCGCGGGATCATGGAATCGCGGATATCACGTTTTTTTAATTTTAATTTTTTGTACGTTTAAATAAAAAAAGTAATCAATACGTTCCCTCGAACATGATATTGCCGATTTTCAGATGGAATTTTCATATTTTTAGGTATTGTGCATAATTAGTTACAAATTTTTGAAGTGCATTTTAGACCCATGTTCGTGATTATTTTTTATCGAGCCAAAGTAAAAAACTCGTATTCAAATCAATACAATCCCTCGAGAAAGGTCTCAAGATTGCTAATTAAGTTTGTGGCAGCCGTATTGTGATCCAAATAAGCGCTATGTTTTTTTTTTATACTCCATTTTCTGAACCTACTGCACCTTAAGTACTAAAGTTCAAATCAAGTTCAAATTAAGTTTAGAATTAAGTACATTAAGTAGACTTTAAGTAAGACCTAAGTCCCACCCAAGACAGTGAATTTTTCCACTTTTAACTTATTTCTACCCAAGCTACATAGAATATCTAGCTTACATAAAAATAGGAGTCTCGTCTGCCAACAAATCACATTGTGGTAATAGTGTAATATTTGTAAGCTGATTTCTGAATAAATATATTTTTAATACAGTTGCTCAAAAAGTGCTACTTTACGTAGTTGTTTAGCGTGCGGAAGTTGGTTTTCGCGAACTAGTGCTTTTTACTTTTCCAATTTTTTTTAAATTTATTCTTGTTCCAATTCATGACTACTTATTGATGAGTGTTTAATATTAGTTTTATTTAAACGTCGTAATCAACATAAAAACCTACTGTTAATGTAAGAATACGAAAAATATACATATTTCATATGTTATTACTTACCTCTTCATCATTATAACACGTCTATTTTTTTGTATATTGAATATGGAACGGAACACCTGTCAAACAAGAGGCGTATTTTCTTTCTGCTTTAAGTTTCCAAAGGCAACATTCGATATTGTTTTTATAAATGTACGATACACAAATAATCGTAATTAACGATATTTGGGTAATAACAGTACAGTGTTTTATATTTACAATTGTTCCTGTCTTATAGAGCATGCATTTAAACAAAAAATCATTGAAATGGGTTCAATAATAATAACACCCAGCTAAAAAAACACCTCTTCATAATGTCAATGTCAATGATGTTACAGAATTAATAATATAAAAGTTTCGAATTCCTTACTTGTTCTTTTTCTTATTTTTTCGCAACTGTATTAAAAAATGTCGTTCGATACACGTGCGGAAATGTCATTCTTCACACGTACCGAGTCTTGCCACGAGCCGCAAGTAATGACATACTTTCCGGACTAGCATCGAAATGTACTATTTTAATACAGTTGCTCAAAAAGTGCTACTTTACGTAGCTGTTTAGCGTGCGGAAAGTTGGTTTTCGCGAACTAGTGCTTTTTACTTTTTACCAATTTTTTTAAATTTATTCTTATTCCAATTCATGACTACTTATTAATGAGTGTTTAATATTAGTTTTCTTTAAAAGTCGTAATCAACATAAAAACCTACTGTTAATGTATGAATACGAAAAATATACATATTTCATATGTTATTACTTACCTCTTCATTTGTATATTGAATATTGAAAAACCGTTAATAAGTTGTCTGAATGGAACGGAACACCTGTCAAACAAGAGGCGTATTTTCTTTCTGCTTTAAGTTTCCAAAGGCAACATTCGATATTGTTTTTATAAATGTACGATACACAAATAATCGTAATTAACGATATTTGGGTAATAATAGTACAGTGTTTTATATTTACAATTGTTTCTGTCTTATAGAGCATGCATTTAAACAAAAAAATCATTGAAGTGGGTTCAATAATAATAACACCCAGCTAAAAAAACACCTCTTCATAATGTCAATGTCAATGATGTCACAGAATTAATAATATAAAAGTTTCGAATTCCTTACTTGTTCTTTTTCTTATTTTTTCGCAACTGTATTAAAAAACGTCGTTCGATACACGTGCGGAAATGTCATTCTTCACACGTACCGAGTCTTGCCACGAGCCGCAAGTAATGACATACTTTCCGCACTAGCATCGAAATGTACTATTATTTTTAGTTCTCCTCTATTCAAAGGTTTTCAATGAGCTGACTTTCAATACTCCAAGTTGTTAAACGCTGGCTAACTTAACCAGATGGCTACGACATGTAAAAGATTACATGCATATGCTATTTAATAAAATCAAATAAAACTATAACAAAGCAAATACCTACCTATAAAAGTTGATAACAGTGTTCCGCCGTGAAAAAATATTTTCAATTAATTTGCAAATTGCTTTACTAGGGCGAACATGTATTATTTACATATAAAACGGGTTTTGTAATGACAGTTTTGTCGTGACTACCAGCCGTAACAACTGAGTATTGAGTTCAACTACAACGTTTATGTTCCGTGTGTAATTTAAAGTAATTTGAGACGATGATATTTGTATACAACTTTGCAGGTAGTAACCGTCCGATATATTATATCGAATCGGATAAGTTAACATCACAATTGTCTGAACAAGAAATAAACTACGCCCTGAACTCGTTACAGCAAGTTCGTAATTTCCACTCTTTTTATAGCGATGCATTTGTTAAAAGTAATATGTTATCCAAGTTATATAATACTCGTAATAATTGACTCGATTATGTTTCAAACATCAAAACGAAAATATACAAATTTACACATTTAAAACATCACTAGGATAGTGCTGTTCGGATATGTTTGAGCATTGTGAACATTTCTGCAAAGTGCATTTTGTGGGGATCAAATCCGCTGATCGCGCTCGACTTAGTAAATTTGAAATTTCATCTACATCCTTCGACTGTCATTATTACTACATACGTATCGATTTAGCTGCCATATTAGTACTCTTGCGCATACAGTACTTACCTATATATATATTATTGATGGTGATCGAACTTAAACTATCGTGAGACATATGTCAAAATATTTAGATCAGTACGGTTTTTACTCACTATCCGAAACATGTCGCCAAAAGCGACTAAAAATAATAGTGAGTAAAAACCGTACTGATCTAAATATATTGATGGTGACTTGCGGTGGCATGTCAAATTGCCAATAGAAACTTGTGTCGCTTAACTTCAAAGTCTGGTAAATCCATTCGACCCTCTCAGCAAATAGCTACCCTATTAATACCAAAATCGCATAATCTGACAGATGGATTTACCCGAGTTTGAAGTTAAGCGACTCGTTTTGAGAACCTCAGAGAACCTACTTTAGTTATTTCTTGTCGTAAATTTAAAATGCATTGACATTTGACGATGCTCTTTAATATTAGTGGCATTTTACGATGTGAATGCCAGTATTTACGAGTGACAAAAAAAAACCGGCAAAGTGCAAGTCGGTCTCGCGCACCGAGGGTTCCCTACTTTTTAGTATTTGTTGTTATAGCGGCAACAGAAATACATCATCTGTAAAAATTACAACTGTCTAGCTGTCACGGTTCATGAGACAGACAGACGGTCAGAAAGACAGACAGATGGACAGACGGACAGACGGACAGCAGTCTTAGTAATAGGGTCCCGTTTTTACCCTGTGGGTACGGAACCTTAAAAAAAGAGTTCTGTTATTGCCATTTAGGCCACGGAACCTTAAATAAGCAGTGCTACAAATTTTCCGCTAAATAAAGCTATATTCTCTTTTTTTTTTATTATAATATTTTTTGGATTTCCATACGATGACATTGACAACATGGGCATTCGGCTGTTTACCGCAGCTTCATATAATTTGACTGGCACCAATAAAAAAACCGGCCAAGTGCGAGTCGGACTCGCGTTCCAAGGGTTCCGTACATTACACAATTTAAACAATGTATTTTTTATGTGAAACATGAGTAAGGATCAAATACTAAGTAATTAAGTCCGACTCACGCTTGATTGCACATTTCTAATAGGTTTTCCTGTGATCTAGAGGTAAAGAACTATTTTGTGTATTTTTTTCAAAATTTTAGATCCAGTAGTTTCGGAGATAAAGGTCATTTTTTGTTTATTTTCTTGAATAACTTCTAAACTGTTTATTCTAAAATTATAAAATATATATTTTAGTTTCTCATAATGAGCTCTTTCATTTGATATGTAACACAATATAGTTTGAAAAACTTTATTTTTTAATTTTCTTAGTTACCCCCCAAAAGTGGCCCCCATGTTTAAAATTCATTTGTTTACGTTACATGTCCGTCTTTGGGTCGCAAACTTACATATGTATACCAAATTTCAACTTAATTGGTCCAGTAGTTTCGGAGAAAATAGGCTGTGACAGACGGACAGACACAGACAGACAGACAGACAGACGCACGAGTGATCCTATAAGGGTTCCGTTTTTTCCTTTTGAGGTACGGAACCCTAAAAATTAGGTATAGTGGACGAAAAATAAATTGCACCGATTGGTCATAAAACTTTATCTTTACGAATACAAAAGGACAAAAGAACAGCTTAAGCACGTAAGTAGGAGTAACTAGTTATGATACTTTGTGTTTCTGAGATAATATGGATACCTAGGTTATCATGTAAGTAAATACAACTTTTTTAGACACAAATCGTATTTACTTTAAATTTAATTAATTTTACAACAGAATATGAATTGAAAAGTTGGAATACTAGGAAAACTTAGAAATTGAAATGTAGAAAAGTATCCTGAGATTGTTTAGTTCAAGTATACTTTGGGCAAAAGTGGGTGCTAATTGTTTTATTACCCTATTGTATAAGAGCCATTAGCTATAAACATTTATCGGTGCAAATAATAATTCCTCTACTATAAATAATTTCATTTGACCAAAATTATAAAGCTAATATCGGAAAAGGGCTTTTTCTTCCCTGCTAGGAGGGATCGGAACGCAGTGTTGTTCTTGTTCACGTCTCCTGAATCATCTTGTATATGGAGGTTTTCTGAAAAAATGGTAGCATTTACTTTTTTTCGAAAAACCATCAACGTTTGGGTTATTTAGACCCAGAATCACGAGTATACTATTGAATGAGACAAAGAAAAAAAGTGTCCCCAGTTTTTCATACAAGTTTTGGGTGGGTGAAACACAAACATTTTCACCACACCAAACGCGAGGAAAATTACTTACCTACTGTAAAATAAAATAAACAAAAAAAACAAATCAACGTTATTAAATATTTATCACTCAAATTCATCATTTAAAAGCCAATTTCACCAGCCGACATAAGTTATTAAAAACAACTCAAAATTTGCATTTAATTGCTTTGCCACACATGTGTATAAAACGCAACTTTCTCATTAGTTTCTTTACAATCAAGAGAGCTTTAACCAGCTGGTGTGGCGAAAATACGTTTTCATTCTATTTGGTAGGAAAATGATGATATGTGTAAGAAGGGAACTCACGACTTTATTGGCTAGGGTCCCGCAGGAAAACAACGAAATGAGTTCCGCACGACGGGACGCGTCATTACGTCAAACTGTTAGTCAGATTAAAAACAGTAAGAACAAAATCCGCCATTTTGAATTTTTTTAGCAGTTTAGGCATCGACAGCATTCAGCTACAACTGAAAATTGTGTAAAAATATTTGAAACGGCTATACTTTTCGTTCCCCTTGTTAACCTGTATAGTGTGCCACGATTAAAGTATTTCTATAAAATTAATCAAATTAAATATTTTAAAGCATTAACAAAAATTTATAATTTATAAACGTCAATATTTTCAAAGTAAAACTCATTTATACTTATCGATTCGCTGCTTTTCGCCCCAACGGGTGTTGACTCTTTTAGCAATGTGGTGCTCCACCCAGAACGAAAAAACGACGACGACATATTATAGGTATTAAACTTATCCCTGACTTACTGTTTCAAGATGTACTGTTGACTAGAGCAGACTTGTTTTAGGGTTCCGTACCCAAAGGGTAAAACAGGACTCTATTACTAAGACTCCACTGACCGTCCGTCTATCTGTCTGTATGTCTGTCTGTCTGTCTGTCTGTCACCAGGCTGTTTCTCATGAATCGTGACAGGTAGACAGTTGAAATTTTCACGGATGATATATTTCTGTTGCCGCTATAACAACAAATACTAAAAACAGAATTAAATAAATATTTAACATGGCTCCCATACAACAAACGTGATTTTTTTGCCGCTTCTTGCGTAATGGTACGGAACCCTTCGTGCGCGAGTCCGACTCGCACTTGACCGGTTTTCTAAGTAAAATAGGACTATGCTCGACTGAAAATCGGAAGTAAAGGTCCCGATATATATTGTGTATTGGCTATGCAAACACAAAGGAGTTGATAAAACGGGTCACGTTGAGAAAACGGCCAATGATCGTGGCAAAGGGTCTGAATTGAAGAAAAAAATAATTTTCTAATGCAATGCAATTTAGAAAAGAAAGCCAAAGTTTTTTATAAGAGTCAACGTCTAAAGAACTTTTTTACAATCAAGATTATTTCTAAAGTAGGCTTTAGAAATGAGCCTAGACTAAGCATGTAAAGCAAATACTAACTTTTTAAGGCCTTTTAATAACACGAGATAGGTATGACTATGACTATGATATGCGATTATATTTGTAGACTTTGCAAGAAACGTATTTCTACCAATGCTAATCGATTCTTAGACAACACGGAGTTTTCTCTGAAATAATTCGACATAAAGTGATTTTTATAACCTATTTTCAAAGTTTCTAGGCTTAATAACTGTAACATGTGGCCTTCATTAGCTTCCTTGCGCACTGGAGCCATTAGCATACATATTTTAGCAGAATAAGTAACCTAAAACTCAACGTATTGAGATTTAGGAGCCTAGCAGGAGTCCTGTTTAACTTAAATCTTAATGTTAGGTAATTTGTTCTCGGTTCTCGGTCAAAGTATTATTAGAGTGTAACTATACTTTTAGGTTTAGGACGTAGGTTCTCTCAAGGGTCTAATTGTGTTACAAAATGCGTACACGTGATTTAGAAAATAACTTTAAATAATCATTTTGTAAATGAAACCGTATATAATATGAACTATAAAGTGTGGAAAAAGTTAATATATAAATAATGAAAGGCCAAGTGCATGGTGGGGGTAAGTAAAGCGAGCGCAGCGCATAAGTTGGTAAAAATAGGCAACTAACGGAAGCTTGCGTCTTTATCATTTCATACAAGTTATATGAAATACGAGCTGATATACGATGCGCTGATAAACCGAATTATTTTTTATGCTAACCGTTAGTTTGGTTATCGGTGTATCTAATTTCAACAAAACTATTTTAAGTTAATGTTATCCCACTAAATTTGGACGAAAACAAAAACATTGTCATTTCATTTTACCCGAAACCGTATGGGGTAATTGGAAACAGGTCGCGGGGGAAATGGAAACACCGGAGATTTTAAGTTTATTATTACTTTTCAAGGATCTTTTTTTACCTCACTGGATACATAACAATTTACAAAGTTAAAAATATTGAATTTTCATTCAGCATGTAGTTGGAATCGTTGAGAATGCAAGGAGTAATTGGGAACGCTCTCGTTTCCTTACTTCCTTTCCTAATTACCCCAATTAATTAATATCAATCAGAATGAGTATCAGTCATGATTGAAATTTTGGTGAGTTTAAAAGCAGATACTATATACAAGATAATAACAAAATTTGGAGTCTTCAACTCCAAAAACTCCATGCTTACATCTATCATGATATATGATAAAAATTATAACAAAAGTTGAAAATATTTTGTTCGATTAATCATGACCACATGTGCGTAGCTTCCGAATCTTACAGTTACTTAGGCACGTGAAGTCCTCTTTATGTTTATGTTAAACATACAAAAGTTTTTTTGTGCAATTAGAAATATATCTCACTGTTTTTAATTACCCGCCGTTCTGAATTCCCCTCACTCTCCCCTACTTACTTCTCGCTTAATAGTTGTGACAAAATACGGGCCTATATTTGCAAACGCTGTGTAGCGCTGTCCGCTGTCCTGTTAAAACCGACAAGAACTCCTCGATTATACAAATTCTCTCTTTATTTCTCTCTCATTTAGACTGCGCGAGAACTCGCATGCGTCGAGTTTCATTACATTGTGGTATTTTATACCTCGGCTGAATTGGATAGAACCTCAATAGTCCGCAATGGAATTTAACTCTCATGCGAATTCGAGCGCCGTCTACATGGACCCTTTTACTCTATCTTTCTCTCGTTATGGGTACCCGTAGGCCGTATAACGTATACCCATAACCTAATCCAACCCTTGTCTTATGACTAGGCTCTTGTCCAAAAAAGGAAATTTTTTAAACGCTTTGTTTATTCGCCAAACTAAGAATATATGTATGAGCCTTGATGGAAAACTAATGCAAATATCAAACCGTAAACAGCCTATGTTGTAAATTATATACTTGTTTATTTTGCTAATTACGAACATTCTACAAATTTTCCTTTTTATAGAGCGTAAAATAGACACGCTAATTAAGTACTCGAAAATACAATATCCTGTTTTAATTATGAAGATATAAAAACGTATCTCTTTTTAAAGCAAATTGAGTGCTCGTAGTAAATTGTCTGTTAGGAGTACTTAATGCTTTGTAATTAAAGATTCAAATAAATAGATAATGACTCATAATTAATGAGAGCAGCCGCCGCCTAGATGTTACATTGTACAGTCGCCATCAGATATATCTGAGCGGACGAAGTGCTCAAAAATAGCTGAATACGCCTAATGTCAAGGAGCTAGAGTGCGTGTTCAGATATTTTTGAGCACCTAGGCCGCTCCGATATATCTGATGGCGACTGTAACATAATAGAGAAATAAGTATCAGTTTCCTTACTTAATAAATAATAAGTTATTGTCATTACTTCTATTTATTTTTGAAGTTAACAACTCGGATGTCTTATAAATTCTTCAAACTTCCAAAGATTTAATTAAACATTTCTCAAGTACAGGGGAACCTTGTATAACCCTAAATCATTGGACGAGAAGTGTTCAACATTTTCGCCTCCTTTTGCCGTGGATTTTTGAATAATGAATTCATAAATTTATTTTCAAAGGAGGCTTTTGTCGTGTAATTACGTTATTAATAATCATAAGAGATAAATCTGCACAACCTCTTCTGTTTCTTTATTAAAAGAGATTTTAAGATTGTATGTAAATTGTAGCTTTTGTATATTTTCTTAAAGGACACACTCTTGAATGATTGCAACTGTTGGTTTAGCCAATATTTGTATTAACTGTATTTATTTGTACCTACTATGAAGATATCACGGACCACGCGTCGCTGCTGTTGCCCCATAATAATAAACCTTAGCTCAGACAGGAATGTGCGTATGCGTTATAAACAGAAAGAGCGAACGGGGTACTTTACGATGCCCAATGCATAAAGAAAGGAAGATAATTTATATTTAGTTTGTTTTTTTTTTTTTTCAATCAAGTACTACCTATCTCTTAATATCTTAACCTGTTAGAAGTATTAGAACAAATTAAATTATTTACAGAAAATACTTTAATTTGTTTTTATTTTAAGTAGAAACACTACTATATAAATTATAAGCTGAAATAAATGTCATATACTAAGAAAAAATGACCAACCTCACCAATCTTAACCTGTACCTAAAATCTAATTTTGAATACAAGTAATCGCTTTTCATAGCGATACGCTGAAAAAGTTGGATCACGGCGAGCCACGCCGCGGGCCACAGATGTGCCAACTTCCCTCTTGAAATACGATAAGCGTCTCTTTTTTTACGTCTCAAGTGAAAATATCACAAAAGTGCCTGTACCTTTGTTGTGCAAGATTCTCGTAAACAAAAGTAGATATCACTTTTTAAAGTGAGCGTTTTATTACGTATATTTTATTATTTTAGGAATTTGTCGGGTAAATTATTGAAACGTCATATTTTTGACATAAAATTATATCTATTTTCACTTCTCCCGGTGCCTATAATGAAATTAGACCCACTTTTCGCTTTCCGATTGAGTTATTTTTGCGTACCTCTTTGACGTAACTTAACTTTAGTGAATTGTCACTGACAATTCAATGAATTGTTTATCTGGACTGTTGATGAAGAAAAATCGAAAATTCATTTTTGTTTTCATTATAAATAATTCTACTGAGGAAAAGTATTTTCATGACACGACGAACGAACGACGAAGTGGGTACATAATTTCAATGAATTGTTTATCTGGACTGTTGATGAAGAAAAATCGAAAATTCATTTTTGTTTTCATCATAAATAATTCTACTGAGGAAAAGTATTTTCATGACACGACGAACGAACGACGAAGTGGGTACATAATAAAGTAAATTTTTGGACATGAATTTGTACCACGATAATAAAGAGATAAATAATAAGGTCCTCTTGTATTCTAGTCCTCTCTTAGTTGATATCCGTCTTAGAAGATCATCATAATCATGTCAACAACGACTGGGGAACGCACTCGTTCAACAGTTTCCAGTCCAACCTGACTAGTAGGCGTATTCTGATTGTAATAACAGGTTATGAGTTTGATCTGCGGTGGCAGCACTGCATGGTTCCATTGTTATCGCCTGTCACGTTCTTACAAGCATGTAAGTGCGAAAGTGACGGGCATAGTGATAGGCGACAAAAATAGAACCATCCTGCCACCGCTGAAGTAGTTATGGATACTTAAGATCTGTCAGTGTCAAAAAGTAATATTTCTCCACCCAGAAACATTACTTTTGACCAGATGATCCAGCTTAAATTCGAACCTGTTATTTACAATTAGAATACGCCACCGGATCGTCGGTGTGACTGCATCTTTACAATGAAGAACTTGGAACACTAATTTAATTTTGTATTAAGCAGAAACATCTGCAAACGATGCCATAAAACTTAGAAATAAGTAGAAAAATTCACTGTTTCGGGCGAGGCTTGAACTCACGTTACTGGATTACTAGCCCATCGCTCTGCCAATTGAGCTACCGAGACTTCACTCGAGGACAGCAAATATTTCCACCATATGCGCCTAGGGAGGCGCCTAGCTCGCCTGACAGTGGATTTTTCTGTTTTTTTATTTATTTCTAAGTTTTATTTGGAAGACTACTTAGCTATTATATTCCATATACTTTAGTATTCACAGCCGTGTACATGAAATAAGTTGTAATAGGAAATACAATGCCGTTGGTAGAAGAGCCGGCAGTAAAGTTTCGAACCAACGTGATACCGCGATGAGATGCACAATGGTTTCCCATAAAACTGATGCTAAGTCCGAATTTGATAGTCTGCCACGGCGGAACTAGCCGAAAGTACAAAAAAAATAGCCACTTCCGGTGCGAAAAAGGGGGGGTCATTTAACCCATCTGATACTGCAATAAAAGCTATGGCATCAGTTAGAAATTTACTGGTAGATACAGAAAAGCGAAATCTGCCAGTATGATTCCTGCCGGAAGTGCTTGGCATACGCTCTCAAAGGTGACCATCGGGACCCCTAAATTAACCCATCTGATACCAGCATGAAACCAATTCCAGTCGGTAGATATGAACCTTCTCTTCAGGAATATATAAGTCTGCCAGGGCGCTTTCAGCCGAAACACCTTGACATACGAGATTATGTGAGCAACATCCGTGGAACCCGTATTTTGGAATTGTACAGATTACAGACATTTTAATTATTGCAGGCTTATGATTTATTACCTAATGCTTATATTTGTATATTTTTATGCCATTAATAACATATATTTCAAATTTATTAATATACACAATATAATTTGGGCATTAATTTAATACCTGCTTACGGCTTTGTACTTCTTTGTTTGCCTTATAAAGGTGCTAACAAATTAGCTACCGATATCTTTACAGTTGATAGTACTCGGCTCCTGAAGTATATGTAAGTATGAAACATTATAGGTTTTATGATGTTATTTTGAGAAAATTGGAAAACAAATTTCCTTTGTAAAAAAACTCTGTTAATGAGATAATTAAATGATACCTCATTGAACAGATTCTAAAACCTCTTTTAAATATAAAACTTAACTGGCCACTTCACGTTGATAAATCAAATGACACGTTGACAATGACATTTAAGACACACAAGCAGTTAAATACATGATGATTCTTTTTTAGATAGAATTATAGTATATTTATTTTGTTCGGTAAATAAAATAAAAATTATGTGAAATTTTCTTAATTTCTATTAAAAGTTAATTGTTCTAGTGTAAAGTACCATCTCGTAAAATTTCTGTAGCTAATTTGTTAGCACCTTATATATAAATAATAAAATAATTTCAAATTCCCCATCATTCTTTATTTACCAAAATGAACAAAATTATTATTATTACATACTTATTGTAAACGGGTGTGAAAAGACAGGATTTTCAACGTCAAGGACGTTTTTTACCATTAATCCAAATATGAACATTTTACATCATTTTTAGGGTTCCGTACCCAAAGGGTAAAAACGGGACCCTATTACTAAGACTCCGCTGTCCGTCTGTCCGTTTGTCCGTCTGTCCGTCCGTCTGTCCGTTTGTCCGTCTGTCACCAGGCTGTATCTCTCATGAACCGTGATAGCTAGACAGTTGAATTTTTCACAGATGATGTATTTCTGATGCCTGTTGTATATTATATAAATATTTAAATGGGGGCTCCCATACAACAAAAGTGATTTTTTGCTGTTTTTTTCCGTAATGGTACGGAACCCTTCGTGCGCGAGTCCGACTCGCACTTGGCCGGTTTTTTATTTGAGTCCCTTGTTAGTTTTTCAATTGTGCACTTGTGAAATCAATTTTTACCCGCCTAATTCAGAGAAAATCAAAGAAAACCAGCAATTTGCTCGATAACCATCCTTAAAACGGGGTCGATCGATATACATAAGAAAAGAAAGAAAGGGGTGAATAGAATTATTTAGTTTTAGTTGTCATAGACATCGAATTTATTAACTTTTAGGGTATTTAGGGTTCTCAAGGGTCGGCAATGCTTAAGTGGCTCCTGTGATGTTGCTTACGTCCATGGGCGACGATGACTGCTTCCCATCAGGCGGCTCGTCTGCTCGTTTGCTGAACATCACATAAAAAAAAAAAAAAAAAAAAAAAACTAGTATTTGCCAACAACAAACAAATGCAATTGAAGAAAACATATACATATATGTAATATATCTCACTTTCACGATTTTTACACATTATTCTTCGAGACCACGGGGACAACGCCGTACTCGATACGTCGGAGGTAAATCTTAAAACTTAAATACGCGATTAAGTCCCGTTTCCAATTTACATTTGAAATAGACAAGGGAGGGGTAAAATTAAATGGGGAGAAAATACATTTTATACGATTTGCAGACGACATCGCGGCGTTTGCAGAAACTTCAGCTCAACTAGAACATCTAATGTCTACTGTAGGTTATAGGTTTACCTGTCTTTTAGGAAACTAAATATTTTCTTTTATGCCGTTTAGTACAGCTTTGATGTCTACCGTTCTCCAATTCTCCCTCAATTGCTCATAGGTTAACTGGAAGAGATCCCTGAAAGGGATAAGTTCGCCTTTGTACAAATGATGCGTTTTTCTCTTGTTTTATATGTTTGTTTTTGTACAATAAAGAGTTTTACTACTACTACTATTACTAATGTTAACAATGGACACAGTATTTAACTAATTAGGCTTAAAGATAAACATAAAGAAAACTAAGACCCTTCCAACTTCAAAATGCAAAACTAATCATGCTCCAATAGTTCTCAACAACATCCCAATTCAGCAGGTTGAAAGTTTTAAATATTTAGGTAGCTTAATTACCAGGGACTCCAGGTGCACACCAGACATCGTTGCAAGGATTGATATATGGCAAAAAAAGCTTTCAACCACAAGAAACAATTATTGAAATCCCGTTTATCATGTAAAAGCAAGAAGCTACTGATTAAGGTGTACATCTGGAGTATAGCCCTTTATGGAAGTGAAAAGTTCATCACACAAATATATGCCCTTATCGGAATTCGAACCCAAGACAGTCGACTTTGCAGGCAGTAAGTAGGCCAGACCGGTCGTCAATAAATTAGTTATCTCAATTTGTAGTATTATAAAACAACACCCTGAATGTTAAACTACGTCATTTTTTGCGTCAACGTCAAGAAATGTACGGGAGAGGTGGGCATGACGGGATACTTAATGTTTCAAGTCCAATAAAACTGAAAATGCTATTCTTTTTAAGTTTATGTTATTTTTAATTTTATCTTTGGTAATCAGTCTTTCATAATCAACACTTACTAGGAACTCTCTTGTTAGATAATTAAATTAAAAATAAATTAAAATGGCCGAAAGTGCCTTCTCTCCATTTTGCCCCTAGGTATGGTAAGATGGGGAACCCCTACGGGACAAGATAAGAATGATTCATAGAAATATTATATTTAGGGCCTAAACAAAACTTCAATTTTTGGCTATTGGGTCCATCGTCTGATAACTTCTCACGAACTGTTTTACTTTTATTTCTTAAGTCGTCTGAGGGACAGAAAATGTGTTTACAGCTAACATGTACCCCATCTTCCCTTTATAACAGCATCCACCGCTTTTTTCTTGGCCTCTAACCACTCTCCTCTATTTGACTTTCTTTTATACTTTTTCACCGTTCTACAAGAGAAGAATAAATAAATTCAAATCCGCAATTCTTCATCAGTTTATCACTTTAAAACTACGACCGTCAAGATGTACCCCATCTTGCCCCATGTGCCTAATGAAATGCGAAAGTTTTTTGTTAAAAAAAACCGTACTTGAAACCAAATAAGTCCTTAGCTGTTGGCGTGATTGCTGGGCCACAGGAATAAATTAATAGTATATATGTGCTGGTGATAATAAGGAAACAAACGCAAACCAAATAAACACAAAAACCGGCCAAGTGCCAGTCGGACTCGCGCACGTAAGGTTCCGTACCATAATACCATTACGCAAAAAACGGCAAAAAAGTCACGTTCGTTGTATGGGAACCCCACTTAAATATTTATTTTATTATGTTTTTAGAATTATTTAGAATCATTTATTCATCAATTGTGCATTACAGGTAATGAATACAGGTGTTATAAACAATTAGTTATAGTTAGTTATAACGGAAACAGAAATACATCATCTGTGAAAATTTCATCTGTCTAGCTATCACGGTTGATGAGATACAGCCTGGTGACAGACGGACAGACAGACAGAAAGCGGAGTCTTAGTTATAGGGTCCCGTTTTTACCCTTTGGGTACGGAACCCTAAAAATAACAAGGAATATGGCAAAAACAGTTTTTTTGCAAATAAATAATTAACGACACCATTTGTCTAGCCGGTCACTGTGCGAACTGATTGCTATGATGGCGACGCATCGTCATGCGTTAACGGGATTCTGATGGTTGGTCAGTCGTGTCGCCATATACGAGTAAAGCCGCTACCCCGTCTCGTCTTGCCCCTCTCTCCCCTACATAAGATAGTGATTAGATACACCAAATAGGTGAAAAAACGCCTCAAGCGTAAAAGAAACCACCAAAAATCATTTTATGTCGCATTACAAGCCTGATTTAGCTCTGAATACTAATACCCCCTTATTCGTAAAACTTTACGAGCCTGAATTAGTTAAATTATGTTTTATCCTTTTCTTACAAATACATAAGTCAAAATGACAGACAAAGACAAACGATTCATATAGCTAATTCAATGACTATTAATCACATTATTTAATTTATTTTAACTTAATTTATTATAAATATGTGTTATTAATAACGTAATAATATACAAATATAAGCATAGAGTAATAAATTAATACGCCTGCAGTATTTGAAATGTCCGTAATATGTACAATTCCAAAATACGGGTTATACGGGTACCACGGATGTTGCGCCACATAATCTCGTATGTCAAGGTGTTTCGGCTGAAAGCGCCCTGGCAGACTTATATATTCCTGAAGAGAAGGTTCATATCTACCGACTGGAATTGGTTTCATGCTGGTATCAGATGGGTTAATTTAGGGGTCCCGATGGTCACCTTTGAGAGCGTATGCCAAGCACTTCCGGCAGGAATCATACTGGCAGATTTCGCTTTTCTGTATCTACCAGTAAATTTCTAACTGATGCCATAGCTTTTATTGCAGTATCAGATGGGTTAAATGACCCCCCCTTTTTCGCACCGGAAGTGGCTATTTTTTTTGTACTTTCGGCTAGTTCCGCCGTGGCAGACTATCAAATTCGGACTTAGCATCAGTTTTATGGGAAACCATTGTGCATCTCATCGCGGTATCACGTTGGTTCGAAACTTTACTGCCGGCTCTCCAACCACGTGGGCTGAATCGAAAACATAATAGAGAACTATTACGTATGAAGGTAAACATTTGTTTCCGTAATAATATACGCTTGTTGTTACGTTTGTTTTGAATATGGTGGATTAGCGGAATGTATTAAATGTAATACAATCCCTTTGACATGTAGGTGCTAATCTGAGTTTTTGGCAATGTATCAAATAGGATACATAACAGTTTTGTGTTAAGATTCTGTGTAAGTATTAAAGGTTTTTTAATACTACTACTATGTAAATCTTTATGCACTAACAGATAGTTAATGCATCAAAATGCAGATTATGCAAAAATATATACTAATCTAAGGAATAAGTGCAAAACTTACAGTACGAAACGATATCTGCTGTTTCCACGGCACCACGTTGATTAATTAATTTACAATGACACTTGTGTGCATAATTTTTGTCTATAATAAAGGAGGGTAGCAGCTCGACATATTTATAGCTAAATTATTTTCTTTGGTAACAAAGTGATGGTGCTAGATTTTTTCAATGTTTCATATATCACGGGTGTTACAATGCCAAGATAAGGATTAAGAACCAATAGAATCACTTCATACAGCTTTCTCAATACAAACGGTTACTACAGGCACATCTATTAGCCAAGCAGAGCGAAGGATACCCTCCCTCCTAACAACGGTGATTCATGCAAACAGATCACACAAACATACACAAACACACACACACACACACACACACACACACACACACACACACACACACACGCACACACACACACACACACACACACACACACACACACGCGCGCGCGCGCGCGCGCGAGTACACACAGGCACTCACATAACCGCGAGCATTCCTAATGTCTAGTTATTATTTTTATTAAAATGTCATGTTGTTTCCTTATGTTATAAGTTTCCATTTTGTAATTTAACTTGTTATTATTATCTTCCATTGTTCCTATTTTAATGACCATAGCATCAATTGTACTTAATTACGAGCAGAGATGTTATCATTGTAATTGATATAGTTAATAATTATGCTACCCTCCGGCCGTCCTAGTCTGGGACCGGTCTGAAAACCAGCGCCGGGCATCTCGGCCCGGCACACGCTGAGACTGGAAACCCTTTGCCCAATTGTTTGTACTTACTTATAAATTAATAATTGTTTTTCTTATTCTTGTTTTATGTAATTTTATTTTATTTTTCTTTTGTACTTTTATTTCATTTTCTTTTGTACTTGATAATGTGGCAATAAACAATTCTTATTCTTATTCATTTGTTTTTATGGCTCAGCAAGCAGTGATTCTATTGGTCCTTAAAAACACATCCCTCGCAACGCATCCTCGCAAAGGTCTGATCGAAATGCCACCCTTTTAGGCGTACGGTATGCCATTCCATTACGTCCTATTCATTGGTAAGCTAATATATTAGCCGAAGGTTATGCGGTCAGCATCGGTGTCATGTTGCGGGTGTATTGAGTGTCGACCGAACCCACGGCCTTTATATAATGAAATGATCTTGTACTTACCTAAAGGATTGTTTGTAATATCAGTGGTCTTCAGACGTTACTCTCGATTTGTGAGCGGTATGCGTCGGCCCATAGCCTGAAGTATAACGTTCAGAAATCAGAGATGATGGTATTTAGGGGAGGCAGAGGTGCGGACAGGATACTGAAGTTGGTTCTAAATGGCTCATCAGTGCGGGTTGTATATATTTTTAAAGGTATTTTTAAAGGGCACATTTTGTGTAGTGATCTAAAAGATGATCTTGATATGGAGAGGGAAAGACGAGCCCTATCCATCCGGTGTAACATGCTCGCAAGCAAATTCGCAAGGTGTACGAACAGTGTCAAAGTGACGCTGTTTCGGGCATTTTGTCAGTGTTCGTACACCTGCCAACTCTGGGTAAGCTTTAGTAGGAAAGCATTTTCAACTTTGCGAGTTCAATACAATGACGCTTTTCGCATCCTACTGAGGATACCCCGGTACTGCAGCGCGTGGGGCATGTTCGCTGAGACAGGGGTGCCCGACTTCTTCGCCGTCATCAGAAGTCGTATCGCAATTTTCTGGGAGAGATAGAGAAGTTCAGACAATCGCATACTTAGGACCATCTCCGAGAACCTAAACAGCCCCATATTCCGTTACTGGTCATCCGTTTATCAAACGAAAACCAAAAGTAAAAGTTAACTTGTAAGTTATAAAATAAATATGTGACTGTACTTACGAGTACATCGTAATAATAATGAAAATGAGACTAGTCATCATCTCCATACAATTTATAACCTGAAAATGCCAAATGCCGCAAAATTGTCTTGAATTGACATCTATCAGTACCCTTCCAGTTTACAAAATGCTATAGTCTAAAAAGAGCAATAACTATCATCGCCATCATCATATCAGCCAGAGGACGTCCACTGCTGGACATAGGCGTCCCCCTAGCCACAATGACCGTTCTTGCGCCACCCGCATCCAGCGGACTCCCGCGACCTTTACCAGGTCATCAGTCCCTCTTGTGGGGAATCTACCCAAGTCTAATAAGTATAAGTGCATAATATTTATATTACTTTACCCACGCTAGAGCTTGAGACTGTCACGTGTGTGCCTTATCTATCACGAACCATATCTATCAAAAACCTGGCATAAAATTTAGCTTCAAGATAAACCTACGTAATCTGATATTCCAAGAATGAGAATGTTTTAGATCGGCACGTGATGTTCCGTTTTCTAATCTACTGGAGAATAACTACGCGGGTCGCCCTCACGTTTCTTTCAAGGGTAAATTATGTAAGGGGTACTCTTAGTACCGACATTGACTGCCGAACTTTCTTCATAATCGGGACTCATATTAAAATTTATAGCACCCAGTTTTTGACGGAGTAAAGGGAAAGAAAATGGCTAATGTAAAATATGCTTAAACGTGTAGATATTGGTTATGTTGTAAAAGAAAACTCATCATAAGTTCCAGTGTTACCATCTGAGGTAACTTTGGAAACTCATAATATTGTTTAAAAATCGGGCAATAAGCTATCATTGAGGATTTTAAAAACCTGACAAAAAATGCGAGTTTGTATCTGCGGAATTGTGAATTTAAATTCCTTGACCGAATCTACGATAGAAATGCCGGGCTTTTATACGTATTGACAGAAGAGGAAAGGGGACGGGCGTTTTTCCATAAACGTAGTATGTATTAACCATAGCTATGTAATGTAAAAATTAGGAGCGAAAAACATATTTCATACAAATTTTAAAATGCTCCTTATTCTTATAATAATTAAAATTTCGAAAAAAAACAAAAATCAAGTCAAAATCAAATAGCTGTGGTTGATACACAACAAATTGTTTCAAAATATTTTCAATAATGTTAATGTCCACAGAGGAAAATGAGAACTACGTTTGTATGAATAGGCGATTTCGCGCGGGTCTCCGGCCTCCTCTTTAGTCTTAACTCATTAAGCGCTAACACGATACGTTGTCATTTTGCCTCTACGAAGCATTTTTGCTACATACCGGGAAATCCATGTTATCGGCTACGACGTAGCGCTACGACCGTAGCTCAGTGGTGAAATGCAAATGTTATACATATCTCACTCAAAGAATAACCCAAACGGCTTGGAGAAAAAGCACCGTTTTTGGATGAAAACACACACTTTGAGAAAAAACAGAACTGGCAGGACAATCCGCGTGAAGTGTTCAAATTACGGGGAAATGAAAAAGGGACTTGTAAAGGAGGCTTTTATTTCGAAGCAATCCTCGTTTGCGAGTCCGGCAAGAGATTAAAGAATGTTTTTGTAAAACACGCACTGGCTTGAATAAAACTGAGTTTTATTTGGGCGTCCCTAAAACAGGGAGGCTACTAAATAATGAATGGAATCAGCAAAAAGATAACGTGCTAGTCAGTCAGTGCTAACCCGTTATACTTACTTGCGTATTTTTTACATGCAATAAATATTCCCACCTTCCCACCGCAAAAATAAATACACAAATAAATATAACAAACCACCACCAAAAGAACAATACTCGACACGTGTTTCGCCTCTCTACAAGGCATCCTCGGGAGATTTTGACGCACGTTATCTTTTCGCGGATTAGCAAAGTAATATTTTGGTATTAATTTTTAGGGAGGGCACTAAATTAAAAGATCATCTTTTTATTGATTGATTAGCATACAAAAACAAAGTAACATAAAAAAAGTCACATACGTGAGACTGTAAGTAGGTATATGAAATAATTTTCATCTAACAGTCGAATATATCACATTTCTTCTTTAAAATTCATCTAAATCTTATGCCAATGGTCAGTTAAGTGTGTTGCTATTTTTTATACTGCTAATTAACCAACCAATATAACCTATATACAGTATATACCAAACCAAATTAGTTTTAGGCTCTTGGCTGGTTTAAGTTAGGCGCACTTATTGAGCGTACTTTCAGTTTTGCGCGTTTTTTACCCGCCGCGTTTCTGAACGCAATGCGTGTCAAGGAAGATATCCGGAGGAGATGTATCTTGAAAAGTTCTAATTACTAAAATGTCACTTTCCTCAAAAGCATTGTTTTGATGCAAACAAACTTTGACATGGAGAACGATTACAATTTGAATAGGCATCGTTCGCGAAGCTAAAGACCCATTTAGACGGTCAAGAACTTGGTATAGGTAGAATGAATTCAGACGATCGACTAAATCCAAATACTGCGGTGTAACAGAAATTGCATGCATCTTCTTAAGGTCTAAATGGGGCTTGATAATGTGCGTCCACGTTGAGTGAACGCGTAAACGTGGCTAGGGGCTTAGGCTGGGTTTTACGTAGGCGAACAACATTTTACATTGTTTAGCTATATCAGCATGAAAATACCCATTTTGACGTCAGTTATGAAAAGGCTCTTCAAGCGTCAACACGAAATTATATAAAATAAGTGTTTCGCATCCAGACTGTTAACAGTCGCTCTTATAGTTAGTTAGAGTCTGTGCAGAAAGAGAAGAGTCGTGGAATCAGTGGCGTACCTAGGCGTGGGCGAAGTGGGCCCGTAGGCCGTCGCCCACGTCCTCGCGCCCCAAGGGGGGCCTTGCGCGAGGACCCTTCGAGCACAGTGAAAGAAATAGGCCTCGCAGAAGCGATTTCGCCCACGGCTTGATTAGTTTACGCTACGCCACTGCGTGGAATTCTCTTTCCGAAAAGACTCTTAGTATTGGATCACCAATGATTATAACTGAATAACAACCGTAATTTAACATTGAAAAACTAGTTTGAGCTTGCAATGTTTAACAACAAAATACGAAAACATTGTGTTGAACAAGTAGCTTTTTTTTGACTTGACGGATTTGACCGGCCAACTCTGATTTCCGTGTCAAAAAAAATCCGGCTCTATTACTCTTTACCCTAGTAGATGCTGTTATGTAGGCTCTAGCAAGAACTACCGTTACCTAGTTTGCGTCGGGAACAACGCAATCTTGGGGATAATTTGAACAGCAAACTAAAATACCTACAGTACACACTATATCGATTTTTATTTAGAATGTAATTTACAGTTTTTATATGGTAGTCAAGTGACAGTGACCTTCAATATTATAATTGTACTTAAAGTACACTGAAAGTATTGAATAAGTTGTCTGTGACATTGACACAATATGGCGTTCTTCTATATATAAATACGAAGCTTATGTTCCAGCATTGGGGTTCAAAATCGCATAACAAATATTTAAGTACAGCTAAGGAACGTTACTCTTTAGAAACGTAACAAATGAAAGGGTAGGGTGGCATTCTCTCTGTGCGGTACTTGAGACGTGCAATTAGTGTGCGTGGAACTCTTTTGCGGTTTAAGGGTAGTTTGTTGAAGCGAGGGTTGCAAGTTTAAGTTTCTTAAGCCGCTGTAACGTTTCGAAGTATTTTTGAGGGGTTGACCACCTGCCTCTTACCTACTGAAATGTCTGAAGAGCAGATTTAATAATCTTGACTGTGTATACCAGGGCTCGGAAACCGTTTTTTTCTTTAAACTGTTTTCGTTCATTCACCAGGGAACGAAAAGGATTTCGTTTCTGGTTGCGGTACTTGCGGTTACCGGTTGAAGAACAGTTCTATTGAGATACCAGTTTATGCTAAATTCGTTCGTCATTCGTTTTTGTGGGATGGAATTAACCGGTTAAATTGAAAATAGAACGAGTACTTATTGCTATCTTTTTCAAACGTCTGAGTTTAAACGGTATTATAATCGTTCCTCAAAAACGTGGTAAGGAGAGAGATTTTTTTTAATTCGCGTTTTATCAATTAACCGGTTTCTGAAAGAACGAAATAATATTATGGTTTTGGACCGATATTAGCAGGTATTTCAATACCTATTCCGAGCCCTAGGGGAGACCGAGGTGAGTTGTGATAGAGTAGAGTTGTGACATCGTCGATTTTTTGAAATCTATTAACTAATAACGAACTCGCCATAGCGCGCGTTTGTTAGTTCAAGTTACTAGCTAACAAACGCGCACTGTTGCGCACTCGCTAACAGTTAATAGATTTCAAAAAAAATTGACAATATCACTGCACAGCTCTCCTCTGTTACAACTCACCTGTCTCCCCTACTGTATACTGCAAAGACGCCGCAGTTTTTTTGTGTGTTGCCAAGGCCTGAGCGACTTTAGATTTGATCTCATTTTAACATCATGCCAGGTACAACTCGGTCGCATTAGTTATATTTTAGTAACAAAGCAATAACAGCTTTCTAAAGTTCAAATGGGACAAAAACTTATTTTGATACGATTTATTAGTCAGAAAAGGTGACTTCGTTTAGAATAATTATTTCATTTTGTAAGCAAAAATATTGAAAGCGCCCTATTCATGTTAAAAAGCTTAAAAATTATTATTAGGTATATCAATAAGGATACCTGAAAACATAATTAGAAACGACCTTAATACTCCTCTAGACTTAAAATTGCTCATAATTTTGTAGCCAATTTTGCGTGACTTATAAGTACCAGTTGATTTAAATTGCCCTATTAAGTACTTGCAAAGTCAAGCGTATATTAAATATCACTTATTTAAGTGCCATAAAGAGTCTTAAGAGCATCTAAACAAGGTGCTTGTAAATACAAAACATCAGTCTGGATCCGAATAGAATATTATATTACATAATTAGAGCAGTAAAGTAAGAAACATGTGATCTGAAGCTTTGTTTTTCAGTGGCAGAGGTATGTATGCTATTTTTCTGTCCAACTGAGCCGGAAAGCGGCAAATTCTTTTAGCGCAGAGGGCCGAAAGTTGACGCTTTGCGGCCGACGGATAGAAAAAACATTTTTCGCAAACTACCTGCGTGCGTACATTGAATTACTCTTATTTATTTACATAGGAACACTATATTGTTAAAACAATAGAAAAAAAAACATACGATTTCCTGATATGGGAAATTTTTGGAGCTTTTTACTATAGCTTATAAAACAAAGTCCCTCGCCGCGTCTGACTGTTTGTGTCTAGATAAACTCAAAACCTACTGAACGAGTTTTCACCTATCAATAGAATAATTCTTGAGGAAGGTTTAGGTCTATATTTGTTAAGGTTTTGTATAACTCGCTAGTACTTTATATGTTGAGTTTAACTTTTTAATAAATAATTTTCCAATATCTTTAACATTGTGGTGTCTTCTTTGTGAAAGTTGTACGTATTTTCCGGTTTGTCCTCACTGTCCCAATTAAGTTTTTCACTACTAAAGAAATAAAACACATTATTGTAATACAACACAAATATTCTTTAGTAACTTTTGCCCGCGACTTCGTCTGCGTGGAATTAGTTCCAGTAGTCAGAGTAAGTATATAGCGCCTGGATAAAATCGAATGGCAATAGTTTTGAGCATAATATATTATGTTTAATTGCTTACACAAATTAACAGGCAATTCATTAATTTTCTCATTTCCACCCCCCTTTTCACCCTCTTTAGGGATGACATAAAAACTAAAGATAGTTGTTAGATGTCCTTCCCCGGGACTCAAACTTTCTCTATGCCAAATTTAAACTAAATCCGTTCAGCGGTTTAAGAGGCGACAGACCGACAGAAAGACAGACAGACAGACAGACACACTTTTGCATTTATAATGTTACTTAAGTATGGATTAGTATGGATGGATTGCTCACCAATATCAAAACAATCATGACATGGTAGACACCAGGCGGTCTTTTAGCTAAAGAGCCGTCTCCCCCTAAAAATCCCTTTCACTAATAAATTATGGGTCTATCACTTAGACGGTTGGTAAAGAAGTTGCAATGTAGCTAGTATAAGATAGCTTAGTTTTGGCACTCGACCTATTTTGTGTAGGTATTTCATTTTTACACGACTGCCCAAAAAAAGGAGTGTATTGTTACTTATTTAATCCCTACTAATCCTTATTGTTTAATGTTAAAAATGCAAAAGTAACTGTCTGTCTGTTACCTCTTCACGCTTAAACCACTGAACCGATTTAGATGAAATTAGGCATGGAAATCATTTGAGGTCCGGGAAAGGACATGGAATAGTATTATATCAATCATCATTATTCCACGCAGACAAAGTTAGTACTTATAACATAAATTAGCTTCGTGCAGCCAAGCCTTTAAACAAGCCGTATTCGTCTATAATAACTTTTGTTAAGAGTCCCCGGCAAGCTCGGTTCTCCATACAAACGTAGTTACGATCTCATTTTAAAACGACTATCTAAATTGCTCTGAAACTTTGTACTTACAATGGGATAAGGTATATCTAGGTCTGTAAAAAGTTTATGTAGCTTCAGATACCATATAAAAAATACAGCGAATTTAAGTTTTTCGTACAAAACTTGTTTTTGCTCTATGTGCAAAGTTTCATTACAATCCAACACGTAGTTTTAAAATGAGAACTAAATTCCGTTTGTATGGGAAGGTGAAATTCTTAACCTTTTAAATTAAAATCGTGACATATTTTACTCTTTTATTACCATTTAAATTACTTTTCTTCTACTGTTAGAAATAGTTATTATTGCTACTCGTTATTTTAACTCTTCACGAGCTAGAACTTAAATTAGAAAAAACAGCGAGCACAATTTAATTTGCTGCAAGCTTAAAATACTACTGTAAGCCATTTATGTTCCTTATTAAAATGCATTGCCTTTCATGTGTTGCTCCAGCACTTGACCGAGTTTATGCTTAGTAGGAGACCGTGCTTATAAATAAAATAAATAACGTTTTTCTACTTCAGCACTCTTATGTTTGTCGATTAAATGACTGCCAGTGAGATCGAAATCAACTTCTTTGCGCGGGGCCCCGGCGGCGCAGTGTTCTTAGGATCCTAACAGCAGTGTTCTTAGGGATATTCATACAATATTATCCGCACAATATTTTTAGTTACAAAACGAAACGAAGTTGTCCCTTATATGCACCTGTTGTACAAAATGCTATAGTCATAAACCCTAGAAGAACATTTCATAATTATTTATTAGGTTTAAAAATTCCAGGGCCGAAGTTACAAAACGAAACGAAGTTGACCCTTATATTTACCTGTTGTCCCTAGAGAAACAAATAAGTTTTCAAATTAATTCTCACAAACCTGGTTAAAGATAGCCAGTTCGAAAAAAGAAAGATGCTATGTAGGATTTTAATTTGCAAGACCGAATCACCAGACTGCATTAGTTGAAAAAAAAAGCGTAAAATAACAGTAAGTTTAATTACAAATAATTATACAGTTTCTACTAAGACCGTTATCACATAAAACACTTAACTTTTCTTGATTAAAAATATGAATAAATCTGGCAGTGGTTAACTTTTCCATTGTCGGTTGGTTTTTCCTAGTCGTATACCACAATATTTACTTTCCGGCCCCACTCGTCTCAGATACATAAATATTTAATAATTAAATTACAAATACTAATAGGTACTGTTCGTCCTATTGGTCATCCTAAACATCGTTGAGCAGAGAGTGGAAGCAGATCTCCGAGAGCTCGGCGTAGGCGAAAAGTAATAGGTGTACATACTGCAGTGTTGTGTTAAAAAAGATTTTCTTAGTACGATCGATTTATCTACTATTCAATTTTTAATAGAAAATCAATATGTAGACGCCGAATGTGAAATCAATCTTTAATACAAATATCGCTCAAACGAAAAACCGCTTTTTCCTCGGATTCAAGCTTGGCTAGCATCGGACTCGTTTCCCTAAGGGCATACCGACCTTTCTTCCCAACCTCGCAAAAACGGCATAACTTCACAGTACTTCCACTTTTCATAGGCCTTTATTACGTAGCAACCGCGACCATCAGTCAAGTTTGCCAATCTGCTGTCACATCTGAGCCTTACTTTATCTAAAACGTTTCACTTTAACGCTTCTGTGGGATTCATTCGTCATTTTTACATGAAATATAGAAATATTAAGAAGAAAGATTTATTCTAACCACACAAATTATTTCGGATTAATGGAGATAAGATGTAACATATTTTTATTACAATTTTTCTTTTAATCTGTGTATTCTAGGAGAAAAAGGACTCCTTCTTTGGGTTCTCTATTCAGCAAGAAATCCTTTCTATTTCGCCATGTCCGGCTGTCTATCTGTCTGTCCGTTTGTCTTCGGTTTAGCTCAGAGATCCCTAAGGAATACTAGAAATGAAATGTACTCAGTTAAATTCTTATATACAGGAGTTAAACATACTAACACAAGTGAACTTGTACAAAAGCTTGAAAAGGCTTTCTCTCAATGTTTACTTCTAAACCTAGCCCTCATAAAACTTCACCAGCTTTTCAGAACGCAAACGTACTAAAACTATTCTAAGACTGGACCCTATTTCTGTTTAAGAACCATACATGATTAGTTAGACTTAGCTATCAATAACTTTTTATCGTCACAGTAGAGAAATCGGTTGATAAATTGATAAAAAAAAGAACCGAGAAGATGCTTCGAAACAAAAAAAATCGTTATCGGTTTAATAGCCTCCGAGTAATCGGTCAACACACTTAAAAACAAGTATTCCGACGAATTGAGAACCTCTCTTTTTCGAAGTCGGTTAAAAACATAAGCTTGCTCTTGGTCTATTATGACCAATAACGCTTATTAAAATTCTGCAGAATTTTTCATGGAAGATACTTGCTGCATTTTTAAAATATGAGACGCTTTATTCACTGGTGGCATTTAAGCATTTCTCATCGTCGGACTTTTTTGTAGCTCCTTAGATTTTTATATTTTTATTACATTCCGGAGAGGCAATGTACCACGGTGGCAAACAAGCACACCTTGGTAGCTTGTGACGCTTACAATACTTGTGCAATTATTTACTCTTGACAGGTTAAGGGACCAATGCGTCCATCACGGCACGTCTAACATAGTACAATCCTCGATAGCTCAAACTAAACTAATTTACTCACCATCCATAATAACGGCCGAAACAAGCTGCTCGTAAATACCGGATTGTAAGGATTAACACTGAAAACAATTAAAAGTTAAATTATTTCCATCGCCACTTCATTTGGAAAATATGATTAGCTAAAGCATTCCACGGGCTGTCTCGTACAAACACATTTTATTTCGTATATTCGAACTTTTTTACGACGTTTAAAGCCGATGATTATTTTTCTGGCCATATTCTTGACCATTTGTCATAGACAAAGAAACTCCTATACCAGCAAATCTTCAGAAATTTCGCGTTTGTACGGTACAACGGTAGACAACTTTATGGAATGCTCCAGCTACGGATTAATAGAAATTCCAGTTGTTCTAATATAATGCCATCGAACACCAAAATGTCAAATTAAGCCAAATTCTAAATATTCGGCTTTTAAACAAGGTACCCATTGTCTTCGGGATTTTAAAAAGAGACGAATGGAACAAATCATGATTGAATGGACTCACACAACCGCAAAAGGAGATAAGGGTTCAAGTTCGGCCTACGGAGCTGGAGATCCAGAGAGTTCGAATCCCGTTAAAGCTATTATAGTTAAATATGAATTCGTATTTTTTTATTAAATATCCCCAGGCGTAACTCTCTCCATACCAAATTTTAGATAAATTTGTTCAGCTTTAAGCGTGAATAGGTTCAGACAGACAGTTACTTTTGCATTTATTATAATACTAGTAAGGATGATAGAGATTCTTCACATTGTTTTACGATGAAAATACGTTACTATTAAAATTTACTAATACTAAATATTCAGGTACTTTTAAAATCAAATTTCTACAAAAAAAAATTCAAATAGGTAGTTGCGATAGGGCGGACTTATCGAAATAAAATAAAACCGGACAAGTGCGAGTCGGACTCACCCACCGAGGGTTCCGTACTTTTTAGTATTTGTTGTTGTAGCGGCAACAGAAATACATCATGTGTGAAAATTTCAACTGTCTAGCTATCACGGTGCATGACATACAGCCTGGTGACAGACAGACGGACAGACGGACAGCGGAGTCTTAGTAATAGGGTCCCGTTTTTTCCCTTTGGGTACGGAACCCTAAAAAGAGGTCGTTGAAAAAGCATTAATTCTGACTCGCATCTTGCCTCTATGCATTATAGTTAGACCGTTGACGAAATACTATCGACCACAATCACAAGCAGTCCCTCATGGTTCAGCTAACCACATGTTTCCATTTTTACAGATACAGATCCCTATGCTATGCAAATTTCGCCTCTTGGGTCCGAACGAAGAATCCGGAAACTTCGAAACTTAACTCTTGTACTACTCTCTACAGTTCTACAATTGTGAATAGAAAGAGACGAAAGAAAAGTTTCGAATCTCGTTCCGAGTGGCAGATGTGGCGACGTAAAAGGGGCAAGTTTTGTAAGTATCATATGTGTAGTTCGTGTGTCTTTCTTTGATTTTTAGGATTCCGTACTTAAAGGCTAAAAACGGGACCCTATTACTAAGACTCCACTGTCCGTCTGTCTGTCTGTTTGTCACCAGGCTGTATCTCAACAACCGTCTAGAGTTGAAATTTTCACAGATGATGTATTTCTGTTGCCGCTATAACAACAAATACAAAAAAGTACGGAACCCTCGGTGGGCAAGTCCGAGTCGCACTTGTCCGGTTTTTTTGTATTTGTTTTGGATACAAGTTTGAATCAATCTGGGCGTATAAAGGTAAGGGATATTTATATTTCAAATAAATAATGTAACTTTTTAAAACAGTGCCCCTGTGTAAATTTCATTCGTACGCGTTTGCGTTAAGTGTCATTTTGTATGAGATTTTAAGTTTCCAAAACGTCCCGCTTGGCGCGCTGTTCAGAATCGAACGCTCGTCACGCTATCAAATTAAATTTACACTAGGTGGAGCGTTTTTATCGACCTGCTCTAGCCATGGTTCAACGCCATGAATGTCCGTTAGGCTTTGAATTTTGGTAGATTCTTTTAGCTGTCTCCCTCATTCCGCTGGCGTCAGAAATTGACGGGATCCAAAATGTTGCGTAAAAAGTAGTTTTAGGTAAAAATAAAAATTCAAAACATTTATTCTGTGGATGCTCAATTGAACAATCATGGAAACAACACTTAGATAACATGTTTTCGCAGCATAGGTATTGTTGCGTAACCTATTGTTTCTTTAAATCGTACCAAGGAATCGGTGAAATAGTCTCAAATTAAGCTCGAAAGGCTTGTCCAAATTATATTTGCTAGACGGTATTGAAAGCATCATAAAGTCCCTAAAAAAACCATCTTATATCAGGTATGGCTTAAAAATACCCTCAGATCATAGTAATACAAAATAATATACATGTCAACAGTTAGACCAGGTTTTATCTGTAGCTGTAAGTACCCATAATTAACGATACGGTTTTTAACGGACCCTACACATAACAGGATTGCTTACGATTTACGCGTAACGGGGGCACTATAATCTGCCCTTTCAATACGCGAAAAACCCTTTAATCCGCACGGGTGGGAATAAATTCCCTATTGAGAAGGAATCAAAGCCAGCGGTGGATTTACCTAATGTTGGACCCTTGCGGCTCTGTTGACGTGACACTGGATTTATGACTGCGGATACGGCTGTTTTGTTTTTATTTGCTTTGTAAACGGCTTTTACTGGTATTTTCTGATGGACGGAATGGAGTACTTCTAAAGTCTAAAGCAGTAGCTTTTGTTGTAATTTGTATTTAATACTCATACCTAAATGTGCTACAATAGCCGCAACACATGAGTGGGTAATACACAGATTGAATGATGCGTATGTAACACCGTTTATTTGGATTTGATTTCTAATGTTTTACTGTTAGTATTTTCCTCGCGTTTGTGTGGTGAAAAATGTTCTGTGACCCTCGTGCCTTGAAAAGATTCAAGATTCCACTTTTCGAGCATGTCTACATAAGAGGTGTGAACCCTATTGTTCAGCTTGACCTATGTTTGTACATCTAATGCGTTCAATACGCACCAACGCACGAAAACTTTATTCTAGGTTGTTTCATAATGCTCAACGTATATAGTTAATGAAATATGTAATGAGTGGTTATCTATTAGGGGTTATCCATAAATTACGTCACACGAATTTTATGTTTTTACCTCCCCCCCTCCTTGTCACTCACATTTAGCAACGCCCCCCCCCTAGTGTGAAGTCACATATTTGGCAATTTTGTTTTCAATAATATCAGCAATTCGAATTAATTATGTGTCGGGTATCGTGGGCGTATCATATTATCGGAAGCACATCAGAACTTTTCATCGTGGATGACGAGGGCGAGGTCCCGTTTTTACCCTTTGGGTACGGAACCCTAATAACGGAGTATTTTACCTACCTCATACAATAAAACAGATAATGCCAGTTTTACCCGCGACCGCGTTATAGTTTTTCGATCACCGAAGGTAATAGAACCATCGGTATCATTCCTGGAAGGGTTTTGCCCGTGACATGTTCCACGTAGTGTGTTATTTACCGCACTTCACGAGACTACTTATTTATTAGAAGGAACTGTTACGGAGTGAAGAAATTTTTGTTTGAGATGTATTTAGTTAGAATCAATATGAGAAGTATGCATGTAATTTAATTTTTAACTGCTAACACAGTTTCTTTTAGGTCAACTTTTTTAATCTATGTTTTTACTGATTAGTTAGTTATTAAACTTATAAGCGAATGTATTTTTTGCAATTCGGAATCATGTGCTCCACGTAGGAGGTCACGACCCTCAGCACTGAGGAGAACGAAGCAAGGAGGGAGGTATTTTTTTAACAATTTTCGTAACTAATAAATTTAAAAAGAAGATAGGTACAGTAAGCATTAATAATAGCAGATGAAACGTTCGTGTTAAAAAATATCTATATTATAATCTAATATGTATGTCTCTTTTTGATAAGCTGTTTGAGATGATGAACTTTTAACGCGTAGTCTGATCCGCCACTTTTGATGCTGACTATACCTATAGAAAATCTCTACCACACATGAAAAAAAAAATGAATCATGGATGGAAATGCCTGCTACTGTCTACTGAATTCCGCAACCCAGTATCGTTTGTACATATGGTTGGTTGTGTACCTATAAAAGATACTCCAAAAAGTTATTTCTAACACTATCCTCCGCCTACGACTTCGGCCGCGTAGAAATAGCTAAAATCTTTCAACCGCATTCTACCCCCGTAGGAGAAATGTTATTACTCCAGAAAGGTTATATGCGTTCCAATATTAAAGCGCTTAAATTGTACAAATGGTACAGTTGCTCTTTAGTCGCGCCTCAGCAAACGAAAAGTGTACACCTACATGATAACGAGCTCCCGCACACCGAAAGCAGGCGTGGCTCACTCTGCGATTTCGTCGCGTCGCTACAAGTACATGCGGCCCACACCAATTTTGGTGTCTAGCCATAGTAGTTGCCGCGCACCGCTACGGAACGGACGCCTGCTCGCGCTTGCGCCACCTAGCGATCATATCTGTCGTAATTGACGCGTTTTATTGGAGTGAATCTTCTGTACCTATTACTATTATTTATTCTGTGCCGAAAGAGACAAGCTTAGGTTCAAATACTAGCGTAACAAAGAGTATACGAAAATTGCCAACCAACCATGCGCAGGTAATGAAATAAATATGGAAGTAATTTTTGTGCTCCCTATGTATGAGTATAACCTGTCTATAGTTAAATTATATCATTACGTAGGGGTTGTATTTCCAAAATTCTTCACATTTGAAGAAAAATATTTGTGTCAATTATTATATGAATAATTGACACAAATATTTTGTCGCCTGTTTTTATACATTTATGTGGATAGAATCGTATAATTCATGTAATTCAAATATTCCATATTCTGTAATGGAACATATAAGCCATGAAACCCGGCTCAGTCAAGCGGTTGTCCATTAACTCACGATGATAGGCTTTTTAATATCCGAGGCCGAAGAAAACCGAACAAATTTCGTCCCCCAGACATATTTGTCCATAATAATGATTCCCTGCCCAAATCTAGAAAGACTCAAGGCTTCGGCGGGGCCCCATTTGCTTAGAGCGTCATGAGACAATTTCTTTCCAGTAATTTTCTTTCATTTTCAACGTATTAGGCTATGGTGACCATGTTTGTTGACGAAACGAGACAGTTTTTAAGGAATCTACTTTTGTACAGGTCCGACGATATTCGCTTAATTAATGTGTTATTTTAACTCATCTAATCCGTTATGAAATATCCATTTATTTGCAAATAATATACATACAATGGTACTACGTAAACGAAATTAATAACTAGCTTAAATCTAAAATAGAGGCATTGTACCAAGGATGCTAGCGGCATTTCCTCGCTGTATCGCAATGCTGATACGTTGTGCGAGGAAGCCGGCAGCTCTTCAGTCAATCTGTTATTAATGTTATTGCATGTTATTATAGCACATTACGATACAAGTGCGAAAAGTAGGAAATTTGCAACAAGTGGCGATAAATTAAAACACGACCGAAAAGAGTGTTTTAAATCGACATGTGTATTGTACAATGTATTACTGTACATATGACCCTTTACATTTTCGATATACGCACGTATAGTGCTATTAGATACCGTACTAGGGCGGCAAATTAGCACCATATATACTGTAAATATTATTATATCATATTTTAAGTAAAAAATATTACGAAAATCATGGTCTTCCTAAGCCATCCGATCTATCGTCAGCACACATTAACATAAAGGTTCCATCACCCGAAACGTTCCAGACAAAATGTTTGTTATTTCCAAAGACAAAAGGGGAAAAAACGATACGATACGATACATTTCACCAACAACAAATCCTATTGACAGAGATTTTGTAAATATACAGCAGGCATTATGAGACTTAATGTTTGAAGGAACGTATTTGAGACGAATTCGTAATAAATTCATCTACTTTGTGAAAGCAATAAAGCTTATTGCTGCAAAGATTATGAGTGACAAGGTCTTCAAATATTGTCCTTTTTTAGGATTCTGCATCTTAAAAGGAAAAGGAACCCTTATAGGAGCACTTCTTTGTCCGCCATCGCCAGCGATCCTTTAAGGGTTCCATTTTTCTCAAAGATGTCCTTTTCTTAAGCTATCGCGTTAAAATCAATATAAATTTTCTTTGAAGCTGCTCCTTGGAGCTGTGAAAAAAATCAAACGTCCAAGTCAACATGAACAAAAATATACAACCTATTATGTCGTTAATTTCATACGAAAACAAACAAATGTATAATACTTGTACAAATAAAGGGAAAAGTGTTCTGATCTGAGCCAGCCTTTTGACTTCCTCGCGTGTCTCGTACAAAGTGGCAGAACTTTCCTCCTGGCTGCCTGTATGCCTTCATTTGCCTTTTTCTGTTAATTTTGCGTTCTTAAATATTTATGAAACAGATTTCGTAGATTAAGTTAATTCTCTGTATTTAATAAACATCGATCGGTGACTTGTCTTATTGATTTTGTAGGCTTATCAAATTCACTCTGATTAAAACTACTAACGGACTTCCAAAATACTTTATTAAGCTTGGCTTCATATCATCTGATAAGTTATACTCGGCGATAAATGTTTAGAAAGTTATTTAAGTATCTGAAGTCAGTTAATGTGTGAAAAGTCAGATGCACTTTGAAGAACGATGGTATCGCTCTTTAAGGAAAGCGCAACGATATGCACCTGGGGTCTTCACTTGTTGTTTGTAGTAAAATGTGTCCTGTTATTACTCGTACAAATGTATTTTCTAATAATACTGGAGCTATTACGACTAACTGTGCGGCTTCAATTTTTTTTCTTCATATCATTAATACAACTGTATTTACAAGTTATACAAGTCTAAAATTATTGACAATACCTGCCTTAGTTTTGGTTTAACAGCAGTAGGCGTCTGAAAATCATAACTTATTTTTTTATTAGGGTTCCGTACCCAAAGGGTAAAAACGAGACCCTATTACTAAGACTCCGCTGTCCGTCTGTCTTTCCGTCTGTCACCAGGCTGTATCTCATGAACCGTGATAGTCGCTATAACAACAAATACTAAAAACAGAATGAATTTTAATAACAAACCTTCCGTTATTAATATATATTTAAAAACAGAATGATTGTGGGGCTCCCATACAACAAACGTGATTTTTAGCCGTTTTTTGCGTAATGGTACGGAACACTTCGTGCGCGAGTCCGACTCGCACTTGGGCGGTTTTATTTAAAGCAACATACATGCCTAGCTCCTAAACTTGACGATCGGCAACCATTGATTGGTTACGCCAAATTTCGATTGCACATTTTTGATGAATTGGCTGTAGATTTGCTATGATCTGATGGCTATCCAGACTTTTTCGAATCTTATACCAGATATAACCAGAAACGCCATGAAAAACGCACTGACACTTCTACCAAAATGTTTCATAAAAGTTTATTTAATTTTACGGTTTAGACTCACGTGATTTTAGTCACTCGCGCGACATGTTTGTATCGCAGAGAACAGGTCTCCTTTTTCAAGCACTAACAGTGCGAGCAGCATTCAAATGTGATTGTTTCATAAAAGTGATATGGATCATCGTACAAGTACGATTATTTCCACTTTGACACTCGGGACATCTCGGTTTTAACCGTAAAGTTTATTTTTTTACATAGAGTATATAAAATCCTAGAATATTCGAATCCAGCTCTGAACACTGGAGGCCTTGGTCATTTTTTTCTTCCTTTATAACATTTATTTCGGTTTATAGTTTAAATAGTAGTGTGCCTAGGTACATGAATTAACAGAAATTAAAATGTTTCCATAAAAAGTAATTTTATTTGTTTTTAGAGTTTTCAGGGCGTACGTAAATTTCCATGCCAACAAATGTATGACCCTCGAGTTAGCACGCATTTCGATGTAGGGTCAAGCCGGGTGAGAAGCATTCATTCGTCTCATCCTACCAATGGGACGGATGAATGCAGTTTATTCTATATAACTCGAGCGATAAACTCGCCAGCACTTAGAAATTAGAATTAACCTCTACCACCACCATGACTGCAGGCAATTTTAAAACACATCGCGTGTTAAAATGACGGTGCATTATACGTTGTAGCTAGATGTGGCTCGATAAAGGGTTATTTAATGAACTCGACCCGACCAAGGGCACGATGTTTTCGCCATGAAGCTAACCCAACAGCTTTTTTATGAATTTGGTATGTATGTATTTTTTTACTTTAGATGATGAGACGAGTATACTACTGATTTAGGGTTTCGTACCCAAATGGTAAAAACGGGACCCTATTACTAAGACTCCACTGTCCGCTTGTCTGTCACCAGGCTGTATCTCATGAACCGTGATAGCTAGACAGTTGAAATTTTCACAGATGATATATTTCTGTTGCCGCTATAGCAGCGAATACTAAAAACAGAATAAAATAAATATTTAAGTGGGGTTCCCATACAACAAACGTGATTATTTGCCGTTTTTTGCGTAATGGTACGGAACTCTTCGTGCGCGAGTTCGACTCGCACTTGGCCGGTTTTTTTTTGTGTTTTCTGCGTAAAAAAGATAGGTTCGGTATTTCACCGGTCCTTTAGTCTGCACAGAATTTCCAAAACGCGAAAAGATTTAGACACCTTTATAATAAAGAGCTTAATGCGTATTTAGTAGTTGTAGCCTTGTAAGGCCCAATGGGCATTACAATGTACACTCCGTTTCAATCTAATTATGTAAAACCTTATAAACCAAATAAAGTAGCATTTCTTTTCTTTCATTGCTTTCTTAAACCAACGACATTCAGCTTAGAATAAATTTAAAAGTGGAAAAATTACTGCCTTGGGTTGGGTGGGTTAATAGCATCGTTCGCAGACGTTTCTGCTTGTTAAAAATTAAACGAAACTCATCTTAATTTACTATACAACAAGGCTCAATCACGCCCACCGAGGGTTCCGTACTTTTTAGTATTTGTTGTTATAGCGGCAACAGAAATACATCTGTGAAAATTTCAACTGTCTAGCTATCACGTTTCATGAGATAGAGCCTGGTGACAGACAGACGGACAGCGGAGTCTTAGTAATAGGGTCCCGTTTTTACCCTTTGGGTACGGAACTCTAAAAACAGTGTAGTTAACTTGTTGAAAACACATGCACTTATTTAGTTGGACTTATATGTTTGTATTTGCCTTAAGAATGTTACGCGATTCTGTATCTCCTGAAGCTGCACTTGTAGCTTACCATGGTCATGTAGCATCCATTCTCAACTACGGCCTTATCCTATGGGGTAACTCTGTGGATGTTGAAAGACATTCAAGCTTAAAAAAGAGATGTATACGTGTAATTACAAATCGTTCACAATTTTATAACTTGAAAGCAAGTACTCATGTTGAATCGATTATAAAATCAAGATACAAGGGGTCACTTTAGTTGTTCAGTTGAGTGAACTTTTCATTGTATTTTCTTTATTAACATAAATTTAACGATGTGATAAAACATTGTATCGTAGATAAGGCTTAAGTGGTTTCAAAATGCTAATTTTATCACAAAACCTCATGCTATAATGGTTACATTACGAGCTTAGGTACAATAAAATTCCTAGGCAAGTACTTCCAAGATTGTCACTGGTTAGAATAGTTTTTGACTAATGAAAAAATGTATCTAGTGATTAGTGCGTATTTAGTCAAATTGTATAATATGCGCGGGTAAATTTTGGTTGGACGCCAAACGAAAATTGAAGAATCGAGCACACCGCGGTATTATTGACATGCCTTGAATGTTTGTGCGAGTATTTCTATTTTTGGCACGCCCGGCAGCCTAACATATTTGAGATAGACTTCACCTTTCGAAAGCATGACGGGTTTTAAATTATTTATTTTGGTTTTAAAACAATATACCGTCAAATGAAGTAATTAATTTCTCAAGAACTGACCATTCCTACAAGGCAGACATATTATTGAGCTTATGTCAAAAACAATGATCCTCAAAATAGTAAAAATCTGCTACTGTCATTAATTTGACATTGTTTTCTTTATTTAACATTTTCACAGCAAACGAGCAAAAACTTAATTGTAGTTACTGTTAGGTACTTGTACTGGTGTAGCTGAATTTGACAGATTTCTCCTTCCGAAAAATAGTTGAATTACATATTTCATTTAATATTAAGGTCAAAAATATTATCTCATTGAAATTATTTAACAAAAAATTATGATCTGATGCCTCGAATCTTTTATAAATACTTACGTATTTCCTCGTACACAACACTGTTGTTAAATATAAAAACACTATGTTTATAATATTTTCTTCGGTTTTCGCGATAGTTACTCGTGAAATCAAACTATGAAAACGGATTATATCGCGTATATTGAATGTATATACATCCGGATAAATTCAATATTCGCGATATAATCCGTTTTCATAGTTTTATTTCATGAGTAACTATCGCGGTAACCGAAGACAGTATTAACACTTTGTTTAGTTATTAAGGCCCTACGTATAGAGTTAGACCGCGGTAAGTCTGCAACGATTTTGATAGCACACGCAGTGCAAGTGTTATTTGTACGTCATAATTTCATAGAAGTTTGACGTTCAAAATAACACTTACACTGCGTGTGCTATCAAAATCGTTGCAGACTTATCTCGGTCGTACTCTACGCATAAACGCATGAATAGACCTAGCCCAGCCGTGTAACAAAAACTAATGCGAAGACCTTTTTTCACAATCCTCATTTTGTTTTACTCGTTTCTATGCTTAGAGAGCTCCTGCTCGCTCGGAAATATCTTAAAGCCTTTGTATTAAAACATATACAAAGAGGCTAATGTAAAAAAGTCTCAGCAAAAGAAACATTTTTATTATATACCTAGCCAGTTTAGTTTTTATTTGTACTGTGGATTTCTTTTGTTTGGGATAACAGGCAAAGTTTACACATGCTTACTGATATATGCTAAAAGTCCTTCGGGTACTATTTAAATTGAGCATATTGGTGTTCTCGTTTTCTCATGTAGAACGTAGTATTTCTAAAGCCCGGAGGACTTTTCAAGAGCTCAATAATCCGATTTGCATCTGGTGGTACAAGATTTTGAATACCTACGACTGTGGTTTGCTTGGGGTATTTTGAGGAACTAACTAAAATAAATCTTGGATTAAATCTTTAGTTAGGATAAATACGATTTTTAATTAAAACAAGAGAAAAATAGGTGTTAGACCAAGATCTCTAGAACTGTGTCGTAATGCATAATTATTAGGACACAGTTTGACTTCTGATCCTTATAGTGGTGTTCCTAGGTTTACCGAAACCTGATGTCAATCATGTACGCTCTATAGCGAACGAAACGCAACTAGCTGTCACTGTGTACTAAAATGGAAGAGTGATAGAGAGACACAAAGCGTTTCGTTATCGCAACGTAAGCGATTGTCACCTTGGCTAGGCACCCAGATGATACTGAAATATTTGAAGTTAATTGTTCTGTATTTGCATGCATGCAACTGTGCTTATAGCAAATAAATATTTGATTTATTGGTTGAATGTACCTTAGGTAAGTCCTAATTGTTATAAATGTTGCAGTGTAATGTTTAACTTTGTATTGTTATTATTGTTTAAATTTATATAATTTAAATTTTAATATGTATAATTAATGATACCACAAAAGTGCTTTGGTGTAATACTGTTAACTTGTGTGTAAAATTTAATTAATGATAAATAAATAAATTCTTTGTAAACACAAAATAGCCGACTGTGCTTTTGCAGGTCGGTAATAATCCTGGAAACATGGATAACACCGGCCCTTCATTAGGAAACGTTGTTTTTACTGGGTTAATTAGAGGATAACGATGACGAAGCGATAGGATTTGCATTTGTAGCCAACTGGCGAAGTATGTTTGTTTTTTAATCTTTGGTGATGTGAAAACTTGGGATTTTTCCTAGACCATTTTATCATCTCTCTTATCCACTGTACCGTAAATTTTAACATAATGATTGTTGATAGAGTAACTCGTTTACAAACTTTTATGTTTTATACAAATATTTTTCGTTGTTGTTAATTGAACATTAAAACAAAGAATATTTTAAAGATGTATCTTTAAAATATTCTTTGTTTTAATGTTCAATCTGTACTGAATAAATATACGTTGTCTTCAAATAAAGTGTGTTATATAGGTACGTGTTGTTACTGTTCTGAGTCCCGGGCGAGGCAAGCGAGTTTTAGAAAATCTTTGAATGCAGTTTTGTTTCTTTTTAAAAATAAAGGAATGTCTCCTTTAAGTAAAATGAGCCAGCTTAAGGATTTAAGGTAGTTTCCCACCAGGGCCCGACTTATCTTTCCACACTGTATAGTTTCTTTCAAAGTTCAACGTATTGTATTCGCTAGCCAAAATTAAATTTGTCTTTCAAGTACCTTTCAGATGTGGTATTGTACTATTTTAGAACTGGGAAAATTCGATTTTAATTACCTAGTACTTTCAAAGTTCAATGTTACTTTCTACAATTTTGAGCATTTTTTTATATTATTAACGCTGGTAAATTAAAAGAAACATAATCCAAACATAATCGAGCGCTCGAAATTCAAAAATCGGCCCCTGTATAGAGTATAGCGACGCCAATTCGCTGAGCAAGGAAGGGGCCATTAAAAGTCTTACTACTCTTTTTCTCATACGTACATTTAAGGTACCGTATTGATATCATAAATATATTGTTTCCGCGACTGAAAGCGGCAACGATCATATAAAAATGATATATGTTACCGTCGTATTGCGTGTAGATTAGATCTAAGGCCTATTTTAATAGCTGGTCGTGGCTACTGTATGTCCATTTTTTTATATATTAAACATTATATTTTTGAAGTACTTACTGTCTGTATATTAGTAGCGTCACGACCTGCTATTTTTAATCGACTTCAAGATTTCAAAAGGAGGAGGTTCTCAATTCGGCTGTTTTTTTTAAATGATTGTTACTCCGTCATTTCTTTTGATTGTAAATATATACATACCGATTGGTCCCGATTTTGTCAAAACGCAGTTCTGATGATGGGATCCATGAGGAATCGAGGGAACTCCTCAAATGTGAAAGGCATACATATAGTGATTTTTGTATTTTCATCAACAAATCCAGCATTTTCATTTAAAAAAGTGACATTTGATGAAGTGGAACTGCTGATAGGTAGGTTCACTCTGTTCCAGAGTAGGTTAGGTAAGAACTGTGATCCTTACAGAAACGAAATGCTATCAGAAAAGTGGGTTAGGTTAGGTTAGAACTGCGACCCTTATAGAAACGAAATGCTACTAGAAAGGTGGGTGGTTTTACCCCCCTTTCTACATAATTAGGCAAAAGATGCTGTCTTTTTCATTTCATTGTCTAGAATCTAAGAGTGCACCATCAACAATAAGTAATCTTTCAACGGCATCCCCAATTGAAGTCGGTTTTTTTTTTTTTAATTATATCGAATATTTTTTTATCAAGATGTGTAATGGTTTACGGTCGAACGGTGCTAGGGTGCCTGCTATAGTTATTGGAAACTACATAGTAATTGGCCACTCTTAATAATAAGGCTTTTACTGGCTTGTTTCTTTCTGATTTGTTAGGAGTGGCCAATTACTGTGTAGTGGCCAATAACTGTAGCAGTCGCCCTACGCGTTTTTGTATCGTGTGTGATTTTAGAACGCGAATCACGCATTTTTAAATAAAATTGGCGTAATATTAGCGTTATTTGTTGCTTTTAAATACGCACCTGAAACTTTTGTAAAACAATATAAAGCCCAACTTTGCTCACATCAGTCCTTTACATTATGTATGTATGTATAAACTCTGTATTGTACAAAACACGGAACACAAATATGGCACAGAAATAGGCAGTACAAAGGCGAACTTACATTATAACTATCCTTCTTCGATATATCCTTCACTACATTATTTTATCTTCTGGTGCAACTTTGTTTGATGTCAGAAATTTGATTCTTATATTATTTTCAAATTGTAGTTCGTTTGTTAAGCATTATTACTGAACTCCCCTTTTGCCTCTTTGTGAACACAAAATAAATTATTTGACAAATATATGACAATGTATGGAATATTATTTTCCTTGTGAGCGAACGCTTAAGAATATGCTTCCTTTTAACTTGGTTCTTCACGAATCTTTTTTCTTCATACGTATTAAGATTATTACGAGTATTCTGCTATAAAATATTGTTTTCACCACACCAGCTGGTAAAGTCTCTCTTGATTGTTCAAAAACTGATGAGAAAGTTGCATATCCACATTCGCATCGCAGTTCTTAAAAAATCCCTTAGGAGGGGAATGCTGTCATATTTTTTTTGTATGGGATTTTTTTTAGAAACCTATCGTGTGTGGTATTATATGAAAGGGCATTCATATGATACCACACACGATAGGTTTCTGTGAAAGTTTTTTTTTTCATACAAAAATAAATGACTCCTAAGGAATGATAAGGATAATGAGGAAATGGATAATCCAATGTATGTACTTCTTTTGTTGGAATTTTTCTTTACATTTAGATTGTATTCTAGAAACATTCTAGACTAGTATTTTTTATAAAAAAAATATGTTTAAAGATTAAATTTTTTTATTGAATCGTGATGATTTCTATAGATAACTGAAATGTCGGACGCCTCGGCCTGGACCCGGACCGTTTTGACCGTCGTAATCTTTGTACATCAGCTGCTCTACTGCTGACTGTGACCGCCACAGCTGTCACTCTGTCAAATACCTAAGCCCTACAAATTAAACACGAACATCTAAAATAAAAATAAAATCGACTAGGTATGTAAATCTTGACATGTATACGATCGATTATAGTAGCTACGTCAAAGCCGCCATCGCGATGTGATCTCGAATCTCACAAAATCGATTTATTTAATTTGTGGTCGATGATTCTACTTAAATAATAACAAAACATTAATGCATGGCGTTATTCATAAACGCGTTACAAGCCTGAATTAGCTATGAATCGTTTCTCTTTATCTGTCATTTTGACTTATGTATTTGTAAGAAAGGGATAAAACGTAATTTAACTAAACCATGCCCCTAAAGTTTTTTGAATAAGGGGTAAGTATATACCTAGTTTAATTTTCCACTACACATAAAACAAATATTTTCCTAAACATCTCCCCTCCCCTCATTGTTGACTCCCAAATCCCGTCTCTTCAGTTCCATTCTAATAATGGAAGACGTGTTTGTCATACATTTGTTTATAACGGAACGCAAACTCACATCCGACTCGAATTTCGCGAGCAAACAGAATACTCAACCGTGTAAATATTCAGAGCCCTTACCACTAGTAACGCGGCCGAAGTCGCTAGCGATTGTCTAAGAAACTTACTCGCATGCATCTCGCTCGCACTAATGCATATTTATACATCCGCCAACGCTGCTCCTCGCTCTGATGCTCGCGCTGCCGCGATGTTGCCCTCTCTGCTCTCTGGCAACACACTGCTCTACTCGCGCATTTAATCTCGACGTTCCTGACTAGGTATTGCCGGCCCTTTGACTAGATATGCGCAAAACGCTTCACTGAGATGAAAAGATTGATTCATATCTTTCGCTCGCGGTAATATATATTACTTATTTCGCTCAGTACACTATATTGTTCACGAGTGAGTAGAGAGAGAGATGTCAATCAATCAGATACACGATTCACACAGCCATAAGTGCGAACAAGATGGCAAATCACGCGATACGATCCCGCCATGTTTTCCCGACACCGTCCGAACCGAAACCGAAACCTATTCGCATCGTCTCGCTCGGCCGGCTCATTCGAATCATGAGTGGGAAAGAGCGAGCAAGGAACACTGAGATAGATGAGTTAATGAGTGAGTTAAATCATCAGTGAGTTGAAGAGTGAGTTCAATCAAAATATATAGTTAAATCACTCGCTCGTGAACGACACATGTCTACCTTTGACTCGTGTCAAAAAAAATAGGGAGTGGTGGGCATGACAAGGAGCGTGACGTGCGGCATATCGAGTAGCGTTCCCGCACTACCTCATTGCCTACTTTCCTCGCTATTTCCCATCCCACTCGACGATTGTGTGGCAGCATATGTACGAGCGAGATGCAGTGCGAGTAAGTTTACGCAGTAGCTAGGATTTACAGCTGAAGTAAACTCATGGTAAGAGTAGGTACAGTTGTTGTAGGCAGTAGGCACATCTTCGTTGAACGCCTGCAACAGTGCTTCAAGACCTAATTGTAACGTATTCTGGCAAATAAACATTTCTATTCTATTCTATTCAAGATTTTGTGAAGCTCCGTGTTTTGGAGACTGGAGGTCCAAGTGAAATAATGTTCTAATTATTTTTATTTGCCGCATTTTCATTTACACACAGCATGTTGTGGTAACACCGACTTGAACAGAAAAAAGTGAGGGAGCCCCATTATTAACGTCGTATTTTCATAGAAATTTGACATTATTGTTCACATTCCCAACTTTGTCATTGCAATGCCATGCAGAGTTAACTTGGTCCGACTCTAGCGAGCGGACTGTTATTTCTGCGTTCACACATTCGCGCTCTACTCGTCATTCGTCAAGCCTCCTTCACGAATGTGTAACGCAGCGTACTACGTAGGCGAACAACACGCGAACGCGGAGCGAAGCGTGGGCGATTTCGATGCGAACGCGAACGCCGTGGGCCCGCCGCGCCGCGCCGCGCAGCTTCGCGTTCGCGAGTTAGCGATTCGCTTACGTAAGACGCAGCGTAACAGCGAGGTTATAAAAAAATTATGGTTTGACTAAGACTGCCGTATCACGCACAACTCATGTAACTTTAAAACATGAGTTTCGAGATAATTACGTTTAAAATGACACTGCACGCCGTTCACGAGGACCATTCGGTACGCAGTTTTGCCGCCATTTCACTGGCCATTTAAATAACTGCCACGCGTAATTCGCCGATCACGAATACCACTCGTTACACTTTTTTTCTTAGAGTCGCGGATGACGAATAGTACTCGTGATCAGATTCCATACTGTTTGTATCAAAATAACGAACACAGTTCGTGATCCGCTTGGTAGGAACGATTTAGCTACACGCACACATACAATTCATTAACGTGTGTGGCTAGAGGTGGCGTGACGATGCGTCGGCCCGCGCTGCCTCGCCAGTGCGCCGCGGGCTCGCTACGTGGACACTATTGTGTAAAGTTTTGGCAAAAAATATCACAAACAAAAAGATTATACTGTATAAAAGCAAGAATAAAGACGTTAGAGTTTTTTTTCTTTAAAATACGTCTTCACATTACTATAGTGTTAAAATAAAAATAAATATATATAAATACATTGTTTTATTTTTATCCTTAAAATATATGAAATCACCTTTCAAACACAAAAAGATTTGTTCCTATATATAGGCTAATTTTTTTTTATATAAATCTTACAATATCACCGCAAAACGCTGGCGAACCACAGATGACGCTTTAAAAAACACGCTGCGTACTTGGCTGCAAGAGCATCACGAGTGGAGCTCGTGATCGGCTGTCGGAGTGCGGCATTGGATTATAACGTCGACGTGCAAAGTGTTAATGATTCAAATGCTGTTACCGTTGACGATTCATCGTAAATAATTAATATTTATTTTATAATGTAATTAGATCTAGGAAATAAGGTCACATAGGGGCTTCACATTTTTTCCTATAATGAAATAGTTTTCATTTTATTCGAGTTAAGGAGTTCCGCATGAACAACTCTTCTAATACTATATTGGTCATAGGACGGCATGTAAGTTAAGTTACATGACATACTATTGTAAAAAAGAAAATTATTTTCAGTTATCGGCGTCATCGCCTCCCGTTTGATACTTTGTCAGATGATAGTTTAGATGCTATTGTTAATAAAACCAATTGTGAGCCGGTTGTATCGCGATGGAAAGACCGTGTTACGCGTTTCGGTGGCTGCGATTCCTCAACCCACCAACGGAGCGGCAGCTGACGTTCACGAAGGTTTATCATACATAGCCGTTAACCGTTATACGAGTTTTCGCCAGGGAGGCGATGACTGACGAAATTTGCGCCTGGCTCGCAACTTTACTATCTCTTGAGTTATATTTTAGCCTGACGCAGGTATTTACGAAATCTGTGGCAAGGCACGGAATGTTACCTAAAAGGGTTTAACACTACATGAGGTTTGTGCTCAAATTCTGGCGTCGCATACTCTGGCCAAAATTTACCTCAAAATTCTTCAAATTTTAACAAACATAGTCTTGCGGCGAGGGGTTAATGTATCTTAACCCGTAGGACGTCCGTCGGAAAAGTTTTCGCAGGACCGCGCGCCACAATGGCTAATTTCGAATTCCAAACCAAACTTGCGCTAAATAAGGCCCATTGTTATTTGTATTTTCTATTCTATATTATCAGCTATACTACAGAATGAGAGATGAATAGCATTATCTCATTCTAACAAATAGCTTTGTCCCTACTAACGTAAGTAAAACTTACAAATGTATTTTAGGCCTTATGTTTAATATGAACTTGCAATCTATGGTACTAGCGAACATGGACGCAAAATTTGAACCCATTTACACTTATAAAAGTATGAACCCTTACGCCTACGCGTTACGCCTTATGGTGGTCCTTATTTCGTCGAAGTTATACTCGTATTCTCTTCGGGGCACCGGCTAAATGTAAAATGTACCACTAAAAAAGCAATGTAATTTTTTATTAGAATTTTTAAATAAATTTAGGGGTTGCTACCGCACTTTGATAGCTAGACATGTTATGTTATGTTGCACGTTAATACAACCTGACTTATCGCCCCAAAACGAAAAATAGAAAAAGAAAATAGATAAAAAATCATCTTGTATGGAGGTTCCAAATTTTCAGTGCGGTAGCAACCCCTAAAATGTATTTTAACATAACTTCGACAAATAAGGACCACCCTATTACGCCTCTAGGAAATTGTTTTGCCACAATCCTGGAAAACTATGTTTTAAGGATCGATGTAGTGCTAAGAGGGTAGCTTAACTAGCAGTTATGGACTGAAGTCTGAAGTAATAAATCTTGATTAGTTTTTAAAAAGTCGTAACGCTTTTTTTGGATCAAAATACGGACTCCATAAATTTAATTAGCAATCTTGAGGCCTTTGTCGAGGGACTGTATCGATTCGAATCCTTTCGCTCGATAGAAAAAAATAGTTTTTTCGAAAATTTCGAAAAAAAATCGAAAAAAAACACGAACATAGGTCTAAAATGCACTAAAAAAAACAACAAATTATGCACAAAAACTAAAAATATGAAGATTACCTTCTAAAAATCGACAATATCACGTTTGAGGGAACGTATCGATCTTTTTATTTTATTAAAAAACGTACAAAAAAATATTAAAAAACATAATATCCGCGCTCCCGGGCACTCACTTCTCACTTCCATCTCACTCACGATCACGCTTACGCTCAGTGAGAGTGAGAGAAGAACACGAACATACTGGGCCTTAATTAAAAGGGTCAAAATAAAAAGTGACAACGGATTGCTATACAAAACGTACGAGTACATTGCTCCCGTCTGTACAAAAAATAGGTACCCTTGTCATCTCTCCATCCCTTATCGACTCCGAAATTATAAATACGGCGTCCGATGGACCCTTATAAAAACCGTCGTTAACAATTAAATTAATGGATGAATCGAACATTTAATACCGGTCTTTATTCGATTTCCAATCAGCAAACAAAAGCGCGCTCGGTTGTACATTTGGCTTATTGTTTTTATATCGGGCCGTATTTACGGAGAGAGATAAAACATTTACATGTCCGGAGTTATTGTTCCCATTGCGAAATGTTTAACCATTAATTAACAAGCCCTTGCTGAAAAAGTAGAAAAAAAAACCGGCCAAGTACGAGTCGGACTCACGCAAGAAGGATTCCTTACCATTACGCAAAAAACGGCAAAAAAATCACGTGTCTTGTATGGGAGCTCCACTTAAATATTTATTTTATTCTAATTTTAGTATTTGTTGTTATAGCGGCAACAGAGATACATCATCTGTGAAAATTTCATTTGTCTAGCTATCACGGTTCATGAGATACAGCATGGTGACAGACAGACAGACGGACAGAGGAGTCTTAGTAATAGGGTCCCGTTTTTACCCTTTAGGTACGGAAAATAAATGTGGGGTCTCCGAAGGATCATGGCGGGAACAGTGCAAGTACGCCAAGTACAGGCGAGCGACACGATGAAAATAATACTATAGTTGCAAGCTTTCTTCCCATTATTCGATTGAGCTGAAACTTCACATACATAAATATGTAAGTTGGGTAACAATGCAATATTATGGACCATCGAGCTGATCTAATGATGGACACAGGAGGTGGCAATACCATAAGAACTGTGTGATAAAACAACGCAACCAAATTGGGCTTGGGTTTGTTAGAATTGTTTTGATGAGTATTAGTTGTCTGTTGAAAAAGTATAGTCAGCAATAAAAGCTTGTACTAATAACGTATAAATGATTTTTTTTATTTTCAAGGCCGGGTTAACAGGTGTGGTGTGTGCCCGATGCGAACACTCGCCACCGCACCGTGGGCATTGGAAACAACAGGCTCGGAATAAAAGCTGCGGCGACAAAATCACTGAACGTAATTGATTAATGTTTTGTTTGGATACTTTTAATCGGTCTGACATATCGTTTTGCCCAGTCTCCCTAATAATGGTAAAAAACCTGGCCAAATGCGAGTCGGGAACACTAATGAATGGTTTTCCAATTGCAGCGAGATTCATGACTTTTTTTATCTGTAACAGGCCAGAATAAGCACAACAACAGGAGTTGTGGGGATCAAGGGGAGAGGCCTTTGCCCAGCAGTGTGACACTATAACAGGCTACGAAAATTTTAAATATGACCAGGATCGAGCGATCAGCGACAGAACGAAATCCTATGATGAACAGACATCAAGACAACACGACCATTCATCATAGGACTTTATTCGAAAGCAAAGAATGACTGTCCAGCTGCCCACAATCAGTCGGAGCCTGATAACTTTTACCCACAAAAAAAAATACAACAAAAACGTTACTAAGTACAAATACACACTAGGAACTAAACTGCGTAAGTAGTCAAACAGATCGATGTAAGTTTCACAACTTCCAATGTTGTATTTCGACGCCGCAAGGATCTTTGACAAACACTCCAAATATTGTGCGTGTGTTTATTTACTTCTAAAACCGAGTTTGTTATCTTATGGATATGGATACTGTGAACGCGAAACCACATGTTCTAATATATACTGAAATATTTTAGATTAGGCTGACTGCTGCTATAGTGTAGAAAGAAACAAGGCAATATAAGTCTTATTGTTAAGTGGCCAATTACTATGGAGTGGCCAATAACTATAGCAGTCACCCTACGTAGAGATGATGAAGACGATGAGAATGTTAGACTGTGTCGTAAATATTGAAAACCTATATAAATAATAACACTTAAGTACTTATCCTTTTTAGGGTTCCGTACCCAAAGGGTAAAAACGGGACCCTAATTACTAAGACTCCGCTGTCCGTCTGTCCGTCTGTCCGTCCGTCTGTCCGTCTGTCTGTCTGTCTGTCACCAGGCTGTATCTCATGAACCGTGATTTTCACAGATGAAATTTTCACACATGATGTATTTCTGTTGCCGCTATAACAACAAATACTAAAAACAGTATAACATAAATATTTAAATGGGGCTCCCATACAACAAACGTGATTTTTTTGCTGTTTTTTTCCGTAATGGTACAGAACCCTTCGTGCGCGAGTCCGACTCGCACTTGGCCGGTTTTTCATAAAACTTAGCAAAAACATTGTTAGTTTTCTTTTCCCTATTTATGGAAAAAGCGTCTTGAAATATGTTGTAAAATTAAGAATTTTTTAGAGAAACGAATTACAAAAAATTAAGTCTCAAGCTAGTTAAAAAAGAACGCAAGTTTAAAGTTTTAATTAATAAAACCTAAAAAACTAAGTCAAGTCTAGATTACCTAAGTGACAGTTTTGAATGATTCACGGGTAGTTTCACTAGACTTATATTGACCGGGATATGGACCGTGATGTCCGTGATTACATATTGTATTGTTTTCGAGCTCCCGATATCTTGACGCAGTTACATGCTCTTGTTCACGTTCAAAACGATACAAAAGGTAATCACGGTCCATATCCCGGTCACTATAAGTCTAGATTATGTGGACACCGAAGACTTCATAATTCATTTTTTTATGCGAATAGGCTCCATTTCAAGTTCAAAACTCGAGTTTCTATCAACACTAGTTCGGATAAAACAAAGCACCGGTTATTATTCTGCTGTACATAAAAAACGGCTGAACATCATGTTTATCTTCATAATTGTTATTAAAACTCTAACTCACATAAACATTATTATACCTTCAGGGATCCCTCAGATTCCTCCAAGCAAGATCGGCTTGAGAAACCTTTTGACAAATAGTTCTCGGCTTGCTGGAAACGAAAGCTCATTTTGTATACTTAATTGCGCCATTATTTATGTTTGTTTGGCGACAAAGAACTCATCTCTTTCGCAATTATTTTCTTGGCAACGACAAACATCAGCAGCAATATCGAAAGTTTGCTTTCGTCTGTAATCTTTTCTACCAGATTTTGGTCTCGAATAACCCGACAGACCTCACTTGAAACGACATTATTCCTGACAACATTTTGAGTAGATGTAGATTATACACTCGCAAGAAATTTTTTCCATTTTACGAAGTATTTAAATTTGGATATTTGAAAAATATACGCATCTGAAAACATCACAATCGTCAAAAAACTGGTCGTTAAGCGTAATTAAGGCGAAATATTAGGCAAATTTGGATTTGTTTTAAAGGTTGGGGCTTATTTAAGGAAATCATATTATAACGTAAACATAGTAAGGTTGAAAATTCAAACAAAGATCATTGCGTGATATCCAAAGCAATCGCATCATGCATATTAACTTCATGGTTTAAATGTTATATTAAACGAAAAATTGAAAAAATTACGCTTTCGGCATGAAACCGCGACATCTGCAATCCGTGCATCGCTCTTAACCAATTGAGCTACTAATCTATCCATAACCAGTAAATTTTTCTTTTAATATAAAATTAGTAATATCGCTCACAGACGTATCTGCTCTATAAAAAATTGGTTCATGGTTTAATAAATCGAATTACATAATGTCCCTTTTATATAATTCATACCCAACTTTCTGTTTGATCTTTATGTTCATTAATTAATTTCGCCACAATTTCAGCGATTACTTGACAAAGTAATCAATCAGGCTGCTTTGCTTACACCTTGAGTTTCAGTCTTCCCATTAAAGAAGGTTTACAGAAATCAACATCAAAGTTTACTTAAGAAGCTTGGTCCTTGCTACCCTTTTGTGGGTAAGAGCATTATGAATAATGAAATTAAGAGCACATTCAGACTACTACATAAACTGGACTATTAAGCCAACTAAATTAAATAAAAAAAGCGTTTTGAGGAATTAATTCCCAGTAAGCTGTAAATCATTTTAATACATTCATTTTGTCCTAAATGCGTATAATCCGAGTTTGCGCAATCCCAGCAGGTGTGCATGGATTGCCAAACCACTTGTTGTAGAATAAACCCATCAATTACAATGGTTGTAAAAGGGCCCAAAATGAAGCACTTGTGATTTAACAATAATGTAATTTATTCCACTGTTTTAAAAGCTTGACAATATTTGGTACCGGCCAGACGTCATGTTTCTCGGAAAAATCTTAACACCGCGAACTAGGATTTTCAACACACGGGACAGCGACATCTAGCAGGCAATTTGACAACTAAATTAACTTCTTGCAAATAAAACTAATAAATACACACAGAGGTTGGACAATGATACTACCAGCATGGTTTGGTGCATCAAACACTGGTTAAAAGGCGTTTTCGGATTTTTTACATGATCATACCAAAAATAAAGAAATTCAAAATGGCGGCCATTTTTTATAAATGACTACAAATTCATATCAAGGCACCTTTCGGTTCCTCAGATATCTATTTTCATCATGATTAGAACATATTTTCCGTCGTTTTCGATTTACAAGCAAAAACCTGTAGGAGAGCAAAAATACATGCACACCTCCTGGGATTGCGCAAACTCGGATTACTTACCTAAACCCATTAGGACCAAATAAACGTATTAAAATGATTACTAGCTTGCTGGGAATTAATTTTTCGAAAAAATATAATTTGATTGGTAATAAAAAAGCTTTATTAATTCCATAAAAATAGTAAGTTACAAAATTAAGACAAGTTAAGAAATAATTAATACGAGTAAAATAATAGAAAATTTTAATGTCGTGTAGTAGTTAATTGAATTTAAACAATTTTCATGCAATAATTGAATTTCTTAACTAATATTCCCATTCTAAATGTTCTTATTCTTCTTAACAATATTTCTTATTCTCAATATTATTTAATACAAAAAATAGCTATGCAAATTTATATTATATGGACCCTATTCGGGTAAAAGAGATTAAAGAAGAAAACACCTTAAACTGTGAATTGTTTTCCTAGCATTGCTGTTAAGTAATTATTTAGTATCTATACATATAATAAAGCGGAAGAGGGTCGAAAGTCTGTACATGGAAGATATTCGAAAAAAAATTGGCTGGGGATACTTAGAATCGATAACAAAACACATTCCAACAGTTTTTAGAATTTTTGTCTGTTTATCTGTTTGTCTGTTTATCTGTTTGTCTGTTTATTTGACCGCGCAACTAATGAAAACGGCTGAACGGATTTTGATGCAAACTTTACTAATCTGTCGAAAAAATCCACGGCCAGGTTATAGGCTATAAAAATTTGAGAAATTTTACCCCTAAGGGGGTTAAAAAGGGGATGAAAGTTTGTATGGGGTTCAAGATTTATTTTAAGCTAGCAATTTGAAACTTCGTAAGAAGATATATTATTGAAATACAAGAAAACTAATTTCAGCGTTTTTGAAAATTCATCCCCTAAGGAGGTGAAGTAGAGGTTGAAAGTTTGTATGGAGATCAATTTTTTTTTGAGTGCGTTACTTGAAACTTTGTATAATGGGCATATTATTATAATACAGGAAAAGTGATTTTAGCGTTTTCAAGAATTCGTCCCCTAACAGGGTTAAAAGGGGGTTGAAAGTTTGAATCCATTACAAATGCTTTGAAACTTCTTAGAAAGGTATGATAGACGATTACAAAAAAACTAATTTTGACGTTTTTGGAAATTTAACCCCTCAGGGGGTTGAAAAGGGGATAAAAGTTTGTCTTGGGGTGCAAATTTTATTTTAAGCTAGGAACTTAAAACTGCAAAACGTTATTATATTAAAAAGCAAGAAAATTACTTTCAGCGTTTTTAAAAATTTATCCCCCATGGTGGTGATAAAGGGGTTAAAAACTTTATCTTGATAACTATATCATTTTAGCTACTAGGCCAAGTTAGGCATCGTTTTTGTATAAATCGGGTATGCCGAATTCATTTATGATATCAAAATGACACCATTCCCGAGTGAAAACACAAAAATATGAAAAAACTTTTTTTAATTTCTCTTTACGCTTAAACCGCTAAACCGATTTAGATAAAATTTGGTATAGAGATAGTTTGAGTCCCGTGGAAGAACATAGGGTAGTTTTTAACCAAAAAAAATGGAGACTGCGTTTGCATGGAGAAGCGGCCGTGCCCTTTCCTCTTAATAATGGTCACGAAGGTGGGTACTTTAAAAAAAACATTTTTCAGTAAATGTCAAACGATTTGGGACTTAAACGCGTTACCATGCCTTCCCGAAAAAAATCGAATCTTTCGCGAAAGTCTCGCAATGCATTGCGGCCACAAGGGGCACGGTCTCAGGAGTCTGAGAAAAACCACGGTGAGAGACTCAGTGGCGCTCTAGCCAGGCAGATCGCTTCGCTTTCGGCTGAAACGGCAAACCAGCGCGAGTTCGATTGTGATCCCAAATACATCGTACGTAATACATATGTAGGCGCAGATCCTGACGGAGTGTGGCGCCGGAGAAGCCGTGTTCATCCCGCGTATCCCCCTCATTCCGAGCAACTTCCCGTTCCGCTTCAAGCGCCTACAGGTTCCCGTGAGCGTCTGCTTCGCTATGACCATCAACAAGTCGTAGGGGCAGATGCATTTCCCACTCCGAAAACAAAAAAAAAGGGGCAGACGCTGCCCGCCGCCGGCGTCATGCTCAGACTGATTTGACTGGAGGACCGATTTGGATGACATGATTTTGATGGGAACACCCAAATATTCCGAAATACGTTTTTCCGATTTTTATAACCACGACTTTCATAATCCCGATTATTTATAAGTCCGAAATATCAAAATTACGATTTTTAAAAACACGATGGAATAAAATCACGAATGTGCTATTTCCGAAAACTTAAAATCCGGTTGTCACTTGACAGAAAGCTTAAAGTTCCGATTTTACACTTTTCCGAAAATATTTTTTTTTCCAAATTCCTCAATTCCGAAAAATCATTGTCCGATCGGAAATAAAATAATTCGGTATTCAGAAATTCGGTTTTTTACAAGATCGGAAAAATGAAATCCGTGATATTCAATTGAAGACTCACGTTTTAGTAATTATTACGGGTACCTGTCGTGCCGCATCATGTTAAATTCGGCATAAAATATTTTTGGCATTATTCGGCATAAATAAATTAGACAGAACTGCGAACTTGCGAACCCGAACTGTTGCTAGAAGTGGGTTAGGTTAGAACTGCGACCCCCAAGAAAACGAACTGTTGCCAGAAGTGGGTTAGGTTAGGTTAGAATTGCGACCCCCAAGAAAACGAACTGTTGCCAGAAAAGTGGGTTAGGTTAGGTTAGAACTGCGACCCCCAAGAAAACGAACTGTTGCCAGAAGTGGAAATTTAAAAATTGGGATATTTAAAATAGGAATCACGTTAATTCGGAATAAGGGCAATTCCGAATTCGTGATTTTGAAAATCGTAAATGTTAAATTCGGTGTTTGCCACCATCGGAATTGTTATAGTCGGAATTATGTAGTTCGGAATATACAATATTCGGCTATTTGGGTTTTCGGAAATATAAATCTTCGTGATTTTCATCATTCGTAATTATGACAGTCGGAATTTTGATGGGTCGAGCATTTAAAAATCGGAATGATAAAATTCGACATTCTAAAATTTGGAATAAAAAATTTCGGAATTATGTAGTGTACCCGATTTGCATAGGTACAGTCAAGGACGTAAAAATACAAAAATGGTACTGTATCGTTCGATATACACCTACTACTCTATGCCGTTTAAATCACGTCAAAAATTTGAATAATGGCAAAAAAATATTAATTTTGGAGTGTAATTTTATTTAGTGGTAGCAAAGAGGATATAATATTATAGAGCGGTACTGTCATAGTAAATTTTGTAACCACAGTAAATTCACTGCCATCTATCGACACACTTTAAAACTAAAAATGAAGATTAATTAAAATACGATAAAATGTATTTATTTAAATACATTTTATCGTATTTTAATTAATCTTCATGGATAAATGATCTTTTTTGTTTGCATTAATTATTTTTATTATTTTGACCCATGTTCTTTCACTGATATGCGTTAAAATTGTTAAATAATAACAAACGAAACCGTCAACGCCCTCTATACGAGAGTAGGCAAAAGGTAGTAGCGACATCTGATCGAGAATCAAATTTTCGTGATTTTCGAGGCACGTTTTTTCCTTAGACTGTATCCATCTATTACGGAGTTATATCTATCTTTGGTGGTAGGTACCTAATTGTATAATATTTTATCTGGACTACAGTCCTCTAGCGTATCCATCTGTCAACTTTACTTTAAGTTCTGTCTCCAGAGGACAGGGAGATAAATTAGGGGTGAATTAGCCGCTTACTGACACAGACCGAATTCCACGCAGGCGAAGCCGCGGGCACAGCTAGTTAATAATAATTCACGTTAATGGAGCGTGACTCACAATAAATTATTTTTCACCATACCAGCTGGTAAAGGTTCTCTTGATTGTTCAAAAACTGATGAAAAAGTTTCATTTTATCCACATGTGTGGCAAAGTAATCAAATGCAAATTTTGAGTAGTTTCTTTGTGCGCCGGTAAAATTGACTTTTAAAATGATGATTTTAAACCCAATTAATTTCGAATGGATTTGGTTTGGTTTTGTTTGATATTTTACAGTTAGTATTTTCCTTGCGTTGGTGTGAAGAAAAATTTTGTGTTTCACTCGCTGGCAAAATTTGTTTAACCCTTGAAACCCTCGCAACGCTCAAGATTCCACTTATCGAACAATTTTGGTATCTTTCGCTTGTTTGGGTATCAATTTTAGCACGAGAGGTTTACCAACAACTTTGCCCCCTTGTAAAACAAATAACTTTAATTATCAAACACGTTTGGAAAGTAATCCCACATTCTTAAAAAGTGACGATATCCTTATCGGTTAATACCGATGCAAATAGCTTATCAATCAATCAATCAATCGTTTATTGATAACAAGCGTTACACGTCATTTAACATTTTCTGTTTAGCACACTTTACATACAATTATAAATATGTCATTATTCATGTAGAAATTAGACTTATCCAATTACATTATTAGACATCATTAAATTATAAAATATAACAGTATGTCACAGGCATTTAGAATATTATGTTAGTCTATTCGATTTATAAATTCATCTACCGAGTAAAAAGCTTTCTCTGTTAAGTACTCCTTGAGCTTGGTTATAAATATGGTGTCGGACATTTCAACTAGTTTTAAGTCATTGGGCAATCGGTTGTAAATTTTGGGACCTATATACCACACACATTGCTCCGATTTTTTCAGTCTGTGTCTATTTGGGAGAATATTATATCCATGACGATAGTTTGGACCACGCATTCTGAATTCCTCGAGATTCCTACGAACAACTTTTGCCACTTCTAATATATAAAGACCTGGAATGGTTACGATTATTAATGTCCATTATCCTTATTACTCTTTTTTGAAGTATAAACACCCTTTGTCTATCTGCTGCCTGCCCCCACATGTCAATTCCATAAGTTATGATTGACTGGAAATAAGCAAAGTAAGCATTTCTTACACAATCATCGTCCAGCATTTTTGTTAGGCGTGAGATGGCGAAACACGCTTTTCCCAATCTTTTGTGTTTCCCAATCTAATGTGAGGATTCGAACTCACCGCCGAGTAAGTTGCACGCCTACTCAGTTCTTACGTACTTACTTTTATATAATTAGTGTTATAATTTTCTTTACTGTAAGTACCTGAAACAAGCAAGGATTGGTTACCAAAACACATAAGTAAAACACACAAGTATTCAGACTAGTAAAATAGTGTTAATAATGTCCAAGGGCGTCCGCTAGCTGGAGCGATTGCACGGTGCGGGTGAGCGGGTTAACGAAAAATAGTATTAGCAACGCCAGGCGTGTCTCACTCCGCGATTTCGTCGCGTCGCTACAAGTACCTGCGGCCGCCCCAATTTTGGGGTTTTGCTATAGTAATTGCCGCGGACCGCTACGGAACGGACGCCTGCACGCGCTTGCGCCGCCTTGGGATAGAGAGTGAATCTTCTGTACCTAGTACTATTATATATTCTGTGGCAACACTAACCGATTTTACCTACAATGGCACCCGCGTGCTTTCACCCGCTCCGTGCACCCGCGCTAGCTACCGGATGCCCTAAGGCTGTGACTGTTTCCTAAATTATTTTTCATAAGAATGAGAGATGGGAACGAAATCAAATTGTCGTCTTGTCTTTCATTCCCGAATTCGAGCAGTCAAACCGTTTACCACAGATAATCTTCAAAACAGCGTAGCCACAACAGCACAAATGCACGAATAAACTAGAAACAGCGGAACCACTTCACCCTTTTCTACAAATAGGTTTTTTTGTTTAATGAGGACGCTACCAGAAACATCAGCCTTAGAGACAGTCAATTTGTTTTTTCCATTAAGACCCACTTGAGATGAACTGGGAGATTTTTTTTACTCCGCCACAACCTTTTATTCTTAAATTAAGGCAATTCCAGAAAACCAAGTCCTTTTAACGTGTCCTTAATAAAGGGCCACCTTGGGGTACGGTTTAAGTTAGAAGCAGATGTTGTTTCACAGTATCTGTTGCGATTCAATCTACAAGAAAGACAACGTTATGACTTAAATGTCATATAACATATTAAAAATAATACTACTCCTTATTACACACCTTAATAAATTTAAGAAACACAGTAAAAGTTACAAATCTTAAAGGTAAAGGGCGGTTTTATCGCTAAAAAGTGATCTCTTTATGATAACACTTGTCTTTGAGTCGGACCACACTGTTTTAAATTAAAGAGCTACGTCAAATCGCTTTCATACAATCAATGCCATTTCGGTACAAAGTTAGCGTAACCGGACTCAACTTATTTATATTACATTTTTCATTGAATTTATTCATAAAGTGTGTATGCACTTCGCAGGCGGGTGTACTTTCAAAAAAGAATTTTACATGTGAAGCTAAAGAACTCATTGCAACACATAAACAATATCGTGTCGAGACTTGAACTCACGGCCTCTGGATGCGTGAGTTCAAGTCTCACCCAAGGCAGTAATTTTTTCCACTTTTAAATTTATTCTAAGCTTAATAGCATGGATCGCAGACGTTTCTGCTTGTTAAAAATGAATATCGTGTCGCCAAATATATTGTAATCAAATGGCTAATATGTTTATTATTCAGAGCCCACTGTGTCCCACTACTAGGCAATATGTTTACCTACATTTAAAAAATAACATTTATTTGTATAAACAAGATGAGTTAACATTAAATTCCTTTGACTTGCACCAAAAAAAAACAGTTTCCATTTCCACAAATAGCATGCTGGCAAATTTGGCGTGTAACGCCACCTTGTTACTGCCGTTTCTGGACTTTATTCAACATTCATTTGCCGTTCGTGAAAAATTCATGGGGAAATGACGTCACACCTGCGAATGTCGGCCATTTTGTAATTTTACCCGAGACGCGTGTATTATTACGCTGAATATTTTAACGTCATTGAAATTTAGTTCTTTGGCCTGAATTGTTTTAAGCTGTATAGAAGTGGCGTATTACGCAGCGTCATACGTAAGCGAACAACCCGCGAACGCGAAGCGGCGCGGCGCGGCGCGGCGGGCCCACGGAATATTTTTTGGAAAATTGCACATTTTTTTAAATCAAATTCCCTATCGAATGTGATTTTTTTGTAGCGATATAAGCAATGTCCCACTTTTCTCGATTCAGGACCACAGTGCGACGTGCGAATCGTATCCAGTGTGCTAAATGCCTTACAGCCTAGTTTAATAGAATTTATGTAGAACCTTATTAATTCTCGTCAGTTTATTAACAACTGTCCATATTCAATTTAGAAAGTAAACGTGATCAGTCATTACTCATTTCCCATTAATGGGAGCGCGGCGCAGAGCAAATTTCAGCGCGATCGTTTCATTAATTTTGAAGTTTTGCTGCGGACAGTTCGCCCAGCTTAGCTTACAGCGGGACAACTTTTACAATAAACGCTAAATGTACTTGCTGAACTAGTAGTCCAGCCATCCTATGTTTACTAACAGCAACACTCATGGCAGACCATGATTTTGCAACAAGATTTACACAATTTGAATTAACTGAGTTTACAACGCTGTCTTCTATAGTCTACATGCAATGAAAGTAATTCAGACACTGCACTTCACCTACCATTATTATATATGATGTCGAGAAAATGTCCATTTAATTTGAATTTTATTATGAAAAGGTCTTTTAGGATCTCCCTACATATGTCGACGCGGAATCGGCAAAAGCCGATAGAAAAAAACCTTTATGTCTCCGCAAGAAGAGCGAAAAAGTCGTCATTTGGCTCGGCTCGCATCGGCCGACGCCTGCCGACTGTTATTGCGCCGATCTTTCGCTGTTATTGCGCAGACATAAAGGTTTTTCCATCGGCTTTTACCGATTCCGCGTCGACATATGTAAGGAGACCCTTACTCTGTTATCTTTGTTCAACGATTTTAACACGTCTATAAAAGTTTCAATTTCGGTTTCAGCAAACAAAAACCGATTTCGGTCGAACACTAATAAAAGCTCAACATGCAACTTTCCCATTCGAAAATCTTAACAGATCAAAACAAATTATGCATAATCTAGACAGACCATAAATAAACCGTCTGATAGTAATTGCATATAGTATTTCAAAACATCAGTATTCTAACAGAAAGTACCTACCCACATTTTTACTAACACTAGAAAACTACTGTTTAAGGAAGCAACAGCCCAGTGATCTCTCTGTACTATATTATCTGTACTTCCCAGTTTGCATTAACGAACGCCGCAACACACGCGTTGAATAATTTGTAAAGTTTTCTTATTTGCCGTAGTTTTACTTTTTCAAAAGTACACCCGCTCCCGAAATTTGTTAGGGAACTTTTCTATTCATTAAATAGTGGAATTTTCTGCTTACTCTGTAAATATGTTTGAAACGTAAGTAACTGTGCTTAGTGTTAGGCCGCATTTATGCACATAAAGGTCTTCTTGCATAACGTTAAGCAGCGTAGTATGCACTAAAGAACAATGAAAACGGACCATTTTGAATGTAAATTCCTGTACAAAAGGCCCATTGCTCTTTGGTGTAGTTGAAATATAATTAGGCGTTGAATTATAGTTAGGTTCGTAAAATCTGTGGCTTTAACGCAGCGTACTACGTAGGCAAAGCGAAGCGATGCGGCGCGGGTGAATCAATCCTTTGATACCTATCCCATTAGAAGTGTCCTACGTGGGCGATCTCGTTGAGAACGCGAACGCCGTGGGCACACCGCGCCGCGCCGCGCCGCTTCGCTTCGCGTTCGCGAGTTGTTCGCTTACGTAAGACACGCACAGCGTCTGCATAGTGCATTTTTTCGTGCTACGCCACATTTGCGTAACTATGCGATAGATTACATTGTATTATGCCTAAACAGTGTATCAATAACGACACACGACATTGACGCCACCACAATAGGTTCTACGTTCTATTGTTAAAGGTAACATCATGTTAAGTATTATTTAAATGACCTAGTAATCTGATTCCGATGTACGATCAAGGCCAGATTTTAAACAGGCTTTCTTTATAAGGAGGATGATTCTTTACGAAAAAAGCTAAATACTCTGTAGCAGTCAAAGTGGCCAAGTAGTTTTTGTACACCATACTAAATATATGGTGTACCGAACTATTTGACTACTTTGGTTGCTACAAAGTATTTGACGCTGAGTGTACATAACAAGTTCGTGCGTGTCCGTGAAAATACGATGGCAAACAATTATGCACTACATCTGTACGCACCTGTGTATGTTTGTATATGTGTGTCTTGTGTTCCACCGTAGCATCAAAACTGCCAAGTCGATTTTAGTAAATCCGTTGTCAATCGGAACCGAATTTGAAAAAGGAACCTGTTATTGTAAAATGAAAACCCACGGTCCACTTATTTTTAAAAGTTCTGCTTGTTATGAAATAAAATTAACTTGAGCCAGGTTTGACTCACATTTTCCGTAGGCATATATTTTTCATAACTTCGGTGTATTTTTAACTCGTTAAAATGCTTAAATGACGGGCTGATGTTTAATGTAATAAATACCCAATATATTTAATGCAATTACTTCGCCCGTTCCGGCCTACTGTAATCCATTTTATACAAGAATATTCATGTACGGTTAGCACGGGCCGGTGCATCGCAGTACACAGTTTATTAACAGTATTTTTCAACATTTATTAAACGTGATACACATGTACCCAAGTCGTTAATTTTTATTGTATTGTCTATACAAGTTACCATTTTCTGAAATATGTTTGACCTACATTTTTTAGCACAGAGTTATTATACCGTTAATATGATTCACGAGAGTATAAACTCGATTACACAGGCTATTAGTTGCGCGATAGTTTTGTAATAGTTACCTACCTACATTGGTTTGAGATCATACGGCGTCAGACTAACCGCGAAAAATGGCGAGAAGTTTTATGGCTCCGTCTCACACGCGCGTTTTGCGGGCGGAGCGTGAGCGGAGCGCGATGAAAGCGCTCCCGTCGCGCCGGCGTCCGCTCACGCTCTGCCCGCAAAACGCGCGTGTGTGACGGAGCCTTTATATACCTACGGCGGCAACACCCGTTTCTGATACTTCTTGAGCACGAAGCACTGATGCAAAGAGTACGTCTCTTCAGTAATTGTACCTTATTATAAGTTTGTACAGTTAACATGAACTGTTATGTTATACCATCATATGTCATCATCATCATAGTCGAGTTCATCGCACACAACATAATATGGCACTTGTCTCTCTGCAATAATGCGAGGTGTCATAGCCGTAACCGTCATTCACTTTTTAGGGTTCCGTACCTCAAAAGGAAAAAGCGAAACCCTTATAGGATCACTCGTGCGTCTGTCTGTCTGTCTGTCCGTCTGTCACAGCCTATTTTCTCCGAAACTACTAGACCAATTAAGTTGAAATTTGGTATACATATGTAAGTTGGTGACCCAAAAACGGACATGTAACATAAACAAATGAATTTTAAACATGGGGGCCACTTTTAGGGGGTAAGGGAGAAAATTAAAAAATAAAGTTTTTCAAACTATATCGTGTTATATATCAAATGAAAGAGCTCATTGTGGGAATCTCAAATATATATTTTTTTTATAATTTTAGGATGAATAATTTAGAAGTTATTCAAGAAAATAGGCAAAAAATGACCATCCCCCCCTTTATCTCCGAAACTACTGGGTCTAAAATTTAAAAAAAAATACACAAAATAGATCTTTACCTATAGATTACAGGAAAACCTATTAGAAATTGCAGTCAAGCGTGAGTCGGACTTCACTCACGTTTCACATAAAAAATACATTGTCTAAGTTGTGTAATGTACGGAACCCTTGGAACGCGAGTCCGACTTGCACTTGGCCGGTTTTTTTATCGTAATCTTTCTGTGCTAATTCTTAACTTAAACTGGTTATATAACGATTATTACCGCTGTTATGCGTGGTAGAGAGAACACTCCTGCCGTACTAAATTTTTGCTCTTAGGTTAACACTACTGATTATAAAAGTTTGGTGTGGCTTCTGGCTGCTCGGTGAGTCCACAGCTGCGTGAACTGGCCATGTGATGCCACTACTTTTCAAGCGTATAAGAGTCGATGTATGGTGAACCAGTGTAACTTGTGACTTTAAGGTGTTCTTCATCATATCATTTGCTGTATTTAATCATGTTTTCATTGTCTGTTTTCCCATATCTCGGAACCATGGGGTCCCGGGCCTTTGGGAAGCGTGCGTAGGGCCGAAGCCATCAAGCTGCCCCCGCGGGGTTATTATTATTAGCATCGCTATATACATGCACAGCGCTTTCTCGTTACAGACCGGAGCGGCGTGCCCAATAATATACCTAATGCGTAATAAAATGATACGTCCACAGATTAAATATATACGCTAGATGACGCAAATATCACGATTTGTATTGAAACCAAACGTGACGACTTTTTCATACAAAAATTACGCAAGATATAATTTTAAAATTACTTACCTGTGATAGGAAATATGTTTTTGCCCTTGGGTGCTCGCAATTTTTGGGCTGTTGCAAATTATCACGCAACGACGCATTTTTTTAGTTTTCACGGACGTCCAACTGCAACAACTGACGCGCGTGGACTGTCAAGAGCGACAATCAACCCCGAGGATTTCTCGGGGTTCGGACACGTGATGTAGATGCATTTGCGTCATCTATGGTATATTTATATCTGTGGATACGTCCCACTGCCGAGCAAAGGCTTCCTTAGACAAGAGGGTCCTAGGAATCCTATGCAAGTAATGCGAATACCGCACTTTACACGCATCTTTGACTTTCGAATAATGGGACATTTTTAGTAGGTAATCCGGGATGAAACATGGAGTCATTTCCGCAAAAAATAATTAAAACTACTTCCCGCCATACATTGCATTATTTCATTCGTCATCATCGTTAGTAATGTGTGTCTTCCCCATCAGAAAAAGATGGGTACACGGATGGGGACTCGGAACCGGTTTTTTTTAAACCGAAACAGCCCAATATTTTTAATAATGTTATGCTCTTTACGTAGTACTGAATCATGCATTTAGGTGATAATTTCATATTATTAGATTGTCCTATTAATAATAAAATAATAAACCAAAGAACGAAAAAGAACGTAATAATACCGGTATTTTTTGTATTAAGAAAAAGCCGGTTCCGAGCTTAGACACGGATAATCTCTCTCGTCGGCGGCGCAACTTGTACTATTAAAACAATCAACGTATATTTGCATTAATTTCACCCCCAAGGGAAGACTCTTGCCTACCTTTTGGAATAACACCCGGAGCGGTCAAGTGCGACTGGCGAAAACCTGAATTAATTGGGTAGCTTCGTTAACATACTTACTGCGGGAAATCAAACATTTAATGCTGATTTCAATGGGGACGGGGATGATATATAAATAACTTTATAACAACGGCGAAGCCATATTTGGAAAAGCATCTTTGTAAGGCTGATGAGGTTTGAAATAAATTCTAATCCCGAAAAAGTTAGGGACACGAAAGCAGCTTTGACCGGAAAAAGAGAAACGCAAGTGAAGATGTAGATCCCATGTGAATAAAACTGTATACGTGTACACTGATATGATTACACTTTTGCACCTTACCCCTTAGTAATAAAGCTAAAATTATAAACATATCTTTGAAGTCGACTGTATACACACTGCCTATGGGAACAGAAAACCAATGTATTATAACTCCAGATAGGTTATAGGCGTTTCAAAATTGAAGCACTTAAATTGTATAAATTGAACAGTTGCTCTTTAATAAATAATAATAATAATAAATCATTTATTTCAGACCGAGCTAACCCATAGTTTGTTAGTTACAGAGTGTTTTAATAACTATGTTAGTGGCACAATACAAAAACAACAATAATTAAAATGGAACAATACAAATATATAAAAATAAAAACTAAATATATTACCTACACGATATAGGAAAAACTATTTGGCAGGGGCAAGCAAGGCAGACAACCTGCTCTACTTGGCCCTGCCAATCGCCACTTCCACCCAGTAGCGAGTGAGTAGTGAGTCTTTAGTCTTGCCTCGGCAAGCAAGAGATATGCACGAGCTAACGAGCTCTCGCACACCGAAAGAGAAAACAGAAGCTTATGTGTAACAACGAATGTAACAAATATGAATGGTATACGAAAATTAATCAACAAAAACATATTAATTCGTGGGTAATGAAATAAATAAGGAAGATTTTTTTACATTTATAACCTATCTACCTATAGTTAATTAGTTATATAATATCATTGGAGAAAATTACTTAGTACTTATTCAGAATAGAATAGAATATAAATGTTTATTCGCCAGAATACGTTACAATTAGGTCTTAATACAGTTTTAAAATCAGTATTCAGTCGACATAAAGCCAACATGCAAAAACGTTTGTAAATTACTTACATTTACTAGTAGGGTACATCAGGTTGCTTAAAATTTAAAATTTTTTTTTGTTTTTTTTTTAATTTATTTAGGAAACAAACAGTCACATACAGATAAGTTTAAACTTGCAGATATACAATAAGACCTATAGTTCCATTAATTATAACATACTGATATTGATAACAAGTAGAAACAGGGCTTGTTCGGCACTACCTATAAATAGGAAGATACACAGAAGTAACAATTGGATACACAACTAATAAAGTACCTAAGTATCAAACATGCTTACAAACATACATACGTTACATAAGACTATAGAACAATTACAATTTTTTTTTTTTTTAAAACAAAGACTGCTATGGAAAAAGTAAGCTCCGCAGACCACTACTATATTTACCGAAAGACAATGAGAAGATATCTAGATTTATGAAATTAACATTGTAATCATGACAGGCTCGTCTAAAAAAAGTATTTTTGGCGAAATTAGATCTACAAAAATCGATATGGAATGTTTGGGGGTGGCGCGTGGGAATACGAGGCAATTTAAAGACAATTTTTTCAAGAAGAGTGGAAGAATCAGTAAGGCCATTTAAGAGTTTATACAGAAACATTTGGTCTATATAAACACGTCGTGTATCTAGTGGCCCTAGACTACGACGGTGTGTGCTATTCTCTGACATATTCAGACCGTGGCGGAAATTGAGCGACTTTAACAGCTTTTTTTGGATTCTTTCAATTCTTTTTATGTGAACGGTACATTGAGGGGTCCAGACGACGCTACCGAACTCTAAAATGCTGCGAACGTAAGAGGAGTATAATACTTTTAGGGTGTTTGGATCTTTAAATGGTTGAGATAGTCTAAGTATCAGGCCCAATTTCTTGTAGGCCCTCTCGGAGATGTGGTCTATGTGTGAAATGAAGTTAAGCTTAGAATCCAAAATAATACCAAGATCTCGGACCTTGGTGATTCTATTTATGATCTTTCCTGAAAAACTATAATTGAAAAGAAGGGGACTTTGTTTATGAGTGAAAGTAATACAGTTGCATTTATCAGGGTTCAGAAGCAATTGGTTATAACCGCAATATGCGGCAAAGCTATCAAGATCGCGTTGCATGTCCAGGCAGTCGTTCTTTGTTTTTATGATTTTGAAATTTTTTGTATCGTCTGCATAAACTAGATGTCTTGAACTAGAAAACGATGAACCCATGTCGTTTACATATATGATAAATAAAAGCGGTCCTAAATGAGAGCCTTGAGGGACCCCTGAATCAATGGTTAAGTATCTGGAAGTATAGCCTCTTAGTGATACTGCCTGGCATCGGTTCTGGATGTAGGATTCAATCCACCTGTAGAGGTCTCCGTGTATACCGAGTTCGTATAATTTGTGTAATAACATAGTGTGATTAATTTTATCAAAAGCTTTTGAGAAATCGGTATACACGGCGTCAACCTGATGACCGTTGCCAATAGCGTTCAAAATAAAATCAGTGAAGGTAATAAGATTGGTGTCAACACTACGGCCACGAAGAAAACCGTGTTGGTCAGGGGAAATTATACGAATGATACAATTTGTCAATTCGGATGTAACAATTTTTTCTAATATTTTGCCAAAAATGCATAATTTAGATATGGGTCTATACTGTGTAACATCATGTTTATCTCCGCTTTTATGTATTGGTGTTATTAAAGCCGTTTTCCAAACAGACGGGAAACAACCCTCGGATAACGATTTACGGAAAATAATAGTAAGAGGAGTAGCCAATTCCTTGCTACAGCGAGAGATTAAGATTGGATGAATACGGTCAAGTCCCGCTCCCTTATTTGTGTTAACCTGTTGGAGGTGTTTAACAACGAGTTTATTATTTATGTTAATCGAAGAGATATCTACCGGGCTATTGTTAGTACGAGAATTTGGAGAAACAGAGTACGCGATACCTTTAACAAAAACTGAGTGGAAATAATCGTTGAAATAATTAGCTACTGTCTCACTGTCAGTTGAGGAATTGCCTCCATAATACATACAGTCTGGGGTTTTATTTGCGGAAAACTTTGATTTAATGAAAGACCAAAAATATTTAGGACACTTACGGATATTTTTCTCAGCAAGAGATATGTATGAATTATAGCAATCCAGTTCCATTTTGTGCTCTCTTGTTCTTAACAGCTTGAATGCAAGATAGTCTAAAGGATTTTTGTAAGTTTTCCACCTGGTGTGAATTTTGCGCTTTTCTTGACCTAATTTCACTAATGCCCGGGTGTACCAAGGGGGACGATTACTAGAGCAGTTTGTCTTACTGAGAGGAACGTACTTTTTAATAAGAGTATTTAAGATTGAGTAAAAATGAGTAGTAGCCTGTTCAGTATTCATATATTGCATTGGGGTCCAGTCAGTAGAAGAAAGAGCGTCACGTATTTTTTCGTAATTTGCAGCATAAAAAAGTAATTTCTCTCTAGGAGGATCATACGCGGCCGAAAGAAAAGGAAGCTTGATGTTAATGTCGAGAGATTTGTGATGGGAGTCCTCAGGGGTTAGTGGTGTCGTACAATGCGTAACAGAGCAAGACAAATCGCTTAACACCAGGTCCAAGATCCGATTGTTTACATTCGAGCACCCGTTAAGTTGTTTTAAACCCGAGAGGTTTAAGAAATCGGAGATTAAGGTTGCAGTCGTATTGTTGTTTGTGTCAATAACTAAACTTCCATTAAGAAGCGTCCAAATGGCATGACTAATATTAAAATCGCCTAGAATTATGTAACTATCGTTCGGATTACTAATTATAAAATCGGACGCAGAGTCAAAAAAGGATTGCAAGTCGGAATAATGTTCGGAATAATGTTGGAATAATGTTCACCGCCGTGAGGGAAATAACAACAAGCAATAAATAACTTAGCCCGATGCGCGGCAGTGCCGGGCGGGCGCGCCCGCGGCGGCGGCGCGACGGTGCCGGCGCGTTCGATGCTCAGCCACAGCTCCTCCCGGCGCGGGCCGGAGCGCAGCTCGGGGCGCTCGCGCACCACCAGGCCGCGCCCGCGGCGCACCGCCACCAGCACGCCGCCGCCCCGCCCCCGCCCCGCGCCGTCGCCGCGCGCCGAGCACCGGTCGTGGCGGTAAACGGCATAATCATTCCAGAAATACTCAGCATCGTTAAAGTCACTCGTCAACCACGTCTCTGTCAGGCATATAATATCATAATCGGCTTTCAAAACGTTTGCCAGAAAATAATGCGATTTAGTTCGCAACCCCCTAACATTTTGATAGTAAACGTTTAAGTCAGGTACTGTCGTCACGAGAAATACAGGTTTGTATAATATATTATGAAATTCAAAAGTATTAAATGTGGTAATAAAAATAGGTATATTAAAGGGCTATTGTTATTGAGACAATTTCCGAGCGTAACCAAAAATAAGTTGAGTCGCCTGTACGAGAAAAGTATGTATGGGTGGGTAAAACGAGTGCAGTTAATTGTAATTTTAGGTATAATTAGAAACACGGTTATAGTCAGTGAGAGTGTGTTTAAATTGTTTTTATAACGTAATAGTAATATCGTTGATCGGCGTAGCAGTAAAGTGAGCACGTAAACAACGTAAATAATGAGTCATTTCAGTTTTGAAAGGTCGGATTCGTTTGAGATATGCAGGATTTTAGATTTATCATTTTTACGCATTAAAATCTTGCAATCTCTAACCCACAGGTAGGCATAGTTTAAATTAGATTTAACTGCACGGGCTTTTTTTAATAATAGCTTATTTTCGCGAGTTAGGTGGTCGTTTATGTAGAGGTTTTGTGGGGGCCCCGGCATTCCGATGTCGACCGTGGTGAGTGTCCGGCGCGTGCGCATAGCCGCCAGCAGCTCGTCCTTGCGGCGGCGCTGCACGAATCGCACGATGACTGCTGGCTCGCGGTCCGCGCCGGCGCGCCCGGCCCCGCCGCTCGCTGAAGCGGTGATGGTTCCAAAGCGACGCACTCGGTGAATGGAATCGATGTCGGAGTCCGACACAAAAACTCCTAGCTTTCTTGATATATCGGTCAAAAGAGACAAGATTTTCCCCACTTTTATAGGTTAGTCCAGAAATTTCAATGTTGCTCAAGCGAGAGAATTGATCGCGACTATTCAAATCGTTTTTGAGGGATTCAATAGTAACACAGGCCTCGTCAAAACTCTTCTGCAGGGGACCCAGTGAGGAAACTTTGTCTTCTACGAGAACCAGCCGCGCATCTATGGCAGTAAGCGAGGTGTCGAGCTCGCTCCATTTTGCATTAAGCTCCTGCAGGCCCTGTGAGGTTGCGCGAATCTCGCTTTTAATAGTGTTAACATCCAATTTCATTGCGTTAAAGTCATTTCGAAACGATCTGATCTCGTTCAGAATGTCGGCGGTGGTTCCGGTGTCCGCTGATGGCGTATTTCGGCAGTTTACACATCGCCAGGCTGCTTTTGCTGCGGTCCCTTTTTTTCGATACGTGGCTTCAGTCAATCCAGCACAATCGAAGTGCAATCGGCCGCGGCATTGACCACACTCAGCAAAGTCCGTTAATTCATCACCACACTTAGCGCAATTCATTTTAATCTTGGGTAGACTTTTGAGGTTAGTGCAAAAACACAACACAAAAATGAACCTTAAGTCTGTGAACACAAGGCTGCAATACGTATGCACTTAGATTAAAATTAACTTGTAAACAAGTCCCGGTACCTATGAGTCGAGTTAACCGCGATAAGGAAAAAGTGCAGGCGGCCGCTCCGACCCGGTTTCGAGCGTTGAATGTTTAAATAATCCTAAGTAAACAATGTCAATTCATTACAAATAAAATAAAATAATAGAAACACTTATAAATTGCACATTAAAAAATTAAGCCAATATAAAATGGAATGATATGTCAGTTATGTCATGAAAAAATTAAATATTACAATTTGAAATTTAAATAGTCCTTAATACATAAAAGCACTGATCTTGTAGCCACATAGTCAGTTCTTTCTTAAATTCATTTCCATACAATCATTCTCAATTCATGAGGGAGGTTATTGAACAAAACAATACACATGTTATACCACTGTTATACGCATTTTTCCTATAGATATCAGATTTACAAGCCTACAAACTAATTCACTACTAACTAGGTCAAATCCGCAAGCACGGCCCATCAATTAAATATGAGTACTGTTAGGGTGTGGTCTTCTGTAAGGTGGAGGTCGGCGTTTTCTAAAATAAACATTGAGTGTTTTTGGGTTGATGCTGGGCTGATGATAAAAAAAAAAGTCAGTCAGACATATAAATGCCTTTAGGCATTAAGTCCGCCATTTGTACTTTATTTGTTATATTGTGCAATAAAGTTTAAAATAAATAAATAAAATAAATAAAATAAATAAAATAAATAAAATAAATAAAATAAATAAAATAAATAAAATAAATAAAATAAATAAAATAAATAAAATAAATAAATAAATAAATAAAATAAATAAAATAATAATAATAAATAAATAAAATAAATGAAAAAAATAACACTTAAACGTGACGTAATGGAATGGACATTTTGGGACATATTTTTTTTATGGCAGGATGGAGAATGCTGTCGATTCTGAGTAGAATAAACCCAAGAATGTCCAGATTTGAAAGAATCAGGTTTTCAATATTTATATTAGAAAACACCCGAGATTCCCAGTTGTGTTGCTTAAAAATGAGCAAAATTACTTTCTTTGCCCTACGTCTAAAGGTAAACAAGTCTTGAACTTCTGAAGTTATTACCAAATAAATTCAAATTGATACTTTATTTTGCCTCAAGGAATACTTGAGTCCAAATGACGTTTCAAAAGTCCGAAATATTACTAAGGTAACGTCTAAGGATATCAGAGCGCCTAGACATTTGCAAGGACCATTGAGATAAATAACTTATTCCAAAGATCGAGTTTGATTCCGGGTGAGATACTTAGGCCTGTATCTTAAAATTGAAAAATAAGAAGAGTTGTCCCTTGTCTTTCCGCCTAATTTGACTTTGGATCGAGTGGCTTTAGCTTACTGACTTTATATTTATGGTAATATACAGGGTGGCTAAGAAATTAGTGCATTCCCGTTGCCAGGGAGGTTTTGGGATTTTACTGAGCAACTTTTACTATGGAACTAAGCACGAAATCGCGAAAAAAAAATTACCCTCCCATAGAAAATGGACCAGCCAAAATGTATGAAACAGCCAAATTTAATTGCGCGATTTCGGAGTTGGTCCCATAGTAAAGGTTGCTCAGTGTAATCCCAAAATAGCGTAGCGTGAAGGTATTCGTCCGTTTTCGTTCATTCACCCGGGAACGAAAAGGATTTTGTTTCCGTTACCTGTTACCGGTTAGAACTGTTTTATTGAGATATACCAGTTTATTGCCAATTTTTTTTTATCTTTCATTATTGCGGAATGAAATTAACCGGTTACATTGAAAATATCCAACATGATAGAACGAATAAGTGTTGCTATTTCTTTCACGTATGAAAATGAGCTTAACCAGCATTATATCGTTTCTCGTAAACCATAAAGTTTCGTTCCCTCTTCTTAGGTAAGGAGAGAAAACGATATTATGTAGTTCGTGTTCCATCATTTAACCGGTTTTCGCGTGAACGAAAATTGAATGATATAAACAGGTATTTCAATATCGGTTCCGAGCGCTGACTGTAGGAGTTTGCTAGGAAAATTTCACCAAACAGCGCGCGAGACCGTGTGAGCAAAGCGAGCGTGCCGCGGCAGCAGTCGAGCATCAAACCCAACCACAGACTTACACAGAGACAGCATTCTGAAGCGTTTACAAAGAGCGCGAGGTCACCACACATAGGTGCAATTTTACTTGTAAGGCAGCGCTTCTCGGCATTTCTCTTCCCGCACGTTTATAATAAAGTATTTAGTTAAAATTTGTTATGTAGTTCATTCTGCCACTCATTTTATCAAGTAACATTGACAGTGCAACTCAGTATGGAGCTGCAGTTGACATCCCAACGTCACCTCTGACTCCCCGCGCCAATGAAACCTAAATGTTATATACTTCCCTATCAAATATATATACAAAAAAAAATCTAATCTTGTCCTTATCGACGCGTAAATAGGTAGGTACCTACTATAGTCCCCAGCATTACATTTCCCTGCGACAGCCATGTGTATTAAATATGTCAAAGTATTCGCGCAAGTCCCTAGGCAATCTAGTCAAACGATGGATACGTCGCGCATTGTACTGAACTATTCATGGATCAATCCAATCCAGACGACAAAGGCCCTAAAACTATTTTCATTTCAGTTACTGGAACTGAGCAGGAACCTGGGACTGATTTTAGGCGTAGTGTGTATATGACACAAATAAATAAGTACTTAAGAGGTTTTTCATCACACTTGCTCGTATGTTGCAGACGATGCGGTGTCCAAATCTTAAATATATTTTCGACCTATGGTTGTGCGTCCGAAATCAGGCAATAGTACATTATTGTCGAGGCTCGGAAGTAGCTACTTGCTGGCTGAGGATTCGTTTTAAACGGACGACCTTGGGAGTCCGTTTAATTGAATCCGAAGCCAGCAAGTAGCCTTCCAGCCGAGTCATATATAGTGCTTTTCTCAAAAATGGCGCAATAAATACAAATATAATATAAATATTTTACAGAAGCAACGTTCTTATGTATATATTTTCACAGAAAAAAGTAAAAAGATTTGCTTTGCCGCCTTTTTATTTTTTAAATTAAAATAGAAGTGTATTTTTCTGCTGAAAATACGCCAACCTATTTGAGACACCTAAATAGTCGCGGTACCAACATTATAATAATAAGTACTGATCATCTGTTTAGCTGTTTAATGGACCCATGCCTTCATTTGATATGGCCACTTCAACTTTTAAAATTTTGGAACTCGACAAATAATAGAATTTGTATGCAACATTGCAGTCCCGAAATCGAGACTGCAATGTTTTTAACTTTTTAATTTTTTGACTCACCATAAACTACGCACTTCGCGACCTACTTTTTAACCGGCAACGTCGACTTTGCCGTTCATTTTTGAGAAAAAGTTATTTTCTTTTCCTTGTGTTACCCACAAGTGTGATGAAAAACATTGTGTGTGCTACGGGCGGTTACGAACTCATGTTAATTAAGTTCAATTCACACTCGTTCGTATAGTCTGCATCTCCTCAAATGATTTTTACGTCTAAGACCCTAATCTGTTAAACAAAAGCCATTGTTTATTTTGTGCGAGCGGTCGGCCATTGTGTGTGAGCGCGTGCTACGACACGTGCTATTGTCAGACACAATGACACATAATGGCCGACCGCTCGCACAAAAGTAACAATGGCTTTTGTTAAACAGATTACCGTTTTAGGCGTAAAAATCATTTGAGAAGATGCATAATATAAATTCTTGTTTAACGCCCTTCATCATCTTCCTCGCGTTGTCCCGGCATTTTGCCACGGCTCCATGGGAGCCTGGGGTCCGCTTGGCAACTAATCCCAAGAATTGGCGTAGGCACTAGTTTTTACGAAAGCGACTGCCATCTGACCGTCCAACCCAGAGGGGAAACTAGGCCTTGTCGGGATTAGTCCGGTTTCCTCACGATGTTTTCCTTCACCGAAAAGCGACTGGTAAATATCAAATGATATTTCGTACATAAGTTCCGAAAAACTCATTGGTACGAGCCGGGGTTTGAACCCGCGACCTCCGGCTTGCAAGTCGCAGGCTCTTACCGCCAGGCCACCAGCGCTCTCTTGTTTAACGCCCTTAATACACAATATTCTATTTAGTTACAATTATAGGTATCATTATACGTTTACCAGTCGCTTTTCAGTGAAGAAAAAATACTCAGTGAGTAAACCGAAGTTATCCCAATAGTTTCCCCTCTGGGTTGCAAGATCACATAGCAGTTTCTTTCGCAAAAAAGTGGCGCTAGTGCCAATTCCCTAGGCTCGCTAATTTACCAGTAGCAAAACGGGACAGCGCTAGAGAGATGATTACTTGATGAGCCCGATTATTTGTATCACTAAAACAAGTGGCAAATACAAAAAATGACAAATTTTTATCCTTTTACAATTTAGCATTTTTTTTTCTAGTGACGGAAATGATTAGACTGAGAGTCCCCGGCAAGCTCGGCCGAATTGCACCTTCCCATACAAACGTAGTTCCGCTCTCATTTTAAAACTACGCATTGGACTGTATGACATGAGGTATATCAAGGTCTAAAATTAATTTATATAGCTCCAGTTTATAAAACAAACGAAATAGAGCAAAAACGAGTTTTGTATGAAAAACTTAAATTCGCTGTATTTTTTCAACTATGGTATCTGAAGCTTCATAAACTAATTACAGACATAGACATACCTTATCCTATTGTAAGTACAAAGTTTCAGAGCGATCTAGCCAGTTGTTTTAAAATGAGAGCGGAACTACGTCTGTATGGAGAACCGAGCTTGAAAACTCTGCCTGACCTGTTCAGAGCATAACCCATACCATTTTATTCTTAGTGCTTTATTGTTGCACTGCATTATGTTGAACCCTTTTTTCACTAGAGTGAATTTTCCCCGCAGCTTTGGCCGCGTGAACTGTGCACTGTTCCGGACCAAGAACTGGCCGACAAGCCGACAAATCACGTCGATCTGTTGCTCCTTTGTATTGTGATGCGAATACAAAGAGGAAACTTCTTACGGCTATGTTTATTTGAACTACATCGCGAAGTCAATGACTTACTTGTGTTCTTTTTGGGGTCCCTTTATTTGACATAATTATTGAAAGTCACAATGTAATGATTGTCATATTATCATTAAGAGGCCGTGAGTTAAAGTCTCACCCAAGGCAGTAATTTTTCCACTTTTAAATTTATTCTAAGCTTAATATTATCATTAGTCATAATTCTGAAATCTTTTTTCAGGATTTTCCTCAGGTTAGGTTAGGTTTGTTTTATGGCAATCCTGAAAAGTTACGCGTTTCTGAGGAAAACCAAATTATGACTAACGAAAATGTGGACAAACAATACATTATGACAAAACTATATGGGAAACAATAGACCCGTTATTTTCAACCGACTTCAAAAGGAAGGAGGTGCACAACTTCACAACACACAAATCTTCCCGTACATTTTTTGGGTTTTATGGTTCAGCATTCTTGACAGATGGTCTTATTGTCATCACGTCAGGGCCTGATGATAAGAACTTAAAGAAATTGAGGGAACTCTTTAAATAATACAGGCACATCTATTGTGTTTATTTTTTCACTCTTGAGAACCGCCAGTGGTTGTTTTTTTTAAGTCAGCTCTTTTTTGTCAAAGATTACATATATTACAGCGATATTACCTTCCCTGTTGTCAGCAAGGGAGCCAAAACCTAAACCTCAATTAATTATTTAACACTTTGTTTTATTCAACCAAATTGTTTATGTGTAACCAACCCCTGCCCATCAAATTCAGTCTGTCATTAATAATACATTTAGAACTAAAAGGAATCATTATCATTACCTCCAAGTTACTAGCAGTTAGGCTTGGCATTGTAATGTCTAATGTCTTAATTTTAGATCGGTCAGTGTTTAAGTGTAATCGAAACTTTTATGGTAGACATAAAAGTAGGGGATGATTGATGGATTATAAATGATTTATTTAAAGACATAATATGAGTTTTACTACAAAACTAAATCCAATAGTAGCGTTATTAAAGTAGCTTTAGTAAAAATGTTTATCAATTACCTACGCATGGATTTAGATGAAATTTGCAGACATGTGTATGTTTGAGCGAGCGAACATCTCCGTTGTGGCTTGGGCAAAAATGCTTTCGTATGTCCGGCTTTCGTATGTTCTTCTCCACAAAACGCATTTCTCGGCCGATTGTCGTTAAAATTTGTAAGGAGCTTTGATAATGAATATTGTTTATTTTTTCGTTTATTTACTTTTTGGATTTCTTTTCAATATAACGTAAAGAAAGAAAGTTTCGTGGGGTGTACCTACAGTTCACAGAGCCTAGCCATGTTTTCCTGGGATATCTCGTCCTACTGTTAAGAGTCCCCAGCAAGCTCGACTAGCTAGATTGCTCTGAAACTTTGTACTTACAATAAGATAAGGTATATCTAGTCCTGTAATTAGTTAATGTAGCTTCAGATATTATTATACCATGGTTAAAAAAATACGTCGAATTTAATGTTTTCATACAAAACTTGCTTTTGCTCTATTTCGTTTGTTTTATAAACTGGAGCTATAGAAACTAATTACAGGACTAGATATACCTCAAGTATATGTGCAAAGTTACAATACAATCCAACACGTAGTTTTAAAATGAAATCGAAACTCCGTTTGTATGGGAAGGTGAAATTCTAAGTGAAGGTGAAGTACTAAGGGAGATGGGTGTAAAGTTTAACGACTCTTGCATGGACAAAACTATTTATAAAATTGGTCCTCGCCACAGAATTATTCATAAGGAATATAAGAATAAAGCTATTGACCTAATATGTAAGCTTTTCCATTGTCAAAATACCACAACACAATCTGCGCCTTGTCTCGTGACAGACATACTGAACGGTTTGTCGTCGTCTGCCTTGTTCGGTTGTCTGTCGTGAACTGGTCTGATTTTTGTCCCGTGATTGTCATGCCGAATTTTGAATTTAAATGTCGGTCGTTCGAAATATGTGTATGTCAGTCAGTCGGTCTACGTGAGGTCACCACGGAGGTTAGAAGCCCACAGATACTTATACTAATTAACCTTCCACTAGGTATATCCTTCCCACTCTTGGTGTACAGCGCGCCTCAGTAGAGACCAAAGAGCATCGTACAATTACCTCGTCACTGTAATAAATATGTTATGAGACCTCTAGCCGTTTTCATTGTTACTGTTAGTGAGAAAGGTACGAAATATTATTATAAGGATGTAAGGAACCTTCATTCCGTATCTTCAGCACTTAATTAATGTTTTCCTTTCAACCGAAAAATGTATATACTCGGGTCGCAGCCGAAACTTAAGTTAGACAACCACTTACAAACTACTACTAGGTAGTAGTACTAGGGGTGTAGGCAGTAGGCAGTAGGTAAGCAGGTAACGAAACCTGTTGTGGAATTGTGGATGTATGTTTTGTAGGTACTGTGCTTATTTTGACGAAGCGTGTTAAACTTAAGAGATGCGCCGGATATTCGGTAACTATCCGGCATCCGGCCTAACCGGCGGATTTTAAGTTCCGGCCGCATACCGAATAGAAACTTCGCTTGATTTCGGAGTAAACAAATTGGATTTAAGAAACAGTCACGGTCATAATCGTACTCGTTAATTATTTTAAAACAATTTAAACATTTCACTCACTTGCACGCGCACTCATTTCTAACTAGGAATGAGTCCGCGCGAACGTTCACTACAAAATAGGTCAAAACCTGCACAATGCGCACCTGAAAACCCGAAATGTGGGTATAGTTTCACCGGCCGAATATTCGGTTGCTGGTCAGGCCGAACATCTGGTATCCGGTATCCGGCCAAACAACTAGCCGTTGCATCCCTAGTTAAACTACAAACTAAACTTACACGCTTTATATAAATCACTTTCAGTTACAAGCTCACTGGTGCGGAATTTACGCGCTATACCTAGTAGTTATTCTGTAATTTGTGCAAACTTTGTTCATAGTTAGGAACCGCGAGACTTGAACATACTCATATAATGAGGACGTCTTATGTTATACTAGAACATACAGCGTGTTACATTAGAAGTTACTTATGTAGTCAGTATCAATAGTAATGGAAGCGGCAAAAATATCTGCCACTGATATTTTTACAAATATATATACCTACGTGTATCCCTACTAATATTATAAATGCGAAAATAACTCTGTATACCATGTTACCCCATCACGCTTATACCGCTGAACCGTTTAGATGAAATTTGGTATGGGGATTTTTGAGGCCCGAGGAAGATTATAGGATAGTTTTTGTCATCATCATCATCCTACTAGGTTAGTATCTCGGGCCAATTCGAACAATGATCTAGATATCAACTAGATATCCACTAGATATGAAAAAGAAACGATAACGAGATATTTAAGAAAGTCATGTCAAATTTGACATTTCCGCGATTCCGAATATCCTCTTGAACGTTCTCTTTAAGATTTGCTTAAGATATTACTTAGACATCCAATGGATATCTAATGGATATCCCAAAACGTCACAATAACTGTATGAAATGACGATTGATTTTTCGAATCGAACTGCAAAAGATAACTAGTTGAGAAGTTGAGAACTAAACTATAACGTATCTATTAGATTTCGTATCTAGTAATTATCACGTTGTTCGAATTGACCGGTCTGTATATTTCAAGTAACTATTCAGTTTGCGGATTGTGTTAAATAAACCTTATACGTTTAATGTTACGTATCTTAGTTTTTATATTAAGCTGCGACCTCAGCTGTCCGCAACTATGACCGGAGAAACCCGCATCGAAATAATAGGTACCTAAGTAAAGAAATTTTCGTTTGACCCATTTATTATCCCCATATGACGACATTCAGTGTGTTTATTTGCACTTGCTATTTACACATATAAAACTGTCCGTTGCCCATCACTCCGCCTACATGATGTATCGAGTGATGACATTGACGAATGATGTGCATATGCTCTGTAGTGAAACAAAAGCGTATATTACGAAGAAAATGCTGTCGGTTACTACATTTTGATCCTTGGTGGTTTATATATCGCGTCTGCGGGTAACGTAAGGCTAATTAATGTAAGTTTGGTGAAGTTTCCGTAAGCTTTCAATGGTATTGTAACAGAGGACATAGACTAACTATAATATTAGGGTCAAAGTCTGAGAAGCAATAGGGTATTCTCATTCTCTATAACTAGCTTATGTAAGTATTACAGTACCAGCGCTAGGCACAGATCTCTAACCAGAAAGCTACTTCCCAGTTTCTGATTGGGCTGTATAGTGTATAGTTGCGTTGCACTTTGGGCTGAAACGTCAAAAACCGGCCAAGTGCGAGTCGGACTCGCGCACGAATGGTTCCGTATCATTACGCAAAAACGGCAAAAAAATCATTTGTTGTATGTTGTATGGGAGCCCCACTTAAATATTTTTTTTGTTCTGTTTTTAGTATTTGTTGTTATTTGCTGGATTTAAAATACCCCACGTATTTTAGAAGGTATTATTAAATTTAATTAACGAATGGGTCGTTAAGTATATCTGGTTTTATGCGGCGTATTTCTACAATATTAGCCCGGTTCTAACAAATACGCGGGTGAGAACCGCATTATAAACAACGACAAAAGTTGTTCACAAAGACGCTCACATGACTGAATCGTTTTATGTCTCCATTCAACTGGAGTCTGCAATCTCTGCAAACATTCTAAGTCTGTTTACAACAGAGTTTTATACATGTTTTATGTAAAAACTTGACTTTTAATATCATAAGTTTAGACGTTGCTACGTTACCATCTGTACCTAGTGTAGATTTCATTCAATATCGCGACGTAACATACGCGTTTGCGTTAAGTGTCATTTTGTATGGGATCTCGAACAGCGCTCCAAGCGGGACGTTTTGGAAACTTAAAATCTCATACAAAATGAGACTTAAAGCAAACGCGTACGTCACGTCACGCTATCAAATGAAATTTACACAGGGGTACAGTAATTTATGTATCACTTACTGTATATAGTTTTATTACGTAATTAGGCGTACACATAAGTTTTATGATAATACTTAATATTAAAAAATAACCGACTCAGCACTTCAACGTTACTTCAGGGTCGCCAACGCGCATGTATCGCCTCTGGAGTTGCAGGCGTCCACAGGCTACGGAGACAGCTTATCAGGCGGGCCGTATGCTTGTTTACCACCGAGGTATTATTAAAAAAAGCGATCTGAATGCGACTGACATTGGTGAAACTAAGCGTAGAAAACGAAAGGGACGCCATAAAACACGACTAGGTTCTAATTGTTTTTAGTAATAGGCTTTAAAACTTGTGACACATGGTGCAGCTAAATGTTTGATAACGGTGCAGTTGTTAATTTATTTTTATTTAGATAAATCAGGTTTACATAAAATTAGATGTAGAAGCATCGTTTAACCAGATTGGTTTGTCTCTACTCGTATGCTCCATTCCGCAGAACTCAAATAATTAGACATACAATTTTAACTATAAAACTCCCGTGAGACTCAAACATATTAGATTATTTTAAACCGGCATACAATGCAAAACTTACACATCTAATTTGTAAACAACATAATGATTCAGGAACAAAATAGGTAGGTATGTTGATTTAAACTAACACAGGCGGACTCTGTCTGTAACCAACGTCACGTTCGAAACGTCGGGCCAAATAATAAAAGTCCCGATTCATTTTTAAAATTAACTGAATTCGAACCTGGGACCTCCTGTTTTGTAGGCAGAGGCCGACTAGGCTAGGAGGCCGTTAATTGATATTCGCATGCCTTTTTCGGGTCTATCCGTTCGCATGTCCCGACACAAAGTATTAATGTCGACCCGCATTGCACCACCCACAAGGTTACCTTTGGGCAGACACGTACGAAGCTACCGATTTACGTCCCCTAAACTCCTTACCATTGCAAAAACAGCACTAGGCTCATAAAAATAAGAACGTGCCTCGATTTCCTGAGATGTTGCTGCTATTGTGGCCCTGGTACTGATTGTTGCTCCACAATAGGCGTATTGTTATTAAAGGAGGCGTTTTGGAGTCTATTATTTATTGTGTTTTTGTGCTCTCAGGACGTAAATAACGTATTACCGGCCTGTCATGTTGGACTAGAAAACGTTTGTGTAGCCATATTGCTCAGGTATTCAACCTCGTTCAGATAATGGCTGTTTCCGCTTTTCAGGAATTCATATTAACAATATTGTTGACGCTGAAGTTCATTTGTAAAGTGCTAACAATCAAGTCAGAAGAAGGTAATCAACTAAGGGTTGATTTAGGGTAGGTAATTCCAAAGAAAATTAGTTTTAAATGTGGATTCGAACTTTATTAAAGTGATTTGTAATTTGACAAAGCAGGTCTCATTTGAATTATCTTGTGGCGACGTCTAGAAGTATGTAAGTCATACATAAAACATGTGTACCTATAAATATAAAACCCCTTCAGAAGTTATGGTGGAATAAAGAAACTCACATACAAACATGAACCCTGAAAACAATTTACATTCCTGTTTTCGGGCAGTCGTGTAAACAACGAAAATACACAAAAATTATATGTAACCATCGGGCCTACTTACAAAATTTCACGAGAACCGGTTAAGAAATGCGACCTGCAGAGGAAATCGACAAAAAATCAGAATGCGTAATACCGCTCTAAAACAAATCGTGCATAACAATCGTTAGCGTTTATTTTATTAATACAGTACTAAAGAAATTGACGTGACAGTTTTCCATCTCACATTTGACTTTCTAGAAAATTTCATTGCTATTGTACCGTTCTACGACGCGACTATTCCAAAGCCAAGCCAAACTAAATCACTAAGCCATTTCCGTTGTTATTGAAATACCAGATTTGTACCAGCGATTTCCGAGATACCATTTCGTATATATCATACATAACCGGGAATCGAACGCGGCAACGTTCAGAATTGCATTTAAGTTCGGTCCAAGTACAGAATTTTATTTGTCCAAACTACAACTTTAAAAGTGTTGTCGGCGTATCTGTTTTTACGTTGGGAAAAGACTCATTTTTGAAGTTTCTGGGATGGATTGTTGGTGGGATGCCGGAATACATTTTTGCATAGTCGTTTCGATCAGAAAATGTATTGGTGCAGTTGTCCAGGTGTAAGTCGTTGCTTACATAACAAGTTCTCTGCTTAAAGGTATCTGGAATTCAGTTATTGGAATGTCATTTGAGTTTTAAAATACTTCGAATATCGAAACAAAAAGTAAAATAGTCGTAAAGAAATTTGCCACACCCGTACAATTAGCGTCAATAGCGGATAAAACAACATACAAAAAGTACACCCAAAGTGCACCCTGGAATACTTTCCTAAGAGACATGTATGTATTTTTATCTACAATTTTCGTTCAAAAGTAGGTATCTGTCGCTATCTAATTGTTATACAAATATAACATATATTGTTATATAGAAATATATACTATCTCTTATACAATACTAGCTTTTGCCCGCGACTTTCTCTGCGTGGAATAAGTTCCAGCAGTTAAAGTATAATAGCGCCTGGATAAAATCTAATAGCAATAATTGTGAGCATATTAGCTTAATTGTTTACACCAATTGACAGGCAATTCATTAATTTTCTTATTTCCACAATTTTCACCCTCTTTAGAGATAACTTCCGACATAAAAATTGTCCTATGTCACAGACGGACAGACAGGCACACTTTCGCATTTCTAATATTAGTACGGATGTATACTGCGTATCAGCAAAACATTCTATAAGTAATTTGTCTTTGTTCGAGTGTCCAATAAATACCTAGGACAAGAACACATTTTCCCGACACATGTTTTATTTGGCTTCCCCTTTCACATAAACGGTAGGTAGGTATACTATGTTTTGTACATGCTGAAAGGGGCCTTTGTCTAACTATTGATTTAGGTTTTCTTTTGTTACCTACGGCACAGTTACACTTAAGAAAATACTTGAAAAAACCAAACTGAAGTCCTGTCAAATTAATTTTGTTTCACAGAAACAGCTGCAAACGATATCACAAAGCTTAGAAATAAATGAAAAGTGTAAAGGTTCACTATCTAAAGAAACAATCAAGAAGTGTACAATGTTCTTACGGTAGATGTCGCTAGGCGCTAAAAAGGCTTTAGCAATCCCGGAAAAGAGAAAAGGCGGAGGGCGCCCCCTAGCTACGTGGTGGACAACCGTATCCAAAGACCTGGAACGGGCTCAGCTTGAAACATAAACAACCCAGGACAGGCGATCCTGGCACCTAAGGACGGGGAGAGCCGACCCCAAATGAAGGGATAAGGCTAGGAAGAAGAAGAAGTAGAGATGTCGCTAGGCCACTCCCTAAGGCGCATATGATGTTATGGTGGAAATATTCAAGTAATAGCCCAGTTGGTAGAGCGAGGGGCTAGTGATTCAGTCGCGAGTTTGCCTCTCGCCCGAGGTAGAGAATTTATCCACTTTTCATTTATTTCTAAGCTTTGAATTCCTGCCCCTGATATTTTCATTGCACGTAGAACCGATGGCCGTTGGGGCGGAAAGGTTCTCGTGGCGACCACGTACCAACCGGAAGGCGCAGCGTGGGTAGACCCTCAAGGTGGACTGATGACCTGGTAAAGGTCGCGGGAGTTCGCTGGATGCGGGTGGCGCAAGACCGGTCATTGTGGCACTCTTTGGGGGAGGCCTATGTCCAGTAGTGGACGTCCTCTGGCTGATGATGATGATATTTTCATAATATCGATTACAAAGGCACAGGATTTTCCTTAACCATAAAAGGGTTTTAAAATCCAATTTGGATTCGGTAAGTAAATCAAAAAATAACTTGGAAACATCATTTAGGATTTTTATAGGTCAGCTCCGTATCGTATTCATTTAGCTTGCGCAAGCGGGACATTTTTGGGGAGAGTATTATATGCCACGTTTTTGTCGAGATTAGAGCGACGGTGTCCGTCACTATTTCGGCCAGTTAGGCTTAAGTGAGCGATTCGTACACCGGTAGCCGGACAAATTGTTTTTATATTAGTTTATTAACTTTACAACAGTTTAACCACGGCATTGACGATGTCAATGGTGATTTGTTAGCTAAATTTTGTTAATACGAATTAAGTTTCAACAAAGCATAATAATAAGCATAGTTATTAAGCATTTGGCCTAAAAGACAAAATATCGTATTTTAGTTGTGATTTACTTTTTAAAAATTTGTAAGTATCCCAACTTCGATTAAATAACTGTTCAAGAAACGAGAAAGTAGAAAATTCGTGATTTTTTAAAAGTATTGATGATTTTATAAATGACAATCGCCACAGACCATATACAACAATCCATAGACAATCGTATAGGCCATATCCGTAAAATCCGTTTTGCTATTTTTCTTATAGTTCTTAGGTACTTTAAGTATTTTTATTCGTTTTATTTTTGTCCTTGATTGTACGGACAAGCGGAAATAAATCACGGCAGCTAAAGCGAAACACTAGAAGCTACTTTTACAAAAACCAAATCACGGCCTAGAGGAAAAAAAGGTCGCAGTTTCCGTCATTTTCTCTACATTTCAGCAGGATCTGGGCTAGGCCTTTATATCGCTATAAATATCCTAAGAATCGAGTTGATAAATAAAGGGCTTATGACGGGCATTTCAGAATTATGAGCCATATAAGCAAGAATGTTGTAGTTCGACTTTAGTACAACGTTTACTGTGCAATAAAGTTTAAATAAATAAATATATAAATAAATAACTTTTAATTTCGCAGGTACTTATGCAAAACCTTTTCTTGAATGCTGAAGCTGTTTTTGGCTAATGGGGCACGTAGACTACAATAATATAGCACTTTACGTGATTTTTTTCCGCTTTTATACGAAAATACCGGGAATATAATTGAGTACTAATATCGGATAAGGATTGTTGTTGATTCGAAATATTGAATTTTTGGAAACATATTCATGTAAGACATATATTTTATATTACCAATAGGCCAATCCAATTAGATTTTTTCTGTTCAAACATAAATAAAAACACTTCCTGCAAATCTATTCCCAGTCCACTATAACTTGGATCTTTTTAAATCGAGAGTGAATAGATATCTTTTAGGTACCTAAGCATGTTCCATCCTAGACTGCATCGGCACTTACTATCAGGTGAGATTGCGGTCAAATGCTTGCCTTTTTGTTTTTTAAAGCACTACTGTAGACGCTTGAGAGCCTCATTCTGTAGTCCCTCGAGAAATCCTTAGAAGGAAGTTCATTCCACAAAGCATTCACTAGCGGCATTTGTTTATCATTATTGCCCTAAGGCCAATCCAATTCACTTAATGCTATCCATCGTACCGCTACCCTTGCCTCGTTCTATTTTGACATACAACCTGAACTATTGCGATGGTAATGAAATGGCGGGTCTGCGGTGATACACTGCCGCCTGCTAAAGCTGGCTACTGACAACCCTGCCACCGATTTCGGCGACGGGATTTCTCTACACACATGACTGTTTTCGTAAGCGTCTGCGAACGACCCGTTAAAAATATGAATTTTACGTCGCTTACGACGTTTTGGTCGCATGGTACAGGCTGTGATTGCGACAATTTCATTGTTTGGTATGTCGTCTCTATTGTAATAATAACTCATTGTGCTAGCCTACACAAAGAAACTCGATATGGCGCGCCGCGCGAAGCTTGCGGCGGAAGACATGGCCGTTTTTACATTTTATCTAAATAACTCTAAAAATATACCTTTCTTTAATATTTTCCTCGTCAGTTCCCTCTGCTATATCACAAGCTTTTTATATTAAAATGATAATAAATAAATATTGGATGACATTCTTACACACATTGACTAAGTAAGCTCAAGCTCAAGAAGGCTTGCGTTGTGGGTACTCAGACAACGATATATATAATATAAAAATACATAAATACATAGAAAACACCCATAACTCGGGAACAAATATCTGTGCTCATCACACAAATAAATGCCCTTTACCGGGATTCGAACCCAAGACCATCGGCTTCACAGGCAGGGTAACTACGCACTAGGCCAGACCAGTGAAGTCGTCCAGATAATAGTATGGTATATAAAACTGTAAATAAATAAATGAATAAAAATAAAAAAAAGTTTCTGATTTCTGATTTCTAAACGAAAATTAGACATGTTTGCGTGATTTTAAGGTTTTGCCCCTGCAAATAAAGTCTAGTTTACGTATAATTTTTTTCATAGTATTTGCCCTTGATTATTGATATAAAAACAATATTGAGTTAGGCCCCTCTTAAAGATACGATTTAAGACTAAATCTCCAAATAGTCCCCGCGCCAGGTATGTATATATGTCAGTAGCCGGCCTAAACCTTACGCCTGCTAAAGATCTACGTCTGATTAACTAATATTATGCAAAAGGGGGAAGCGGAAACAAAACTCTGTGTTTGAGACCATAAATATTATAACTGTAGCCTCTTGGGTGCAAGAACTTGACTGCATAATTTGTAGTTTATTAATGAATTAATGTTATCTTTATGGGCATCTTTTCTGTGGACATTACAAAAGTTAATTCGGATTCATTTTTCTAAGACTTTTATCATACAAATTTAAAGAAGTAGAAGTAATTAACATGCCGATAATGATAAAAGTAAGAAAATTCTAATTTAAAGACCGTTTATTTCATGTTTATTTCTACTCAGAATCTCGAGGATCACGAATCGAATAAAAACAAAAAAAAGTGTCCCAAAAAATGACAGTTTTGTAACGCATTTTCACGTACATTTTGTATGGACCGTTACAAAACTTACACCTAACATATTATGTATGAAAAACTGGAGACACTTTTTTTCTTTGTCTCATTCACTATGATTCCGAGTCTAAATAACCAAAGTTGATGGTTATTCGAAATAACGTAAAGGGTAGCAGTTTTTTCTGAAAACCCCCACTAATTGCCGCTTGTAGTATGGAATAGTTTGTATTTTTTCCTTCTAATAAATATTTTAACTAAACCTATTATAGGTATACCATCGTCGCTACGTAATCGATTGCTAGTTGACGTGCAACGCCAGTTTAAAAATACTACACAGCCGTTTCCGTGTTCAAGTTATGCGTACCTATAATATATTAGTAGCCTTGGACAAAAAACGAACAGGACGTAATTTACGCAAAGTCGGATATACTTCAGCTCTTGAGTCATAATGCGAGCTTGCGAACATTATACTAAAGTTACGTTGAGTCAAAGGCCTTTGAAAATCGTTACAAACATTTTGTGTTGCAATGACGTCGACAGCGGCAACGAGAACGCACATTTTAACAAAATAAATTGGCACCGAAGTCGGAAAAGCTCCGCCGTAAGTTATACAAAAAACCGGTCAAGTGTGAGTCGGACTCGAGTTCCAAGGGTTCCGTACATTTCACAATTTTTAACAATGTATTTTTTTATGTGAAACGTTAGTGAAATGTCTCAAAATGTCTTTAAAAATCCCGTAGGCGTCGGATCAAAAACTAAGTAATTAAGTCCGACTCACGCTTGATTCCACATTTGTAATAGGATTTCCTGTCATCTATAGATAAAGAACAATTTATTTTTTTCAAAGTTTTAAACCCAGTAGTAGAGATAAAGGGGGGAGGGCTATTTTCTTAAATAACTTCTAAACCATTTATTTTAAAATTACAAAAAATATTGAATTTATCACAAGGAGATTTCATCTTTTATTTGATATTTAACACTATATAGATAGATAGATAGATAAAAACTTTATTCATTTCCACAACATACATGGTACATGGAAAACATTAGTTTGAAAAGCTTCATTTTTTAATTTTCTCACTTACCCCCCAAAAGTGGCCCCACGGTTAAAATTCATTTGTTTACGTTAAATGTCCGTTTTTGGGTCACAAACTTGCATATGTGTACCAAATTTCAACTTAATTGGTCCAGTAGTTTCGGAGAAAATAGGCTGTGACAGACGGACAGACAGACATACATACGCACGAGTGATCCTATAAGGGTTCCGTTTCTTCCTTTTGAGGTACCGGACCCTAAAAATTTGTAAACGTTTAAACTAAAAAAATGGTTTAGAGATTACTTTTACTTAGGTACTTACTCCGTTGGCTAACTATCTGAAAAGTATATACCTATATATAACTGAATGATACCTATCATTATCCGACATAAGACATAAGACAGCGCCACTTTTCGCGCGCAGTTCTTGCAGATCCGCCTCTACCGTGTCGCTCCAGCGATACCCGATCTATTTGGTTAGGTTTAAAGAGACAAACTAATATAATAAAATATCGACTGCGGTAGGAAGTCCAATATTAATAAACTTTAGTAATATATAAATAAATGACTTATCTGAAACTAAGTAAAGTACTTTATGTCAGACATGGAGGCAATATTATACACATAAAACAAACATTTGGGTAGCAGGCCGGACTCTGACTGCGGTTATTCTGTTATCCCTTTTCTCTATTTCTAATTTTATCTGTATACAATTAATTATGTCGAACGTATGATTTACGACTAAATACGAAAAAGATTAAGATTCCATCAAAGTGCTCACTAGCGCAACTGCTAAATAATTGTGATTATTTAAATTTAACGATAGATATTTAAAAAAGGGGGCCGCTACGTACTATATTTTGTATTTAAGTGCCTTTTGAATACATTATAATAGTTTTTTACGTTGCTGGATTCGTCAATCTATGCGTCCAAAGTTAAAACGTTCGTTTTTGTTTTGAGCTCATAGATCGACGAATTCAGCAACATAAAAACTATTTTGCATAATCACAATAAACTATTTGACTACTAGTCCAATCAGTATCTTTTTTCAAAGGAAAAATCAAATCTTTTGTCAAAACGATTTTGCTACTATGAAACTTCTATGAAACACTAGCATGTGACGTCACGATAAAATTACCTACTCTATAGTTTGATACGAAGAATTTGTGTCTAATAATAACTGCTGTCTACGTTTCTCTATTAATCTTTTGGTGCTTTATTTCATGCATGGTGCAAAATAATTTATTTTAAATACAGTCATCTACCCTATTATTTAGCAGTGGCGCTAGTGAGCACGTTGACGGGCTGTTAAACAATTCATGGGCGCTCCACCCCGTTGTAAGTAAAAAGCAGGCGTATAATACAACCCTATTTAGTCGTAATAAAATAACACTATCGGAATGGAATTTTATGTGTGACTGCAAACACAAGGCCGTACCATTTGTTTAAGAGAACGTGTGGAATTAACTATAAAAATTGGTAGGTATAAAGCTACCCCAATTTGTACACATTTAGTCATGGTTCCGTAAAGGCCCATTTAGACGGTGCGAGAAGTCTTTATGCTAGTTTCTTACATTGCGAAATTTGATCGGTCGGCTGAATTAGATGTAACCTCAATAGTCCGCAATGCAACTAAAAAGGCATGCGAGTTCACTTCACGCACCGTCTAAATAAGCCGTAACTAAAGTGAAAAATTAGAGACTGAGCGAAACGAGGTCTAAGGTTCAACTAGACTTTTTAAGTTCTTACGTTCAATGATTGATGTTAGATGTACGAGCATCTTAACTATCTTAAGTATTTTATCTATATATAAGTTTAAATTGGATCATAGTGGTCTTGAGGAGTTAGAGATCAAAATTTGTCACGATGCCTCTAATAAGGTGTAAGTAATGTGATAAATTTATTCGACAAATGCATAAACTTTATTTAAGTTGCAAAAAACAAACGAATGCCAATGACATCTGAGTCAGTTAGTTTTATTTTATATTAGCACGTAAATAAATTGGACTGAAACTAAAATAAGAGGACATAGTTGTTACGGTATCTTCAGTTAGCTGAAGGAACACAAAACTAAATAGTAGATTAAATAAAAAGTCTTTTATGATTATGAAAAACGATGCCCAAAGGATGACTCACGGACCGGGACAGGCCCGGGCCGAGGCGTCTGTCATTTTCTATGATGGCTGATCGGTGATCACGTGGTGCTTTCCATAGAAAACGAAGCGCCGAAAGCTCCGGCCCGGCCCCGGCCCGGTCCAACGTGAGTCATCCTCAATCCTGAACAGGGGCCTAACCAAGATGATAATCGAATATAGAAAACATTATTCGAAACTTATGACGTCATATTGTATCTCTTTTTGTATTAGTTTGTGTAAACGATGTGTAATTTTATTTTTCGCCATATTTTATCTCTTTCTTTTATGTTGCTTTCTCTTTGTCTGTTACCTTCCGTGATTCTCACCTGATGGTCTCATCGGAAGATCAGCGCTGGAAATCGCCAGCAGCATGCTGAGATGGGGCCATTTCGTGACACTTTATTTTCATGTTCTTTTAACGTATGTCTATTGTCTGTGTGTTATTACGAATAAAGTATATTCTATTCTATTCTATTCTATTCTATTCTAAATAATAAATGGAAATAGTCACGTGACTTTTCGTAGCATTTGTCATTCTTATACATTTCTTTATTTCCATCTTGGTTAGACCCCAGAACCCTAAAACAAAGTAAATAAATTGCTACGTAACGCTAAATGTTTCGTGCGCCGGAGGTTATCAAAATCAATGCAAACGCAAGGCTTTTTGCCGATACAACTGATGGTGTGACCTTTCAACCGTTCAGCCCACATGCCACCACGACAAAAGCTTCACCCTGACTCTTTATATTGATAGTTTTCGCACGGCATATGGCAAAATGTTTAGTCACTACTTCGAAAGAAAGGCTGCTACATAACTTTAAAAATCTGTTATTGATAATATCAACGTGACTTTCCTGGAAAAAGGTACCTAATGGCGGCTGGCGCTTACGTCGCATAGCACCGCAATAGTATTGGAGCGACGTTATGAATAGCGTAAGCGCCAACCGCCATAAGGTACCTTTACCCGTGGGACGTCACATATATTATTTCTATCACTATAAGTACGTGTGTGCCAGTTGGGTCCAAATCAAATTGACATCGAGTTTAACCGCCACTTTAGCTGAGTAAAAAAAGGTTGTAAGAAATGATTAAAGTGCATTGGGATAACTTCGAAAGCGGGAGAATAATGGTTGACTGGTAGAGAATGACTCAAGGCGTTAAGTCCTCCATTTGTAGTCTTTTTGTGTAAATTTGTGCGAACTCTTTTTGTGTGAACTTTATATCATACAAAATTAAAAATCATACAGAAATATTCAAATTGAATTTATATCTTATTTATACGTTCTATTTACCCGTTTTATAACAATTGAAAAAAACGAAAAAAAAAATCAAATCATAGCTTTGACTAAAATGCATAAAGTTCTCTAAAAATATTTTCCATAATGTCAATATCCCGGAAGGAAAAAGCGGACTACGTTTGTATGGAGAATAGATCGTCCCCTTTCCTCTTAAGGGATTTATTTGTATGATGAGAGCTAAGATTAAAAATTTCTTAAGATGGATATTTTTTATGTATATAAATCAGAATTTACATACAAATAGTCGGATAAACCTTGGATATTAACTTATTCATTTTCTGAGCGACTCAAGTACGTGCTTAGTTCTAATGCAAGCTCGAAATCTCGAATAAAGTATACTAGAGAGATATATACCTGTTCATATTATTTACCTGAAACTGTGCTAGTGAACTTCGTTAAAATTTTAATCCCGAGTTCAAAATATTTGCATATATATTTCAAACTCCACTCCACATTTGATATTTTTAGCGGACAGAATAATATTATAGGAGACTTTAATGTTTGCGCAGTCGATGATTCGAATATCGGTCCGTTGTTTTTTAATTAAAATATATACATTCATACACAAACAAAAAAATGAATTGTTTTCTAAACAACTATGTCCTCTTAACACGGTGTGCCATTAGAAAGTTTTTAGAAAAAACTGAAGAAGGAGTCAAATGTAACGAGGAAAGAATAGTATTTAATAGATTTGCGGACGACATAGCAGCACTGGCCCCAAGTTCAACTGAATTATAAAGAGTAATGGAACAGATGGATTAAATTTTTACACAATTTGGACTCAAAATTTACACTAATAAAACTAAAACACTTATTGCTTCAAATTTCGACCGGTTAAGGAACAAATTGACATCAGAGGTACACACATAGAACAAGTAAATAAATTGAGATATTTAGGCAGCTGAATTACACAAGATTCCAGATGTACAGACGAAATAGTATCAAGGATACCAATGGCGAAAACAGCTTTCAACGCCAAAAAACATTTGCCTAAGGCTAGGATCTCTAAGAGTACAAAAAAACGCCTAATTAGGATATACATCTGGAACATTGCTTTGTACGGATGTGAGACGTGGACAATGCGGCAGAAAGATATGAAACGATTAGAGGCTTTTGAGATCTGGTTGTGGAGAAGAATGGAGAGAATAAGTTGGACGGAGAAAAAAACGAACGAGGAAGTGCTGCGAATTGTTGTAGAGAAGAGAAACCTACTAAGGAACATAGAGAATAGACGAGGGAAATATGATAGGTCACTTTCTTTAAAACTATATTAGAAGGCAAGATCGAAGCGAGAAGAGGAAGAGGAAAACGACGAGCCAGCTACACATAGCAACTAAAAGCAAGAGCAAATATCGTGTCGTGGACCTAAAGAACCTGGCCGAGGACCGAGGAAACTGGCGCATACTCCACCGACAAGAATTTTACCCTTAGAGTTTTGAATGATTCACGGTTAGTTTCACTAGACTTATATTGACCGGGATATAGGGTGTGAATGCGACCGTTGGTAACGTTGAAAGTGAACGCAGCCGACGCGCAAGAATGAGGGTAGACAGAGCGCTGTCTACACAACTTTGACACCCACCCGCTATCTTCAGTCACCCGTGAACATGATGCATGTAACTGCGTCGAAATATCGGGAGCTCACAAATAATACAAAAGGTAATCACGGTCTATATCCCGGTCAATATAAGTCTTATTTTACCCTTATTTGCTATAACCCTTACAGGGTTCATGTGGAGCTGTATTAAGTAGTTTTAAGAACAGTATACTAATATGAGCGCAATAAACAATTCTGATTCTGATTCTGATATGATGATGATGATGGTGTCCTATTGTTTTAGTTTCTGTCCAATTATTATAGTGCTAAGGTAAAACACAACTTAGTTCGAGTAAGTTATTATCAGTATCACTCAGTCAGTTGTAATTGGCATACGTTTGTTTTTTGCAACTTCAAAAAACTATGCATTTATCGAATACCTTTTGTCATATTACCTAATATTAGAGACCTCGCTACACATTTTGGACTCTAACTCCTTGCATTCACATTATATTCCAAATTTTGTATTTAATCTAAACTACGTAGATAGAATACTTATGACATATGAAACATGGAACGTAAAAACATAAAAAGTGCACCTTTACAAAACAATAGTTATTAGTTACCTAACCAGTGAAAACAGATTTATTAGACGGTAACATATGGTGTTACTATAAATCCACTCTCTTATTTGAGATTTTGCGATGTTTACAATCAGTTAAAAGCGCATACAGAAGTTTGACTTTGTTTATGTAGGTACTTAGTGTAATTTTTGTAAATTATATTTTATGATAGTTGCTTATATTTTATAATGAAAACTAGCCAATACACCTCAAATTAACAAAGCTGACAAAGCGTCACAAATAAATATTTATCTTTGACATCTTTATAGATGTATTACCAACATTTCCTTTAAAAAAAATCACAAACAACACAATCCTCCCCACACGCCAGTAACATATCAACACGGATATTAAACACCGTTGAAGAACTTTAAAGATCCCCTCATGCAGAAAAATGGCGGTCATTAAATAAAACGCGGCCGTCTATCCTCACGCGGGGGGTCAAAGGAAATGTGCGAGAATTTCTCAACGGAGAGCGTTAGTGTTTTTAGATTTCTGTGTTATTGTTTATTGTAAACTTCAATGAAATAAAATAAAATCGATTAAATATAGAGGCTGATAACATTTATCACATTTATCCCTAAAACTACACTATATCTAAACTATATCTAAACGATATCTAAGAGATATGGTTGGGCGGATGGAGTGGAGGCGGATCTTCGTGAGCTCAGCGTCGTCGGCGAAAGCAGGCGTGATATCGCTCTGGACCGAGCAAAGTGGCGCGCTCGCGTGTTGAAGGCCTTGGCCTGAGTCTTGACTCATTTTGGGTCATCGCGCCAGCCAAGTAAATATTTATGACTAATAATAACATTTATCAATAGAAAGACTTACTTAGATTAATCGAAGGAAAGTCGAGCTTCCTAAAAAGAGAGCAATTGTCATCAAAGTGAGGAAAAGTTATATAAAAAGTGCTTCAAGACTGACACGATTTTACTAGAGTGCGAAAAATTGGCACTTTCTGTGATTCATAGGTATGTTATGTGCCTCCTGAACTTAGCTACCAACTTGAAAAAACACGAGCAGCATACAGTGTACTCGAAGTTCATCTCGCTCGCATTTATATGTAATACTCATATCGCTGCAAACAAAATCAATATCAAATCATCATCAGATTTTGAAATGGAGAATACGGTTCTTCTACACTACACTAGTAGTTGATACAGCGAAGTAGTTGAGACGCATGCGTGCTCGTAGCTTCAATTCTCGTAGCGACCGCTACGCCACGTAGCGCTACGGGAAGCGTTGCACATGCTACGAGAAATGCGATGTTCATTTCCTTTCGATATATAATGATTTAGAATTTTCCAATGTATAGTAGCAATATTGCTTTCGCTTATTCGGCATGTGGCAATATATTGTAGTGCTTATATTTCGAGTTTGTGTCTGATACATTTTACGATGTACATATATCTATCTATTAATATCTTTCAATTTCGTCTTTTAGCTAGTTATCATTTTAAAAACAAAAATATGCTACATTAATCAATATTTTTGTTGAGTAAACTATTTAAATGATTGAAGCCTTATTAAATACACGTATTTTTCAATAAGCTTTCAATTGGTAACTTTGCATACCTTAATTTTATCGAAATCGTTAGACCCGTTTCGTTTCCAAAATCCCCGAAATATATAAACACAAAGAATTGCTTTATACGAGCAATTCTTCTGAGCAGCAAAGTCTTCGGAGCAGAGCAAGTCACGGGGAATGGGAAACTCCCTATTCCTCGTGAGTGACTGCTCCGTGCAACGCGAGAGCCGAATACATCCCTAGATCTGAGTGATATACCACTGAAATTTCCTAGATGTTAAATGTATACTATACCGGTGGCAAAGAAGCATACGGCCCGCCTGATGGTAAGCAATCTCCGTAGCCTATGGACGCCTGCAACTCCAAATGTGTATGTGCGCGTTGCCGACCCTAACACTCCGCACCCTCGTTGAGCTCTGGCAACCTTACTCACCGGCAGGAACACAACACTGAGTTGGTTTAGTGTTATTTGGCTGCCGTTTTCTGTAAGGTGGAGGTACTTCCCCAGTTGGGCTATGCCTTAGATCTGGAATGACATCGGCTGTGCTGTGCCCTACCACACAAAGCGAGATGACATTCACAGTGCACATACCTCTCTTTTTACCTCTCCTTTGATATGACGAGCATAGGCAAAAATGGAAGATAAGCTGCTGGGTTTTTAATACTTTTGGCAGTAGGTTACCTGTTACAGCAGTTATTTTGTACTTTCCCTTTTAATTACCTAATAACAACTGTTACAAACTTGGGTAAATAATATAATGTACCTTGTAATGTTCAGCGTAAAGAAGAAACGGCTAGCAATTACCTGGAAGCAAAATAAATATTTAAAACGTCACATTTGTATTTATGTCAATATTACTCTAGAGTAATAGGAGGCGTATTCTGATTGTATTAACAGGTTATGAATTTGATCTGGATTTGTTATGGATAAGATCTGTCAGTGTCAAAAGTGACATTACTTGGACCAGAAACGTCACTTTTGACACTAGAAGATTTTATTTATTTATTTTTCGAATTTAATCGAATTTAAACTGTTGTGAGACATACTAACATTAAATGATATTTATTTTTAATATTGTCTTCGGTTACCGCGATAGTTACTCATGAAATAAAACTATGAAAACGGATTATATCGCGTATATTGAATTTATAATACATCATATTTCATCATATTTATTTTATCATCATATTTATTTTTATCGCGTATATATATATATCTTTACTTGAAAAATAATTATAGTGTATAACTAGCCTTATGAACCGAATTTGCATGTACAACCAGCCTTAAAGTTTGTAGTCTATGATTGTTCATTATTTTAGTATGTGGGTATTTTTGCATTTTGTAATTTTTCCTCAGTCACCCGTTGACCACGAACGCTGTAAAGAGTTCGAAACGTCGGGATGTATTATAAATTCAATATACGCGATATAATCCGTTTTCATAGTTTTATTTCATGATATTTATTTTTGTTTATAGAACTTCTAAATATAGCCTGTAGGCTTATTAGCACGACTAGTTTTTCACCCGTTATGTAAAACTACCCTCCCTTTCTAATGGATACAGTCACAAAAATATAAAGCAGGTTAAGCTTTATATTCTCGTTGCACTGTCTACTGCTATTTCGAATTATATTTCCTGTAATTCGTAACTATTTTACGTGAAAACTTGGCAACACCAACGTAACATAAAGACTCCAACAGCGTACATCATCGAATATCATATTTCCGGCTACACATTTGAATTTAGAACATTTTATTTCTCTTTTTACATTTTGCTCCCGTCGCTTTAGACAGCGCCAGATCTGAAATGTCACTTTGATACGTACAGTACATTGCGGTCTGTAGAAAGTTTAATGTTATAATACTACATTTCGATACAAGTGTGCTATGTTGGACATTACAGTCGAGGCGATATTATGCACGCGAGCTGAAAACGAGCGCTCAATAAGAAAGTCAATGTGTGTAATGACCAATGCACACGTGTTTCATGTGACATTTTTCAACACACTTGCGAGGAAAAAAGCAAAACTTAAATATTAATAAATTTTTAATTGTTAACAGTTAGTAAAAGTACATTCAAAAAGGCGTCAATCGGATTATCATAGCACAATTTCGATAATTATAATGAAAAAAGCACGCGGGTGCGATGTAAGCTAGGATATAAGCTAGCCAGGATTATAAGCCAAAAATCGGTTTAATCAGTTCCATGTTAGCACTTGTTTATTACACAGAAAATTTAGATTTACAACATTAATTATTATTATTGTATTCATTGTTTAAATTTATTGGATTTTGATTTTATTGTTGAAAGTTTTGTTTTTATTTTTAATGTATTTACTAACACATAGCTATAACGATGGTACTAACAATATTGTATGGAATCTTGAATGTTCTGAAAGAAAGATATTTTATTTTTTATTTTATTTATTAACAACGCAAAAACAAAACAAACTGAGAAGCCTGCATACCTCGTCGGCGATGGCGGGATAACGGACTACTTTTTGAGATACTCGCCAGAACTATCCCAAAAGCGAGACGAGTGGGAAAAGAGGGGGAGGCCTTTGCCCAGCAGCAGGACACAGGTGGATCGTAATCAATGAAAACAGTTTATAAGAAAAACCTCGACAAATGTTTCGGCTCACATCGAGGCACTCTTTGGACGTCTCCGGAGGATTGCTCGTGGAAAAATTTAACACGTCTCTCTGGAGCTGTTATTCTCTAACGGACGACAAATTTAGAGGCATTCGAATTTCTAGTCATTATATTCTAAAAGGTATAATACAATTTAGAAAAACGCAAGCTATAATAAACTTTTGCCGGCCTTCTCCATTAATGACGACACATTACATCTTTGAGCGTTTTTCGTCGATCTCGACAGGGTAAAGACTGTTGTATTCGAAGCCATAAGCGCGACCACCGTCTGCTACAGTGTCATTTACCTTATTCTTACCTTACCTACACACGAGCGCTTTTTCAACGCGCGTTAAAAAAACGCTTGAATCTGCCCGCACGCTAAATTCGATTTAAAGATCAAGGCTTTAAGTTGAAAATCCAACAACGCTTGATAAAAAGCGCTACCGCCATCGTGTGAATAAATATGTTTCCATTTGTGTCATTCAAACGCTTTTTTAACGCGCGTTGAAAAAGCGCTCGTGGGAATGAGGCCAAAGCACTAACATTATTTGAAAAAAAAAACCTTATTTATCCCATGAACTGTCAGTTTACATTGTGGTCGATGTTGTTGAAGTAAAACAATTTGGAGGGAAACTGTACAGTGTAGACTTACATCGTTTCGGTACTGAGGTGTGGTTGGCGAGCGGCCAGTGAGACGTTTTGCATGTCATTATATTTTTTTAAACGTCTGGGGCATTTTTCACACTTTAACTCTGGCCAAGTTTTGTTGGTGATGTGTCGTATTGAACGTATATATGACGTCATGTATACATTTGTTATTATTTATTTACTTATTTTTAATCAAAATTTCATCAAAGTCCTGGTTATCAAAATAAAAAAGTTGAACTTAGAATTTTAAATTTTGCCGAAATCCCAGACGCCAACACTATTTAGAACTTCCGGAACCAAAACTAGAAATTCGTGAAAACGGCCCTACTACAGAGCTATAAATTTACAACAAAATTCCTTCTTATAAAAAAAAACAAACAACCAATTTACAACCATCCTAAAAAGTAAGCTGCAGGCGTATTATGGATGTCTTTATCCACGTGATAAAATAACTGTCACTTTTTAACACCACGGGATAGAAAGTGACGGATAGGTACCGCTTCATCATGCTGTCATGTAGACAAGAACGGCCATCATATCCGTGCAGGTCGCAAAATGCTATTACAGTATGTCGGAATTTATGGAGGATACCTTTGATATAAAATACATTTTAGTTAAGTAAAATATTTGTTCATGCTTTGTTTAAATTGTTATGTAGCCGCCGTGCAGGTCTCGACGACAAATAAAAAGACTTTGATTTGAAGTAAACGTGTAATCATATAGGTGCTGGTTGCTTTACAAGGTACAGTTGACGTAAACGGTTAAAGGTGTAGAAGTGGTGGTAATAGTATGGAAGCTGATGCGAAAGTGGTTAAGTTAATTTTGAATGTTAAAATGGTAGTCTAAATTTAGGTGCCTCTAATTGGCCGCGATACAGGTTATGTGGAGCGCTCCTATTGGTGCATTTAAATAAGCCTCCGCATAGTAAGCGATCCCGACGGCTACGTTTTGCTACTGCATTATACACATAAAAGGTTGCGTTCGCAACAGTTAAGTATTATTGTTGTTCCTAATTGTTACCTACTCTATAAATGTTATGCCATGTTATGCTTACAAGTTCTTTATTTTAAGTAGTGACTATTAAAAATATTTTGCGATACCCTACCAGGGTCCATCTTATCATGAAAGTAATGTAAATGTATGTGTACGTAGATGCAAATAAAGATCTCTATCTCTACTTTTAATATCAGTTACAAAGTTTAAGTTAAATAAAATAGAGTTAAATAAAATAAAAAAATAAAATAATAATAAATAAACGTTTATTCAAAGATCTTACTTACAACTAAATACATATTTTCTTCTGCCAAACCACACCAGTGGTTTGTTGGCAGACGAGGCTCCTTTGCGTTTGTGTTAGCTGTTGATATGTAACTTAACTTTATCTTATCTTTAATGATTTTTATTTTGTCTGTAGGCCTAGCACATAATTGGCGCGACAGTATCTCGCGGCTAGATAGACGGGGATATCTCTTTAATTAACATTATCGCCGTCTGTCCATCTGTCTGTCCGTCTGTCTGTCACCAGGCTGTATCCCATGAACCGTGATAGCTAGAACTGTTGCCGCTATAACAACAAATACTAAAAAGTACGGAACCCTCGGTGGGCGCGTCCGACTCGCACTTGTCCGGTTTTTTTTTAGATTTAAATACAAACAGATATCAACCAGAATGGTATAAGTACCTACTTACTACTTACAATTTTGAAAACAGCAATCGCAACTTGTCATAAACCTCATAGACAGTTTTGGAGATAATAAATACGTATGAGTCTCTGCTTATTCAAGACTTATTTACTGTCGGAGGGGCCAATCCATTTCAGAAAAAAGGTCACTTCTGTCATCAAAAGTTAAAAACCGGGGTACTTAATACATATAGGTATATTTCACGTTTTTCTTATTTGAGTCACAATTACTGAAAATTGTATCGCGCCTGTAAGGATTCAGTCCAAATATTAGCTTTTGATTCTCTTATCTTGCTGCCTACGCGAGTTAAGAATACCTATACAAAAAAGGTGTATGCCCCTGGTACAGTATTTACACATATTACAAATGCGTAATAAATAAAACCGGCCAAGTGCGAGTCGGGCTCGCGCACGAAGGGTTCCGTACCGTTAAGCAAAAAACGGCAAAAAAAAATACTACATTTGTTGTATGGGAGCCCCACTTAAATATTTATTTTATTATGTTTTTAGTATTTCTTGTTATAGCGGCAACAAAAACATATCATCTGTGAAAATTTCAACTGTCTAGCTATCACGGTTCATGAGATACAGCCTGGTGACAGACGGACAGACAGACAGATAGCGGAGTCTTAGTAATAGGGTCCCGTTTTTACCCTTTGGGTACGGAACCCTAAAAAAATACTAACATGTATTATGTAATTACCACGAATGACTCGTAAATTCTCCAATTGTAAAACAGAACCCATAATATTTCATGTCGCTATAATATTTCACAAATTCACATTATGTTAACATAGGCAGACAGAGACAAATTGCGTAGATTACCGGCCCTTATTCATTTCGACCTTCCCAAGCCTGTCTGGATATATTTATCCCTGTAGAGCGTGTAATTATTACTTGACAACATACGTGATCATTTTTTAAACCGACCACAAAACCGTTTCACATGAAATGATGGTCTTTATATAAAATATATATATATATATATATATATATATATATATCTTTATTTCAGAGCATTCAAAATTCCATAAAACATTGTTTGTACCATCGTTATCGCTACTTAGCGAGCGATTAGCGACCCGCCTCGGCTTCGCACGGGTGCAATGCTGATGTATTACTTATACATATATATAAACCTTCCTCTTGAATCACTATCTATAAAAAAAACAGCATCAAAATCCGTTGCGTAGTTTTAAAGATCTAAGCATACATAGGGACAGACAGACAGCAGGAAGCGACTTTGTTTTATACTATGTAGTGATTGATAATATAGATTTAGATTTAGATAAATTTATTTCATAATACAGATTACATTATAAATTGCAGGCATGTCAATCTACAATAATTCATATTATGATCGTCAAAACAATGATATAATACTTTCAACAATGAACAACAGTTTTATTTCACCAAACCAAAGTCTTTTAAAAATAACCAGTTTTCCAAAAAAACTCCAGCCGTTATGGAGAACATAAATAATATAAGGTCAATACGGTGTGGCATACGAGTTAGTATTATACACGTTTTTAGATAATTCGCGAAATAAATAATAATAACTTCATTGTCGCAATTCAGCAATAGACATGAATGCAGAGAGTGTATCGCCGAGGGCCGAGATATAGTAGTGTTGCGTTGCGTGAATGCCAAACATACGTACTCGTGAACCAGATTACTCAATAAATTGAATTACACGTACATTGCATTTTGACGCCTGCAACCTGCAAAGCGAAATTTCGATTTTGTACACGAAATCCTAGACGCAGATTCGATCCTTCTTTTCAACAACTAAAAGACAATGGCATATGTACCTACAACCCGGAGAATTCAATCTTTCCGTGTAAAACGAGCTACACTGAAAAATAAGGCTAGAAATAACTAGTTTGTCGTTTCGTCGGCTAGGTGTCCAAACTCCAGAAAGTCACTACCTGAATATAAAGAGTCAAGGTTGTAAAATAAATTATGATGCTCTCCTGACCGATTTCGGCCACAGCGACTGTGTGCTCTGGAGTAGGCAATTTTAAATTCGCGTTATTAGCGTAATATATATATAAAAGTCAAGGAATGTAGTAACAATAAGAAGGTCAAGTAGGTAGGTATAGAGTTTGGCCTGAGGAGCATTTTTTATTTGTAACTTTATTTTAAGTTCTTTTATTTTCACGTCACAATAAATAAAACAGTAAATAACATCCATGCATAGATCGTGATCGGCAACGCAGGCTTCGTCAAGTGGACACAAAATCAAATCAGCAACAGGCTTCGTCATCGACTTACAAATGATGTAATCCGCAACAGGCTTTGTCTAGCTTAACCACTAAATTAAACTATTTAGGTTATGGTGCCACCCCGGACCGTAGCCGGCCCAAACGTCCCCATGACACTGGCAGCGTTGCCCCGTTGAATTGCCAAGGAGATCTGTTGGACCAGGTACGATCCGGAGCGAGGATCGCAACCCCTATCTCTCAGTCGCCGACCCAATTCCCACACAAACTCCTTAGCCTCCGCACCCCAAGGTCCTGCAGTCTCCACCGCAACTGGTATAAAATCATACATTGGTTCCAAGGCAGAGTACTTCGTATGCTTCTGTTTAGCCGCATACTCCGCAGCTGAACCAGCAGCACCGATGGTGTGACTCAGATGGGACGGGGCAAAGGTGCTAACACACGTTGCGTCCCATAAGAGGCACCGACCCTTCTGCCAAGGAACCAATGTAAGACCATCTGGCCTTTTGCCATCAGCCCGGCACAATCCCGGAGGCTCCAGGACACAGGGAACATTGGCTGAGACCAAAGCCCTGCGAACTACCTCATTTATCGCATGGTGACGCGAAAAACGCCCAGCGCACCTCTGACAACTAAGGCCATGGTGACCGTCCTCCTGAACCATGGCTCCACATATACACCTATGTACCTCGCAAACCTTCGAACCCAATCGTAAGGCAACCGCAATCCTCAAAGAATCGTTATCTAGTAACGTGCCTAACTGAGGGGAAGGCAACGCATGAAGCCATGCTCCTGATTCGCACCTAGATGCGGCCTTGAGGCGCGCTAAATCTGAGCCAATAGCCTCGCTCAGCAAATCTGCAACCACCTTCTTACATAGGATGTCGTCCCAACCTCTTTGGGTCGCAGGATTGCTTGGCGGTTCCGTACCCTGACAAAACGATGACCACTTGACAAATGCCTCCGCAGCAAAAGGTATCTGGGAATTGCCACCATTGTCAGACAATATTCGAGTGACTAGTCCCAAAGTACCATGTGCCGAGGCAAGGAAAGCTACTACGCCTACTTCACGACACCGACGAACCCCAAGACCCCCGTGACGTACCGGAAGAGCAGCCTGGGTCCACTGCGCCTCATTCAGATGTACATTTAATATTGACTCCAGCGCTAACTTGAGTGTGTCATCTAATTTCGCTACATCGTCATGAAACATCCAGGTGGGAGATGTTCTTAAAATATACATTATCCGAGGCATCGCGAAACAGTTCCGCAGAAGAACAAGCGAGACATGGGCGGATAAATGGCTGAGGTGTATCTGGGCCTTAGCTAAAGCCAACCTTTTCTCTTCCAGAGCCGAACTGACGCCTTCCGGAAATATAGGAGCACCCAAAAGAGAAAAGGTTGACTTTTGCAGGCGTCGCACCCCTGGCAATACCGCCTCAAATCTCGATATGGTATTAGCCTCATCGGAATCGCAACAGAACAGTTCGCATTTGCCCGAATTTATCTCCAAACCGATCCCTCTCAAAGCCGGCACCAGCCTTTCAACATCGTTCAAAACTGTTTGCGGATCACCTCCAATCGTTCCGTCATCCAAATACCACACGTTCAGGGGTGAATCTAAAGATGTGATAACCTTTTGCATGGCCAAGCAAAATATTAATGGACCCAAAGGATCTCCCTGCTGGGCCCCAACCCGCGAGGATAAGTTTTAAGTTTCATAATACTTTGGTTTTCATTAATAGTTAGCTAATTAATTCAGTGTTTATTGCATAATTTTAAAGTTTTACGCAAACTGCCTTAATAATCAAACGGCCTACTAGTGAAACCCAATTCTTCCTTACCAGTTCTGAAGCCCAATCTGCTATTATTAATTAATATACTAAAGAAAGTATAAAATACCCGTTAAATAAGCAAAAAAGCAACTAAGATTAGCTGAAAAACATCCCTTAAGGATAAGTATGCCTTTGTACAGTGTTATTTACTTGTTTTATGGAATAAAGTGTTTTACTACTACCTACTACTAAAATACTCGTACGTCGGAAACGACAACAGACAGATATTTCTTAATTTTGGCCAAAAAATTTGAAGTGCTATGGAGTTTATCCGAAAAGTTATTAATGCAAAACTGCTGTAAAAGCTACTTAGATTCAGTTCAAGCTAAAACAGGTTTTGCACTGCACTAAAGCTACCCATTGCACTGTGGCTACCCTGGCGTCTTTGTTGGTAAAAAAGTTATTAGGCATACCTATGTAAATGCAAATGGCAATTAGGTAGGTAGGTAGGACTCGCCCACCGAGCGTTCCGTACAAATTTAACTTATTTTTTTACTTGTAGTGTAAGCAGATATTACTTGGCAAATTTCATAGCTCTAGATGAACGAGTAAAGTGATCCTACAAGGGTTCCGTTTTTTTCCTTTTGAGTTACGGAACCCTAAAAAAACAATTATGGCTAATTCAGAAATTGTTACTTTTTGAGTAGGTAAGTTAAAAATTACTGTACAGTTGTGGCGTAATATAATACGTGTCGAACCATCATCACGGCCTTATCAGAAGACAGACAACGGCTGGACGTCGCTACCCTTATCAGGCGGTTTCTTGCAAGCTTGGCTAGATCGTCGGGCCGGACCATCAATTTTCCTAACAGCTTGATAGTGCTTAGAGCGAACTTAGTATCATGAAAAAAAAACCTGCCAAGTGCGAGTCGGACTCGCGCACGAAGGGTTCCGTACCATTACGCAAAAAAACGGCAAAAAAATCACTTAAATATTTATTTAATTTTGTTTTTACCATTTGTTGCTATAGCGGCAACAGAAATACATCATCTGTAAAATTTTCAACTAGCTATCACGGTTCATGAGATACAGCCTGGTGACAAACGGACAGACAGACAGACACCGGAGACTTAGTAATAGGGTCCCGTTTTTATCCTTTGGGTACGGAACTCTAAAAATGCTATAAATAAAAAGGCAAACAATTTCAATATTTTTCAAAATTAATACCAGCCTTTGCTATCTTTTCATATACAAATTTGTTTTTTTTTTAATATTCATAAATACAGATAATGAAAGGTTTTTTTAAGTAAGGATTTTATTAAATTCGACTTAACATAAACCATTAAGAAACGATATGAGATTGTTTGATTTATTTTCTTAGAAACAACTTGGGCAATTTTAGAGACAAAAGGAATTAATAGACGAAACTTTTCCTTTTGTTCAGAGTTAAAAGATAGGCTCTACATGAGATCTGATAACTTTTTGACAGTGCGAGCCTTATGGTCTCGTCTTGGGAAAATTTTACATGAAAATGTTTTTGGTGGGACATAATTGTTAAACGGAAGATTATTTTGAATAAATATACATCTGCCGTAGTTATAAATATTTTTACACATTTCATTTTATCTGGTTCTATTCTCGGCTAGATGTAAAATCTTTGTAAGCAGTTTTTATCTTCATAAAACTAATTTAGCCATTGTTTTACTTTCACTTTTAACTACACCTGCACGTATTTATATAGCCGTTAGTATTTTCAGCTATAATATTTTTATAGGTGACCGCCGACACCGTTAGACGTTTTTCAAAAACACCTCACGTAACATCATCGGTTACGTGATGGCAATCTATATGATTTGAAGGTGAAAAATGGCCGGGCTTTGATTTTTTATTGCGAAACGTGACATATCTTGTCACGTTGCGAGGGTAATTAAGGTCAACCGGGGTGATAGGGACAACGCAAACTAACCTATTTGTTGTCGTCCATTTCCCCGTTTTACTCATTTCGACGGTCTAAAAGGGTCGCCGATCGGCATTATCGTCAACACGATAGATCTATTATTATAGTTATATTATATGTAAAACATTTATTAAATGTTCTTTAGTGTTGAAAACTAAACTAAACGAATTTAGTGATTCGTAATACGATGGAGAAGTAAATAAATAAAGAGCGTTAATTTAAACACCGTACAACTCCGCGTGCCTCATTACGAGTATTGTTATAGCGCTGTTTACCTCTATCTAATAAACAGTCTAGAAATTTAAGAAAAATAGGTTAGGGTAAAAATGTCTTATTATATTTAGACTATACGGAATGTAAAGAACTAAAGTTTGAGACAGTTGTACAGAAAAATCAGAAAATGGGTTGTTTCGGTGCGACGCGCGCCACCTGCCGTGTTTTCTTATTGATTGTCATATGGTCGGAATTCGACTAAAAAGGATTTCCTTATTTATAATGGTGGAGAATACAAAAGCGCTTTTTCAAGTTTAAATGAACTTTATTCCATTTAATAATTTACAGTGATCGCGGTACGTGTCGTTGAGTTCGGATCGGGAGCAGAAGAGAGCGAGTTGCCACATACAAATTAAAAGGCAACTGCAAAAATGTTGCTATATAAAAAAAATACTTAAGCTAAGCTTACACTCTATATGTTTTGTATTAAACATAGTTAGGGCCAGGCAATATTACATACAGGTAAATATTGGACCCGCCATTAGGAATCTACATAGGACAAGTTCTTAAAACTACATTACGGGTAAAGGACATAACTTAGTTATGGCTCTACGAAATATCTTATTATTAATTTTAACATCAGCTACCCTTACTAATCCGTCCCTACCAGGGAACGTTTTTACTATTCGAGCCATTGGCCAATTTAATGGAGAGGTGTTCATATCCTTTACTATTACCAAATCACCTTCCTTTAAATTAGTTTGTTGGTATTTCCATTTGGGGCGGCTCTGAAGTTGGGTCAAATAACTTTGAGACCAAGTTTTCCAGAAGTCTTGCTTAAGCTTAGTGCACATTTTCCAAAATGAAACCCGATTTACTGGAGTTTCAGTGAGATCAATTTCTGGATAACTTGTTAAGGCTGCGCCACAAATGAAGTGTCCAGGGGTTATATAATCACAATCATTAGAAATAGCAGCAAGTATAGGTCTACTGTTCAAAATTCCTTCAATATCTATGATTACAGTATTAAATTGCTCATAGGTCAAACATAGATTGCCTACTATTCTTTTGAAGTGGTGTTTTACACTTTTGACACCACTTTCCCAAATTCCTCCAAATGTTGGAGAGTAACTCGGTATCCAATTAAATGTTATATATTTGTCTGAGCAAAATCTGTTGACAGAGTCTCTACAATCTTTGGAGGAGAATAGGTCATACAAGCCATTTAATGTATTACAAGCACCCTTAAAGGTTTTTGCATTATCACAAAATATATTTGTGGGCATGCCACGCCGAGATATAAATCGTTTAAGACATGCTAAGAAAGTTTCAGTCGTGAGATCAGAAACAAGTTCTAAGTGTATCGCTTTTACAGCAAAGCAAACAAAAAGTGCGATATAGCCTTTAGTAATAATAGGTTTTCTAATGCGAGAGACCTTCACGTTAAACGGACCGCAGAAATCAATTCCTACATGCTGAAAGGGTCTGCTCTGAGTGATTCTTTCTTTAGGGAGGTCTCCCATCAACTGCTTTGCTGCTTCAGCCTTCATACGTATACATTTTATACATTTATGCACCACCTTTTTTACCTCTCGTATACCATTTACAAGATGGTGTCTCTGAGATAGAGAGCCTAATACTAGCCTAGCGCCTGCATGCATAAGTCTTAAGTGCTCTCGTTCTATAATAAGATCGGTAATAAAGGAGTTTTTTGGAAGTATAGATGGATGCCGCTTGTCATAAGACAGGTTCTCTGCATTTTGCAGCCTCCCCACGGCCCTAATTACTCCGTTTTTATCTAGGAATGCTAATTGATCACTAATTGTCACAGGCTTATTTTTTGAGAGCAGGACTAATTCTTTATCAAAATGCTCTGCCTGTGTACAACGTAAAATTTTCGTCATAGAGTCACGCAATTCCTTTGCAGTTAAGTTTCTGCTTGTTATTTTGTTGTCTTTGTTCAAGCAGTTATTATAAAATCTGTAAATAAGACCAACCACTTTTTGAAGTTTATTTATGTTGGAATATTTTCTTAATAAATCTAGAGGCTCTAAATTTGCGGTATGGCACAAAATTCCCTCTACATCGTCAGAAGACGCATCCAATGAAGCACTATGCGAGTCTATGCGTGTCATGATATCGTCATGATTAAACTCTTCTAAATTTGTATGTGTATAATTTACATCACAAAGACTAGGCGAACCATGCCACCATAGATCACACTCCTGCAGCTTATGCGGTTCAACTCCCCTTGATAATAAGTCAGCAGGATTATCTTTTGACCTAACATACAGCCATTGTGAGTTTTTAGTAAGCTCTACAATTTGTTTGACTCTATTTTTTACATATACAGTACTTTTTGCTGCCTCAGTCTTGATCCACCACAAAACAATTTGGGAATCACTATAGAGAAATATTTTATGAGGAACTCTATCATTTAAAATCTTACTGACTCTACTTGCCAATTGCGCTAAAAGTAGAGCAGCAGAAAGCTCCAATTGAGGAATAGTGTGAGATTTAGAAAGTGGGGACACACGGCTTTTGGAACATATTAAGTTCACTTGAATCGAGCCATCAGTCATAAAAACTCTTAGGTAGAGACAGCTCCCGAAAGCCTTAATAGATGCATCGGCATACCCTACTAGCTCTACATGTGATACTAATTTATAGTTTACACATCTTTCTATTTTAATTTGACCCATTTGCCTTAAATTTTCCAAAAACTTTGACCAGTATAGGAATTTTTCATTCGGGATTATTGAGTCCCAATCTTTATGCATAGAGCTATGGAGTTCTTGCATGAATAGTTTGGCCACCACGATTACCGGGCCAATTAAACCAAGTGGGTCAAACATTTTCCCTATAAAGCTGAGAATTTTTCTTTTTGTGTTCATTATGTTTGCCTCATCGATTGCAGGGCAAGAGAAAGTCAATTTGTCTGAATTTACCTCGAGTGTAAGACCTAAAGTCTTCACGGTGTCATTTTGACCTATTTCTACACTATCAATTTGTCTGTGCTCAACTGGAATATCGCTCAAGACTGGAGCATGGTTCGAGCACCATTTATGTAACGAGAAACTACCTAATTTCAGAAGCTCTACAATTTGCTTTTTCAGCTCCTGAAGCGTCCCTACATCATCAGCACCAGTAAGCACATCATCAACAAATGTATTTTTATAAATAGCCTGAGCGGCCAAAGGAAACTGATCCTTATGCATATTTGCTAGCTCATTTAGAGCTCTTGTAGCTAAAAATGTGCTCGATTTTAAACCGTATGTAACAGTTTGAAGCTGCAAGCAGTTGATAGGGTCTTTGGGCGACTCGCGCCATAAAATGTTTTGAAGTCCGCGTTGATGTTCATTTATAAAAACATTGCGAAACATCTTTTGAATGTCACAAGTTAAAATAAATGGATAAGTCCTGAACAAAATAAGAATATCAAAGAGCTCACTCTGTACAACAGGTCCGTTCAGCATGACTTGATTCAGCGATGTCCCATTTCTAGATTTCATCGATCCATCGAAGACCACACGATGATGTGAGGTTCGACTCGATGGATTAAAAATACAGTGGTGTCCTAGAAAAAACACAGGACCATTTAAATCATAACCCTCAATATCAACTATCTTTGCATGTCCTAATTCCAGATATAGGTCAATAAATTTTTTATATTGTTCAAATAGCAAAGGATCTTTTTGTAACCTTTTTTCTAACATTATGAATCTATTATAGGCAACAGAAAATGAGTCACCAAGGTCTAACTCTTCCATAGGGAAAGCTAATGGCATATCAACATAAAATCTATTGTCTTTATGTGATACAGAGTCCTGAAATATTTTTTCAGCTTGTATAAATTCATCATTTGTAGATTTTTCCATTTCAGGAAGTTTTTCAGAGAGCCAGAATTGCTCCATTACATTTTCCAATTTTTCACCATCAGATATATTATTAACTAAATTTGTTACAATATTACATGTAGTACCTTCCTCGGGGATACTTCCTCCGACAATATATCCTAACATGGTATTCTGGAATACCGGTCCATTTTCAGTTTTTATGCAGCCCTGCAACAATATAGCAAAATAGATGTTGGCTGCAAGCAACAGAGGAATATCATTTCTTATGTAAAATGTGTCATCAGCTAAAGTTATATTTTGTGGAATATGATATTTAGATACATCTAATGATCTTTGAGGCAGTTTGGAAGTAATTTCATCACTAATATGACATTTCAATATTATTTTAACATTATTCTTACAAGATTGAAGAGTTAAAGTTACATACTCATTTACTTTACATAGTTGTTTACGGAACCCAATAATATTATTTGGCTCAATCATAGGTTTTAGGCCAAGCCTGCTTACCAAATCTGATCTAATAAAACTGCCTTGAGACGCAGTGTCCAGCAATGCCTTGCATACCACCTCTTCATTATTTTTGGTTGCTAATTTTACCTTTATGGTTGGAAGCAAAACACCACTATCGGACACACAATTTAAAATAGTATTAACAGCAATTTCAAACTCACCAGCATCAGATGATAGTGGCTGCTGACTGTCATCATTATTTATTCTGGGCTTCTCCACATTCACATTGCGCTCCTGATGCAGCAATGTGTTGTGGCCCTGTTTACACATTTTACATTTAAAAGTAAATTTACATTTACCATCATGGTTATTGAGGCATACATTACACATGTGTTTTTCAGTTACATAAGATTGCCTCTGAGCAATAGGTAACATTTTAAATATGGGACAATTATATATCTGATGGTCTTTGTTATCACAGTACCTACAGGGCGGCAACGACTTCGATACCACATTTGTAACCTTAGGTATTGATTTGTGAGTACCTTCATAGCAAGTACTTTTATTATAAACATGTTTGGTAGCACCATCATAGTAGGTACTATGTTTATTTGGATGACTATCTTCGAGCGCTATAGCACGCTTTTCTAAATATTCAATGAAACCAGCCATAGTAGGCATGGTGTCAGAGTCCCGGTCTAATTGATATGCCCGGTGTGTGAATTGATCTAACTTTCTAGTCAAAATTGATATTAAAAGCATGTCCCATTTATCGACGGGTTCATCTAAATTTTTTAATGCATGCATCTGTTGATTTATTTGTGAAACAAATGTTCGTATGGAAGCCGCTGTGCCCTTTTGTATATTCGAAATATCTAACAATATACCTATATGGTTTGCAACTAATCTAGCCTTGTTGTCAAATCTCTTTTTTAATAATTGTATTGCTTGTTTATATGACTCGTTCACCAATGGCAAGTTCAGAATAACCGCCAACGCATCCTCTCGTAGGTACTTTCTCAAATAAAAAAGCTTTTGCACATCAGACAGCGAGTTATTCTGATCGATAACAGCAGTAAATAAGTCGAAAAAGGGTTTAAACTTAGTGAAATCCTTTCCATCGTAAAAGGGAATTTCTATTGTGGGCAACTTACATGTGGATGCGTTGTGGCAATCCGAAGTCACTTTTGTGTTTAACATTTTAAGAGAGCTGTTAATTTTTGCTAATATAGAATAGTATTTGTCTTCAATTTCTCCCACCTGTTCACCATCGCCTTCATCAATGCTTAGTATGTCCATTTGCACCTTTTCGTAATCTTTTAAGGTGGAAATGAGCTTCTCTTTTCGCGCCTCTAATATATCGGCGCTGGCGGCTGCCAAACATACGGGATCCTTGACAAAATTGTCGATTCTCGTAATCGTTCCTTTACACTGCGAGCGTATAACGCGTAATTTTTTTAGGTTTTCCGTTTCGGTAGCCATTTTAATTTTTATTTATGACGAACGAATGCACAAACACTTTTAAAGGAAGGCACAACGACGCTGATAGCACTTTGTTTTGATATTTATTGTACGTCAATGTCAAACGTGACAGATGACACAAACTGTCAAAGTCAAAAACCAATGCGAAGTTCCGCAAGATGGCTGCGGGTTGCACAAACTTCACTCCATATTAAAAGTGAGGAATGTCGGTGGTCGAAAAATTCGACTTATACCGAGTTACTTGCGGTTTTTGATGATGCTCTTTTCTCCAATCCGTGTCTGATTTTCGTTCTATTATGGATAGAACGAAGTTCCAGGCCAGCAGCGCTAGCCTAGGCACGACCACGACGAAATCCCAGCCGATATAGACGGCCAGGCAGCTCGCACACGCACTTGCCGCGAACACTACTTTGACGAAAACGTCGAACACTGATTTTACTTTTTCCCTCGAAGGACCACTTGCGCATGGAGAATACAAAAGCGCTTTTTCAAGTTTAAATGAACTTTATTCCATTTAATAATTTACAGTGATCGCGGTACGTGTCGTTGAGTTCGGATCGGGAGCAGAAGAGAGCGAGTTGCCACATACAAATTAAAAGGCAACTGCAAAAATGTTGCTATATAAAAAAAATACTTAAGCTAAGCTTACACTCTATATGTTTTGTATTAAACAAATGGCATGCTGAAAAAGCAACAATTTCCCCTTAAAATTCATTAATATATGAAAGTCAACATTATGACCTACATACTTAAAAATGAATTTAATTGTAGGTATGTTTAGGATACAATCAAATGTCAGATGTTCTCAAAACGATTGAAATATATAATTATCAAGACTAGAACATTTTAAACGTGTTAGTTTTTGGTTGTCATTTTGCGTATTATTGTACCTCTATGGGTGATACTGATATTAGACTGTTCACTCGAATGAACGTTCACTTGAGTGAATGTTTCATTTCTCTTTCATTTCAGTTTACACGGTTTACCAGGAATGAAACAGAAATGAATGTTCACTTGTTAATTTCTTTCATATGGCAGCAAATGAAGTTGTGTATCTTGGGTTATGTTTAGTTTGTGTTCATTTAATCAAAAAAGAAACATTGAAAGTATCAGCCGCAGTAGGTTGGTGCGACCAAAAAGAAATTCATTTCATGCCTTATTATACCTAAGTCGGATGCATAGCTGGCAAAAATAGATAAAATACAATTTACTACTACTACTAATTTTTAACTTGTAGAATCCGAGTAAATGTTATCACTGTGTTCAGGCTAAATTTTTTTTATAATTTGGAGTGCGAGTGAATGAAGAATGAAAATGTGAAACATTGTTGGACCGTTTCATTAATAATTCTTGATTTGGTTCACTTTGTGTTCAGACGTGTCACTTTGAGTGAAATATGCAAAATGAAACACGAAAATGAACACGAAATGGATCGTCTGATATCACCTGAACGGCTAAGCCGGCACTATCAAGTTTCTATCGATACTCAATGCAGCTTTGTTTAGTCTCACGTAGACTTACTGTCAGCGAGAATAGGAGGATCACTGCCGTCAATATCAACACGACACACGTCAATGCCACAAAGCAGAAGGAAAATGGTCTTGCTCTAAACAGGGGAGTTATTACCATCACCGGGTAGTAGAGATGGGTCGGTTCGAGTTATTCGTGAAACGAAACGAAACTGATATTTTTAATTATTGGTTTCCACAGTTTCGTCAAGTGGAAGTACTCTTACTTCCGATCCTCTGATCGATTTATGTTGCATTCTTACCAATGTTTTTACAAAAACAGTTTCTCGTTCTAGCAAGAAACTGTTATTCCGTTTTTGCACGAGAAAGTGTTTTTGAAACGCTTACGGAAAAAAACGCTCAGCGAACGCTTGAATGAAGCTGCGTAAGTGAATGTTTTGCTTACGCATTCTTATAGATTTAACTTTATAAGATCACAATCGAGCCAATTCGAGTTTTAGTTATTCGATCTAATTCCAATATGATACTGATCTGTCAGTGTCCAAAGTGACAATTCTTCAACCAAAAACGTCACTTTTGACACTGACAGACCAGTATCATATCGGAAACAGATCACATAACTAAAACTCGAATTGGCCTATTAGTTGTGTAATTTCAGTGACCTCAGTACCTACTCAGGCCACGGAAATTTTGGTAAAAAGAATACAGATTAGGTACAATTACTAATATCATAGCTAGCCCTCAGGCTAATTTGAAGAATTAATGTTATTTCATAAACTGAAAAAGATGTCATATATTAAAGAAAACGTGACGAAGCCCTCCAGTGGTTATTATTATTTATTTATCGTATGGCAATTATATTTTACACTGTTCATTTATTAGCTAGCTTATAATCTAAATCTACAATTGTCCATATATGTAGGTGATGGCTGCACTCGTTACGGTTTTAAAATCTTCCACTGGGCCAACGTACTTTGTCAGTGGGCACTCCAAGACGATATGCCGAACAGTTTGCTTTGGGCATCCGCATTCGCAGCACTCCTGATCACTCCATCCCCAATTTTTTCGGAGGTACGCACAGTAGCCGATACCTGTTCTCAGACGGTTAAGCATGCACCAGGCCTCCAGTGGTGAAGGCCGGATTCAACCAGCGTCTTTGTTATTTGTGAATATATTCCTGTAATTTCTCTTTTGTTGTGTGGCAATCAATGTTTTCTTATTCTTATTATTATTTTTATTCTTTAGCAATCCGGGCTAGCGCCTTGAATCCCTAGGCCACGCCGCCACGGCGGAACCCGTCCCAATTTCTCGACTATAATATGCCATCTTATGATCTTACTAAAACTAGGCGCTCTTTGACCAACTCTAAGCTCGAGCAGTACGCGCTTGCACCTATACGAATTCCTTACGGAATTACGATATAGCTAAGAGAGACTGGTGCTGCCATCTATACACAAGTTTGGGAAAAAATCAAATTATTTTATTAAATATATAATATCCATTTTTTTTATCCATTTCAGTTTATATTTTATATATAGTAGTGTGACTACTTAAAAAACAAATCAAAATATTTAAGAAAATAATTTTATTTGTTCTCAATGTTGTGTAATGCTATTTTGTTATAATACAAGTTCTTTTTTAAGATATAGGAGGCAAATGAGCAGACGAATCGCCTGATGGTAAGCGATTACCGTCGCCCATGGACACCCGCGACACCAGTGGGGTTGTAAGTGCGCTGCCGGCCTTTAAGATGAAAGTACGCTTTTTTCTTGAAAGTTTGAAGGTCGTGACGGTCCGGAAAAACCGCAGGCGACAGTTCAAGTTTTAAATGTATTAATCTAAATAAGCAATGGGAAGTTAACATGAAGCATATTTTAAAAAACCGGCCAAGTACGAGTCGAACTAGCGCACGAAGGGTTCCGTACCATTACGCAAAAAACGGCAAAAAAATCACGTTTGTTGTATGGGAGCCTCACTTAAATATTTATTTTATTCTGTTTTTAGTATTTGTTGTTATAGCGGCAACAGAAATACATACATCATCTATGAAAATTTCAACTATCTAGCTATCGCGGTTCATGAGATACAGCCTGGTGACAGACAGACGGACAGCGGAGTCTTAGTAATAGGGTCCCGTTTTTACCCTTTGGGTACGGAACCCTAAAAACGCAAAAGCTGTTGGGCATGGAAAAATTGCATTAAGCCAGTGTTGATAGTGACAGGACACGCAAAAAGAACGTCAGTTCAAAATACTTTAGCTGTATTATAAGACCTTATACAGCCACTGAAACTCCAATACAAGTGATTAAAGAATGTTCTGTTCCCACCGAAGAAAGCTTTAACATTTTTAATTCTTATTCATACCTAGCTATTATTTTAGGTAGTACCTTATGCCCTAATAACTCCTTCTAGGCACTAATATCGGCCACCTAATATTTTACTGTTTATATCGTTGCCGATAGTCACATAAGTAGTCAACTATTAGGAAAGGGAGCATTATGAGAGGTTGTGGCTATGCGCTCTATTTTTAAGGCAACAGAACTAAAATAAAATTGTATTTACGCAGCCTATACCTACTATATAAACATAAACGAATTTTACGATCATGAGTGAAAAATACTCTAACCTCGACGCCATTTTTAAATACAAGCGATTTCGCATTACCATATTGACATTTACCGAAGAAGAATCTCCGCCCGCATGATGAATAAACCATATCGGGACCCTCCAGCGTAGTAAGTAGGGTCCCTCGATGTCCGTGCGAAAATATCTAGGGACATATGCTCCGGGCTAAAAAAACATCGCCTTATGGCTTAGGAAAAAGGGTGATTTTTTGTATACACGTTTGTGATAGCTTTCTTTCTTATGACCACAGTTTCAATGCGATAATTGGAAGGTTATTCAATGTGCCGTACTCCCATCATTATTAAGTTATACAATGTTATAGCCAAAATTTACCCATCGGGCTGATGGGTAAATTTGGAAGAGCTCAATAGATATGAGTGAATATACCTATATGTAACACATTTAAGTTCTTCGCCGCTAGCTAATAGCTAAGCAGGAAGTCAGTACATCCTCAGGAGCTCTGAATGGACGTTACGTACCATCAGGCACACCACCTCCAGGTAACATAAATGGTTTCGGTCTTCTGTGAGGTGAATGTAACTTTTTAAGTACTTACAATAAAAATTAATTCTGTTTATTTCTGATTACTAGATAAAATTACACGTCCATTTCGTTTTACGACGATATTCGTATATGAAATCATTAAATAATCACCACACATTCTACACATCTACATTTTTTACCATTAAAACATCTTACGCGACTCAATATTTTTATGAACCAGAAACGTTTCATTACCAAAATGGTGTGAGATCCGCCGCGCATCATCATCTCCATATAATTATCTAGTAGGGTAAACATCTCGATCTTAACTTCGTCAAACATGATTGATGCTCAGCGATTCATCATTATGTTAATACTGCGTCAATATTTAAGCTGGCGCCTAATCATCCATCACGTTATCTCGTCATCCCACTTCTAAGACATGTCAGTGAATTTTGTTTGGAGTATTTTAGTTCCGCACTCTTTCGTTTAAATAGTATTAACTTGCAATGTTGCAACCTAAAAGACTGTATCGTTTAGTATAAAGACAGATATAACCTGGTATAACTGTTGATATGTGTATTATTTTGTATTACTATGTTCTAGGGGTTTGATCTGAGGGTATTTTTAAGCCATATTGCCCATATCTGATATAAGGTTTTTTTTTTTAGGGCCTTTATGATGCTTTCAATATCGTCTAGCAAACTCATCTCTGACAAGCCTATCGAGCTTCATTTGAGACTATTTCACTGACTCCTTGGAACGATTTAAAGAAACAAAAGATTAATAAGCTGCCTAAACATGTTATCTAAGTGTCCTCTTCATGCCATCGTTTAGATTTTTTGATGATTGTAAAAATTCGGATTCGAACCGACGTCTTTAGTAATCCGGGCTAACGCCTTGAACCCCTAGGCCACCCCGCCACGGCGGAATCGGTCCCAATTTCTCGACTACATCTATTCAGTATTCTATCTATATGACATCTATTTCAGTTTATAACTTATATACAGGATGGCTAAAAAATAAGTGCATTTCCGTTGCCAGGAAGGTTTTAGGATTATACTGAGCAGCTTTTAATATGGGACCAACCACGAAATCGCGAAAAAAAATTTTACCCTCCCATAGAAAATGGCCCAGCCAAAATGTATGAAACAGCCAATTCTTTTTTCGGGATTTCGGGGTTACTAAAAGTTGCTCATGTTAAACAAGTGCAAACGTATAGGAGCGGCCTTTGTCGCGAATATCGCGAATCGTTTAATAGTTGCCAGCGTCATGGAGTAGATGGCGCTCGATATCACGTTTAAGTTAAATAACCGCTTCTAGGTTGTGGTGATTTTTGAGGGTAAGACAAGAGGGTATACGCCCGAACGACAGCAGGAAAAGGGGGTTGTGTGCGAACAAATCTACGAAAAGAGTGATATTTGCTTTTGGACCTATTCAAGAACTTCAAGAAGGGTTTCGTCCGAAGATATTAGTAATTCAGAATAATAGAACACATTGTAGTTACACGAAAGTGTAACCACTCATCATATGAACTTAAAGTAAACTTAGTGTGCGGAATGGGGTCGCTATAAGGGGAGGATGGAGGCGACTATGAAGCTTAAGTAACCAGATGGATAATCAGGTGAAACTCATGTTATACTTATGTAGGTAATAAAGTAGGACACCAGCAATCAGTTATCATCTCACTAAATAACGTCCAGGCCTCGTATAGGTATGTAGTATGTTTACATATCGCTTTCCAGTATCAGTAAAGGCATCAGCTCATTCAATAGGTTTATAAGTATAGTGAGCTTGACGACAGCCTTAGTGCACGCTGCTCAAATCACTTGTGAGCCCGACGCCACGCTGCACGCCCCGCCGAACGCTCCGCTTTGAGCGCCCACTCAGGCCTTACACTTAGGGCCTGTTTACATTTTGATTAGTGTTTAGTATGAGTTTATACATAATTGCTACTGAACGCAAGTACTATCTCGGACGATCGATATTCAGAATGTCATTGATATGTCTTAGTTTTCAATTGTTTAGTGGACTTATATTATAACAATGTCCGTTACAACAACGCTATTAATTACTTTTTACGAAAAAAGAAAGAAAAAAATTAACAATGCCATTCAGTTTCCTTAAATGTACATAGCCATACCTTGAAGTTAACAGAGTTTAAAAAAACACCGAGTATGTATTAAGTTAGTATGATGAAAATCATGAGCAAAAGATTGTATGATGTAGGTATATAATAAAAGTATGCGGAATACTGGTATGCCACTTGTGTCGCCTAACGCAAATTTAACTATGGGAAAAAAGTTTGGGAAGTAATCATTTGGGATAAAATTCCATTGGTAAATCAAACTAAACGCTATTTGCCAATTAAAAAGCCGTTAACGCGCAAAACCGACGTAAACCCGAGCCCTGATGTTTCTAATCGATCCTGTCTTCACTTAATTCAGCATGAATTAGCGAATTTACGAGTTCTCCTAATTGTTTTTCGTCAGCGGAATGTTCAATTTGTAGACAAATAGCTTCGACGTTGCTACAGACGAATCCGTTTGTATAAAAGGATTATTACAAGAGCGCCTTAACGGGTACGTATGAAAGTTTCATTAATTACGTTTTTAAGTGATGAGAAAATGGCAAAAACGGATCACTCACGTATGTACACCGATTCGACTCACTATATACGTTTTGATAAGGTAACCGTGCCGGCGAAAGAAAAGTTTGTGACTCATCGAAAAGTACGGGAGGCTCTCGAAATTAGTCGTCATCCGAATTTTAACCGTGATTGGGGTTTATCAGTGCCTCCGAGCTGGAAAACTGCAGTTTTGGTTGCTACGTCGGTGGACACTGGACAGTGTGGACGAGCCATTAGCGAATGACGTAGTTAGTGTTGTGTGCAACCCATTATTTGACAATAATGCCGTAAACGAGGAGTTTCTCGCCTCCGCTGCCGCCACCGGCGCCCGCGCCGTCATCGGGCGCGGAGGGCTGCGGCTCGCAGTCTGCGCCGATCCACCAACGCAAGCTCCTGACGACACTCTCGGTACGGAGTCAAACATGTCGAGCGTTCTTGGACTTAAAATACGTGAGTGACCCGTTTTTAATATATTTAAGATGAGAAAATGGGGTCAACTCCGGCTCGTTACAAATGAGTTTCTTAGATTTATGCGCAAAATATTATTTATGCCAAATGGATTACAGGCAGATCAAGAAGGAGATGGCGGGACGTCTTGAAAGCATTCTACCCGAATTATTGGGAAAATACAAGCAACAGGGTCGAGTGGAGGAAGGCCTCGTGGTCTTAGTGCAGCAGTGGGACACTAAATTAGGCTAATACATATATTTACCAGTTGCTCTTCAATCAAGGAAATGCCGTCGGGCTCCAAGGATGCTACCGCGAAAGCGCTAAGCAGACGAGTAGCATTTAAGTCATTAAAAATGAAGGTATATTTCGCATTTAACGGGTTATTCATCATTCATTTGTTCATCATCAATCATAAATACTTATAAACGCCGGACGGAACACAGTTATAGAATGCGTATAGATTTAATTATTAAACGGGTACAATCTAATTATATACATTTGTCGATAATCGACAGGTTATCGCTTGTAGTATTTTATAATCGATGCGATCTTCATGCAAAAAATCCATTACTTTCCCCAGGTAAATACATACGTCTTTTCTATACGCCCACATAATGTTCAGCAAACAAATCTTAAATATGTCCCCTAACAATCCAAATGTCGCTTGTCATTCTAGTCTTGTTGAACTGTGAATTGCAAAATTGGTGTAGTGACTATTTGTCTTCCAGACGACGGTGCGACAAGGGACAAGGAATCTTTACATTTCCGCACTAGGATACAAATGACTTAAGGAACACTGTTTGAATATCCAATTCGTTAACGCTTTGAAGGATGGGAGGTCTTTTCGGCAATAGATAGTTTGCTTAATTGGAACACCATTAGTGATCGTTTTCGGCGTGTTAATTGCCTATTTGTTGTCTGGGTGTTGTAACAAGTTATGTACCAAACTGTTGATTGCTATTTCCAACATCCTGTGATCTTAATGTGATTGAGATACTCGTATGTTTAAACTAGACATGTCAAAACATAAAGGTAACCGATTTCAAAGTATCGATTATATTGTCTGTTATTCTTAAAGTTTTACTACTATAATTAGGAATGTCTAAACTCCATAATTTATAAACTGATTTAGAGAAATATTTCTTTATCGAAGGTTATAAGTTTAGGTTGGTCCGATTATTTTCGAGACCTAGCTCTGATAATGACATTCCATAGGAGATCTAGGGAGTTACCGATATGAGGAACACTTCATATTCAGGGGAATAGTTCCTCATATCAGTAACCCCATGACCATAAGCGCTGTCAATCTTCGTATCGAAAGTTAAAAAGTAAATTTATATTTTTTTCTTAATTCATATGTTTATTACTATTTTTATAAATTGCTTGTCTGGTTTTCTATCCTCAAAAACAAAGCCTCGTTTAGTTTTGTATGATATTCTCCCTTACGGCATTAAGTCACTATAATGTCTAATAAAGTCTAACCCCCTTAATCATAAACGCGCTACAAGCCTCAGTTAGTTAATTTATATTTTATCCCTTTCGTACAAATACATAAGACAAACCATTCATAGCTAATTGAGACTTGTAGCGCATTCATGATGGGAGTAAATAAATAAATTAAATCAAACTCTGGTTGATCAGCAAAGTGCAAGTTGGATAAAGAGAATAAATAGTCCAGTCAACCTTCAACTTCAAAAAAGGCTACATAGATAATAGTTATTTGTTTTACAAGGGGGCAAAGTTGTTGTTTAACCTCTTGTGCTAATATTGATATTTATACCCGAGGGTTTCAAGGCACGAGGGTTAAACAAATTTTGCCACCGAATTAAACACAAAAAATTTCTCCACACCAACACAAGGAAAATACTAATTGTAAAATATCAAACAAAATCAAAGCAAATCGATTCAAAATGAATGTTATTAAATATTTATTATTAAAAATCATCATTTAAAAGGAAATTTTACCAGCAAACATAAGAAAATAACTCAACATTTGCATTTGATTACACATGTGAATAAAATGCAACTTTCTTATCAGTTTTTGAACAATCTTGAGAGAGCTGGTGTGGTGAAAATTTAATTATCCACCAAAAAACCACGAACCGAAGCGAAAGGCAAAAGGCGAGTCACTTAAGTATTTAATTTGTAAATCTTATCCCCTCTCGAATTTAATTTAGCCCATAGCGGGCATCATAAATCACCAATCAAACGCAGGCGTATTCTGCAAGCGAGTGATTGGCTGATGAAAAATGATCGAAGACGCCTCTGTCTTTGGCTTAAGGTATTTATATAGGTACGAGGTACGAGGACAGAGAATTGAGGAAGATATCTAAGATTTTATACTATTTATACTACGTGTTTATCAGATTACAATACAGTAAATAAGTAAAGCCTCGTGTTTAACTTCCGTGTTGTTCGCATTCAAAACAAATTTATTTGTCAAATCGAAAACATTATTTAAAAATAAGATCTATCCTGTTACATATAATCAATATATAATTAACAGCGGAATGTCGTTAGCTAGTTTGTAGCCGGTACAACGACATGTAGCGAGAAATTGGGACATCAAAAATAATATCAATAATCCCTGTACATTTTATGATAACAGGCCGTTAGCTAGTTTGTCGTGGGAACAGCGACATCTAGCGAATGATTAGGTAAGGGATATACGTTGTACGCACCAGTTTGTGGCCAGTACAGCGACATCTAGCACAGAATCTTATTACTAAACATTAATCTTAACAGTTTATATAAGTTTGTTTAACACCTCGTGTACCTACAAAATGTAGGTGAAGGTTGATGAAAAGAGACCGAGAGGTCGCAGTCCAACCAGATGGTCCGACCAAATCCGCTCAACTCTCGACACTAAGCTACATGTTTGCTTTCCATGACGCCAAGGACAGACACAGATAGAGGTGCATCATCAATGAGAAATGGTTTTCCCATTAGGGGAATCACGACCCTGAGCAATAAGGAATACGACGCGAGGAGGAGGATCTACAGTGACACCTCCATTTCTTCGTGTCCTTATTACATGTTACTATTATCGTCTAGCCGCCCAAAAATAAAAAATTACCAAGATGCAATTCTGATTTTTCAAAAAAACCGGCCAAGTGCGAGTCGGACTCCGTACCATTACGAAAATAACGGCAAAAAAATCACGTTTGTTGTATGGGAGCCCCACTTAAATATTTATTTTATTCTGTTTTTATTTTTTGTTGTTATAGCGGCAACAGAAATACATCATCTGTGAAAATTTCAACTGTCTAGCTATCAACGGTTCATGAGATACAGCCTGGTGACAGACAGACAGACAGACAGACTGACAGACAGACAGCGGAGTCTTACTAAAAAGAAAGATTTAAAATACTATGGAATGAGAGATAGGTCTCCGGGTGGCTGGTATTATTATTATAGGCATATTATTATATTTCGTACGAAATACTCGTGTATCTTTATTTATGTTACTACCCACTACAAAATTGTATTTGACGCGTACCTGTATGTTACCAATAAAGTTTATCTTATCTTACCTTATGTTGCCCACTTAATGCCTAGCAGGCCTCACACTTGTTAGCCACTGCTATTATTTAAAAAGTTGAATACATGGTCGGGTAAAGATCAATACCTAAAGTCCTCGACGGATGTCGAACGCCTAACATGCCTACTTCCCTACTAAAATGCGAAAGTAACTCTGTCTGACTGTCTGTCTGTCTATCTGTCTATCTGTCTGTCTGTATGTCTCACTGTCTGTTAAATCTTCACGCTTAAAACGCTGAACCGATTTAAATGATGGAAATAGTTTGAAGCCCGAGGAAAAACATAGGATCATTTTATTAATCATCATCATCATCATCATTCCACGCACGCCATATTTAAATTGCAGCTGTCAGAACTTTAGCACGTGTAAAGTCCCATAGAAGTCTTTATGTCGCTCTGCCGAAATAGGTAGGCTGTCAAAATTTTAAGCTAACCAACTTTGTTCTTGTCCAATACTTTGTAATTAAGCGTAAACATTTATGGCTCCTCTACACGATGGGCCATCATACTGGCTGGTATGAATAAAAAAAAAAAATTAAATTTCATCGGACTGAATAAGTATAAAAGCACTGGTGGCCTAGCGGTAAGAGTAATCCGGAGGTTGCTGGTTCAAACCCCGACTCGTACCAATGAGTTTTTCGAACATATGTAGGTAACAAATATCATTTGATATTTAAAAATCCCAATAAGGCCGTTTCCCCTCTGGTTTGGAAGGTCAGATGGCAGGCTTGCGTAAAACCTAATGTCTGCGTCTATTCTAGCTAGGCTTCCATGAGCAGAAGTAAATGCCGGGATAGCGCGAGGAAGAAGAAGAACTGAATAAGTAGGTTCTGTAGCAAGGACCGTGAGGCTTAGGAAGCTAATACAGTTACTATCATATACCAGAGTGCCCAAAGTGTTTAAAAATATCAATGTTCATATGAGATGAACAAAGCCTCTTTTATCGAGGCGTTAATGTTCATGTGCTGATATTTTGAATACCTTGGCCGCTCCGATATATCTGATGGCGACTGCAAACGAGTGCCAGTGCACATTATTATTCATGTAAAATTATAATTCGCCCCGTCTGTCAAAGCAAGGAGCATACATTTTAATATTTTTGAAATCGGGCACGATTGTGTAGGCGGCGCGGCGTCTAAAATAGCATCAACAAAAATATTGAATACTAGCGACCCGCCCCGGCTTCGCACGGGTTACGCAAAACCTTCACAAATTATACACTAAAACATTCCTCAAGAATGACTCTATTGATAGGTGAAAGCCGCATCAAAATCCGTTGCGTAGTTTTAAAGATCTAAGCATACATAGGGACAGACAGACAGCGGTAAGCGACTTTGTTTCATACTATATTGATACTATTTATTTCATACTATACTGTAGTGATAAAGAAATGCAATAATCAAAAATTTATAATAGTTAAAGAATAAATGTTAAATAATTGTAATTTAAGAAGGAAAAATAGAGGGAAAGAAGAAGAGGAAGACCGAGGATAAATTATTTTAACCAAATAAAAGAAAAGGTTCAGGTCGTGTTATACCAGAAAGTTAAGGAGTTGGCAGAGGAGTGGACGAGTTGAAGATTGCTACACCGACAAGAGCACAGCTCTTAAATATAAAGAAGAAGTTGTGACCTGTAATATTTATGTACCAATAAATTATGTGTATGCCTATTTTAAATATATGTAATTAGTTTGCGTGTAAACAAAACTCACCCTTACTAAGCCGGCTCTCTGCACTACACCTTACACAATTATGGTTCCTATTCACGTGCGTGTTAAAAATTTACACAGGGCAATTACTCATGTCCTTGTATGACCTAAACTATTCTTAGAACGCAAGTTACACGAGTACGATCATGTTAATCACATGTATCATGTTACTATAATAACGGTCGCAAGTTTCCTAATAAAAAAATTTAGGGTCCATTACCGGCTAACCTGAGGAAGGCATTATTTTAAGGGTCCCCGGCAAGCTCGGTTCTCCATACAAACGTAGTTACGCTCTCATTTTAAAACGACTAGCTAGATTGCTCTGAAACTTTGTACTTACAATGGGATAAGGTATATCTAGGTCTGTAATAGGTTTATGTAGCTTCAGATACCATATAATATATCTATCTTTGGTTATATTGAGATTTTGGAGAGGCGTATGCCCAACAGTGGGCGCATACTCGCTGAGGAAGAAGAAGAAGAAGAAGTTATATCTATGTCTGTAATTAGTTTATGCAGCTTCAGATACCATAGTTAAAAAATACAGCGAATTTAAGTTTTTCATACAAAACTTGTTTTTGCTCTATTTCGTTTGTTTTATAAACTGGAGCTATATAAACTAATTTCAGACCTAGATATACCTCATGTCATTGTATGTGCAAAGTTTCATTAGACGCCGAAGTGGTAATCTAAATCTATAGGTACCTACAGTCAGCTGCAGAGATAGTTGACCCCCTCTGCAAACTTTTTTTTATGCAGGGGGGTCAGTTATTTGAATTAGCCTAATAGTCTTAATTTGTAAGTATTTATAGCAACATACAATGAAGAGTCGTGGAATGTTTTAGGCCAAATACATTCCACTACTCTTCTCTTTCCGCACAGATTAACAGAGTATTTAGGAACTAAATACCGAAACTAAACATCAGTTTCAAATTTAGGAATGTATGAGTACCTACCTAACTGCTACGGTAATTTCATTTTAGTTGGACACGTGCAATAGAATATTTAGAAGCAAGTTCGTTCAACCAGCCACGTTGGGGCTAACGATAAACAGTGTCCTTATATTAGGATAGCCATCATTGAAAGCGAAAAGGATACTTTCTTGTGTTGACGTTGGGATCATATTAAATTTGCAAACTTACATGAATAAAGCCCCATTTAGACGGGTCAACTTGCATGCGATTTTTGTTACATTGCGGTATATTTTTAGTCAATCGACTGAATTCAATTTACTCTGTAGTTAGCAACGTATATTGCATGCAAGTTCTTGAACCGTCTCAACGGGACTTAACCCTTTGACCGCTTTAAATGTCATAAACGCAAACATCACTCAAACGCCAAAGTCCCGGTCGCAAGGGAGCTAATGTAAAACCTTACTTGAAAGTGTGAAGGTTACTTTGACAGCGTCCGCCATAACACCTATAGTTGTCCATGGCGCTAGGATGGACTAATAACGACGACTTTAGGTGTTCTTGGCGACTATTTAGGACTAAATATCTGTGTATCTGACCTTAGGTCGTTAGTTCGTTTCTAGTCCTAAGCGCTATACGCACAACTCCAAACAACTCGGGGTTGAAACTGTTGAAAGTTAATACCCGTCGACTGTCTATTTCTCACATTGCTCTCGCATCTGACAGCTATTACTACTTCGTGCAACGAAACGTCAGTAATAAGAAACTTAGGGTCTAGTCTTGAAATCGCTTTCGACGTTTTGAGATTAGATTTCAAACTGCACAAGCTTACTCGTAACTGGATCATACACAGAGGCTATAAAAACAACAAATAAATTGATAAGTCGATCCCAAATCAAATCCCAATTATTTTAGCTGAATGGGATTGGGATCATCACCAATCTATTTACGCATCCTTTGAGAACAAACCTTTCTCCTTCGAGTGCCCTTCAGTTAACCCAACCCGGACTGGGGTTCAAATACACATTTCCAAATTGTTTGCAGTACGTGACGTACACGCTTGCGTTAAGTGTCATTTTGTATGGGATTTTGAGTTTCCATAACTTCCCGCTTGGCGCGCTATTCACTATCCCATACAAAAATAGACATAAAGCAAACACGAACGCACGTCACGCTATCGAAAGAAATTTATACTAGGGGTTCTGAAGCTTGGACTGAAAGAAAGCGAATAACTGATGAGGTACACATTCAGGATTTGTCTTGTATCCACGCTTTGCGATTGAAAATCCCTTGTAAATGAATAATGCAAGGGCTGTTGCAGTTTCAGTTGTATAAATAAATAATATATCAAACACATAACATGGTTAATGGCTTATTTAGCGCTGGAAGCCACCGGCAACATGCTGGGATGAGGCCCTTTCGTGGCACTTTAATCTTATTCTTTGTTTTATTTTATAGTATTATGTAATGTCGCGCTTGTTTGTGATTACGAATAAAATTTTATTCTATTCTATTCTATTCAATTTTATTTAAGTAAAGAAACAGAAGAAGATCGACATGAAGAACAATTCAGTATCAATTAACTAGAATATTCGTTAAATAATTTCACGGTTTAGACTCACTTCATGTCTCACAACAGTTTAAATTCGAGAATATTCGAATATTCTCTTTTTCACGGTTCCTACCTACAAACATAGATACTTATCTTATTTTCACCATACCAATTGGTAAAGGCCCTCTTGATTGTTCAAAGACCAATGAGAATAACTCGCTACGCTCGTGGTTAAATTTTGGAATCTTTCGCTTGCTAGGGTATCAATGTTAGCATGAGCGGTTAAACAACAACTTGTAAAACAGATAACTATTTCTTGTGTCTAAAAATCGCGCCTGAATCAACTTCTGCTGTTTTTCGCTTTCGGTATCTTAGAACCTGATAATTCGCCCCGTAAGCTGACTATTACATTGTTTTGCTTGTATTCCCACACCGTTTGGGATCATGTTCTGATTTTGTGTATTACAAACCTAATACTTGTGCCCGGAAGTGTCCTGGGAATGCCATTTGTCTCGGCCTCGTGTCCATATTATACCGAGATTTTAACAGACAAAGGAAGTCCCAGGACAATCGAACCATCTTGGAAAATAATGAGATTCTCGGATCAAAGAGGGAGCAAAGATAGTTATTTTCTCAGACTAATTTTAACTTCTCTTCTTGGGTAAGAGTTGACTTTTTCTTTGTTTTTAAGACTGCATCGACCGTCCAGTGGCGCCCTCATTGGGAGAATTGTGTTTTCTAATAAACCGATTAATTTATGTATAAATTGGTATATTACTATGGGTTGTCCTACTGATTCTCCAACTTTTGGTAATTGTCATATAAGTAGTTTTATTTTTCTTATTTCATGCTTTAATACCTAAACGGGTAAATTTGGCCACCATTAGCCGTTTAGTTTGAACTTGTCTGCATAAACACAAATAAGTGCTCTTACCAGGATTCGAACCTCCTGCTTCCTAGGCAGGATAACTGTTTTCTAAAATAAATATTGAAAACCTTATTCTTTTGAATCTGGACATTCTTGGGCTCATTCTACTCGGAATCGACAGCTTTCTCCATCCCACCTTTAAAAAAGATGTCCCAAAATGTCCATTCCATTACGTCACGTTTTAGTGCAAAATTTTTTTTAACTTATGTGCGTGACGCGTGTACATTCCACAATGTACACTTTTTATACAAATTTTTGGGACATATTTTTTTTATCATCAGGATTTAATATGCTAGTGATTCCGAGTTGAAAGAACCCAAAAACACCAGGATCTGTGAGAATCAGGTTTTCAATATTTAATTTAGAAAACGGACAACTACCGACTGGGCTAGAATGCCATAAAGCTGCAGAGTTAAGTCACCCCCCTGCATAGAAATTTGTTTACTGTACATTGATTATGCATGATAGAAAAGAAATCAGCACATACCTAAATTATCTAGGGTTCCTTACCTCAAAAGGAAAAAACGGAACCCTTATAGGATCACTCGTGCGTCTGTCTGTCCGTCTGTCACAGCCCATTTGCTCCGAAACTTCGGACCAATTGATTTGAAATTTGGTATAGATATGTAAGTCTGCGACCCAAAGACGGACATGTAACGTCAAAAATGAATTACAAACATAGGGGACAATTTTGGGGGGTAAATAACAAAATTAAAAAACAAAGTTTTGCAAACTGTGTTGTCTTACATATCAAATGAAACGACTCGCTTTGAGAATCTAAGTTGTTTTTTTATAATTTTTGGATAAACAGTTTAGAAGTTATTCAAGAAAATAGGCAAAAAATTACAATTCCCCCCCCCCCCCCCCCGCCCTTTATCTCCGAAACTGCTAAGTTAAAAAATACACAAAATAGTTCTTTGAACCCTTGAAACGCGAGTCTGTCTCGCACTTGACCGACTTTTTAAATAATAGGTACATTTGTCGTTACATTATTTTCACGTGAATAAAAGACCCCGGCCTTGTCCAAAAGTATTAACCACCCACGCGTCTTAATAAAAAATTCAGGCGTTAATAGACTTTCTATTTCTATTTTATAGTTCTGAGTTCGAGAAAAATCGCGACCAAAAATTTAAAAGCTCTTTTGGCGGTCGAACAAACCTTTAGGTTGTAAGTTCTGTAATCGTTTTGATAGAGTTAGACCAAGATAAGTCTGCAACGATTTTGATAGCACACGCAGTGCAAGTGGAATTTATACTTCATAATTTCATAGAAGTTTGATATTTAAAATAACACGCACTGCGTGTGCTATCAAAATCATTGCAGATTTATCTTGGTCTGACTCTATCAATTTTCTCTATTCGACCATTTTAATGGTGCGTTTTCGAATGGGAGGTAAGGGCGATGGAACAGGCCCCGTAGACAACATGCCAATCGCTAACGCTCCGTAGCGAACGAAACGCAACTTTCATTGTCACACTAATATGGAAGAGTGGTAGAGAGACACAAAGCGATTCGATGGCGAAGCGATAGCGATTGTCACCTTGGCTAGGCCGCCAGGACATTCCTTACAATCGGTGTTAAAATTGTTTTCACCGCAGCAGCTCGCAAGGGCTCTTTTTCTTCAAAAACTGATGAAAAAATTGGATTTTAAATTATTGATTGATTGACATATTATAAGTGCATGGAAGCCCTCGATTCACTCAGTCAATATACCTACTCGTATCCACTTAAATTAGTCCTCAAATAGAATTCAGTTGTGTTAAGTCAGTTCAGAGAGCACGAAATCTGACCGGGCTAAACGGCTGCGACCATCGATCGGCCGTTCCGCAGGCCGGTCACGTCTCTCTTCGATCCTAATATAATTAGGAGGAGGACCACCTTGCTTTGGACCCGTTCACAGATCTTATCTGCTAGACTCAATTCCTGCAAATCTATTGCCTTACTATGACATAGATATTATCAAATCGAGAGTGAATTATCTTAGGTAAGAATATTCCATCCTAGACCACATCAGCACTAAACTTACCATCAGGTGAAATTGTAGTCAAAATTCAATAAAAAATAGATGGAGCATAAATGAAAACTCGCAGCTATCATCATATCTATTAGCGCTCTAAGACTAATTTAGTATGAGAGCGTCAATGGTCAATGACACATGGTCGCGTTCATTGACACATGGTCGCGTTCATAATTATAAATTGTCTCTGAATTCTGTTTTTCTTTTTTCTCTTGTATATTTGTTTATGTCGTTTGTTTCTTGTGTATGTCGTTTGTATTTTGAATGCGTCCAAGTCATCCCGGTATTTCCTCTTCAGTCTGCCTGCATCCCGGCCTGCACCATGGTGTTCCGTGGGTCCCACTCAGTATAATTAGATTTATGTACCGTAATACCGAGTCATAGTGAAATCCCGCTAGATCTCATTACTGTCACTGTGACAAACTACGACATGGCAACGAAATCAAATTTCTTGAAAGTACTTTGGTTAAGTGTACACGAGTAGGTATAATGCTTCATAATGCGGAGTCTTTAGAAGGTAGTCTATGGAGCCGTTCATTGTAATATTTAACAACTCGACTACCTACGGCGACGAGTCACTTGGTGTGCGTTTAAAGCCGGGTAGCCTAAAGCCCGTCACAGACGGAGCGATATTATACCAAAAGATATCTTATAGCAAGGCATCTTAAGATACCTTGCTATAGTATAGCTCTTTTTTTACGATATATTTTGGTATATTTCGTCTCTCTAACAATGTAGGTGCTAGACAGTAGAGAGCGATGTGTTGTCGTGTGTGGTGCTTAGCTATACTATAAGATATCTCACGGCATCTTAAGGTATCTTAAGATTTACGATATATTAATGTAGGAAGTGAATGCGAAAGTAAAACTCACTTTTAAACTGAACTTGGTATATAAAAAAAACTATTTAAAGAAATATCAAAAATTGACATAACGGCACGTCTTTCTAGTTAGCTCTCGGAAACATATCCCAATGGCGGAAGGCCTGCACCTTATTATCTAAAAAAGACAACTCACTCATGCTATCTATCTCATTCACTCTCAATACGTCATTCATATGTTCAAAAAAAACGACGAAGCGCTGCGAGAGGAGGTAGGTAGTGCCCTTGCACTTCGCTTTACTCACTACCGTGTCCCCAGATGAATAATGATACTATATTGTTCCTGTATCAACCGTTTGTAAACAAATTAACTACTGTCAACCGTGTTTGAGATGCGCGTCAATCACCAAGGCGATTGTTAAGGTCATATCAAAACCAGTTCAACAACCATAACAAATTGTTAAATTTAAATCGATCTCCAGGTAAGTATCTATCTACTCCTGCACGGGGAAACAAAACGAACAGTTTATAATTGCTCATTATATGTGATTCTGCATAAACATAAACTCAAAGGCCAAAACAGCTGAAGCAGATAAATGAAACCGCAACCTCCTCGAGACGAGCCCGTTTATTGTTTCAACAGAATGCACAGCTTTAAATAAAACTATGCAACTTCGCAATTAATGACTCGAATTATAATAAGAAACTGTTATGTTATTGTAGCATATCACAATAGGCTTGATGACAAATTTTTATTTATGGTATCAATCGATCAGGATTGTTTTTGGGATCAAATTTAATGTCTATATGGGACCCATTGCATTAAAGCAATACAAAAGTCAGAAATGATAGTCAAAGTCCGATAGTCGTACTTCACTCGCGAAACGCTCCTAACAAAACGATAAGTGAACGTGACGTCAAGGTCACTGTGAGCCCATCTTGAACGTATGGAAAATAAGTAAAATTGCGATTTTGCCGGTGAAATATTGCGTTTATGCATATAGTTGCATTACAATTTTTTTTTAGATAAAATGCAAGGAATCGAATGGTATCTCTATTTCATTACTTTTTGCAAGTAAAAAAAAAACTTTAAATTTTGAACCTTTTAGATCCTGTATTTTTTTATCATTTCCATATATTATTTTAATATCCACATTATTGTGATAAATTGCTCATTTGCTATCTATTTTACTAGATTTTTTTATAAAATTCAACATGTGTCATCATCCCTATACTACATGTATGTAGCCATAGATATACTATATGAATATGAGAGCATGCCGCTTGAGTTCGACTATGGCGTCAGTTGTGAATAAACCGCCAATGAAGTCACATCGTGTTTCTTTATATCGCCATATATATGTATACATACCATTTGGCGCAGTCGGCAGGATACGAACCTATGCTCCCAAATGTCATTAATATAATATTAGGTAGGTATTCCTATTCTATCGTTTTTAAGCGACTTAACCCTTTATAGAGTACAATAAGATTATTATGAATAGTAGAAAATGTTAAGTTTTGAATGATTCACGGTTAGTTTCACTAGACTTATATTGACCGGGATATAGACCCCCCGTGAACACCCCCACAACGACAACATGCCTGTGAACAAGATGCATATAACTGCGTCGAAATATCGGGAGCTCATAAACAATACAAAAGGTAATCACGGTCTTTATCCCGGTCAATATAAGTCGTAGTACTAGTAGATAATATTACCATCCTATAACGTCATCTTTTTGTATTTCTCGAGCGAAGCAATTATTAGGCAATCAGACAATGAGGCCCCAATTAAGGATTTCTTTAACTTTGTCCGTAAAAGGGGTAAAGATGTTTTAATTAAGTTATTTTTAGTGTTCCGTGCAAAACTTTGTTTTGACAAACGGAACACTTATGGGATCACTTCGGTCTTGCAAATCAGTTAAAACCTCAATACTACGTACGGTACGCTAACGCGCTCGTAACACCATTGGAGGTGCAAGTGTCCACAGGCTCTTTACTATTAGATACCTAAGCCTTAATCTTTTGAACGCCAATAACACCTAAAATCGTCGTAAGTAGTCGTACCCATAGCGCCATGAACAAGTGTTATAGCGTACTCTCTCAAAGTAACCTTCACACTTTTAAGTAAAGTTTACATTAGCTCGCTTACGCCCGTGACTTTGGCGTGTTAGCGACGTTTTTGTTTATGACGTAAAGCCGCCGCCGTCTTACACTTACAATGTCTAAAATATAATCATATTTAGTTGCATGTCTTCGATAAAATTCCTCGGCAAAAATTAATAGAGAAGCCTCAAAATTGTTTGTACCAAAGTTATGTTTTACGAATAAATATACCGCCTTCATTTATTATCAAAGGATTTGTTTGCCATAATTTGTATACGCTGGCCCAAAGGAATTCTTAAACAAAATCGAAACTGGAATAAACATAATGAATTTTCCTTCAAAGGCCTGCACAAAGGATGTGACATCTTCCACTGAAATAAATCAGGAAAAGATAAAACAGTGTAAATTGTACTCTGAAGATCATCATCATTAACATAAGTTATTCTCTTGTCAGTGGAGTATCTTCCAGCTTTCCCTATCCTGCGCCAGCTCTTTGAGTTTTTGATACGACACTCTCAAGGTCTCAAGGTGACTCGACGACTCTGAAGGTAGCATTACGATATATAACTTTACTGTGGATTGTGTTCTTAAGGCCAGAGCACACCGGCTGCGTGTGCGTACTTATATTATATATGCATATTGTCTTTCTTTCTACACCTGTCAACTGTGGGTCAGGTACAGCAGGAAAACGTACAGCGCCATCCGTGTGCAGTATAATAATATATTCCGGACACTGATGGGGCTGCCGCGTTCCTGCAGTGCCTCCACCATGTTCGCGGAAGCCAGAATTCCTGACTTCTTCGCAGTGATACGCGCGCGCATTGCTTCCTTCTGGGAGGGTATGCGCCGCTCGCAAAACACCATTTTCATGTCGGTTTCCGCTGGCTTTCCGTGCACCAAAACGGGAACAAAAAATAGTGTAATTTATGCTATTTAAATTGTTCAACTTATTTTATTTTATTTTATTATTAAGTACAACTTCTTTTGGCGCTTTGTAAATTGTATCTTGATATGGGTGTACGAATGTACTTTTTGTCTGAAATAAAACTTTATTTATTTTATTTTATTTATATTCCAGCATAATCGGCTAATAGTTCCAATATTACAGTGAAATAAAAGACACTTCATTGTCTTAAATAATACGGCTTCGAGCCCTAAAATATTCAAAAAGCATGAAACTTGGTATCTATGCATGTAGCTTGTACGAAAAAAAACGGCTGGCAAAAAGTTATAAAGTGATTGATGAAATCAATACTTTGAGCTAAGGAGCCGAACTATAAATCATAATAAGTACCATAGAGTTACTTATACTAGAGCGGTACTGTCATAGTAAATTTTGTAACCCCAGTAAATTCACTGCCATCTGTCGACACACTTTAAAACTAAAAATAAATATTTATAAAAATACGATAAAATGTATTTAAATATGGATAAATGATTTTTTTTATTTGCATTAATTATTTTTATATGATTTTGACCCATGTTCTTTCGTATGCGTTAAAATTATAAATAACAAACGAAACAGTCAACGCCCTATATACGAGTGTAGGCCAAAACTAGTGGCGCCATCTGATCGAGAATCAAATTTTCGTGATTTTCGAGGCACGTTTTTTCCTTAGACTGTATCCATCTATTACGGAGTTATATCTATCTTTGTAAGTATCTATACTTCCGTTGCACATTGCTTAATAAGGTAAAACGGCAAGTCTAGACTAGTCACTTAGTCTCATTGAATAGACTGAGAGAGCAGGTCTAAAAATAAAGCACTTCCAATCCATCCAAAGCTCAGTGTTTACAATCCCTTAGGTGATTTAGCAACTTCATTTTAGTAAGTACTCATTTATCTTTTGTGTTTTTTTTATTCTTCAGTGAAACTACCTACTTTAGGCTGTGTTTTCGGGCAGATAAGTTAAATCAAATTGTATTTAGCTTACCGCTACAAAATACAACAGGCACCATACACTAATAGTGATTAAAAATATACCCATACAAAACGTGGATTGTTTCAAATATTTAGGTAGTTTAATCACAAAGAAATCCAGATGTACACCCGAAATTGTTACATAAAAAAGGATAAAAACTCCCCAATGTCCTTCTCCGGGTCTCAAACTATCTCCATAGGTACAGGTAGGTAAATCGGTTCAGGGGTTAAAGCGTGAAGAGGTAACAGACAGACAGTTTGTATTAATAATATTAGTATGGATGGGGTATATTGCCGTTGTTACTCATATGTATGACTAAAACCTTATAAGCGGGTACAAAGCCACAGAGAGCTTTCATAACGATGTTAAGTAATATGTGCTTTGAGTAAGTTCTGTAACTCTGTTAGCTTAAACTATAACAGTAGTTAATATTACTTCAAGACACGCGTTTACCGCAGTGAAGAGCGTACAAAAGTAACAGACAGTACAGACTTTCGCATTAATAACGTTAAGTAGGGATAATGAAATTATGGTGGTTCATTTGAGTAACATTTCCCGAAAGCCCAATCTAATTTGGACCTTTAATCTGATTGCTAAAATTGAAATTCAATGGACACGTGGCCGATAAAAATGCTTGGAAGTATTTCTTTGACGTCTGACTCTCAAGAAGGGTTTTATGGTTAACCATTTTGGATACGTGAGACAACACTAACCATTTATTTATAAATACTAAAAGTACCGGTCAACCCATATAGTACACCCATTTTTGTGGAATATTTACACTGAGATTAAAATAAGTTTTTAGCGAGTCTATCGCGACGTTACACAGGAGTCAGATTATAATTGAATAATTTGTTATGATCGAAATTAAACTATCGCGAGATATATTTCAAAATATTTAGATCACAACGCAACGCAAGGCAACGTCGTCGCGCGTGCAACGACCGACGAGGCGGGCGGCGCGAAATACAGCCGCCGCGGACATTCGTGTCTGAGGAAGGACTCCCGAAGAGTCCGAAACATGTCGCCAAAGGCGACTAAAAATAATAGTGAGTGAAACCGTAGTGATCTAAATATTTTAATTTGTTATGGTTTTGAACTGGTTTCGATACGACCTTGACGATCCAACTTTCACTTGTATCGAGAAAAGGATGCCGTAAAGCGCGACATGTGACAATACGTAAAGGGCGCATGCCCTAAGTATTTTCTGCAGTACGAAATAAAAAGGAACATTGCAAAGGGATAATAAATTAAGGTGACGTAGGTTTACGTACTCAAGTAGGTGGACTTGGTAACTTTTTCTTTAGTGTATAATATCTATTTTAGTTTATAATTTATATATAGTAGTGTGACTACTTAAAAAACACAAATCAAAATATTTCATAAAATAATTTGATTTGTACCCTACTTGGAAGTAGGTTCATCTAGCAGTTTTTGAAAAATCGTAACGCTTTTTTAAGATAATAAAACGGTTGCTAAAAATATGAATAGCAATCAGTCTCATGTAACTTAATTGATTCGAAACCTAATTTCATGACTATCGCTCGATAGAAAATAAATCACGAACTTAGGCCTAAAAGTTTTAGGCCTAAGTTCGTGGCTAGGCTAGGCTAGGCTAAAACGCACCTTAAAAAATTGTAATTTTTTTTTTCAAAAGCTAGCGGAAATTTCTAATTTCTAAACTGCGCGTGTTATTTTTGATCGAACAAATCGCTAACGTTTTTTAGTCTCAGTAAAACCCATTCAAAATAAGAATTCAAAAACATGATAATAATCCGCGATCCCGGGCACGCATGAGCTTCTCACTCACGCTTACGCTTAGTAAGAGCAGGCGTGTCTCACTGCGCGATTTCGTCGCGTCGCTACAAGTACCTGCGGCCGCCTCAATTTTGAGGTTTTGCCATAGTAATTGCCGCACACCGCTATGGAACGGACGCCTGCACGCGCATGCGCCGCCTGGCGCGTAGTAGACGCGTTTTGTTAGTGAATCTTCTGTACCTAGTACTATTATATATTCTGTGGTAAGACTGAGAGAAGAACCTGAACCCACGGGGCCTTAAATGAAAAATCAGGCTATACGCGCATCCGAACTCAGTAGAAACGACTTTACTCGTTTAGTACCTATGAAAATAAAACCGGGAAGCAATAAATAGAGATTGGATAGTCATAGTTTCAATCCGCTCTCACGGTTAGGCCTCTTTTATGGCCTAGCCCTGTTTCCTATTCCCCTCTGCTTATCGAGCGTTAGTCTCATATACACGATGTTTTTTTAAAAACTCCGTTAACTTTAGGGAATGGCTAAGTACATTTAAAGAAACTGAAGGGCATAGTATTTTTTTTTTCGTAAAAAGTAATTAATAATCTTGTAACACACAAGATAATGTCTATCTTTAAATCCACCAAACAATTGAAAACTATGATATATAATAATGACATTTCGAATATCAATCGTCGGAGATAGTACTGTGGGCATCGTGCGCGGTATGTCTATACTTATTTTTTTCAAAATGTTTGTTTAATTTCATTAAACAAATGAATGAAGGACGTCATTCAATAATATGTTTTTAGATGTAATTTCTTTAATACATTTTATTGCGTTAGCTTTGACAAATCAATCTATATAAATGCAATAAATGAATTATGAATTATACGCGTAACTTAGAAATCCGTATAAATAGATGTAATAATATAGAAAATCACGTTTGAGAGGCAAACGCTATCGAAGCATTCATAACCACATTGCCGTATTTTAATATAATATGAAAAGGCGTAAAAGCTATGAACTTTAACTGTATTTGTGACCTTTAGGAATGGAACGGCCATATAGTAAAGTTTATGAGAAATATAAATTTAATTGCTCTAGAACCTTTGCTCTTATTGTTCATGTGTTTGGATTGCACGTATTTTTAATATTTATTACCTACAAAAATAGTGCTAGTTCATAAATTTGTAACTGATTAACATTACTTGCTAGAATGTTCAGTATTATTATTCAGTTTGTCCATATTTATTACATAATACTAGTTTAATTTAAGGGGCAGTAGGTTCAGAAAGGGGAGTTTAAAAAAAGTCGGAGAGCTTTTTTGGATCACAATACGGCTGCCATAAATGTAAGTAGCAATATTGAGGCCTATTTCAAGAGACGGTATCGATTCCACTACTGAGTTATTGACTTCCGCTTGATAGAAAAAAATCACGAACATATCTAAAAGGCACTTTAAAAATTTGTTTAAAAATTATGCACAAAAGCTAAAAATATGAAAATAGCTTCTAAAAATCGTCAATATCATGTTTAAGAGAACGTATCGAATACTTTATTTATTTAAACGTACAAAAAATTAAAACACCTCGCACTTCCACCTCGCTCACGCTTACGCTCAGTGAGAATGAGACAAGTAAACGAACTTACTGGGCCTTAACTTCTTATTCTCTATCTCGCGCGCACTGATTGATTCAAATTATATTTTTAGGTTTTAAATATTAAATAAAGGCTAACTGGATGGACCTGAAATATGAAAGAAATATGTATTAATATTTAAAAATATAAAACCAATATTTGTGATGCGGTATTTACAAACGCGCTCTTCCACATTTGACAGTAAATTTAAGGAAGTACATGTGTACAGTAAAATGTATTCCGAAGATAAATAAAAACGAATAAAACATTTACAGTTATAGAAATTTAGTTCAACATATTAAAGGTTTATTCACGTCGTAATGGTTTAGCCAAATTAAGCAATAATTCCACATGCGATGTTCCCAAAAGTTGTAAACTTGGGTTTTGTGAAACACATAGGTATTACGTTTTCTACACCCTTAGAGGTCGTAGACATTGCGATGTCTAGCCGAAGAAACATAAAATCACATTGCGTACTAAATAAACATGCCCAAGAATGTTATTACAGAATAACCGAAGATTTCTTAGAGCTGAATGGACCTATAAATAACTGTAAGACCGTTATGGACTCGCTACACGAGTTTCTAGGCTTTTTATATGTCCTATGCCTATTTTTGTTTATACATACTTATATGACGATCCTTATTGGGAGAGAAAATTATTTAAATTTATTTTATATTTTTTGGTATGTAATTTTGACGATCATGATAAGAAGATAAGCATAGTTTTGACAATGATGCAAATTTATAGTGTAATTTTTATCCTGAAATAAATTAAATATATTAATAACGGGTCACTCACGTGTTTTAAGTCGAAAACGCTCGACATGTTTCACTCCGTACCGAGGAGCGAGGAGCGAGGAGCGAGGAGGAGGAGGAGGAGCGGAGAGGAAGTCGAGCGTTTTCGACTTAAAACACGTGAGTGACCCGTTATTAATATATTTAATATGTCTATGTCTACGGAAGTTTTGTTATTAAAACTGAAATAAATTAATCTAAATCTAAATCTATCACTTGCAATTTAGAGTAAATAATTTACTCGCTCGACAAAAAAAAGGGGGTAATTTTAGGGGTAGTTTAGTACCTGTCAAGCCATTTAATGCATTATTGAGCCTAAAATTACTGCACAAAAATATCGGTAATATTTTTATAGCATATGACTAGGAAGACTTCCGAGGCATAACAGTCATAGCTATAAGCTAATAGTAAAAGATGCTACAATATGACTCAAAAAGTACATAAATCTACAGCTCAATTTAGTCCTATATACAGTATATATAGTAATAATCTTTATCGCTCAAAAATTTATACAGTAACATTTCATTCAAATTCCTGAATTATTCATACTTTTGCAGTGCCTAATAAAGTATAGAAGATCAGGTCCCAGGTAGGTTAGCAATGCCATTTTCTTTCCAATATTTATGATGATCGTTCTAATATATATCTTCGTTAATACTCAATTCGAAGCAGCCATAAGCTCAGTCAAGCCTTCCAATAAACAACGGGTCGTAGAACTTTTGAAAACTACGCAAAATACGTGAAAAAGTTGGGTAATTTAACTGAAACTGATTTAGCCTGCAACCGCAAAATGGTTGGGGAACCCAAGAGGGGATTTTTGTAGTTACTCGAGCGCGTCAGATTAATATATGAGTGATATCTTGCTACCCCGTGGAGTTTACCTTAACCACTTTTAGCCGTCTGTGTTGAGCCGTTGGTAGGTTCAACAACTCCTAAAGCAAAGTAAGTAATTTTACTCCAAATTAATGCTATAATTGTGCTATTACTAACTCTGACAATTATTTGTACACATTTCATTAATCTGACGGTTACAATGTGAAAATCAGGCGTCGAACTTGTGATCGTCAGATTAGAGAAATGCGTACAAATAATTGTCAGGATAAGTTATAAAAAAATTATAGCATTAACTTAGACCAAAACGATCAAATCCACAATCTACTTAACGATTTTTAACCCTCCACCAACCCCCCTAAATTTTAAAAATATCTGTACACTTTCCTGCTCGCTAGAAAAGAAAACTTTATATAACCTTTTTTTCTTCCTATCATCTAATATTTCGATTCCAATAGGCCTCTACGCTACGCTCGAGTAACTACACATTTAGCATCGCCGGCTCTCCAGCTATAATGGTTCTATCGCGTGACTCAAATTTTGGATTTCAATCCAACTTATTTCAGAGGCATTCAGTTTTCATGTGTTTTGATATAGATTTGCGGAAAAGTTCTTTCGAAATGTATAATCATGGAGCATAATATATGTAAGAATTGCTAAACGTGTGTGGGCGGGACTCATTAGGCACTCGTAGATTTAATGGCCGATGGAGGCCACAAAATGTACAATAATGACCGCAAGGGACGTAAAATAGAACGGAAATTGTAAAATACACGAACAATCGCATCAAAATATTTGCGGTGCCCCTCAGACTTAACCACAATATACCCACGGGAGCCACTGTATTGACAGGTTATACAAAAAATAAAGAAGCCGCGTCGCCAATGTAGTGCATCCTCGGGAACTAAAACCAAAAACATTACATCTAAAGAGTAGGAGTACCAGCGCCAAAGAAGGCCCGGTTCTTAAGCTTACCTAACCTTAAACATTTCATACTTTTATTATAAGTGTGAATGGGTTCAAATTTTGCGTTAATATACCTGCTGTCACAATGCGGTCAAACATTAATATATGCAAAGCAGTACTACCTAACACCCACACACATCAAAAACCACTCACGTGAAATATTACATCGTAAACTCAAACAATGAACAAAATGCCGTGAATTAAACTCGAACACTTTAATACAAACCAATACAAACTAAGGCAATTAAAATTAGAGTTTTGAATGATTCACGGTTAGTTTCACTAGACTTATATTGACAGTATAAAGGTAATCACGGTCTATATCCCGGTCAATATAAGTCTAAGGCAATTAAAAGTTTTCACCTATCTGATTTCGGGTCTTATTAATATTGGAATAACCTTTTTGAAAGTTGGTACACACGAAACAAATAGGATAACTAACGTGATTTGGCACTTTACAAAGGTTTTAACTTTGTTGTTTTGAGATAAAATAAAACTCGTTATTTTCGTAAGACTAAAACTTTTTTGTTATCGAGACTTATAACGTGTGAAATAATAAAACAAGTACCTAAAAAACTATGTACGGTATCATTATCATTATTATTTGTACGGTTTCACTTTCAACTGTGGTTACTCATAGAAATCCGAATTAAATAGAAACTGGTAACTTTAAGAGTCGTACCTACTCAGATTAAGGCCTACCTCACCTGACCTCAACTGATTTAATACGAATCTGTCCTTACGGCCTAGCCAAGGTGACAATCGCTTGCGCTTCGCCATCGAATCGCTTTGTGTCTCTCTATCACTCTTCCATATTAGTGTGACAGTGACAGTTGCGTTTCGTTCGCTACGGAGCGTTAGCGATTGGCATGTTGTCTACGGGGCCTGGCCCGCCTAAAGGGTACTTCTGAATGTCTGTCAAATTAAATCAGTTTGACAGTACTGGCTTCCCTCGAATGCGGCTGACCCTAATTTACGGGCCTTTATCGCGTTGGTATACCTAAACTCTAAAATAACCTTCGACGTTTCGAGGACGGCGTTATCCCCATGGTCTCGGAGAAGATTTTTGGCAGATTTCAGAGACCACGGGACAATGCCGTCCTCGAAATGTCCGAAGTGATTTTAAAGTTTAACCCTCTTATTCATAAAACTTTACGGGCCTGATTTAGTTAAATTATGTTTTATCCCTTTCTTACAAATACATAAATCAGAATGACAGATAAAGAGAAACGATTCATAGCTAATTCAGGCCAGTAACGCGTTTATGAATAGCTCCATACGTATACGCGTTTAGGTACGGAAAACGTTTGGGCACGGAATCCTAAAAATGACCACCCTATCATCTTTTTGTATTTTTTCTATAAGTAGAATTTTTTAGGAGTATAAGGTTGCGATGAGGCTAGAATTGAGGATTTATTATAATTTTTTTTTTTCAACTTGTAAGTAACAACAAATCGACTGATATTGTATTCTTGGAAATTGGCTCCGTAATTCCGACGCCACAGTAAACTACATAATATTGATTCACATAGACTGCTAAATTATAATCCTTCCTGGTTTTATCCTTTGACTTTGCCGTAGACCGGTACACAAATTAACATGAATTCTCTATGAATTTAAGACTTATTACGGCGAAGCAAAAACTAGCTGCTCTGCTGAATAAAATATAAGGCTGCAGCCAAAATTGCTAATGCTAGAATATTTGATGCTACGAAATCTATTTAAAGTATAATGCTGCCGCCAGAGAGAATTTAGTATTCGTAAATAATCCCAAAATTTCTGCTAAGCATTTTGGCACTGGGGGCTGTATTTTGTATAGAAACTTTAATGAACATTTGTAGTCTGGCTGGCACATGCTTAATTTTGTGGTCTGAGCACCACCGGACCACCAAAATGGTACGGTTTTACGGTAGTAACCACTTATAGTTTAAAATTTCGCAACGAATGGTCCAAACGAGAGCCGTAAAGCAAAATATTTTCATGAATGGAAGCAAAACTCAAATTGTATCGGATGGTAAAGCAATAGTCGACCCTAAAAGTGTAGCTGAAAAATTTAACGACTTTTTTATTGACATTACTAATAGAATACAAAAACAGGCGAAACAGTGTTATAGTATAGATCAAAGAAGAGATAGCTTATTCCTATACTCAGTAAGTACCGAAGACGTTATCAAAGCAATAAAGGCGTTAAACAACACGAAAGCCACGGGGTACAATGGGATATCTACTAAAGTCCTAAAATTATGCGCCACCTCGTTATCAGTACCTCTTAGTCACATAATAAATCTGTCTTTTTTGCAAGGTGTTTTCCCTGAACGGTTAAAATTATCAATAGTTAAACCACTTTATAAAAAGGGGCCTAAAACAGATTTAAATAATTACCGTCCTGTCACCCTGATACCAGTCATCTCAAAGATTTTGGAGAAAATTATGTTCGCCAGGTTATCAAATTTTATAACTAAACATGAAATTTTGAGTGATTATCAGTTCGGTTTTAGAAAAAATTGTTCAACAACCTTAGCATGTTTTCACTTAATAAAAACTGTAATGGAAAGTTTAGACAGTAAAACTCCTATTGTAGCTGTATTACTAGACATGAGTAAGGCATTTGATTTTGTGAAACACGAATTATTATTAAATAAGCTATATAGATATGGCGTAAGAGGTCCTGCATTAGATTGGGTAGGCAGCTACCTCAAAGACAGAAAACAGTGTGTGGAAACTACAAATTTTCTTGGCAGAGATAAAATTACCTATAGATCCAGCTACAAAACTAACTTATATGGGGTACCACAGGGCAGTATATTAGGCCCACTGCTGTTCCTGTTGTATATAAATGATCTCCCGAAGGCTATGAAGCATAGTTGTTTACTCTTTGCAGACGATACCACACTACTTGTAAAATGTGACGATGTCGAATCATTTGAGCAAACCATTAATAACGCGATAACAGATATAGTAAATTGGCTTGATAGTAATAATTTAAATATTAATCCTAGTAAGACAAAAATCATACAATTCCAGACATATAAAAGTAAACATATTTCGATGAATATTACCTACCAGGACTCCCATATAGAGGAAGTACAGTCAACCGCATTTTTGGGATAGACCATAGATTGTTTTTGCAACTGGAAAGCTCATATCGACGGTTTACGAATTAAATTAGATCGTTTTGTATATGTCTTGCATCGTATTCGCAATGTAGTGTCGGAATCTACAGCTATGACAGCCTATCATGGATATGTTGCATCGCAATTAAGATATTGCATAATTATGTGGGGGAATTCAGTGGACTCAGACATAATTTTTAAGACCCAAAAGAAATGCATTAGGGCAGCATGTGGAGCCGACTTCCGAGAGCCCTGCAGACCATTGTTTACAAGCAAAAAAATATTGACATTACCCGCCATGTACATATACGAAATTTGTATTTTTGTTAGGGAAAACCTGTCTTGCTTTAAAACAATTACTATGACATCAAAACGAGGTGCTTATAGGAATAAACTTTTCATGCCGACAACAAATCTTTCACTTCCTAAGAAGAATGTCTATGGAATGGCAATACAAATATTTAATTGTCTTACTGATAGTTTTAAGGAACTACCAATTAATTTATTTAAAAGGAAATTGTATAAAAAATTTAATGGAAAATTGCTATTATTCTATTGATGAGTTTTTGGAAAATTGTGACTTGTAAGCATGATAATCGTATTTAAAATTAATAATTTTAAATTCATAATATTACCAAGTAGGACATTAATTATCAATTTCATTTTCAATAATTTTTTGACTGTTTAAAATTGTGCCATATAGATTATAACAATGCATGTATGTACATATAGCTCTATGGGTAATGGTTAAGTTAAATTTAGGTATTGAATATTTGTACGCCCGACTATGGTAAAATAAGGAATGATAATGAAAACTTTGTATACCACCTGTTTTGTACCCTTATTTAAACAAATAAATATATTTGATTTGATTTGATTTGATTGATTGATTGAAAAAACCCAAACAATACCGAAGAGAATATTAGTATTGATATGAATTTTGGAGCAAAGTAGGCATATTTTCGACGACCTCCTAGCTTAGTTGCTAGTGAGACTCTACCTATGAAGTAGAAGGTCCCGGAGGGTATTTATTTGTGTGTTCACCACTAACATTTTGTTCCTGAGTTATGGATGGTATCTATGTATTCAAGTTAATACTTATCTAAGTATAATAATATAGTTATGTATATGAGTCGTGTAGTACCTATAGTACAAGCTTTGTTTAGTTTGGGGATAGGTTGATGTAAGATTGTCCCCAAATATTTATTTATTTGTGTTATTTTATACTTATTAAACTTAATGACTTTACATTAACACAATTAAATAATGATTGTGATACTCCATCAGCACAAAGGTTATTTTTGGTTGAAAATACACATCTTGTACTACTAGACAAATTCTGAAACGACAAAAAACATAGACATATCCATTTTTTTTGTGACAATTGTACAAACTCGAACCTAACTGAACTGAATGGAACAATTGAACAAAAAAGACAATAACACTGTGTGTGTAAATTAAATCAGTATTCAATTGCGTTGTGCGTGGTGCATTTATCTAGTTCCCTGGCTAATGGTTTTTTCGATACAGGCTACAGTTTACTAGAATGGGCTGAAATCGGGTTGTGCAAATATGTAGCTACAATTACTCGAAACTTTTGACGAAATGTTCACTTATTTGCTATAGAAATTTTGTATTTACTTTAAACTGGAATGTTATAACTGGGGCAAATAAAGTACCTACGTACATAGGTAACACTTAAGGCTTTGGAGACGAGTCAAGGATCGATATATACCAGTTAAAGATCTCACAATAAAAATAACTAGCATTAAGATAGGTGTGTATAACATATATTTACATATTGGACCAAGAATGTATGAAATCGTGTTTCCTGCAGTATATATATAATAGTTTAGTAGTAGAAGCTAGTTACTTACCCACTAACTTCACAGAAACATTGACATTATAATATTCGAATTTAAAGTGTCGTGAGTCATACTAACAGGTAATTATACGGTTTAACACATATTCTAGTCACTCGCGCGACATGTTTTGGAGAGCCTAGGTGTCGCGCGAGTGACTAGAATACGTGAGTTAATCCGTATTTATAATCATCTTAGTGACATTTTAATATATTTATGAATATTCACGACAACCACATCCCCACACAAATTACTTGGCACCTGCCCTAAAAACTCCCACGTGTTCTGATTTTAATATTTCAGCACTGGACGACATCACAGTGTTTGACAAATAAATAATAAAACGTGAAGTGGAACAGGACCACAAACAAATTTAAATTCAGGCTTTATTACTAATACAATTGTGAAATTTGTGGAATTCGTGTTTACTTAGCAATGTTGTACTAAAAATTGGTTTTATTTCCTTTTGAATATTTTTTCAATATAAACAATTATGGTGGTATGCGAAAACATTATATAGGTATATGTAATATATTTTACCACACCAGCTTTTACCCACAAGAGTGGCAAAGTAATTAGATGCAAATTTTAAATTGTGCCCTCATTTTGGCAGGTGGAATTAATTAATTGACTTTTAAGTGATGATTTTGAATAATAAATATTTGATAGCGTTAATTTGAATATGATTTGTAATGTTTTACAGTTAGTACTTTCCTCGTGTTGGTGTGGTGAAAAATGTTGTGTTTCACTCGGGGGCAAAATTTAACTCTCGTGCCTTGAAAACCTCGCAACGCTAAAGACTTTTCTAATTACTCGGAACGCTCGTGGTTCAATATTGGAATCTTTCGCTTGCTCGGGGATCAGTATTAGCACGAATAGTTAATCAACAACTTTGCCCCCTTGTAAAACAAACAACTATTATTCCATTTCCACTGCCTACGGAAATCAGAATACAGTTACGTTTATCTACGTCTCGTTGATCTACTTAAATTGTGAAGTTTTTTTCTAAATAGCCGTAAGAGACTAGGCGGTTAAGCGTACGCATAAGTTTACGTCTAAGCCCAACTACATTTTGGTAATAAATTATATTAGACCTATCAATAGATCTCATCGGAAACCCAGTTCGTGCGGGCCTCAGGTATATAAGTAGGTATCTATACCTACCTATAATTAGCGGTATTCTTTAATGAGTCTGCTCGGTGGATTTGATATGCAATTAAGGGAAATGATAGCTCAAAAAAATTAAAAGTAAAAACTTCTTTAAAAAAAAGCTTAGGTATTAAATGCACTAAAATAAGTTTTTTATTAAAACTCAATTATCTTGATACAAGATTTTATCGTTGACTGTACTTTTTTTTCCATAGGCAACTAATACTCATTGAGACAATTCTAACAACCCCAAATACAATTACGTTGCGTCATTTTATCACAGAGTTCCTATAGCCACCTCCTGTCTCCATCGTCAGATCAGCTCGATGGTACTTTTTATTTTTATTTATTAAGTACAGCCACATCGTATGTATTACATATGTTGCATTGAAATTCTGTCAAAGTACTTCACCTGATACAGTACGACAATTAAGGACCATGATTATGGATGGTATAGAAAGGATCGCAATCTCTTATGGCAGAATTGTTGTAAAAGTGACCGCGTTAAGCTTTAAATAATAGTTCCTAATCTCTCCGGTGGCGCTAGTTAGGCTCTGGGACATGAGTATAACATGAACCATATAAGGCAACAAATAACCCGTCCAAATTACGTAGGTTGTTTTTGGTAGTATTTCGGTGTATGGTGGCGCCGCCTAATTACTGTTTTTTGATGGACACTTTTCATACATAGAGATTTGGCTCCTTTATACAGTCTCCATGACCATGATATTGCATTGTCACCCAACTTACATGTAAACTGTATGTAAATTTATAGCTTCATTGGAAGTCGGGGAATGGGTCAAATTTAACATGCAAGATTTGACTTTCAACCAAATAAGTATGTGACTAACAATGTAAGAAAAATATAAAAGTTCATTCTAACCTCGAGTTAGTTATTGAGTTGATTTAAATCTTTACAAGTGTATTATAATACACGTGAAACTGCAATAATTTAGTTTTATCGAGTTAAAGATGTATAGTAGAACATTTCAGTGGCACCCAGTAAACCCCTTGAGACTGAGTTTTATAGTTTGTCAAAAGGCTGTCTCATTTCAAACATATCTATATCATATCTTGACATATCTATAATAATTCAATGTTTTTAAGAATAATAATAACTGCATCAATAAATTGCTCTGATATTTAGATTAAGGTAATATTTAAAACTTGACAATTTAAAAGTGCTTGTTGCTAGGCCTATTTGAATAAAGATTATATTGACTTTGACTTTGACTTGACATAGACAGAGAGAATCATAATATCTTTGTCTTACACTAGTACTAGCACCCAAGAGAAAAAGGATAAGTATAGTTTTTTTTTTGTTCTTATTTACTGACAATTTGGTTTGACCTTTATATGATTCGTCTTTAGGTCTAGGGTCTAGTCTTTAGGGCCTTTTATAAATAAAATAATAATAAAAAACATTGTAGGATATTCTTACACAGATTGACTAATTCCCATAGTAAGCTCATGAAGGCTTGTGTTGTCGGTACTCAGACAACGATATATTCATTAGTAATAGAAAACAGGCATAAGGGCATTTATCTCTGCTCATCACACAAATAAATGCCCTTACCGGGATTCGAACCCAGGACCATCAGCTTCATAGGCAGGGCATAATAAATGTGTTTTAGAAACGAACATTTCAACTGGAAGTAATTAAATACATTATTAAATATTTACTAGTCGTAAGTTAATTTGACTTATATATCAATCGAATCAAATAAATTTAATGGCTTAAAATGTATATTTCCGGAACAACCTAATCCTCTTTTCCTCCGTGTAAACACATTTAAATAAATATACTTCAGTGAACCTATTTGTAAAAGTAGTAAAAAAAATACAAAATAAATAACTTGTTGATTAACGAACATTCAATATTTATCTTTGTTAATGGAAAACAACGTTCCTACTTAGTGTCGGAAAATGCACTTATTTCGTTGGAAAAATAAAAATGTAAAACAAAGTCAATTAAAAATAACAGACATTACGCCTCGAGTAAGTATGAAAAGCTTGGATATTTTATAAAATAAATTCTTTAAAAGTATTCTTAAGAGTAGTCTTCAAACTGGATTCCGTATTGCGTACCGTTTCAATTTAATAAGTACTTAGGTGTCAAGGTATAATATAGCCTTAATAATTACTTTGATATAAAATTATAAATGTACCTTTACTTTTTATTACGATAGGAGAGTTTTAGACAATATTTTTTTCGTACATATGTCATTATTTTTGACTGCGCCTAAAATTTCGTCCACAACGTAAGCCAAGTATATTTGCATGCCATTCTATATTTTCCCATTTAAAATATCAACCATTTCTGCATACCTTTCTACTTCGCATGTTAATTAGCCACCATAGAGTTCTCATGCCGACACGCAACGCCAACTCGCCTGCATATACCCTTATATATAGCAAACCCAATTTTATTTTCACACCCTACCAAATAAACTTTTTAAGAGTTTAAAATTATAGGGTAAAAATTCCTACTCTAATCATAACATCAATAAATAATGACCCTAATAAACACCTACCTTGTTAATTTGTTATCGCACCATCGCAATCCATAACACATAAAAAAAACACTCGAAAAACTTCACAAACACTGCACTAAAACACCCAATTTAAAAAGTTTCGAACACCCGCGAAACAACGAAAGTTAACGTTACGATATTAAATTTCGAACACCAAATTGCAGGTCTTTTGTCAACACAAATATTAGTTTTTTTTTTATCGCGTAATGTACAGACGAAGGGCGAGCGTCGAGCGTGCGACCGCCTCCATCTACGGAAAGCTGCGTACTGGTGTACTGAGGCCTGCAACAAATAGCGCTAGAGATAGGGACATTTTCATATTTTCCGTTGTTTCCTAGTTTTAGAAACTCTTTTAGTTTCTAACATAATCGTATTTTGTGTCAGAAAGAGTGTGGATTATAAAAAAGTTTTAAACAAGTGTTATTGTTGCTAAAATGCGACGTAAGTATTGAATACAGCCAAGTGCCAAAGCCCATTTGATTTTTGACCACAAAGTATGATGTACATTTAAATTAACTCTAGTCCAAACTATAGTTTTTTTTTCTAGGTTTGCTATGTTATGTGCCATGGATGTATCAGTAAATAAATAGAAACTGAAAAACCGGCGAAGTGCGAGTCGAACGAAGGGTTCGGTAGCATTACGCAATAAACGGCAAAAAAATCACGTTTATTGTATGGGAGCCCCACTTAAATATTTATTTTATTCTGTGTTTAGTATTTGTTGTTATAGCGGCAACAGAAATACATCGTCTGTGAAAATTTCAACTGTCTAGGTATTATTACTTAAGTACATTACACTTATCGGCATTAGATATCATTATTGATATACTGCTAGCTACGCGGCGTATCGTTTTTTCTACAGCCGCAACATGAAAAGCCTATGCTGAGTTCAAGTAACCCGCTCGGTGGGTTCTCTGTTTGTAGTTGCTTTCCGCTACAAAACGGGAAAATGCTGAGATCTACGACGAGCGTAGCGCAACGAAAACGTTGGCAGTGAAAGTTGTATATGCTATCAAGCGCTACGACGAGCTACGAGTACGCTTCATGCGTAGCTGCGGTCGTAGCGCTTGGTAACGTGAAAAAAAGCGCTATAATATTATGTTTATCTAACGACCCGTCTCGGCTTCGCACGGGTGCAATGCTGATGTATTATACATATAAACCTTCCTCTTGAATCACTCTATCTATTAAAAAAAACGCATCAATATCCATTGCGTAGTTTTAAAGATCTAAGCATACATAGGGACAGACAGACAGCAGAAAGCGAATTTGTTTTATACTATGTAATAATAATAATAATAATTGATCGCAGCGCCGAGCCGTGCTCGTCGACATCACCATCCCCCATGATGAGAATCTCGTGAAAGCCGAGAAGGACAAGTCCAGTAAGTACCTAGACTTGGCTCACGAGATAACCGCCATGTGGGATGTTGATTCGACGATCATTGTCCCGATAGTCGTTTCAGCGAACGGTCTCATAGCGAAGAGTCTCGACCAACACCTTGAGAGACTCGCTAGGTGGTTGGATCAAGGGTCAGATGCAGAAGGCGGTGATCTTGGACACGGCGCGGATAGTCCGCCGGTTCCTCTCTCTGCGGCCCTGACCACCGGCAGCTTGGGCCCTACCCCGCTGCTGGCGGCACCCTAGGTTAGGTTTTTTATAATGTGTTTATATATTTTTTGTAATGTTTTGTAAGTGTTTTTGTATTTTACTTTTATATGCATGTTATAAAACCCTAACCTAAGACTTAAAATAAATAAAGGAAATAATAATAAAATACTTAATTGCACACTACAAAATAAAAGTTACAGAGACTACATTGGAATTTAACGGTGTAGGTAACAACAGGCGGACTTATCGCTAAACAGCGATTTCTTCCAGACAACCTTAACCTATGTAGTGATGGTACGGAATCTACGGAACAAAACCTCCTCGCACTTGGCCACAATATTTTTATATATTCCACGTTACGACCAAGTGTGTTGAAAAGTATAGCTAAACCTTTAAAAACCCTGTCGCAATGCGCTATAATGATTTAACACGATGTTTATTTTTAGGGTTCCGTACCCAAACGGTAAAAACGGGACCCTATTACGAAGACTCCGCTGTCCGTCTGTCTGTCTGTCTGTCACCAGGCTGTATCTCATGAACCGTGATAGCTAGACAGTTGAAATTTTCACAGATGATGTATTTCTGTTGCCGCTATAACAACAATACTAAAAACAGAATAATATAAATATTTAAATGGGGCTCTCGTACAACAAACGTGATTTTTTTGCTGTTTTTTACGTAATAGTACGGAACCCTTCGCGCGCGAGTCCGACTCGTACTTGGCCGGTTTTTTATTTGTATAACCTTTTTTCACTTACCTATTAGTTTTCATGAATTATTTGGTCTATTATTAGACAAAGTAAATCTAAAGGTATTTAATCATTTCTGTCAACTGTCCCTGAACGTCGGAAGTGACTCTTGTTTAAAGTTGGCTCCCGTTTTTGTCGAATCACCGAAGTAATTTTCTCCCCCGCTTCGTAACCTTAACTTTTAAGATATTAACGTTTTAACAATTCGAACACGTTTCAAGTCCATAGGTATTTCCCAACAACGAGGTTTCATTGTTCGTATTTAAACATTTTTCAATGTCTTGCGCAGGCGCGGCTTCCTCTAAGGAGCGCTTGTGCAGTGCACTCCCATAAAATTATAGTGCCTAATTAATATATTACTCTTTAAGATCTATCGTACAAAAGTCAATACCAATTAAATAATTACCTTTATTCATTATAAGTTTATAGACGGCCTATACTACTCGGCCTACTCCTATAATTTCATAGGAATCATAGGTAACGCGCGAAGCAGAGCGCTTTGGATTGCGCTCCTATGAAAAAGATTTAGTACATAAAATCAATAGGAAATTCAATGAGAGCGAAAGAGAAGTTTCGCTACTGTTCCGCACGTGAAACAGAAGATTTTCTATGAAGAAAGAGGTAAAATTGGAGCGGCGCTCCGTAGCCCGTTTGACCTTGCGCCCTCTCGTCGAATGCGCGCGCATTGTGTGCGCCATATTGTCACTTGTTTGTAAACAGACCTTAGTTAGTAGTCAATTTTAAAGTACGCGCGTGAATGGAATTTTGGCATTTTTTTATTATAAATAATTAACCAAGAGTTTAAGCAGTAAGTGCACATAATTTGTTTGTTGTGAGGTGTTTAAAAAGAATGAATTTAACGGGAGAATGTGAAAAAGTTTACAAAATCGACTCGAGTTCAATATAAAAGGAAAACCTTGAACTTTCGTAACAATGTTCGTCAAAAACAAAAACTTATATGTCATTAAATAAGATCAATATGAAAAAACACCGTGGTTGTGTTATGTCGCTGTGATAAAAGTAACTAGGTGTTTTAGTTTATCGTGTTACCTACCTAAGTACATGTATGTACCTAAGTATATGTCTTGTTTGGAGCGGGCGCGGGCGGGCCGGGCGACGGCTGTGCGGTGAGTTTGCTTGGACCGAAACCGATGTATTAACAATTTAGCACATATTTCCATAAAATTTGAAAACAACATTCACAACCTAGAATCCATTTATAAAATGAACTGCAGTTAGCGTCTATCGGTCGTCAAGATATTCGTAATAGCGAAATTCTATAAGAGAGTTCAATGACCGTATTTTGTGTCGGTTAATTCAATGTGTAGTTTTTTACTGTGATAGTGAACACCCATAATATAGAATCACCAGCCGCCGCTGGTCTTGCGATACACAGATTTTAGTAGTTTATGTGACTGCTACATAATGAAAGGCAATAAAATACGATTGTAGGTTTATGAAACGAATGAAATGAGCCTGGTGACAGACAGACGGACAGCGGAGTCTTCCTATTAGGGTTCCATTTTTATTACCCTTTAAGTACGGAACCCTGAAAATGGTGTCCCACAGTATGGGTATGTTCCCCTAGCTGTAGTGTATGTAGTGTACCTAGAGTCATCGCTTAATACAAAGGCAACCGTATGAACCGTAAGCGCAATGCGGGCGCAACAAAGGGTGTCAAGTTAAAGTTTCTCGACAAAACACCCTGTCTGATCCACACGGATTTGTAACATGTACAACGTATAATATCTTCTTCTTCTTCTTCAGGCCTTATTCCCATCTCTATTTGGGGTCGGCTCTCCTAATCCTTAGTCTCCAGAGTGGTCTTTTCTGGGTCATCTCTGCATCCGTGTTGGAGTTTTTGAGGTCTTTCTTTATGACGGATATCCATGTAGTTCGAGATCTCCCGCGATGCCCTGGTCTCGGTTCAAGTTCCAGCACTTTTCTTGTCATGACCACAGGCCTCCTCATGACATGACCATACCAGCGAAAGCGTACAACGTATAATATGTATACGGTAAAGATTTATTTTCTACTAAACAACTATTAGGAATAAGTAACAGTGGGATCATACTTAGATACTCGTTTCATAGCTCTTCTGTGGTGCACGTGCCGCGCCTTCTGGCCGAAGGGTGTCGGGTTTCGGAGGTTCCGGGGCAAACTGCCGAATCCGGCACAAGAGCAGACGATTCATTTCATTTCATTTCATTTCATTTATTTCGTTGTAAAGTCATGTACATAGTAAATCCAGCTGTTATTCAATAAAATACAAGTCAGACCATGACACCCTGTAAGGGCAAACAACATTAACTTAAAAACTAAACTATACAAGTCTTTCCATTTATAAGTAACAATTAATAATATATTACAAAAAAAAATTTATAAACTATCGTCATTAAGAAAATCCTTAACCGAATAATAACATTTATCTATTAATAAATTTTCTAATTTGTTTTTAAACACTGCGTTGCGAGTTTCTAGCTTAATATAATTGGGAATTCAACGGAGCCGCTCCGTTTTGTCGCCTATAGAGTGTTTAGTTTTTAAGTACATTTTTTTAATGTCATAAATACAAGTTCAAATTTATTAACATGTCACACATTTCACATAAGTTTATAAAATGCACATATATGTTAGTCTGTTTAATTTTAAATAAAAAAGCGACCAAATGCGATTCGGACTCGCGCACTAAGGGTTCCGTACCATTACGAAAAAACGGCAAAAAAAATCACGTTTGTTGTATTTTATTCTGTTTTTAGTATATGTTGTAGTTGTTGTATGTTGTGTTTTTAATATATGAGATACATCCTGGTGACAGACGAACAGACAGACAGTTTAGTATTTGTTGTTATAGTGGCAACAGTAATACATCATCTGTGAAAATTTCAACTGTCTATCACGGTTCATGAGAGATGACAGACGGACAGACAGACAGACAGCGGAGTCTTAGTAATAGGGTCCCGTTTTTATCCTTTGGGTACGGAACCCTAATAAATAGCACTAAAACTTACGTCTCGTTTAGGTTTGCGGTTATATAAAAATAGTATAGCTGTATAGCAACGAATCGCTTTGATGTCTCATAAAGAGTAGTTGATTTGACTGGTTCATATACTACCTATGGATAGGCAATCAAACAGTGGGCAAAATAACGACCGAAATGACCTCTCTTAAATATAGTCCCTTCTTAAATAAGTCATATCGACATGTTATGCGGTAAATTGGGTGGAGCATGCTTCGCACTGGGCCGGCTCGCGCGTGTCGTATCGCGGCATGTCGTGAGAGCCAGCTACTTCGCGACGGTTCATTCGCTGCTACAGTACGGTGTGGAATTATGGGGGCGCGCGGCGGACTGGCAGCGCGCATTCAGACTTCAAAAAACAGCCGTGCGACATAGCAATCTACGTACACATGAACCAATCTGAATATAAAACACGCGCGGACTCCGGTCGCCCTTTACGGAACCCAAGCAAACTGCTTCCGGTGCAAAGAAGACTCGCAGGGTCGAACAAGGTAACACACGTAATGGGTCCTACTATTTACAATAGGCTACCTGAGACAGTCACTTCAGCTCCTTCATTGATTAGTTATTACCCATTAGAAATATAATAAACAATATGAGTATTAGTATTAAAGATTTCCAAACAGCCAGACAATTCCACAGAGTGTTATTTTTTAGCCACATTCTGTTGAAGGAATTAAACTTTTCACATTCGGCGGGTCAGCTCTTAATGAACAAACTTCGGGATCTTGTTGAAGAGCGATTCGGAACAACCGGCACTGGCCGGATTACGTGTCGACATGTACAGATAATCTGGTTGCTGGTATACATTTTTACATACGGTCACTTTTATATCTGACATACCTACAGAGTTAACAGTGTTTTGGACCTTAAGGGGAAATTACATTTTTCGTGCAGGTATATTATACTGTTAAATCGTACTATACCTACAAACAGCAACACTCCTAACTGTCCATCGGTCGACCTTATTACGAAAGACATAAGGTCCACCGATGTACAGTTAACAGTGTGAGCGATGGTACTAAAAAAAGTGACGTAGTCAGAAAGTGGCGTCCTCAGAATGTGACGAACTCAGAAAGTGACGTACTCAGAAAGTGGCGTTCTCAGAATGTGACGTCCGCAGAATGTGACGAACTCAGAAAATGACGTCCTAAGAAAGTGACCTACTCCGCCCGAACCGACTTTTTCGATATCAGCCTCCATTAAATAGGTAAATTAATTTGTATAATGCCTCGCAGATTCTAGGCTTCGCAAGTGAGCCGTAGTAAAATTCAGGGACAACGCTATAAGAGGATGATGACGATTTTTATTATTTATTTTTTTGAAGCTGAGACATGTCTTTGTGTGTGCCTCGAGTGGCAGGTAGTTTTCCATATTATAATTAACTCTAATGAACTCTATCGCTATTGCCATCACACGGATTACATCAGTTCTAAGTTACATAAACTCATTTGGGCATAGGCATCGCAATGTGAAATTACAGGCTGGCCAACTTGAACACAGCAACATTTAACTGACCACTTTTAGACGTTATCTCCATGCAATACGGCTTACGAAAAGTCAGTTAAATCTGTTGACGATACACATGGATTAATGTTGTTATGTGTGTTAGCTAGATGTAGATTATTCGTTAGCTAACTTTATAAGGAAAATATTAGCACCTTTAAATTAATCTTTAACAAGCAGAAACTTCTGCGATCGATGCTATTAAGTTTAAGAAGTGTAACACTCTTACGGTAGATGTCGCTAGGGTCCCCTAGACCCATATAGTGGGAAGATTTGCTGACTATGGATGAGGTCTTGGTGGCTCAGTTGGCAGAGCGCTGGAGTATCGATCCAGAGGCCGTGAGTTCAAGTCTCACCCAAGGCAGTATTTTTTTCCACTTTTAAATTTATTCTAAGCTTAATAGCATCGATCGCAGACGTTTCTGCTTGTTAAAGATTAATTTAGAATGGGTAGCACATCGTAACTGGTGAATTTCCAACATCACTTGGAACTCCGGTGGCCGTTTAAGAAGTGTAACACTCTTACGGTAGATGTCGCTAGGGTCCCCTAGACCCATATAGTGGGAAGATTTGCTGACTATGGATGAGGTCTTGGTGGCTCAGTTGGCAGAGCGCTGGAGTATCGATCCAGAGGCCGTGAGTTCAAGTCTCACCCAAGGCAGTATTTTTTCCACTTTTAAATTTATTAGCACCTTTGTTTAAATAAGGGTAATGTTTCCTTTTAGTCGGAGTAGGACGGGTATTAAGTTTTAACAATGGTGCATACGGGTATGCACCCGATATTTATAACTTCACTCAGAATCCAGACTTCCATACCAATATTATAAATACGAAAGTGTGTCTATCTGTCTGTTACCTCTTCACGCTTGAACCACCGAACCGATTTAGTTGAAATACTAATATTATAAATGCGAAAGTCTGTCTGTCTGTTTACCTCTTCACGCTTAAACCGCTGAACCGATTTAGTTGAAATTTGGCACAAAGATAGTGAGTTCCGGGGAAGGACATAGAATAAATAGTTTTTATGTCGGAAATCATCCCTAAAGAGAGAGAAAAGGGGGGTGGAATAGAGAGAGTTAATGAATTGCCCGATAATTCTGCCTAAGCGCCTAAGCGGTTAAGTCCGCCTTTTGAACTGTAAGGTTTTTCTTTTGTGTAATAAAGATTAAATAAATAAATAATTGATGTAATCAATTAAGCTTATGCTCACATTGAATGATTGCTATTTCACTTTATTCAGGCGCTGAACTTACTCTAGCTGCTGTTACTGATTCCACGCAGGCGAACTCACGGGCAAAAGCTAGTCTAGTCATAAAATAGTAAATAGTAGGCTGTTAAAATTAGACTAATATCTTTTTAAATGAACTTGGCGAGTAAAAACATGTTCTTATGATACAATTTTAAAAGCTATCAAAAGCAAAATATTTGATATTTTTATGAAACCGTTATTTTTGACCCCTGATAGTTAAAAATATTAGTTAAAAGACATGTATACATATACAATACATACAATTTTTGACTTCCAACTTTCGTTTTTTTTTTGCTTCTCAAAATTTGCAACTTGCATAATATTGTGTCAATTTGTGTGTACACAATCTTGTCTTGGACTTTAATTGTTAATCCGGTGAGGCATTAAGTAATTTGATTGCTAAATTCTTAACCCACTAAGTTCCACCTGCTAAGTTCTTTATTATTCTTCTTCTTCTTATTGAACCTAATAAGTCTTACACAATGAAATGTCTAATGCAAAAAACCCTATAGGCAAAAAATCCCCTCGGATCCTCTCAATACTTCACCGGTTTTTTTTAACCCAAGTTAATTTAAAGCCCCACGTACCCATCTGATAAACCTTAAAACATGTTTTAAACCTGTTTAAGCCTTATACAAGCACATATTAGTATGTTGGCAACACTGACGCCTCCAAAACGGAAACGGAAGACATAAAGAGCGTACTCGGGAGCGATAGCGTGGTAATGTGATGAAATGATGGCTAGATGGCGCCACTGTATATGCTTTACATATGACGTTAGTTGTTTGGCTGGTATAGAGGGGGTAACCATTCGAATTTGACCTATTATGTTTTCAATTTTGGCAAACCACTGGACTACTAAACCGGGGTAAAATAAATACCTATATTATAGGGCAATTTTACATTTTTCTCTCTCCCTGAGCACGCAGTTCAGCACTTTTGAGGCGTATTAAAATATATATTGAATAACGTGTATTTTAATGTAAACAATAAGATTGATTGACATGATGATGTCAAGCAGACAAAAATCAGAACACAGGCGAAAAATAAAATTCAAATATTATCATAGACATGCTTCATCGTAACTCACGATAGTTTAAATTCAAAAAATCAATATTAAGTACGTGTAGGTGAGATCCTTTTTGGAATCACTTAATTTCGTATGTGAACTGCCCAGTGGGTAGATACCTTCGCGTAAATGTAATGTTCCGAGTACAGTTAGCAAAACTATTACCCTATCAATCAATCGATTTATTTATTTAAGACAACATGGCCTATAATGGTAAGTAACAATTAAGATTAAAAACTAAATTAAAATGGAAAAAGAACCTATATCTGCAATTCTGTACTCAAGTTTGTGTAATGTAATCAAATTCGACTTGACATAATTTACGAAATACTCAACGTACGAGATAGTTGCTTTTGACCTTTAACTAACTCTCCGTCATTATTACGACTAAAATAATTTACGAAATACTCAACGTACGAGATAGTTGCTTTTGACCTTTAACTAACTCTCCGTCATTATTTTAGTCGTTGCCATGAACTTCTGATCCAAAGGGCAGGCAATTAAACTAAATATTTGCAAATATAAGTACGTTTCGTAACGTTGACGTCGTAATTTTTAATCATTGTTTATAAAATAAAAATAAAAAATTTAATACCTATGTACCGGTGGTACCGGAATTCGGATATTGCGATATTGATCCTCTTTAGTTCCGGTTATGAAACATCGTAAAAGTCGGTCCGATTTTACGGTATTTCGGGATTTCGGAAATCCAGTATTCTATTAGGTATTCATGACCTGCAAATAGTAGAGATTAGAACTTCGAAATTTAACCTTTCAGTTGCCAAAACATAGCCTGAAATTCTGAAACTAGAACTGTACTGGAGTCAAATCAAAGAGAAAGTGCAGGGGTTACAGGGCTCGTATAATTAGCAGTAACACGAGCTTCCCTGGTCGTTAGGCGACAATGACCCGCGCTAATGAGCTGTGTACTGACACAGCACACAGTTTTGGAACATTCGTTTTAGGCTAAAAAATAGGTAGGTATTTAAGAAGCATAATTATGGCGTATGTGATCTTCGTCGAGCCGAACGATGAATTCCGGCAGCGGGTGCTACTGCGGGCTACGCGGGCTCACCAGGCGCAAGCAGATAAAAACTTCAGGAGCGAATATCCAGAAAATAAGTAGGTTCAATCATGCGTCTTCAGTTTTAAGCCAAAAGAAAGGGCTGCAACAATCGTGAGTTCTTAGTTTTCGGGTTGGAACCTAACCCAAGCCTCATTCAGTTACAAGAACCAGTGACGTACAAATAAGACTTGGGGTTTAATTTAAATATAAATAGAAACTTAACACTATTTATACAATTATACAAATTTTACCTGCATTAGACGCAGCCCTCGATAATACTGTTTACAAGTCATAAGCATTGAGTCACATTAAATAAATAAAATCAAAGTTGTGCTATTTTCAACAAAATTCCAGCAGAAAATTGATGAGAAAAACAAAAGACGGGCGAATGGCTTAGTTTTTTTTTACAACCGGCCAGTGCGCGCGGTGGCTGCACTATGCAGGTTTGTCATGTTACATTGTAACGAAATTTTGGTTATCAAACGGTACTAAAGTAATATTATCAATCAAAACTACAGTCATTTAACTGAATCAGAACGTAATAATCTTAAAAATTCTCCTTTGGCTTGATACACAAAAGCTAACGTTTGTTAAAATTATCAACAATATGCACAGTAAAAAAAAATTTACAACGTATTTTTGGGCCACCTAGTAAAAACTATATGATGAAAACTTCAGTAAAATGTACCCAAACCGTTAACTTTCGTGTTGTCCACAGAAAAGACGCTAATTTCTTTAACGTGCTTGACCCAAATACAACAAAGAAAAGGTCAGGTGCAGACTCACCTAAACTTTGGCAAATTATGATGAACATTGAACAAGTTATACCTACTAACGTTACTTGCCAACACTCTACCAGTTACTAAACATTAAACTTGTGTTTATAACTTCAGAAGTGTTTGACAAGATCGGAACAGTGTTGCACTTGAATGATGCTATAAATTCCTTTGTTTACTAAAACTTATCTGGTGCATGTTATGACGATCGCGAGAAGTTTAAGTTATAATGCTTCTTTGTTCATAATCGGTAGAATCACATAGTTTATAGTCAAACAATGTTGCTATCTAGAGGGGCCCACTGATTACCAGTCGGCCGGACGATATCGGCCTGTCAGTTGTTCGGAACTGTGAATTTTTTGTTCTAACTAACGACAGGCTGATATCGTCCGGCGGACTGATAATCAGTGGGCCCCTTAATTGAAAATAAGGGTTGGTAAAAAATATAAAGTACCTTTACGGGGTAGATACTTTATTTTGTTCATAGTTATTCTGTGGGGTATGTTGTATGTTCACAGTTATTCAAATTATTTGACTAAAGATTTGATCCCATTGTTAGGAACAGAATGAGGAAAGAACAAAATGTGTTCGAAAAATAACGGTTTAAGAAACAGTGCCTTGTCCATGAGAGTAGAGTAACCTGTTAATACCTTGATGGCGGGCCCGCTGGATTCCTTTCTCTTCTGTCTTCTCTTTCTCACTGTTTAAGAAATATAGAGATGCTTAAGGCACACATCTCAGTGGTGCTGATATTTTGACTTGCTATGAATTTAACGCGAAGGACGCGATATGTCAGCCATTACGGTAATTGCCGGAGTAGACCTTAGAAGTAGGGGATTTCAATCGGAAGTGACTGAATGACATTTGAATGGAACAGAAATCCCTATGAATGAAAGAATGTAAATCTTACGTACAATGTTGCTACATGAAACAATATATTCCTAAACACCCATAATTGGGATTTAGTTGTTGCAACTAGGTATTCTTTTTTTTTTTAAGTAACTGAGAGGGACAGTATCTTTCTTTTCCTTAAATAAACTATTGCTGCTTATTACTCGAATAACGGACCTAGGATATAATGGTTGTATTTGCCTAAGTGTGATAAAAACAATCTCTTTTATAGTCACGTAATGTCAAAAAGTGACACTTATCACGTGAAAAAATCCATTTATAGAACGCTTGCAGATTCATAAAAACAAACTTGTATTACGTTTTCTTTTACTAAATATTGAGGCAAACGAGCAGACGAATCACCTGATGGTAAGCGCGTTGCAAGTGCCTTGCCGGCCTTTAAGAGTCCCCGGCAAACTTCGTTCTCACTTTAAAACTACGTGTTGGATTGTAACGAAATTTTGCATATACAATGACATGAGGTATATCTAGGTCTATAATTTGTTTATATAGCTCCAGTTTACGAAACAAACGAAATAGAGCAAAAACAAATTTTGTATGAAAAACTTAAATTCGCTGTATTTTTTTACAATGGTATCTGAAGCTACATAAACTACCTATAATTACAGACCTAGATATACTAAGGTATATCTAAAACGACTCCCTGGATTGCTCTGAAACTTTGTACTTACAATAAGATGTCTTATTATTGTATGAGAGCGTAACTACCCAAGTGCGTTGCTGGCCTTTAAGATGAGAGTACGCTCATTTGTTGAAGGTTTGAAGCTCATATCGGTCCGAAAACAAGGCAGGCGACAGTTCATTCCACAGTTTAGCTGGCGAAGCAGGAAGTACTTTTGTTACGTAACGTGTAGGTAGTACTTACGGATACCGTATTATTAACTGTCTACTGTGGCCCTTTGTAAGTAGTAAGGTGACCATACGAGACCGCAGTACGGCATTGGTAATACGATTCCTCAGTGCTGACTTAGTTGTACCACTAATACGTATTTTTTTGTAAGGTGGGGTAAGACTATCACCGGGACAAGACAAACACTTGTATGGAATCCTCATACTGTTTGTCTTGCCCCGAGCAAAATAAACTATTATGTTTGTCTTACCCTATCGCGATCGCAAAAAACTTTCGGAAATCGATACGATCCATTGATGACGAAAAATATTGTGTCGGAAATAGTTTCCGTAGCTCGCTTTTCAGTACGGCAGCGGTTTCATAACATTGAGCTTTATCTCGTAGGTATATCTTTTAAAGATAGTTGTATTGTATAACTTACGTCCATGGGCGACGATGACTGCTTCCCATCAGGCGGCTCGTCTGCTCGTTTGCTGACTATCACATAATAATAATAATAAAAAAACAAAAAATAAAAAAAACTAGCCTTACGAACGGTAACCCGTTACCTTGCCTATATTTTATAGGACTTATTAAGCTCGATGAAATTAAAATTCAATAGGAACAGTTGTATTTGTTTTGTTCCCTTCAATTTTCAAACAAACCAAAATCAACGCTGTTTCTTACACTGTAAGATTCAAATTTCACTGACAAATTTTGGATTTTTTTCATTGTATGACTAGGCCATAAGCCTACATTGAATTGACTTAAAATCAATTCACTACACCCATATAAATTCACGTAAATAAAAAACTAGGAACGCGACTGTAGTAATCAAACATTCGAATTTATAATTATAACAGAATACAAATCAAACGAATAAACATCGGACGGAAAATATGCCTGGGAAAAAATAATAGCAATGTGATTTAATCCCTAATTCACTCATCAGCACGGTTAGCGCAAGATAGGCGCGAGGGACGCGACAAGTGAGAAAAGGCGCGACATAGGGCTCTCTCGCGAATCGGTAGCATAAGGTCCGCGCGATAAACCCCCTGGTTCGCGGACAAATGTCAAAAAATTTTGCCGCTTCACAGTTCCACGCAGGATATTCCCGAAACTCGTAGCTCAGGTATACGCAGCGGAGGTAGCGCAGGTAGGTAGCGTAGGTAGGTGGTAGGTAGGTGGTAGGTAGGGGTATGGGAGACAAAATACCAAAATTGAGAAATTGACAGATCGGGACAGAAATTGACGCGCGACTGCTGTCTCTCGCGGCGCGAGCCATCCAAGAGCAAGAGCCCATGACTGCCAGACTTACGTCTTAGTATAAAAGCCCGTTTTTTAGGGTTCCGTACCCAAAGGGTAAAAACGGGACACGGGGAACGGGGAACTAACACTCCGCTGTCTGTCTGTCTGTTCGTCTGTCATCAGGCTGTATCTCATGAACCGTGATAGCTAGACAGTTAAAATTTTCACAGATGATGTATTTCTGTTACCGACAAATACACAGAATAAAATTAATATTTAAGTGGGGCTCCCATACAACAAACGTGATTTTTTTGCTGTTTTTTGCGGAATGGTACGGTACCCTTAGTGCGCGAGCTAGACTCACACTTGGCCGGTTTTCTAGAATGTGGTCAGCTATGGACTGATTATATAATCATAATCATAATAATTTATTTATAAAACCAATTTACACGTCAATAATAAATAATTAATAATAGTGATTTACCAATAATAGTGATCTAGTTATTAGGTACAAACAGTTCTGATTAATAATAATTAACTAAATGTATTCATAATAATTGTCAATATAATAATGTATACTGCAAATGGTGGAATTATAAAGGCTTGCTTGGCTGCATAAAGCTGATTTGTATGTATTAATGTAAAGTAAGTAAAAATTAATGTATTGTTTTATTTAGTCCCAAAACTTAAGGTTTTATTATAAAATCACCGCGCAACTTATGTATCTTTCTAAAATCCGAAGGTCATTCTGAGTGTTAACGGTCAATCAATCGTGCCAATCGATTAGTCTGACATTCGTACCCTTCACTAAAAAAAAATTGTACCGTCTTTCAAACATACAAGGAGCATAATAGGTTTACGTAAAAAATCTTAGCTGAGTTTATAAAACGTTTTAATATAAATTAGTCATTCTAACGTACAATGAACGTTCAGTAATCCGAATATAAGCAATAAATAAATCGCTAAAAAGCAAACCTAGTTATCATTATCGGACTAACTACTACAACCATCAATCGCCCAAAACATGTCTGCAAGTCGTTTATCTATATAAAAACCGTGCCAACTGCGAGACGGACTCGCGCACGAAGGGTTCCGTATCATTACGCAAAAAACCGCAAAAAAATCACGTTTGTTGTACGAGTATGGGAGCCCCACTTTAATATTTATTTTATTCTGTGTTTAGTATTTGTTGTTATAGCGGCAACTGAAATACATCGTCTGTGAAAATTTCAACTGTCTAGCTATCACGGTTCATCAGATACAGCCTGGTGACAAACGGACAGACAGGCAGATAGACAGATAGACAGATAGACAGACAGACAGCGGAGTCTTAGTAATAGGGTCCCGTTTTTACCCTTTGGGTGCGGAGCCCTAAAAATATGTTAAAGATTTCCGCATGATTTATAGTCTTGGGACCAAAAAATGGCGGGAAAATTAAAATGGCGGCAGCATGGACGGCAAGTTGTCAACATGGGGCAACTTCGCTTGTGATTAATTACTCTCTAAGTTATCAGGCATGGGCACAGGGGAGCTTTGTGCAGTAGCGCAGTAGGAAATAGTAGAGCATGCATTTTTTCACCTCAGCAGCACGAACAAGGGTACTTTGCTGCTCAAAAAGAGTGAGCAAAATCGCATTTTGCTCACTGAGTGGGACAAAATGACATTCAAGTGACCATTATATTCGAATTTCATTTTGACGAGTGGAGCCTAACACAAGTTCGAAATACTTGGATTATATTCTCTCTGTCCCTTTCACGTCATTAGCAAGAACAAAGAGACAAAAAAAAATAAACGTCATTCAACGGTTTATTGTCGGTTTATAGGTATAATAGACCCCCGAAATTAGTCAGAACGCATGGTTCCAAAACAGTATGAATTCGTTATCAATAATTAATAAAAAAAGTCTCAAATTTCATTGAAACACTATATTTTACGTATTTTATTGTACAATTAAAATGAACTTAAAAAATACTAAGATAAAAATAAATAATTCTAGTTTTAACGATCTCTACTATAGTTGACAAATAGTAGTATCTACAATTTTTATTCGGACCCTATCTAACAAAGTTTTTTTTTAACAAAACTGTCAATTGATATTCGTTATTTCCATATTAACTCACTGAAATTTATTTCGTTTTGTTTTTGTGTTTTATTGCGGTAATTAAACTTAATTGTTAGAACATCTTAAGAAAAGATGAGCGAAAAATTAATGAAGAAGGATTACATTTTTTCAGGTTGTATTTTTCCTCCCTAAATATGTTCTCACTGCTGAGATGAAAAGTCTAGTGTACTACACGAGATCAAAGTTATTTACATCTCGTGTGCTTTTGAGTCCCGTGCAAGCGAAAGATTCTATAAAAAACTAGAATCTTGAGCGTAAAATAAGCACTCGAAGAAAGATCAAACTTAATAATAAATAACTATAGTAGTTAACTATTCCCAGTGATACTGAAATTATGTTATACATTACGAAAACTGAAAAAAAAGATTGTTTATCTACTCTTCGAGTATAATCTGTGTATTACAACTTCATATGCAACACTACAACCTTGCTCTTTTCAACGTTGGATAGTTTTATGGCACTTCCGACTCAAGCATAAGAATTTTTTCGATACGGATTAGTCAATTATAAAATTTTTAAAAATAGAACTTCATACATTTCGATTAAATATTTCTTGTTTATGGAGACTCGATTCAATGCAAATTAGCAAACGATGGCCTTTCGGAACGTAATTTCGTCGCGGCATCTGTCATACGTCTACTTAAACACGCTGCTACGTCGCCTCTGCTTTGTGATTGGTTGGCCAATAACAGCTCGCCGCGGCCAAGAGGACTAAACAAAACAATAGATCAAATAAATTATTAACAATTGCTTCATAAGTCAGAAACGCGCATGTGACACCCTTCATATAGCTGCATCCATAGACTACGAAAACCGCTTGCTTTTTAGTCTCCATAGGCTACGGTGGCCAAAATCGAGGAAAAAACTTAAATTTGAATTTAACAAGGAGCAGGTACCAGGGTCTCATGAGTTACGAGGTGTCCTTGACCAACCCGCCAGGCCCCGGGTGGCCGGGGCGCGTACGGGTATGAAGGTATCGCTCCGCTCGCGTACCTTAGCTGTATACGAGTACCAACTTTTGGTTTGTTTACCTATGTGATTTTACTAGTTGAAAGTATTATTTTTTTGTCTCGTAGAAAAAGTAGTTAAGTAACTCAGCAAGCTTCGTTACTCGACTATATATTCACACGGTACTCGACTGAAAAGCTCTATTATAATTATCACAATTGCATAAAATACTATTTTTTTTAATTCTTATTGCAGAATAATTAGGCTGCAGTCAGCAACTCAGCAGGTGCTTGAGTAGCATGCGTTTGAATACAAACTTGCTTGGGGCTTGTCTTATTGTCAATTTTGTGGATTCTATGTAATATTTAATTACGAGTAGTTTATCGTCATAAACGAAACATCACGAAGTAAGTTCACACAGCAACACTCTTAGCTGACCATCGATGGACCTTATTACAAAGGGTATTCGGTCTACCAATAGACAGTTAAGAGTGGGGGCGATGGTACTTGCATTTTTTTCGATTAAAAAAAATTTAACCTGCAGGATGGGGTTCTGTGTGTACCTACTACCTACTGTTTAAAAACCACTGCGGTAATACCCCGGAATCTGCCAGTCACTCAACACATTTTGTGTAGGGGTGGAATTATGGGCAGAATTAATTAAAAAGTAGTCACGACCAACCTGTAGCTGAAGGCTAAATAAACAAGAAGTAATTAATAAAGAACCAATAAAGTTATAGTGCGTAGGTAGATGAGGTGAAGAATGTTATTCAAAGATTAAATAGATCATATACAAAATAAACAAAAGTCCAGTATATTCAGTCTGCGTGCAGGAGGAGCACATTCTACTCGTAACATCAAATCATAAAGCAATACGTTTGTATTTGGTGTGTGTAATTTGTATATAAAAAAAAAAAAAATAAAAAAAAAAAAAAAAAACAAACAAATTGCAATGTCTCAGTCCATAAGCCAGTAAGTCAATTTGCGCTTGAATATGTTACCTCGGAGTATCTTTAATGTCATCAGGCAATCAATTATAAATTAAAATACACATGTTATATAAAAAAAAACATAAATCATTTTATGACCACGTGGTTTAAAAAGTAGATTTACAAATTTCTGCATTTTCTGCCTATGCATAACTTCACTACGTTTAGTAAATAGTGCACGGTGGTTATTAACAAATAAAGATATTTCTCTTATGTGTGGATGGTATAAGCAGTAAGTATTTCGTTAATTACTTTGAAAATTAGTCGTATACAGGACATCTAAGTCAATCCACCATAGGCATCTATGCTGACATGTTCTAACCTAATAAATATTTACCTTTCATTAATAAATGGACTATTTGAGTTTCTATTTTGCCGAGGATCATCAAGAATTTGGGAATAAATACCTGAGATATTTTATAAGGTTAATAGAGAATTGTTATATTTATTGTGGACCTGCTTTGGGTAGTTCCTAGGACCATTAGCAATTCTTTCTAATCGATTAAGTTTTTGCGTAGGTTATCTTAGGCAGTGGAGACCATGCACACAACAACATGTCGTGCCCAAAACACATATGCTTTCGATTTCATTTTGTACATTATTATTTGTAGATTTGTAGTTAATAAGCTTTGTAAAGCTATTATTCCACCAAGTATTTATTTCTAATTTTCTATTTAATAATTGTTAATCTTATATGCGATCGTTACAATGCACTTTTTATGAACACTGTCTGACGTTTAACCTGTCAACTGTCAATGTGTCATTGACTGCCACAGATTAAGTCCAAACTGAGGAAAGATGAATCAAGTTAACAATGCTTCATTTACATCCAGTTACTCGGAAAGTGGTGGAGTGGATACCAAAGAGTAGTATATGGTGGATACCATTACTTACCAGAAAACGTCCAATCTTGTCGTTCTACTCAGTTTACCGTCCGTTTACCCATGTTCGTATTATACCCAGTCAACTTGCATTCAATTATGATATCCTAGTAGCTTCCATCAACTAGTGCTTTGAACATATCAGTTTAGATACTTGTCCTGATATTGGGACATATGTTATGTTAAGTTATATAATTTATAACATTCATATTCATTCATCACAGCCCCTAAAACTGTGAAACAAAATTCAATGTTCTGCATTGCATTACGACCACATTAGCTTATCGAGCGCTTGAAGCGCTTCAAAATGCTTTATGGTTTCCGTTTCCTGAGAAATGGCGTCGCTGGACCAGCAATGGACGTGTTGGATAACGTAACGACTTCATATCACTTTTGCGTTTTGAGATATTGAACCCATTAAGCAGTAAGCTCTGTTTTTATAAAATCACAGCTGGAATGGACAAATCGGGTAGAAAAGTAGACGATGAATTTGTCATTTTCTGGAATATAAAACCATTTTAGAAAAAAAAACAAGTAGGTTTCATCTCCAACCAACTTGGACCTAGGACGCAGCCGCCGTGTCAGTTTTAGTTTCTATTTTTAAGTGGCTATAAATCAAAAATACGGCAGATAGTTGAGATAGTCACAGTAGGTACGGAAATCGTTTAGTGTCTATGTGCATAAGCACTTGGCCCGCGTTTTGAATTTTCCGTCATTGTGTTGCTAGTCAGACCACGCCAAGTGCTCCGCTTTGTCAAGTATGGAGCTTATATAGGGATATGTATTCATTTTTACTATCAAGTTTATGCAAAGTTAGCATGGCCAGACTCTAGTCGAACTGAGATTCTGCGGGTGAGGTAATTCCATTCGGGGCGGCGTGGAGTGTGGCAATTCTGTATGGAATACCTATAAAAAGCAAACACTTACAAATATATTTAAGCAACCTCACTATGAAACGTGGTCATTAAGTGATTTTTACTAATGTGGTTCGAATGTCGGATGTATGTACAACTATTAAATCATATTTAAAATCGGGTCTATCGCGAATTTATTTTGTTACCTTTATTTACCGACGTTTCGACACAGGTTTCACTGGTCGTGGTCGCGGCTAACTGATGTCCCAGCAAAATGTCAAAACAGAGATTTGTGTGACTACCCGACGAAAAGTTTGGGGTAGACATCACATCACCACCCACTACACATAAATGTTAATTATTGTCAATAGTCCGACACGCAACACTCACAACATCCGCGCACATATCCGAAGATCCCTTGGCTTTAACTTTTGAATCACTGGTCCCCAAGTTGCCGATAAGTTAAAACCATCGTCCCTATTAAAATTTCTGGGGTGGTTCTTGATTTCAATCGCTTCTCGCACAACTCGAGGATAATAATGGAGTTCAGTGGAGACAACTTTTGGATTATGAAGCCCAATCCAGTGATTTGCGCCGGATGTAAGAAGATGTTCGGTGATCGCGGATTTGTGTATATGGCGATTATTAACTACAGTTATGTTTTCTTTCACCCTTTCTTGCACACTTCGTTTGGTTTGACCAATGTACACACTTCCGCAACTACTTACATTCTATTTTGTAAACGCCCGGATTTTGGTACGGAATGACATCTTTTGGACTGCGTAAAAGATCTGCTACTTTGAATAACGGCTTGTATACAGACTTGATGGAGAATTTCTTAAGTACTGCTCCTACTGTGTCCGTTATCCCTTTCATATATGGTAAGAACGCTGGTTCTGTTGACCTCTGGATGTCGTTCCGTCCTTTTCGGCTTGCGCTTCATCCTCCCTCGGTTTCCATTCTTTTCCAGTACAGTTTGGACATGCGCTAGTTCCTGTGTCGAAACGTCGGTAAATAAAGGTAACAAAATAAATTCGCGATAGACGCGAAACGCGAAACTTTTAAATGTTGTATGTACAACTGTTTAAATAATGATGTCAGGAAAAACGCGAAACTTTTAAATGTTGTATGTACAACTGTTTAAATAATGATGTCAGGAAAATTTAACAATTAAAGCAATTTATTACAACCAGTTACAATAACAAAAGAATTAACGAAACAATTGAACATACTGTGACTAAATAGAGGAGAGAAACTGTTGCTTTGCTAACCTACAAGGTCAAAAAGCTGCGAAAACCTTACAAAGGGTTGGATAAGTTTTCGGATAATTCTAATAAAAACAAGTAGTAGTTTTGGTCAGAGAAAATTTCGAAATTAGGCAGTTTCCTTATCTTTCTATGTTTTACATTTTCCGCGCCCCGAATAGGTATATAGGGGCAGAACGAACAGGAGGGCTGGAAAAGCTTTATCAGGGAAGTAAACCTAGATTTTTTAGGGTTCCGAAAGTTTTACCCAAAGGGTAAAAACGGGAGCCTATTACTAAGACTCCACTCTCCGGCCGTCTGTCACTACAGGCTTATGTCTCATGAACCGTGATAGTTAGACAGTTGAAATTTTCACAGATGATGTATTTCTGTTGCCGCTGTAACAAACAAATACTAAAAACAGAATAAAATAAATATTTAAGTGGGGCTCCCATACAACAAAAGTGTTTTTTTTTTTTGCCGTTTTTTCAATAATGGTACGGAACCGTCCAGTGGCGCGCGTAAATCAGTATAGTATTTATTATGTATAGTTGTCCTATTGATTCCCCAACTTTTGGTCTTTGTCACATCGTTTTTTTTATTATTATTTTTCGGTTTATTAACTACTAGCGAACAGCCCCGGCTTCGCTCGGGTAGTTCAACTAATTTACACAAAACCTTTACAAATTATACATATAAAACTTCCTCTTGAATCACTCTATTTATTAAAAGAAAACGGACCAAAATCCGTTTCGTAGTTTTAAAGATCTAAGCCTACATAGGGACAGACATACAGACAGCGGAAAGCGACTTTGTTTTATACTATGTAGTGAAACGGCAAAATAATCAAAATAAAACTATGTGACAAATACCAAAAGTTGGGGAATCAATACGACAGCAATAGTAATATACTGATTCATACATAAATTAACTGGTTTATTAGAAAACACTAGGCTTGAGTCGGTCATGAACTAAGAACTGTTAAGAATGAAATCCCGTGAAGGACCGAAAGGAACTAAATCTTTTTGCACGCTCTTAATCGGTCTTTAGGTCCTTTAGTTCAGTGGGAGTGGAGAGCGCTTGACTGAGTGAAGTGAAACGGTAAATGGATGGAACGAAACGGTTGGCACTGTCCCTGGCACGAATGTGAACGAGATGAATGAACGACGTGACACTCCTAAGCCCGTAAAATACGAAGGAAAATCAAATATTTTTCATAAATCTGATATTTGTTTTTTTTTTTTTGTATTGTTAAGGTGTTTTAATGTTTGATATCGACAAATCGTATTGTACAAGTTAAATTGTATTCAGTTACTAAATATTGGAAAAAATCCAATTCCCGGCTCTCAACAACCGAACTGAACTAAAGGAACTAAAAGACCGAACTAGTTCGTTTGACCGATTGACCGAGAGCGGAGCGCTCTCTGTAGTGACCGAGCAGGCACAAGCCTAGAAAACACAATTCCCCCAATGAGAGCACTGGATGGACGATGGCCTCTTAAAAAAGGGGGGGGGGGACAAGCGCAAATTCTTGTTAAAGGGTGTCGACCGCAAGTAAAGGTCGGTATAGTAACCACCCGGATTACTTTTAATTATTTATTTACATTTTTTTTGCGGATTTTCAACATTTTACTCTGCTTTCCATAATAATTTCAAACATTTCAGTCATTGTCCAAATAGGTATTGACAAGAATATTAATGAGGTGCAAAAAAGAGTATTTGTATTATATTGTATTATAATACTTAAGAAAAGAAAGATAAATAAGAAAATTTTCGCCAAACACAAGTCAAATAAACACTTCGTGATGCAAATTTGAACTTTACTGTTTAGCGTTAAGAACTAATTTAGATCTTTTACCATTGTAGCTGAATTCATTAGCCAATACATATTTGGGGTATAAAAGAGGCGGATGTCTTCCAGTAATTCTATGTGTCATCAGCTTCAGTACCCACAACTTATTCAATATGCTGAAATTCGTCGGTTTCCTCGCTTTCGTGTCAGTGTCTTATGCAGCCATAACGAGTTTAGCTCCTGAGGACAAACCAGTAGACTTAGGTAAGCCCTTACCCTTAGGGGACTAAACCAGGGACCGGCCCGCTATCCCTTATCGGGGTTTTATAAGGGTATTGCATAAGGCTTAACTCACCATACCCTTTGCCAGACGAAACCCTTTGTTTTGCTTTTAAAAACCCTTATATAAAGCTACCACATTTGAGTAATCGGTAGCCCAAATACCCTTACAAAACCCTTATCATCCGCTCACCAACACCTTGCATATTGCTTATAAGGGTTAGCCTTATAAAGGGCTTCCCTTTTAGCATATAAGCGTGCTAATTTAAGTCGTGTACCTTGTTCATAAAGCACACATTACTTCGAATCCGAGCGATCATCGGCGGCGACGGCGGCGTTCTTTGACTAGGCACGTATTTTCTTTCCTTTTCATACACTACCGTAGATATATACTAATCCTGTCTCTTTCACGCAAAGGGAAACCTTTATAAAAACTATAAAAAGCGCTTAAAGATAAGGGTAACCCTTATTAAGGGCTAGCCTTATTTTTGGTTAGCTTTTCGGTAAGGGTTAGTTAAGGTAGGGGGTATGAATGGGCTTGCAGTTCAAAAGGGAAAGTCTTTCAATGTGTTAGCCGTGTTAAGGTGTCGCCCATTGAAAGGGTTTTATCGCGGAAAGGGTTGTCCGGTCCCTGGACTAAACAAGAAGACAATACCTTCGCAGATGTTTAACGATGCACACACAAACAGCTTTACAGCTATTTTACGCAAAAGAGTGGCATCCTTAAGCGAGGTTTAGACTAGCAAGAACTTGTCATTGTTACATTGCGGTATCTGATCAAACTTTTGAATGCAGTTTACCTTAGTAGTCGGCAATGTAACGTAAATTCCATGCAAGACCTTGCTAGTTTAAACCTCGCTTTAGGGAAGAGGTTGCAGGGCAGCCCAAACAAACACCATTGCAGATCGATGTGAGGGGCGCTTCAAGGAGCACCGGAACCCTTTTACATTGCTCATTAGGTTATGTATGATTGTTATGTATTATTAATTGAAGGTACTAACAAGAGCTTTAAGTAAACTTTTGTTACTAACAACTATGGGGTTTTCGAAATAAATTATTTGAATTTGAATTTTAATAGAAAATACCAATCGAATCTTAACCCTTTGTAAGGCAGCGGGAATTATACACGGAGGCTCAAAATAAGTGCATTCCCGTTGCCAGGGAGGTTTTGGGATTATACTGAGCAACTTTTACTACGGGACCAACCCCGAAATCGCGAAAAAAAATTGACTGTTTCTTACAGTTTCGCTGGTCCATTTTCTATGGCAGGGTCATTTTTTTTTTTTCGCAATTTCGTGGTCGGTTCCATAGTAAAAGTTGCTCAGCATAATTGATGTGATGATAATGATAATTAGCTTACGATAATATATATATGTACATATTATTCACCATTTATCAGTGCTTGTTGCTATAGGCCTACATGAATAAAGTATATTTGAACTTTTACTTGAACTAAGTGGTGATGATGGAAATGTTGTCGCGTGTAGGGCGATAAATAAATTAATAAATATCAGGGGACATCTTACACAGATCAATCTAGCCCAAACTAAGCAAAGCTTGTACTATGGGTGCTAGGCGACGATATATAATAAAATAAAATAAAAAAGCCTATTTCTTACAGAATTAATTAATTATACAGTTTCCAAAAGTAGTCTTGTTAGTAATATCATGAAAAAAAAGTGTAGCTATTGTGTGTTAGTAAACTATGAGATAACAAAAAAATATTATTAGAATATTATTATTTGATTCTTTTCCCGTGAGTTATTCTGCAAGAACCCCTCTGCAGGTAAAGGCCTCCTCCAAGGTGAACCAATCGTCTCTGGATTATGCAGTTTGCATCCAACTTGGACCCGCTGTATGTTTGATTTCATCCTCCCACCGATTTCTGGGTCTCCCTTGCTTTCGTTTGCCTGGTGGTCCCCTCCATGCGGTCACACTTTTCGTCCATCTCTGGTCTTCAAGGCGCGCGACGTGTCCAGCCCACTTCCATTTAAGCGCTAAACGACGATATACAATACTTATATAAACACATACTTACATACATACATAGAAAACACCCATGAAAAAGCGAAGCGATGGCGGAAAGAAGCGGCAGGAATTAATCCGAGCAATTCCTTGGAGCACTCCCCGCTCGTGGCTCGATTTTGGAATCATTCGCTTGCTCAGTTCTCAATATTAGCACGAGGGCTAAACAACAACTATATGCCCCCTTGTAAAACAACTATATAACTAATGAACATTTTTTTTTTTTTTTTCATTTTTTAGCTAACCAAGAAGGATGTTATATTTCCAAGTTAAACAGAGTGCTGCCATACGATGTAACCTTTTATCCAAATACTGATTGCGCAGTGTACATTTGCCAGAGCTCCAATGGTGAAACACTGTATGAAACGTAAGTACTTACCAGATATTTTTAGTTACAGTTTCTTATCCCAAATATGTATTAATTAAATAGTTATGTTATTAGCGTATCTATTGATAGATAAGTAGGTGCATCATATCATTATAATATATTTAAGTTTTTATTTTTTATTTTTTTTGATAACAATATATAAAGTGTTATAAGCTTTATTGAAAAGATGATAAATAAAATTTACATTAATTGTATAAAACAAAATTAAGACTACTTATAAAATAAAACGATTAAAACTAAACCTACCTAAAAAATAAAAATCCCTATAACAAACCCTGACCTCTTGGCAAAGTACCCATCACGCAGGCAGCATTCCCGCGCTGTATCGCGATAGCAAGCCTTTGCGCGAGAAAGCTGCCAGCGCGAGGGTCCCCCGTTGCCTCCCTCAACCGCTTTCCGAGCTCCTTGTGGAGCCCGCGTGTACCTGCCCCATGGACCGAGTGTCTCGACACCAAAAGCTACGAATTCGTAGTTGGCGCCGAGACAGACGGAGTTATAATACGGAAACAGAAATATAATAATAATCAATTCGTAATAAATATAGAACATTGGTGATTTATCGTCAATAAATAATTATAGTAAATTCTAATGATAATAAGATTAATAAGTAAATAGTAAAAATTACTTAAATGTCGAGTCGTTAGAGTCAGAATTATAGTTGGTTGACCCAAATTGTCAGTAAATGAGAACAAAAAAAAACTATACTCATCCTTTTCTTTTGGGTGCTAGTACTAGTGTAAGACAAAGATAGTATGATTCTCTGTCTATGTTTGAAATGAGACAGTCCTTTGATAAACTATGTTAAATTGCCATCAAAATACTCAGTAATGGTATAATAACATTTAGAGACAAGTAATTGTTTTAGACGTCTTATGAAGGTAGAGTCTTAGTCTAGTTATTCGTTTCTTGTAATTTGTTGTCTGTCTAAAGTTCGTCTGGTAATTTATTGAATTTTTTAATTGCCATGACGTAAGTATGTGCTTTTTGAATGCATTTTCTGCCTGTAATAAGTTTATATAGCTCCACAGCTTATCAATGAACGAAATAGAGCAAAAACAAGTTTTGTATGAAAAACTTAAATTCGATGTATTTTTTTATCTATGGTATCTGACTCAACCTACATAAACTAATTACAGGCATAGGTAGGTAGATATATCTTATCCTAATGTAAGTAGAAAGTTTCAGAGCAATCTAGCTAGTGGTTTTAAAATGAGAGCGTAACTACGTTTGTATGGAGAACGTTACATGGGTACTTCTATTGCTTATTTACATACCTATTGTATATGTATTTTTTACAGTTGTGGAGTAACAGCTATCCGCGATGGCTGCAGAAAAAGCGTCATAGACAACAGCAAACAATACCCCGATTGTTGTTCCCAAGAAGTATGCGATGAGGCCGGCTTAGATTATATATACACCCAGTAACAGAAAGAACGAAAGGCAAAGAAAGAGACCCATTAATGTTTAGACCATAATTATGATTATGCTGCCTGGCTTATGGAAATTTAGCATATTTCTATGGTAGTGAAAAAAATAAAAAAATAAACCATTATTTTATAACCTGTATTATTTATTTACAATCTTATCAATGACAGCTATATCCCGGTCACAATATCTGTGCACCTCGCTGGAATGTGGCGCCTCTCCCGCTTCCCCTGTCACCTCTCCGCGCACTCCGCGGTGCGACAGTACGGTTAGCATCTTCGTTGCCGCTACACCTCCACATTTCTCGAAAACACTTTTTTTCACACCGTACCCAGACCGCCGATATGACGTCACGAGGTCAGGTGCACAGATATTGTGACCGGGTTGTAAGTACTACAATGACATAAATGTCCGCTCGCCCGTACGTAAACATCTGTGCAAGCAACAATGATTGTTTTCGTGTACAATTCGCATCAAATTCGGGTTTTGTCGAATACGATGTCTGATTTTTTAAAAAGTTTGAATTATGCGTGCTTCCAATTCTTCACGAGTTCTTGATTCCTTTTTAAACACTAATTGTTTCACCCAACCCCAAAAGAAAAAATCAAGTGGAATGAGATCGGGTGAACGAGGTGGAGGTGGTGATTGGGGCAGCGATTTATTGAGCTATATCTATTGTTTACCATGATTAATCAAAGATGGACAAAGATTTACCACAAATTATGAATAAGGAGTGAAAATTCCCGATAAAAAGCTTGAAACTATGGATGGTATAGAGAGGATGACAATCTCTTATAGCAGAATTGTTGCAAAAGTGACCGCTTTCAGCTTTAAATAATAGTTCCTAATCTCTCCGGTGGCGCTAGGTAGGCTCTGAGAACAAAGAGTGTTGTGATATAGAGGAGACTCTATGACATGAACCATAGAGGTATAATAATGTAGAGATGAAATGGGGGAGGGGCAGCAAATAACCCGACCAAATTACGTAGGTTGTTTCTGGTATGTTGTCAGGAATGTTAAAAAGTGTTTTTAATTTTGTCGCATTGCGTATGTTCTATCCCTCAATCACGGTCGCACGGGTGCACATCTATATAAATACTAGGTGTATGGTCTAGGTACTTCAGTATATGGTGAAGCCGCCTATTTACTGTTTTTTACGGTCACTTTTCGATACATGAAGATTAATTTCCTTACCTTTACCTTTCATACTTGAAACCCCTAAAACTTATATGCATTTGACATTTTGAAAGACCTCCATCTACACTAGCGCCCCTAGCGGCGAAATTAAACGCGGTAACCCTCATTACACCGTTACACGCTGACACGTACAAAATGCCGCGAAAACTGCGAAACGCAATGTGTCAGTGTCAGTGTCACTGTACTCGTAGCTCTATGTAAGTAGTGGGAGAGTGTGACACTTACTTAACGCGTCCCGTTTTAAATGCTGAAATTACAAGACAGGCTAAATTCTATAATTAAGTAAGTAACGTTTTATTAGACGCATGGAGGAAAATTGGTTTAAAAATAGGTAGATTTGAGGTCGAAGGTGGTAGAAAGGTAGGACGCAGGTAAAATAGGTAGATCTACCTAAAAATTGGTAGATGTGACAACATTGCTAGAGCCATAGATGTAACTTACATCCATGGCTAGAGCCCATACTATGGGCTCTAGTAACCTTACAAACTTCAAAAATATATAGGCATGAAAGTGTCAGAATTCCGTGCTCTTTAAAGAAGGTTGGACAGCTCTGAATTTGTTTTATATTTACAAGGATCCTGACACATTTTTTTTAACTATAAACAGGTCATTTAAAACGGCCCCAAAGCAATATGCCGTAACGGAACAGGGAGTGGGCATAAGCGTGATAGCCTGTTAAGGCAGTATTGTTCGAATGGATATCCCAAAATCTTAAATACTTAAATTGTAATGTATAATTGTATCTTTGTATTTTTATTTGTTTTGTAGTTCGCAGTGCCTTGGTAGTAATACTGTAATGCTGTGTAACTAATTTGAATAATAAAATAAAATAAAATAAAAATGTCACAATAATAGCGTGAAATGATAATTGGTTTCTCAAATCGAACTGCAAAAGATAACTAGTTGAGAACTAAACTATAACGTATCTATTAGATCTCGTATTGTTCTCGTATCTAGTAATTACCACGTTGTTCGAATTGACCGGTAAGTTGTAGCGCAGTCTTACTCTAAGGGGGATGTAATGATAACCTCGCTACATGGATCTATACAAAGCACAGTATAAAATAGCTACTGCACTGACCAGGAATCAACACTCGATGGGCGCACAATTCCATCTGCTCTCAATCTCATATCTCTATTCTCTTGTTATGAATGTAACCTCAACACTCTCAGGGAAATTAGAAGGGCCCCAAGTCCCGTGGCTTGTATCAGTGGATGCACGGCACTACTGAATCTAGACAAGAGACATGTCATCGTGCATCCCGCACCTCATCTTCTCAACCTCATGCGATGAGTACTGAGGTGGGGACCATGTGGTCCCCGACGAGCTTCCACAACAACCCCTACAACTCATCCATCAGCCTCCATATGAAACCTCCAGTAACTCAAACCGATAAACTCCAGCTACCTCACTTGTTACATTCAAACTTGAGCTACACACAAAGAATAACAATTCTTTAACTCGGCTCTTTTTAAAGCATATCTCAAGTCTCTCTCGTTAATTCAAGGTCACTGCAATATCTATATATCACAAAATATAGATAATATGTTTCGCTTACCAAGAGTCTGTACCTGAATGCACGCGCGACACCACGTGTTACGTACCAGCATTCAGACGACCTTTCTCAATTTGTCTCCGCTCGTTCCCGCCATCTTGCTCCGCCGTCACCTATAACACTGGCCAACCTCGATCGCCAGCATTACCAGTGAAAAGTACGCTAAGTGACAGATAGGATACATAACAGACTTCGCGATCTCCGCGACATGTCGTTTATTTTTTTGACAATTCGTTTTGCCGCAAGTGGCAGATTGATGACGCATTTATGAGTAGGTAAGTTAATAACATTTGTCCAAATAGGTACGAGAAAAATAAAATTATTAATGAGGTGAATTAATGAGGCGTGCAAACAAGAGTATTTGTATTTTATTGTATAATAATAAGAAAACTGGCCAAATAAACACTTCGGGAAGCAAATTTGAACTTTACTGTTTAGCGTTAAGACCCAATTTAGATATTGTAGCTGAATTGGTTGGCCAGTACATATATTATTTGGAGTATAAAAGCGGCGGATTTCTTCCAGTAATTCTGTGTGACATCAGTTTCGGTACATACAACTTGTTCAATATGCTGAAATTCGTCGGTTTCCTCGCTTTCGTGTCAGTGTCTTATGCAGCCGTAGCAATATTCCCACCTGAGGAAAAACCAGTAGACTTAGGTAAGTCCTACAAGATGACAATACTTGATAGAAAATACCAATCGAAACTTAACCCTTTGTAAGGCAGCGGGACTATACACGGTAGCTAAAAAACAAGTGCATTCCCGTTGCCAGGGAGATTTTGGGATTATACTGAGCAACTTTATTTAAAAATAAATTTGGCTGTTTGTTACATTTTGGCTGGTCCATTTTCTAAGGTAGGGTAATTTTTATCGCGATTTCGCGGTTGATCCCAAAGTAAAAGTTGCTCAGTATAATCCCAAAACCTCCCTGGCAACATAATTGCACTTATTTTTTTGCCAGCCTGTATATCCCACCAGAATTTGAACTTTATTTTAAAGCGATAGGGTTCAACGCTCGCAACGCTCAAGTTTCCACTTTTCGAACCACTTGCTACGCTCTTTTTAGAGTTCCGGACCTCAAAACGAAAAAACGGAGCCCTTTATAGGTCATTCGTGCGTCTGTCTGTCCGTCTGCCCATCTGTCAAATTTGGTATACATGTAAGTTTGTGACCCAAAGACGGTCATGTAACGTAAACAAATTAATTTTAAAAATGGGGGCCACTTTAGGGGGGTAAATGAGAAAATTAACCACCCCCCCCCCCTTTATCTCCGAAACTACTGGGTCTAAAATTTTGAAAATAATTACAAAATAGTTCTTTGCATGTATATGACAGGAAAACCTATTAGATATGTGCAGTCAAACATGAATTGAATTGAATTGAAATAGCCTTTATTTCAGACAAGTATTTTGTAAGTACATTTCATTTTGTTGTTACATACAGATACAGATCTGTATGCCTTTTGTAGGCAAAGGCCTCCCCTAACTCTTTCCATTTATCCCTATCCTTTGTAATTGTAGTCCAGCAACCTCCTGCTGCGCTCCTAATCTCATCATCCCATCTTCTTGTTGACCTGCCAGGCTTCCTCTTTTTGTCTCTAGTAAACCAGTACATTTATTTTTTATTTTTTTTATTTTTATCGTAGGTACACAAAAATATTTTCAGGGTTGTTAAGATTAACTTAAATTAAACACAGTTGACAAAATGTACCTGGTATAGAAAAATACAGTCGGGTTACTCTGGTTCCTACTATTATTGCTTTAGTTAGACCACTTTTCTCACCCTCTAATTGTGTGACCTGCCCATTTCCATTTTAACTTCTTAATTGTTGTAGGAATATCTTTTGTGTGAGTACATTTCTTTATATCTATATTTGTAACTTTATCAGATAGTCGCTTTCCCATCATACTTCTCTCCATAGCGTTTTGACAAATTTCTAGCTTTTTGTAGTGGAATTTGTTTAGTGACCAGGTTTGGCAACCATAAGTTAGAATAGGCAATATACAGGTATCGAACAATTTCCTTTTTATGTTCATACTCATTTCCTTATTTCTCATAACTTCTTTTAGGTTCCAATATTGCTTCCACCCGTTTCCAATACGTCTGTCTAGTTCTTTCGTAGTCAAGTCGTGTGGGGATATAATTTGACATAGGTATAAGTATTCGTTTACATAATTATTCGATCCTGATGATGTTGACGTAAATGGGTTCTTGTTTTCCATTGGTCATGGCTTTGGTCTTCAGAGTGTTCATACACAACCCTATTTTTTGGCTTTCTGTATCTAGGTCACATATCATTTAGTTCAGTCTGTCTTTGGATGGTGAGATTATTATCAGATCATCCGCAAATCTTAAATGCGAGAGGTTTTCGCCATTGATTGATAATCCGCATTCATCCGGATGAATGCAGTAAAACATGAGTCGGACTTAATTACTTAGTTTTTGATCCGACCCCTACGGGTTCACATAAAAAATATATTGTTAAACATTGTGCAATGTTCGGAACCCATGGAACGCGAGTCGACTCGCACTTGGCCGGTTTTTTATAATATAGGAGGCAAACAAGCAGACGGATCGCCTGATGGTAAGCTATTTATTACCGCCGCCCATGAAAACCCGCAACACCAGAGGGGTTTAAGTGCGTAGCTGGCCTTTAAGATGGTGGTAAAAGGTACCACATTGTCGCTTACCATAAGGACGAAAATTGCTTGTATCTTTATACGAAAAACGTGCCAGAGCGTCCTTATGGCAAGCGACAATGTGATACCTTTTGCTTGAAAACGACACATATACATAGAAAACACCCATGAGCAACTAACTAAAACTAAACAACAACTATGCCCCCTTGTAAAACAACTAAATATGTAAATAAACACATTTTATTTTTTATTTTTTAGCTTGCCAAGAAGGATGTTATATTTCCAAGTTAAACAGAGTGCTGCCATACGATGTAACCTTTTATCCAAATACTGATTGCGCAGTGTACATTTGCCAGAGCTCCAATAATCAAACACTGTATGAAACGTAAGTACTTAACAGATAATTTTAGTTAAAGTTTTTTATTACAAAATTATTCGATTGATTTAACAACCGCTAGGAAAATAAGTACTACATGTATGAATAGCATTAAGTACGAAAAGTAGATACTGTAGCTACATGTGTAGTACAAAAGCTTTTAAATATTTATTATTCAGTAGTCCAATATTGCTGCTGTATGGAATAATCCAATAAATGCATAGAATTACTTAACCATTCTAGTCTAGTCTAAACTAGACACTAGATGATGAGGATTAACAATCCTGAACTCATAATATAATGTCTGAATATGTATTAATAGTTTTGTTATTAGCATATCTATTATTAGTTAAATTCAGTAGATGGAGCCATTTCATGACAGCCTGATACGAAACCACGTTGAGTGCCATGTACGCTCTACATGGTATCGCCTTCTTCCTCTTTGCTTCAACTCTCCCTTCTATGGTGCTTTGATAAATTAATCGTGTAACAGGCGTCAAACATGTTTCCTCTTCTATTATCTATGGTTCTCCACTCAACAAGTAGGTGCACTAGTATTTTTTACAGTACATATAGTACTACTTTACCATACTAGTGCGATAATTAGCACATAACATGACTATGTGCAAAATTTAAAGGGACATATGTATATAAGGTATCTATGCCTGTTTATATAGCTCCAGCTTATCAATGAACGAAATAGAGCAAAAATAAGTTTTGTACAAAAACTTAAATTCGCTGTATTTTTTTTACTATGGTTTCTGACTCAAGCTACATAAACTAATTACAGGCATAGGTAGGTAGATATACCTTATCCAATTGTAAGTACAAAGTTTCAGAGCAATCTAGCTAGAGCGTAACTACGTTTGTATGGAGAACCGAGCTTGCTGAGGACTATTTAACAACGTTACATGGGTACTTCTATTGCTTATTTACATACCTATCGTATATGTATTTTTTGACAGTTGTGGAGTAACAGCTATCCGCGATGGCTGCAGAAGAAGCGCCATAGACAACAGCAAACAATACCCCGATTGTTGTTACCAAGAAGTATGCGATGATGAGACCGTAGATTATATATACACTCAGTAACAGAACGAAAGGCAAAGAAAGAGACCCATTAATGTTTAGACCATAAATATGGTTACTGGTGCCTTGCTTATGGAAAAATAGCATATTTTTATGTTAATAAAAAAATAAAAAATAAACCATTATTTAATAACCTCCTGTTTTATTTATTTACAATATTATCAATGACGGCTAATAAAATGACATTAATGTCAGCTGATAATGTTATGCAGCTAAAGTTGAGTGCACACTCACGTATTAAATGCGACGCAGTTCGATGTCGGTCGCCTGTACGTATTTTGTCGAATGCGGTGTCTGATTTTATTAAAAGCTTGAATTATGCGTGCTTCCAATTCTTCAAAAGTTCCCGATTCACCCAACCCTAAAAGAAAAAATCAAGCGGAGTGAGATCGGGTGAACGAGGTGGCCAGAGGGGTCGTTGCGAATCTGCCAATCCACTGCTGTCCAAACATTTAGTTTAACCGGTTTCGTACTTGGATCGAGATGTGAGGACGGTGGTGTACCGTCATGCTGGTAACAACATTGGTAACAACATTTATATATTTCGTGTAAATTTTTAATATCGTAAATTATGACAAAGAAAATAGGGAACTATCTCGAGATCTTAAATTGACCGAAATATGAACAAATGATTTTTTTTTTTCAAAAGAAATGATAATAAAGTATGGAATATGGTAATGATGGTAGATATTATGGGAATGAAAATGCAAGCTTGGTAATAAAGCGTCGAATAAAAAGGCCACATTAGTTTAATTGTTAATATCGTAAATTATGAAAAAGAACATAAGGAACCATCTAGAGATTTTTCAATCAGCCTTAGTACTTAAATCTTATAAAAGAGGGAATACTTTAGTGGTACATTATTTTTCACTAGTACTAACAATAGTATTAGTAATGATCATACTCACAAAAAAAGAATTAAAAGTAATCTTAAACATTTGACGGTTAATATCTCAAGTCTCAGGTCCAAATAGGCACTGGTCAGGCCTACTATGCTTACTAAAATAGTAACGTGCAGAGCGTACTGTTTAACAATTTAATACTGAAATTAATTACCATTATTTTATGTTCATTACTATTATCCTTATAGTAAACAGGAAATTACGGTAATGAAAAGAATGGTAATTAATTTTCTTTACCTTTTGTAGATAATCTCTTTAAAATCAAATGCAATAGAAGGTATATTCATTCAGTAAGCTTTCGAATATAGCACAATCGGATTAAGTCTCACCTCGAAATCCTTCCAAAGATATGAAATTTGGTATGTATGTTAATAAAAGGTCTCTTTTTCGTGTCCACACTATTTGACATTTGGGGACCTCAAGGAATCGCAGCCATCTTGGAAAATGTGTACCATCCTATACAGTACAGTACAGTACTGTACAGTACAGTACTGTATTTACAGTACAGTTAAGGGCATATATATATATATATATATATATATACATTACCAAAGTTTCAGAAATATGTGTATGCTCTTACACCTTAAGAGCTTATTACACTATCCTAATTTAGTGACTAACTAGAGGGACGCCGCTATACGTGAGAAACGATAGGATGTATCTCTTATCGCGTCTCACGTATAGCAGCGTCCCTCTTGTTAGTCACTAAATTGGAATAGTATAATAAGCTCTTTAGACATTAAAGTCGTGTTCACATATTTTTGAGCCATATTTTTGCCTTCGACTGTACAACAAAACACCAAACAATTATATCAAAACAGCACAAATGGTAATTAAAATAAAACGTACCAAATCCAAAACTCCGCAACGAATTATTTTTTCATACACGTTTTGCACGCGTCCGCCCTGTTGACTGTTTACTGGCCGATTGAGGTGGGGATCGCGGGCAGAGGGAACAGCGCATAGAATAACACTTGCAATGTCTACTGGCCAATTTCGTTGTTGCAAATTTAATTTATGGTAATGAATATTTTTTTTGAACAAAATTAGTTTGCTACAGTGGATTTAAATAATAATGCTAATACTGTTTAATCCACATTTTTTTTCCTTTTTAAGTACTTCATCCAAAGCAGACGATAAATTATAAGTAGTTTTGTAATTCGCTCTCAAATCTATAAATTTAGGTTCTGAACGGTGACGGCAATGTTTTATTTCAGCAAACATGTGATTTGCACGAAATGATAGACAGCCACATCCTCTGAAGTGTTATTGAGGTATGTAGTAAATGCGTAAGCGGACCTAAAGTCATGTTGAGATTAAGCAAATTAAAAAAAGAACAACTGAAAGTTGATAAAAAGTATGTAACTAGAGTAGATATTATAGTAAATGGCGGACAAATACAGTATGTGAACGAATACATATATCTAGGCCAACTAATAGCCCCAGAAAACACAATGCTAAAGGAAATAAACAGAAGGATTACAAATAGCTGGAAACGGTTCTGGTCTTTAAGCGAAATCATGAAGGACAAAAACATGCCTCTTAAAGAGAAAAGAAAGGTATATGATACGTGTATCCTCCCATGCTTATCGTATGGATGCCAAACATGGGCACTGACTGAAGAACAAATAAATAAAATTAAAGTGTGTCAAAATGGAATGGAAAGAAGTGTTCTAGGAGTAAAACGCAGAGATAAGATTAGTCTACAAATTATAAAGAATAAAACTAAATTCAAAAACATTCAATCTGTTTACAAACGATTAAAATGGAGATGGACAGGGCATATGTTAAGGGAAAGAACAGAAAAGTGGACAAGATTAATAACAGAATGGTACCCGCGGGACGGGAAAAGAAACGAAGGAGGACAATTCAAACGTTGGGAAGACGACATAAGGAAAATAGCTGGCCCAACATGGAGACGAACTGCAAAGGACAGAACAAAATGGAAAGATTTAGAGGAGGCCTATGTCGAAGGACAAGCTGTAAAAAGGAGGAGACGGAAACCGGTTGCCGATTCACTTAGTTGAGAAATATAGATATATATATAGTGTAGTATTAAAGAAATATAGTGTAAAGGTACCCACTTAGAACATATTATTATTGTGTTAAACAGCAATAAAGGCTTATTTTATTTTTATTTATTTTATTTATGCTATCGCATACTCCACTCATACTCATACATACTCCACTACCAACAACAAGGTATCAGCTATGCCTTTCGTTCTTGTGCATAATGTATTGAATAGTTGGCGGGAGCTACCGCTGCTTAAACGGCGTTAAACAACATTGTCAATAAAATGCATGATCGCTAATTATAGTTTTATTTATTCCTTCTTTTTGAAATGGACTCCCGTAGGAACTGCGGTAATGCTGAAGATCCTAATATGGCAATCTGTCAAAGCTGTGTATCAAATCGATTCGGCAAACGACTGCTGTCTCTCTCGGCGCGAGTCATCCTATTAGAGCAAGAGCCTAAAACTGCTAGACTTACATCTTATACGCCACCAAACGAAGGAAATACAGAGGAAATCTCAGTAGAATCTCAAATCCCATGCCAAGACGAGCAAAGCGCTTCGTCGTTTCTTTAAACCCTCATAACTTGGGTTTGGGTTATACCAGAATTACCAGATAAACAAAATTCTCGGGATATGATGACAATAGTGGACTTATTAAGCATAAAAATTTTCAATTGCATAGCTCTTACACTTTAGATTTTATTCTTATCTAAAAAAACCCCGATTTCGTAAAGGGGGTGGAAAAGGGTGTTAGGGAGGAAAAGGGGGTTGAAGTTTGTATGGGGAATCAGTTAAAAGCAGATTGTATAATAGATGCCCAGATGCGCATTTCAGGATTTTTAAATAGTAAATCACCCCCAAGCCTTTAAATTAGGGGATGGATGACTGTCATAAGCAACTTACAAAAGGCTCGCACTGTCAAAAAGTTATCAGATCTCTTATAGAGCCAAGTTTCTAACTAACAAGCCCTAACTTCACAAACTCTACACCGTTTCGTTACTATAAGAACTATTGTATAATAAAAACCGGCCAAGTGCGAGTCGGACTCGCGTTCCAAGGGTTCCGTACATTACACAATTTAAACAATGTATTTTTTGTGAAATGTCTTTAAAAAACCCGTAGGGGTCGGATCAAAACCTAAGTAATTAAGTCCGACTCACGCTTGACTGCAATTTATAATAGGTTTTCCTGTAATCTATAGGTAAAGATCTATTTTGTGTATTTTTTTCAAAATTTTTGACCTAATAGTTTCGAAGATAAAGGGGAAGGGGAATGGTCATTTTTTGCCTATTTTCTTAAATAACTTCTAAATTGTTCATCCTTAAATTATAAAAAAAGAATATTAGAGATTCTCATAATGAGATCTTTCATTTGATATATAACACGATATAGTTTGAAAAACTTTATTTTTTAATTTTGTCATTTACCCCCCAAAAGTGGCCCCCATGTTTAAAATTCATTTATTTACGTAACATATCCGTCTCTTCTTTGGGTCACAAACTTACATACGTGTACCAAATTTCAACTTAATTGGTCTAGTAGTTTCGGAGAAAATAGGCTGTGACAGACGGACAGACAGACAGACGCACGAGTGATCCTATAAGGGTTCCGTTTTTTTCCTTTTGAGGTACGGAACCCTAAAAAATAATGAATAGTGAAAAAAATTTCACCTTACGCCCATGTGACGGTAGCGAAACGGCCAAGCCACACATTTTGACTAAGGTGTAGAGTTTGTGAAGTTAGGGCTTGTAGAGTTAGAAGCTTGTCTCTACAATAGATCTGAAAACTTTTTGACAGTGCGAGCCATGGTTTCGTCTTCGCAACATTTTACATGAAAATGTTATTGGTGGGATAGAAATCATTTTAGTATCCATGTGTAATGTCTGTATGGGATCAATGTGTGTAAGCCCCTTATTTTGGCGTACCTAACAATTACGACGTGGTACAAGAAAAAGTTGTTAAGTACTAAAATTAACAACCAAAATTTCCGTCATCGCGTTGGTCGCGTTAGTTTTGAATGATTTACGGTTGGTTTCAATAGACTCATATTGACCGGGATATAGACCGTGATTACCTTCTGTATTGTTTTTGAGCTCCCGATATTTCGACGCAATTACATGCATCTTGTTTTCACGGGTAAACTGAAGACAACACAAAAGACTGATACAAAAGGTAATCACGGTCTATATAAGTCTATTGAACCACGGTATGTTTTCAAGGCAAGTGCTCCGTCAAGTATGGAGCTTATAAAAAGTTAGCATGGCCACATATTTCTGTGATGGCCACACTAGTCGAACTGAGATTCTGTGAAACCGAAGTCAACGAGGGGTGAGGTAATTCCATTCGAGGCGGGGTGCACCGTGGCAATTTTGTATGAAACCTATAATTAATGTCATTACCGGGTCTAACGCGATTAAATTTCATTATTTTACCTTTTTTCCGACGTTTCAACTAGGTTGCACTAGCTGTAGTCACGGAAGACTGACGTCCCAGCAAATGTCAATCGAGATATTCCGTTACCTGAGCTAGTGCAACCTAGTTGAAACGTCGGAAATAAGGTAAAATAATGAAATTTAATCGCGTTAGACCCGGTAATGACATTAATCATGTGTTGCACGAGAGTTTAAAGTGATACTACCTATAAAGCAAATGCAAATAAAAATTATCAGTAATCAGTAATTTATTGCTTTCATAGGTACAATAAGGTCTTACATTAAAATGGTGATAAAGCTATGAACTCTGTAATGTAAGGGCACTGCAAATTAAGCACGTAACTTACAGTACTATAATATTACATAACATATGGAAATTTAACATCATGATAGGGGGGAGGCCTTTGCCCAGCATGAACACATATTCAAGCAATCTCACCATGTTACTATTTTTGTTACATTTGGTTTTTAAAATCAAGGCATTGATCGTGGTGGTCGTTAAGTGATTTTCAACAATGTTTTTCGAATTTCGAATGTATGTACAATTGTACAATGGAGTTAATAAATATGTATACGTTTATTCACCTTATTCCATTGCAATAAATTGAGAAAATGTATACATATTTATGAACTCGACTGTAATTATGTGCAGCTAAAAGCCATGTTCTCAAACAACTGTTTAAATAATGACGTCAGGTTAAAACAAAGCAATTAATCACAACCAGCTACAATACTTAACAAATAATTGAATGAAACAATTGAACACACTGTGACTAAATGGAAGAGAAACTGTTGCTTTGCTAACCAACATGGTGGAAAAGCTGCGAAAATCCTCCAAAAGATTGCATAATAAGTTCTCAGATAATTCTAATAAAACAAGTAGTAGTTGTGGTCAGAGGAAATTTCGAAATTGGGCAAAGTTTCCTTATCTTTCCATGTTTTACATTTTTCGCACTTCGAATAGGTAGCATATAGGGTCAGAGCGAATAGGGCTGGAAAAGCTTTTTCACCCCACCAGCTGGTAAAGGCTCTCTTGATTGTTCAAAAACTGATGTTGCATTTTATTCACATGTGAGGCAAAGTAATCAAATGAAAATTTTGAGTTGGTTAAGAAACCATTCATTCTCATTCATCTTCATATAAGAATGTTTGCTGGTCGAATTGACTTTTAAATGATGATCTTGAAAGATAAATATTTGCTTTGACTTTGTTTGATATTTTCACAGTTAGTATTTTCCTTCTGTAGGTGTGGTGAAAAATTTCGTGTTTCACTCGTTGGCAAAATTTGTTAAACCCTCGTGCCTTGAAACCCTCGCTACGCTCAAGATTCCGTTTTTCGAACCACTCGCTACGCTCGTGGTTCAATTTTGGTATCTTTCGCTTGCTCGGGTATCACTATTAGCACGAGGGGTTAAACAACAACTTTGCCCCCCCTTGTAAAACAAATAACTATATCAGGGAAATAAGCCTAGGTTTTTTTGCCTTATTTTGATAGTAACACAAAATTAAGACTGCGTCGACCGTCCACTGGCGCCCCCCTTTGGGGGAATTGTTTTCCAATAAACCAATTAATTTATGTATAAATTTAATCAGTATATTACTATTGTTGTCCTATTGATTCCCCAACTTTTGGTCTTTGCCACAGTCTTCGCTTTATCAACTAAACGGCAAAATAATCAAAATAAAACTATGTAACAAAGACCAAAAGTTGGGGAATCAATTGTTAGCATTTCATAGTCACAATAAATTAGTTATTAAAATATGTATTTTAAATTTCTGTATAATTTGATAAACAGTGTTAAGACTTTTCATCAAAATATATTCATTTAATGAGTAACGGAAGTGAGTATTTGACATTTCGAGCTGGCTCCCGATTGATCGTGCCATTTTAAATCCTAACGCTTCCGGTGAGGCAAGATGGCGGCAACTGAACGAAGTTTTATTGAACTGTCGTTCACACAGTACGACAACAATTGTAAATATACTTACTTATGTAAACATAAACTCTTATGGTTTATTCGAAAATGCAATTCCCCCAATGAGGGCGCCACTGGCCTCTTAAAAAGTGGAGGGGGGGAGGCGAGAATCTTTGTCAACAAGGGTCTCGACCGCAAGTAAAGGTAACCACCCGGATTACTTTTAATTATTTATTTACATTACATTTTTTCAGATTTTCAACTTTTTGCTTTGCTTTCATAAACATAAAAATAGGTGTCATAATTTTTTTTGACAATTTCTTTTACCGCAAATGGCAGACTGACGCATTTAAATAACATTTGTCCAAACAGGTAGGTAGTGAGAAGAATAAAATTATAACAATAAAACTCTGACCAAACACGACAAGTCAAAATAAGCACTTCGCCGTGAAGCAAATTTGAACTTTACCGTATAGCGTTAAGACCTAATTTGGATCTCTTAATATTGTAGCTGAATTGATTAGTCGATACATATTTGGGGTATAAATGCGGCGGATTTCTTCCAGTAATTCTATGTGTCATCAGCTTCAGTACAACAACAACTGATCAATATGCTGAAATTCGTCGGTTTCCTCGCTTTCGTGGCAGTGTCTTATGCAGCCGTAGCAGTATTCCCTCCTGAGGCAAAACCAGCAGACTTAGGTAAGTCCTACCACTTAGAGCGTTTTCACATTGTCCGATCCGATATCGGATGTAAGATCTTACATCTGCGTAGTCAAGCCGCGGGGGCGTGCCTGGGCGCCGGCTTTAGCCGTCACGCGCACCGCGCACTACAGCAACCATTATGCCTACACATACACACACAAACAAATATTATCGGTCCGACAGCTGACAGGGGGCTCCGACATGGCTAAATTTATCGGAAGCGTCTTTCCGATATTGGATGTCGGAAGGCGCCTATGGCAAAAACAACAGCTGCAGGAGAGTGCCATTGGCATTAAGTCTTGGAACCCTCGCAACGCCTAAGTTTCTACTCTCGAGCTACTCGCTACGCTCGTTTTTTTATAATATAGGAGGCAAACAAGCAGACGGATCGAATGATGGTAAGCTATTTATTACCGCCGCCCAGCATGGACACCCGCAACACGAGAGGGGTTGTAAGTGCGTTGCCGGCCTTTAAGATGGGAGTACGCTCTTTTCTTGACGGTTTTAAGGTTGTATCGGTCCCAAGGGCCTGACTCTCTTTGATAGAGAAAGATAGTTTTATTGCGATTCCTATAAGAGGAAAGAGAAAATAGTGGCATGCTTTGTCCTTATCACCGACCGGGTAGCATCAGAGGCGATGGCGAAATACCTAAATTTGTAAGAAAGAGTGAAAGAGAAAAAACCCTATGCTGCCCAAATTTTATATGAATATTCTTTTTCTTATCCCCGGTCGCTCGGTAGCGTGTCTATAATTACTTGTATATACTATGTCTATGTATCGGTCCAAAAACACCGCAGGTGACAGTTCATTCCACAGCTGTTTAGCTCTGCGAGGCAGGAAGTTTCTGGAGGAACGCGCGTTTGAGGACTGCCAACCATCTAAGTGTTTTCGCGTGTAGGGCGATGGCGGAAAGTAGCGGCGGGCATTAACCCGAGCAATTCCTTATCTCATATTATCTTATCTAATATTAGCACGCGGGCCAAACCAACAACAATGCCCCCTTGTAAAACAACAAATTATTAAACATTTTTTTTTTCATTTTTCAGCTGACCAAGAAGGATGTTATATTTCCAAGTTAAACCAAGTGCTGCCATACGATGTTAACTTTTATCCAAATACTGATTGCGCAGTGTACATTTGCCAGAGCTCCAATAATCAAACACTGTATGAAACGTAAGTACTTAACAGATATTTTTAGTTACAGTTTCTTATCCCAAAATTATTCGATCGATTTGGCAACCGCTAGGAAAATAAGTACATTTCTTTTTTATACTACGTCGGTGGCAAACAAGCATACGGCCCGCCTGATGTTAAGCAGTCTCCGTAGCCTATGTACGCCTGCAACTCCAGAGGAGTTACATGCGCGTTGCCGACCCTAACACTCCTCTCCCTCGAGCTCTGGCAACCTTACTCACCGGCAGGAACACAACACTATTAGTAGGGTCTAGTGTTATTTGGCTGCGGTGTTCTGTAAGGTGGAGGTACCTCCCCAGTTGGGCTCATGTATGATTAAGTGTGAATATTACTATTCATACATGTCGTATTAAGTATGAAAAGTTGGTACTGTAGCATATGTATTTTTTGACAGTTGTGGAGTAACAGCTATCCGCGATGGCTGCAGAAAAAGCGCCATAGACAACAGCAAACAATACCCCGATTGTTGTTACAAAGAAGTTTGCGATGGCCCCACCGCCCTACCTACCAAGGCGCCCAAGGCGGTAGCCTCCGCCTCCGCCTCTGCCCCCGCCTCCGCCTCTGCCTCCGCCTCTGCCTCCGCCTCCGCCACCGCCTCGGCAGCGGCGGCTGCTTAAACGGCGTTGAACAACAGTGTCAATAAAAGGCATGATCGCTGATCGCTAATTATAGTTTTATTTATTCCTTCTTCTTGAAATGGACTCCCTTAGGAACTGCGGTAATGCATAAGATATAAGATCCTAATATGATAATCGTGCATCAAATCGACTCGCCAAAGGACAGTTAGATAAATTGTGTCGTTACCGCAGACCACCACAACACAATTAAATTTACAATTTAGTCAGATTGTGAGTAAAATCGTCCGGTTTCGACGGAGTTAAGTGGGCGTTTTCTAAAATAAATATTGAAAACCTGATTCTCACAGATACTGGTGTTTTTGGGCTCATTATACTCAGAATCACTAGCATATTCAATCCTGATGATAAAAAAAATGTCCCAAACATTTATATAAAAAATGACAAAATTGTACTACGTCACGCACATACAAATAAAAATTTGTTCACACTAAACCGTGACGTAATGGAATGGACATTTTGGGACATCTTTTTTAATGGTAGGATGGAGAATGCTGTCGATTTTGAGTAGAACAGCGATTTATACATGACATCGAGGGCATGACAGCGAATAAACAATTAGGTTTCGTTGATTTATCAAGGAGTTCCTATGGTCACCTCCTGTTTCCATCATCAGATCAGCTCGATGACGCAAATTTTCAACTTCATTGGATGTTGAGAAGTGGGTCAAAGGACCATGGGCAACTTTGTATGGAGCCTGATCCAAAAACCAACAGAAATGAGAGACAGGGCACCAATCGGAATTCCATTGCAGAACTGAGATATTGGTATTTTAGTCAAAATGTCGTCACCCTTATTACCTAAGCAATAGAGTCCAAGTAAGTAAATTAATTGATGCAGGGTAGATGCCGTAGATGTTCGCGCATGCATCGCCGGCCGGCGAGCGTGGCGAATGGTTTGCCGCGTTCGCCCGGCGGTGGACCCTAAATCCCTATCAATATCTCAGTTCTTTTCAAAAATTTCAACAGCCTGGTGACAGACAGACGGACAGACGGACAGCGGAGTCTTAGTAATAGGGTCCCGTTTTTACCCTTTGGGTACGGAACCCTAAAAAGTATATATCACTAGGTAAAAACTAGCGCAGGTTGCCATGCTTTATTCGCTCTCCCAATGGCCACCTCCACCCAAAACTTAGTAACAGGGCAGTCGAGGCGCTCGGCCAACACCCGGAGAAGACTGTTGCCGCTCGCTGCCGCGCACCCGTCTCAGCATGGAGGCGATTCTTTTCCGCCTAATAGCAAAAAAGTCATCTACTCGTGCCTCAGCGAACATGCCGGACGCGCTGCAGTGCATATAGTAGATAAAAAGACCTATTTAATGAGATCTCTCAGAAGAAGTGAAAAAGTTATTTCAACCGTATAAAAGGTTCAGGTCGTGTCATACCAGAAGGTTAAGTAGTTGGCAGAGGACCGGACGAGTTGGATTTTGCTCCACAGACACGAGCACAGCTCTTAAAATATAAAGAAGAAGATATAGTTTAATTAAAATAGTAGTTATAGTTTAATTATTTAGTTAAAAAGATATAATTTAATTATTTAATAATTTATTTTAATTCTATTTTAATTGTAATTTTATAATTTAAACAATGCTATAATTTTAATCCTAATTTTAAATTTTATATCTAAAATTTTTTTTTAAAGTTGATTGTATTTTAATTTTAATTCTAATTTTAATTTTTAATGTAATATTTGATATGTAAATTGTATATGGATTCCGAATTGTCCGAAATAAAAGAATTTTTTTTTATAGTTCGTCAAACAAATCTTGACAGTAGAAAAAGGCGCGAAACTGAAATTTTCTATGGGACGATAACCCTTCGCGCCTACGTTTTTTAAATTTGCCGCTTTTTTCTACTGACAACATTTCCTTGATCAACTATATTAATATAATAACATAACTATGTAATTAACTAGTGTATTTAGATATATTTGATCACATTGTTTGCAAGTTCTATTGACGACGACTTTTTTTAATCGAATACACGGTATAAGTTACCCTACACACGAGCGCTTTTTCAACGAGCGTTAAAAAAACACTTGAATGTGGGCTATCGTTTTTTTGCTCACCAGTTGGCGCCTCTGTTGATGGTGGCTCAGAATAATGACTAAAGCATAGAAGTCGGGCAAAAATGCTTCGCAAATATGTATACCCGTACTTTACTTCCTTACGAATTAGATAATGTGCCGAAAAGAGATGCATATATGCTTATTATTTCTCATTTACGTACGGTGTCATAAGTTTGATAATTAGCTAGGGATGTAACTGTGTCGACTTTTTATATCGATAAATTATGCATAAGTTTATGTGCCGTGTAAAAGAATAATCACGAAATTGGCAAATTGATAATAGTCTGGCTAATGAAAGTTGAACCTGAAAAAACGCGGCAATTTCAAGAAATCTGTAGCAGGCGGCTCGTTGAAATGAAATGAAATGCGTGGAATACAAGGATTGCATAACTTTTATACTTTTTATAATTTTCATATTCTAAAAATCATTAAAAAGTATAAAAAAGATGCAATCCTTGGAATCAAAGAGCCGCCTGATATGAGGATTAATGCATGTACCTAATATAGCTTTTATCTCATTTGCAGTCTACCACTCAGAACCGTCTAACTATAACTCTCGTTTTTTTATCATTAAAAAGAAGGCGAGCGATCTTAACGTGTCGTTTTATCGAAAAACACTTTGAAAATAAGTCACAACAAATATAATATACGATCATTTACATACTTTTGCTTTCATAAGTAAAATATTGCTATATTTATAAAAAAACTTGTCAATAAAAAGACACGTGGAAATGGTTTACCGTTTTTTCTAATGCTAAAAGACTAAGTATAGTTTCTAGTCATGTACAGTCAGCTGCAGAGAAAAGGCACCCCCCCTGCATACAAAGTTCTGTAAATTAGTATGGACGTGGGGTACCTTTTCTCTGCAGCTGACTGTACCAAATAGGAAATGAAAAAAAAAAAAACGTTCGTGTAATATATTTTTTTTATTTAATAATAGGGAATATTACGCGAAACTCGGCGTAGGTGGCGCTACTATCACAATCTGAGGGTCTATCGCGAAACAAGAAAATCGAACTTTCGTTATCTAACATCTCTGTCACTCTTGCGTATTCGAGCGATAAAGAGGCAGCTAGATAACGAAATTTCGGATTCGAGTTTTCCGGTAGGTCCCCTGAAAACTTGTCAAAAACCTGTTAAAGGTACAGTATGAATAAGTTACTCTACGGTGCACTAAAAAAGCTAGTGCTGCACTCTGGTGGCAGAACATTGCAGTAATATCCCCTATTCCTCGTCCTTTGGAAATCTGAAATAAAAAGTTGAGTTTTGTGACCAACAATATTAATAAAAGGAACATTCATCAAAGATCATTAATGTCTTTTTTATTAGGGTTCCGTACCCAAAGGGTAAAAACGGGACCCTATTACTAATACTTCGCTGTCCGTCTGTCTGTCACCAGGCTGTATCTCATGAACCGTGATAGCTAGACAGTTGAAATTTTCACAGATGATGTATTTCTGTTGCCGCTATAACAACAAATACTAAAAAGTACGGTCCCCTTGGTGCGCGCGTCCGACCCGCACTTGACCGGTTTTTAGTATTAAACTATAGTCTGGCAAACACAATCTGTCAGTAAGTAAGAACAAAGAAAACTATAGGTACAGTCGAAGGCAAAAATATCGATCCAGACAAATGGCTTAAAAATATGTGAACACGATTTTATTGTCTGAGCGTACACATATTTTTGAGACTTTGGGAATGTATATATATTTATGCCCTTGACTGTACTCATCAATTAAAATGAGACAGTCCTGGGCCAAACTATAAGAAAGCTGTAAATATCGATAGGTTATTGATCTGAGGTCGATACATCACTATGCCAAAAATATAACCTTTCATACTTAGCAGAAAAGTTCAAAAATATATGCAAAAATCTATATAGACTTGAATGCAAGTAATAATTACATAAACAACATATCGATTTCTATGTTTAGGGTCAGGTCCTATAAATTAATTTCTTCAAAATTGAACAAAACTCACCGATTAAAGGTCATCGGTTCGTGCGTATTTTCTTTTCTTCCTGTATGCGATTTACAGCCCTCGATCACACAAGACATTATCACAAAGGGAACTTCAAACCATTACAAATAAAAACTCAGCACGTTTTCCAACAATCTTTCAGGAATAGCAACAATATAATTAAAATAAACCAAGATGACCGCTGAAACATCCCGAAATATTTCAACTAAAATAATACGACTATGTCAAGTTGTTACAGTTGACACCTACCTGTGATATAACGAACATATATTTTATTTGGCTGGATTATATTATAGAACCACATAGGACCATTTGACATTTCCCTCAGTTCATCTTATGACAATACTGAAAAAAACGAAAGAACTTGCGGATTGTTGTCTCACTCACTCATAGACAAAAAGTAATAACGTGTTGTGAATACGATATCTTTTACCAAGCTTTTATTTTTGCCCGGCTTCTTTGCTTTAGTCATTATTCTGAGGATGGTGGTCCAAAAGACTATAGAAAAGCTGTCAGTCATTAAAGTGACAAGTGACATTTGACATTTCGAACTATGGAAAAGACCACCATCTACACTAGCTCCCCTAGCGGCGAATTCATACGCGTTAGCCCTCATTAAAGATCAAGGCTTAAAGTTGAAAATCCAACAACGCTTGATAAAAAGCGCTACCGCCATCGTATGTATAAATACACATATTTCCATTTGTGTCATTTAAACGCTTTTTTAACGCGCGTTGAAAAAGCGCTCGTGGTTATGAGGCCTAAGTACATGTAGGAGGGCATGACATATCACGAAGGAGGGCTATCGTTTTTTTGCTCACCAGTTGGCGCCTCTGTTCAACTAATTTTTTAGGTAGTATGGCTCCATCGATACTGTCGATGATTTCGCCAACGTCAAAGTGGGATCCACGTGGGATCGAATTAATATTTCTTGATTAAAACATATAGGCCATCGGCCATAGCCAGTGTACGGTAAACAATAAAATTATGGGCCTCTAGGGCTCTAGCCAGACACGGTTAGAGGTAGAAATACCAAATGGCCTGACGCAGCCTGTTGCGTCTTGCGAGGTGAATCGGATTGTGCCGAACTGGTGGCGCAATTACTGCGTCTTTTTGTCCCTACGCCGACCAGAATCAACTTCCGGCCTCGGGACCGTGGTCTACTTGTAGGCCCGATATCGCGAACCGTGTCTCGCAGAAAATCCCCACTTGTTCGCCCTTTACCCCTCCTGAATGCGCTCTTAGCATCAGCGCCCGAGTGTGATTTATTTGCTGGCAGGTGGAGCGAAGTGCGAGAGGAATTGTTGAGGTTCTGTGAGAAGATGGATGAGCGTCCTTCAACAGTTTGAATGTGCTTATTGTATAATAATATTATTAGTTTACCTGTTTTTGTTTTTAATTTGTTTGTAGTTTTGCAGTGACTTTGTGTATTTCATACTGTTATGCTGTACTATTTAAAAAAAAAAAAAATGCTCTTAGAGCACGACGTTGTTCGGTGGTTGTTGTAGTTGTCTCGTAAAACCGATAGCTGGATTTTACGAGAAGCACGTGGACTACCGGCCGTTGACTCCAAAATGGTGGTTAAACACGCTTTGAGAGGGCGCCTCTGTTGATGGTGGTCCAAAAGACTAAAGAACAGCTGTCAGTCATTGAAGTGACAAGTGACATTTGACATTTCGAACTATGGAAAAGACCACCATCTACACTAGCGCCCCTAGAGACGAATTCATACGCGTTAGCCCTCATTGCTCACAAAGTTGTTCAACAAAGAGATAGATAACTGACCAGACCAAAATACGGTCAGGTACGCCCGTCTGTTACGATACGATACGATACGATACGATCATTTATTGATAAAAAATATTTTTACATGTCATTATGTCTTAATACTCCACTAATTAGGCTGTACATCTCTTGGTAGTACATTAACGGATTCAGTTTTTTTTATAACTAGACTTAAGCAGAAGTTAGCTTAGCTGTCACTTGTCAAACACTTGAGTCACGTCACATCCGATGCCCGTGAGCTCAGAATAATGACTAAAGCAAAGAAGCCGGGCAAAAATAAAAGCTTGGTAAAAGATATCGTATTCACAACACGTTATTACTTTTTGTCTATGAGTGAGTGAGACAACAATCCGCAAGTTCTTTCGTTTTTTTCAGTATTGTCATAAGATGAACTGAGGGAAATGTCAAATGGTCCTATGTGGTTCTATAATATAATCCAGCCAAATAAAATATATGTTCGTTATATCACAGGTAGGTGTCAACTGTAACAACTTGACATAGTCGTATTATTTTAGTTGAAATATTTCGGGATGTTTCAGCGGTCATCTTGGTTTATTTTAATTATATTGTTGCTATTCCTGAAAGATTGTTGGAAAACGTGCTGAGTTTTTATTTGTAATGGTTTGAAGTTCCCTTTGTGATAATGTCTTGTGTGATCGAGGGCTGTAAATCGCATACAGGAAGAAAAGAAAATACGCACGAACCGATAACCTTTAATCGGTGAGTTTTGTTCAATTTTGAAGAAATTAATTTATAGGACCTGACCCTAAACATAGAAATCGATATGTTGTTTATGTAATTATTACTTGCATTCAAGTCTATATAGATTTTTGCATATATTTTCGAACTTTTCTGCTAAGTATGAAAGGTTATATTTTTGGCATAGTGATGTATCGACCTCAGATCAATAACCTATCGATATTTACAGCTTTCTTATAGTTTGGCCCAGGACTGTCTCATTTTAATTGATGAGTACAGTCAAGGGCATAAATATATATACATTCCCAAAGTCTCAAAAATATGTGTACGCTCAGACAATAAAATCGTGTTCACATATTTTTAAGCCATTTGTCTGGATCGATATTTTTGCCTTCGACTGTACCTATAGTTTTCTTTGTTCTTACTTACTGACAGATTGTGTTTGCCAGACTATAGTTTAATACTAAAAACCGGTCAAGTGCGGGTCGGACGCGCGCACCAAGGGGACCGTACTTTTTAGTATTTGTTGTTATAGCGGCAACAGAAATACATCATCTGTGAAAATTTCAACTGTCTAGCTATCACGGTTCATGAGATACAGCCTGGTGACAGACAGACGGACAGCGAAGTATTAGTAATAGGGTCCCGTTTTTACCCTTTGGGTACGGAACCCTAATAAAAAAGACATTAATGATCTTTGATGAATGTTCCTTTTATTAATATTGTTGGTCACAAAACTCAACTTTTTATTTCAGATTTCCAAAGGACGAGGAATAGGGGATATTACTGCAATGTTCTGCCACCAGAGTGCAGCACTAGCTTTTTTAGTGCACCGTAGAGTAACTTATTCATACTGTACCTTTAACAGGTTTTTGACAAGTTTTCAGGGGACCTACCGGAAAACTCGAATCCGAAATTTCGTTATCTAGCTGCCTCTTTATCGCTCGAATACGCAAGAGTGACAGAGATGTTAGATAACGAAAGTTCGATTTTCTTGTTTCGCGATAGACCCTCAGATTGTGATAGTAGCGCCACCTACGCCGAGTTTCGCGTAATATTCCCTATTATTAAATAAAAAAAATATATTACACAAACGTTTTTTTTTTTTTTCATTTCCTATTTGGTACAGTCAGCTGCAGAGAAAAGGTACCCCACGTCCATACTAATTTACAGAACTTTGTATGCAGGGGGGGTGCCTTTTCTCTGCAGCTGACTGTACATGACTAGAAACTATACTTAGTCTTTTAGCATTAGAAAAAACGGTAAACCATTTCCACGTGTCTTTTTATTGACAAGTTTTTTTATAAATATAGCAATATTTTACTTATGAAAGCAAAAGTATGTAAATGATCGTATATTATATTTGTTGTGACTTATTTTCAAAGTGTTTTTCGATAAAACGACACGTTAAGATCGCTCGCCTTCTTTTTAATGATAAAAAAACGAGAGTTATAGTTAGACGGTTCTGAGTGGTAGACTGCAAATGAGATAAAAGCTATATTAGGTACATGCATTAATCCTCATATCAGGCGGCTCTTTGATTCCAAGGATTGCATCTTTTTTATACTTTTTAATGATTTTTAGAATATGAAAATTATAAAAAATATAAGTTATGCAATCCTTGTATTCCACGCATTTCATTTCATTTCAACGAGCCGCCTGCTACAGATTTCTTGAAATTGCCGCGTTTTTTCAGGTTCAACTTTCATTAGCCAGACTATTATCAATTTGCCAATTTCGTGATTATTCTTTTACACGGCACATAAACTTATGCATAATTTATCGATATAAAAAGTCGACACAGTTACATCCCTAGCTAATTATCAAACTTATGACACCGTACGTAAATGAGAAATAATAAGCATATATGCATCTCTTTTCGGCACATTATCTAATTCGTAAGGAAGTAAAGTACGGGTATACATATTTGCGAAGCATTTTTGCCCGACTTCTATGCTTTAGTCATTATTCTGAGGTTTGATTGTTTGTTTTCCGCTCCGCTGTCGGCCATGACGTGCGTTATATTTTCGTCTTGGCTTATTGTGACACACAACACAAACAACAAATTGTGTGTATTGTTGATAGCCAGATATTAAGGGCCAACGATCCGAGGTCGCATTAGGAATAATTCGCTGCGGCATTAGTTCATTCTATACTGCTTAGGATACATAACTGGACCGCGGAAATACCGGTAAGTTTCTTTCGGACATGCGTTATTACCCATTTTTGAACCGAAATTGGTTAACTTTTTATGCTACAATCCCCTTTTTAGTTCTCTCCCTCCAATAACTAACCTAAATAATACTGCTTATTATTAACAGCACAAAGTTTGCCGTTAACATTTTTTGGGAGGTTTTATTTCTAGCTTTTGAAAAACTAGCCCTCATCATAATTTTTTTTAACCACCCATGGGCAGTGTACATTTGTTGCATTCATATAAGTAGGTACCACGGATTTTTTGTCTCATAGCAATGTGTTCAGTGTTCTTTGAGATGTCTTTTACTACACATATTTGACACAAAATAGATTTGCTAGTTTTGCTACAGCCAAACAAAATACTGCTTTCATTCAGGGTTCTTTTTCTTTCTTTATGTATTTATAGAGGGTTGTAAAACAAATGCCACCGTCATAGTGGCTCTGTACAAAACTACAACAGACTAACTTTCACTGCTTCTAAGTTAAATGATGTCCTTGACCATATTATAAAGAAGCCCAGCCTCTTCAGAGAGCTAGGATCAGTCAGGATACTATTGGCCCTGCCGAGGTCATAGCACCTGAGATTTATAAGCAATCGATGCTGTGCAGCACTTCGGCGACATTCCATTGTAATATGAAACACATCTTCAAATACTCCGCATAAATTACATTTGGGCGAGTCAACTTTACGCATCATAAACGTATAGCTATATAAAATTCAGGGGATTGTATTGCATTTTTTAAAATGCTTACTTGAATTTTATTCTTCTTAACAATAATTACCCCCCGTGTACATTTGAAAGTTTTAATTTATGACCCATTTCGTACCTTGTCACAGTGACAGTCAATATGAAAGTCACTAGAGACCTCATACTAATTGTCACTGTGACAAGGTACAAAATGGGTAATAAATTAAAACTTTCAACCGTATGTTCTATGCTGCCAGTTTAAAATGGTAATCATATTAAAATTTCACAGACCTGTCATGACAAATCTGATTTTAATTTTTTCTCATTCCAGCTTGGTCATCAGAATGCTCAGTAAAAGCAATATATGCTATGAGGATGTTTACATCATCAAGTGCTTTAGAGAGGCTACCAAACTTCAGCTACTTGCTTACACATTCCGGAGACAGTTGAGCGGTCTCTGTAGCAAAGCTTCTGCAAATGATGTGTTTTAAGGTATGTTTATGGTTTTATATTGACCGGGATATGGACCGTGATTACCTTTTGTATTGTTTTCGAGCTCCTGATATTTCAACGCAGTTAAATGCATCTTGTTCACGGGTAGCTGAAGATAACGGGTGGGTGTCAAAGTTGTGTAGACCATGCTCAGTCTATCCTCACAAAACAATACAAAAGGTAATCACGGTGCATATTCCGGTGAATATAAGTCTAGTGAAACTAACCATGACTCATTCAACACTGTTGTGTTTAAGGTCATTATTTTATTCAATGACCACAACAAGACCTTAAAGATAAACACATGTTTCTTTGTAAGATATCGGCAAGGCAGGTTTTGGCAGGTGGCAAAATCAGCAACATGCTCATCCCATACAATTGAATGATGATATCCGCAACAGGCTCCATCATATTTAAATAATAAGGTCATTATTTAATTGTTTCAAATGTGATATACATGTGTGAATGCTAGCTGTAGCTCATAGTATGATTTTGTTAGTCCGGTTAATACCTAATTGCCTATATTGTAGAATCATGGTGATTGACTATGAAATAGGAATTTTCATACAATGAAAGAAGAAAAAAACTTTCAATTTTATTACAACTAGTAAGTATCTTAGATGGAGGATAGGGCTCAAAGAAACTGTTGAGGGTTTTAAAATTCAGGACCCAAAGTTTTTATTATTAAAATGACCGAATTCTTTGCAAAATAGTATCACTAATACATGAATCTTGTATAACTGGATCAGACATGAGGGGTGGGGGAAATGACCAAACGGGATAGTCTTATGTAGGAGTAGCAGAGAAAGCGCTATTATTGCTTGTCCTTGTCACAGTCTTTTATTCCCCACTGTCAATTTAGTATGGTTTATGGTGGGCAACAAATAAACTCGACCAATCATTTCGTCATATTTCGTCGTATTGCCTATGTTCTGTCCCTCGCGGGCGCACGCGTACCTATAGCACATTTATAGTATCCCACCATCTATGGGCTAATATTAGTCAGTCCCTTCTGTTTACCACCTCGAGTCAGAAAGAGGGAAGTGGGAGGAATGCAATCTATTAAAAAAAAAACCTTTAATTAGGAAGTGGCCAAAAGTAGTTAACAGTCACCATCAGATAGAGCTGCCAAGGTGTTCAGAAATATATCAACTAAGCATTTATGTATGTGAAGTGTGAACCTTAGCCGCTCCAATATATCTGTGTTCACTATACAATTGAACAACTGTAAGTCGGACCATGCTAAATTTTCATGCCAAGTGTTATGTCAAGTATATGGATATGTATGCATTCTTACTGCCAAGTTTGTGTAAAGTTAGCCAGCTCAGAGTCTATGGCGGTGTTAACAGAAACATAGTAAATATTTTTACCATTACTTAGCTAAACTTGTTGGTTTTACTTTCCAGGGTTGTTTGCTGACATCAGTGCACATCAAGCCATGCCCAACCAAATGGTAAATTTTGAAATAAGCCAGAATAAGGCAGAATTACATCAACTTGCTTATTGCAATGGTCTGTTGAGGCAAACGGTGAGCTACAAGCTTGACCTGAACTGGAGCAAGGCCAGATGGATTGCTGAAGATAGGAAGGCTTGGCATGAGCTTGTGAAGGCCCTCTGCACATCTGGGGTGCTTTACGACAAAAGCACAAACTCGTTCCTGTCCCACATGTCCAAAAAAAACATGACCTGAAAAGATGGGCAAGTAGAAAAATGATCATCCTGCGAATATTCTATGGAACATGACATGAGATAGACGCTAAGACAAACTTGAGTTGACCATAACCAAAACAAGTGAAAGATTGTTATTCTAACACTACACGAAGCACAGGGGAAAGAATCATCAAACTATTAAAAGAAAAAAATAATGCAAGAAAACGGTACAAAAAGTTTAAAAATCCGCGAGACCTAATTGAATTAAAATTACTAAGAAAAAGATGTGACGCATACGCAATCTCTTGCTATAACTCCTATATTTCTCACGTTGAAAATAATATACATAATAATCCAAAATATTTCTGGTCCTTCATAAAAGCAAAACGAGGAGGTGCGAGTAGCTTTCCTGCTTCGATGACAGACGGGGTTACTGTAAGCTCGGAAGGATTAGAGATTTGTAATTTATTTGCTCAATATTTTTCATCAGTTTACAGGGAGGATGACACCAATAACTTTAATATGGCCAGTGTCATAAAATCATCTGAATGTCTTAATAACGTAACATTAAACCTTGACTCGATTAATAAAAAACTGAAACACCTTGATGCTGCTAAAGGAGCTGGCCCTGACGGTATCCCCCCATTTTTTATATCTAATTGTTCAAAAACATTATCTTATCCGCTACATATTATTTACCGTGAATCGCTTGAAACTGGTATTTTTCCAGATGTATGGAAAAGAGCTAAAGTTGTTCCAATACACAAGGCCGATGATATTAGCGTAGTGAAGAACTATAGACCGATATCTATACTTTGCACTTTTGCCAAGATATTCGAATCCCTTATCTGTCCTTTTATTCAATGTCACTTCAAACAGTATATAACCGATCATCAACATGGTTTCGTTCCTGCACGGTCAACTTCTACCAATCTTGCCTCCTTCTCTGAGCTTGTCACTACGGCTGTTGATATTAATAAACAGATCGACGTTATCTACACCGACTTTAGTAAGGCATTTGACCGAGTTTCTCATATGGTCTTGATTCAGAAGCTTTCTTCCTACGGCGTCACGGATCCCCTACTAAAATGGATTGAGTCATATCTCCATAACCGTTCATTTTATGTAGTTATTAATGGTTTTTCTTCTCAGACTTATAATATCCCTTCAGGTGTTCCACAAGGCTCCCACCTTGGTCCAATATTATTCAATATATTTATAAACGATTTGCCCGCCCAACTTCATCACTCTATCCCGTTCATGTATGCAGATGACCTCAAATTCGCTAGAATGATAACTTGTCCTTCCGATATCGCTCTCCTCCAGGATGACATTGACAGACTTAATAAATGGTGTTCAGAAAACGGTATGTCTCTCAATGCCAAAAAATGCTCCTCTATTAGTTTTACACGTAAGATCAATGCAGTTTCTTCATCCTATCATATTGCTGGCGAATGTCTTCCTAAAGTGCAGACTATACGCGATCTAGGAATTATCTTTGACACAAAACTTACATTCGTTCCTCACATCGATGCAATAGTAAAAAAAGCTTCAAGTATGTTAGGATTTGTCATAAGAAACGGAAAGGTATTTCGTAGGACACAAACCAAAAAACTCCTCTATTACAGTCTAGTACGCAGTCACTTAGAGTATGGTAGTATCGTCTGGCGACCACATTATGCAACTCATTGTCTTCGGATTGAAAGATTGCAAAAAAGATTTATGTGGCACTTGGCTCGATCGGTACGTCTTGCTAAAAGATCTTTCTCTTACAAGGATAGGTTAAAACGTTTTAAAATGATATCTCTTGAGAATCGTAGAGATCTACTCGATCTCAAATTTCTCACTAAGCTTATAAGAAATAGTATAGATTGTCCACAACTCCTGAGTAGCTTTCGATTCTCAGTGCCTAGAAGAACACCGCGTTTTGCTATCAAGCCACTGTCTCGCCCCCAGCGCCGAACTGTTTTAGGGTCAAACTCCCCGGTACCACGCTTGAGCATTTTAATAAATAAATATAGTGACAAGTTCGACATTCACTTTGACTCCTTGTCCAAAATTAGAAATTTATTCACTAGTAGTTAGTATATTTAGTTTTAATTCCATATTTAATAATACAACTTAAACAGTCGACATCATGGTTGCGCTTTGCTCCTTATTCTACAATAATAAGGTGTTCAAATGTGTCGGCTTTGTCGTTGACTTTGCTTTTAAATTATTCGCATGTGGTGTTTACCAGTAATTAGTTATACATTTAGCATGTAATTAATGTTTGAATAGATGTAAGCCTCAATGTAATAACTGTCGGTGAACCTTAAAATAAAATAAAATAAAATAAAAAAAATGTGAAGATTAATTTGTATTGGCTTACATGGAAAAATTATTGTATTTCATGTGTGAAACAACCCTTCACTGAAAACTAAGTGAAATAGAAAAATTTACAAGTGAACACAATGCTAAGTAACGAAGAGAATATTTGCATATCAATAGTCCTGAAACCAACAGTTTTATTTAGAACAGTATTGGAAAATGGTTGTTAGTCTGGCAGTTTGCCATGTCACTCTAAATATTTGGTCTGCAGGTGAATCACTATCTTTAGGGACTTAACTTTTAACACATTCCTTGTGAATTTGTTTCCGCTAGAACATAACTGATAAGGAATCATAGATTGGACGGTACATAAACCAAAACATATTATCTACTAAAATGCGATTATTACTTATACAAGTCAGATATTGCAATGGTTTACTTTTTTGGCCTGGGGTGCCTTTTTCTTATAAATAGTAGATTTAATGCGTCTTTTGCAATAACGCCAACCAAAGTATAAGGTGGCCAACGTTACCATGGATGGCGCTCACTAGCACCACGGCTGCGAGAAAGATGTTGAAAGTTTTGCTGTCCTTGGTGTCCTCTTCTGAAGTCTTTTGTAGTACACCATTTTGTGTCAATTGTAGTTTTTCTCGGTTGTACTGTTCGGTAGCTGGGTATGTACTGGTTATGTGTAGACTGAGTGGAATTTTATAAGTAAATCTCACGGTCTTTACTTTACCATGCGTTGCCTAGCCGTTTTTTGGGTTCGAGAAATTTACCTACGTAAAATTCTACTTTCTCACATTTTTTAAATCTTTATTGAGAAGGAGAAGAGGGGAAGTGAGATCTTAAATTATTTTTAAATATAGTTTGAACATCATCCTGGCCTCGTTTAATTAGTGGCGATGCCAGGAGGATGTTACAAATACCTGTTTGTAGATTTTTAAAATGTCATCACTACTCAGCACCTTTCTTTTATGAAAGGGATTTTATATACGACATATGTAGGACTCAGTTGTGTTTTTAGGTAACGAATTCGTATGATTAGATTGCCCAATTAGAAATGAAATAATTAACAGACCAATTTGGGTTTCGTTCCCATACAAAAAAAAATTTTTTTTTTTTTTTTTCAACAGGTTCGTTTTCCTTTTCGCTTACTTCCGTTTGTACGGTATTAACATCCAAGACTCGATTTCTAAGTATGATCATGTGTCGTGTGTGTGGGATCGAAATTTTCGTATGTCCGTCTCCATACCGGATACCGGGTTCCGGTTCAGTTCAGACTAAAGCCTGGAGAGAATCGTTCTGCTCTTTTTGGATGGAAGGCATTTTATTAATTTGATAGTTCAATATTCTGACGAGAAAGTCACTGTGGCGTAGCTGACCTGAAAAGATGGGCAAGCAGAGAAATGGTCATCTTGCTATTATAAACACCACTTCATTGAAATTTGTTCACCCAATATTTAATAACTGTTTCCTTAACAATCCGGTCGCCATTCTTTATCGTATTAAACACATGTAGGTCTTCAAAAACAGGTTACTTAAATTAATTAACGTTTCGCCGTCAACGTCTTCACAATTTATAGATGTTGACTGTGGGGCCAATATATTAGAGATTTTTGGGAGAACTATATTAGCACTATTAGCAGCATTGTCACTTACGATAGCTGAAATTTTGTTACTAATTTGCCATTCTTCTATTAAATCTTTAATAAAAGCACACAAATTTGCACTTGTATGTCGATCGGTATAATGTATACAGCCCAGTAATACGACGACAACTGAGTTGTATTGTCGTCTATGAAGTGGGCCGTGACGGCTATGTATCCATCACAGGTTGTTGCCGTCCAGCCGTCAGTGCATAAACACACGGCATAGGTTTCAGCAATTTTTTTCTGAATCTCAGCAAAAATTTCTTGATAAATCTTAGGCTGCTTAAAGTTTTTCTTGTAGGCAACTGATAACCCGGCCATGTCGAAACCATTTCTATAAGTGTACGGAACTCGGGTTCTTCTACAATTCAAACCAAAGTATAAGGTGGCCAACGTTACCACGGATGGCGCTCACTAGCACCACGGCTGCGAGAAAGATGTTGAAAGTTTTGCTGTCCTTGGTGTCCTCTTCTGAAGTCTTTTGTAGTACACCATTTCGTGTCAATTGTAGTTTTTCTCGGTTGTACTGTTCGGTAACTGGGTATGTACTGGTTATGTGTAGACTGAGTGGAATTTTATAAGTAAATCTCACGGTCTTTACCATGCGTTTAGTTTGCATTTTGATGTCTCCAGCGTTGCCTAGCCGTTTTTTGGGTTCGAGAAATTTACCTACATAAAATTCTACTTTCTCACATTTTTTAAATCTTCATTGAGAAGGAGAAGAGGGGTAGTGAGATCTACATTATTTTTAAATATAGTTTGAACATCATCCTGGCCTCGTTTAAGTAGTGGCGATGCCAGGAGGATGTTACAAATACCCGTTTGTAGATTTTTAAAATGTCATCACTACTCAGCACCTTTTTTTTATGAAAGGGGTTTTATATACTACATATGTAGGACTCAGTTGTGTTTTAGGTAACGAATTCGTATGATTAGATTGCCCAATTAGAAATGAAATAATTAACAAACCAATTTGGGTTTCGTTCCCATACAAAAAATACCGGTATCCGATCCCTGCTTAGTTAATACAAATTAACTTCATCCAGTTCGAAACTGACTATAATATAACATTTTACCAATCACCTCAGTTAAACGGTAGACCAATTAATCTATATATTATAATGGCATCTACTTAGCAATGCCTTGTTGCTGTGCCATTTTAACCTTGTCTGCAATTTATTTTTCTTGTGCAGATATTTTTCGGTTTATTCTGTGATATTGCCTACGTACTAAAAGAACAGCCAGGCAGAAGGCTATTACCTGAATCATTTTGTTGCGATGCAATTCGGATTTGATGAATGACGAGTCCGTAGTTGATATATGTATGGTTATTATTGATTGTGTAATATTATCGTGGTGGAGCACAGGCATGATGTCTTTTTCTAAAATATTTACACACTTTTGGACGTAGTTGCACAGTGCAATACTGGGATAGGTCAGACAGGTCTTGTCTGCCCACCATTCTCGTAATTTTATGTAACAAAAACATCGTTGTTACCTGGATTGTCTTCTATTAAATTCTTCTTACATGCATGTAATTTTGACTTCATTACCCGCATAGCCAACCACCCACTCATGTAAACAATGGTTTGAACTACTTTTACAAGGTTCGTGTCCACTTCGTCTGCTTCATGTTCAGGATTGTTCACCATCACACCGACCTCATCATTCATATTTTCATTGTTTTTATTTTCAACAGGTTCGTTTTCCTTTTCGCTTACTTCCGTTTGTACGGTATTAACATCCAAGTCTCGGTTTCTAAGTATGATCATGTGTTCTGGGATCGAAATTTTCGTATGTCCGTCTCCATACCGGATACCGGGTTCCGGTTCAGTTCAGACTAAAGCCTGGAGATAATCGTTCTGCTCTTTTTGGATGGAAGGCATTTTATTAATTTGATAGTTCAATATTCTGACGAGAAAGTCACTGTGGCGTAGCTGACCTGAAAAGATGGGCAAGCAGAAAAATGGTCATCTTGCTATTATAAACATCACTTCATTGAAATTTGTTCACCCAATATTTAATAACTGTTTCCTTAACAATCCGGTCGCCATTCTTTATCGTATTAAACACATGTAGGTCTTCAAAAACAGGTTACTTAAATTAATTAACGTTTCGCCGTCAACGTCTTCACAATTTATAGATGTTGACTGTGGGGCCAATATATTAGAGATTTTTGGGAGAACTATATTAGCACTATTAGCAGCATTGTCACTTACGATAGCTGAAATTTTGTTACTAATTTGCCATTCTTCTATTAAATCTTTTATAAAAGCACACAAATTTGCACTTGTATGTCGATCGGTATAATGTATACAGCCCAGTAATACGACGACAACTGAGTTGTATTGTCGTCTATGAAGTGGGCCGTGACGGCTATGTATCCATCACAGGTTGTGGCCGTCCAGCCGTCAGTGCCTAAACACACGGCATAGGTTTCAGAAATTTTTTCCTGAATCTCAGCAAAAACTTCTTGATAAATCTTTGGCTGCTTAAAGTTTTTCTTGTAGGCAACTGATAACCCGGGCATGTCGAAACCATTTCTATAAGTGTACGGAACTCGGGTTCTTCTACAATTCAAACCAAAGTATAAGGTGGCCAACGTTACCATGGATGGCGCTCACTAGCACCACGGCTGCGAGAAAGATGTTGAAAGTTTTGCTGTCCTTGGTGTCCTCTTCTGAAGTCTTTTGTAGTACACCATTTCGTGTCAATTGTAGTTTTTCTCGGTTGTACTGTTCGGTAGCTGGGTATGTACTGGTTATGTGTAGACTGAGTGGAATTTTATAAGTAAATCTCACGGTCTTTACCATGCGTTTAGTTTGCATTTTGATGTCTCCAGCGTTGCCTAGCCGTTTTTTGGGTTCGAGAAATTTACCTACGTAAAATTCTACTTTCTCACATTTTTTAAATCTTTATTGAGAAGGAGAAGAGGGGAAGTGAGATCTAAATTATTTTTAAATATAGTTTGAACATCATCCTGGCCTCGTTTAATTAGTGGCGATGCCAGGAGGATGTTACAAATACCCGTTTGTAGATTTTTAAAATGTCATCACTACTCAGCACCTTTTTTTTATGAAAGGGGTTTTATATACTACATATGTAGGACTCGGTTGTGTTTTTAGGTAACGAATTCGTATGATTAGATTGCCCAATTAGAAATGAAATAATTAACAAACCAATTTGGGTTTCGTTCCCATACAAAAAATACCGGTATCCGATCCCTGCTTAGTTAATACAAATTAACTTCATCCAGTTCGAAACTGACTATAATATAACATTTTACCAATCACCTCAGTTAAACGGTAGACCAATTAATCTATATATTATAATGGCATCTACTTAGCAATGCCTTGTTGCTGTGCCATTTTAACCTTGTCTGCAATTTATTTTTCTTGTGCAGATATTTTTCGGTTTATTCTGTGATATTGTCTACGTACTAAAAGAACAGCCAGGCAGAAGGCTATTACCTGAATCATTTTGTTGCGATGCAATTCGGATTTGATGAATGACGAGTCCGTAGTTGATATATGTATGGTTATTATTGATTGTGTAATATTATCGTGGTGGAGCACAGGCATGATGTCTTTTTCTAAAATATTTACACACTTTTGGACGTAGTTGCACAGTGCAATACTGGGATAGGTCAGACAGGTCTTGTCTGCCCACCATTCTCGTAATTTTATGTAACAAAAACATCGTTGTTACCTGGATTGTCTTCTATTAAATTCTTCTTACATGCTTGTAATTTTGACTTCATTACCCGCATAGCCAACCGCCCACTCATGTAAACAATGGGTTGAACTACTTTTACAAGGTTCGTGTCCACTTCGTTTGCTTCATGTTCAGGATTGTTCACCATCACACCGACCTCATCATTCATATTTTCATTGATTTTATTTTCAACAGGTTCGTTTTTCTTTTCGCTTACTTCTGTTTGTACGGCATTAACATCCAAGTCTCGATTTCTAAGTATGATCATGTGTCGTGTGTGTGGGATCGAAATTTTCGTATGTCCGTCTCCATACCGGATATTGGGCTCCGGTTCAGTTCAGACTAAAGCCTGGAGAGAATCGTTCTGCTCTTTTTGGATGGAAGACATTTTATTAATTTGATAGTTCAATATTCTGATGAGAAAGTCACTGTGGCGTAGCTGACCTGAAAAGATGGGCAAGCAGAAAAATGGTCATCCTGCTATTATAAACATCACTTCATTGAAATTTATTCACCCAATATTTAATAACTGTTTCCTTAACAATCCGGTCGCCATTCTTTATATTCTGTCTTACTTTAATACGCAGTTATTCTTGAATCGTATTATTATTATTTTTATATGTCAAATGTACTCTTTGGTTTTAATGAAAAATAAACACGTCAGTCATTAAAGTCATCACGGAGTAGGATGGAGATGGCAAGTGGGCGTTCCCGTCTATCCGACAGTTAGTAGCGACCGACTCACTTTATGCACAGACTATGCTCAGTTGTTGTGTAAACTTCATGCTCGAATAACATTAACGTCGTACGTACGCTCGTCTAACAAAAATTGATAATTAAATTTAAAATGCCGTATTGTGCAGTATTAAGCTGCAGAAATCACAGCGGTTTAAAAAATCTTTCACGTGGAGGTATTTCCTATCACCGGTGGTTATTTATTTAAATATAATCCGATAAATACGAAAAATCTGTTTCTATTGCATTATTTACGAATGTTCGTTAAGTAAATCTATATTTTATCAGTTAGAACTTAGAGTTCACAATCCTTTGTCACTATTCTTTACGTTTATCTGGAATATTCGCTATCCTAAATGTCAAATAACTTCGCTACTCAGATGCTGCGCAATGTCGATATTTATATCGATAAAGTTAAAGTTACGATATTTCAAGTTTGATGTTTGGTAGTTCGGTAATAAATTATTATTTTAGACACGTTTCTAATTATTATTTGGGATAATCAATGTCTTAGTAAATATGGCAGCTCTGGTCATCAAGCACTAAGTTAAGTCGGGGTCATTTCATGGCAACCTTTCAAACCTTCGTATTCCTTTACATACGTTTTTGTTTTTTACACCCATCATATTTTCATCGTTAATATAATTAGACTAGGTACTTAATGCACTTATGCGTACAATGCATGCAATGTGCCATGAATAAACGTTTTATATTTTCTATTTCTTTATTATTAATTATTGTAGGTTACCACAAGATGCCGATATTAAAAATAAATGGGTCAATGCTACTGGGCAAGAAAATTAGTTTCCGCAAAAATATAGCACCATTTGCTAGGAGCATTTCTTAGAGAAAGATTTCTGGGGATAAAATTGCCATTGCCATCTAGCGTCCACACGCCTAAAACTTAGTTACTAATTTAGTAATTATTAGTGACATTCGGGCTCACTTAATTAATAAAAAGTGTTCCGTACCACGCAAACTAGCGTGAAATATTGGAATTTTGCCGCCCCCCTTCCTGATTTGATAGGTCACAATCTTACAATCAAATCAAGTGGGATCGATGAGCCAGTTTCATGTATGCTTTCACACCATACAATTAATTTGACAATTTAATCAGGTTGTCCCGTCTAGATTGGCCTTAAATGCTGCTACAAGTAAATATTGTTAAAGACGAATACTTACCTATGTAAGTAATTGCAGATTTGTGATCACAAAATAACAGCAATACCGAGTTAATAGACCTTTAAAGAACTATGATTTTATCTGTTTGACTTTAAGATATATTTAATGTTCACATTAACAACCTAGTTGGTCAATTAATAAGAAACAAATTTCTAGTTAGATATTTGTTGTACTGTACTACATATTATTTTTCATACAATCACGATTATCACTACCTATATTTTAATCATAAATAAAGTATCATCTAAATGTGTTAAAACATACGGTAATGAAATATCAATACCTAACTGAACACACAAATATCGATAAAACACTCCGATTACACTGTCCCCTCCCTATATCGTCGAATGGAAAGAAGTTCCAACGGTTAGCTACTCGCAGGCGTGTAGAGGTCTCGAAAACACCAGTGTAACGTGACCGTGAGATCCGTAACAAACCATGCGTAATTAGACCTTACTTATACTGGTTTTTTAGCCCTTTTCTCGCCTGTTAAGTAAGTGATTTTAAAATTATATAAAATAACGCCATCTGGTGTTGAGTAGTTGTATTAGGTGAACGTTGAGCGAGCTTTTGTGAGATGAATGAGATAATGAAAGAGTCGTATGTCATATAGCTTTGACATTAAAATTTAAACCGTCACTCATGTAGCCTACAGTTGATATTCGTTCGAAAAATGTCCACCGGTAATAACTTTTTGGTATGGAAAGTTGCTACGAATCAGAGCAATTTTGTAAGTGTGTGACGTATTTTAACGAGGCTATGAATGTGTGAGTTTAGCGACACTGGTTTTCATACTAAATAGGAGTCATTTCACATCCACTAGTTTATTAATTCGTGAAAGTCATGTTATAATAAAACAACGTTTTCTTCACAAAAATATAATTATACTCAATTTATAGATTAAACATGGTGGTGGCTGTGACTGCCCAACCAACGTATTTCATTCCCTTCATGAACTTCCCATACCGGGTTCAGAGGCGTATTTACATATTTGGCGCCCCGGGCCATTGGGCCTCTGCCGCCCCCCATGACCCATGAAACAAACACAAAAGCATAATTTTTTCTCAGTGCCTTTCTGCAGAGCTTGGAATCGAACCTATAGCCAATTATGAGCGATGCCGACGGCCGAGCTCTGCATAAGGCCGGAGACCCGGAGCGTCCGATACAAGGCCGAACTGCAGAAGAACAGAGCTCACTGGTCATGTCTAAGGGAACCTGGAAGGCTACGAATATGATTAAAGTTTTCTGCGGGCCCAAGAGACTTAAAGGGCGAGCTTCAGTGGAGCTGAGCTGGGACAAAAACCTATGGCCAAGACGCTCTGCATAGTCCTAAAGTCCCGGATCGTCCAATTGCGGTGCTCTTCCGCGCAAAGCCAAAGGTCGAGGTGGGAAAAATCAATGTTTGGGATTGGAACAATGACCACGTTAAAGTGACACCAAAGGCAGAGCTCCGCATTATGAGCGTCCATGCAAGGTCGAAGACCGAGCTGGAGGAGAGGAGAGCTATTGGAATTGGCTTGGAACTTAGAACCAATGTGATCTCGGCTCTCCTGCTACTCGACCTTTGGCATTCGCTCAAATTAAAACTGTGATGTATGTTCTTATGTAGGTAGGTATAAAAATGAGTATATGTACCCACCGTCAGTATCTACAATAAAACAGTCTTGCATGAATGCCATTGTGTTTCATTGAATACATCCTAACTGGCGACGAATTGGTGAATATCAGTCGAAATTAGTGATCATGCCTTTCGGAAAGGTACACGAATTCGATCTACATGGTCGAGGGAATTGGGACGCGTACGTACGGCTCGTGGAACAGTATATTTTACTGAATGAGATTAAAGAAAAGTTCCGCGTGGCCACGTTAGTAACGCACGTCGGCTCAGCGACCTACGAATTGATGTGTGATCTGTGTGCACCTGATCATCCAGAAACGAAGGACTACAAAACCCTAGTGGAACTTGTAAAAAACCATTTGGACCCAAAAAGATCAGAAATAGCCGAGAGGCATATTTTTCGACAGCGGCGGCAAGCGGAAGGCGAATCGGTCGGAGTTTTCCTTCAAAATTTGAAACATCTCGCAACATATTGCAACTTTGATTCAAAGCTGGAGGAAAATATACGCGACCAATTCGTGTCCGGCCTCAGAAGTGAAGATATGAGGTCGCGCTTTTTCGCGGAACCCACATTGGACTACAAAAAGGCGGTGGAGTTGGCGCTCGCATTGGAAGCGGCCGAGCGGCACGCTGAGACAGCGGCTCGCGGCGGCGGCGACGGCGGGGCGCCGGCGGCAGGACTCGGGCAGGGCGCCCGATACGATAAACATTTTTCATATTTAAATTTACAAATAAATGACGATAGATTCCATTCATATACGAAAGTACCAATAATTCCACTGGGGTATATCAGAGTGCGTGTCACGAGCGGGAGCGAGTCAGCTTATTTACCGTTGTTTGTTATTGATAACGGCGGCCCGCCCTTGTTAGGCCGATCTTGGTTGCGTAAATTAAATCTCGCTTCGATTAAAATAAACAATATTTCTGACAACAACGATCCACTGGTGCTTCAATTAAAAAATGAGTTCCCAGAGGTCTTTGATGACAGATTAGGCACTTTTAAAACAAAAATACGCTTGCATTTGAAAGATAGTTCTCCGATATTCTGCAAGGCCCGACCGTTGCCATTAGCGCTGCGTATGCCAGTCGAGCGTGAGCTGGAAAGGTTGCAATCAGAAAATGTGATTTATAAAGTCGACACCTCAGAATACGGGACGCCCATAGTTCCCGTAATAAAGCGCGACGGTTCGATTCGCATATGTGGTGACTACAAGGTCTCTGTAAATAAGTGTTTAAAAGAGTTTCACTATCCCTTGCCCCGCATTGAACAATTGTTTGCTGCTTTAAGCGGAGGGGAAAAGTTCACTAAATTAGATTTAAAGAACGCATATTTACAACTGGTTCTCGATGATGACTCACAACCTCTAACCGCTATAACAACACACGTAGGTACTTTTGTGTACCGACGGGCTCCATTCGGAATAAAGTGTTTGCCTGAAATATTTCAAAAACTAATTGAAGAGACGCTTAGCGGGTTGGAGGGCGTAGTGGCATTTATCGATGACATTTGTGTTACTGGTAGAAATAAAGACCATCATATGAAAAATTTGAAAGCGGTTTTAACTCGATTGAGGGAGGCAGGGTTGCGTATTAAATTCGAAAAATGTGAATTCTTTAAAGACGAGGTTTGTTACCTTGGTTATAGGATAAATAAAAATGGCCTTCATACGGACAAAGATAAAATAGCCGCAATTGAAAATTTACCTGTGCCACAAAATGTGTCACAGCTTAGAGCCGCATTGGGTCTTGTCAACTACTATGCACGATTTATACCCAATATCAGTTCTATTTTACACCCACTGTATGCCCTACTGGCCAAGGGAAACCGGTGGCAGTGGACACATTTGTGTGACCAGGCTTTCAAACAAGTCAAAGGTGAGTTGTTGAACAGTCCAGCGCTGGCACATTACGAGCCATCGCTGCCGCTGGTTCTCTGCGTGGACAGCAGTGCCTATGGACTTGGCGCTGTGCTGGCTCAGCGGTACCCCGACGGAACCGAGCGCCTCGTGTGCTGCGCGTCGCGTACGCTTAGCGAGACCGAGCGGCGCTACAGCCAGATAGACAAGGAGGCGCTAGCCATCGTGTACGGAGTGAACAAGCACCACCAATACCTATTTGGCCGTAAGTTTACCCTTCGAAGCGATCACAAAGCGCTCACATACATTTTTGGTCCGAAGCATGGCATACCTCAGACGGCCGCGAGCCGCTTACAGAGGTACGCAGTGCGACTGGCAGCATACGACTTCACTATAGAATTCGTATCGACGGACAAAAACGGTAATGCGGACGGTCTTTCCCGTCTACCGCTCCCTGCAGGGTCGAGGAACAATAATGAAGACGACGCGGCATATCTACACTTTGTGGAAGAAACTTTCCCCCTTAGCCATAGGGACGTGGCGAGGGAAACAAAAAAAGACATTACACTATGCAAAGTGTACGGGTACATCATGAGCGGGTGGCCTTCAGATACGGAAATCGAGAATGAAAAGCCTTATTTCCACCGCAAGGACACGCTGCACATCGATCATGATTGCATAGTATGGGGGTATCGTGTAGTAATCCCCCGTAGTCTGCGGGCACAGGTGGTGGAGGAGGTGCACGCCGGTCATGTAGGTATGGTGCGCATGAAGCAGATTGCACGAAGTTACGTGTGGTGGCCGGGACTGGACGCCGACCTGGAGCGGCGCGCGCGCTCCTGCGACGCCTGCCGCGCTGAGTTGGACGCGCCGCCGCGCGCCGCCCCGGCGACATATGCCTGGCCCGCCGAACCCTGGGTAAGACTTCATGCCGACTTCTTACATCATAATGGCCGAACTTATTTCCTCCTTATTGATGCTCATTCAAAGTGGATCGAAGTATTCTCAATGACGAGCGGCACGACAGCCGCGCACGTGACTATCAAGTTGCGGGAGGTCTTCGCGAGGTACGGCTTACCCATTCAACTAGTCACTGACGGCGGCCCACCGTTTACGTCCCACGACTTCGAGTTGTTCTTACAAAAAAATGGCGTCTTCCACGTTGTTACAGCTCCATACCATCCGTCAAGTAATGGAGCCGCAGAAAACGCAGTCAAAACTGTTAAAAAGGTACTCAAAAAGGCCACCACCGAAGGTGAGAACGTGGAGACCGCCCTTTTAAAATTTTTACTGCAGTATCGCAACAGCCAGCACAGCAGCACGGCGCGCGAGCCCGCCGTGGCGATGCTGGGGCGGCGGCTACGCACGCGTCTGGACTTGCTACGCGCCGGCAGCGCCGCGCCCGCCGCCCGCGTGCAGGCGGCGCAGAGTGCACAGCTGCGCCACGCCGGCGGGACCACGCGCGAGCTACGCCAAGGGGACCAGGTACTGGTTAGAAATTATTCTAAAAATGGCCCAAAGTGGAGAGAAGGCTTAGTAACAGAGCGTACTGGCGCTGTCACATACAATGTGAAGGTTGGGGAACAAGACGGGAGCAAACACATAGACCAACTTATCAAAAGAAAAGTAGTACGTTACTCATTATCCAGTGACAACTTATCTTCTGAACCCGATATTCCCCTGCCTTCACCGAGCCAGCAAGATGAAATTCTCTCCAGACCAGAACCCCCAGAATTTCAAGATGCAGAAGCATCATTGGAAGAGGACGAGTCGAACAGGGCCCTACTGCCCCCGCCGGGCACGCCGGCCCGCGAGCCGGTCGCGAGCACGGAGCAGGCGAGGACGCGGCGCCCGCGCGCTAAAATCAATTATAAAATTTAGGTAGGCTCGCATGAGTACGGTAGGAAAGGTAAACGCACGATAACACTAGGTATTCATAAAAAAAAAATTTAAAAAAAAACGCCTTTTTTCTCTGTCCGTATGTAAGCCCGATATGAATGATGAAGCAAAATAAACTAACGTGAATATGTAAAAATACATCAAATTAGTCATACTCTTAAGATACATAGTACATGTACCCACCTATTATCAGTAGGTAAATACCTACTTTGCATAAAACCCATTTTTCATAAGCCTGTAAATGTACCTACTTAATTAATTAAGGCTACAAATATCTAGTAGAAATTTACCACAATGTCCTACCCAAATGTTATTCGTTATAAAGTTGTGTTTATTTTAGTTGTAAGATGTATGTACCTAGCTTTTAACGTTGTAAGTATCAGTTTATTCTACCTCACACCTGTCTGGAAGAACAGATAGGTATATCGTCATGTAGATTAAGAGTTTTGTACTTAATCATAGTTTGGTAAATTATATATAGTTTAGCACATAAGGAGCCGACTGATGTATGTACTTATGTTATTATGTTAGTATGTAACTGGATAGCAACAAGCACTTGTCGTTGTCATAAATCAATTATTTAAAAATGCACCTTACGGCGCATATCCATAAGCCTCTATTTCGTTTGTTGAATTGTTACCTTTTTTTTCCATATATTTTTCCGAGAGGAGGAATGTGATGTATGTTCTTATGTAGGTAGGTATAAAAATGAGTATATGTACCCACCGTCAGTATCTACAATAAAACAGTCTTGCATGAACGCCATTGTGTTTCATTGAATACATCCTAAAAACGAAGGCGCGAGTTGCTCGAAATTCAGGAATGCTTCGGGTCTTCTGGAAAGCGCGACTTTTAAGCTTTTCAGGGCTCGCAACCTGACCTGAGCCATAATTTTTCTGAAGGTCTTCGTTTTAAGGCCAGGTCGCAATTCTTAATCGATTCTCGTAAAATTTTGTGACCAGATTCTATGATTAAATAGATTTTTTTGTCGATCCAGTTATAGGAAATTTTTCTAAATGCGGAAATTGGCATAAAGGACTTAAAAGCGCCAAAAGCGTCTATCTATATGGCGCTTAAGACCATTGTGAGTTGACTGAGATAACGGCTCAACGAACTAAGTATTTTTCACTTTTACATTTTCTAAGCGAGTCTACAGCTCACAGAGCCACTAGTAATAAATAACATTGTAAATTGGGTCGTAAGTACCTATAATAGCGGCTCTCCAGCATCTCGGCCTTACGTGGTGCGCTCCCTTCGGCATCCTAGGGTCTTTAGTTCAATACCCTGCTTTTAACTATACACCTTATGTTTCCCTTCGGGCTCTGCTGTCCAGTATCTCGGTCTCCTGCCTTGCGGTTCACCTTTGAAACAACTAACCATGTCGTGTCGTGTCCGAACTCTAATTTTATTCAATACCACTAGGTATTATAAGTTCTCTTTCAATATGATTTTTGCGTATATTGATCAGTGTAAAGTGTGTTTTGCTGAGTAATTTACCACTAAATGAATGATGCGAAATTTAGTACCCACTAAAAGAACGCGCTTTGTTTTTTGTGCTAGTCTCCGACTGACCCGTTCGCCAACTCCCTGGTCGCCTCTGAATTCTATACTCAATAATGATAGTGTTAATAGTGTACGGTTTTCGGTTGACGTCGGCGTCAGCATCTGGACGCCGTGCGCCACAGAGGTACGGACGTCGTACACGATGCCTTTATTTACCTACCGTAGGAAGTATAGCGACTGCTGACGCAATGACCGGCGTCTAGAGGTCGCTCACGGCGTTAATGCCGACGTCAAGCATGCAGCGTTAGGCCCTGGTCTGCAACAAACGCCGTACGCCGCCGCCGCGTCTGGCGTGTGAGAGAGACCACTATAGTGCATTTCCATAGTAAGCATTCGTACGTCGCGTACAGCGTCACGCCGGACGCGACCTACGGCGTTTGTTGCAGACCAGGGCCAAAAAACATCAACGGAAGCCCGCGGCCTTAGCGAAGCATGTGAAGAGCGACAGGGCGACATCATGAGAACTCGTCGACAATCCGACGTGGGTAAAGAATTAAGGTAGAATTAAGGAAAAGGGGCGCAAACGTCCTGTAAAAAATTTGATGTGACTACTGGCAATAGACAACGAATAGTTAGTATAGTGGTGGCAGTAACACCACAAAATTTATTTTTATTGGGGCGCCACTGAGGCACCCGAAACTGAAAGCCAGCGGCGGCCTGCGCCGCCCCCCGCAGCCTGCCGCCCCGGGCCATGGCCCCCTTGGCCCTAGGGTAAATACGCCCCTGACCGGGTTAATTTGCCGCTAACCCTTGCCACTGGCTTAACTGCCTTGAGAATTGCAAAAAAAGCCCTCCACCAGCTTCTCTTATGTCGTTTGTGGCTTATTTCAATCAATTGTGAGTTTCCTCCTTCGTTTTCAATCGGGAAGTGGGAGCTGAGGGTTTGCGAATAGGTAACCATTAATTCGGAAAACCGCTGCTCAAAAACCTTCTCCAAATAACCTAATGCAAGCTGCAACTCTCCTCCAGCGGAAGGACCCATTTTATTAAAATCCATCTTCTTGATAACAGATTTAATAATGTCGGAAGGAGAAGTTATTTTAAGAAGTACTGCCTCTTTTTGATAGGAATCTACTATGGCTCCTCGATATGTATATCCTCTAGGATTTATCCCCGCTGTGAGCACCTCAGCCGAAACTATTACTGTGACAGCAATCAAAGAGACTATTACTAAGAGCCGCATGATTGTATCAAATCAAGAGTGATCTGACAGCATAAAAATTATCTTAGTTTCAAATGGATTCTTCAATTAATTAAAATTACGTAAATGGGAGAATACAATATATATATAAAAAATGCATAGAAAATATGAGATATGAGTAATAGTTGGTGTAAGAATGACGTCTATTGTCGGTTTTTTCTTAACCTGATTATGTCAGGATCAAAATTATGTCCTTTCAGATTAAAGGTAGACTTAACATAAATAGAAAGTTAGAAAAGTCAGTCTTGAGTTCTCATATTATCCTTATTAATAATACCCCTCTGATTCCTCTGGGAGTTTAAATTCGTATCAAAGTTGAAACTTAAATTTAATGTTCTCTACAGGTAATGGACCTTCCTAGGAGGTCTTCTATTAGGTGGAGGCGGAGGGATGTTTTGTAGTGTGGCTGGAGGCGCAGAAGGAGTTACTGAGGTGCTAGTACCGGCCCCTGTAAGTGACGGTTGTTGGAGAGTTGCTAATGGTCGGTAATTGATATCTCGATTTGAAACTTTCGTTGCTGCGCTAGTAACGACGGATAAAGCTTCTTTCAGTTTAGCAACAAGAACCCCCAATTCATTTGTTAGTGCTTGACTTCCGCCTGCTGAAGGGATTGATGAAGTGGATTCCTTGTCTGATTGTCTTTTCGCTAAAACTCTAGTCATTGTCTCCTCCACAACTGCCGCCATATTCATCAGTTTGTACGGACTCTCGTAGTCTTCCGGAGCTTCGACCGCTACATCCTTGCCAAACTTTCTATTAACTTCTTTGCATAATACTTTGTTGAAAACACCCCAAGCAGCCTCTGCGTCACTGTTTTTAAGCTCTTCCCAATCGCTTGGGAACATTTCAGGATGTGCACTATACAGGCTCTCCATATATTTCGGTCGCACTATACTGGCAAACATATTAAGTGGAGGAAAAGATGGGGGCAAACTTGGATATTTTGCACGGAATGTTCGAATTTCATATTTAGGACCATACCCCTTCTTCCAGATGTCCTCCCTATCCTTGTCCTGATTTCCAAAATCAGGCAACCGGAAGTGTCTCTGTTTATTGGTAGTTTGAACAGTCTCTTGATGGGTACTGGCTTCTTGCCAATCATATGCCGAATTCAAATGCTCCCTTGCTTCAGCCTCATCCAAGTCGGCATCCTGGTCTTCGTGAAGTGTCGAATCATCGGAATGAATGGTTAGGCCCTCAAAAAGATTTGCCACTTCTGTTGTTTGTGTTGTGAGCTGATTGAGGTATCTCCTGGCACAACACTCTATCTGGCTATCTATGATTGTCCTAACTTCGATTTTGGATTTCTTTTTCACGGCTCTTGTTAGACTATCAATAAAAGCAGCAGAGTTATCTAATAGATCCAGATAAGCTAATTCTTCGTAGAAATTGAATAGGGGGCTGTCTGGGGTTGTTTTTTCTCGGTACTCACCTATGATCTCATTAAAGATTTTATGGGCTAGCTCGCTCTTGGCCATCTCGTCAGAGTAAAGGCAAATACGTAAAAGGAATTTTTGAATTGGGGAGAAATTAAGGGTAGGATGTCTGGGTGGCGGATTGCCAACTCCATATAAATAATCGAATAAATTGTCCAGTTTGGGACGTATGTATTAAACACATGTAGGTCTTCAAAAACAGGTTACTTAAATTAATTAACGTTTCGCCGTCAACGTCTTCACAATTTATAGATGTTGACTGTGGAGCTTAATATATTTGAGACTTGAGAGAACTATACTAGTCTTCAAGTTCATATGAAAGTGTTTGGTTCTGGATCTATATTTCTGTTATTAATTTTCAATGGGATTCTGATTGAGAAAACAATGGTAGAGAGAGGTATTCGGCTTTTTATTTAGAGAATAATATTTTTGACAAGCCCAGGAAGCTTTTTATAGTCGCGATCCTCTCTTCCAAGCATGGAACGCGTACATCTCTTGGCTGGCCAGTACCTCTCGCCAGTTTAATATTGTGGTCTATAAATGTCATACTTTGCAATGTTCTGAGCGCCGTTAGCCAAACATTCTTATGTGTTGAATTTTCTTTTACAGCATATCTAAGTTTGCCTTTTCCTTGCCCTGGCTATCCATTTACGCTGTTAAATGATACATCAAAAAAAAACGACTGCAGCTTGGATGAGCGCCTGTTTGCGACGAACAGTTACTTCTTACTGCATTACATTCCGTAATGCCGCTGTCACGCTGTGGATGCCACTGAATCTACTGACCATATTGCACGTGTGTTTGATCTGTTTCATTTTTTACAAGAATTTTGCTATATAAGAATCTGGAAAAATCAATTTACTTTTGAATAATTAGCAATGTCACATTTACTTTTAACAAGGAACTTGTATTTATAGATGTTGACCGTGGAGCCAGAAGAGTTTCTGAAAGTGTTTGGGTTTGGATCTTTTGTAATTAATTTTCAATGGGATCCTGCTTAATAAGACGACGGTAAAAGTATTCGACTTTGTATTTAGAGAATAATATTTTTGACAAGCCCAGGAAGCTTTTTAATGTCGCGCTCCACTCTTCCAAGCATGGAACGCGTACATCTCTTGCTTGGCTGGCCAGTACGTCTCGCCAGTTTGCTATTGTGGTCTATAAATGTACTACTTTGCAGTGTTTGCAACATTCTTATTGTTCAGCGGTAGAGGTGGACTAGCTGTTTCAGTAATAGATGGGCGAGGAAGTAGAAAGCCGTCGTGATATGGTCACAATATATTATTATTTTGAAGAGCACAATATTTAAAGCATCTAAGGTGAATTGTGAAGGATCTGTTATCGCGTTTACATGGAAACCGAAATAGAAAAGTAAAAGAACGTAGAGTACAGAGCACTGACTATAAAAAGGAATTAATATATATTAGGTTCTGTTAGACTTGCCAACACTTATGTGTTGAATTTTCTTTTACAGCACATCTAAGTTTGCGTTTTACTTGGCCTGGCGATCCATTTACGCAATTCAATAAATCATCAAAATAAAAAAACGCATGCAGCTGTGTTTTCACAATTTATAGATGTTGACCGTGGAGCCAAAAGAGTTTTTGAAACTGTTTGGGTTTGGATATTTCTGTAATTAATTTTCAATATTCATTATTACATCACAACAATAAATTACTCTTACTCTAAACTATACTACCATAGAAACTAATACTAATATTAATATGTCACAATTAAAATAAACCCACACATTTCACAAACACACATTCAGTCACATCTTAAATAATCAGCCGTATAAATCGTCCCGCGACCCCCCCGACGCAAAGGTGCCCATCACGCTCGCCGCGTTGCCACGTTGAACCGCGACGGACAATCTTTGCATCAGGAAGGGCCCAGAGCGAGGATCTAAACCTCTCTTGCATGCGTCTCCCCACTTCCCCGAAAAAAGCCTTGGCCTCCGCACACCAGCACCCCGTAATTTCCCCGTATTTTCAATGGGATTCTGGTTAATAAGACGACGGTAAAAGTATTCGACTTTGTATTTAGAGAATAATATTTTTGACAAGCCCAGGAAGCTTTTTAATGTCGCGATCCTCTCTTCTAAGCATGGAACATGCATGCATCTTGGCTGGCCAGTACGTCTCGCCAGTTTGCTATTGTGGTCTAGAAATGTCATACTTTGCAATGTTCTAAGCGCAGTTAGCCAAAAATCCTTATGAATCGTTTGATTTTCTTTGACAGCACATCTTAGTTTGCATTTTCCTTGGCCTGGCGATCCATTTACGCTGTCAAATATCATAATTCGTCAAAGACGACTGCGGCTGTTAATTTTATTGTCTCTAAGTATATATCGGCACTTTTTGTTTCGCCGCATGGATGACGGTTCACGTCTTTTCGGTGTTCGTTTCAAAATATTATAATAGATAGAAACAAAGTTAGGTACAATTGATACGATGTCTGGATAACTACGAGGAAGGGGGAAGGCTCGCGGACGCGCCGGGCGAGGGTAGCAGTCGAGCGCGCAGCCGCCGCGGCGCACGGTGGGCTGCGCGCCTTAGTAAGGCGTTCATAATTAATTAGTCAATTACTAGATTTTTTGATCGGAAACATTTTTAAAGCACGGGTTTAAAATGTGTTTAATGTTTAGGGCTTATTAAATAAAAATACAATTTGGGAAATTAACAATGTTTAAGTTGATTAATCAAATAATATTACATGTCATGTCATTAGTAAGTACAATCCAATAAACTTATAACGTTAACTGACAGTAAAGATTTTTTTCTGGGCAATTGCCTCTTTGAAGTGATCAGTGGATCTAAATTTAGTAGAAGTCTGTTCAAAAGGTCTGTGTTTGTGAAGACCCGTGTCATTTTTCTGGCATGATTGAGTCTAAGTTTAGCTTCCGTTGTGAGAGATAACACTTCGTCAGGGTCCACTTCACAAGTACCGGTTTCTGATGTTTTCCTCAAACTTCTGACTGCTGACTCATCAAACTGAGCTAGCATTTTAAGTTTCCTCCGTTGTGAGTGCTTACTGCAAGCCGCGAAATCTTTTCTTGGTCGGCCAGGAGCAGCGGCCGCGGCCTCCGAAAATAATGGTTCGCCGTCGAAGATATCATGTGGCGTATTTTTGTTTAAAATGGATAATTTCGGGAGATTTACACTTTCTTTTTCATTCAGCCACTAGGAATGTTTATTCAACACGGTGCAGTGCTTTGTTTTTGAAATGCAGATTTTCATAAAACGGTAAGTCGTTGGATACTTGATAACATTCTCCAAAGTGGCAGTACCTATCTATGTTTTCTGCATCCGGCACACGGTGGGCTGCGCAACTCTTGACGGCGTTTTTCTGTGTCTGAACCACTCGATCACTGCCACAGTTCAAATACCCCCCCCCCCCCTAAAACCCCTTGGAAAGGATCCGATGTACTATAATTAATTATTAAGAACACTATACTAGGGCCCAATTCTTGAGGTAATCTAATATAGATAGCTCACCTCGATTAGTCACATCTGAGTCTGAGAAATGATCTCTTTGCTGCTCGTCAAGTTTTTCCATGGGCATGATTTCATGTGAATAGTCAAGCCCAGTAGAGTTCAGGGATTTTAAGTCATATAACTCAGTGAAATGTGGTCTCCCATCACAAGGGAATGTGTGAGTTTTGCAATGCACAATGTCTGGCAATGTGAATGAAGCTCCCCTGATGTTCGCTGTAACAACAATAGATAGCAATAATGATGAATCTAAATGCGCCACTTCCCAGACATACAATGAATTCAAAGTGCAACCAGCATCAGAAGACGGGAAACTCAAAGGTCTATCACACTCCTATCACACTATATCAGCCTCCCCAGACATCCTCCAAGAAATCATGTTTGATTTTGTGTCCACTTCCACACCAATCTGTTCAACATCAGTTCGATGGCACAACTTCTCTATTTGTGAAACAAACCCTCTAGATCCCCTACAGTACACTTTGTCCACTAAGTTTGAAGCACATTTGATCCCAGAGTGATCAAATACAGACGATCCATCACTATATTCTCTGACATCACCCAGTAGGCCAATCTCAGCTTTAATAGAATAAAGAGTACTATGACATAAGTATTTCAGACCAGATTGACCAATTAGTAAAAAGTAATCATTTAGAGCCCCAGAAGATTTATCCATAACATTGTCGACTAAACAACCTGGAGGACTTGTTATATCTCCTCCATGTGCACCACCTGATCCCACAGTGTATACAGCATATCTAGAGTTCTTGACTTCATTGACTGTGAACCCAAATATAGAACAGCCTGCCCCAAAGACACAGGCATTGGCATATCTGACACAAGAATGGTAAGAGTTGGCTTTGGTAGAAAGGCCAAAGATTTCCATGACACTCTCAGAAACTTCAATAAATGGGAGAGGAGAAATGGTGCATTTGGCAATAGCATCACATGTTCCCCACTGGCAGTTCATGATGTTTAATATCCCATTCATAGGTGTCAAAGACTTTAGATAGTTGTGCAGTGTGGATAACAGTGGATCGAGCTAAGTTGACAGGCCCCAAATTAATCACTTCACTATCTCCCATCCTAACTTTATACACAAATTTGAGTAAAGTGGCATCATATGTATTGACCACCTTGAAGCTTATTGCAGATGGGGTCATACAGAAAATCGTGAATACCAGGAACTTAATAAAGCTGATTTTGTAAGAGCGTCTTTTCCCGTTCACGAAAGATCCAGAATTAGGAGTCGCTATAACTGTATCACCAATGTCATTAGTGTATTCCACAAGCTCTGCAGTGTAATTAAGTCCTGATCTTTTAAGAGGAGTATAACCCCCAGAGATCTTCAGCCCTTTATTCTTCTTCACAATCCATGATACAATCACAATAGCTCCAATGATCAACACGGCAATGATCACTGATTGTACAATTATCAATGTGTTGTTTTCTGAGACCTCACACCTTGTTGATCGGAATTTAAAGGAATTTAAATCTTCGCATGTTCTCTCAAAGATTAAGCCTTGCTGACACTAAGCATTTTTTAGTACAATAGGGCCATAAAATGATCTTTTTTCTATTTCACCACATGTCATCTTCATTGTTCCAGCAATTGTGACCACAACTAAAGCACCTGGACAATGAGTGAAGCTAATCTTCGAATCCATTTGGATAGCACCACAATTTTTAAATTCATCTTTTGCGTATGCATTGGCATCCGATAATACAGATATGTCAGCAATACTATCCTTGATAGTTCCTCTTTCTAAGAATTTCTCATCTCCCGTGTTGGAGAACAGAGTCTCCATGATCCAGATGTACTGCATATCTGAAAAAATAAAACAACGTCAATAAACATAATCGTAAGGTTTGCGTAGCGTTGCTACACTTAGGCCTACGCAGGCGTAGAAGGCTTGTAACTAGACAATCTGCAAATATCTGCAGACAATGATTTATGGGATCTCTGCTGCCGTGGCGTCTGGGATGCACAGAGGGAGGCGTTATTTGATATCCGTGTCGTAGACACCGACGCTCCTTCTTATATCTCACGTCCGGTAGCATCCGTCCTTAAATCCGCCGAAGAAGAGAAAAAAAGAAAATACACGAACGCCTGCGAAAAGCGTCACGCAACTTTCACTCCCCTAGTCACATCCGTCGATGGTCTTCGCTCCGCAAATGTCCACCTTCATCAAACATCTCGGTGAAGCCATCGCTGACCAGTGGAACAGATCCCTTAGTGTATTAATGGGCTGGCTAAGATCCAAAATTATGATTTCGATCATCCGAGCCACCAGCATGTGTAAATCCATCCAACATTTCTTCGGTTTCAATGACGGTGCAGCCCTACCCAACCCGAGGACCTCTAACCTGTACTAGCGTCGTTTTCTTGGCGTTGCTCATTTCTGTTTTTTTATAATTTTACATTTTTGATCAATAAATGTTATTTGACATTAAAAAAATGATTTATAGCCGTTAGTCTAGACACATTGGACTTCTTAATTAAGAAAAAAATATCATTATATTTGATTCCGCACATAGTTAAAAGTTTAAGTAAATTACAATTTTGAAGAATTTATAAATAAAATAATGTCGTGGCGTAGACCCATCGTAATATCTATATTTTTAATAAACATGTCAAATAAGTAAGATAATATAAAACAACATATCTGATTCTTGAAGCTCCATTATTACAAATGGTCACTTTTATCACAAACTTTCAAAGATAGCCGCTAATGAGCGGTCACTTAGAGTCACTGATAAGGGTGTGCGTGCAAACGAAAGTTGTGTTCACTTTCGAGTTTCCTTAAGGAATGAAAACAAATAGTTATGCGGGATCTATTTATAGTTAACTAGCTGACCCGGCGAACTTTGTACCGCCTGAAAGTCGATAAATGTAGAGATAGCTTATACTTAGCTAAAATTGATTTATGGTTTCAATTAAGGTAATTAAAAAATACACAAACATTATTAAGATGTATAATTTATTGATTTCAGTAAAGAACCTTATGATATACGACATTTTGTTTTTTTTTTCGGGCGCAAAAACAAATAAGGCTGATGGTTTGCCAACACGTGAACATGCCACGTACAATTGACCGTGAAAAGGATGCATGTTCTAAATTTAGACCACGAATGGTCAAGGATCGCCCTTGTGATTTATTTCTTGTCATTGCGAATGCAAGACGTATTAAAATGAATACATTTTAATTTAAAAGGCATTTCGGTTGGTATCATCGGAATCCTTGGAATGAGGACTTCTTCACCTTTGAATTTTCCTTTCAGTATCGTCGCGTGAATCACATTGGTCATCAGTTTTCTTACAACTAAACGCGTTCAATTACACAATTTTGGTTGGTTTAGATTTCTCAGCATAATGACTACCGAGCCAACCTTTAACTCTAAATTGTGCGGTGATAAGCCAGGCAAATCTAAAGAATTTAGATATTCAGTTGGATAGATTTAGATTCATTTATTTCATAATACAGATTACATTATAAATTGCAGGCATGTCAATTTACAAGAATTCATATTATGATCGTCAAAACAAGGATGTCATAAGAATATAATCAATAAAATAATAATTTAAATAATTACAGAATAATAAGATTTCAAAATAATGTCAAGATGTATCTCCTGTGGTGGATCGTCAAAATACATCATACATCATTTATAAATTCACTAACAGAATACAACGGTTTATCCAACAAAAAACTTAATCGGCGTTTGAATGTTTGGTCACACAGTTCACTTACACAGCCGGAAGTCGTTCATAATAGGTTGGTCCTATGACACGAGGGTTTTTCTGGGCTAGGGCCATACGGCGAGGAACCGTTCTTAGCCGTCCCGTGGAACGGACGTTTATACCCTCAACATGAACCCGTTTAAATTGAGATATATTGTTTCTCACGTACATTATGATTTCAAAGAGATATAAGGAAAAGTGCGTCATAATGCGATATTCTACGAACAAATCTCTACACGAGTGTCTGGTATTCACTCCGGCCAAAATGCGTAGCGCGCGTTTTTGAATAATTAAAACTCGTTTTGCATCTGTCGAGTTTCCCCATATTATTGTTCCGTACGATAATAATGAGTGGAAATGAGCAAAGTACACAGATCTTAAGAGGCCGTAGTCGATTTTGGAGCAAAAATGTAAAATTGATAGATTTAGTTGTTGAAATTATACACGTTTTGTTACGTAATATCTAAATAACAAGTATTGGTTTCTATAAGCACGTCTTCTCATCTTGCCTTTTAATAATGAGGTCGCGAGCGTGCGTCACCGGTAATATATGAAAAGAAGGGGCAGTTTCTAAAAATTCACCAAAAAATTATGCTGGTAAATTATACACATTTATGTATAAGAATAGTTTCAGCAAATGTTGTAGATTGTTTAAGTATCAGAATTACGTTGAAATTAAGTCGATTTTCAGAGAAATTGTCACTTGTTTTGAAGTAATTTCTGGAGAAAATTGATTTCATCTAACTTTCATTTACACTACTTCAAAGTCATAATAATAAAAATGTAGTCTGATAAACGTCAAGTACAGGATATGTGTAATACAAAATTACCATGTTTAGCCGTCCAAACTACGAAATTTCAAATAAGAGCAAGAAAATCAGTATTTTACGCGCGTTTACCTAAACGTCCATCAGAAAAGCAAACATTACTAATTTAGTCAGTCTGTTTTCAAAAAATTGCTCTGACAAAAGGTAAGATAAGAAGACGTGCTAATAGAAACTGTCAGGAGATATATAAACGACCATTACCGAGCATAGACTACTTTATTGATATATCGCTTAGCCTACCCACATTATTGTGATTATCAGGATACCTACAACCCCCCTGTTACAAAAGAAATTGAATTGTAAAGTAAAGTACACATTAACTCATCCTCTTTCCTTATTACAACATTCCATTAAATTTAACTAACATTAAATTTAATTACAACATTCCATTGTATTGGCATAAATATTATATTATACGAATAGTTTATTTGAGTGAGTAAGTAAAATTGGCTTAATTAATTATGCGTAACATAATTAATTGGTATGATACTCGTAACTATTTAATTTTATTAATTTTATCCAGCAACTATTTATGAACATGTTCACCCGCATGCTGTGGTGTCACATAATATAATACTATAATAGTTTTAGCTTAGGTAAGTTTCTACATGCATAACGTTTCAATGACCAAATTCGTAAGACAATGCAAAATCAGCTCAAAAACCGTAACACGTTTTTAAATTCAACACATCTGATCATTTGTTTACAACTAGAATCGAATATTATTGTTTACTTGCGGTACACCAGGTGCAGAGTATCCCCACCGATCAGGAGGCCTCAATGTCCTGCCAAAGCGAGAAACAAAGTAATCAGTTGTCTGCGATACCGGACGGATACGTTCGAAACTACGTGTGGTACTGGAGCCGCGCACTCGGTTTGCCCCGGTGCCACCTGTTACTATATCATCATACGGAAAGTGATCAACGGGTGAATCGCGGCGCCGTGTGGAGTCTAATATGATTTGTCTGCGGTTTCGTCGTATTATTCTGCCCGTTTGAAGTTTAACTGAATACGATCTAGGGCCTACTAATGCTATGATTTTACCATCACGGCACCTGCCATTGTTACGAGCCTTAACTAACGAGCCAGGTTCTAGCTGTCTAAGGTTTTTACTACCCCTATCAAAATATAGTTTTTGCGAAAGTTGACGGTCTTGCAATTCTTGTCGAATTTTCCTGTTATCTACGGGTCTAGGTAGCAGTCGCTCCGGCAAGCAAGGCAAAGGACTACGTAACTTCCTATTTTTTAGGATTTCTGCCGGAGACGGTAACTTGTCACTAATGGGTGTATTTAAATAAAAGAATCTTCTGCGGTTTTACGTAACATGGACTTTATTGTCTGAATAGCGCGTTCCACTTGTCCATTGGATTGAGCATATCTTGGTGATGACGTATGATGCTCAAAGCCCCACTCTTTACTAAAGTTTTGAAATAATGTCGACGAAAATTCCGGCCCATTATCTGAAAACACGATATCCGGTATTCCCTCCCTACAAAATATGTTTTTTAAATGATTAATCACATGCGCTGACGTAAGGGACATTAATTTTATAACCTCCACATACTTGCTAAAATAATCAATAATACAGAGATACGATTCTGTCCCGTAATGAAAAATATCAGTGCCGACCTTTGACCAAGGACGCGACGGAACGTTATGCGGTGTCAGAGGTTGTTTACTATTCCCTTTCCTATGCATAAGGCAGGGTTGACAATGAGATATCATATCTGTAATTTGAGAATTCATGTTTGGCCAATACATTACCTCCCTAGCCCTTAATTTACATTTTTCAGCCCCCAAATGGCCTATATGTATTTTTTGCAACATCTCTCGGCGCAAACACTTTGGTATTACTATTTGTTCGCCTTTCCATACCATCTCGTATGCTACTGTTAAGTCGTCCCTGCAGTTCCAGTAAGGTTTAATAACATTATCTAATTGAGATTTGTGTACTGGCCAACCTTTTCTAATTATCTTTTTTAGGATTTGCATTTCATTATCCGTACTATACGATTTTTGCAACCTCAAAAAATGCGAATCCGTTAATGGATTGCTAACCGCCACCGCGCATACCTGTGCTTGCGCGTCCAAGTGGTCCCGCGGTTCGTCGGGCATCTCGTTTGCGCCCGCTGGCGCTGGCGCAACGGCGCGCGACAATGTGTCCGCTACGTATAAATACTTCCCTGGCTTATACACTAGTGTGAAAGTGTAGGGTTGCAACCTCAACAACATCCTTTGCAATCGAGCCGGCGCACTTGCTATTGGCTTATTTATGATGCTAATTAGTGGCTTATGGTCGGTTTCAATTGTCACATCGCCTCGACCGTAAATGTAAGTATAAAACTTCTCACATGCGAAAACACAAGCTAATAGTTCTTTCTCGATTTGTGCATATGCTTGTTCTGCCTTCGTTAACGAACGTGATGCATAGCACACTGGCAAGTTATTTTGCAATAAGCACGCACCAAGACCGTTTTTTGACGAATCAACAGATAATGTCACCTCTTTATCTAAACTGTAGTACTGCAATACTGGTGGACTAATCAGACACTTTTTAAGCTCATCGAAACATCTGTCATGGCGGTCGTCCCAGTGCCATGCAATATTTTTCTTTAATAATTCCCTAAGCAAATGAGATTTATCTGAGAGGTTCGGAATAAAGCTACCTACATACGTAACGAGACCTAAAAACCTTTCTAAATCTTTCACATTCTGCGGTTTAGGCATATTTCTGATCGCAAGTGTATGTGAACTATCCGGCAAAATTCCATGTTCCGATATAATATGTCCCAAATATTTCAATTCCGACAACCCTATTTTGCATTTTTGCTTATTGAGTTTAATGTTAATTTGCCTGCACCTCTCCAGAACCTGACGCAAACGCTTATCATGTATCTCCTTCGTTTCGCCATAAACGAGTAAATCATCTATAAATAAGATAGTCCCTTCAATATCATCAAATTGCTCGTATAGCCTTTTATGAAATATTTCCGACGCCGACGAAATCCCAAACGGCATTCTTAGGAATTTATACCTACCGAATACGGAATTAAAAGTACATAAATCCGTCGAATCGTCACTCAACTTCACCTGCCAGAACGACTGTTTCGCATCTAACGTACTAAAGTATTTGGCACCTGCTAAATTCGTGGTTATTTCGTTTAACGTCGGTAACTTAAAATGCTCCCTACGGATGGCTTTATTAAGATCGCGCGGATCCAAACAAATACGGAGATCACCATTTGCCTTTTTTACGACCGTCATACTATTAACCCAGTCAGTGGGTCCTTCGACTTTCGCCACGACCCCTTGTTGTAACATCTCGTCAAGTTTCTTTTTAACACCCTCGCGTAGCGCAATAGGTAGTTTACGCGGCGCATGTATGACCGGGCGCGCATCTTCCCTTAATCTTATCTTATACTCGCCGGGCAAACATCCCATCCCTATAAACACATCCTCAAAATCGTTCAATATTTCCGCACTACTATTTCCCACCGGTGAATCTAAGCTATAAACACGTTTAACGAGATTCATCTCATTACACGCAATTCTCCCTAATATAGGGGATGAATTTACGTCAGCAATAATACATTTCAGTACGTACGCATTTCCTCTGCACATAACCTTTAGCATCGCTTTGCCTACCACTTTAATCGAAGCTCCCGAATAGCCGGTCAACTTAGTCCGCGTTTGCGCCAATTCAACATCTTTAATACCTATTTTTGATAGGAACCTATGAGGCAAAACGTTTACTCCCGCTCCAGTATCCAGTTTGAATGACACAGTAGTATTCCTAATCAAAATATCTTCATACCAACTGGCTTTTGAGTTACTATTATTATTGCGACTCACCTGATCAGTGGAGTTCTCCTGTACACACGGCACATCCTAGCAAAATGATTTGCCTTATTGCCAAACCCCGTAATCGAACCCGCAAATCCGTAGCAAATGTACGTCAGGGTTGTCACTACCTATGTACTACTAATAAAAAAACACAATGTTATTGAAAATATCTTTATGAACTAAATATCTTATTTATCTCAACATTATTTTGAAATAAACTATGCTCCTGTATAATTACGTCCTTATCCATAAATGTAATGTATGAAAGGCACCATCGTGAATTATATGCAAGTTGTGATCCATCTGAACCTTCTGCTCTATTGTATATGGTCACTCGATGTTTCCAATTCATATGGCTAGGTACTTTAGCCTGCCCGCTACACATATGAGATAGCTGACCTGTTTCTCTCTTAAATAAGTGGTGAACTAAATCCCGACACATCTTTTTAAATAATTATTATATCTGGGATTTATTTAAAAATCAGTTTCTTTGTGACATGAAATATTACTTTGACAAATTAATTTTTTGAACACTGTTCTTTTTGTATTTGCGGCCAGGACTTTTGCAGGCAATCTAAGTCTGTATACATCTGATGAAAAATGTCGACAGAAATTAAGGACGTGTTCAATGTTCTATCGATCTTCAAAATAAATTATCATATTTTTTTCTAAATTTTTTGCAGTCAAACTGCGTCGCCTACTTGTGTAAATCCATTTTAAACTCGAAAACGAGCGTTCCACATCTACCGACGTCAATGGTAAATAATTTAAATATGTATACTTTTGTAATGTATTTTTATTAATGTTTGTTGTTAACTCAGTTTCTTCTCCTCTTAAAAGCTTCTTTATTGCTGTAACAGCAGCATACCCTGGATTATTCTTTAAAACCGTTTTAAATTTGTAATAAACTAGTTTTCCTGTTAAATGAAGCCTCAATCTGGAAAGCTTTTTTTCTGTGGCATTTACAATATTCAAAGCTTCACTGACAGTAAGTTTCGGATTTTGCAATTTTTTTATGGAAGATCGAATAATACTGCCTATGTTAATATTAACAAACCCCAAATCATTTCTTAAAATGGGATCTCGGAATACTTTTTGTGCTTTTCGAATGGACACTGCTTCATTTGAATTAAATGTATTAATTATTTCCTTAATTTGGTCAAAGTTCGTGTCATAATAGGCCACAGCATCTAGCCAAGTTCCCCATCTAGTCAATACTGGTTTGGGCGGGAGGGGCATATTTGGCAGGGTTTCCTTAAATTTTGCAATCCTTTTAGGTGCTTTGTTAAATATTTTTTTGACGTTATCAATTAAAGTATTTATTTTTGGATATAAATTTCTCACTTTTTCAGCTACTCGGTTTAATCCGTGTGCAAGACATGTCACATGTGTTAAGTTACTAAACATTTGTCCGAGAATTTTTCCAGCTTTGAGCATGTAAGAACCAGCGTCCGTAACAAAACATAAAAAATTATCCTTATTTTTCTGATAATTTGTTCCCCATAAGTCTTTTAGTGTATCCTCCACTAGATTTACAATAGAAGCGTGATTCGTCGTGTTTAAAACTTTTGATGCAATCAAGTGTGATTTCGACTCCTCAGATTGTGATAATTCGCCAACAAGGACATTAGCAACGTGTTTTCCCATACCATCTTGTGTTTCATCAACCATTAGATAAATTAAAGAATCTTTCAACTTTTCTCTTATACATTCTTTTTTCTCTTCGTATATTTTATTTAAGTAATTAATCCTCAAATTTGATTCACTAGGCAAAATAGTTTCCTTTGAATATTTGCCATTAATACAATTTGTCAGAAAATCTCTGAATTTAGGATTTTGCAGCTGATTCCACGGAATGTTGGAATGGACTAAAAAAGCTGTTAGATCCTTGTTGAATTCGAACTGATATTTTTTTGAAACATCACGATGTTTATCTGTCGTCAAATGAAGATCAATGTTATGTTTTCTTTGGACAATGTAAGTATTACATGAAATACAGTAAATTTTGTTACCTGTAATCCTGGTTTATCTTGTAAAAGAAAATCTAAATGTGAAGAGTAACCATCTTTCTTTTCTTGATGGCTTCTACTAGCTAAATGTTTAACGACGTTGTCTTTCTTTGATTTTATATTTGCTGCACATACGATACAAAAAATATTTTGTTAGTTTTTTTCTAGTACACCAATATTTTCAAGTAACAAAGATTCCATATTAATTCAAAATACGTGCTTTTATGAATAAAATGACAGACACATTAAAACGCATTTAACATTGATGACATTGACATAATTATTACTCTATTTTCTTTGATAGAAAATCAAACTAGGTTTTATCTAAAGAAGGTCAGTAAGGTTATTTTTACTTATCATTAATAAGTACTTATACGTGCAGTAGAGTAGGTAAATTATTCATCATAATCGCCAACCCTGACATCAAACTGTCAAATGCTACAGATTTGCGGGTTCGGTTACGGGGTATGCTTATTGCATCGAGTACATCGCTGGCCATACGCCGGACATTTAAATCTATCATGCACCCGACCACAATAGTCGCATTTCTTGTTATTGTTCCTGCTAAATTGCCCATTCTGACGCGGTGAAGGTGACATTCCGTCGCTGCCACCACGGGTGGCTGGCGGCGGCGCGGCGCGCGCGCGAGACTGACTGGCGGCGCGGGCCCCACAACGGCACACGGCGGGCGCAGGCGGCCCGCGGCGTCCAGGTGGCGCCGTCCTACGCCTGAAGTGTACCTCACATACTCTTTCTTCTCCCTCTTGCTCGGTGACCTCGTGAATGTGACTGTCAACTCCTTTTTCTGGCTTAATATGGTTCGCTTGTGCTCGCGACATTTCCGCTATCCTACTGATATCCATCGCTTTCGTTAGTGTGAGGTCACATTCGCGTAGCAACCGTTCTCTCAAAGAATCCTCAGTGAGACCACATATTAACCTATCTTTAATGAGGTCGTCGTTCAAATTTCCAAACTCACAAGTTTTTGCCAATCTTTTTAGCTCAAACGTATATTGTGCTGTCGATTCACCGTCCAATTGATTGCGCATAAAAAACTTGTGTCGCTCCATTGTTAAGTTCTTTGTAGGCAAAAAATATTTATCAAATCTGTCTAATAGGGCTTTTGTTGTCGCAAACGTCTCCGTGAATTGGTCATATACTTCTCTGCATTGTTCCCCGATAACATGCAATAATATGCTAAGTTGTACATCCTCAGTCTTTTTGCCGAATTCACATGCTTTTGAATATGTTTCAAAAGACTTCCGCCATTTTGACCACTGTCTGCTGAGATTGCCCGTAGTTACACTCGCGATATCGTTCTCAAAACAAAACGGAGATGGAGGTTTAAGTGTCGACTCCATCGCAAATCACTCACAGTTTATTTTTTGCACTTGATAAGTAGTTAGAATCACAAAATTAATCACTTTTAACCATAAAAACCGACTGCGCCATGTCAGGAGATATATAAACGACCATTACCGAGCATAGACTACTTTATTGATATATCGCTTAGCCTACCCACATTATTGTGATTATCAGGATACCTACAGAAACCAGTACTTGTTATTTCAATTAGGTAAGAAAAGATGTACAATTTCACCGACGAAATCTATCAATTTTACATTTTTGCGTCTAAAATCGACACCGGCCTCTTAAGGCGTCTTGAGATATAAGGGGTTTTAGTTTTCGCAGTGCAAAAGCGGCGCCACTTAATCTAGAACAGAGTTTATGTATGTGCATCAGCTAACTACGTATGCTGGCGGTGTCGGGATGTGACGTAGCCCGACGTGAAGGGATGACGTAGCACGGAGGCCAGACGTAGTATGCCGAGCGTCATACATGACACCTTCCCCTTAAGCTGAGCTACTATTTTTCTGAGTCTACAGAAAATGTTGCGACGTTTTGCTCTTCGGTTTGAGTTCCTTGCGTTATCCTACCGACTGCGCCAATTATATATGTAGGGAGTGGCAGCAGCGGAGGAGGTAATTGATAAGAGGTCTGTACTACAGAATAGGATATATTGGGTGCAAAATTACATTAAAATCTTTACTAGGTGTCCAACCTAAACGATTTAGGAGTAACGATAGGCCGCGAGCCAAGGCGGCGATCCACTTACAAGTATTTTGTAGATCGATTTCACAGTCACTGAATGCATCGGCTATCTGCGCATGCTGGCGGTGACGGGGTGTGACGTAGCCCGACGTGAAGTGATGACGTAGCACGGATGCCTGACGTAGTATGCCGAGCGTCATCATCATCGGGCGTCGACGCTACGTAACCACTGATATAGACGACGGGCTGAATATCTATATCAGCTAAATCATCTTCGAGGTGATATTCATTTTATATACATTATTATTACATACATTTTATCTCTGACACCTAGAGACTTTTACATCTCTAAACAATTTTAGTACTTCTGTTACTTGTATAGTTTTTATTAGTTTTTTTTCTTTCGTAATTTAACATGTATATTTATGTAATTGTTTTTTGTAATTTTGGGTTAATTTCATTGTTTGTAAAAATTGACATGTAATGTGGCCTATTTGCTGAATAAATGTTTGATGTTTAATGTTCATCTGAATCCACCTCGGTTATTACTTCGGTTTTTTCTATTGACGTATGGGCTAACAGATTTTCACAATCTTGGCCAAAGACAAGATTGTGAAAATCTGTTAGTATTGAATTCCCATCTTATTGACAGTTAGAACCACGACTATGTGGTGCTGTCAGTCTAGTTACATTGGCGGTCTTTAAGGCTGCCATGAAATACGCGCAGGTGGGGTTATCATTAGTCGGATTGTGTTGCCTAATAACTCCAAATAAGTTTATAGGGAATCTTGGTTTATTTGCCGTAAATTTAAATATTTGAATCCCATTTTTTTACCTCTAACCAAATTCCTCTAAGCGATTTCAATGAGGTTATATATCCATTCACTCATTTTACATTTCCGGCGGCCACTCCAGCTTCATTCAGGAATGTCATTGTTTGAAGTTTTCGTTCATAGCTGGCCCACTCCTCTAAATGTTTCGTTTTGTTCGACACATTTTGTTGCAACCCCTTTTTTATGTCTCCTGCACATGAGGGTCCATTGGTGCAGTCGAACAACCAGTCCAGATCTTGGACAACTTGAGCCGTTTCCATAAGTGCTGCTGCCCGGCTTTTATTTTCTCTCGCTTCGGACATAAGTTTAAGTACTGCAGCCACAGTGTTGCTCAGCATTTGAGCGGCATATTTGACCTTCATCTTAGCCCTATATTTTGGTGATACTATTATAGTTTATAGGAAATCGGTAGTAACCTATTATAATGTATACATCTTTACTAGCTTAAGAAAGTACCAAATCTCTATTGAGAGCGAATCTTTGTGGTGTCAGAGCTTTGGCTTCACAGGCAGCCATAAATTCAGCTTCCACTGTAGACAAGGCAATGGTTTGCTGTTTTCTACTGGCCCATATGATTGGACCATTATTCAATAAGAAAATATATCCACTGGCAGGCCTCCTTCACTCGCTCAAGGCCACGCGCTATATGCCTACCGCTCGGCGTATCGTGGACGATACAACCGACAGAGGGCCGCCGAACGCCCGCCTGAGCGCTCGCACCGCACGTTTCCCGCGCCTACGCTTCAAAATTCCGAAACCACGTAATTATTGTGCAGTAGATGGGTGTAAAAGTCAAAAAACAAAGGAAAATTTGTCGTATTTACCGAGTAGTATTTTAAATCTATCTTTGTGAATTTTGTCACCATTTATTTCTTTGAACATAAGTAGGTAAATCGTAAATTAAGGAGTTTTTTTGACTCAGGTATTATAAGTGTTGTTTTCAAATATTTGATTGACTAATAAAAAATATGGTTGATTCGCAACATTCGTTTTATTACAATAATGACATAAGTAACAGTTCAACCCTAGCGCATTCTTACGATGACGCGTTGGCACGTGACTCGCACGGCGAGCAAGGCAGTCTCGACTCTTTGTGCGCGTACTTATGGTACATTTCATCTCGTCCTGAGCAGCAGGTATTATTATTAAGATTTTGTAGGCTATTATAGCGTAGGTATTTTCGTTTTTGTATGGAAATGATGTATCTGTTACGTAGTCACGTTCAGTGTCACTTGCATAGTCTGAATCGCAGTAACCAACCAGGTCTGAATTTCCTTTATACTCTATACCAATGTGTTTGGTTGCTATTAAGTATCTTAAAATACGTTTTACAGCTTTTACATGCTCTATGATTGGGTTATTGACATAACGACATACAAGATTTACTGCAAATTAAATGTCTGGACGAGACACCGAGGCCAGAAATAACAATGAGCCTACTAATGCAACCGCATCATCACTTACCATTAGGTGGGATTATGGTCTAACGCCTGCCTATACATCATAAAAAAATTTTTTTTAAAGGTTTAAAGGCGAGTATTTCGTTCGTGCTTCGATAAGCCTTTTTAAAACTGAGCCAGTCCGAAGCGTTACCGCCGTACGCCGGTATCTCATGCACTTACCGCGGCACGTGTCACTTCTGCCCTACCTTGCTTATAGCTTCCGCTAGCCAATCAATATCAGATAGAGGCTGGCTCTTCGGCAGCGGCGGCAGCGGCTGGGGTGAAGGCGGCGCGGCAAAGATGGTGCGGCGGCTTCGTGCTGCGGCGATGGCACACAACACGCGGTAAGGCACGGGACTGACGTGACGGCGGCGGGCGTGTTGTCGAGCCAGCGCGTCACGCGCGCTGTTACCTCTCCGCTCGCAACACTGGACGATGCTTCGTCCTCTTCCTCCTGTAACTGAAGGTCGGCCATGTCCAGGGCTTGCTTCTTCTTAAGAAGATTCCGCTTTGTACGCTAACGCGCTGAGCGTTAGCGCCGTACATTGAGGGAGGCCTGGCTAAGTTTCAAGTTTTTCGACGTGTAGCTGGCCACGCTGGCGTTGCTGCTCAGCCGTACCGTGACCTCTGTTGCCGCGGCGGCTCCGCATTTTCTATTTAAATCTAAATTAAAATAGGAATTTAGGTTACTAACATACCAATTGCATTTTCAGTTTCAGATTTTTTTAACTCTTCTTCTAAATCTTGTAAACCTTGTAAATTTTTGACTGGCAAACAATTCATCAATTTAGTTCCTGCAGAATTTTTTTCTGTTATGTATTTAAAGATTTTATATACAAATATATTATAACGAAAATAAAAATGTGTTTTTCATCAATTTCAAATCTTGCGTCCTTTTTGGGACACCCTTTACATACAATAACACCATATCTTAAGAACTTTCTCCTTCGACCTGCTTAGTTTTACACCTCTTTTTCTTAACTCCGCTTACTGACATGATTGTTGATCCGTAACTCATATTAACGATATAATCCGGGATATTACCTATATATAATCCGGCAAAAAAAACACATTTGTTGTATACTAACCCCGCTTAAATATTTATTTTATTCTGTTTTAAGTATTTTTTGTTATGGCGGCAACAGAAATACATCATCTGTGAAAATTGCAACTGTCTAGCTGTCACAGTTCATGAGATACAGTCTGGTGATAGACAGACGGACAATGGAGTCTTAGAAATAGGGTCCCGTTTTTACCCTTTGGGTACGGAATCCTAAAAAAAAAACACTAGGGATTCGGAGTTCCTTCGTGTTTTTTCGAATTCCATCATCATCATCCTAACTTGATGACGATGGGACGCGTATACGCTCCGTAGCGGACGAAACGCTACTTTCTCTGTCTAGTCCTGGCGGTTAACCCCGAAATTCAGTAAAATGCTGCAAGTGGTGTTAAAGCTATGAAAATCGGCACGATTAATCTTTAGTCCATAAATCAATTTGACACGAAGCACCAAAAAATAAAATAAAAAGGAGAGGAGTTATGACGTCAGCTTTTTTTGGATGAAAAAAAAAAATTTTTTTTCAGAAACCTATCGTGTGTGGTAATATATGAAAGGCTCCTAAAGACTATCGTTAAGTATAAAGACAGATAAATCCTGGTCTTACTGTTGATATGTATATTATTTTGTATTACTATGTTCTAGGGGTTTGATATGAGGGTATTTTTAGGCCATATATATGTGATATATGGTTTTTTCAAATGTTATTTTAACTTTAATTTTTAAAATGTTATTTTATTGTTTCTGTAACTCTTATAGTATATATAGTGTGTAGTACCTGTTATCCTCCATATTCTTTTGATTAACTAAACCGCAAAAACAAATTATCACAAACTTCGATAATGTTCACTAGCTTCGAGAACGTATTCAAGTGCGCGACTCATCTAGTCATCTACCCACAGACCGCGCAGAGACATGCCCCGGTACTTAGATATTTTACTGTGCTAGTGCTGTCGCTTACGTATCGCTGAGTTTCGTGGTAAGGGTGACTGTATCGCCCCGGTACCAAGATATCTTACTGCAATAGTGCTGTCGTTTACGTATCGCCGAGGTTCGTGGTACGGGAAATTTGAGTATTCGTGAAATAATTAGAAAATACCCTTTGTATTTTCCACATGTTGAATTTTATAATGAAATCTAGTTAAATAGACAGAAAATGGGCAATTTATCACAATAAATACGAAATTGAAAAAATATATGGGTTTTCATAAATAAATACAAAATACATCAGTTTAAAAAATACTTCAAATAGGAAAAAAAAAGTATGGTACCATTCGATTCCTCAAATTTATTAAAAAAACTGTACGACAACAATATACATACGGCACAAGATCGGCCAAAGTGGAGGCATACAGTGAGTACAAAAGTGCAAGCCTTCGAAGAGCAGAGGCGAGTAGATCTCATTGCGAAGCGTGACGAGTTAAAGGCCCGAGCACCTGCGGTCATCAATTACAATTTTGTCGGAGGGGTGCTGACGTGTAGTGCAGTGAATGCGGCCGTACATTTGCTGCTAAAATCGGTTATGTCAGCCACCTGAGACCTCGCGAGCGTCGCTCTCAATAATCAGTACTAAACAGTCGCCGTGGTCGAAACCGGCCAGGACAGTCATCATCTTCCTCGCGTTATCCCGGCATTTTGCCACGGCTCCTGGGAGCCTGGGGTCCGCTTGACAACTAATCCTAAGAATTGACTTAGGCACTAGTTTTTATGGAAGCGACTGCCATGTGACCTTCCTACCCACAGTGGCCTTGTTGTGAAGTTCTGTGATATAAACCCACGAGGATGGTGGCGTAAGAACTTCGTTTATTTATAATAGAAAAAGCTGAAGCATTTTATATTACTTTTAATAAGCCTTAGTACATTAAATATGTTCACAAAGTATATTTACGTTTTATTTGACACGAATGTTTTTTCATAAGAAGATTGCTACCATGGCAACGATTGCCATAGAGGATTAATCTTCTAAAGAATAAGAAGGTATGTTTGGTAGAACATACTTCACACCCTCGGAAGTTTCAAGAATTTTAGGTTAAATTCTTAAGTCCCATTCTGGAACTTAAATCCTGTAGTCCGGGCCCAAATAGCGGCTTGGTAATCGAAACTAAACCTTAGAGAAACCCTAGTCACACCCTCGGAAGTTTCAAGAATTTTAGGTTAAATTCTTAAGTCCCATTCTGAAACTTAAATCCTGTAGTCTGGGCCCAAATAGCGGCTTGGTAATCGAAACTAAACCTTAGCGAAACCCTAGATCTTACGATTTAACGCCTTTAGACTTCTTTTTATGGGGTTATTTAGTCTATGCCAATAAGCCCACAACCACTCATGCTTTAAAAGAGGAAATTCGACGCCGCATCAGAGAAATTCAGCCGCATCTATGCAAAATGGTCATAGAAAATTTTGACAAAAGAGTGCGTATGTGCCAGCAAAGCCTCGGAGGACATGTATTTCAAGATTTTATATACAAATATATTATAACGAAAATAAAATGTGTTTTTCATCAATTTCAAATCTTGCGTCCTTTTTGGGACATGTGTATGTAAAGGTACAATAACACCATATCTTAATAACTTTCTCCTTCGACCTGCTTAGTTTTACACCTCTTTTTCTTAACTCCGCTTACTGACATGATTGTTGATCCGTAACTCATATTTACGATATAATCCGGGATATTATAAAAAGTTCACAAAATAATGATAATTTGAAAGTAATAAACGTGCGTGACCCTCCCAGAAACTGACAATTGACATTTCGGAGACCTCACGCTACACTATTAGCGCCTCAAGCGACAAATTAATAAGCGGTAGCCCTCATTCTTCTCTCCTCTCTATATATATACATGTACAGTCTGTTAGGGTTCCCAATTTAGCTAAGACCCTAAATTGCTCATTAATCGCAGAGCGTGATGGTACTTACCTAAATGCTGCTATTTTATCGATCAAAATTAATTATCTAACTTTGGAACCGTAACTTTTCAAATAAAAATACAGAGTAAAAAATCAACAATTTTAATATTGAAATCGTATATTGACTAATCAACACATGCTTAGACGTATACACACCAGGCGGTCTAGCATAAGTTGCGTTCTCGCGCGCGAGTCCATACTTGAAGTCGCGCTAAATGTAGATGTAGATTATGCTAGACCGCCTGATGTGTATGTGTAGACATGCATGAAAATAGCTGTGTTATGTATTCTCTGCTAATACGTCACACTGCTCGCGAGACGCACGTGTGCTCACACAAGCGGTGAGACCTGTCCCACGGAAATTCATACCTTCGAATGCAGTAGGAAGCGAATGTCTTATAAATCTGGTATGCAATGCAAATAAACTTGCTACTCTGCAAATTAAATTAAGCATGATTGAAAATATGTATAATGGACACATGCATGCATGGTTAACGTTTGGTATATGTGGTTTTACATGAGTTGACTGGTATCAACAAAAGTAAACTGAATCATCTAGATTACATAAAAAGAAGGCATTTTTTTTGTTCAGAGTCCTTAGATAATAGAACTTGTTTCACTAAGAGGTGCGGAACATCATCGCGATCTATTTTTCTCTGTGTTTTAAATACTAGCTTTGGTTTCTTCACTGTTTTCAGAAATATAACGCTGTAAGTTGGATATTCATTTTGTTCGGTCGCATGAATCCATACTATCCATACTAATATTATAAATGCGAAAGGCTGTCTGTCTGTCTGTGTGTTCCCTCTTCACGCTTAAACCGCTGAATCGATTTAGATGAAATTTGGCATAGAGATAGGTTGAGTCCCTGAGAAGGACATAGGATAGTTTTTATCCCGAAAATCATCCCTTAAGAAAGTAAAAAGCGGGGTGGAATTGAGATAATTAATGGAGTGTCTGCTAATTTGTGTGCATAATATGCTCAAACTGAATAATTGCTATAAGACTTTCTCCAGGCGCTATTCTTACTCTAGCTGGGGTTACTAAGCCCACGCAGACGAAGTCGCGGGCAAAAGCTAGTTTTTTATATAATTCCGACATAATAAATCCACTTGTTGCCGTAATATCTGACTTACATGTTCATCAACAGAATACAGGTTTTTTGAAGTTTCTTCCGTGTCCATGTCATCGTTTTCATTGTTTTTATCTTGACACGGAGCAAAAAGTCTCGTCCATAATACCTAAATACTGTAATCTGAACGAGAAAATCTAGTAAATTCTGGGACAATTGTTCACATAGTATAAATAACTAAACCAATCTGTTTAAATTCGTTGAGCTTTTTGAACTAGTTCTTGCAATTGCCACACATTAAAACAGCGTGTATTGCTAGAATATTTAGTAATCATAACACGTGGATCGTACAAATAAATAATATCTTTTTGCAGAGCTTAATAAATGTTATATTGTTATAGACAACTAACATTTCTTGTAAATGTAAAAAAAGGTTCGTTGTCTATACAAGGGGGTACAGTAAGGATTTAAGGCTGAACCACGCCAGATGCGTGTACGTAGACCTGCGCGTGGCGCGTTGTAAAGTACGAATCTTCATAAGAGATGACACACCGCTTGACGCGCATGTGTAACACGTCACCCAAGCGGTGTCACCTCTTATGAGGATTCGTCATTTACAACGCGCACGCTATGCGCACGTCTACGTGCACGTCACGCACACGCATCCGTAGTGGCTTGTGGCCTTTAGGCGGTATGCAGGTTGCTAGGACCAGTTCCAGGAGACAGAAGCCTAGACTTGAGCGTATATGCACCCAACCTCAGACTCATGAAACTGGGATCCTGGAAACCTGGGTCACCCAGCATATGGAATGGATGCTATGAGCGGTGAAAATCGGTGTTCTGAAAGTAAATGCGCGTGAAATTATGTGAAACTCTTATCCTATCCAAACTTAATTATGCGGATACGGTATACGGGAACTGTTTACTCGCTCGCACCAAAAGAGTTATTCAACGACTGCAAAATGCCTGCGCACGCTTTTGCTTCCCGATACCACCTCGGTCGCACATAAGTCCATACCTGAGTACTAATAAACTCTTAAACATGAATAATCGACGCATTCTACATTTTGCTACGCTCCTCTTTGGTATCTGTAACAGTAAAAGGCCGGTGTACTTATTTGAGAAATTGACCATCTATCAACACATCAGACGTGGTCCCAGACTACTATGCCCAAGGCACAGAACCGCTGCATTCCGTGGCAGCTTTCGCTACGCTGCCACGAAGTGCTGGAATAATCTTCCGCCACCAATCCGACAGAGCAGTACTATAGGTTCCTTTAAATCAAGACTCAAAGCGTACCTAATGGACCAACAAAGTTTTGCTGCCTGAAGCTAAATATTAAAAAAATCCGGATCCCGTCATCGTCATTATTACCTATTCTGTTCTGTTCTTTAGTTATTCACAAGTTAAGTTATGTATATTTGTATATATATATATATATATAAATTCGATGTATATATTTATGTTAGTAGTACTCTATGTTATTATATCACGTCGTCCACAACGTGTCCCGTCCCGAACTATGCTGTCCCGCACACTCCGCTGGCTCCACAGAAAACCAGCGCCGTTGACCACGCTAGTCGTGCCAGCTGCATTGCTGAGTGGAGACCATTTCAGCTTCACATCTCTATTTCTACTGTTTCGTTTATCTTTGTCTTGTATTTGCAATATATGTGTTGTATTGATGTGTTGTCTGAATAAATGATTTCTATTCTATTCTATTCTATTCCAAATAAAATCCATACTAATATTATAAATGCGAAAGTCTGTCTGTCTGTGTGTTACCTCTTCACGCTTAAACCGCTGAACCGATTTAGTTGAAATTTGGTATACAGATAGTTTGAGTCCCTGGGAGGGACATAGGATACTTTTTATCCCAGAACTTACCCCTCAAGGGGGTGGAAATTTGTATTTGTATGGGGAATCAATAACCGCTGAACCGATTTAGATGAAACTTGGTATGGGGATAGTTTGAGCTGTTGGAAATGATATAGAATAACTTTTATCCCCGAAATCATCCCTTAAGGGTGTAAAAAATGGGGTAGAAATGTAGTGTGGACCAATTTGGGGGTGAAAAAGGATGGATTAAAAAGCAGATTTGTTTAAGAATTAAGGTACCCAAATTACTAATTCCACGCAGAACAATTATTTTAGATTACAAATTTAAAATAATTATATCGTTTATACCTACTAATATTCTTCTCTATGGTATACATATTCTATGGTACCTATATAGGGTGCCTACCGGGCGTCTAAATAACAAGTCCGTAGTAGACACACTAAGTATAATTTTCGTATCGTTTTAAGTAAAGTTACAAGCGGGAAGAAAAGCACAGGCACAAGAACATAGAAGCACAGATTACAGTTAGAAGAAAGAAACACGAAAGAAAAGGAAATAACATAAAGATAATAAAATAGGCGTAAGCACTGCACTCGCGTTTAAAGTGCAGATCGGTAGCAGAAAAGAAGCGTGCATTCGCTGTCGCGGATGGGATCGCACTGCCGGAGCGGCGCGAGCGCCGGCCGCTGTATATTTCAAAGCGGTCGCGAGTCGCGGAGTCGGTTCTGCTATTCTCAACTGTTCGCGCAGCGAGGCCAGTTAACCGACTCCGGTGGGGAGGTTTATGCGTTATGTTGTGTGCAGTGCTCGCCACACTACTCCCCCGCCGAGACCGTTGCTTGCTACGGTCGATAGTAATCTGGAAACCGCACTGATTGACCGCAGCGCGTCTTCCTAGTGGTAGCAGGGTCCACAGGCGCCGGTGTAGCAGTGGTTGGAGTTGGGGTTGGGCTGGAACCTCTGGAGTCATCATCTCTGGTCATGAATGCTGGTTTGAGTCGATCTATTGCTACTGTATTCTCTTTACCTCTAATGTCGATCTTGAAGGTCTTGTCTCCTCGCCGCAACACCTTACATGGACCTGTGTATGGGGAATCTAAGGCTCTCTTGGCAGGTCCCTGAAGCAGAAATACGTAGTCTGCCAGGTATTTTGGTACGTAGAATGTTCTCTGAACGTGCCGAGATCCTGGTACTGGGTTCAAATTAGAGATGTGGTTTCGTAGTCTGGCTGCGAAGTCAGCGTAGTCCACTGTAATGTCCAAAGAAGGCGCGAAGAACTCACCGGGCAGGCGCAGGGGTCCCCCATATACAAGCTCGGCTGCTGAAGACTTCACGTCATCTTTCCAGGCGCTGCGGATGCCCAGCAGCACCAGTGGTAGTACTTCGGTCCAGTGAGTATTGGTGTGGCACATTATGGCCGCCTTAAGCTGGCGGTGTAGGCGCTCAACCATACCGTTGCAGGCAGCGTGGTACGAAGTGGTGGGACGATGCTCGGCACCCAGGATAGCAGACAGGGCACGAAACAGTTCAGATTGGAACTGCGCGCCCCTGTCCGTGGTGATCTTCTGAGGGCAGCCGACCCGGGCCACCCAACCCGCGACAAAGGCTCGGGCGCAGGTCTCTGCCGTGATGTCAGGCAAAGGGTATGCCTCAGGCCAACGAGTGAAGCGATCGATGAGCGTGAGGCAGTATCTGTAACCAGAAGAGTATGGTAACGGCCCTACGATGTCCATGTGGACATGGGAAAATCTTTCGGACGGAGTAGGGAAAGGAGATATAAGGAGAGGTGGTATGGCGCGAGATTTTATTTCTCTGGCAATCTGCGCATTCTTTCGCCCACTGGCGGCAATCTCTTTTGATTCCTGGCCAAACGAATCTTTGTGTCAGCACTCTTGTAGTAGCTTTGGCACTTGGATGGCTCAGATTGTGCATAGCGTTGAACACTGGTCGTCGGAAAGCATCAGTGATGTATGGTCTTGGACTTTCCATCGAGACGTCACAATAGAGCTGTGCACTAGCACCAGGTAGCTGAATCTTCTTTAAATTGAGTCCTGATCCATTTTGCAGAAGGTCCTTCAATTCAAGGTCATCATCCTGCGCTCGTGACAAGGCTTCGTAATCTATGGGCCCATTGATCTCCTCAACTCTTAAAAGCGCGCCTGCTACTACGTTGTCTTTCCCGGCTACGTAGCGAACATCAGTACTAAATTGGGAGATGAAATCAAAATAGCGGAACTGCCTAGGGGAACAGTTCTCTCTCGTTGCAGTAAACGCGGACGTCAGTGGCTTATGGTCCGTATAGATGGTAAACGGCCTGGCTTCGACCATGTAACGGAAATGGCGTATGGACTCGTAAATGGCCAGCAGTTCCCTGTCGTACGGACTGTACTTTTTCTGTGACGGCTTGAGGCGACGAGAGAAAAACGCGAGAGGTTCCCATGATCCTTGCGACGTGCTTTGTTGGAGCACGCCTCCGATCGAGACGTCCGAGGCGTCAGTGAAGATGGCCAGCTCGACATCTGTTTGCGGATGATCTAGAATGGCTGCCTTGGACAAACCTTCTTTGCATGCTGCGAACGCTTCCAACATCTCATCATGTGGTGTCATCTCGATTTCATGGGTCGGCTTCTTTTTCGGCCCGCTCAGCGCGACGTTCAGCTTTGTTTGCGACGCTGACGCACCTGGAACGAACCGTCGATAGAAGTTAATCATCCCGAGAAATCTACGGAGTTCTTTCACATTTTTGGGGACAGGGTAATCCAAAACCGCCTGGACCTTGGACTGGAGTGGCCGGATGCCTCCTGCAGACACTTCATGGCCTAGAAAGGTGATCGAGGACACACCAAACTCGCACTTTGCAGTGTTAATAAGGATTCCGTATTCTGAAAGCCGCTGGAACAGCTGACGTAGATGTTCCTGATGCTCCTCCTCACTCGCAGAAAAGATCAGGATGTCGTCAAGGTATCCGTAGCAATAGTCCAAGCCTCTAAGTGCCTCGTCAATAAATCGTTGGAACGTTTGCGCAGCGTTACGTAGGCCAAACGTCATGTATGGAAACGAGAACAAATCGAACGGCGTTATTATGGACGTCTTGGGGATGTCAGGGGGGTAGACCGGAATCTGGTTATATGCTTTCACCAGGTCGACCTTGGAGAACACCGTGCTGCCAGCCAGTTGTTGAGTGAAATCCTGGATGTGGCGTACCGGGTACTTATCTGGGATGGTGCGTGCATTCAAAGCACGGTAATCACCGCATGGCCGCCAACCGTCATTCTTTTTAGGAGCTAAATGAAGCGGAGACGACCACGGACTCTCAGACCTTACTGCAGTACCATTCTGAAGCATGGCCTCAAACTCTTTCTGAGCGATCTTGAGACGGTCGGGAAAGAGGCGCCGAGGTCTGCTTGACACGGGTGGTCCAGGCGTGGTACGTATGTGGTGCACAGTATTATAAAAAATAAAATAAAATATCGTTTATTTCAGGCTTTCAGCCCATAATACAAGCACATGACGACACAAAATAATAATAAAAGCAAAATAAAAAGAAGAATGTCAACAATGATTACTAAAATATAACTTAACCAAGTATATACCCTACGTCATTTAGCCCAGTTATGGGACACTGGTGCATGCAATGACAACCAGTGTCCCATAAATGGACCGTCAAGCCTGTCGGCGACGACTGCCAGCAGGGCGCTGCGCCGCGCTGCTGAGGTTGCTCTCTTGCGCATGGTGGCGTAAAAACAATCCACACGCGCCTCCGCGAACATTCCCGAGGCGCTGCAAAACTTCGGCAAACGCAGCAGCGCCCTTAACGCATTATTGTATTGAACACGGAGAGCGTTGTATGCCTTCTGTGTGTATTTAACCCACAGGCTGCTCGTGTAAAAAGTGGTACAATATGCACGGAAAAGTGTAATTTTAACGTTTAAAGAACAACGAGCAAACCTGCGGGCTATCATATTGGCTCGGACTGACAACGCTCTCCGCTCCCGTTCAATATCTTCGTCGTCCCTAAGGTCGTCAGTTAGCACATGGCCCAGGTATTTGAACCGGTATTTTCTTAGCGTTATATTTAAGGCCGTGACTACTGGCAAACTGCTCGCAGAGACTAATGAGTTCGAGGAGACCTCCAACAGATGCACTCAGCAACGCCATGTCGTCTGCGTAGCTAATATTGTTGAAGCAAGCCCCGTCAATGTGATATGACGCCTGCTGAGCACCTCAATCAGATCCTTAACGTACAGGTTGAACAGTGTGGGCGAGCTTAGCCCCCCCTGTCTCACGCCACACTCCAACCTGTACCCATACGAAACACCCTCCCCCCACCTGACATGATTGATCTGGTTTCTATACCAAAATTGAAATATCGTGTCGAGCTTTTCCCATAGCATATTATAGGAAACCAGATCAAATGCCTTCGACAAGTCGAGAAAGCAGGCGTAAACAGGCGTACTTCTGTCGGTATAGTATTTGACGGCATGCTTCAGACAAACAATGGCGCTTTCTGTTGAGAGTTTGGGTCTAAACCCGAACTGGTTATCATGTAGCTTAGCATGAATATCTAGATGTCTGTTAAGCAGGCCGTCAAACACCTTGGCGATAACAGTAGCCAATGAGATAGGTCGGTAGTTGGATTTATCTCCAATATCACCCGTCTTGTCCTTAATAATCGGCACTACTACCGTTCTCATTAGCTCCTTTGGTAGGTATGAGTGTTTAATACACAGATTAAACAGCGTGGCCAAAAGTCTAGGCAGGTGCGAGCCCGCATACTGCAAATGCTCAATGCTGAGCCCGTCATGACCTGGGGACTTGCCTCTAGACATTGTCTTTATAGTTTTAGCAAGGTCCTGAGGAGTGAATTGTACTATCCGGTCTTCATTGACGAGCTCAGCACCGGGCACCCAACAATCCCTAACCTGTCCCGTGAGGGGTGATTTCATGGCAAAGTTAGACTTAAACATGTTGGCTATACACTTATGATCACTTATACCATCAATGCTCACAGGGAGGCCGGGTTTACCATTCAACCTGGCGGTATTCTTCCAGAAACCTCGAAAGTCGCGCTTGGAGTGCAGTTCGGCCAGACGATCCATTTTAATTTGGTCACTATGATTTTGACAACATTTTAATTTCGACTTGAATACGCGCCTTGAGCTGCACATCTCATCGTAAATACGACCAGACGTGGGCTTACCATTCCACAGCCAAATCTTCAACTTGTCCCGAGCCTCCCTATGAGCTAAGCCAACATGCTTGTTCCATCCCATCACGTGAACTGGTTTTTTTACACGACCCCCTCGCCCACCCGCACGACCACGATTATGCTTGGGCACAGTAGGCGTACCTGCTGGGCGGGTGATGTCTGGGTATTGACGCAAAATATCTAGGTACCTGGATTCTCCAGCCGTCACCTTTACTGACGATATGGCCATTATGGTCTCTGGTGCTGGCTGAGCGGGGGCCTTCACGGGTAGCGTAGTATAGTTGTCGATTAGGCGCTGGTTTCTGCAATCAACCAAAATATCAAAATGGTACAGAAAGTCAACCCCTATTATCGGTTTAGAAACATCGGCAACCACAAAGCTCCAGCTGAACACCCGTACCCGGCGCAGTTCTAAATTAAGTTGTGGCTGAATCGAGACGTACGTGGGTATTATAGTGCTATTTGCTGCAAATAACTCGTAGTTAGTTTTCTTACGCGGTCATCTAAGAGCTGCGCGCGGGAACACGCACAAATCTGATCCCGTGTCAACTAGGAACAGTACCTTAGAGTTTTTGTCCACTACGAAGAGGCGGCTCGGCTTTGATCGGCAGTCGCTAGCCGCTAGTTCCGGCTGCCGTCGAAGTTTTCCGACCCCGGATAATTGCAAGGCCTGGTACACCGCGTCGACTTATCTACAAATCTATTGTGGTACCAGCACACCGATGAATCTCTGCTCTTTGAAGCTGACCGTTCCCTGCGCTGGCCTGTAGATGGCGTACGACTCCTACCGCGGTAACTATTTCGCGAGCCAGACCTCGGTGAGTGCGCTTGGTTTGCAAAATCAGCCTTTAGTGACGCTACTTCCCTTGCCAGGTTCGCCATCTGCTTTGCCATCTCTATGGCGTAAGGATCTTCGCCTATAGCACATACCTGGGGCGTTTGAGGTGCAATATCATGCACCTTGTCCGCTAAATCGGCCAATTCCTCTAATGTGGCACTTGATTAGGAGGCTATCAACGTTTGCAAGCCACTAGGTAAACGACTAGACCACACAGTTTTCAAAAAGTCGTCCGTTAGTTTTACCGCCTAACGTTCTCAAATGTCTCAAAAACTGTGACGGTTTTCTTTCACCCAGCTCTTCATGCTTCATTAGTTGTAAGACCCGTTTTTCTTGCGACGCCGATAATCTAGATATAAGCTCGGTTTTTAATTTCGTATATCTATTGAGTGCTGATGAACCTGTGGATACCTCTTATGATGATGCAAATGAACAGGATGAGACTTATGTACCACCCCATGAACCCCATGAAATAGAACAAGAAAATTTAAGCAATGATATGCCATACAACATTACTTAAATACAACAACTACGTTATGTCATACAACATTAGCGTTACTCCGCAGACTTGGAGAATTAGGAAAACAAGAAGACTTTCGTAAATAATCAATATATTATATCGAATTACACCGGTAAGTAAACGCATACGACCGAACGTCTACCATCGTACTACTAGCGACACATGGCCATTTTAGAAACCAAACATTAAAACTAAAGCGCTGTCTATGACAGCTATTGTATTCAGCCAATACCAAATTTCTATATTCAATACTCCCACTAAATTTGAAATGACTAATACAATATAGTACATTACTCACAGTACATAGTTAACTAAAACAAATCTATAAATCAACAGAACAACGTCTTGACTGTAAAACAAAAAAAAAATACAATACTGAAAGTATCTGATCTCTAATGTTCATAAACTGAACAGCCGGTAAAGCCTTGGTAAAAATGTCCGCAAGTTGTTCTGAACTAGGCACATATTTAATATCAATCAACTTTTGTTGGACCTTCTCACGAATGAAATTAAATTTTATATCAATGTGCTTACTTTTCTTATGAAAAACTGGGTTCTTTATCAGTTTTATAGCACTTATTGTCCATACACAAAGTTGTACAATTCATGTCAAAATCTATGTCTTTAAAAAATTGCTTAAGCCATAAAAGATTCTTGGCGGCTTCACAACCAGCCAAAAATTCAGCTTCGCATGTCGATAAGGCCACACAGGGCTGCTTCCGACTAGCCCAAGAAATAGGCCCACCATTTAACATGAAGAAATAACCCGTAGTTGACTTTCTAGTGTCTAAATCCCCAGCAAAATCTGAGTCAGAATAACCAACCAAGTCTGTATCTCATATTTAATACAAACATCTTTTGTTTTTATAAGGTATTTGATTATTCTTTTTACTTGAGCTACATGCTGCAAACTAGGATTATTAATATATCTACTTAAAACATTTACACCGAAACATATGTCAGGCCTAGTTGCATTTGCCAAGAACAATAGGAAGCCAATAGCTTCACGGTATGGAAAGTCAATCCTATCATTCTCAGTTTAATTTTTTTGAATAGGCACATTAACATCAACAGGTGTATTGCATGCATTAGCAGTATTCATATTGAACTTACCTATTATCTGCTCAATATATCTTTTCTGATGGACACAGATAGCGCCATTATTGCTCTTGACTATTTCTAATCCTACATATTTGTTCAAATCTATTTCTTTAATTTGAAAACCTGTCTTCAAACGGTCAACAATCAGGTCCAAAACTCTAGTAGACTCAGACATAACCAGAGCGTCATCAACATACAGGATTAAAAGTGCTTTAACTTCCTCAAAATTACCTACAAAAATACAACTATCTGCCTGTGACTGTTTGAAACCAAATTTCACTAAAAAGTCTGTAAATTTCTTATTCCAGCATCTGGACGCTTGTTTCAGCCCATAGAGGGACTTTTCCAATTTGCATATATTATTAGGTGCTGGTGCTGTAACACCTTCAGGCACTTCCATGAATATGTCCTCTTCTAGGACTCCATATAAGAATGCTGTTTTAACGTCGAATTGTCTTATATTCCAATTCAATTGAGCAGCAATGCTTAGCAATATTCTAATCGACTCATATCTAGTGGTTGGTGAAAAAGTTTCATAGTAATCAAGTCCTTGAATTTGTGTAAAGCCACGAGCACAAAGGCGGGCTTTATATCTCTCTACTTCACCATATTTATTTCTCTTAATGTTGAAAACCCATTTAGATGTTATGGTTCTATGATCTTCTCGGTCAACAAAAATTCAGGTGTTGTTCTCACGATGGGATTCCAGCTCTTCAGATATGGCCTTCAGCCATTCTTTACAATCTGGGCTGTTGATAGCATCATTGTAAGTCACTGGTACATCTAAACTACCTGCTAAATTAACTTCAAACATACAGTTTCTCCTGGGTCTCAAGTTGTATGGCATATCATTGCTTAAATTTTCTTGTTCGATTTCATGGGGTGGTACATAAGTCTCATCCTGTTCATTTGCATCATCATAAGAGGTAACCACAGGTTCATCAGCCTCTTCTTGTGTCACCCTTTCTATCTCTACTTGTTCCGAATTATTTTCACTATCATCATTATCATTACCAAATTGAAGTGACTCTTCAGCTTCACTTTTCTGAAAATTTGGTGTGTTTTTCTCATCAAATATAACATTTCTTGACATTGTCACTCTTTTCGTTTCTGAGTCATGCATCCTGTAATTTGTGTGTTCATATCCCACTAACATTAATTTTCGACTTTTGCTTTCTAGCTTCGTTCTTCGTTGATCTGGTACATGAACATAACCCACACATCCAAACACTCTTACATGATCTAAACTAGGTTTCATATCAGTCCATAGTTCATAAGGTGTAACATTTGGGGTTTGACTTGAAGATGTACGATTCAATATATACACAGCACAACTAACTGCTTCTGCCCAAAGATCAAGGGATATGTCACGAGCATATAGCATAGACCGAGCATTCTGCATAATCGCCCTCATCTCGCGTTCCGCCCTTCCATTCATTTCTGGTGTGTATGGTGCAGTTAATTCATGCATGATGCCTTCACTATCAAGATATTCTTTAAAAGCTTTATTCTTGAATTCACCGCCATTGTCAGTATGCAACACATGGACACTATGCAAGAATCTATTCTTTATTATGGCATTGTACTTCTTGAAATATTCTAAAGCATCACTCTTATTCTTAAGAAAGTACACATGTCTATAAGCAGTGGCAGCATCTTTGAATAATATGAAATATTTCATACCTTGTACTGAGGGCTCGCTCATGGGCCCACAGAGATCACTATAAACCATGTCACCTGGCTGCAGTGGACCTTTGCTGGATTTCTGAAATGGTCTCCGAGCTTGTTTTCCGTAGGCACAACCCTCACACACAAAACTGTCACAGTTAGGTCCACACCATTTATCACATTATTCTTGCACATTTTCTGTATTTCTTTAATGTCCATGTGACATAAACGCTCATGCCACGTACGCGTCCGATTTTCGCACTAAATTACACTGATTTAATACAGTCTTCACTTTCACTTCATATAAGTTATATCCTTTTAAAGAAACACACATAACTTTTTTTCTGTCCAGATAAATAAATGCATCAGTCTTTCTTTACAATTTCATAGCCTTGTCTTGTTGTCACACCTTCAGAGATCAAGTTTCGATTCATTTTAGGGGCATATAAAATATAAAACACCTTTTAAGATACTGGTCTCCCACTGACCATCAACCCATTTATTCAACAAAAAGTCTCCTTAAAATAAAACTATGAAAACGGATTATATCGCGTATATTGAATTTATAATACATCCCGACGTTTCGAACCCTTTACAGCGTTCGTGGTCAACGGGTGACTGAGGAAAAATTACAAAGTGCAAAAATACCCACATACTAAAATAATGAACAATCATAGACTATAAACTTTAAGGCTGGTTGTACAACCAGCCTTATGCAAAATCGGTTCATAAGGCTAGTTATACACTACAATTATTTTCAAATAAAGATATATATATACGCGATAAAAACTACGCCGGCTCCAACCCTACACCACGGACCCGAGAAGATTTAATTCCCTCCTAAATTGTAGGAGGGTATCCCAATATGGGACCGGCAACAAACTCGGCGGGACACATCTTTTCAAAACATATTATACTAAGAATGTCCAACATCATCCAACACTAAGGTCTCACAGTCTATGTCTCGCTTGCTCCTTTATCAGATGGACTACAGGATCTCAAGCTGGTGGTAGAGAAAAGCCATCTTCCCTATTAAAGTTTGGATATTTCTTAATCTCAATGGCCTCGCGCAGCATTCTGGGTATGTAACGCTTCTCCTTGGCAAGAACCAGAGGCTTATCAAACTTGATTGAATGATTGGCTTTATCCATGACATGCTCACAGACTGCAGACCTAGGTCGACGGTGCTTGACATCAGCTATGTGTTCCTTCACCCGAGTGGAAATGCTCCGTTTCGTCTGCCCGACATATGATAGGCCACACTCACAGTCGTCGTCGAAACGTCGGGATGTATTATAAATTCAATATACGCGATATAATCCGTTTTCAGTTTTATTTCATGAGTAACTATCGCGGTAACCGAAGACAATATTAAAATGTCTCCTTGTCCGGCAACTTCTACAATTTCCTTATTGCCCAATTTCAATGGGGAACCTATGTACTCATGTATTTCTGTAAAATATTCCTTTTTGAAAGAAATATGACCAGAGCAACCAGAGTCTAATATCCACTTGTCATCTTCCTCAGGTTCTTTCCACTCACAGTGAGTGTTGGGGATAGGGTCTCGCCGCGGCGAAATGGTGAACACGGTAGAACTTTTAACAGCTTATATTTCGAAAAGGAACAGAGAATTTAAAAAATGCCAATAGTGTGTACGTGCGCGCGCGCGGATAGCATGGACCGACTGAATCGTCATACAGCGCACATACAACCAGAATGGCGGCTCGCGGCCACCGTTAAAACTACCCTTAAGTTTAGATTTCTTAATCTACCTAAGTATATATTAACACAGCATTTAGCAATACAAAATAATAAAATGCTGTTCTCACTCTTTAGGCCCTTATCTTTAGTGCTCGACTGCAGGGGGCGGCTTACGGGCAACGTTGGCACTTTGAAATTATCACCAGCGGGTTTCTTGTTCTCCATCGCACAGTTAGAAGCTTTCAATTCATTTGTGTCTGGGATGTTATCTTTAGTGCTCGACTGCTGGGGACGGCGTACAGGCAACGTTGGCACTTTGAAATTATCACCAGCGGGTTTCTTGTTCTTCATCGCACAGTTAGAAGCTTTCAATTTATTCGTGTCTGAGATGTTATCTTTACCTTTACTGCTCGACTGCAGGGGATGGCGTACGGGCAACGTTGGCACTTTGAAATTAGCTGGGTTCTGGCTGTTGTTCAGGCTGTTCTTCCGTCTTGGATGCGCTATCCTCCATCTGTAGCTGCTCGCGTTCTTTTCGTACAGTACGACGAGTTTTCACCATAACTGTACGCGGCGGCGATACACCTGGAACTTGTTCATTCACTTACTTCGGACTCGCTGATTATGGCTCTTCGGCGTATGGCGGCGAGACGTGGGTGGCCTAAGTACCTATTCTCTGACAATGGGACAAACTTACGCGGCGCTGACACGGAGTTAAAGAGATCACTGCAGGAACTGGATGTAGATGACTTGAAAAATAAAGGTGTTAATTGCGGAGTACAATGGACTTTTATTCCCCCCGCCAGCCCCCACTGGGGTGGGGCGTGGGAACGTCTGATTAGGAGTGTGAAGACGTCGTTGAAGGTAATCCTGAAGGAGCGCGCCCCTAGAGACGAGGTACTTTCCACCTTGATGACGGAGGTGGAGAACATGGTGAACGGGCGTCCGCTAACCCATGTGTCCGTTGAGCCTGGCAGCGAGGAGACGCTTACACCTAATCATTTTCTGATTATGGGGCAAGCGTCAAACTTACCTGTCGTGGGGAACTTCGATGACTCCGATCTCCTCTTGAAAGCAGTGGCGTAAGTCTCAGAGTTTGCGTGCAGGCAAATAGTCGCCCGCACCTGATTGCTGACGTTTACTTGTTGGCCTACCCCTGTCGTTACATACGTCATACACTCAAGTTATCCTCTGTAAACTTTATTTTTATTCCTACAGGTTATGGGCCGTCTCATTCCTGCCGTTAAATGTTAGTTTCGCGTTCCGATTAGTAAAAAGTTGTAAACAAGTGAAAATAGAAATATCGCGTGCATAACCTCAAATTAGTTACCGCGCTCGCGACCGATTTCTACTTTTCAGCTATTTCAGGGTGAATTTGTACAAAAAACATGTCGAACAGTAATTCATTGATGTCGATTGAGAAGCTGACTGGCAGAGATAATTGGGCTAGTTGGAGTTTTGCTGTAAAAGCTTACTTGCAGCATGAAGACTTGTACCAGTACATAGAAACTACACCGGAGCCCACCGATACCAAGTCAGTCAAGCAAGATGTCAAGGCAAAGTCAAAATTAATATTACTGGTAGACCCGATACTTTATATACATATTCAAGATGCTAAAAACGCAAAACAGGTTTGGGAAAATTTAGCCAAGGCCTGTCCTCAAAGGACAGTGGATTAACTCGGAAGGTGGGTTTGTTAAAGGAACTTATTAATACCAATTTAGAGAAATAAATTTAAACAAAACAAAAATCATGCAATTTAAACCAGTACAAAAGCGGGCTTTAGAAATTGATTATTCGTTTAACGGCCACAAACTGGAATGTGTAGAAACCTTCACCCTTCTAGGGTTTGATATCGATACAGGCGTAAACTGGAAAGCACATGTTACGAAAATCAAGAATAAAATGCTTAAGTTCATATATGCCCTGAGAGAATTAAAAAAAACGACTAGTCTACAATCGGCAAAAAATAGCCTATTATGCTTATGTCTACTCTTGGCTCAAGTACGGTATTATCCTTTGGGGAAATAGCACAGACGTAAATGATTTATTTTTACTTCAGAAGAAATGCATACGCATCCTCGCGAATATTAGGAGTCCAGCGAGCTGTAGACCACATTTCATTAACTATGAAATTCTGACCCTAATTTGTTGCCGTCAACTTCTAAACTCAAATTCCATAGTACAAGTCCAAACGTCATGGCAGTTAAAATATATAACCACCTTAAAAACGACATTAAAGCTCAAGCAAATGAGAAACAATTTAATAAAATTTTGAAAGACTTTCTAATAAATAAATGCTACTACGACTTAAAGGACTTTTTTAATGATAATGTTACAGACACCTTCTAAGTAATTTATTAAAACAATGACATACTTACTTAAATTACTATGACATACATACCTACATTTATAACAAAACAATTTTATAGTATGAATATTGTACATTAATTTATTTATCGTTTAGTTTAGAAATGACATCTGTACCTACTACCTATTATTATGTTTAAGAATTATTGCATGATTTATTTATTATAATACATTTATTAATGATCTCATGTGTAATTAGAATAATTGTTTTATGACCTGATATTTTTTTAGATAAATTAATAATTTGCTACATACAATACAATAAAATATATAATAATAAAATGTTATGAGTAAGCTATTGATATGCTGTGCCCTTACAGGGTCCATGTGAGACATTGTATATTATAATTTACATCTATACTGTACCATGGTTGCAATAAAGAAATGAATTATGAGAATAGTTCCTCCGTAGAAGACTATGTAAACAAAATAATGACAGCGGCACACAAATTAAGAAACATAAAATTTGAAGTTGACGAAGAATGGCTAGGCACCTTGATGCTGGCAGGTCTGCCCGATAAGTATCAGCCTATGATTATGGGTTTAGAAAGTTCAGGTATGAAGATTGGTGCTGACTTAGTGAAAAATAAGTTATTACAGGAAGTTAAAACGTCAGACACTACCGCACTTTATACAAACATTAAAAGTCAACCTAGAAATGACCCACAGAAGTTTAGAAAGGGTCCAAGATGTTTCTCCTGCAATCGCTATGGACATCTCAGCAGAAATTGTCGGAATAAAAAGCCAAATGGAGAGAAGAGCACCGGGTATGTAGCAGCTTTTTCAGCCGCCATGACCGATGACTCTGAACACTGGTATGTAGACAGTGGGGCTTCGATTCACCTTACAATGCGCAAGGAGTGGCTCACAAATATAACTCCTCCATCTGTAACAAGTATTAAAATAGCCGACCATCACAGATTAAAAGTTGAATGCAGCGGTATTGTATATATCCAAGTAAAGGTGAATGGCACTATTGAGACTATAAAGGTGAAAAATGTTCATTATGCTCCTGAGCTGAAAACAAACTTGCTCTCTGTCAGTGAAATTGTTGAAAACGATTGCACAATAGATTTTAATAAACAAGGCTGTGAGATTTATAACCAGAGTAAGCAATTAGTTGCAAAGGCAGTTAGTAAATAAAACATATCAGTTAATTACATGTGAAGTGCTTAAATAAAATGCATTTTCACATTTCTTAACGCTATATTGTGGTATTACAATTTGTTCAAACCAAGCTTACCAGAATTTGTTGCCACTTTCAGATAAGCTCTTGAAACATTTTGTAAGACACTATAAAGACTTTTATGGAGCCGAATACGTCACAAGCAACGTGCATAATTTAATTCATGTGACTGCTGAAGTAACGTTATATGGGCGTTAACGTTATATTTTATTTTTATTTTTATATGGGCCACTGCAAAGTTTCAATGCGTACCCTTGCGAAAATCAGTTGTACATGATCAAAAACATGTTAAGGGTTGGTAAGGATCCACTTTCACAGGTGGCCAAAAGATTAGCCGAACAAAAATATATTGATGTGAATAAGAATATTGCACAAAAAAACACTAAATATCCGTTCATAAAGCAGAGTAAAAATGGTGGAAAAATTTTACATATGAAAGACTGTAAACTATCTTCAAAAACATGTGACAGGTAATTCTTAACCACAAATAACGATATTATTAAGATTAAGTTTATATCCTGTGGGGTCTTGTCTAAGTCTTGAATAAAACTCGCCTTCAGTAGATATTTTGTGTAATTATTGAAAATTAATTAAGGTAATCCACAAGAAAAATGTTTAGCAACCATCAAACGTCAATTCTCCCTCTAAAATTATCTGTCCAGCCCTTATCTCAGAATAATGACTAAAGCAAAGAAGCCGGGCAAAAATAAAAGCTTGGTAAAAGATATCGTATTCACAACACGTTATTACTTTTTGTCTATGAGTGAGTGAGACAACAATCCGCAAGTTCTTTCGTTTTTTTCAGTATTGTTATAAGATGAACTGAGGGAAATGTCAAATGGTCCTATGTGGTTCTATAATATAATCCAGCCAAATAAAATATAAGTTCGTTATTTCACAGGTAGGTGTCAACTGTAACAACTTGACATAGTCGTATTATTTTAGTTGAAATATTTCGGGATGTTTTAGCGGTCATCTTGGTTTATTTTAATTATATTCTTGCTATTCCTGAAAGATTGTTGGAAAACGTGTTGAGTTTTTATTTGTAATGGTTTGAAGTTCCCTTTGTGATAATGTCTTGTGTGATCGAGGGCTGTAAATCGCATACAGGAAGAAAAGAAAATACGCACGAACCGATAACCTTTAATCGGTGAGTTTTGTTCAATTTTGAAGAAATTAATTTAATTAATTATTACTTGCATTCAAGTTTATATAGATTTTTGCATAAATTTTCGAACTTTTCTGCTAAGTATGAAAGGTTATATTTTTGGCATAGTGATGTATCGACCTCAGATCAATAACCTATCGACATTTACAGCTTTCTTATAGTTTGGCCCAGGACTGTCTCATTTTAATTGATGAGTACAGTCAAGGGCATAAATATATATACATTCCCAAAGTCTCAAAAATATGTGTACGCTCAAACAATAAAATCGTGTTCACATATTTTTAAGCCATTTGTCTGGATCGATATTTTTGCCTTCGACTGTGCCTATAGTTTTCTTTGTTCTTACTTACTGACAGATTGTGTTTGCCAGACTATAGTTTAATACTAAAAACCGGTGAAGTGCGGGTCGGACGCGCGCACCAAGGGGACCGTACTTTTTAGTATTTGTTGTTATAGCGGCAACAGAAATACATCATCTGTGAAAATTTCAACTGTCTAGCTATCACGGTTCATGAGATACAGCCTGGTGACAGACAGACGGACAGCGAAGTATTAGTAATAGGGTCCCGTCTTTACCCTTTGGGTACGGAACCCTAATAAAAAAAGACATTAATGATCATTGATGAATGTTCCTTTTATTAATATTGTTGGTCACAAAACTCAACTTTTTATTTCAGATTTCCAAAGGACGAGGAATAGGGGATATTACTGCAATGTTCTGCCACCAGAGTGCAGCACTAGCTTTTTTAGTGCACCGTATCGTAACTTATTCATACTGTACCTTTAACAGGTTTTTGACAAGTTTTCAGGGGACCTACCGGAAAACTCGAATCCGAAATTTCGTTATCTAGCTGCCTCTTTATCGCTCGAATACGCAAGAGTGACAGAGATGTTAGATAACGAAAGTTAGATTTTCTTGTTTCGCGATAGACCCTCAGATTGTGATAGTGGCGCCACCTACGCCGAGTTTCGCGTAATATTCCCTATTATTAAATAAAAAAAATATATTACACGAACGTTTTTTTTTCCATTTCCTATTTGGTACAGTCAGCTGCACAGAAAAGGTACCCCACGTCTATACTAATTTACAGAACTTTGTATGCAGGGGGGGTGCCTTTTCTCTGCAGCTGACTGTACATGACTAGAAACTATACTTAGTCTTTTAGCATTAGAAAAAACGGTAAACCATTTCCACGTGTCTTTTTATTGACAAGTTTTTTTATAAATATAGCAATATTTTACTTATGAAAGCAAAAGTATGTAAATGATCGTATATTATATTTGTTGTGACTTTTTTTCAAAGTGTTTTTCGATAAAACGACACGTTAAGATCGCTCGCCTTCTTTCTAATGATAAAAAAACGAGAGGTATAGTTAGACGGTTCTGAGTGGTAGACTGCAAATGAGATAAAAGCTATATTAGGTACATGCATTAATCCTCATATCAGGCGGCTCTTTGATTCCAAGGATTGCATAATTTTTATACTTTTTAATGATTTTTAGAATATGAAAATTATAAAAAGTATAAAAGTTATGCAATCCTTGTATTCCACGCATTTCATTTCATTTCAACGAGCCGCCTGCTACAGATTTCTTGAAATTGCCGCGTTTCTTCAGGTTCAACTTTCATTAGCCAGATCAATTTGCCAATTTCGTGATTATTCTTCTACACGGCACATAAACTTATGCATAATTTATCGATATAAAAAGTCGACACAGTCACATCCCTAGCAAATTATCAAACTTATGACACCGTACGTAAATCAGAATTAACAAGCATATATGCATCTCTTTTCGGCACATTATCTAATTCGTAAGGAAGTAAAGTACGGGTATACATATTTGCGAAGCATTTTTGCCCGACTTCTATGCTTTAGTCATTATTCTGAGGCCCTTATTATTAAAAAAACAAAATAGTATTACCATATCAAAATTACGTTACCCAGTTTAACATAGAATTGCCATATCAGAATCTAATAATACCCTTGAACATACAAAGATACAGTACAAAATTACTATTAAGCTGTTATAGATAGTTATCGTTATAAAATGACCTTACAGCTCGGCCGTCCTTTTTTAAAAGTGGGGTCCTCCCCATATAAGTAAAGTTTTAAACAAGTTCCATTTAAATTGTAACATTTACACATTAATTATTAAAAAAAAAAAAAAAAAATAGAAGGAACTTCACATTTTTATAAATCTAATTACACAGTCTCTTATGATCTACGGCCATCTGTGCGGTGTTAATTGCTTAACACCATTCGTTTCTGCACTGACCGCTCACAAACTAAATAACAACGATAATAACACTACTAATCTTATTAAACTCTGTTGTGATCTACAATCATCTGTGCGGTGTTAATTGCTTGACACCATTCGGTTCTGTACTGATTGCTCACAACACAAACTAAATAACAACAATAATAACACTACTAGTCTCATCATAATCTGTTGTGATCTACGACCATCTGTGCGGTGTTAAATGCTTAACACCATTCGGTTCTGCACTGATCGCTCACAAACTAAATAACAACAATAGTAACACTACTAGTCTCATCATAATCTGTTGTGATCTGCGACCATCTGTGCGGTGTTAATTGCTTAACACCATTCGTTTCTGCACTGATCGCTCACAAACTAAATAACAACAACAATAACAATACTAGTCTCATCACAGTAACTTAAGACATATTATAGCCATATGTGCAGTATTAATTACTTAATAGCATTCATTTCTGCACTGAATATAATATAATCACTAAACATTTTCAAGGTACAATATAACAGCAATATCTTTCATTCTTTTTTATATCAAGTTACTTATTAATATTTTTTTTAAATCTTTCTACGTTCAACATAATAATACTAATTTTAATCAGTCTCACTTGAGTTACAATTATTTTTAACATTTTTATCACTACTATCACTGGAATAATCTTTAAAACTAAGCCAGGGGTGAATCTTGTCTAGTGCTACAACGTTTTCATATTTTCTGTTTCCCTTTTTAGTTAGAGGTGTATCTTCAATCAGAAACCTATCATTCGGTAGAACTTTTAAAATCCGGTACGGGCCATGGAACTTAGAGATCAACTTCTTTGATTTACCAATGTGATCTTTATCTGTTATAGTTCTTTCTACTCTAACCAAATCTCCGATATTATAAGACTTGCCTACCCGCCTCTGTTTATTAAATTTCCTTTGTGAATATTCCTGCTGTTTATCTATTTTATCTTTAGCTTCCGTTCTTAATTGTATTAAGCTATCACCTGTTACTCGCTCAGAAATTTCATCAATTGCATCATTTAATTTATTTTCAGATGTAGTTATAAAGTTACAGACTTACAGCCAAATAATAATTCCGATGGACTCTTACCTGTCGTTTTATTTACGGTAGTATTCATTCCTAATTGTATTTCTCCTACGTATTCATCCCAAGTGTTATCGTTTTTCCCATGACATAAAGTACTTAAAGCGTCCAGTATTGTGCGATTATAACTTTCAACTTGGCCGTTCGCCCTAGGTGAAGCAACTGCATTTAGCACATGCTTAATACCCGTTTTGTCTGTATATTCCTTAAATTTAGCACTAGTAAAACACGATCCTCGGTCTGTTATCAAACGAGACGGAGGCCTGAAGTAACTAAAGTGTTCTTTAAAAACTTTTATAGCAGTACTCGTCTTTGTGTCTCTTACAGCCCGAATACCAACATATTTTGTAAATGCATCAACTATAACAAGTATATACATATTGCCTCTCCTAGAGCGCACAAAAGGTAACATTGTCATGATTCATGCGCAAAACCTGCCACCTAACGCCATGAGGCACAACCCACCTTAGACTCCCGTCCTTTAGAATTCGATATACATAATTTCCCTTCAACCGGTAATTCTTTTGAACATCTACTATCAATTTAGTATCTTCGTTTTGCAAAATTTGTTTAATACGCTTCAATTCATCAACGTTATCTTGTACTGTTGCTATCCAGTCCTTAACATCAATATTCAGAACATCGATAACATGAGGTCGGGAATCGCTCGTGGGGTCAGTAACAGGACCACGACTGAGAGCGTCTACGTGTGCCATACGACATCCTGGCCTGTACTCTATCTCACAGTCGTACTCCTGAAACTGTACCCACCAACGAGATATACGAGGTATAAGATCTCTTTTGGTAAGTGTAGTCCGCAATGCGTTACAATCAGTTATGATTTTAAATTTTACGCCTAGTAAGTACACTCTAAAACGATTTAGAGAAGCGACTAACTCAAATGAGTGTAATTTTTGTTCGTCTGCAGTGGTTTTTCGACTATAATACGCTACGGCTCGCAGCAATCCATCCAAACCACGTATCAAAATGCCAGCAATGCCAAATTTAGAAGCATCAGTATGCAATTCTGTTTCTAATTTAGGATCATACAATGCCAAGATAGGACGTTCTACTAATTTCTGTTTCAAAACGTTAAAAGCTTCTGTATGCTCAGTTGACCATTTCCATTCTAATTTAGTTCTTAATAGATCAGTTAAGAGCGCTATTACATTTCGGCGTTGAGCGAGTTTAGGTATTTTACGCGCTGCGGCGGGCTGTGCGAGCTCAGTATGCCGATCCCTTCCACCACGTTTTCCCTCTCGCTCGCACTACAATGATGGATTAAATAATCTTGATCCTTCGTGAAGCATACTGAAAACAATTATAACGACACTAACTGTACTTAAATTTTAAAATCCTAATTATTGTTATTTGGTACGAAAATACTAAATCCAGTGCAAATGGACTTACTTTTGTATTATAAAAGAATTATTTTATACTAGAAAGAAATTATACTCGCTTGTTTACATGTTTCGTCATTACATTTGGTACAGGTACAGGGTAACCGTACCGCTTGGGTAGCGAAACTATTTTAGCTATATGTAGCAGTGTTGGCCGTAATTGTTAATTTTAATTAACCATTGATCACTTGTATTAACCATTAGTTCCGCCATTAACCAATTGCATTACAGTTAATTCGAATTAAATTTTTGAGACGTTAATGGCCATTGAAGTTAAAGTTTTGTTTAGTGTTGTTTGACATATCAGTCAAATTTGACAGATTGACAGTTTTTGTCTTTTTTAGTGAAAATGAACATGGTTTGTTTGCTAAATTATATCCCAAAAAGATAATTTTCACTGAAAATGACAAAAACGGTCAATCTGTCTGTGAGCGACGCAATTAGATATAAGTTTTAAATACCAGTTTTACGTTTGTTAAAGCTAGGGGACGCACGGGGAAGGCGGGGTGCGCGGGAGCGGCCCCGATAGTTTACCGCACTAAAGCAATTTTAAAGTAGTCGATACAAGCTGTTGCACTCTCCGCACGTCCCTTTATGCTAGTTTTTTGTGGATGTACCGCTCTCTTTAAAAATATAAGTAGTTTCTTTAGTTTTGGCTATTTTTTCATCGTAAAAACGAACCCACGAATCGTACAAAGTGGTCCTTCGAGCCGGATCCTGATGTTCACCACGCCGCCGTCGAAAATAATGGTCAAAACTCGTGGAGCTCTAAGAAGAGAACAGGAGAGAAAGGAAGCTTTTGAAGCCGTTCAAAGTGAGCCAAATACGAGTGCAGCTAAAAATGAAGCTGAATTGCAGCCGGACAAGTTATTGGAAGTACGAAGTGTGAAATCCGAGATGTTTAAAGTGGAAGTGATGCCCGGCTCCCATAAACCTGTGTCTGAGAGATCTTTTACAGCTTCTACGGGGGCTCGCAAAAAGCTGGAATTAGAGTCGGTCGAAAAGAAATCACAAACAGTGCAACCTGATAAAACAATAGTGTTAAAAGCCCGAAGTACAAAGTCCGAAACACCCGGCTCCCTTAAGTGTTTGTCCCGGAAATCGTCTACATCTACCATCGAGGCTCGTAGAAAGAAGTTGGAACTGGAGGCGGCCGAGAAGAAAGCACGAATAGAAATGCAGCTTATCGATAAACGCTTAGAAGCGGACCTTGCCGAATTAGAAGAAGAATACAGTCCACAGTCGGAAACCGATAATCGAAGTGAGGTTGCTAAGTGGGTAGAACGCAGTAATTTAGAGTTGGAATCGCAGCACGCCGCTAATCAAGGTCAATCTTCAGGCATGCTGCGCCCGCCGGCCGTCATGGATTCCGGCACCGATGGTCCAATTCAACAGTTAGCCTGTGTACTTAAGGATATGATGTCCACTTCTGTTTGCAACCAAAACAACAATTCTAATTTGCTAAGCCGCATCAGCACACCTAAAGAGTTACCAATATTTTCTGGAGACCCTATGGAGTGGCTTCAATTTAAATCTGCATTCGACGAGTCTACCCGAGTCTGCAAATTTAGCGATAGTGAGAACCTATGGCGCCTAAGGAAATGCCTTCGTGGACCCGCCAAGGACGCAGTGAATGCCCTACTTATCAGTACCACATCTCCAGAAATACTAATTTCAACCTTGGAGTTACAATTCGGGAACCCTGACGTCATATTATCCCGGATCGTCTACGACATCAAACGATTAGGCACAATGACCCCTGATTATCACAAAGAAATCATTGTGTTTTCGAATAAAATAAGAAATTACGTCGCTGCCGTACGTGCCCTAAAACGTGAAGAATACCTACAAGGAATGAGTCTAGTCACTATTGTGTTGTCGAAACTGCCTACTATATTGTTATCAAAATGGGGCGACTATAGTTATCAACGCATCACCGAAGGAACTACGTCTAGATTCGACTTATTGGCTGATTTTCTTCACGAAGAAGCGCTCAAAGTGTCTACTTGCAGTGCTACATTACTAAACACACGTCCGGACAATTTTAAACGTAATAAATATCACGATAAGAATGACTATAACGCGCATACCGTATTAGTGCAAAGTGGACAAAATGAACCTATGTGCCGTTATTGTAAAATAGCTAAACATGACTTGCCGCAGTGTAAAAAGTTTAAAAAATCTTTACGCAAAGATCGCTGGCAATACGTTAAACGCCGCGGTTTATGCTACAAGTGTTTGTTATCGCATCACGACCGAAACACTTGTCCCGCAGCCGCCTGCGATGTAAACAACTGTGGATTAGCGCATCATCGGTTATTGCATTTTATACCTAATGAGACACAAAATGAGGACAATAATAGTACAGTGCAAGTGACCGAGATTGAAGCCGAGCCCAAAACGGAAATAGTGACGCACATTAACTCATCCACTACTCAAAGGGGCTTATTAAAAGCAGTGCCTATAAAAATCCATGGACCTTGCGGTGTGATTAGCACTAGCTGTTTGCTTGACGACGGCAGCTCGTTTAGTATGATAAGCGCAAACCTTGCCAAACGGGTGGGGGTGCGCGGCCGTCGCGAGTGCATGCGTGTGCGTGGCGCGTTTAAGAACTCTGAGCTAGTGTGCGAATCTTATCTCGTGGATATAACTATATCTAATAATAATGGACAAAAGTTTACGCTTACCGCGCAAAGTGTCGATGACCTTGACCTACCGAACTATAATAACATGAACTTAGTAAACTGTGATAAATTTACTCATTTACAAGGACTCAAAAATAATTTCTGTAGTGAAAACTTAAAACCAGAAATACTGATAGGCCAAGACTACTACCACTTGCAGTTACCATTGGAAATCGTTGTTGGTAGTCCTGACGAGCCCTGTGCCACACGCACACCTCTTGGTTGGTGCATACACGGAAGAGCTCCCGCCCGTATGACGTCAGCTGCGCCCGCGCTGCACTCAACACTGTTTATCTGCAATAATGACGTCACCGATGACGCGACAGAGAACAAACGGCTGCTGCAAGACCTACATGAAGAAGTACGTCGTTCTTTTATGTATGACTCACTGGGCGTAACTAGCAAACCCCGTGAGAACTATAACGACGTATGCGCCGTAGAAAAACTTGACAACACTTCTAAACTTGTCGATGGGCGGTGGCACGTTGGACTCCCCTGGAAGAATGAACAGTGTGAATTACCTGACTCTTTTCCTCACGCAACGTCGCGCCTTAAGGGAGTCGAGCGCAAGATGGAAAAATGTGATGGCTATAGAGAGAGATACAATGAGCGCGTCCAGCACCTGTTTGAAAATGACTACGCACAAGAGTTGAAAGATACTACAGTAACTAGCAAAACATGGTACTTACCACATTTTGGAGTGGATAATAAAAATAAGAAACGCCTCCGGCTGGTTTTTGACTGCGCCGCTGAAACTAATGGAGTGTCGCTAAACCATTACCTACTTAAGGGCCCCGACCTACTGAGGTCACTATTTGGAATAATGTTGCGGTTCCGAGAGCAAAGGATTGGTGTAACTGCCGACATTAAAGATATGTTCTTACGCGTCAAAATCAGAGAAGAGGACCAAAATGCACTACGGTTTTTATACCGAAGCGACCCTAAGGGACCAGTGAAAACCTATGCCATGACTTCGTTAATATTCGGTGCTAACTGTAGCCCCTTCGTAGCCCAATATATAAAAAACAAGAACGCTCAACGTTTCGAGCCGACGATGTTACCTGCCTGCGAAGCTATATACAACCAACACTATGTGGACGATTATATAGACAGCCTGCCAGACGAAAAAACCGCTATTGAGTTGATAAGAGATATAAAATCAATTCATCAGCAAGGTGGCTTCGAATTACGTAACTGGACTTCTAATAGTAAACAAGTTCTCGAGTCCATGCCAAAATCAACTCTCGGCGAAGCGGCTGTAAAGTTTAAAACCGGAGAACAATACGAAAGCGAACGAACTCTCGGCTTAATCTGGTTTCCACATGAAGATGTACTGGGTTTTGACGTTTCATTTAAGAAAATTCCTGAAAATATTATCAACGGAACACAAATACCGACAAAACGGGACATTTTACGAGTTGTTATGTCCATATTTGACGTCTATGGATTTTTGTCTCCGTTCACTGTAAATGGCAAAATGATTCTACAATTATGTTGGCAAGAAAACATAGATTGGGATACGGAGATACCTAACAAAATATATGAAAAATGGTGCAATTGGATAAGTTGTTTACAATCATTACGTAACATACGGCTGCCGAGATTTTATTATAACGCAGCGCATATGGGAATAACGGGAGCGAAGGAGACAGACTCGATCGCGGCGGCCGGTACATATTCTAGTGAGCGAGACAAGGATGGCGCGCCCGCGCCGATTCAACCGCTGAACATAGAAACATCGCCCGCTGCAAGCTATACGAATCTACAATTGCACTTGTTTTGTGATGCGTCTGCCAAAGCTATGTGTGCCGTCGCGTACTGGCGCTGGGAAAGCAACGCTCATGTGTACGTTGCATTTGTGGCAAGTAAGTGCCGAATTTCGCAAAATAAAATTACGTCAATTCCGCGACTTGAACTGAATTCTGCTGTCCTAGCTGCTAGACTGGCTGACACTATAATAAAGGAGCATAAAATAAAACCTAATCGCAAAATATTCTGGAGTGACTCATCTACGACTTTACACTGGATCAGAAACAAATGTCGCACTTATAAGCCGTACATAGCTAATCGCTTAGGCGAAATAGATGAACTTACCTGCAGTGACGAGTGGAGGTACGTCCCTACGCACCTAAATGTAGCGGACGTAGGAACAAGAGAGGCGTATGATGTATCTATTCTGCAAAATCAATGGCTACACGGACCGGTTTTCTTATACGATAATGAGCGCACTTGGCCGTCGGATTGTTTACAACCTGCAATAAATGACAATGAATTAGAGTGTGTTAACATTGTACAAATGGTAAATAATGAGTATAATGACTTACCTGTGCCTGAGCCTACGAGATTTTCATCTTGGTTGCGCCTGCTTCGAAGTACTCACGCTGTTTTGATATTTATAAAAAGATGTCGAAAACTTACCGATAATAATAATTACGAGGCAATGGAGGAAGCCGAGCGCCTGCTGATAAGACAATCACAGGCCCAGTCGTTTAGTGACGAAATTAAAATCCTGAAACAAGGAAAATACCTAGAAAAAAGTAGTAAGCTACTTACCTTATCACCTTACCTTGATGAGCACGGAGTCCTGCGCGTCGGGGGCCGAATTGATGCTGCTGCCGATGTGTCACCTGAAACAAAAAGGCCAATAATCCTAGATGGAAAAGATTACATAACTAGATTGATTGTGAAGTCTTACCATGTCAGCGCTGCTCATCAGAATCAAGAGACTGTGGTGAATAACCTTAAACAAAAATATTGGATTATTAAATTACGCCCTACGGTTAAAAATATTGCATCTAAATGTATGGTCTGCAGAATAAAGAAAAGCCGACCTGAAATTCCCAGAATGGGTAACTTACCTGAAGCACGGATGGCTCATCACCAGCGACCGTTCACCTTCTGCGGAATAGACCTGTTCGGCCCCCAAGAAGTGGCTATTGGGAGAAGGCGAGAGAAGAGGTACGGCGTAATTTTTACATGCTTAACCGTTAGGGCTATTCATTTGGAAACCGTTGCTTCCTTGACGACCGATGCCTTAATTATGGCACTCCGTCGTATGGCCGCGAGGAGGGGATGGCCTCAGCAAATATTTTCTGACAACGGTACGAATCTTCGTGGAGCCGACGTCGAGCTGAAAAGGGCACTTCAGGAACTGAAAAATAATGACGAGGTTCGTAACGCTGCCATAAATAATGGGACCAAATGGACGTTTATCCCCGCCGCTAGCCCACACTGGGGTGGGGCATGGGAGCGCCTAATAAGAAGCGTAAAGAGCTCGCTGAAAATCGTCCTCAAGGAACGTGCACCCAGAGAAGAGACATATAATACGTTACTCGCCGAGGTGGAAAATATGATTAACAATCGACCTCTAACACACGTCTCTGTAGAAGCCGGAAGTGCAGTGACCTTGACACCAAACCATTTTCTTTTGGGCTCATCGTCAAACTTACCTCAAATGGGCATTTTCGATAACTCCGAGTTTTTTCTTAGAAAACAATGGCGAATTGCACAGAGGCTTGCCGATCTATATTGGAAACGTTGGGTCAGAGAAGTGTTACCCGATTTGTTACCGCGACAAAAATGGAATAAGGAGCAGAGGCCCTTGCAAGTGGGAGACCTAGTCCTTATTGTCGACCCTGATGGGCCCCGTAACATCTGGCCGCGAGGCATTATCGAACAGACATTACCAGGAAGAGACGGGCGAACCAGAATGGTTAAAATAAGGACGAAATCGGGTGTCCTAACCCGATCCGCCGCACGCGTCGCTCGAATACCTATAGGAGAAGAGTGCTGCTAGGGCAGCACTGGGGTGGGGCATGTGAGCGACGCAATTAGATATAAGTTTTAAATACCAGTTTTACGTTTGTTAAAGCTGGGGGACGCACGGGGAAGGCGGGGTGCGCGGGAGCGGCCCCGATAGTTTACCGCACTAAAGCAATTTTAAAGTAGTCGATACAAGCTGTTGCACTCTCCGCACGTCCCTTTATGCTAGTTTTTTGTGGATGTACCGCTCTCTTTAAAAATATAAGTAGTTTCTTTAGTTTTGGCTATTTTTTCATCGTAAAAACGAACCCACGAATCGTACACTGTCAAACTTGACTGATATGTCAAACAACACTAAACTATGTCACTTAGTACCAAACTAACAAAACGTTAATTTTCAAAAAAAAAATACAAAAACTGCCAAACTGTCAATTTTGACAGTTTTGACAGATGTCAAACTACATTTTCCATCCCATGACTAATGATGAAGGTCCTATCAAAATCGGACAAGCCGTTTCGTTTTGGGATCCAAAACTGTCAAAATGTCACAAACTGTCAATTTTGACAGATAGTATAAATCTACACTTAACAATGTCACTGGGTGCTAAATTCTATCCCAGAAAGATAATTTTCACTGAAAATGACAAAAACTGTCAATCTGTCAAATTTCACTGATATGTCAAACAACACTAAACTATGTCACTTAGTACCAAACTTTAACAAAACATGTTAATTTTCACTAAAGATGACAAAACCTGTCAATTTTGACAGTTTTGACAGATGTGTCAAACTACATTTTCCATCCCATAACTAATGTTGAAGGTCCTATCAAAATCGGACAAACCGTTACGGTAGCTCGGGTGGTTACCGATCCGCCAGCGCAGGGATGTGCATGTTCTGTCGTTGCTTTTCAACATACTCTTCAACCCCTGTTCCCCATCTTACCTAACCGAGAGATTTAACTATCTGGCTGAAGGAAGTGATCACCGCTTACGTTCTAGTGCTAATCTTACGCTTGCTATCCCTTCGAATAAGTCTCGAACGTACGCAAATTCATTCACAGTGCGCGCGGTGAAGTTGTGGAACGAGTTGCCCCTGTCGCTCAAACGGTCCCGGTCTGTAGCATCAGCATCACTCAAAGTTAATCTGAAAAAGCTTTGGCTTTCCCACGAACTGTGATTTGGTTGAGTGCTAATATATATATTTTATTTATATTTTATTTTATTTAATATTTATTTAGTACTATATATTTATGTATGCTAGTACATATTTGTTTTATTGCATAATGCTATTGATGTATTTTAGTTATTCGTAGACGTTAATATTGTAGTTTTCCTTTTTAAATATTATTGTACATTCTGTAAGTTTGTCTATCTAATTCGAATTTTCCACTCACTTACTCTAAGGTTAGCTGGAAGAAATCCCTTATAGGGATAAGCTCGCCTTTGTACCTAAATTTATATGAATTTCATGTTAACAATTTTTGTTTTGTACAATAAAGTGATTTACTACTACTACTACCGTTTCGATTTGGAATCCAAAAAAGTCAAACTGTCACAAAATGTCAATTTTGACAGATTGTATAAATCTACACTTGACAATGTGACTTGGTGCTAAATTATATCCCAAAAAGATAATTTTCACTGAAAATGACAAAAACTGTCAATCTGTCAAATTTGACTGATATGTCAAACAACACTAAACTATGTCACTTAGTACTAAACTTTAACAAAACATGTTAATTTTCACTAAAAATGACAAAAAACTGTCAAACTGTCAATTTCGACAGTGTTGACAGATGTGTCAAACTTCATTTTCCATCCCATGACTAATGTTGAAGGTCCTATCAAAATCGGACAAACCGTTTCGATTTGGGATCCAAAAATGTCAAAATGTCTCAAAATGACAATTTTGACAGATTGTATAAATTTACACTTAACAATGTCACTTGGTGCTAAATTATATCAAAAAGGATAATTTTCACTGAAAATGACAAAAACTGTCAATCTGTCAAATTTGACTGATATGTCAAACAACACTAAACTATGTCACTTAGTACAAAACTTTAACAAAACATGTTAATTTTCACTAAAAATGACAAAAACTGTCAAACTGTCAATTTTGACAGTTTTGACAGATGTGTCAAACTACATTTTCCATTCCATGACTAATGTTGAAGGTCCTGCGCTTAGCAAACGCCTGAGGGAGGCCACAGGTGACCCTCGCGCAGGCGGCTTTCTCGCGCAAAGATTGGCTATAGCAATCCAGCGCGGGAATGCCGCCTGCGTGATGGGCACCTTGCCTAGGGGGCAAAATTTAGAAGGGCCTTTTATGTAAGTATTTTTAAGTTTATTTTTACTTTAGTATTATTTAGTATTATTATTTAGTTTGTAATTTGTTTATTGTTTAAGTATCTTTTAGTTTTTTCTTAATTCTTTCATGACTTTGATAGTTAAATAGATATCTAATATTTACTTTGAAGGTCCTATCAAAATTGGACAAGCCGTTTCGATCTGGGATCCAAAACTGTCAAAAATTTCAATTTTGACAGATAGTATAAATCTACACTTAACAATGTTACTTGGTGCTAAATTCTATCCCAAAAAGACAATTGTCCCTGAAAATGACAAAAACTGTCAATCTGTCAAATTTGACTGATATGTCAACCAAACCTTAGTTCCACTAGGTACTGCCAGGGTTCAGCATCAGCTCTATCATGGGTACTGCTCTCCTAAGTGCTCATCAAGACGAGTCGGATGACTAAAACAGCGTGTGCCCATGTTGCACCAATCCTAAGTTCCACTAGGTACTGCCACGGTTCAGCATCAGCTCTATCATGAGTACTGCTCTCCCAGGTTGCTCATCAAGACGAGTCGAATGATCAAAACAGTGTGCGCCTATGTTGCACCAAACCTAAGTTCCAGTAGGTACTGCCAGGGTTCATAAGGAGGATGAGTAATACATACTCAAAACTTATACAAGTTCAGTCTTAGTTATATCGGAGCATCGTTTATAATGGCGTAAACGCCATCGACAATAAGGTCCCTTTTTATAGGAAATACCACATTTTATTCTGTTTTTAGTATTTGTTGTTATAGCGGCAACAGAAATACATCTGTGAAACTTTCAACTGTCTAGCTATCACGGTTCATGAGATACAGCCTGGTGACAGACGGACAGACAGACAGCGGAGTCCTAGTAATAGGGTCCCGTTTTTACCCTTTGGGTACGGAACCCTAAAAACAGAATAAAATAGATATTTAAGTGGTGCTCCCATACAACGAACGTGATTTATTTACCGTTTTGTGCGTAGTACGGAACCCTTTGTGCGCGAGTCCGACTCGCACTTGGCTGTTTTTTTTTTTAATTTACTACCTATAAAATGTCAGGTAATTTCAAATATTTTTATTGTTGTTCGGAAGTTTGTTATGTTACTATACTATATTATAATACTATAACAACAAATACAGTACTCGGATCAAAGTTTCTCAGTCGCAGTTTACACGCACACAGTATAGCGTTTTACACGGCGCCTGCCGCACACAACGATAAAAAACCTCGTTGTCGCCGTCGAAAACGTGCGGAGCCGACCGACACAGGTCCGACCTCTTCAAGCTCTGCCGCGGTACTGAAATCGCCAGCGCGCGTCATCAGCAATATAGAGTAGTTTTCAAAAAATTGCCAAAAAATTAAAGTAGAATTTGATAAACACAAATGTATACCAACAGTATAAGCATACGTTGTAGATTGCTCGTGTATAAAAATGACTTCGATACTAAGTAGATTTTCGTAGGAATTTACACTTGTTTCGAAGAGAAAATTCAATTCGTTTAACATTGATTTTCTCTTTCTTAAAAGCATGTAGGAAGAATATCGTTCGATATTCCTAAAGTACAGGATATTAGTAATACAAAATATCCAACTTTAGCAGAGTAAACTTCTCAAAATTTACAAATAAGAGCTCACAATTCAGTGCTTCACGCGGTTTTTCGTAAACGATCATCAGAAAAAAAATCATTACTAATTTAATTAGTCCTTTTTCTAAAATGTACAACGATATTCCTAAAGATAAGAAGACGCTCTTACTGGAACAAGTACTCTTTATTTCTAATAATGAGCGTAAAATCTTAAATCTTGTCGGGAATATCATCAATTTTACATTATTTCGACTTTTCTTGTAAGAACGCTCTTAAAGGGCGTGCAATCAAAGCAAAATTTTTGACAAATCCTCGAAAAAAACTAGCTAACCCAATAAAGCGTCGTACGTCATGAACATTCTTTGGTGTCGGGAAATTCGAAATAGCTATAGTTTTTCGAGCACCCGGGCGTATACCTTCGCCACTTACGTGAAAACCCAAGAAATCCAATTCTTTATAGAAAAAGTAACATTTTTTTTAATTTAAGTGTTAATCCTGCTTCACTTATGAGATTCAATACCTCGTCTAAGCGTATTAAGCCCTCTTCAAAATTACGTGCTGGAATTAGTATATCATCCATATAGATGATAATGTACTTAACTTTTGCAAGTACCTTGTTCATCGCCCTTTGGAACACGGACGGCGCATTGGCTAACCCAAAAGGCATACGTTTATATTTATACTGACCGTCCGGGGTCACAAACGAAGTCAGGTCCTGTGATGATTCCGCAATCGGAATCTGGTAGTATCCAGAGGCAAGATCAAGGCTAATAAACAGAGAATTACCTGCTAACCTATCCAGCTGATCATCTATAAGTGGGAGGGGGTAATGTTCCTTCCGCGTTTTGCTATTCAAAGCCCTATAATCGACACAGAGTCGCTTTTCTCCAGTCTTCTTTTGTACCAACAAAATCGGACTAGCGTAAGACGAATTTGATTCACATACTATGTCAGCATCTATCATTTCCTGTACCATCGTGCGTACTAATTCTCGTTGGGGATAAGACAATCTATAAGGACGATATACAACTGGCTGTTTGTCTATCAATTCAATTTCCATGTGAACTACATTAGTAAAACCTAAATCTTTTAAGCTATTTGAAAAGCAAGCCTCGTGTTTCTTTAATACCATTTTCAATTTTGATACTTCATCATCACAGAGATGTTTGCTTATATTTAAATCCGTACAAGTATCAGCTACAAGGTTGAGAGATTTCACACTGAGACAGAAATTAGTTGTTGTTACACGAGTCACCAGCTCCTCTTTTGGCAATGTGAGTGGTAAGTCAGTGATGTTTTGTACTAGTATTCCACATTCACCTTTTTCAATAATATATTCACCTGGCAAAAGATATAATTCAGCATTAGGTTTCCCACGCAAACAACCTTTTACATATACCGAAACTGAATAATCTGTATCTGATTTTACTTGTATGACCATCATTTTATTTGGTAAATTTTTTGTGTCTTCTAGTAATATAAGCTGTAATTTAACTGGAAATCCTTTTTCAATAATAAGGGAATAATCATTTTTTGTAATAATTACCCCAGGTTTTTCTGTAAAACTATGACCTACTAATACTGGATATTTAATGACACAATCATCCACAATATATGTATCTACTGTTTCAATTATATTGTCTATTTCCATCTCAACGTTCACATGACCTAAAGGCACAACGGCATTTGGTCCTATTCCTTTCAAAAGTGGAAGTTGACTATGCGTGTTCCAATTTCCATTCTAACAGCCTCACTATGTCTCAACAATGTGCCTTCACTACCCATATCTATATAGCCGTGTGTAAGGGAATTATTTATTTTAATATTTTTTTAAATACTTGCTATCACGGTTAGTGTCATCCCCAAAGTGTTTATCAAAATTAACACGCAGAACATTTTTTTCAGGAACATTCTCACCCTTGTCATTGCCTGGTAATTTTGGACAGTCTGTAGACAAATGCCCAATTCTATGACAAATATTACACCTTAAAATGGTTTTTGTACATTTAAAACTAAAATGGCCTGGTTCCTTACAGTTGTAACACACAATAGATTTTGAATTTGATTTTGGTTCTGTATTTGAAAAGCTTTTTAAGTTACCACTTACTGCATTTGAAGTTTTGAGTTGTTTTGTCCAAGTACCAGAATTAAATTTTTGTTTATCTGAATCCCGTGATTGTTTGGCAGATTGAAAATATTCCAAAACTTGTTCTGGCTGTTGACATTTTAAGGCCTTGGCACCTAACCTAACAGATCTATCATCAATTCCACTCAAAATACAATCTACAGCTCGCTTTCCATGGATATCATAACGATTTAATAAATTTAATTTGGCATAAAAGTAAAGCTTTAAAGATTCATTATACTTAACTCGCTTATTCAGCATTTCTGTTAACAGTTCAGCATAATCATCAATGCTAGGGAATGATTCAATCAATTTTGTTTTCCATTCCGGCCACGTGAATGACATAGATGGTAAAGCTAAATACCAGTTCTTCGCAACACCAGACAATTTGGGTAATGCATAATGGATGATCTGATCATCTGCCCAGTTATATAATTTTGCACACTCATCTACCTTATTGAGCCACATATGTACAGTTTGCTCTTTAACCATCGGGTCAAATTCTGATATTACATTGCCTAACATAGGAAATTTATTACCCTCTGGCCTGTTATGTTTTAAAGTTTTAACTAATTCCCTAAGAAATAGCTGATGTTCATTACCTTGAAATGTAATCACGTCCTCAATTGTCGACAAAACTGGTTGATTCTCACCGCTCTGCTTTGAAGTGTCCGGCACTTTGTGTGCATGGTTGCGGCTCCGTAGATTGCACCTACTGTGATCAATGCGGCTACAACTTCGTTTACTACGGCTCCGACTCTGACGATCACATCCGCCGCTCTCACGACCACTGCTGTAGCTTCCACCGTGGCTCCCATGATGATGACCGCGGCTTCTACCATGGGAACTACGGCTCCGACGATCAAAACTGCGACTATTTCTTCCACTGTTGCCGTTACGTCGACTACGACTCTTCGAACTACGCCGACGGCTGGTACTACGACTTCTTCGATTTTCATACTCGCGTTTTCGACTCGGTTTTCTACTGCGCTTACGATGCCGGTCATGTCTTTCTTCAGAACGACTCCTCCGACCTTCACTGCACGCTACAGGAGAGCTTCTCGAATGCCGATTTCGGTGACGCTTGCGTCTTTCCCTCGAAACATTTGTACTTTGTTCGCGTTCACGGCGCCTTTGAACCTTCTTATTTCCACGAATCGATTTATGTTTACTGCGGCTGCGATGTTCACGAGTTCGTAATTCATGTTCTTCATTCTCTTTCTGATTACCATTCATCGTTGGAAAGATAACTTTCGTCCACAACGACGAAACAAAAATGTCACATTTATTTCAACAATTGTGGGCTTCTTCGGTAATTGTGCCACTTCTGAGTTGTGGGGTCTTGTCTAAGTCTTGAATAAAACTCGCCTTCAGTAGATTTTGTGTAATTATTGAAAATTAATTTAAGTAATCCACAAGAAAAATGTTTAGCAACCATCAAACGTCAATTCTCCCTCTAAAATTATCTGTCCAGCCCTTATTATTAAAAAAACAAAATAGTATTACCATATCAAAATTATGTTACCCAGTTTAACATAGAATTGCCATATCAGAATCTAATAATACCCTTGAACATATAAAGATACAGTACAAAATTAGTATTAAGCTGTTATGGATAGTTATCGTTATAAAATGGCCTATTGACCCATCGCTACCTTCTAAATCTAATTTTTCTGGGGTTGGCAAGTTGTTTATGGTGATCGCTTTCTTCGGAAGGTCATATGAAGCGACCTGTAAAATATACCTACATTGTAGACCTATTTTCTAAAAAATATTTTTTTTTTTACACATTTATTTGGGCTAACTAGCGTTTACCAGTTTGTTACTTCAATTCGTCTCTTTTTAAGTATCAGCATTCCCATCAAACATCCTTAATTCCAATTGTAATGGTAGCCTCAAAATTGCAATATATATATATATATCCAATATAAAGAAAATTTTAAAACTTCAACAATCCCAATTTAATGGAGCTTTAAAATCACAGATCAGCAAACACCAATTTAATGGTCGTTTTGAGACCTCAGATGTCCCAATTTAATGGGAGTCTCAAAACCAGTTATGTTTTCCAATTGAATGGACATTTCAAAACCACAACATTTCCAATTTAATGGAGGTTTGAAATCACAGACAGGCAAACACCAATTTAATGGTCGTTTTGAGACCTCAAGTATCCCAATTTAATGGGAGTCTCAAAACCACAGCTATATATTCCAATTGAATGGAGATTTCAAAACCACAACAATTCCAATTTAATGGAGGTTTGAAATCACAAATAGCCCATTTACTTGACAAATTACCAGATCACAGTTATTCCAATTTAATGGGATCTCAAAACAGTACTACAGTGATTAAAACAGTTATTTAACCACAACAATATCAAATTAATCACCGTACCTACTTTGCCGCAATAAGGATAAACAAAACAAACCAGCTTACATTGCTATTAACCTTCTTACCTAACTGCATTGTATGTAACTAACCACCAGTTTATATTGCAATCACTTACATTTATTCGTAAAATTTAGTTCCAATCGAAATTACCACAATATATGAAAAATTGTTTTTTATTTTATTTCATTTCGAAAATCAAATCTATAATTCTTTCTCAATAAAAATAAATGATTGAGGTTATTTTTGCCATTACAACAATATACGAGTATCATATTTCTTTCGTGTTTGTTTTATTTCTCCCTTATTCGCACAAAGTAAACGATGAATTAATTTACCTTTCCGCTCATCGCCATATGTAGGATCTACTATATCAGAAACACTGGCTCGTTCCCACAGCACGCATAGCAATGTCACACGCTCACTCTCGCCCTTGGCTATCATGTAACTGATGCGGCATCCTATGCGGTCTGCGCTCGAGACGGTGTGTATCTATTTATGTATAGATACTACCTAAACACTACAAGTACCAATGTTGCTTGTTGTTAATTCTTGGGTTGAGTCAAGTAGGGATTGTTTTATTTTCTTCATTGTTTTGTTGCTGTGATGTCCTGTAGTGTGTGGGGCAAAGTATTTCCTAGATTTTTTTGATGGTTCTATTCTTATGTTGCTTCTTACCATACGGTGGTTTGTATTGAAATTGAATTTAGTTAAGACCGACGTATCTGTGAAAAATTTTGGATAGTTTTTTGTTATAAAGTCTTATTTCATTTTTGGTGCTACCATCGGGGGAGATCCATGTCCACTTATTCTTTTTGTTTTTCTTATACACACTGTTTAAGAGCGTTAGGTTGTGTTGCAGTAGGAATTCGACTAGCAATTCGCCATGTGGGCTTCTTTTTCCTTGGCCGAAGTTACCCAAGATGTATTCCTCTTTGCATTGCTTCGCTCCGACTTGAGCATTAAAGTCTCCCATTATAATTATATGGTTGTCTACATACTTTGCTACCGTTTGTGATAATTTCTTGTAGAAAAGTTTGATTTCTGTTTTTGTTGATTTCTCTGTGGGAGCATAAATTTGTATGATTATCCATATTTTTTTGTATCCTGGTATGTTGATGTTAAGAATGGCTATTCGGTCAGAGATTCCAATTAGCTCTTTTATGTGTTGTTTCATTGGCTGCTTGATTATGAATCCTACTCCTCTTTGCCCAGATACTTCGCCTTTATGGAATAGTATGTAATCGGTGTGTTCTTCGATCTTTTCTCCTAGTCTTCGCATCTCACTAATTCCCAGGATATCCCATTTTATGTCTTCAAGAGCTTTTTCCAATTCCTGTAGGCTTTCTTCAGTTCTAAGGGTTCTCGTATTTAATGTTGCAATGTTAAGTGTTTTGTTTCTTCTTGTTGTTAGAGGGTGGTGGTGGTCTATAACTCCCGCAGGGACCGGCCGTTTTGGGAGACTTTTTGTTATCTGGTTTTGGTTGTTAATTCTAGTTGGTATTTCTATTGTTTGTTTCCGGTTTTCCGGGGCGATTATTAGTTTTTTGGAGTGTTGAGTTGTGGATCGGAGCCTGCCCGGTTAACAAAGTTCAGTATGTTAGGTCTGATGATCTCTTTCCTGCTAGTTTTGGGAAGCGGTTGTGAAGGATTCACCTGGGTTTGGTTTTTATTTACTTTTGTCTGTGCTGGTGATGTAGGAGAATCCGAAGTTTCTCTTTTTCTTTTTTCTCTATTGTTGTCCTTCGGTTTTATCACTATCAGTTTGTCATGTTTTAAGTATGCGATGTTTCCCTTCTTTTTCTCTTCTTCTAATTGAGGTTGTAGCTGTTTTCGTTTTTCCAGGGTTTCCTTAGAGTAATCTTCTTTCACACTAATGCTGAAATGTCTTTGACCCGGGGATTGAGGTGTCACAGAACTGTTGTGAGCAAGGCCACACTTATTAATATAATTTAAATTTAAAAATGCTCAAAAATATGAAATATACCTACGGCTAGATGAGCATGTGAACAGGGTCGAGGTTCAGGCCACTTTGGAGTGGAGACTTCAATCCAGTATTTTAAAAGAGGACGCCCTGGACTGAAGTTTCCAGCAAACGCATGACAGGTTCCAAATGAAAAGGCAAGTTACTTAAAATATACACTGTATTCTTACGATTAGCAAATGCACGAAATGGTTATACAGATTACAATATTAAATTTAAGAGAGGCTTAAGGTACTATTGTCTGTGCTATTAATATAAAATAATAATTAATTTACTACAGGCGTAGACATGAGCGAGGTTGGAAACCATTAACTAGGTAGATATATACATTGCCTTCTTTACATTCGCCTTAATCTACTTCATAAAGTTGGCCAGACATAATAATAATAAGAGGTCACCTCGCTCGGTCACCAGGCATCTGGAAGTACGCTGCTACAACGTCCCCACCAGGTGTATAAATTAACAGCTATCACTAGTACGTTTTCGTACAGGGAGTAGTATCGATCCCATCAAACCCAACTACTAATATATGGTACTCATACGTAACTCGAAACACTATTCATCCGAGATCTTGTAGTGTCTCCAGGATATGAGCCGGGAACTAGCCACCCTGCTCAAGGCTTGCGACGGGATGTGTAACTCCCGCCAAGACTAGAAAGTCCAGAAAGTCCAAAAATTCCAGAAACCCTGAGAACAAAATTCTCAGTCAAAAACTAATTTATTTCAAGATATTAGATTTTAATTTTATTTATTTAAAATTCACTTCTCAAGGCAAAATGCTTAACCAAAAGGTGTGTGTCCGTGTCTAGTTGTACTTACGGGTTTATTTCCCCGGTTTCTATAGAAGCGCCGGGAACACGTGCTTCTCCCCCTCGGCTTCGATCGGCATTCTCGAGACGGGCAGCTGAAATCGTTTACGACAACGTAGTTAGACACTTGTTAAACAAACTAAATGTTCCCTCGTCCACATCGATAATGATTTCACAAGAATACATACCACATGTACGACGAAATCACAAAATGAATCCCCGCTTGCTACAACGGGGTTGGGCGATTAAAACACCTTGTTTTACACATCACGCTGTAACAAGAATACATTTTATCACTATACGCACTAATCACACAAAAAGAAAAAGAACTGAGTTTAGATTTCTTCAGACAAAGCTACTCACCTCCATTTTGGCAGAACGCACCGACCTTTAATGTCAAGATGCTTCCAATTCTCCAATTGAACAGCAAATGAGCAAATGACTCGACAAATGCAAGTTCATTCCGACTGACACATTTCTGAGTGAATGCATCGAATGACGTATGCCCGCGACACACACTCGCTCTTACCAAATGAATGTACTAACAAAACCAGAAACTTCACCAACTTCAAACATGGAAATACTTATATATTTAGAAAGCCAAAAATATGGACAACATTTCCAAATAGAAAGTTTATAAAGGCAATGATTATGTTATTTTACCAACGAGAGTGGCTACCACACTTCATCGACCGCCATCTTGAAATACGGATACAAACGTACATGTCACTTGTCATTGCTGTCAAGTCGACATGAACTCCAAATGTAGTTTGTTTATTTGTTCCCAAATTTTGTGTTTTTAACCAAAACTAATAGTGGAGAGGAACCATTTCAATACCAAATATAAGTGCCGTCGGACAAACGGAGTGTCCGGGCTATAATTCTTTGCCAGAACGAGAAATATGCGCAGGAGTACAAATGTTGAGTTGTATGATTTATCTCACCGTCAAGGTAAGTTTTATGTTCGAAATATAGCTAAAAGCAAATGAAAAAGGTTTAAAATGAATAGTATGAGTCTTGCCCAAGAAGTATTTACCATATAACCGAGGTAAATAGATATTAATTCATGAAATAAAACTATGAAAACGGATTATATCGCGTATATTGAATTTATAATACATCCCAATTTTTTATTTCATGAGTAACTATCGCGGTAACCGAAGACAATATTAGATATTAATTACTAAGTTTTCGTCAAATAAACATGTAACAATTTCTCCTACCAAATATCTACAGACTGAGCGTTTAACTCCAATTAAAACACTTGGAGCAGACTGCAAAGTGTTACAGTTCATCTTTAGTTGGGTTAAAAAAAATTTTTTTTGAAAAAAAATTTTTTTATTTTATTTTTATAAACTAAGCCTATCACGAAATAAACACCTTAACTAAGAAAACACAGATAATCTGTAAGGAAACACTAACCTTACGATAAACCTTATACCTATGACTTGGTGAATCTGCAGCTTCAACCAGACAAATACTACTACTACTTTTGATACGTATCTCCTTAATCCTAATGCGCGCTTATCTAAACCTAAATCTAAAAGAAAATGTCAAAGATGGCAACACTAACAAACTTTCCCTTTATTAAAGAAATTGCCTATCACTGACAATGGTGGAACTATGTAAAAAGCTACTACCCAGCTATCACACAATTCCTATTTCACGAACAGAAGTTCTTTCAATGTACAAAGTATAGGAGAACGCAGTCCCTTTATAGATTTAATATCGTCATAGCAAGTAGTCCCATTTAAGGGTTTGTATGTAAATAAGTTTCTGTAGTTTATTCAGATTACATAAGTTTAATTCAAGGTTATGTCTTTATAAGAACATAATAAAGAACAGTTTGGTTCGTATGCATCCGATACCAATATATATAGAATTCAAATTATAGGGAACGACTACCATATCAGAGGAAAACGAGCTTGCGACAGGCTTCGTTCAGCTCAGAGAGTAGGTTCTAATATCAAGTATCACCGAGGATAATTGAATTTTAGGTATTTGTCCAATGGGCGTACAGACGAGTACCGCTACGAGGACGGCTCGGCTTCACCGGGTCGAACAATATCCTTTATATGAAAGTTACCCAGAAGTTTTCCTTCTAAGGATTTTAAGGAGTACACTAGAGGACTCAATTTTTTATGGACGACACACTTGTCGTATCGGGGAGCTAATTTAGCTGAGAAATGTTTAGCTGCATTTGACAATGGGAAACATCTTTTATAAACGATTTGCCCTTCTTTTAATTCTACGTGACGCTTCCTCATGTTGTAATACCTAGCATTACGTTCATGTGAGGCAGTCAACAAGCTACGCACTTTTTGAAATACAGATTTGAGCTCTTTAAGTTTCTCTGAAAAAGTACCACTGGTATCTAGTTCGAGCGCGTTTTGGTCTATGGGACCTTCGCTATTATAAAGAGAACCGTCTAGAATCATTTGACGACCATGTGTTAGAAAGTACGGTGTATCTTTAGTGACTTCGTGACGAGCTGTATTTAAGGCACACTGAATTTCCGCTACGTTCTTATCCCAGTTACGGTGATCAGAACGCACGTACGAGGCAATAGTTCTCACTAGTTCACGGTTCACTCGTTCCGTCTGATTCGTCTGAGGATGATATCTAGGGTTATAGAAAATATGAGGGACATCATATTTGGACATTAAGTCTCGAAAATCTTTAGAAATAAATTGAACGCCATTGTCGCAGAATATATATTTAGGAACCCCATGTACAAGGAATATTCCTTTTTCCATGCACTTAACTATAGCTTTCGCAGTTATGGTGCGTAGTGGAAACAAAGTCACATACTTACTAAAGTAATCAGCACATACAAAAAGATACTGATTCCTTAGATAAGATGGAGGAAAAGGACCAAGAATGTCACAAGATACTGCTTCGCCTGGTGACGATATACGTCGTGGATTACCCATTAAACCAGGACGAGCTAGATTAACAGGCTTATATGTTTTGCATATTTCACAAGAGTCTACGTATTCTTTGACGTCTTGAAACAAAGTAGGCCAATGATATAAGTCAGCCACTTTGGAATGGGTTTTAGCCACACCAAAGTGACCAGCAGTAGGATCATCATGATACTTATTTAATATTTCATTTCGGTGCTCATAAGGGAGTACCAGCTTCCAGTCAAATTGAGCTGTCAGACGATACTTATTCTTAGAGTAACGGAAAAGTTTATCATTTTCAATTTTAAAGTTGGGAAAGAGAGAAGGTTTTTCAGATACCTTTTTATATAAATCAAGATACCATGGATCCTGAATGGTCACAGAATTTATAGAACTGACATGTATACGCGAGAGACAGTCCGGTATGACATGTTCTTTGCCCTTCCGATGAATTATTTCAAAGTTAAATTGACTCAATCTACACGCCCATCGATTTAAACGTCCTGTAGGGTTTTTTAAGTTTTGGAACCATTTTAAAGATGCATGGTCCGTTACAATATAACACTTTCTACCTTCTACATATGCTCGATATTGCTCGAGACCATAAATCACAGCTAAGAGTTCGCGCTCGGTAGCCGAATAGTTCGTCTCTGGTTGGTTAAGAGTACGGCTGCAATACGCTATGGGATGATCTATCCCCTGATACGATTGTGTCAAAACCGCGCCGACAGCGTAAGAAGATGCATCTGTATGAATATAGAAGCTTTCTTTAAAATTGGGGCATTTAAGAATAGGAGAAGATACTAAGGCAGACTTAAGTATGTTGAAAGAATCGTTAACCTCATCTGTCCATTCAAATTTTACCTTCTTACCCGTTAAGCGAGATAAGGGTCGAGCTATTTTAGCGAAGTTATTTATGAAACGCCGGTACCACCCGCACATTCCTAGAAAACGTTTAATATCCTTAGCATCTTTAGGAGTAGGAAAATTTAAGATTACATCAATTTTAGCAGGATCAGTTCTTAGACCGTATCTATCAACTAAATACCCCAGGTATTTAAGTTCACTCCTACAGAAGGACGATTTTTTCATATTAATAGTTAAATTGGCTGCTTTCAGTTTTTCAAAAACTGCTCTTAACAACCTTATATGTTCATCAAAATCAGAAGTGCAAATAATTATGTCATCAATATAACAGAAAACTTTATGATCAAAATGGGAAGTAAAGAGATTATCCATCAAACGTTGCATAGTCGCAGAAGCGCCTACCAAACCAAAACACATTCTATTGTAGTGGAATAATCCTTTCCCTGGTACGGTAAAACTAGTTTTCTCCTTGGAGTCTTCACTAAGAGGGATCTGATGATATGCCGCACTTAAATCAAGAGAAGTAAGAAATTTCGCATCGCGTAAATTATCCAGAATATACTGAACGTGTGGCACAGGATAAGCATCAGATTTTGAAACTGCATTTACTTTTCTACTGTCTAAACAAAGTCTTAAATCCCCGTTAGGTTTTTCTACCATAACGACGGGAGAGTTCCAAGGAGAGTGAGAGGGTTCAACGATTCCCTCTTTAAGCATGCGATCAACTTCCTTTGCTAAGGCAGCTTGTTTATATGGACTAAGTCGATAATATTTTTGTTTTATAGGGGGAGTATCCCCAGTATTTATAACATGTTCAATTAAGTGGGTCTTTCCCAACCCAACCTTATCAGTATCAATTTGATCAAAAAGAGATTTAGTATCCTCAAATTGGGATTTCTGTTCAGCAGATAACGAGTCATAAGTATTTAGTCCGGTCTCTGACGGTAAAACGTCAAGACTAGCTATATAATGAGAATCAGTCTTCTCTACATTAGTAATGAGGCCTGGAGCTAAGCCATAGGCTCTCCAAAAGTTTAAACCAAGTACCATCGGAGTAGCGATCTCCGGTTGAATATTAAAATGAATAAGTTTAACTTGACCTTTATAGTTTACAGGTAAAATCATGTATTCAGTAGATACGATACGATGATCGTCCGCAACGTTAACCATAACAGGTTTTGTATGTTTTTGAATTGGTATCCCACCGGTGGCGAATACTAAATGGCTGTTGTGACCCAGGAAACTAACACTGGCTCCACAATCTAACAACGCCTTAAAATTTAAGTTGAGTATGCTTAATAAAGCATATACTCTATTGTCTCCCTTAGGAGGATTAAAGAAGATTGTCTTTTCAGCAGGGCAGGGAGCAGAAGATCGACATTTATTATTGGCAGAAAAGACCCTATTTAGTTTTTTGGAAGAGAGTTACATTTTGAACACTCCGGAGTACGAACTCCTTTTTCTCCACACTTGAAACAAACGATCTCTTGAGAGACCCTACATGACCTAGTAGCGTGGTTGACTCTACCACACCGGAAACATTGTACATTAGAAGAGCTTTGTGCGGCAGCGGCAACAAAAGCTTTTGAAGAGTTAGGTGAGCGCGAAGGGTACGCCCCCTGACGATATTCTACACCTTTCTTAGGAATATTCGAGGAAAAATTTCCACCCTTATTTGACAAATCCGGTTCACGAAATTGTTTGGCTCTGACTTGAGCTAACTCTATGCGTTTGCAGAGCGTTTTCAGCTGCTGAATTGACTGCACGTCATGCAACGCCAAATCTTTCGAATATTCAGGACGGATGTTGCGCATCATTGTGTCTAACTGTTCCTGCTCCGGAACCTCTTTAGAAAGACGTTCGTACATCCCTAGTACCGTTGAAACGAAGTACACTATGGTCTCTGACTTAGCTTGTGTCCTAGCACGAATCTCTTGTAATAATTGATGATCCAAATCCGGAATATCGAATTCTTCCCTTAAAGCGGCGATGACCTCTTTATAAGACGAGAGCTTCGTTCGTTGTGACCGGAACCACGATAACGCCGGACCCTCGAGAATTTCAGGAAACCCTCTATATATTCTATTCTCTGAAATTCTTCGGGCATCCCGTAACTCCTCAAGTCGTGACAGAAATAACCGAACGCAAGAGTCACCCCTAAATTTCAAGTTCAACGAGTTTATGTTAAAAGTCTTTTCCGGTTTATACACTACCTCCCTAACTACTTGGGTTTCGATAGCGGAATGATTTTCATCTTCGGAATCAGATGATGATGCTGGAGGATCTTGATCACCTAACCGTTCCATCATAGTATTAATCTTGGCCTTTAATAATTGAACCTCTCCGGATTTTTGCGACAAGCGAGATATACGACATAACAGATACTTGCCTCTAGAAATCAATCTATTTACAGTGGACGCAGACAAATCCTCAGTTACTTCGGATTCTATCAGGAGAACCCCAACCTTTTGTTGACAAATTGCTAATTCGGAATCGGGATCACTCGGAGTGAGATCCTGGAATTTTAAGCTACCCTTTTTAGCAAGATCAGCTGTTTGTTGTAACGCCTGGCATAAGCTAGGTCTGCGCGATACAGGATTGATCGGAAGTTTGCGAATCGCTAACTCATGTGTTATTTCATCTTTATGTAGGTGTGCTATTTTGCACCCTGCCTCAAGAAAGTCCATTTTTAATAGTTAAATGTAATATCAGAATATCAAGAAAGATAATTTCAGTTGATTATTTGTAGTTTTTCAAGTTAAGTTAAAATTTGATAAGATTCTAACCTTTTTAATCATTCATTAAGAGTTACTGTCACTCTTTCTCAGTTTAAGTACCGCTAATCATTTAACATAAGTAGCATAAGTCTTAGTTTTAGTTTAATTAGATTAAATTTATAATTAATTATTTAAGTTCACTTGGAATTGTCACGCTCCAAAGGCCATACGTTGGGCACGCCACTGAAATGTCTTTGACCCGGGGATTGAGGTGTCACAGAACTGTTGTGAGCAAGGCCACACTTATTAATATAATTTAAATTTAAAAATGCTCAAAAATATGAAATATACCTACGGCTAGATGAGCATGTGAACAGGGTCGAGGTTCAGGCCACTTTGGAGTGGAGACTTCAATCCAGTATTTTAAAAGAGGACGCCCTGGACTGAAGTTTCCAGCAAACGCATGACAGGTTCCAAATGAAAAGGCAAGTTACTTAAAATATACACTGTATTCTTACGATTAGCAAATGCACGAAATGGTTATACAGATTACAATATTAAATTTAAGAGAGGCTTAAGGTACTATTGTCTGTGCTATTAATATAAAATAATAATTAATTTACTACAGGCGTAGACATGAGCGAGGTTGGAAACCATTAACTAGGTAGATATATACATTGCCTTCTTTACATTCGCCTTAATCTACTTCATAAAGTTGGCCAGACATAATAATAATAAGAGGTCACCTCGCTCGGTCACCAGGCATCTGGAAGTACGCTGCTACAACGTCCCCACCAGGTGTATAAATTAACAGCTATCACTAGTACGTTTTCGTACAGGGAGTAGTATCGATCCCATCAAACCCAACTACTAATATATGGTACTCATACGTAACTCGAAACACTATTCATCCGAGATCTTGTAGTGTCTCCAGGATATGAGCCGGGAACTAGCCACCCTGCTCAAGGCTTGCGACGGGATGTGTAACTCCCGCCAAGACTAGAAAGTCCAGAAAGTCCAAAAATTCCAGAAACCCTGAGAACAAAATTCTCAGTCAAAAACTAATTTATTTCAAGATATTAGATTTTAATTTTATTTATTTAAAATTCACTTCTCAAGGCAAAATGCTTAACCAAAAGGTGTGTGTCCGTGTCTAGTTGTACTTACGGGTTTATTTCCCCGGTTTCTATAGAAGCGCCGGGAACACGTGCTTCTCCCCCTCGGCTTCGATCGGCATTCTCGAGACGGGCAGCTGAAATCGTTTACGACAACGTAGTTAGACACTTGTTAAACAAACTAAATGTTCCCTCGTCCACATCGATAATGATTTCACAAGAATACATACCACATGTACGACGAAATCACAAAATGAATCCCCGCTTGCTACAACGGGGTTGGGCGATTAAAACACCTTGTTTTACACATCACGCTGTAACAAGAATACATTTTATCACTATACGCACTAATCACACAAAAAGAAAAAGAACTGAGTTTAGATTTCTTCAGACAAAGCTACTCACCTCCATTTTGGCAGAACGCACCGACCTTTAATGTCAAGATGCTTCCAATTCTCCAATTGAACAGCAAATGAGCAAATGACTCGACAAATGCAAGTTCATTCCGACTGACACATTTCTGAGTGAATGCATCGAATGACGTATGCCCGCGACACACACTCGCTCTTACCAAATGAATGTACTAACAAAACCAGAAACTTCACCAACTTCAAACATGGAAATACTTATATATTTAGAAAGCCAAAAATATGGACAACATTTCCAAATAGAAAGTTTATAAAGGCAATGATTATGTTATTTTACCAACGAGAGTGGCTACCACACTTCATCGACCGCCATCTTGAAATACGGATACAAACGTACATGTCACTTGTCATTGCTGTCAAGTCGACATGAACTCCAAATGTAGTTTGTTTATTTGTTCCCAAATTTTGTGTTTTTAACCAAAACTAATAGTGGAGAGGAACCATTTCAATACCAAATATAAGTGCCGTCGGACAAACGGAGTGTCCGGGCTATAATTCTTTGCCAGAACGAGAAATATGCGCAGGAGTACAAATGTTGAGTTGTATGATTTATCTCACCGTCAAGGTAAGTTTTATCAGGCCTCCTTCACTCGCTCAAAGCCACGCGCTATATGCCTACCGCTCGGCGTATCGTCGACGATATAATCGACAGAGGGCCGCCGAACGCCCGCCTGAGCGCTCGCACCGCACGTTTCCCGCGCTTACGCTTCGAAATGCCGAAACCACGTAATTATTGTGCAGTAGATGGGTGTAAAAGTCAAAAAACAAAAGAAAATTTGTCGTTTTTTTAGGGTTCCTTACCCAAAGGGTAAAAACGGCACCCTATTACCAAAGATAGATATAACTTCGTAATAGATGGATACAGTCTAAGGAAAAAACGTGCCTCGAAAATCAAGAAAATTTGATTCTCGTTCAGAGGGCGCTACTAGTTTTGGCCTACAGTCGTATAGATGGCGTTGACGGTTTCGTTTGTTATTTAACAATTTTAACGCATATCAGTGAACGAAAATGGGTCAAAATCATAAAAATAATTAATGCAAATAAAAAAAATCATATATCTATATTTAAATACATTCTATCGTATTTTTATAAATCGTCATTTTTAGTTTTAAAGTGTGTCGACAGATGGCAGTGAATTTACTGGGGTTACAAAATTTACTATGACAGTACCGCTCTTACTTACTACTTATACTAAAGTTACTCTATGCTATTACTAAGACTCCGCTGCCGCTGTCCGTCTGTCACCAGGCTGTATCTCATGAACCGTGATAGCTAGACAGTTGAAATTTTCACAGATGATGTATTTCTGTTGCCGCTATAACAACAAATACTAAAAAGTACGGAACCCTCGGTGGGCGAGTCCGACTCGCACTTGGCCGGTTTTTTCATTTCTGAGAGACGAAGAAAGGTGAGTAGTATTTTAAATCTATCTTTATGAATTTTGTCACTATTTATTTCTTTGAACATAAGTAGATAAATCGTAAATTAAGGAGTTTTTTGAGTCAGGTATTATAAGTGTTGTTTTTAAATATTTGATTGACTAATATAAAATATGGTTGATTCGCAACATTCGTTTTATTACAATAATAACATAAGTAACAGTACAACCCTAGCGCATTCTTACGATGACGCGTTGGCACGTGGCTCGCACGGCGAGCAAGGCAGTCTCGACTCTTTGTGCGCATACTTATGGTACATTTCTTCTCGTCCTGAGCAGCAGGTATTATTATTAAGATTTTGTAGGCTATTATAGAGTAGGTATTTTCGCTTTTGTATGGGAATGATGTATCTGTTACGTAGTAACTATTTATTAATCTGTGGTTTTATGTTCGAAATATAGCTAAAAGCAAATGAAAAAGGTTTAAAATGAATAGTATGAGTCTTGCCCAAGAAGTATTTACCATATAACCGAGGTAAATAGATATTAATTACTAAGTTTTCGTCAAATAAACATGTAACAATTTCTCCTACCAAATATCTACAGACTGAGCGTTTAACTCCAATTAAAACACTTGGAGCAGACTGCAAAGTGTTACAATGCCTTGCGGGAGGTTTTTCTTGTTTTTGAGTATAAGATGTTTTTTCCATTGAGTCGTGATAGAGGCTACAACTGGACGATCCTTGTTTTCGCTTCGTTTCCCGATTCTGTACACTTTGTTAATTTCGTGACTGTCAAAGTAAACTCCCGCGTCTATTATGAGGTCCTTAATGTAGTCAACTAATTCCCCTTCAGATTTTCCCTTTTCTTTCACTCCAAAGAACACTAGGTTGTTTTTTTAAAAGAGTTAGTCAAAAAACTGTCTTACTGCGGCCGCGCCTCGACCCTGCCGCTGGCGGGCCGGAAGGGCCGCGGCAGGCGGTCGGCGGGGCGCCGGCGCCCGCTAGTCCGCGTTGTAAAAGCTACTCGACCAATTTAAGAAGGCTCCGTTTCCATACATATTATTAGCAATCAGTTACCTTCTTAAGTCAGTCGGATTATCATTCATTACCTAACACGTGCTATAATATAATAAAAAAGCACGCGTGCCTAATATCTAGTGTTATGAGCCTAAAAACGCTTCAATAAGTTCTACGTTACGAGCAAGTGTGTTGAAAACGTAGTTACGCTCTACGGTTGAAAGGCTATTTGGTTTAACCGACATTTATTGAACTTTACAAAAGCGCCATTTTAAAGTTTTTTTTTTTCAAAAAAAAAGAAACCATTTTGGTATTTTTAAACGAAACTGCCACCAGATATTCTATGTAAAAAGCCACGTAATTTGAATATATTGGTGAGAAAATGAGCATAGTATATCTCGAAATAAGTGTCGTTTCATACAAATCAGCCACATATTAGAAAAAGGCTAATTGGTTTAACTGCCACCAGCATCTGCCACCGGAGGCAAGCTAAATAGCTGAAATGTCTATAAGCACATTTTTCAGAAAATGGCAAAATGTGTGAACCACTATCGTCCATATATTATAGGGTAAGGCAAAAAGTTCAAGCGTTTTGTTAAGCAGAATTAGGGGTAATTCTAATTGACTTATAACACGTGCTCATTGATAAATAAATTTGTTGAAATCCCAGAGCCTCAATAAATACTATAAAGAATGGCGGTTGAAGCACTGATATTCAGAGAGCAAGGCATGATTATTCAGCAGACATAATAAATAAAATAAAATGCATGAATAGTTTTTTCGTAAATTTTTATTACAAATTAAGATGATAAAGAAATTATAAACGTTTCTTGTATTCGTATGTTCTAATACTAAGTTATTTGGCAGACTCAGTCTTAGATAAATCAAAATAGTCTTTTTAAAGTTTTAAGATAATTGATAATTCAAACTATACCTCGTATTCATTATTATCCAACATTTTCGACAATAGAATATTTTTGTGAAAATCAATATTTTAGATATTGGAACAGAGGTCTGTAATTTTTAACAATGTTTAAGAGAAAAAAATAAACTAACTTGCAAATATTAACGAAATCAAATATTTATTCTCCCAAAAATGTAACTTTCATAAAATAATTTAAAAAAAACAATGAACACAATTTGTTTTTGAGCAATGAGCAAAAATGAACATAATTATTGTAACTTTCATACAATAATTAGAAAATAACGTAATCATTGCTACGTTATGAAACATAACAACCGTAATTATAATTACCATTTTAATAATTGTATAACAATCAAATCAGATTTTGGTTTTACTTAATAGTATTTTACCCACGTAACAATCATTATTTTTTATTCCACATTATCAACTTCGTCTTCAACATCTGTTCATCAGAACATCTTGGCCATTATACTTTTAAATCTGCAGGTACTCTTGATGAAAAACTCTTGGTATACCCCTGTATCACAAAGTTTTTTGAGATCATTATATTTAGTTTTAGTGATGGGTAAAGATGCCTTATATTTTGAAGTAAGCGATGTCCCCTTCGATGTTATCGGGATGGTTTCTTCTTTAGCATCATTTTTCATGATATATTTCACCATCATCACATTCGGTGTAGTTTTTTTAAATGTTGCAATCCTTACTTTACTGATCTTTCCGACTAGGTTGCCTTTAAAATATTTTTCTGCGAAGTCGTCATAATTTTTGAACTCGACGTGCATCAGAGTTTGTACATAATATGGTTTCGGATCTTTTCTAGCCAGTTGGCAAATAGTTAACCACTGAGACGGAGCCCATATTATTGTGTTTCGGATAGAACTTTCCATAGTTGAGTGAATACTATCAACTGTCATTTCCGTGTGTCCAGGTAAATAGATAGTTCATCTGAATAGACTCAAGATTTTCTGAATTCTGAAGTGCGTTGTGCAAAGCTGCTAATACAATTTTATTTTTGTTTTGACCAGCACAGGAGTCTTGAGTACAAAATTAGGTTTTTTATGGTTTTACATTGATCGACGTCTTCCAAATATTTCTGCAAAATTGAGGCTATTTTGACGCCTCCTCTGTTACCTTCAGTCTCACCCCAGACGTAACAAAAGCCGTTTCTAGTCACACTTTCATAGAAACACAAATTAAATACTGCATACTTCCGGGAATAGTACAGAAGCATACTATTGCCATAAGGTGTGTTCAATACTTTTTGCAAGTCGAACGATGTGCACATAATAGCAGGATTCTTTTTAGGCAATTCACGTTGAAATTCCAATCTACTCTTGCCAGCTTCCTTTTCTTCCAAATGTGTTATAATTTCCTCGGTATTTTTATCTTTTCCTTCGTACTTTAGGCATTTAATACACTTGTCTTTTTTGGGCACGTGAAAGCCTAGGTTAAACTCGTCGTTAAAAATATTCCGAAAAAGTTTCTCGTTAATGACGTCCACACCTTTGCTGGTCATCTCTTCTTTGTAAATGCGATATAAATTTTTTAGGTTTTTTAATTCGGTCGAGATATAATCTGGTGCTGTCTTTTCTACAGAGATGCGATGGTAAGGCCGGTAAGCTTTTAATAAAATTCACAGCTGAATTCCGAACTTCTTCAGGAGTTTTATTCTTCGGAACAGTTTTTCCTCTTGATTCAGTTTTTGAAGAACCTGATTCTGCATTAGATAGGGTGTAATATACGAATCTTTGAGTCACGTCAAGTGTACTTAGAAGGAACTGTAAACATACTTGGCGTCGTCCCTCCCCGTCATTTATATAATATTCAAACGTGTTACTCCTATAGGTAGAATCTTTGCATCTTTTCCTTTTCACCTGTTTTTTCGTTGACATAGCTACTATCCAATCTTTTCTTCTCTCTATACTCCAGAAATGGTCGAATATACATTTTCTTTTTTCATCAGTTATTTCTTCACATTTTAGCCCACATGTCTTTCCTATACATGGATTAGCCTGCATGTTTCTTGCTTTTGAAATCGAACCATCCCTTTTTATGTATTCTTGGCCAGCTGCTCGTGCCGTTTTCGCTGTTTTTTTTTATTTAATTTCTTTTTTTTAAATCCGTTGTCACCTACTATCTCTTCTTGTGTCCTTTTATTTTTTTTAACTGGCTCTTCATCTGATGAAGAATCGTCTGTTTCTTTCTAAGATGTAGAATCCCATACAAAATCTTCGTCCTCCGACAGAAAATCGACATAGTTCTTATTAATTTGCGTCTTTTAGCGTTTTCTTGAACGAGGCTTTTCTTATTCCGACTCATCCTCAGGTAAATTTAAAATACTGTCATCTATATCCACCTCAGCGTTTTCATTTTCTAAAGATTTTCTCATTAAATCCATTTCATTTTCAGATATTATTTCTTTGAACGTTGGTGAGAGATGATTTGTTATACTTTCATCGATTTCTCGGCGTCTTTGGTCAATAAAACTATAATTGACTGGTGTAATGCATCTTTCTTGTCCTTTGTCATTCTGGTTTATATCTGATATATTGTTTGATAATTCTTCTGTTGTCTGTTTATTTTTGGTAGGCCCTGTGATGTCAGCTTCAGAATTATTTTCTATACTGTTTTCTTTACTATGGTTAATTTTTTCTACTTCAATCTGGACGGTAATTGTTTCATTCGTGAATTGAATAGAAGAATCGCTGTCATCGCTACGTTCTAATACATCAGTATTAACAACAGTATATCCAGGTAATGAAACATCATTATCTGGATATTTTATAAAATTGCTTTCGAAGTTTGAAATTGTTGGAAGTTTTCGCATGTTGGTGATTTTTCAGCACTGGCTTGTTTAGAAACGTGATCATTGACAGTATTATTTTGTTCTTTAAAAGAGTCACTTTTAGATGTAATCTGAAATATTAAAAACAAAAAAACAATTCTATACTATTATGAATAATAATTATAATATGATGCGATGTCAGTAAATTGAAAACAAAATAAGAGAAATAATAAAAATAGGTAATTTTAATGTGACCTCACTTAAGGTGGTTCGACTAGGTTACCCAAAGCTTAAACCCCGCTAGATGGCGTCACTTTCGCAAATTTTCAGGTTTTATTTTTTTGTGGAATAGTGTTGGTATCTGTATACTTAAAAGTACTCTTTACATAAATATTGAACTATTATAATAAACATTGAATACTTCATTGTGCAAAAACCACCTTTAATGTCGACAGTGTTTCTGTCATGCTATTTCCTACTATTACTTACACATGCAAACAGTGTTTCCGTGATGCTTGTAGTAGACAATTTCATGCAGTGTAAGTATGCTGCAATGGCGTTGCGGTATGTTCGTGGAAATACGTGCAAGAGGATTCGGGTTCGAGACTGCTACGACAGGGGTACCTTTTTTTGTTCTTTTTTTGTTATTTTATCTTTCTTATACCTTTTCTTCTTCGAATTCTTGTTCGATTCCGATATAACCGAAATATATTTCAGTGATATCGGAAACGGCTCTAACGATTCCGATGAAATTTGCTGTAAGGGGTTCGATCTAGCTAGGTCTTATCTCTGGGAAATTTGAATCGTACCCTTGCTTGAAGTAGTTATTTACGATACAAGTGCGGAAAAGAGGAAATTCGAAACGAGTGGCGATAAACTAAAACACGACTGCAGCATTTATTTCTCGATATTTTGGCCGGTCTTGCAAGACCGGTCGTTGTGGAGATCCCTGGGGGAGGCCTATGTCCAGCAGTGGATGTCTTGTTGGTGTAGATGGATTCACACAACAAATGAAATAACATTTTTTCATATTTGTTATCCGTAGTTGTCCCTGTACCTGAAAGAAAAATAATATCATGATAGCACAAAATCTCTAATGTTATAGGAAGAAAGATGATGCAACAATATGGATCTAATAAAGTTATCTTATCTTACCTGGTAGTAATAATTGTGTTTTTCATTCATATACAAAATTCCATCATTTTCAACCCCAGGAAAGTTTCTATTTTATTGCAGTGAGGATGTCCTGATTTTTTCTGGCTAATGAAGGAAAACATTTTATTTCCAAGAATGCCTCTTCATTTTGCACAATACCTAAAAAAACCTAGAGTTGAAAAAAAAATGAAAATGAAAAAAAGTTTATTGTGCAAATTTGAGTATACAATAAATCACGGCCCTGTGTCCTGAGCTAGGAAACCCTGTGTTACAGGACCCAGTTTCGTTATACTAGTTTCTTAATCTAGGTATATATTGGTACAAATTGTACAGAGAGTTACTTTGAAACTTACAGATAGCTGTGCATACTTTAACATATATGTTGCTGCGTGTGAGCGAGTGTTTGTTTGTATGTATGTGTATTTGTGTGTTTGTGTGTGTGTGTGTGTGTGTGTGTGTGTGTGTGTGTGTGTGTGTGTGTGTGTGTGTGTGTGTGTGTGTGTGTGTGTGTGTGTGTTAGTGTGTAAAAATGCATACTAAAAAGTTTATAATAAGAGGATAATTATACTTCTTAATTATTATTTTTTATAAAAATGTATAAAAAATTTAACATGTGATGTGAATGTAATATATAAATATTTAATTACTTTAACACGTTTAGGAGGAATTCAGTGTCGTGGTAATCCAGTTGACTAAGCCACTTAGTTAGATACCGTTTGCTAGGAGGTTTCTTTATTGGATGTAGTTTACAGAATGATTTCATAACTAAAGCTGAAATGAAGGGGTGAAATCTTTGGGCAAATTTTGTACGCGTTTTTGTGGTTTTCCAGCGCTGACGGCGTCTTGTATCTGCTTCAAAAATCTTGTCATGCAGTTTTCCATAATTATACATGATTTTCCTAAGGTATAATTGGCGAACCGAAAGAACATTGGCGAGCGTGTATAGTTCTTTAGTACTGTACCGTGATGGTTTCCGGTGAATCACTTTGAGAAGGGACCTTTGAGCTTTGCCGCCCCTCCCCCCCTGAATTGCAGTAACATAGCACGGATTCACAAAGAGCGACGTAAACTGTCCTCAACAGTTCAGGATATGCAATATTTCTTAACGTGCGAAAGACAAACATGAGCTTACGAACACGGCTTTTAATTGACTCGATGTGCTGCCGCCAAGTCAGGTGAATATCGACCATTACACCAAGGTATCGCATGGTGTTTGAACGCTCTAAGAAGCTAGCGCTGCTGAAATTGGAGGACCCGGACAGCACGTCATTCTGATGTCTAACCGTGATATAAAATCCATCGTGAGGTTGACCTCTGGAATCGATCGAGAAACATAGATATTTGGTCTTCTGGACGTTTAATGTTAGCAAGTTGGAGTCGAGCCATTCTACGACTAGTTTTAAGTTAAGCTCCGCGGTACTTTGGACTTCTGGCCAGCTTTTTCCGCGTACCAGAATAGCTGTATCATCGGCAAATGATATTGTTATAGCATTTTTTAGTTAAAGGTTGCAGAGGCCGTTGATATAAGCCAAAAACAGAGTTGGGCCGAGTACACTTCCCTGGGGGACCCCAAAATCTACGTTAGCAAAGTCGCTGGTATGTTCTCCCACCCGGACACACTGCCTTGCCTACGATCTCGTAAATAAGATTCGAACCACTCAAGTGCGAGTCCCCTGATGCCAAGGCTCTCGAGTTTAGCCAATAGGATCGGAATAGAAACAGTATCGAAGGCCTTGGCAAGATCTAAGAATATTCCTACGCACTTTTCGCCTTTATCTAAAGAATCTACTATTTTACCAACAAGTAGGTCAATCGCTTGTTCGGTGGATCTATTTTGTCTAAAGCCAAATTGGTTAGGTGACAGGCTGTTATTGCGCTGAAGAAACAGCAACAACTGTGCATTGTTAATTTTCTCAATAAGTTTACCAATTATACTAAGCAAGGAAATTGGCCTATAGTTAGTGACTTGTTCTCTACTACCCGCCTTGTAAATTGGTGTTACTGAAGCCAGCTTGAGAAGATTTGGGAAAGTAGCGGAAGTCACGCTCAGATTACACAAATAAGTGATGGGCTCGGAAACGCTATTCACAGTCATTTTTAATATATCTGGTGTGATGCCGTCTAATCCCGGGGAAGTACCAGCCTTTAATTGTCTAATAAAAGAGGCTACCTCGTGAGTGTCAGTAGGTCGAAGGAAAAATGACGAAACCGGAGAACTGTCACCCTGTTGCATTTTGGCCAAGTGCGCCTCACTTACTCCCATTCTATTGAGCGTCACCTCCGCTAAATCCTTGCCGACGGAACTAAAAAAGGTGTTTACTGTATTTAGCGAAACTTTTGGGTTCGTATCAAGTTCGAGGAGTTCAGAAGCATGGGAGCGGGTAGACGCAATATTACATGCCGATTTAACCGTCTTCCATGTTTTCTTGGCATCTAGGCGTGCTTCTAAAAGCTCTCGTTGATGATATTTAACTTTAACTTCTTTTAAAATATCGGCGCAAGTGTTCCTATATCTTTTGTATTGAATTTGGATGGTCTCGTCGTTCGGGTTTTTATTTGCCTGTTGGTGCAACCTGCTTCTTTTTCGTATACATTTTAGGAGCCCGGGAGTAATCCATTGTTTAAATGTACGTTTAGAGTTACTTACGGGGACACATTTTTTGTGTTTTTTAATTATATTTGTAAGTGAGGTAGGGGAGATGCGGATAAGACGGGGACGCTAAGGTAAAGAAGTAAAAAAACAGGGTATTTAAAATAATATCTGAGTTATTTATTAATCAAACATTCATTACTTATTATAGTTCTATTTGGCACAGCTTTGGACTTGCTAACTAATCATACAAAATTAAATAAAAATTAAATTAACAAAAATGGCAAATACACCATCTTACCCCACATGTGGGACAAGACGGGATACTAAAAAAGGGGCAAGATAGGGACAAAGGTTAAGATGGGGACTTAATTCTCTTGACAGAAAATACATATCAAGACATCTTCCAAATCTTCGTCGTCGACTCCAGCACAAGCTGTGTGGGCCCATCGTCCACACTGCTGACACCCTACCCAGTTTTCCGACGATTTTAGGTAGGAATTATTTTTATCATTGCAATAAAAACAAATTGTATCTTCTTGTGTTTTTTTTCCTGTTCCCTTGCCTTTTCCTTTGCCTTTACCTTTACCTTTGGCCTTCTTAGTCGTGTTCTTATCAATAGCTGGTTTCTCAGGTCGTTTTCTTTCCTCTACTTCTTTTTTATACGGAGTGGAAGTGATGACGGCTGTTTTACCCCTTCGGTATTGTTTTCTTTTTTCACTAGTCTGAACAGCTGGTATGGCCATAATATCTCTAGGAGAGGCATTATTAAAACTCGAAGTGAGATCACGGCAAACTGCTCGAACAGGAGACCTCGAGAATGAAGGCCCAGGCTGTGGTTCAGTTTCAGGTTCAATAGCAAGTGGGGTTACTGGCTCAGCTTGGGGTGAAATAGGAATTGCAGGCTGGGTAGGCGTGGAGTAATCTTGTGAAGATATTAGACTGATTTCAGAACGTGTTTGCAGGTCAGGTTGAGCATTGCTTTCATTAGTCGGTGCTCGTTCTGCAGGAGTACCAGGACGTGTAGATAAACTGTTCTCAATAATAGCTTGATGGCTATGATGTTGCTCGGTGGAAAGGGCCGAAAATGGTAAATTGGTGGCATTAGCTGTAGTAGGAGTGTCTTCATTAACTGGACGGTTGGTGGTTTCAGCTGGCAAAAAATCTACATCTGTAAAATTGTCTTGATTGTATGGCCATATACCAAACTTCCTGAAGCCATTCAATGCCGTGTTCATAGTGGCTGCCTGCAGATATGCATGTCCAAAAATTTCACTGATTTGGAACGTAGAGATCACTCGGCCTGGGTGCGATCTTAACCAGTTGGTAGCAGCATGGTCGTAATAAGTGCTCAAAGGCCTCATAAATGTAACATCTGCAGGTTGCAGTCTGTGTGTACAGTGTGGAGGAAAACAAAGTATAATTACTCCATTTTGACGCGCTAAGTCTATAACTTCTAAATTTTGAGTGTGGCTCACATGACCGTCAAGAAGTAGCAGCACTTTATTTTCAAGAGTAGCTCCTGAGAATATAATAAATTGTTTGAACCAGATCGTAAATATTTCCGTGGTTATCCATCCTCGTGGGTTGCAGGCAGCAGTTGTCCCAGGTGGGGCATGATCTAATAGTTCAGCCTTCATGCGCTGTCGTGGGAATATCATGAGTGGTGGCATAAAGGTACCAGCTGCATTAAAGCAAATTTCCACTGTGACAGTCTGACCTCGCTCTGCTGACGACAATGACCCGACTTGTTTTCTTCCCTTCACAGCTATTATTTTGCTCTTAGTTTTCGAAACAACAGATATACCAGTTTCGTCGCAGTTAAATATCCTGTCCGGTGTCAATTTATGTTGGTCGTATATGTCGCCAAGTAACTGGTAAAACTTTCCAACAGCAACTCTATTAAAACCCATTGCACGAGCTGCGGACGTAGCTTCTGGCTTACGAATAGATAAATTTGGATGGCGATCTAAGAAACCTCTAAGCCAGGTGTTACCAGCCATTTTTTTTTCATTGTTAAAGTTATGTCTTTTATTATTTCTAACGGCCAACTCATATGCCATCCGTCTGAGATCAAGAGTAGTTAAACCGAATAGCCGTTCTTCCATATGTTTTAAATATCCCGCTATTTCTGCCTCTTCTTCATCGCTAAATACTTTTTTTATAGGCCCTAATGGCTCGCCGAAAGTTACTTCCCTGCCTTGTTTTACTTTATTGACATAACGTTCTAAAGTGGTTTGCGGAACACCATAAATTGAAGCTGCTTTTCGAAATCCTGACTTTTTTGCCAATATATCTTCTACTGCTTTTTTCATAGCTTCTTTAGACCACTCCCCCCTAGTCGTCTTTTTTTTATAAATACGTACCATTGTACCATACCACTGTTACCTGTAAAACAAGAAATGGTTGCAATATCACAAGCAATATACCATAAACCTGTTGAAAGAGGCAAGATGGGGTAAGCCCCATCATGCCTCGCATAATTTGCCCCGTCTTGCCTTCGCCACCATTGTTTACCAAAAATATTAGTAAAAAAAAACACACCAAACTTCAAGCATTTTGAGTTACGCCACACGATAATTAATACAATCACAAATGCGTTAAAAAAATCCACGTTAATCAGGCACTATTACTTACGGTTTTATAACAAGTTATTGAGCTCCCAAATAATAGATCGATGAAATCGGTAAACACGTTTCAACCTGCACTGAACAAACGCACGCACTCTCACTCGCTGCCGACATCGGACTGATGGCCGCGCGGGAGGGGCGTCCCGTCGGCCATTACGATGCGTTAGTGTGACGTATAGTTTCGTCTATGTGTGGGTGGCCCCGTCTTACCTCGTGTCCCCGTCTTATCCGCATCTCCTCTACAAAAAAATTCACATGCAACATTTACGTCATTTATCTGGTATAGAGGCGACCAACTCTTAATTTCAGAATCCATTGATTTTAAATCTAGTTTAGTAGTATATTTACGTTTTTCGCTCGATATCGCATGGTCAAAGAGTGTCATAATAAGGAGATGATCTGTGATATCTTCGTTACAAGTGACGACTGCCACTTTTAGCTTGGATCTTATCATGACATGATCTAAGCAATTGTTCCCACGAGTGGGCAAAAAATTACCCGAGTGAAAGCCGTGCTCTGAACAAACATTTAAGTAGTCGTCAGCCCCGCTGCTGCAAGCGTTTGGCGTGATGTTTATGTTAATATCGCCCGTTATTATAGCATGTTTACAGTCTGTGCTATGTGATAAAAACGTATCCAACGAATCCAAAAAGATAGCAGGGTTACTATAACTAGGCGATCTGTATATTCCTATTAAGTCAAATTCGTTATTAATTCTTAGAAATAAAACATTTGCCTCTTTAATATTATTTTTTTGGACCTTTACACTTAAATTTTCTTTAACAAAAATAATTACTCCGTCATTTTGCAAGTAGTGCTGGTCTGACGCGAAGCAGTTATACCCCTGGAGGGTCGGTAGCTGGGGGCATACTTGTAGCCAGCACTCCGTCAGTACTATAGCATCAGGCGCGAGATTAACTCGTTTTATCACACACTTAAAATAATCAAGGTTGCGCTGATGGCTACGTATATTTTGAGTAATCAACATAAAAGGCTTTTTAAATGTATTCCTAATCGCGGCACAATCATCTAGACATGAAACCTGTCTGTTATCGCACAGCTGGGTCGCGTCAATATCGTCAGCCACAGTATTTAAAACGCCCGTGGGAAACGATTAATCCAAACTTTTCCACTATATATTGAATAATAACCAACTGTATTATAACAGACACGTGCCATTAGTAATTTAGAATAAGAATAAACCATAAGGTTAATGTTGATATCAACTAGACATAGTATTTCGCTAGTTAAGTAAAACCCACACCGAATGTAATTTAAACAGACATACAGATGAATATAGATGCTTGAAATATAAAATAAAAATTCTGGAGTAATAAAAAAATATATGTTGTTTATTGGACATGACTTATTATATTTATAAGTATTAATACCATGCAAGGTTTCATTTTTTTGTTGTTGTTGAGTGTGTTGTGTGTCGTGTGGTGTGTTTAAAACGTTACGTAAAGAACTAAGTATATGAGTACATAAGCAACCATAATACGAAACTGCATTATAACAAAAACATAGAACTTGTTTGTGTGGCCGCCGTTAGTGACACATTGACTATTCGGCAACCAAAACAGTAATAATTATTACATTATATAGGTATTGTTCACTGCTTATTATCCTACCATTACGGAAGAAGTGAGAATTATTTTCTAAAAAGATCGGCACGAGAAAATTACAATGTACAATGAAGGAGTGAAACTGTACCTTACGAAACTTCACCATCATGAATTCCGCTTAATTTTCCTGGATTTTCGCGGACCAGAATACGAAGATGATTTTTGTAACTTGATTTAGACGTTGCTATCATTTTCAATTTACACAAACAAATTGATAAGTCACAATAAACATGACCCTATGTGTCAGTGTCAACACTGTCAACAAAAAATGCACTAAACATGACGGCACTGCAAATCCTGCCAGGTCGGCCAGGCAACGTCGCCAACGTCATAGAGCGGCAACGCCGCACGCAACGTATTTGTACACGACATTTGTGACACACACATACGTAAAATTGATGAAAAGATTACGTTGATTTATGTATGATTTCTGTATGAAACAAAGTTTTTCTATTAATTTAGCGCAAACGAATATTCGAAAGCAGATAAATGAGCAAATATTTGTGTAGTAATAGTGCCTTAATTAAAGCCGATTGAATTTTGTATGAAAATCGAACCACCTTAATCGAAAAATATCTATTTTTATATATGTATAATTATGACTAGATGTATATGAATTATGACTATATGTCTTTATGGATATTTGAATAGATGTATATGTCGGAGCGTGACTCCAGAAGGACACATTGCAGCGTTACATTTCAGTTTTAGACGCCTGTATACAATCGATTAGCAAAGTGTTGCTATGTATTACTTAGTTGTAATAACAACTGGCGGATTTACCAATTAAAACTACATTTATCTGCTGAATGATATGTAGTTTAATGTTATTTTTACAAAACGTTCTAAATGTTCTCATTTATATTATATATCCCTTCTTTGACACTTGCGTTTCGTTCTTCCTCATATAAATGGCGTTTTGTTTTAATCAACAGTTTTAGGTATGCTAATATACAATACTAGACATTTACTGGTATTATTCAACTATTAAATATTAACAATATTTATATCAATGTTGATAATGTTTTATAAAAGATTCAATTACAATAATACCATAAACTCTTTAGATACTCTCAACGTCAGAGAGCTATATATGTCTATCTCACTTTACTACTTTAGGCTCAGTGTAGGCTGTCAAGCCTACAACTGAACCAGTCTATATTACTAATAGGAACAGTCTTAGAAAATATCTAACAGTCGGTCTTCCTGATAAACATTTGTTTGTCCCTAAACAAAATACTAACAATGAACTAAAAAAAAACTTAATAATTTTAGTTATTTGCAATTGCCTTTCTTTGCATGTTTTAAGATTAATATATGTCCATTGTTATCGACATGAATATTCTTGTATATGCCATTAAAACTAAGATTTTAGGCTGTAAAGTGTTTGCATATGTGAAATATTAACCTACAACACAACCTTAACAGGTTTTCCTTGATTGTGCAATAATATTCAAGATTTGACACTATGGCACTTGGTTCTTGAACTGCTTACAGAAAATATTAAATTATAACTTACATGGCTTGAACATCATTTCATCATACCTAGCTTACCATACGTCGTATACCAAATAATTTTTCGTATTTAGCAAGAGTGACGCCATTAACCAAGGTTATGTACACCTTCATAACCCTTCGTGTGCCAAACTCCATTTTGCACATATCTGGACATATGCCATTCTCCGGCTGCTGCTAGGAAGGAATATCGGCTCGTCTGCCACTGTCCCGCTGCGGAACAGTTCTTAAGTTCTCTCTCTTGACGAAAAGTTGAGTGCCAAGAATAGATTCCTTACTGCTGGCGTCCATTTGGATGAGCGGGTAAACTACGGCTTTTTCGCGAATCAGAATATCTTGTGGACGTAAATTTTTTATGCCGCTTCTGATAATAACAACTGGCGGATTCACCAATTAAAACTACATTTATCTGCTGAATGATATGTAGTTTAATGTTATTTTTACAAAACGTTCTAAATGTTCTCATTTATATTATATATCCCTTCTTTGACACTTGCGTTTCGTTCTTCCTCATATAAATGGCGTTTTGTTTTAATCAACAGTTTTAGGTATGCTAATATACAATACTAGACATTTACTGGTATTATTCAACTATTAAATATTAACAATATTTATATCAATGTTGATAATGTTTTATAAAAGATTCAATTACAATAATACCATAAACTCTTTAGATACACTCAACGTCAGAGAGCTATATATGTCTATCTCACTTTACTACTTTAGGCTCAGTGTAGGCTGTCAAGCCTACAACTGAACCAGTCTATATTACTAATAGGAACAGTCTTAGAAAATATCTAACAGTTGATAATGTAATTTATCGAGTTATGTAGAGAGTAACGCCATCTATTGGCATTCTTGTTGAAATAAGATTAGGTACAGGCTTCGGAACGTCAAGTGCTTTAGCTTGCGTGAAGTTAGGTACGAGTTGGCAGTTTTGTTGGTAACTGGTCAAGTAAGTTGGCCTACATTCACTTTAGTGGGAGCGATTTAGGCTCCGCCGCTCCGCGGCATTCATTCGGAAGATTCTCGATCGGACCGTGCTAGATATCGGACGTTAACCAACCTCGTGCCTGAACTCACCGCGTTCCTGAAGGCTTATTCCTGGAGGATTATTCTGAAAGCTTATAGATTCCAACATTATTTAATCATTTAGCTAAGTGTTTTATCCCGAGTGTTAATTTGATTTCTTATGAGTCATTAGAGGTTTACTATTGTAAAAATTAGAAAATAAGTGTTGTTTTGAAAAGATGTGTCCCGCCGAGTTTGTTGCCGGTCCCATATAGGGTTAAATCTTCTCGGGTCAAGAGGTGTACGGTTGGAACCGGAATAGCTTTGTTTGACGTTCATATAATCGCATTGTAATATGCCTACCTACTTGAATAAAGATTTGAACGTTACAAGTGATTTTGTTATTTCAAATTAAATTGTCTTTCATTGCAAGCGTGACTAGTTATTTTTATTATTTAGTACGAAAGTATTATTAAGTATAGTAGGCACTAGGTTGATGAGTCCGTAGTATTATTTCATACACTAGTAGCAGTGGTAGCATACTATTTAGCTGTGTAGGCATACATCGATGTACTACGCCCACTACCGCCACCGCTATAGGCCACCACACGCACCCCCATTATACGACATATATAAAGCGTCGAAGTCTACTCATACGCACATACTTTAAAATAATAATTATAGCGGGTGAATAAAAGCTTTCATGTTATGAGGCATCGTAAGAAAAGTGTGATGATGAAAACCATAATTATTATGTTTACATTTTGATCATACCTGATTCCCACTGCTATCGTTATCCCTTTCTTGCTGATGATCCAGGCTAGTTTCTAGGTTATTTTCCTTTCCGCTGGACGGGGATAAGATGCGTTTGTCTTTGTTTTGATTAAAATACGAAGTACTTCCTAAAATGGTTACGCCGATATCTGAACTATTTTCAGGGCCACGCTTTGTAACTTTTTTCGAACGTAAGTTACGTTCATCTCCTCGTGTATCATATTTTTTTCTAAAAAAACTTTGATATACCCAGTTAAGACATTATCAAGTAAGGAAACGGTAGACAAGCTAAAACTGCACCAGAAAGATTATGGGAACCCTTTCGGATAGTCACAGATAGGGGTACTGCCTTTACCGGAAAGGAGTTCACCAAATACTGTGGAGAAGAGGGTATCGAGCATGTCAAAGTAACAACAGGAGTACCTAGGGGGAATGGACAAGTGGAACGGATTCACCGGGTCATCATATCGGTTTTGGCAAAGATGTGCATCGAAGAGCCTGGTCATTGGTAAAAGTATGTCAGTAAGGTACAGCGGGCAATCAATAGTACACATCAGAGATCCATTAACACATCATCCTTCGAGATGCTGACTGGCACCACATTAAAACTCAAAGAAGAGCTTAAACTGGTGGAACGATTGGAAGAAGAAAGTAGAAATGAATTCATTGAAAATAGAGAGGAGCTGAGGCAGCAAGCTAGGGCACAGCTATTAAAAATTCAGGAAGAGAACCGCAAGACCTACAATAAAAACAGAATAGCAGGGCAACTGTACAAAGAGGGTGATCTGGTAGCCATTCAACGTACCCAGTTTGGTAACGCCTTAAAATTGAAACAAAAATTCTTTGGCCCATACCGAATTATAAAAGAATTGGGGAAAGACAGATATGAGGTGACAAAAGTGGATAATAGCTCAGAGGGACCAAAGAAGACTACAACTGCTGTGGATCATATGAAACGGTGGGCTTAGTGCAGCGGCACCAGTCACTTGTGGGTGTTGGCGGTAAAGGGGGTGACCGTGAATTATCTGTATAGTAATTACCTGTATTGTTCTGTTTTTTTTTTTTTTCGTCTTCATAAGGTGATCAAGCACCATTGCATGCATCTTTCTTGGAGTTTAATCATAATGTAGCAAGTCCGGTTTTTTTTAGAAATAAAATATAATATATAAAAAAGGAAAAAAAAGCCTGTATTTGTTAAATGTTTATCTTAGATTTTCTGTTGTATAAGTATTGTAAGTCTATTCAAAGAAGTACAAGTAACATAGCGGTAGTGGTAGATTATAAACAAAAAAAAAATGTGATTTTTCTGACTGTTTCTGATACTCATTATACTTAAGTCACAACTGTTTGTTAACACATATAGTAAATATTTAATTTAATAAGCTTTTGGCTCAGGCTGTGGGCAGCCTGAATTACAGGACGGCCGATTGTAGGAGTCTATTTTGTATTTTATTTTGGTTGTAACATTATTTTACCTGAACGCAACTGTTAGCGTCTGAGGGAGTGAGAGGGGAGATGGAAAGAAAAGATGGCGAATGGTGGTGTAACTAGAATTGAGCTGTAATAGTTAAAAAGAAAATATAAATCAAAAAGTGAGAGTGGGTTTAATTTTTGGATTCCATCCTACATATATATAACTCAATATCGCCCAATGTGTCGCTTAAACGAAATAGCCTTTCAACCGGCGCGCTCTCATTTTAAAACGAGTAGATAGTATGCTCTGAAACTTTGTACTTACAATAGGATAAGGTATATCTATAAGTTAGGTCAATCTATGTCTGTAATTAGTTTATGTAGGTTCAGATACCATTACCACATTTAAAAAAATACAGCGAATTTAAGTTTTTCATACAAAACTTGTTTTTGCTCTATTTCGTTTGTTTTATAAACTGGAGCTATATAAACTAATTACAGACCTAGATATACCTCATGTCATTTTATGTGCAAAGTTTAATTACAATCTAACACGTAATTATTCACAACGAAGGGACTTAATCGCGTAAAATAAGTTTTAAATTTACCTCCAACGTTTCGAGGACGGCGTTGTCCCCGTGGTCTCGGAAAAGACTGGCTCAAGTTGACATCAACGTCTTCTAGGCGCGCGAGTTTTTCTAACTACCCGCACTTGGTCTTGTTTATTAACTTGAACGTTTTGCGCACTAGGGATGTAGGGATGTCGTGAATAATAATTAGTAAAAATCGTGAAATTTTAAATCAGTGTAATCGAACACGTAGTTTTAAAATTCAGTGGCTACAAGAGAGAAATATAGCATGTGACATGTCCATGACCAGTTATGGGATATATAGAGAAAAGAAACCCAAAAAAAAAAGCAGTACATGAATTTTGTTACCTAATTGAAATAACAAGTACTGGTTTCTATTAGCACGTCTTCTTATCTCTACGTTTATCAGATAATTTTTTTAAAAAAAGGCTTCCTAAATTAGTAATGATTTTTTTTCTGATGGACGTTTAGGTAAACGCGTGTAAAGCACTGATTTTGATGCTCTTATTTGTAAATTTCGTAAAGTTTGGACTGCTTAAAATGGTAAATTTGTATTACACATATTCTGTACTCTACGTTTATCAGATAACATTGTTGTTATATTGTGGTGTCACCTCTATACATATCTAATCTATGATGTAACCATCGTATATTAAAGGTGCAATCTATGAAATAGAGCCCAGTATTATTCCAGCATTTGCTTGTTTCATTACTCATCCTTCCGAACCTTACATGGCGACCCTGCCATTTTTGGTGCCCTAGAGCACAACTAAATACCTCTCAAGTAATTTCAAAATTCACTTTATTTATGTTACAATAAATTAAGACTTTGGTTAAACACTTTCAAAGACAATGTTATAATTAGTGCAGTGATAACTAGTTATAGTTTACAGTGTTACACTCTTCCACGAATTCGCCGCTAGACGTCCATACGACACCGATAAGCGCCGGCGCCGGCCCACGCGTGCCATTCCTTATGAAGACAAGAGAATAGGACATTGCGAAAATAATCAAATAAGATGACCACTTTAACTGCGGATTTTATTCAAATCGGACACTTCCCAGTACAATTTACTTTTCCATCATGGGTTCCGGGCAAACCAAGCAGGAGGAGATTGTGATCGCCCAGACGTCCTCGGGGGGTGTCAACCAGGCCACAGTTAAGGAGGTGCGGACCCACTTCTCACCATAATCGCAATTATTATAGCCATCGGCCTAGTTAGACTTTTGTACGGTGCTTATAAAAAGTGCCACGGCCAGTGGATTCATCAGGGCATTAACCAAAATGCCCTAAGACTGTCCACATACCGGCGACAGCTACAAGCGGCGCCCTCGAGACCCAAGGACATAGGCGGAATGTGAGGTCAATTATTCTATAAATTAAAGTGTTTATCCGCTAATTAGTAAAGTGCATAAAATATATAATCCAGTGCGCGTTATACCTACGTAATATGTCTACAAGTGCGCGACGTAAAAGTGCATAATTACGTGCGTTATATTTAATCCTAAATAATCGCGGGTGCGTATCGTTATTGTAATTTCCGTTCGGGGACAATAATATACTTATGACGGCTTGGACTACGCCTACTATGCGAAGTTGGTCCAAGTAAACGTAAAGGAAATTTAATTGCAAAGAAACTTAGCGAAGCAAATGTTTTATTTAGTCAATACACTAGTGTTTCAGAACATTTATCAGTAGAGATTCAAAAAGGTAATATTTTGGAGGAAGACGCAAACTTAATTAAAACATTGTCACTAAATTTTATAGATGTATACAAGGAAATTCCTGATTTATGTACTGTGCAACAAGAAACAATGTCTGAAAATAACATGGATACTTTTGATTTAAAAACGGCTTTATCCTTATTGCCGCAATTGACTGACGATGAGGACAGTATTAAGTGCTTAATTGATAACCTTGAATATTACGCGTCCTTGCTAAAAAGTATAGATTGTAAAAGTAATTTGATGCAATTTATACTGAAAAGTAGGTTGTCTCAAGCAGCTAAATTAAAATTAAAATCATCTTACGACACAGTGGATGAATTAGTAACTGATATGAAACAGGTCCTTCTTCAACAAAAATCGGCAACCAGACCTAGATATACCTCATGTCATTTTATGTGCAAAGTTTAATTACAATCCAACACGTAATTATTCACAACGAAGGAACTTAATCGCGTAAAATAAGTTTTAAATTTACCTCCAACGTTTCGAGGACGGCGTTGTCCCCGTGGTCTCGGAAAAGACTGGCTCAAGTTGACATCAACGTCTTCTAGGCGCGCGAGTTTTTCTAACTACCCGCACTTGGTCTTGTTTATTAACTTGAACGTTTTGCGCACTAGGGATGTAGGGATGTCGTAAATAATAATTAGTAAAAATCGTGAAATTTTAAATCAGTGTAATCGAACACGTAGTTTTAAAATTCAGTGGCTACAAGAGAGAAATATAGCATGTGAAATGTCCATGACCAGTTATGGGATATATAGAGAAAAGAAACCCAAATTAAAAAAAAAAGCAGTACATGAATTTTGTTACCTAATTGAAATAACAAGTACTGGTTTCTATTAGCACGTCTTCTTATCTCTACGTTTATCAGATAATTTTTTTGAAAAAAGGCTTCCTAAATTAGTAATGATTTTTTTTCTGATGGACGTTTAGGTAAACGCGTGTAAAGCACTGATTTTGATGCTCTTATTTGTAAATTTCGTAAAGTTTGGACTGCTTAAAATGGTAAATTTGTATTACACATATTCTGTACTCTACGTTTATCAGATAACATTGTTGTTATATTGTGGTGTCACCTCTATACATATCTAATCTATGATGTAACCATCGTATATTAAAGGTGCAATCTATGAAATAGAGCCCAGTATTATTCCAGCATTTGCTTGTTTCATTACTCATCCTTCCGAACCTTACATGGCGACCCTGCCATTTTTGGTGCCCTAGAGCACAACTAAATACCTCTCAAGTAATTTCAAAATTCACTTTATTTATGTTACAATAAATTAAGACTTTGGTTAAAAACTTTCAAAGACAATGTTATAATTAGTGCAGTGATAACTAGTTATAGTTTACAGTGTTACACTCTTCCACGAATTCGCCGCTAGACGTCCATACGACACCGATAAGCGCCGGCGCCGGCCTACGCGTGCCATTCCTTATGAAGACAAGAGAATAGGACATTGCGAAAATAATCAAATAAGATGACCACTTTAACTGCGGATTTTATTCAAATCGGACACTTCCCAGTACAATTTACTTTTCCATCGTGGGTTCCGGGCAAACCAAGCAGGAGGAGATTGTGATCGCCCAGACGTCCTCGGGGGGTGTCAACCAGGCCACAGTTGAGGAGGTGCGGACCCACTTCTCATCATAATCGCAATTATTATAGCCATCGGCCTAGTTAGACTTTTGTACGGTGCTTATAAAAAGTGCCACGGCCAGTGGATTCATCAGGGCATTAACCAAAATGCCCTATGACTGTCCACATACCGGCGACAGCTACAAGCGGCGCCCTCGGCACCCAAGGACATAGGCGGAATGTGAGGTCAATTATTCTATAAATTAAAGTGTTTATCCGCTAATTAGTAAAGTGCATAAAATATATAATCCAGTGCGCGTTATACCTACGTAATATGTCTACAAGTGCGCGACGTAAAAGTGCATAATTACGTGCGTTATATTTAATCCTAAATAATCGCGGGTGCGTATCGTTATTGTAATTTCCGTTCGGGGATAATAATATACTTATGACGGCTTGGACTACGCCTACTATGCGAAGTTGGTCCAAGTAAACGTAAAGGAAATTTAATTGCAAAGAAACTTAGCGAAGCAAATGTTTTATTTAGTCAATACACTAGTGTTTCAGAACATTTATCAGTAGAGATTCAAAAAGGTAATATTTTGGAGGAAGACGCAAACTTAATTAAAACATTGTCACTAAATTTTATAGATGTATACAAGGAAATTTCTGATTTATGTACTGTGCAACAAGAAACAATGTCTGAAAATAACATGGATACTTTTAATTTAAAAACGGCTTTATCCTTATTGCCGCAATTGACTGACGATGAGGACAGTATTAAGTGCTTAATTGATAACCTTGAATATTACGCGTCCTTGCTAAAAAGTATAGATTGTAAAAGGAATTTGATGCAATTTATACTGAAAAGTAGGTTGTCTCAAGCAGCTAAATTAAAATTAAAATCATCTTACGACACGGTGGATGAATTAGTAACTGATATGAAACAGGTCCTTCTTCAACAAAAATCGGCAACCAGACCTAGATATACCTCATGTCATTTTATGTGCAAAGTTTAATTACAATCCAACACGTAATTATTCACAACGAAGGAACTTAATCGCGTAAAATAAGTTTTAAATTTACCTCCAACGTTTCGAGGACGGCGTTGTCCCCGTGGTCTCGGAAAAGACTGGCTCAAGTTGACATCAACGTCTTCTAGGCGCGCGAGTTTTTCTAACTACCCGCACTTGGTCTTGTTTATTAACTTGAACGTTTTGCGCACTAGGGATGTAGGGATGTCGTAAATAATAATTAGTAAAAATCGTGAAATTTTAAATCAGTGTAATCGAACACGTAGTTTTAAAATTCAGTGGCTACAAGAGAGAAATATAGCATGTGAAATGTCCATGACCAGTTATGGGATATATAGAGAAAAGAAACCCAAATTAAAAAAAAAAGCAGTACATGAATTTTGTTACCTAATTGAAATAACAAGTACTGGTTTCTATTAGCACGTCTTCTTATCTCTACGTTTATCAGATAATTTTTTTGAAAAAAGGCTTCCTAAATTAGTAATGATTTTTTTTCTGATGGACGTTTAGGTAAACGCGTGTAAAGCACTGATTTTGATGCTCTTATTTGTAAATTTCGTAAAGTTTGGACTGCTTAAAATGGTAAATTTGTATTACACATATTCTGTACTCTACGTTTATCAGATAACATTGTTGTTATATTGTGGTGTCACCTCTATACATATCTAATCTATGATGTAACCATCGTATATTAAAGGTGCAATCTATGAAATAGAGCCCAGTATTATTCCAGCATTTGCTTGTTTCATTACTCATCCTTCCGAACCTTACATGGCGACCCTGCCATTTTTGGTGCCCTAGAGCACAACTAAATACCTCTCAAGTAATTTCAAAATTCACTTTATTTATGTTACAATAAATTAAGACTTTGGTTAAAAACTTTCAAAGACAATGTTATAATTAGTGCAGTGATAACTAGTTATAGTTTACAGTGTTACACTCTTCCACGAATTCGCCGCTAGACGTCCATACGACACCGATAAGCGCCGGCGCCGGCCCACGCGTGCCATTCCTTATGAAGACAAGAGAATAGGACATTGCGAAAATAATCAAATAAGATGACCACTTTAACTGCGGATTTTATTCAAATCGGACACTTCCCAGTACAATTTACTTTTCCATCGTGGGTTCCGGGCAAACCAAGCAGGAGGAGATTGTGATCGCCCAGACGTCCTCGGGGGGTGTCAACCAGGCCACAGTTGAGGAGGTGCGGACCCACTTCTCATCATAATCGCAATTATTATAGCCATCGGCCTAGTTAGACTTTTGTACGGTGCTTATAAAAAGTGCCACGGCCAGTGGATTCATCAGGGCATTAACCAAAATGCCCTAAGACTGTCCACATACCGGCGACAGCTACAAGCGGCGCCCTCGGCACCCAAGGACATAGGCGGAATGTGAGGTCAATTATTCTATAAATTAAAGTGTTTATCCGCTAATTAGTAAAGTGCATAAAATATATAATCCAGTGCGCGTTATACCTACGTAATATGTCTACAAGTGCGCGACGTAAAAGTGCATAATTACGTGCGTTATATTTAATCCTAAATAATCGCGGGTGCGTATCGTTATTGTAATTTCCGTTCGGGGATAATAATATACTTATGACGGCTTGGACTACGCCTACTATGCGAAATCTTATAGTGGACTATAAAATTAAACATAAGTATAGCTTTAATGTAAGTAATTAAATCAGTGATCTGTGCTACCTACTTGTGACCATCGAGCCAAAATAAATGGTAAGTTATGATTGATGTCTTAAAAAGTGTGTATTTAGAATTGAAAGAAATTAGACGCTACCTAATTAAAGTTGGTCCAAGTAAACGTAAAGGAAATTTAATTGCAAAGAAACTTAGCGAAGCAAATGTTTTATTTAGTCAATACACTAGTGTTTCAGAACATTTATCAGTAGAGATTCAAAAAGGTAATATTTTGGAGGAAGACGCAAACTTAATTAAAACATTGTCACTAAATTTTATAGATTTATACAAGGAAATTTCTGATTTATGTACTGTGCAACAAGAAACAATGTCTGAAAATAACATGGATACTTTTAATTTAAAAACGGCTTTATCCTTATTGCCGCAATTGACTGACGATGAGGACAGTATTAAGTGCTTAATTGATAACCTTGAATATTACGCGTCCTTGCTAAAAAGTATAGATTGTAAAAGGAATTTGATGCAATTTATACTGAAAAGTAGGTTGTCTCAAGCAGCTAAATTAAAATTAAAATCATCTTACGACACGGTGGATGAATTAGTAACTGATATGAAACAGGTCCTTCTTCCACAAAAATCGGCAACTGCTATCCAAAACCGATTGCAGCAGATTAAACAAAACGACATGTCAATTCAAGATTATGGGAAAGAAATTTCGGAATTATTTGTAGAACTTACGATTTCGCAAGCAGAAGGCAAATCAGAAAGCTTCAAAGTTTTAAAGCCACTGAACGAGAAAATGGCTGTAAAAAAGTTTGCGGACGGCTTACGAAATCGTAGGCTAAGTACTATAATTGCAGCCAGGAATTTTGCTACGCTTAAAGATGCCATCCAATCCGCCAAGGACGAGGAGACGTCATCTGCTACACCAGCTGAGGAGTCAATGCGTACGTATAAACCATACAACTACTCTCATAGGAGCCGACAAGGACATCGTAATGGGCCAAGAGGTCAATATAGCCCAAGAATATATACCAATAGGAACTCGCGTGGCAATACCATTGCTTACTTAACCAGGCAACAAAATCGCGGAGGCTTCAGCGGATTCCAGCATTCGCCAACCAGAGGAAATGGTAATGCTAGATATTCTAGACCGTATCGAGGAAGGTATAATAATAATTTTAGCGCTCGAGGAAACAAGTGGATACGTAGAGGACAAATGCGTGTAATGTCAGAAGAAGTAAATAATCCTCAACATCAAAGTAGCCAAGAAAATGAAAATAAATTTTTTCGTGACTAACATAGAACACATATTCGCTGCAAACAATAGTTCGTATGTTAAATTGTTAGTAGGTAGCAAGCCTTATACGTGGCTGTTAGATACAGGCGCCTCCATATCGGCTATAAAATATAAACACGCTGTTGAACTTGATCTCCCGATCCATAACGATGACATGCTTATAAATGGTATGGGAGGCAAAGTCCAAGCAATAGGATATATGAATTTACAATTAATCGCAAACGGTCATGTATTGCATCATAAAGTATTTGTTTTTGAAACATTGCCATGTGCGACAAATGGTATCATTGGTCAAGACTTCAATAAGAAATATAAAGCAACATTGGATTACGATGACAATATTATGACATTAAAAATATCTCCTGACTACAAAATCAGTTTACCAATATACGACGACGAGACTAAGCTACTGCAAATTGCGCCAAAATGTGAATCAATTCATTATATTAGGACTAACATCACGGAAGAGTGTGTAGTTTGCTCACAAGAGTTAAGTCATGGAATTTATTTAGCTAGTTCAATAGGCAAACCAACAAACGGTATGATACCAGTTAAAATATTGAATACTACAAATAAAACTTTAACTTTGACAAATTTACAACCAACCATCCATCAACTTAAAGATTATAATGTATGTTCGTTTGAGAAAATAAATAAAAGCGCAGATAGAGTAAAAGAATTATTTAAATTACTACAATTAAAACAATTAAATTCGGAAGAACAGGCGTCAATAGAAAAACTATGTGCTAAATATTGCGATATATTTCATTTACCCGGCGATAAACTTACAACTACGGACATTTATGAGCATTCCATAACTTTGAAACCAAACGTTGCTCCAATATTTAGTAAACCATATCGTCTACCATATGCTCATAAAGATGAAATAAATTCTCAAATTAATAATTTGTTACAACAAGGTATAATAGAACCATGTAGAATTGAGTGGTCGAGCCCAATACTGCTAGTACCTAAAAAGACAGACGAAAATGGACAGAAAAAGTGGAGATTAGTCATTGACTACCGTAAATTAAATAATTGCATTGAGGACGACAAGTTCCCACTCCCAAATATTACGGAAATATTAGATGCTCTGTCAGGTAGTATTTACTTTACACACTTAGATTTACACCAAGGATTTTACAATGTCAATTTAAACAAAAATAGTCGTAACTATACAGCGTTTTGTTCAGGACAGTACAGGATGGTTAGAATGCCAATGGGAATGAAAACCAGCCCAGGATCATTTTCACGCATGATGAATATGGCTATGGCAGGTTTAACTAATGAAAAATGTTTTATATATTTAGACGATTTGATTATTTTTGGAAGAGATCTTCATACACACAATAAAAATTTACAAGACGTTTTTGAAAGGCTAAGAACAGTTAACCTAAAATTAAATCCCCAGAAATGCGAATTTTTGAGAAAAGAGATATTACATTTAGGTCAAGTAGTTACCGGTGATGGTATTTTGCCAGATCCAGATAATATAACTGTAGTTAAAAATTACCCCCGCCCCAATAACTTAGATGAGCTACGAAGATTTATTGCTGGGACAGTGAATGTGAAAAATCATTCGAATTATTAAAAAACAAAATTACTTCACCACCAGTATTACAGTACCCGGACTTTTCTGAACAAAATCAGTTTATTGTCCAAACAGATGCATCCAATGTTTCATTAGGAGCAATTTTATCAAATCAGGATGAGAGACCAGTTGCATACGCTAGTAGAAGTCTAAATAAAGCGGAAAAAAATTACCCAACCATACAGAAAGAGCTATTAGCAATAGTGTGGGCTGTTAAACATTTTAGGCCATATCTTTTTGGTAAGAAATTCAAAATTCGGACAGACCACAGGCCATTAATTTATTTATTCACAATGAGAGATCCGTCTAGTCGACTCATGAAATTTAGACTTCTACTAGAAGAGTATAACTTTGAGATAGACTATGTTAAAGGTTCGTGTAATGTGGCTGCAGACGCATTATCTCGGATTACTTTAACAACTGATAACTTGAAAGAGATGAGTGAAAGTATTTTAGCAGTTACAACTCGAGCACAAAAGAGAAGAATGGAAGAAAAGGATAAGGAGAAAAGCTTAGACAGTAACCTTAACAGTGATTGGCCTGATCAACCAAAAGTTGTAGAGGTGCTTGACAAGCCCAAGGATTATACGGAATTGTTGTTTATAGAAAAAGAAAAACTAGATATAATAAAAAGAATGAAAGTAGTAAAAGAAAGTGAAACTTTATGTTATGTAAGAGACGACAAACGAATCTACATTAAATACAAATCTTCTCGATCATGGATTACGCGAGCCGAATTTGTGAGAGAACTTGTAGAATTGTGTAAAAATATAAAGATAAATAAAGTATACTTAATAAAAACGAAGCAAAATAATATATTTATAGAAAAATTGCTAAATGAATTACAGAATTATAAGGACAACGATAAACCACAATTATGTGTCTTAGTCGACGTAGATATTATAAACGATAAGGATGACCAGAAAGTAATATTGAACGATTTCCATCTTCTACCCACAAGTGGCCACGCGGGTGTGAGAAGGATGATAAACAACATCAAAAAATATTATTTCTGGCCAGGCCTTGAAAAAGACGTTGTAAGTTACGTTAGAAGATGTGATAAGTGTCAAAAACAAAAGCATTCAATTCATACGAAAGAACCAATGGTAATTACGTCTACTGCGCATACAGCGTTCCAGAAGCTATATTTAGATATTGTTGGTCCCTTAGAGACAGATAGTAATAATTTTAATTATAAATTAACGCTCCAATGCGAGCTTACAAAATGTCGAAGCCTATCCACTAGTTTCCAAGAGTGCTACAGAAGTAGCAAGATCATTTGTAGATAATTTTATACTACGTTACGGGATACCAAAGGAAATAGCAACTGACAGAGGTACGGAGTTCATGTCCTCAACAATGACCGAGGTATGTCGCTTATTACATATATCAAAACTTAATTCCACAGCTTACCACCATCAGAGTATCGTTGCATTAGAAAATTCTCATAAACACCTTGGTTCATATCTACGTATTCAAACAGATAATCATCCAGAGTTCTGGAGCAAATGGGTACCCTATTGGTGCTTTTCATACAACACGTCAGTTCATAGAGAAACAAAATATACACCTTATGAACTCGTATTTGGTAAAAAATGCTGCCTTCCAAGTAATTTTTCAGGTAATAACGTAGATCCAATTTATAATTATGACGATTATCCAGCAGAGTTAAAGTTTCGGTTACAGCTATCGCAAAAAGAGGCAAGAGACAACTTACTTCACAGTAAGATACATCGGAAACAAAAATATGATGCTAATGTTAAAACTGTAATGTATCAGCCAAATGATTTCATTTTAGTACGTAATGAAGTAGGTAATAAGTTTAAGCCAATATACTTAGGCCCTTACAAGGTCATAAGAGATGTAACCCCAAATGTAGAAATAATGAAGGACGGTAAGTCCGAAATCATACATAAAAATAGGACTAAAATATATTATCCTAATGTATAGATAAATAAAAATATAAAGCGCCCAATTGTAGTAAAAGCGCTGTTGTAATAATAACAAGAAAAAAAATTTGTAAACCTTTTTTTTTTCTTTTTCATTTAGAGGGAAGGTGTGGTGTCACCTCTATACATATCTAATCTATGATGTAACCATCGTATATTTAAGGTGCAATCTATGAAATAGAGCCCAGTATTATTCCAGCATTTGCTTGTTTCATTACTCATCCTTCCGAACCTTACATATGACTTAGAGTTCGAGGAAATGAAAGTTAAACGAATTCAATTTTCTCCAGAAATGACCTCAAAACAAGTGACAATTTCTCCGAAAATCTACTTATTTTTGACGTAGATTGCATACACAAATAATCTGCAATGTTTACTTAAACTGTTGCTGTACTTCATTTTATTTAAATTGCAACTTTTATTTTCTGACGATTTTTTAAAAACTTCCCCTTTTATTGGTATAACACCGGTGACGGGCGCTTGCGGCCTCAGTCCCGCGCGGGAGCTGGTAGAGGTAGGACGTTTGTTGATCGGCTCCGCATTTTCCATCGACGACGGCGAAGTTATTTATCATTGTGTGCGTCGCTCGCCGTGTAAAACGTTATATTTGCTTGCGTGTTTGGCTGTACTGTGTGCGTGTAAACTGCGACCAGAAATTTTAATCCTTGGGTTGTAAGTACTTGTTTTTCGTGTATAGTTTACAGTATTATCATCTATTATTGGTAATATGTGACATTTTCAACCAAAAGGTACCACATTGTCGCTTGTCAATAAGGTTGATTTCAAATTGAAGCTGTATGGAAATAGCGCCTTATTGACAACCGACAATAAGTACCCTTCTGATTGAAAATGGCACATATCGTGTTTAGGCTTGATTGATTCGTCTCAAAAAGATATTCGACACGAGGTGGAATTCAAGGTCGGATGTTGGAGCCGACAGGTGCTCAAGAGTACTCATCAACCAGGTAGTGAAACCACTTCGTATTTGGGCTCGTTCGATTCGTCTCAACAAGATCTTTGACACGAGATGATACCCAAGGTCTGATCATGAAGCCAAGAGGTGCTCAAGAGTACTCATCAACCAGGCCGTGAAACCACTTCGTGTTTGGGCTCGTTCGATTCGTCTCAACAAGATCTTTGACACGAGATGATACCCAAGGTCTGATCATGAAGCCGAGAGGTGCTCAAGAGTACTCATCAACCAGGCCGTGAAACCACTTCGTGTTTGGGCTCGTTCGATTCGTCTCAACAAGATCTTTGACACGAGATGATACCCAAGGTCTGATCATGAAGCCGAGAGGTGCTCAAGAGTACTCATCAACCAGGTAGTGAAACCACTTCGTGTTTGGGCTCGTTCGATTCATCTCAACAAGATCTTTGACACGAGATGATACCCAGGGTCTGATCATAAAGCCAAGAGGTGCTCAAGAGTACTCATCAACCAGGCCGTGAAACCACTTCGTGTTTGGGCTCGTTCGATTCGTCTCAACAAGATCTTTGACACGAGATGATACCCAAGGTCTGATCATGAAGCCGAGAGGTGCTCAAGAGTACTCATCAACCAGGCCGTGAAACCACTTCGTGTTTGGGCTCGTTTGATTCGTCTCAACAAGATCTTTGACACGAGTTAATACCCAGGGTCTGATCATGAAGCAGCGCTTGGACTTCGAGAGTGAGCACGCAGACTATGGAGAAGTCTGCCAAAAGCCTGACATGACACCAGAGGAATATGAAACTGCGAAGGTTATGTTCGATATTTTTTTGGTTGTTACTTGTGACTATTGTTATAATATTTTTCAATTAACTTAAGCATTGTTTTTACAGGTCGAATATGTAACTCACATGACCCAACAAGTGAGTGATAGAGACGAAATAGAAAAGCAGACACAGCTACAATCGGATTGTGCTTTATGGCACGAATTAAGGCGGAACATGATTACCGCCTCAAATTTTGGCAAAGTGTGCAAAAGGAGAGGTACAATAAGTTCTGCACCACTGGTGCAGACAATGCTGTACAAATACTCATTGGATCATGTACCAGCTATACTTCATGGTAAAACTAATGAACCAGTAGCTATTTAGCAACTAGCAAAACAAGAACGTATTACCGTAAAAAAATGTGGGCTGTATATAGATGAAGAATTCTTCTTTTTGGGAGCTTCGCCAGACGCCGTTTATGAAAACGGCATCATTGAAGTAAAATGCCCTAAAACAGCATTCGGCATGAGCGTCGACGATGCAATTAACTCCAAAAAAATAAACTTTTGGAAAAACATAAAAGGAAAAATAGTCCTTAATACAGCACACGATTGGTATTATCAAGCCCAAGGCCAACTACACATAACAAAAAAAGATATTTGTATGTTTGGAGTTTAGACGGCCACAGAGTTTCCAGTAAAGATTGAATTCATCAAAAGAGACAATGATTTCTGGGAGAAAAAAAATGAAAAATCGTCTAACAGAATATTATTACAAGTATAACAATACAGATCCTGGTACTCTCACGGGACGTCATCGAGTACCAGAGGGGGAGAATGTAACAATACAAATTCTCACGGCGCGCGGGCTCGAATACTTTCTCGCTCGTACAGTGCTGCGTCACACCGGCCAGCCACCGGGGAGCACCGAGCGCGCACGACGATCGCCGACCGGACCGAATAAAAGCCGCGTCCGCGCCGCATCCGGCATCAGATTGATTCAGCTAGCGACTGACTTAGCGATAGGTACACCCTCTGTCCTTTGGCTAGTCTCAGTGGGACGGGAGTTCGATAGCCACTTGCAGTCTTCTCCCTTACCTCCCTAGGATTTAGCTAGTGCCATCTACCAGAAATCATTGATCCCCGGTGCTTTTTACCAGAAATCATTGATCCCCGCAAATATCGATCAATGGCATTGAGAACTTGCAGCTATTAACTACATCTATATGTATTATATTTGAAAAAAATCACAATTAAATATATGTATTACACCTACGGTTTTTTCCATAAACGATTGATATTTTTGATAATTGTGCCATTTTCAACCAAAAGGGTACTTATTGTCGCTTGTCAGTAAGGCGCTATTTCCATATAGCTTCAATTAGAAATCAACCTTATCAACGAGCGACAATGTGGTACCTTTTGGTTGAAAACGTCACAATTATTGTATTTGATTATATTTTTTCTGTAATATATGATAATGTTAATGTTATGTTAAAATTTCATTATTTTTCATTGATAAACTTTGAAGATTAGGGAGGGGGGCGATAGTATTTTTTTGACATTTTCCTTCATAAATCATTTTTTTTTTCACCGAAAAAAATAAATCAAACATTGTTTTGAAATGTACGAAATATCATTTAATATTTACCAGTCGCTTTTCGGTGAAGGAAAACATCGTGAGAAAACCGGACTAATCCCAACAAGGGCTAGTTTCCCCTCTGGGTTGGAAGGTCAGATGGCAGTTCGCTTTAGCTAGTGCCTACGCCAATTCTCGGGATTAGTTGCCAAGCGGACCCCAGGCTTTCATGAGCCGTGGCAAAAAGGCTGGAATAACGCGAGTAAGATGATGATGATATATATATAAAACCTTAGTGCAATCATTATTATCATACTATATAATTTATGTGTATTATATGAATACATAGATATGATATATAGTAATAAACAATTATATCAAATTTACCGAAAGTTTTATTTTAACCTAACTAAAGTTACAAAGTGACGCATAATGTTGCGAAGGTATCAATACTGTTTGGGCGGTCGCATTGATTCACGCAGGTGGCGGTGGTGTAAAAGTCGTATCTTCGCGCGTTTTAAAATCGACTACGGGCTCTTAAGACTGCCCCGGTACCACTGCGAATTGAACCCAATCGAATTAGTCTGGGCACAAGTGAAGGGAATAATATATTGCATGTCGCAAGAAATAATAAAAGTTTTGCGGTGGGTGTGTGTGTACAGACTATTAAAAAAGATGTTTTTTCAAAGCTTTCTTTTAGCAAAAAACAATAAGTGATCTAAATGGACCGGTGTACACCGGAATTGCAGTTAACACAAACACACAATATCATCTCTCCCTGACCGATTTCAGCCACAGCGACTGCAAATTATGTCTAGGAGCGGGAACTGAGCTGGTCCGCCCGCTCATGCGCCCTCATGTGACTGCAGTATCCAATTTTCGTCTGCAGTGCTCGTCCACACCGAGAGCATGTCAGGGCTCCGTCAGCGTAGTGATAGGTTAAGGCCGTAGGTGGTCGGGCCTTTAGAGCATCTCGCTTACTGTCTAGGTCCACCGTCCTACGCCCTTCGAAATCATCAACCTGCGATTGCACCAACCGCCTCTCGAACGATAGTACTTCGCGTAACTCGACGCACGAGGGCGCGGCTGGCCGAGAGCCTGGCTGAGAGCGCGAAAGGGTGTTGCCGGGTTTGCGGCAGTCAGCACGCGGCAGAAAGCTGCAAGTTTAAAATGTATGTTTGTCGAGTCTGCAATAAGGAAGGTCATTTGAAACGCGTATGTCCTCATGTAAAAAACAGCTCAGCAGGGGTACACTATCTGGGAAGCAAGGACTTCCACATGAACTCTTCCAGCGATAGTGACGAGGTAAATAATTATTCTATGGATGCACAGCGTTTAAAAAAATATAAACCGTACTTTATAAATGTTGGTGTGAATAGCACCAACATCATCGCATTTAGTCGTTATTATTAGAAATTAAGTACTTATAGTAAGGATTGCCGTTCGAATCGACGAAATAATATCAACCAAGTCTTACCGGCGTACGCCATTGTAATTGTTTGCAAAACGACGCCGCTATTTGTTTTCGATTAAAATACATATTATTGATATCAAAGAGGGATATAATAAGATAGAGCGGTACTGTCATAGTAAATTTTGTAATCACAGAAAATTCACTGCCATCTATTACACACACTTTAAAACTAAAAAAAAACCGGCCAAGTGCGAGTCGGACTCGCGCACGAAGGGTTCCGTACCATTACAAAAAAAAAACAGCAAAAAAATCACGTTTGTTGTATGGGAGCCCCATTTAAATATTTATATTATTCTGTTTTTAGTATTTGTTGTTATAGCGGCAACAGAAATACATCATCTGTGAAAATTTCAACTGTCTAGCTATCACGGTTCATGAGATACAGCCTGGTGACAGACAGACGGATGGACAGACGGACAGCGGAGTCCGCAGCGGAGTAATAGGGTCCCGTTTTTACCCTTTGGGTACGGAACCCTAAAAATGAAGATTTATAAAAATACGATAAAATGTATTCAAATATGGATGAATGTTTTTTTATTTGCATTAATTATTTTAATGTCGTTTGACCCTTGTCGTTTCACTGATATGCGTTAAAATTGTTAAATAACAAACGAAACCGTCAACGCGCTCTATACGAGAGTAGGCCAAAGGTAGTGGCGCCATCTGATCGAGAATCAAATTTTCGTGATTTTCGAGGCACGTTTTTTCCTTAGACTGTATCCATCTATTTTGAAGTTATATCTATCTGATGATATCTAACAATCACTTTCATGCAATGTAAAATTATGAATTATGAATCATAATTTTATCATGATTGTGTTTTGTTTCGGCGGCTCATAAAAATATTCTTACGATTTACGACATTGCGAAAAGTATAGCGTAGTGGAAATTACAGGTAGCAAGACGTAAGAAATTCTCACTACAGCGTTGCGTTCCCGCCTAGACAGATTAAAAGAAACTGTTAAAGTTACCATAGATTTACTGAACAAAGTCGAAACAGGAGTAGGAGTGCAACAACAAGATTTAATTGCAAACAAAATCGACCTAAAGAGTAAAGTAACTCAATTTCAAGTACAATTAGTTAAATACATAACCCACGTGCCAAACCTACAGAAAGAATTTTATCAAGAATCTGATGAACTACAAATTCTGGCAGAGGACGCTATAACAAAAATGGAGATAGTCGTGAAAATTTATTCGGAGGAGAACAATACCTAAAATAAAACAAAATTACCCAAACTAGACTTAACAAAGTTTAATGGTGACATATTAAAGTGGAACGCATTCTGGGACAGATTCGTGGCCAACGTAGACAATAAAAATATAGCGGATATGGAGAAACTATCATATCTAATAGGGTCGTTGGAGGGACCAGCCTTCAATGGCTTGGAGACAACCAAGCAAAACTACGAAATAGCTACTCTAATTCTTAAGAACAGATTCGGTAAGACAAACAACGTAATAGATGCTCACAACAAAGCACTACAAAACCTTGAAAGGGCCCAATACAAGTCAAAGGTTTTATTCTGTGTTATTGTTTGAAGTTTGTATTTCTATAGAATCTGATGCTCCACTCACTGTATCAGAAACTCCTGAATGTATTCGTAGATTGAAGAGACATTAACCTCGTTCGTAATAATATAAACAAGTTATTTTATTATTTGCATGTTCTATTAATTTTGTGTTTACTCAGGAATGGCGTCAATGTTGGTACCATAAATGAATTCAGCACCCCCGATTTATACGAAAACGTTACCAAACCCGGCCTAGCAGCTTCACTGATGTAGATAATCAAGATAAAAATGAGAGCCCTAAATAAACCTTCAAAAGCGGATATCTCAAAAACTATACAAGATATCAAAAAAAACTTGACATAATAAAACTTGTAACATATTAAATCACTTTTCATTTTGTATAAGTGGCCATGTCGCTCAGACGCATAGTTTCCGAGATATAATATAATCGAAAAACCGAAAAATTTAACCTTCAAACCCCTCTCTTCCCCCCAGCACCAGGGTTACGGTCAGGGACTTTTGATATGTTCATCTCCTATTTAGTCCAAATAAAGCTACGAGGTCAAAAATTGTGTTCCAAGCATTTCCCTATACCTTCTTACTGCTTGGCCTAATGCTTCATTACATATAGCATTTTATTTCTACCAGGTGCACTTCGCTGGTTTTTTGTAGCAAAAGCGCTTCTAGGGACATGCTTTCTAATTTCAGCTTCTTGCTTCTGTTTATGAGGATGAAGTCTTTGACCATGACAGTTTTTTTTTAATATAACAAATTGAAACAATCCTCTATTCCTAAAGGTAGCGAGCAACCAACCAAGAACTGTCAGGGAAAAACTGACTTGAATTGGGAGCTCCAGATGTACTCCTCAAACATTTTTTTAAATATAAAAACAAAAGGCAATCCTTAGGGTTTTTCACTTTTGTATGGAGAAAAAAAATTGACATATTTTTCCTGACTGGTCACCAATCGAGTCTACTTGAACTAAAAACTATATATTCCAAATTTCAAAGGAATCTAATAACGTTTAGGAGTTCATATTGTTTAAGAGTACAAATTGAAAAGGTAGTGAGAATCCCATACATTGCGTGAAAATTAACTATGTTGTAAAATAACAAAATATAATGAACTGATACTAAAATCGAATGAAAAAAACCTTAGTTAGAACATTTATCAAGTAACCAAAATCCAAGTTTACTACTAATTTTAAAACTTACTTATATGTAGAAGGTTCAGTAACATACTACTCTCCACTTTGATGGTAGCCGCTTAAAGCTCTTTTATACCCTCCGCTGTAGAACCTTGGTTATATTATATGAGATTGTCTTGGTTGATGTTGTGCAACCTCTAACCATTTTTTTCTTGCATAACCATTTTTTTCATCAGGGAGAACCAGAATTCAAGCAAAGCCACATGAAAATCGCAAATTCGGAAAAATTTAACACCCTAGCAAAACTGTATTCCAAAGCTAGCAAGCAAACAAGAGCTGTCAGAGTAGAACTGACTCAGAAAGAAGCTCCAAAAGTTCACATTAGTTAGTAAATAATAGATTGTTTATTTAATGTGTGATAATGACATGATTAAACGAACTTACCTGAAGTGAAGTTCAATCCTTATTATATGAAGTATTTAGTCCTAGATAATTTAACAGTGTAGTTCTCCCTTTTCCGCTGCATCATACGCAAGTTTAGAGATACCATTAAAAAAAGTAAAAACGTCATCGCCTGGCAACACTCACTTCGTTTAGAGCCTTAATACAATAAATTGGAAGTAAATCATGACATGATTTACTAGAGGAGGGTGGGAACCTCCCTTATCTAGGACTAAATACTTCATATAATAAGGATTGAACTTCACTTCAGGTAAGTTCGTTTAATCCTGTCATTATATTCGTATTTAGTCCTAGATAATTTAACAGTGTAGATGTTTAGAGGCAAAATTAAAAAATTATTTGCATAAAGGAAATCAAAACTATATTCTTCAAAAACATAACATCATAACTCTTCTAAGACTTCTGTTTAAGTCATGGTCTCATATAAAAAATTAACATGTTAAACAAAACAAAGATACCGAAACATGAAAAACACGGTTTTTATATAGCCTATACAGACTATAAGTCGATATATTAATATTAATTAACATAACAAGGTGGGTCTCACCATAACGTAAGTATTATAAATCTTATTAATATTATAATCTAATCAGACTTCTACAAGATTACAAAAAACTAAGACTTAAACTAACTATTCTGTCTAGCCTCAGAATCACAGACTGCTCGTGCAAATGCACTTTGTTCATCATTTATCAGGGGCCTGTTATAATATCTAGCGAAAGTAAGAGATCTGCTAGACCATCCAACGGCCTTCAAAATACTGTCTATGGGAAGTCCTGATCTATATGCTCTTGAAGAAGCGGCGTGGCGTGTTGAATGAGATGAAAATACAGATACATTGATACCACTCTCTTTCATAACTGACTTGATCCACCTGCTAATAGTTTGTGTGGAAGCTACTTTATAAGGCCTTTTAAATGTAAGAAATAAATGAGAATCATTTCCCCTATATTCTCGTGTCACTTCTAAGTAATGTAAGAGAGTCTTAACAGGACAAATTCATTATTTAAAGACGGTAAGGATAATTTTGACATAAATCTATTAGGAGCTGAAGTTTTTTGTAAATCTGTAAGAGTGATTTCTACACCAGAATCATTTATTTTTATATTGTTAGTTTTGATTAAAAATAAAGTTTGCACACGTTGCCCAGTGGTGAGTGCTAGGAGCATGACAGTCTTCAAAGTAATTTGTCTTAAATCTAAATTTTCTAAGGGATACCAGCATCTTATATAAGAAAGTACTATAGCTGGGTCCCAAGTACTAGAGTATTTGGGTATACTTGGTCGTAATTTAAAAACTCCTTTAAACCAGCGTTTTATCCTATCATCTGTGCCTACGTGACTACCTATGACAAAAGACAATGCTGACCTATGGCAATTTAACGTTTGATATGAAGCACCTTTATCAAAAATAATTGTTAAATAATCTAATATCTTTGGTATTGAGGCACTTAAAACATCATCCTTAGAGGTGATACAAAAATGCCACCACTGACGAAGGCAAGAGTCATACTGTTTAATACTATTTTTAGATAAAGAGGCAATCATTATCTCAATTGCCTTGTTAGGTAACATTCTCCTCTTCATTGCCTCCCTGACAATATGCAAGCCCCCAGGGTAAGGTGCTGGTGTAAGGGGTGTGTTGATCTGGAAGGAGATGTTAACAGTTTTTTATCTGGACCAAATGTAATAATTTCAGATATTGCTAGTGACCTAAGTAAGTGGTACCAGGATTGTGTAGGCCACATAGGGAACACCACTATACCTGTGGCCTTGTCAGTAATTATTTTTCGTAACACCTTTAATAACAAAGAGAAGAGAGGAAATGCATAAAAGTAATCGGACCATTTTACAGTAAAGGCGTCAATATTCCATGCAAAGGGGTCACGGTGCCAAGATACATACTTAGTACATTTATTGTTGAAACGTGAAGCAAACAGGTCAATTACTGGGACACCCAGAGAATCAGTTATACTGCGAAACACTGATAGTGATAACTCCCATTCTTTGTCCTCATTAGGTGAACAACGAGATTGATAATCTGCCTCAAAGTTGTCCTTTGATTTTATGTAGGATGCATATATCCATAAGTCCCTTGCCTCACACCACTGCCATATCTGTTTCGCCAGGTTATTTAATTGAGGAAACTGTACTGAACCCATTCTATTTATATATGAAATTGCAGTGGTGTTGTCGATTCTCAATAAGATTTCGCAGTTTCTGGAGTTGTTAGCGAAGCATCTCAATGCAAAAAATGCTGCTAACAACTCCAGATAGTTGATATGATTCTCGTTTTCCTCCACAGACCAAGCCCCCTTTGCACTTTTCCCATTACAAACAGAACCCCATCCAGATAATGAGGCATCACTATAAAATCTCCAATAAAAAATTGTATTGCTTAATAACACAGCATCTATGCATTATGTTTTGTCTCCACCACCTCAGATCCTGTTTTGCTTCCTCACTTACAGCCATATTACCATCATAGTTTCCCCCCGAACGTTCCAAAGCAATAAATTTATCCCTCTCTAGGTTTTTTGTATACATAAAACCATAGGAGATAGCCATGCATACAGAGACTAAATTGCCTAACATCTTTGCAAATTCCCTAATTGTGCACTGATGTATTATTAGAAATTTGTTTGTAATGGATAATATTTTTTCACGTTTTTTATCCGAGGGACTTAGAGTCAAGTTAAGTGAATTTACTTTAAAACCTAAAAACTCTATGATATTGGAAGGAACGAGGTTACTCTTTTCTTCATTGATTACAAACCCTAGACAAACTAAAATATTTTTTATAACATGAACATTATTATGACACTCATCATATGAGGATCCAAAACATATAATGTCATCTAAATATATCACTACTCTTATGCTTTTCTCTCTTAAATATCCTATAATTGGTTTTAAAAGTTTGGTGAAAACATATGGGGCCGAACTTAACCCAAAAGCTAAACAGTTGTATTCATATAATGTGTCATTAAATTTAAATCTTAAAAATCTCTTGTGGTCAGAGTCAATGGGGCACATATAGTAAGCATGCTTAAGGTCAATTGTGCACATAAAATCACCCTTTGTTAATAACTTGCATACCGTTCTAATGTCTTCTAACTTAAAATGATGATCACCTACAAACCTATTTAGCTTTTTTAAATTTAATATGAATCTATGTGAGCCATCTTTTTTAGGAATAGTGAAAATACTGGATAAAAATTGTATAGGCTCATTTTCACACACTGATATTGCCCCAAGATTTAACAGTTCCTCAATTTCCTTCAAAATAATTTGTTTATCAGCCTGATTAAAATTATTATTCTGAGGCAAATTATTTTGAAAAGGTTGACTTATAAAGGGGATTTTATATCCTCTTATCCAGCTCAAAATGACAGGATCTTGGGTTATATTACACCAACATTTATAGAAATAAAAAAGTCTGCCTGCGAAAGGTACCTTTAAGGATATTTGGCACGGCCTCTCGCTGATGGTCCCATTGGTCTGATGTTCAGGGGCTTGAAGGGCTGGCGAGGAGCATTGTATCGATGAGCCCCTCGATATGACCCTCTCATTGGGTGGACTTGATAGGTTGGGTGCAGACGCCGAGGGGTCTGATGAAAGTTTTTTGGAGTGTGCGGGTTCTTTGCAGTATGGGCTGGCTTGGGCTTTATTATATTCGCAGCCCGCTTCATAGCAGAGTAAGACTTTACTGAGATGTCCAGACCAGAGTACAGGAACTCTCCTCTCTTATTATCTTTCAGGGATTCTACTAAGTTCTTATCCAAAAATGGATTAACCAACCTTCTTCTTATTTCAGTATATTGACAATGTAAGTGGCACAGAATGCGTGAGATATCAGTCAGCTTCTTAATAACATTGTATTTGTTAAAATCTTGCTTTGACATTGTGTTAACAACGGAACAAATACTTCCAATAGCCGAACCCAATTCCTGTTGTCTTTCTTCCAACAGCTTATCCCGTACTCTTGACGGGTTATTCATAACTCCAATGAGCTCTGTATTAAGTTTAGGGGCATCCAGGAGCTTGCAATTGCTTGGAATTAGCAGGGTTTCCAGACGCTTCTCCTTATTTTGTTTGGATATTCCCTCTAGCAGGATTTTGTTAACCGTATTAAAGATCTCCTTGTGAATCTCATCTCCATATTGTCTGACTCCTCCTGCAGACTCCCCTAATGCCGACAAAAACTCACTGTCAAGTTCCGAGTTCAGATCCTGGGCCTCGCCCATATCTGTGTCAGGCTCTTGGGCCTCGCCGAACTCTGAGTCGGCCTCCTGGATTTCGTTTATATTTTCATCTTGGGCCACGCCCAAGTCTACATTGTTTTCATTATGATCCAGCTCCTCTTGCTGGTCCATTACCTCGGGGTCTAGCTCCTGGTGTTGAGCTAAAAAATATAACATTTCTATAATATTTTTAACTTTATCCCACGGATAAAGGCAGTCCCGTCACACGGGAGTGCAAATATTCACCTCTTAAAAATCTTTATCGCACCGATAAAGCACATGGCGTCACACGACATGCGAATAAGTGAGGTTATGAAAATTCTTTGATTATTTGTAATATATATATATCTACGTACAAATATCCCCACGGGACCATTGTACATTATTTAAATTGTTGTAATAAACCCTAAAGCACTAGAATTCATAAAGGCTGACTGATTTAGCCATAAGTACTTACCATTAGTCTCGCGACTCTCGCGGTATTTCGCGAGCCTCTTTTCCAATCTATCAATCTTATGTTGAATATCTTCATTTTTTCTTTTAGGCATGGTTTTTCTTATCAGAACAAACAGGATAAACCAAAATTTTTTAAATTGAAATCGTAGAATTGTATCACGACGCGTTGTGCGCAAAAGGAAAAGTGAGTGTTGCCAGGCGATGACGTTTTTACTTTTTTTAATGGTATCTCTAAACTTGCGTATGATGCAGCGGAAAAGGGAGAACTACACTGTTAAATTATCTAGGACTAAATACGAATATAATTAGTGGCAGATGTCAAGTTAAAAATATTGTGACCAAATGCATTACTTGTGCTAAAATGAAATTCAAGGCTGCTCAAGAATTGGGTTCGCTGCAAGCTCAATTAACAAATGTCATTTTCCACAGTTACCGCAGGAGCTAATGACTAAAATTGACATGGCAAACGATTCCAACATACGTAAAGGACTTAAAGGATCTGGAATATATCCTTTCAATCCCTCAAAAGTGACAATGAAAATACCAACAGTGCAAGAAGAAAATAATCTCCATTTTGATGCCAGTGTGGCCTTATGGCCTAGCCTATACAAAGTAATCTTACCACTACACAACCTAACATAAATAGTTCATAAACTAAATTGCGCCATTTACATATTAATAAAGTAAATCTATAATAAATAATATTTTATACAAGCATCAACGTTCAACGCCGCAAAATCAATATACGCATCGCGTAGTATATGTATGCATAGCGCGCCGCGCCGCACGCGCTGTTGCCTGTTGAACGAAAGCCTAACCACTAACCAGTCGATACTCGCTCGTCACGACGCCATCACGCGGCTCGCCTGCACTCGCGCGTCGTATTTTTAGATTTACGTTCGATATAACATAACTTACTGTAATTGTTATTGTGTATGCTAACATTACTAAACTGTGTGCTTGCGAATCAAGTAAAACTAACTAGTGTGTGATATAGACTAACCTATAAGCCTAAAACTGACTTGTATAATTAATCCGGTGGTTGTGTTTATACCTACATAGACTTACCTATCCTGTGCAGCGCCTTCTATTTTAAAATTGGGTTAATTCTAAACTGTAAACAATAGTGACATTTTCTGTGTGTTTCTTTTCGTGCCTGCATATTTAATTAAAAAAAGAATTAATAAATAAAGCAGTGCTCTCAATCATAATCATCAATCATACAGAAGATCCTGCCATACGCATAATACTCCTTCATAAAACCCATACCAGCTTTCTTGAGTTCTTACAGCGAAACAGAAGATCACAACCGATAAAAACAGGCCAAAATAGCAAACTTACAGTCGTACCTGGTACCTGGTAAATCGATATCATATGAAGAAGCAGAAGAGCTTAAAATATGAAGAAGGACGCAAAAATAACTAAACAAAAAAAGAAAATTGACTCAAATTTACCAGGACACACAACACGATACACGCAGTGTATTGTGACAATGTAGTGTCTGTGTGTCGTGGGAAATTTGTGCATAATGGCCAAGTCCTCATAGAGTTGGTATGTAACTTTACCTCGAACAGAGACTTCATCAACTTATAGTAGTAAGGGTATTACAGCTTCTGCGGCACTTGGCGGCATCCTGCGGAGCAGATTTTTTTAGGGTTTTATGATCGTTTTTTTGCTCTATCCTTAATAGATATATGCTTACAGCTTCTGCGGCGGCTATTATTTGTGTCGTGTGGATTTTTTCTCATGGAGAAAATAAAGGCGCATGTCTTGTGACCGCCCATTTTTTTGCTTTGACAGGTGTGTGATTCCGTCGTTAACGATTTATTTTATTAAGGTCAAAGTTTTTGCTATGTGGCTTCCCACGTCGTAATAATTACATTTTGTGGAATGCAATATATATTATAAAGTTATGTGACATGGGTTGTGAGAACTAAAAAACATTTTTCGAAAACCAATAAAATATCATTTATTATTACGAAATGCCATGGTCCTGTATTTTATTGTATATTTAATTATAGAGCATTTTAAAAACTGATCGGATACAAACACGTTACAACGTGTCGTATGATGCAACGCACAGGTGCTTGTTTTATTTAATAGGTTTTTTTGTTATAGAAAACCAATAAAATATTATTAATTATTACAAAATGTCATAGTCTCATATTTTATTGCGTATTCAATTAAGTATAGAACATTTTAAATAACTGATCGGATACAAACACGTTGCAACCTGTCGAATCATGCAACGCACAGGTGTCTGTTTTATTTAATAGGTTTTTGTCTTATCCGCGACGTATATATGTGAGTGTGTGTGTGTTGTTCAATAAAAGGAGAGATCAAATCGATGGAACCGTCATTCGTTCAAACGTGTTTGTCTGAAAACAGTGTTAAGTGTTAAAAGTAGTTTAAAGTACCGCAGTACGAGTAGGTACTCTTCATAATTAGTGTTCATTTTGAAAATCTTTCTACAACTTGCAGTGAATTAAAATGGAGGTAAGCTGAACATTAACTGACTGTTTATAAACAATCATTATCTACCTGTTTCCATTTGTGGCAAGTTCTCACAATTGTTTTTATTTTGTTTTAGATTTCAAACGAGAATTCTCTAGAGTGCACTTTCAAAAATTATTATTATGGCAATTTGAGTGATAATGATGAAACTGAAGTTTCAAAGCCACTTAAAATCCGAACCCAGAAACGAGCCAACAATATTGATGCATTTTTCGAAAAGCCTAAAAAGAAACAAGCTGCAGAATATTCGTCTACTGTTGCCCAGTTGACAAATGGAGGTACAAATTATATATCTTCACGTATAGATGACGTTTCAAAGGCCACCCATCTAATTAAAATTGACGTCTATGACATGAAAAAATTGCGAGGCATCCCAAACGATCAGCACTGGAAATTTGCGAATACTAGGATCAAATACTACACGCAGACTGAAGATGATGAGCATTATTCCAACACACAAGAATTAGTTTACAATATTACTAAACATATTGCAACTAAAAACGACTGTAAGAAATATTTCATCGAAGCAAAGCCATTTAAATAAATCATCCCTTACTCCGCCCCCACATAGAGTCCCCCGCCAACGAACAAACGATTTTTGGGCATATATATAGCTACTCAACGCAAAGGAAACCATACCGTATCAGCACCCGTGGAAGTGAAACTACGAGTAAAAAATGGATCTACAAAACTCGCTATACGACGATGACCTCTATGAACGGTGTGAAGACGTTTCAGATCTCAACAAGTCAGTTTTTGATAATGAACTCTATGAACGTTGTTTGGAAGCCGAGAATCAGCAGCAAAATTTGTGAGTAATTTTTGAGTGTAACATGTTTAACCAGTTTTACTTTAATTACTGTTTAGTAGTGGGGAGATGAATCGAATATAAATAAAATCCCAAACAATCTGCCTCATTTAATAAGCATTCACCATCGTGATGGATTTTACTAGCGAAGACATTAAAATGTTTAGCAAATCAGTGTTATTGGCTAGTTTTCATAAATATTTAAGATTGTGGTTTATCAGTGGAAAACTTGATCCGAGTATAGCTCACGATCATGATTTTAAACCCTTTATCACCCCTTGTAGTGGGCATGTAAATGTTAAACGATCATCGATTTTACCTTATGATGAGATAGATGGTGTATTAACCATGGAAGCGTATTGTTCTCTTTGCCAGTCAAATTTAATGTCAGGTATTACGGTACAAGTGAATTTTCGTACTATATATTTTTTTAAATCCATTCTTGTACATATGTATTTTAATCTATTCTTTTTTCTTATTTTTAGATGCGTAACACGCGGAATAAAAAGAAAACATATGTCAGAAGAAACCATTCAACCATGTGATTCGTCAAGCCAGCATCCAGCAGCTGCCATGGAGCCACAACCATCAACTTCTCGAATAGCTGCATCATCATCATCAACTCCTGTCATCGTTGATACCGTCGAATGTAAAACCTGCAAACAGAACGTTTCGAACGCCCAGCATTTAAGAAGTAATGTTCATAAAAATAATAGTTTAAAATTTCAGCATTCTTATCCCAATGTTGAACTTATTGAAACTGCATTTGGGAATAGATTATTAACTTATAGAATACCAAATCCGGAAAAAACTAACCTTGAGTTTGAGACACCAGAACTTTTTTTTGAGAGTATTAAAACATCTTTAAATAGTTTAATAGATGACTGCATTCAACAGCTAACCATTTTCAAGATTAGTTTTATATTACACGCAGAGTTCATACAAGAATCTAAAGGAATCAACAATTATTTCGATTTTAATATTTTGAGTTGGACTATTTGTAAAGGTGATAACAGAGAAGAATTTTTAGAAAATTTCAAAAACACAAATAAAATTTCAAACTTTGAAAAAAAAGACAGCGGATGGAGTCTTAAAGACATAAAATACTTAGACATGAACGTTAACCAATTTAATCCATTACGCGGTTCTTCATATGTTGATTTACCACATGATATTAAAACAAAAAAAGCAATAATCAACGTCCAAAACCATGACCACGAGTGTTTGAAATGGGCGATTCTTTCAGCGCTGTATCCGGTTAGGAACAGTTCACAGAGAGTGTCGTCCTATATTACTCATCGTAACAAATTAAAATTTTCAAACATACCATTTCCAGTTAAACTTACATATGTTCATAAAGTTGAAAAATTAAATGATATAAGCATTAATGTTTTCGGATTACAATATAATGAAAATTCCAAATCACATGAAGTAAACGGTCCACTTTACTTTACCAAATGTCGTAAGTCAACACATATTAATTTACTTTACATATCTAATGGTAGCCAGGGACATTACTGTTATATAAAAAATCTATCTCGATTAGTAAGCCGACAGATTTCAACAACCAATTATAGCTTTCACATTTGTGATGGGTGTTTATTAGCATTTTACTCAAATGAACAACTAACTAATCATCAAAAAAATGATTGTTGTCACCTTGTTGTTTAACTCCCAAATCATGATAAGAATTATAAAGATTGGTTTGGTAAAGAAATTTCAAACCATAACATTTTTTTTGATAAATATCACCGTAAGCTTAAATTACCGTTTGTTGTTTACGCAGATTTTGAGGCATTTTTAAATCCCATATCGTCTTGTGATCCTAACATTCCTAACAAATCAAAACCAAACAAAAAGAAAGAATCAAAATCGTACACAAAAAACGTTCAACAACATGAAGTGTACAGTTTTGGTTATTTTATAAAGTGTTCATTTGATGATAGTCTTTCACGCTATCGATCATATACAGGCCCAGATTGTGCTAAAGTATTTATGGAGACTCTTTATAATGATTTAACAAAATTAATAAAATATATTTGCTTTCGAAAACCCATTCGATTAAATCAGAGCGATTTGAACAAAATTGGAGAAGCTAATAATAAGTGTTTTGTATGTAATAAGACGTTAGAATCTGAAAGCGTTTTCAGTTATGATTGGACCACAGGAAAATTCCATGGAGTGACACATAAGGCTTGTAATAATAAATTCAAACCTCCCTCATTCGTGCCAGTATTTTTCCATAATCTAAGTAATTACGACGCACATTTTATTGTAAAAGCATTGAATTTCCGTAAAGGGCCCATCGAGATTATACCTCAAAATAAAGAAAAATATATTTCATTTAGCAAAGAACTTAAATTTGATGGAAAATGTTTATCACTTAGATTTGTTGATTCCTTTAGGTTCATGTCGAGTAGTTTAGATAAATTAGCCCGAAACCTTCGGGAACACCAATTCCATGAATTAAGGAAACAATACCCTAGATGCGAAGATTTTAAACTTCTGAAGCAAAAGGGTATATTTCCATACGAGTTTATGAAATCTAGTAAATCTCTTGAAGCGTCATCGTTGCCTAAAATAAGTGATTTTTACAGTGCCTTAACAGATAGCTGTATAACAGATGAGGATTATCAACATGCACAAAACGTATGGACCCATTTCAACTGTAAAACAATGTTGGATTATTCTAACTTGTATTTAAAAACAGATGTCCTCCTATTAACCGATGTCTTTGAAAATTTTCGTTCAGTGTGTCTTGATACATACAGCTTGGACCCAGCTCATTATTTTACAGCTCCTGGTCTCAGCTGGGATGCTATGCTAAAAATGACTGGGATACAACTTGAACTTTTAACAGATTTCGATAAAATTTCGTTTGTTAAAAAAGGGCTTCGAGGTGGTATATCACAATGCAGTAATCGTTATGCTAAGTCAAATAATTATTATATGTCAGACTTTGACTCAAATGAACCGTCATCTTATCTTATCTACCTCGATGCTAATAACTTGTATGGTTGGGCGATGTCGCAACGTCTTCCTGTTGGTGAATTTGAATGGGTTGACCCAGCTATGGACTTTAAACTCTCAAACGATGCTGATTATGGGTACATTTTAGAAGTCGATTTGGAATATCCAGATTCATTACATGATTCTCACTCAGATTTACCATTTTGTGCTGAGCACATAATAGATAAAAGTAAACAAAAAAAATTGATTCCAAATTTGAAAAACAAAATAAAATACATTATACACTATAGGAATCTTATACAATGTTTAGACAATGGATTAAATTTAACAAAAGTCCATAGAATCTTAAAATTTAAACAAACCAATTGGCTCAAAAAGTATATTGATTTGAACACTACGTTAAGGACATCTGCAGAAACCGAATTCGAAAAGGACTTCTACAAGTTAATGAACAATGCAGTTTTTGGAAAAACGATGGAAAATATTGAGAAAAGAGTGGATGTGTATTTGCTTTCACAGTGGGAAAGTAAAGATCATATCAAAGGAATCGAAAGCTATATCGCTCGTCCTGAATTCCACAGTATTTCTATTTTTTCTGAAAGCTTAGCTGCAGTACAGTTAAAGAAAACTAGTCTACTATACAACAAGCCTATATACTTAGGATTTTGTATATTAGACTTGTCAAAAACTTTAATGTATGACTTCCATTATGGATATATGCAACAAAAATTCGGGAATAATGTTAAATTGTTATATACAGATACAGACAGTTTTATTTATCAAATTTTTACAGAAGATTTCTATTCTGATATAAGAAATGACTTGAAAAAATATTTTGATACATCTGACTATGACCCCAATAATATTTACGGTTTTCCATGTATAAATAAAAAAAATTAGGATATTTCAAAGACGAAAATAAAGGTAAAATTTTGAAAGAATCTGTGGGTTTAAGATCTAAAATGTACGCATTGAATGTTGAGGAAAAAATAGTGGCCAAGGCTAAAGGTGTAAATAAATGTGTGACTAAGAAATTTAAGTTGCAAGACTACAAAGATTGTCTATATGAAAAGAAAGATTTATTATCAGAAATGCACAGATTTCGATCGATAAAACATGTAATATTTACACAGAAAATCAATAAAATTTCGTTATCTTATTCAGACACGAAAAGATATCTTTGTCAAGAATCATTTGACACCTTAGCTTGGGGCCACTATAAGTTGAAGTAGCGAAATAAAGGGGGGGGGGGATATAATGTATTTAGTTTTAATATTAAGTGAATTTTGTAATAAAACATAAAAAAGGTATGTTTTAAACAATAAGATATAATATAAGAGATCTATTTTTACGATGGAAATTGTATGTATATTTTTTTGTGTATCAGTATTTTTCGACAATTATAAATAAATATATTTAAAAAAAGTTTTTGTCTTATTCATAATGTAGTAAACAATTTTAAATAAATATGCATTTTTGTGTGCAAGAAGGTGCGCATGTATATATATATATACATAATCTTATGATTGAATTTTATTTTCTTGACGGTCTTTAAAGGAGAAAGACCGTTTTCTGTAATGTATCATTTTATCCATCCATTTACAGCTATTATTGCTGGTCCAAGCGGTTGTGGGAAATCAAACTTTGTCACTAACTTTCTGAAAAATGTAGGAAAAATGTGTAATACAGAATTCACTCAAGTGCTGTGGTGCTATGATGAAATGCAACCACTATATAATTTAAATGGTATCGATTATATTCAAGGTATTCCCGATTTAAGTTTGTTTGATGGGAAGCAACCTAAACTACTTATAATAGATGATTTAATGAGAGAATCAGATGGACGTATTGTTGATATTTTTACTAAAGGTAGCCATCACAGAAATTTAAGCGTTTTCTATAAAACTCAAAATCTATTTCATCAAGGGAGAGGACAACGTGACATATCTTTGAACACAACATACATTGTTTACTTTAAAAATCCTAGAGACAAAACTCAAATACGGTATTTGTCTCGACAAGTTTATCCTGAAAATACTAAATTTGTTGAAGAAGCCTACAAAGATGCAACAACGCCAGCCCATGGATACCTGATGATCGATTTGAAACAAAGCACTGATGATATATGTCGTTTGAAAACTAAGTTATTTCCATTTGACAAATGTTGTACAGTATATATTCCGAAAAAAGGGTTTAAATATGTAAGTAATCATTCTGTTCTTGTCAGTTCTAAATGATGCCTGATAGAGTAACCACACATCAACATTTACTTAAAGCTCTACATACGCTAAAACCAAAATATCGTAAAGCTTTACTTAAAGCATGTGACGAAGATGAAATAAATATTATTTGTGAGTGCATTTACAACGTTTTAAGGGGAAAAGTTCCATTAGACAATACAGAAAAGATCAAGTTACATAAACATAAAAATATATTACGGAAATTAGTTTCTAAGGGTAAACAAAAATTAAGGAAGACTATTATAATTCAAAAGGGTGGTGCGTTTTTACCAATTATACTAGGTGCTGTTTTAAGTAGCTTACTGAGCTCATTAACATAATTAAAATGGAGAACACGAAGAAAATGATTCTAGTAGAACCAGATTTCATTGAGAAGCTTAAACACAATGACAATGCACCTTTGAATTCATTATCTCGCTTAGACGCAGACATGCAAAAGATATTGAAAAGTAAAATGGGAGATCGTGAAAAATGGGCATTATATTCCCAAACACTGCAACGTTTTTTGCATTTTACAGAAACAGATCGGAAACCGTTCAAGCTACCTATTATTCTTGATGATATAAAAAAAGTTCATGAAGACTATGATAAGTATATGGATAAATCTATGGTTAAAAAAGATGAAACTGATTATAATGTGACATTACCAAATGCTAATCCATACGAATATGACGCTACTAGTACTCCTTTAACTCGCACTTACCCTGAACAGTTTACTCCATCTCACATCGTAAATTTAATTCCAAAAAGTTACCAAAAAAAAGGTCGCTCCCTGCTTGATTCTATTTTAAAAAATAAACCGAAGATTTGGTGGAAAGAAGGAGGGGAAATCGTAGTGAATAATCAAGTAATTCCAGAAAGTAATATAACTGATTTGATAAGTGACACCGTGAGACCTCTCAAACGAAAAATAAAACCCACTGGCTGGAAAGAATTTGCTTCAGTGTTAAATGACATTGGAGTTCCCGCATCTTGCATAGGCAATCAATCTAATCTAGAATATATAAATAATCTTCATCCTAACAAGGCTCAAGATTCACCAATATATAAAAACACAAGATCAACATCGACTCAAGTAAAAGGAGCCTCTACACCAATTTCACGCAAAACTCCTGAAGTGTCAAAAAAGAAAATAGATTGGGAGAGATGGACCCCTTATTAGATATCAACAGGATTTACTATGATGTTTCTAATCCAGCTGGCTACAGCAGTATTGACAAATTAGCTAAAGCAATGCATGGTCAAATGGACAAAGATGAGGTAAAAAACTGGTTACGGTCTCAGGAAACCTATACGTTACATAGACCAGTTCAAAGGCGTTTTACACGAAACAAATACATTCTTTCCAATTATAATGAACTTTGGCAAGTAGATTTAAGTGATATGCGTACATATAGTAAATATAATGATGGATTTAAATACATTATTTGTGTTATTGATGTCTTTAGTAAGTATGCTTTTGCTAGATCCATGAAAAAGAAGGATTCAGAAACAGTTAAGCAATGTTTTGATGACATATTTATCGAAGCTAGAGCAACTCCGCGTCACATTCAATCTGATAAAGGGACTGAATTCGTTTCCAAAGAAGTAAGGAACTATTTTAAAAGTAAAAACATAAACTACTATACAACGAATAATCCTGACATTAAGGCAAGTATTGTAGAACGATTTCAAAGAACATTAAAAATGAAAATGTGGCGCTATTTTACACACAAAAATACTTATAAATACATTGACATTTTACAAGATCTCCTTTATTCATATAATCATAGTTATCATTCTAGTATTAAAATGTGTCCGATAGATGTCAATTTTAACAACATTATGACTGTATGGACTAATTTATACGATACGCCAAGAAATAGATTAAAAAGTAATTATACTTCCAGTTTCAATGTTGGTGATCATGTCAGAATAACTAAATATAAACACATATTTCAAAAAGGTTACGAAACCAATTGGAGCGATGAAATCTTTGTTATCGAATCAATAATAAAAAGATCCCCTCATTTTGTTTATACCTTAAAGGACTTACAAGATGAACCAATCACAGGCACTTTATATTCTAAAGAGTTACAAAAAGTTACTTATAGCCCCACCATGACATGTAAAATAGATAAAATAATACGTTCGAGACGAGTTGGTAACAGAAAGGAGGTGCTTGTGAAGTGGAAAGGTTATCCAAATAAATTCAATAGTTGGATATCTGCGTCGAGTTTAGAAGAAATATGAGTGATGATAGTTTCTATTTAACTTTGTTGAGCAACAGCTCAATACAGTATTACCCCGAAAATACAACAGCAAACTTTCTCACCAAACTCCCAAAGACAATAAAATTAGAAGGAGAATGGGTTGTCGGATTAGTGGAGTTTCATTACCCGTGTTCCTTGTACAACGTGCAGGAACATGAAAACGTGGTGTATGTAAAAAAGAACGTATTATTACAAAATGAAAAATTACCTGTTTCCGTTGAATATAAGTCCCATATACCGGCTACGACATATGACGACATGGATCACTTTCTATCTGCCTTTAATGAAAACTCATTATTGAAGAACAAGGTGAAATTTAGCTATGACAGAATATCGAAAGTTATCAAGGTGACTTCTTTGCATAAAGAAATAGTTTCGGTACATGCAACACCAATACTAATAATAATAATAATAATAATAAAAAAAAAAAAAAAAACCGCTCTGACAATGACAGACGTCTCGTAAAATTTTTATTGCTTTAAATATATTTTTATACGTTTTTATTGCAAATTTATTGTGTATTTTACCATCAAGTGCATGTGGAATCTACGTAATATGTGGAATCGTGAAAGAAATGCGGCTGAAATGCATAGCACGAAAATCAATACTCACGCCACTGACATTTGCATGACATAAATCGTAATGTAACAGTAACACGATAAATAAACGTAAATAACGTAATATAATGATTACGAGGAGTCGAACACGTGCAGCGGATTCGACAAGCGCACGACCACCACCCCCGCCCGCCTCGTCCAGTTCCTCGTCAACATCGTCGTCAGGCGACGAGTTTGCAACGGCGCCTGACACAGACGGGTCCAGTGACGAGAGCGGGCCGCCGCCGCCGCCGCCGCCACGACCACCTGCGCGACGAGGGCGGCCACCGCTGCCGGCACGCTTGGGGCCTGCGGGACATCCTGCCCCGCCCACGGCTCCCGCTGCCGGTGGTGTAGTGCGTCGCATGCGATGGTCTCAATCCATGAATGAGAACGTCATGCGCGCCTACTATGGGGCTACAGAGGGGGGAACTAATCTATCCGCGTATCGTGTCCGGATGCTTCCTCTGTTTCAGACTCTTGAACCGACCATCGACGTGACTGCGCAACGACTATCGGATCCAGGTGCGTGTCATTCAGCGGCTAAAGCGGTTGGATGACTCGACACTTGATCGGCTTCGCCTGGAGGCTCTCTCTGCTCGCGCGGCCTCCACCTCGGCGCGGGACCCGCCCGCCACGTCGCCGGATCCGGTGCCGGCACCCGACCAGGCACCGGGGGCGCCGCGGGTGGATCTCAATGCCGACGAGGAGGAGTTCGCGCAGAGTGTGAGTAGTACAGCCAATGAGCAACTGAGGAGGACTCTGGAGGAGGCAATTACGCAGTATCGCTCCGCACCCGACACTAGGCCACGATTACCACGTTTACCTATGAATAGACGCAATCTAGCGATAATGGGAGCCCTAAACGCTTTGCTAGAGCCATATCTGCGGACTAGTAAAGATTTAGAAGATACGCACTCGATCATGTACTGCGGAGCCATCGCGGCGTGCCGTGTTGCTCGAGTCAAGTTTCCGGACGCTGAACGTGCAACTAGGACCGCCGGAGGTGTCCCTGCATGGCAAGCGCGGATCGAGCGACGTATCAGCTCGTTTAGGACTCTCATTGCAAAGCTGATCTGCTTTAGGGGGGGCAATAATCGCCCTCGAGTAATGCGCTTTGTGAACCAGGCGTTCGCGGGGACGGATATCAGGCCCCGCGACTACATGGCCAATGTTACAGAGCGCGTCGACTTTCTAAAGCAGAAAGTCTATGCATGGGCAAACCGTATTCGCCGCTACAGAGAGCGTGTGGATCGATTCCAGCAGAATCGTCTTTTCCAGAGTGACCAAAGGAAGGTGTACCGAAGGTGGGAGGAAACCAACCTTCGCGCGTCCGACACGCAGCCGCCGGATGCTACTGTCATGACTGACTTCTGGCGTAGCATCTGGTCGGTGCCTGTCGGACACACCGAGGGGAGTTGGATGAATGTTGTTGAGCATGAGTGCGAGTCTATCGAACCTATGGGGGCAGTCACCATCAGCCCCGATGACATAAGTTGTGCCATCCGCACGGCCCAGAACTGGAAAAGTCCTGGGCCTGATGGATTGCACAACTTCTGGCTAAAATGGTTCCGATGCTCGCACTCCTGCTTGGCAGCACAATTTCAACTAGCCCTCGAGCTTGGTTCTCTCCCACCTTCCTTAACAACTGGTGTCACCTTCCTGCTCTACAAGTCCGGTAGTACCACGGAAGCGAAGAACTACAGACCCATCACGTGCTTGCCTACACTCTACAAGCTCCTTACATCCATTTTGAGAGCAAAAATCAACGCGCATATTGTCGCAAACAATATTTTGGCCTCCGCTCAAAATGGATGTAGGGTTGGGTCCCGTGGTACTAAAGAGCTCCTCCTCATAGACATGACCATATGTCAACAAGTTCGGCGGAACAGGGGGGCCCTCTCGGCTGCCTGGATTGACTATAAGAAGGCCTATGATTCGGTGCCTCACTCATGGCTGAGAAGGGTATTGGAGCTGTATAAACTTGATGCAGCTTTAATATCTTTCCTAAGCGCATGTATGAGGCAGTGGATCACAGTTCTTCGTCAACCAGGTGGTGGGGATGACCGCCCTGGCCCGCAGGACTTTATAAGGATCGAGCGAGGAATATTTCAGGGTGACAGTCTGAGTCCCCTGTGGTTCTGCCTAGCTCTGAATCCCCTCAGCACCCTGCTGAAGGATTCAGGGTTAGGTTGCCGGCTTCGGAGAGAGGGTGAAGTCATTTCTCACCTTCTGTACATGGATGACCTCAAACTATTTGCGCCAAATAACCAAGACTTGATGGTGCTACTGAAAACCACAGAAGTTTTCAGTACCGCCATCAGAATGGAGTTTGGTGTCGATAAGTGTGCGGTTATGCATGTACAGCGGGGGAAGGTTGTAAATTCAACAAATTTACAACTTTCTGAGACTATGTCTTTTAGATCTATCTCTGAATCAGAAACCTATAAATACCTTGGTATGTCACAGTCGTTGGGTATTGAGGATGAGGGTATTAGACGGACGGTGAAGGAGCGCTTTTTCAGTCGGCTCACAAAAGTCCTTAACAGTCTTTTGTCAGGAGGCAACAAAGTGCGCGCCTTCAACGCCTGGGTAATGCCCCTACTCATATACTCCTTTGGCATACTAAGGTGGACTCAGACCGAGCTGGATGCCCTGGATCGGAGGGTCCGGCTACTGCTCACCACACACCGTATGTTACACCCACGCTCGTCAGTTATGAGATTGTACATCCCACGGAAGTGTGGAGGCCGAGGCTTCCTAAACGCCAAAGATCTCCACAACCGCGAGGTGTGCAATCTCAGGAATTATTTCCTTAACAACGAGTGTGGGATACATTGTGACGTGGTGGCAGTAGACAGGAAACTCACGCCGCTCTCCTTGGCAAACGAGAACTGGCACAAACCTGTGGTACAAAGTACTGCGGACCGCAGGGCGGTATGGAAGGATAAGCAGCTACACGGGCGGTTCTACAAGGCCCTCACGGGACCCGATGTAGACCTGCTCGCGTCGGTGAACTGGTTACGATTCGGGGACCTCTTCGGAGAAACCGAGGGTTTTGCCTGTGCAATTGCGGACGAAGTTATGATGACGAACAACTATCGGAAATATATCCTGAAGGACGGTACGGTCGACATTTGTCGGGCATGCCGCCGTCCCGGAGAGTCACTCAGGCATATCATTTCCGGTTGTTCTCATCTTGCTAACGGCGAGTACTTGCACAGACATAATCTCGTAGCCAGGATTATTCACCAGCAGCTTGCTCTTCTATATGGCCTTGTGGACCGCGAAGTACCGTACTACAAGTATTTACCTGTGCCAGTTCTCGAGAATGGTCGTGCCACGCTCTATTGGGATCGGTCTATCATCACTGACAGGACTATTGTAGCCAATAAGCCTGACATCGTGCTGATAGATCGAACGCAGCGCCGGGCTGTGCTCGTCGACGTCACCATCCCCCATGATGAGAATCTCGTGAAGGCCGAGAAGGACAAGTCCAGCAAGTACCTAGACCTGTCTCACGAGATAACCGCCATGTGGAATGTTGACTCGACGATCATTGTTCCTATAGTCGTGTCAGCGAACGGTCTCATTGCGAAGAGTCTCGACCAACACCTAGAGAGACTCTCGCTGGGTGGTTGGATCAAGGGTCAGATGCAGAAGGCGGTGATCTTGGACACGGCGCGGATAGTCCGCCGGTTCCTCTCTCTGCGGCCCTGACCACCGGCAGCTTGGGCCTTGCCCCGCTGCCGGCGGTACCCTAGGTTAGGTTTTTTATAATGTGTTTATATATTTTTTGGTAATGTTTTGTAAGTGTTTTTGTATTTTACTTTTATATCCATATTATAAAAACCTAGCCTAAGATGAAAGATAAATAAAGAGAATAATAATAATAAAAAAAAAAAAAAAAAAAAAAAAAAAAATGACGCTGTCAACGTCAGACGCGTTTTTTACAAAATTTTCCTTTTCTTTTTAATCAAATATGTTTTTACTGGCTTTTTCTACATTTTCCTTGTACATTCTTGTGGAAAAGTTACCTCTTCACATTTGCGACACTCGCAAAGGATACGTGACCGCAAAAATGTAACTACATATATGTACAAAACTAGCCGACAAACAATGGTCGAATGATAAAGAGAGAAAATGATCACACGGAGTAAAACGCGTCCACAAGCGTCTACCACAACCAACGCACGTCCACCACCCTCGCCCGCCTCGTCCGTCTCCTCGCAATTGTCGTCGGGCGATGAATTCGCCACCGCGCCCGACACCAGCGAGTCGAGCGACGAGTGCGGGCCGCCGCCGCCGCCGCCGCCACGACCACCTGCGCGACGAGGGCGGCCACCGCTGCCGGCACGCTTGGGGCCTGCGGGACATCCTGCCCCGCCCACGGCTCCCGCTGCCGGTGGTGTAGTGCGTCGCATGCGATGGACTCAATCGATGAATGAGAACGTCATGCGCGCCTACTATGGGGTTACAGAGGGGGGAACCCGACTGTCCGCGTATCGTTCAAGGATGCTGCCTCTGTTTCAGGCACTTGAACCTACCATCACCGTATCGGAGCAGCGACTATCGGACCAGGTGCGTGTCATTCAACGGTTAAAGCGGTTGGATGACGCGACACTTGATCAGCTTCGCCAGGAGGCTCTCTCTGCTCGCGCGGACTCCACCTCGGTACGAGATCTGCCCGCCACATCGCCGGATCCGGTGCCCGCACCCGACCTGGCACCGGGGGCGCCGCGGGTTGATTTTAATACCGACGATGGGGACTGTGCGAGTGTGAGTACTTCTGCTAATGAGCAAGTGAGGAGGACTTTGGAAGAGGCGATTACGCAGTATCGCGCCACAACCATCTCTAGGCCACGACTACCACGTCTGCCTATGAATAGACGCAATCTAGCGCTAGTGGGAGCCCTAAACGCTTTACTAGAGCCACATTTACGGACTAGTAAAGATTTAGAAGATACGCACTCGATCATGTACTGCGGAGCCATCGCGGCGTGCCGTGTTGCTCGAGTCAAGTTACCGGACGCTGAACGTGCACCTAGGACCGCCGGAGGTGTCCCTGCATGGCAAGCGCGGATCGAGCGACGTATCAGCTCGTTTAGGACTCTCATTGCAAAGTTGATCTGCTTTAGGGGGGGCAACAATCGCCCCCGAGTAATGCGCTTTGTGAACCAGGCGTTCGCGGGGACGGATGTCAGGCCCCGCGACTACATGGCCAATGTCACAGAGCGCATCGACTTTCTAAAGCAGAAAGTCTATGCATGGGCAAACCGTATTCGCCGCTACAGAGAGCGTGTGGATCGATTCCAGCAGAATCGTCTCTTTCAAAGTGACCAAAGGAAGGTATACCGAAGGTGGGAGGAAGCCGATCCTCGTGTGTCCGACATGCGGTTGCCGGATGCTACTGCCATGACTGATTTCTGGCGTAGCATCTGGTCAGTGCCTGTTGAACACACGGAGGGCCGTTGGATAGACGTTGTCGAACGTGAGTGCGAGAACATCGAACCTATGGGTGCTATTACCATCAGCCCCGACGATGTAAGTTGTGCCATCCGTACGGCCCAGAACTGGAAAAGTCCTGGACCGGACGGATTGCACAACTTCTGGCTAAAATGGTTTCGATGCTCGCACGAACGGTTGGCAACGCAGTTCCAACAAGCCCTAGAGCTCGGTTCCCTCCCACCTTCCCTAACAACTGGTGTGACCTTCCTGCTCTACAAGTCCGGTAGTACCACGGAAGCGAAGAACTACAGACCCATCACGTGCTTGCCTACACTCTACAAGCTCCTTACATCCATTTTGAGAGCAAAAATCAACGCGCACATTGTCGCTAACAACATTTTGGCGTCCGCTCAAAATGGATGTAGGGTTGGGTCCCGTGGTACTAAAGAGCTCCTCCTCATAGACATGACCATATGCCAGCAAGTTCGGCGGAACAGGGGGGGCCTCTCGGCCGCCTGGATTGACTATAAGAAGGCCTATGATTCGGTGCCTCACTCATGGCTGAGAAGGGTATTGGAGCTGTATAAACTTGATGCAGCTTTAATATCCTTCCTAAGTGCGTGTATGAGGCAGTGGATCACAGTCCTTCGTCAACCAGGAGGTGGAGATGACCGCCCTGGCCCGCAGGACTTTATAAGGATCGAGCGAGGAATATTTCAGGGTGACAGTCTGAGTCCCCTGTGGTTCTGCCTAGCTCTGAATCCCCTCAGCACCCTGCTGAAGGATTCAGGGTTAGGTTGCCAGCTTCGGAGAGAGGGTGAAGTCATTTCTCACCTTCTGTACATGGATGACCTCAAGCTATTTGCGCCAAATAACCAAGACTTGATGGTGCTATTGAAAACCACAGAAGTTTTCAGTACCGCCATCAGAATGGAGTTTGGTGTCGATAAGTGTGCGGTTATGCATGTACAGCTGGGGGAGGTTGTAAATTCAACAAATTTACAACTTTCTGAGACAATGTCTTTCAGATCTATCTCTGAATCAGAAACCTATAAATACCTTGGTATGTCACAGTCGTTGGGTATTGAGGGCGAGGGTATTAGACGGTCGGTGAAGGAGCGCTTTTTCAGTCGGCTCACAAAAGTCCTTAACAGTCTTTTGTCAGGAGGCAATAAAGTGCGCGCCTTCAACGCCTGGGTAATGCCCATACTCATATACTCCTTTGGCATACTAAGGTGGACTCAGACCGAGCTGGACGCCCTGGATCGGAGGGTCCGTCTACTACTCACCACACACCGTATGCTACACCCACGCTCGTCAGTTATGAGATTGTACATCTCACGGAAGTGTGGAGGTCGAGGCTTCCTTAACGCCAAAGATCTCCACAACCGCGAGGTGTGCAATCTCAGGAATTATTTCCTTAACAACGAGTGTGGGATGCATCGTGATGTGGTGGCAGTGGACAGGCACTTCACGCCGCTCTCCTTGGCAAACGAGAACTGGCACAAACCTGTGGTACAAAGTGCTGCGGGCCGCAAGGCGGTATGGGAGAGTAAGGTGCTACACGGGCGGTTCTACAAGGCCCTCACGGGACCCGATGTAGACCTGCTCGCGTCGGTGAACTGGTTACGATTCGGGGACCTCTTCGGAGAAACCGAGGGTTTTGCCTGTGCAATTGCGGACGAAGTTATGATGACGAACAACTATCGGAAATATATCCTGAAGGACGGTACGGTCGACATTTGTCGGGCATGCCGCCATCCCGGAGAGTCACTCAGGCATATCATTTCCGGTTGTTCTCATCTTGCTAACGGCGAGTACTTGCACAGACATAATCTCGTAGCCAGGATTATTCACCAGCAGCTTGCTCTTCTATACGGCCTTGTGGACTGCGAAGTACCGTACTACAAGTATTTACCTGTGCCAGTTCTCGAGAATGGTCGTGCCACGCTCTATTGGGATCGATCTATCATCACTGACAGGACTATTGTAGCCAATAAGCCTGACATTGTGATAATAGATCGATCGCAGCGCCGGGCCGTGCTCGTCGACATCACCATCCCCCATGATGAGAATCTCGTGAAAGCCGAGAAGGACAAGTCCAGTAAGTACCTAGACTTGGCTCACGAGATAACCGCCATGTGGGATGTTGATTCGACGATCATTGTCCCGATAGTCGTTTCAGCGAACGGTCTCATAGCGAAGAGTCTCGACCAACACCTTGAGAGACTCTCGCTAGGTGGTTGGATCAAGGGTCAGATGCAGAAGGCGGTTATCTTGGACACGGCGCGGATAGTCCGCCGGTTCCTCTCTCTGCGGCCCTGACCACCGGCAGCTTGGGCCTTGCCCCGCTGCCGGCGGTACCCTAGGTTAGGTTTTTTATAATGTGTTTATATATTTTTTGTAATGTTTTATAAGTGTTTTTGTATTTTACTTTTATATCCATATTATAAAAACCTAGCCTAAGATGAAAGATAAATAAAGAGAATAATAATAATAATATTGTTTATTTCAAGTTTTAAACTCATACAGTAAAATAAAATAAGGTAACATAAAACTTAAAAATACAATACAATACAATGATGCGGAAGCTATAAATAGATCCTTTGTTAAATTATACCTTAAATAAGTACATAATTATTATTTACCATTTTGGTTCAGGTGCACGGCCGTCCAGTGTTTTAGGATGTTATTGCTCGGGTTTACAGTAAACAGCGCCAGAATATCATTTTGCTGCGAGTTTTGCCATACGTTTGCCCAGACCGAAGCTATGCGGGACCTCATGATTGCATAAAAATCAGGTACTCCCGCATTAGCAAACATGGTCTTAGCACTGCAGTAACGAGGTTGTTTCATGAGTATTCTGAACGCATCGTAAGGCTGCGTTTCCACCAGAGATGTGCGAGGATGCGTTGCGAGGGATGTGTTTGTCATTAACCAATAGAAACGCTTCATTTACCTATCCTCGCTTAGCTTAGCTCTGGTGGAAACAGCTCAGAGAAGCGAGGTTTTTGTACATACAAACGAAGGGAAAGATGTGTGCGAGGAATGTGTTGCGAGGCGGCGTCGTGCGAGGTAGCTAAGCGGTGCGAGGATGCGTAGCGAGGATTCCGGGCGAGCGGGGTGCGGTGAGGCGAGAGCGGAGCGCACGCGATACTGGCCGCTGAGTTCAGTTGGCTCCCGGTTTCCATCATCGATCGGTGTGCGTAATCAGCGTAGTTATGGACGAGAAATTAATTGAAGCGGTTAAAAATTATCCATGTTTATGGGACATTTCTTCAAAATATTACAAATGTAACGAAACAAAGGATGCTGCATGGGGTGAAATTGTGGAAGAAATAAAGTTTAGAGACGGTAAGTAGAAAAACTGTTTTTTTTTCAAAGAATATCTTATTGTACACGTGCCGGATGAATTCGTGACGAAATACGAGTATCTTGCCACGACACTTTTCCTTCATTATTAAAATAGGAACAGTATTTTTCTCTAACTTGATTACCATCACTTGTCTCAACGATGATTGGATTGTCAGTAATGGGTCTAAGAGTACCCGTTGGAATTGTTGTTTCGATGGTAGAGAAATAATCGGGCTGTCTTTCTATTAAAAAATTATGCAACACACAAGTGGCTTTTACGACTTTGTCTACTGTTTTTACGTTGCATTCAAAGTCTTTACGGTAAACATACCATTTTCGAGCCAATACTCCAAAAGTGGTTTCCACAATGCGACGTGCCCTCGACAGTCTATAGTTAAATATACGTTTTTGTTCATTTAACTGAACCCGCGGGTATGGGCGCATAAAATTTTCCAATAAAGGGAAAGCCTCATCTCCAACAAACACAAACGGTACTGGTTCTCCTCCTTCATATAAGGGTTCAGGTTGCGGAATATTTAATTGTTTCTCTCTTAACAATCTTCCGAAAACACTATCATCGAAAATTCCAGCATCACTGAATCTTCCCTGGGATCCTACATCAACCATTATAATCTTTCTTTTTGCATCAGCTAAGCACATTAACACTATAGAAAATCGATGTTTATAATTAAAAAAACATGATCCAGAATTTGCAGGACACTTGACATAAACATGTTTACCATCTAGAGCTCCCAAACAGTTTTTAAACTGCCATAGCTCTCCAAACTCTTTTGCAATTCGTTTCCAATCATCTTCAGTGGGTTTTGGTATGACAAGAGGTTGTAGTACCAGCCAAAGGGCATCACAAACTTCGACTACAATCCTCGACACAGTTGAGACTCCAATTCTAAAATTTTCTGCCAATCTATGAAATGACAGACCCGTTGATAAATACCTGAAAAAAAACGAACGTGTTAAAAATATAGGTGATAATCAGGGTTCCGATAAAATTGCGACATTGCTATCAATAATATGGACATGACTCCAAATTTGAATAAATAAATTAATCATTCAATCATAATTTAAAAAAACCTGTTTTAATTAATTTTCAAGTCGAGGGTAATAAAGCTACTTGTGTTAGTATTTATTATAATCTGTTGCAGTTTTTTTTAAATTTTGATTGATCGATTAATTAATTTATTCATATTTGGACTTATGTCCATATTATTGATAGCAATGTCGCAATTTTATCCGATTTCTGGTGATAATGATAAAATATGTGTTTATAACAAGTCAATACACGTATTGATTACCAATCATACGTTTTGTTGTTTCAGTTCAAAGCGCAAAATCTCGTTGGAAACAGCTACGGGACAGCCATCGCGACGCCCTTAAGAGGCAGAAAACAAAAAAAAGCGGACAGTCTCCACGAAAAATACGTGAATGGAAGTATCAAAAGATCATGGAATACCTTTTGCCGTACATGTCAAATAGAGAGAGGGACTCAAGTTTGGAGAATACTATTCTATCACAAAAAACAGATGATTCAAGTTCTCAAACTTCCAATAAAAGCAACGATGATTTAAGTCTGCGAAGTGAAATAGCGTCTCAAAATTCCAATAAAAGCAACGATGATTTAAGTCTGCGAACTAAAATAGCGTCAACGTCAGATGTTTCATCCTCATCAAAGAAGAAAAAAGAAGATGATTTATCATGCATATTGAATAGACATCTAGAAAATCAGGAAAATTTTCGAAAAGAAAGACAAGAATTAAAAGAATTCTTAAAACCAACGGATCACGATGATATTGATTTGTTCTTTCTTTCAATGGCAAAAACATATAAAAAACTACCTGATTATCTACAAGTTCCTTTAAAAAGGAAACTTTTTAATATTATATCCGAAACTGAGGAATCTTACGTAATGTCATGGTATAATCCAAATGGTGGTTATAATGGTGGTTATTCTACTTGCTCTGGTAGCGATACAAATAACATGATAGGCCGGATGGAAACACCGTCGTTACAACTGGAATCTGAATTGACTAATAACGTGGTAGGCCAGATGGAAACACCGTCGGAATCTGAAGCTACTAGCATGCTGCCAAAACCAACACCACTGGGATCAGAAAAAAACCATTTCCCGTGAAGAATATAATTGATTACATCTTCTATTATAATAAATGATTATTTTTTGTACTAATTACTACGATTTAATAAAAACAAACGAATTTAAAAATAAAACGTTTTTACTTACTTCAAACATATTGCTATCCTTTCCTTAGCTGATATACAGTCTCTGAAGTGGGTGTCATTCTTCTTGATAATATTCTCAATTAAATTGAATAATATTTCAAAGGTATTTCTAGACACCCGATAAGAATTTTCGAATGTTTCATCATCAGCCGTGGCGAAAAAAGTAAAAAATTCTCCATGTTGTCGATGAAATTTTATATGGTTTCGTATCCAAAATCTGTGACGTCTTCTGTGTGTCAAAAGAGTAGAAATAAATTCTGTATTCTCTGCCTCCATTTCTTCATCGCAAATTGATAAATATAAAAGTATTTTTCTCCGCTGATCCATGCTACACATCTATCTACCTCTGAGACTGTCCAGTGACTACGCTCGTGTCCGTCGGCCAACACATCCTCGCACCGCTCGTAGCCTCTGTCACCTCCTCGTTACACAGCCTCGCGCCGCTCAGCCGCCTCGCACATCTTTGATGGAAACACTCACACCGTTACACCTCCTCGTTACACAGCCTCGCGCCGCTTAGCTACCTCGCACATCTCTGGTCGAAACGCAGCCTTATACTGAACCCGAAGCGCGTTATATGAGCGTTTGGTGTAGTTACACCAAAATGAGCATGTATAAAAGCACTGACAGAATGCCCTAAACAAAGTAATTTTTACGTCAGTGGTGCACTTGGAGAATCTTCGCGACAGCATGTTACAGCGGACCGCGAGCGCGCGGCGCTCTCGCTCCATGTCCATGTCGTCGCGAAGGTTCTCCGTTAGAAAATGGCCTAAGTACTTGAAAGATGCTACGACCCGAACCGGTGAACCATTCAAATAAACTGGCGGAACTACCTCCGGACCCTTGCCGTATCTGAAAACGAGCAGTTCTGTTTTTAAAATATTATATTTTAGATAATGCTGTTTTGAGAATGTTTCGCAGATAGTAAGCAATTTTTGAATACCCTGGCTTGAGGGGCTGAGAAGCACCATATCATCGGCATAGCTCAGGTTGTTAACGCATATGTTAGCAACATGGCAACCCGTCCTGGTACCTCTCAGCTCCTCAATCAGACCATTAACGTAGAGGCAAAATAGGTCCGGAGAAGTTATGCCCCCTTGACGTACACCACACTCTAGCCTATAATCGTTAGAGAGGGTATCGCCCCATTTCACGTTGTTTGTTTGGTTTTCGTACCAATACCTAAGAACATTGACCGTGTCTACCGGCACGTTTGATCCCAAGAGCTTAGTCCACAGTAGTTCGTAATTTACTAGGTCGAAGGCACGGCTCAGGTCTAGAAAACATGCATACACAGATGTATGTTTACTGATGTAGTAGTTAACTACCGTTTTGAGACTAAGTATCGCGGACTCGGTCGATAGGCCGGCACGAAAACCAAACTGCGCGTCATTCAACCTTATGTTTTTCGTCAGTTCGGGCTGCAACAACCTCTCAAGCACTTTACCAATTATTGTGCCCAGGGATATTGGCCTATAATTTTTCAGGTCAGACAGATCACCGCTTTTATTTTTGACTATAGGGACCACTATAGTTTTCATTAGTGCTTCAGGTAGGTAGCTAAACTGGATACACAGATTAAATAAGATAGCCAGTACTCTCGGCATTTCATCGCTAGCATATAGTAAATGCTCCACGCTCAACCCGTCGTGTCCCGGAGACTTGCCTCTCTTCATACGTTTAACAACATCCGCGACATCCTTTGGAGTAAACTGACTCATCTCGGTTGGAGCAGGGGAGGTCCCCCGGACAGGGCGGGGGGGAGCGGGCGCATTGTCGACGTCGGATGGCGGGTCTACTTTAAAGTGACGCGCAAACTGGTTGGCTATTTCTTTAGGGTCATTGATGTTATTTATACTTAAAGGCAGTTTTGACTTATAATCTAAAGCTTTAGTATTTTTCCAAAATTTCGAAAAATTGTTACATTTTCTATTTAAAGCTAAAATATTCATTTTAATTGACTCTTCATTATCCTGACACCATTTTAATTTATATTTGAAAACTTTCCTACTTTCTGTCATGCTATTATAAACGTCACCCGAGCGCGGTTTCCCGCAGTCTACCCAGTGATTAAAATACATTCTAGCGATAAGATGGCTATGTTTGACGTGGTAGTTCCACCCGGCGATCTGTCTGCCCTTTTTCCGTGCACCTGCACGCGAACAGTAGCTTACGGTAGCAGCGGTCTGCATAATATCGATAATATTGTTATATAATTCGGAAATCATTACTGTACTATCTAAATTCTGTCCATTTTTACAATAGTCAATGCGTTTTAAATGTTCATAACAATATTTACCATATTTATTTATTTGTTCTATGTCCCTTTGACCCCACAATATACTTTTTAGACCATTTACATTATGTGTAGCCGCCGTAGTGTTACATATAATTTTTAAGTTTAGGCTTCTACACCTAAACCTTCAGCTAGGTTTCAAACCAAATACGAACCTTATACAATGTCAACTTGGAAAATTTCCTGCTAATTTATATTTAGGCCTACCATCGCAATTATTTATATATACGGATATCGTTCAACCTCAAGTGGTGGGGGATGTTATGACATCGTTAGTAAGAATAATACCGCTTGATCCGACAAAATACATTTATGGAGCATATAAAATGCATAGCTTTTCTCCTGCACATTACATACCCGTTATGCGTAGAGAGTTTGATACAATTGAAATTGATATAAGAATGCATACGGGTGGAAAGGTTCCATTCCAGTTTGGAACTTCATGTGTGAAACTACATTTTCAACGAATAAAATGAATCATATTAGCCGTGAAAATATTCGCTGTCCATATGAACATTATTATTCTCATCAAGCTGGTTCAGGAGTAGGCATTGTATATAAAGGTGTTCCCCACCAACGAGGACACGGCATAGGAAGTTTTTTGGGGGGTCTGTTTAGATCAGTATTTCCTCTGTTATCCAGCGGTTTTAGAACGGTTGGAAAAGAAGCATTAAATGCCGGAGTTGGTCTCTTGTCTGACATGATGAATTCACACCCTATTGATGAATCATTTAAGTCTCGTTTTAAGAATGCAAGCAGTAATTTAAAAAGAAAAGCCGATGAAAAAATTGATTCGTTGATGTCAGGGTCTGGGTATAAAATGCAATGAAAGAGACAGGAGCGCACCATTACATCCAAAGCATTTCGAGAGAGAGGTACAAAGAAAAATAAAAAATATATCAACGATATTTTTTCTAACTAAACCATGTCATTTTTGCATAATCATTCATGCGAATGCGCTAAGTCCGAGTTAGATTTGTTTGCCCTTCCATCAACACAAACAAGTATAGAAAATGGACAGTGGATACACTATAAACCTATTTCTTCTCTTAGTGATGATGGTCCTATTGAATTTCAAGTGCCAGGATCAGGTGATGACTATATTGACCTGTCTCACACTTTACTGCATATTAAAGCAAAGATATTGAATCAAGATGGTTCTAAAATCAAATCAACAGAAACTCATGTTGCTCCAGTTAATAATTGGTTACATTCACTTTTCAACCAGTTGGATATATATTTAAATCAAAAACTAGTATCACCGCCTAATAATACTTATGCATACCGTGCATATATGGAAACTCTACTAAATTATGGTCCGGCAGCAAAACAGTCTCATCTTACATGTGGGTTATGGTACGAAGACACTTCGGGTCATATGAATGGAACTGATGCGACTAATAAGGGTTGGACCAAAAGACAAGAATTTATTAAAGACAGTAAGGAAGTTGAAATGATAGGACACCTACACGGTGATATTTTCAATCAAGAAAAGTTTTTAATAAACGGTGTTGAAATTCGTGTCAAATTAGTACGATCCAAGGAGTCGTTTAATCTCATGTGTAGTCAAGATAAAAACTTAAAGTACTTATAATGGACGCAAGTTTAATAATTAGAAGAACAAAAATTAACCCGAGCGTTTTACTTGCACATCAAAAGGTTTTAGCTTCAACGACTGCAAAGTATCCCATAACAAGAGCGGAAGTTAAAGTACTTACAATACCAACAGGCGTGCAAGGAAAATCGCTTGATAATATTTTTCTCGGTCAAGTTCCAAAAAGGTGTATTGTGGGTTTTGTTGATAATACAGCATTTAATGGTAGTTTAAAAAGTAATCCTTTTAATTTCCACCACCACGATATGAACTTATTTAGTTTGTATGTAGATGGTCACCAAGTTCCTTCAAAAACATTACAACCATCTTTCAGTACCGGTTTAATGGTGTCAACATATCACACCTTGTTTTCTGGAACGGGTATTCATTTCCTTAATGAAGGGAACTCAATAAGTAGAGAAGACTATGGAAATGGTTATTGTTTGATGTGTTTCGATTTAACACCTGATTTATCAGCAAGTTCTACTTCCCATTGGAATCTTGTTAGACATGGTAGTGTACGATTAGAAGTTCGATTTGAAAGTGCTCTTACCACAACTCTTAATTGCATTGTTTATGCAGAGTTTGATAATATCATTGAAATAAACAAACATCGAGATGTGAGTGTAGATTATAATAGTTAATTAGAACATGCATATATAATAATACATTTATGAAACATTGTACCATTAGTTCCTAAACCTTGGTAATGAATTCATCTGTGAATTCAATAAGTATTGTATAATGGATACCAAGAAATTACAATTATGTATGAAAAAAATTTGCCCCGCGATTGAACCACATGTTTATCCGGCTAACAGAATACCTGTTTTCATGGCTCTACCTGTTTATATCATAAGCAATTTAGACCCGGATTTTAAACCTGGTTCACACTGGGTAGCAATTCATATTGATATTCATGGCAATGGTGAATATTTTGATTCTTTTGGTAGAAAGCCTTCTGGTTATCATAAGCGGTTTTTAAAAAGAAATTCAAAGAAATGGTTTTATAACCATGTGTCTATCCAAAAACATTTTACATCAGTTTGTGGCGAATACTGTTTAGTTTATATATATTTTAAATTTAATGGTAAAACGATGTTTGATTTTTTAAGCTTATTTTTAAATAATACCATGTATAATGATTATGTTGTAAAGAATATGTATAGATCAATTTTTTTAAATATGTAATAAATAAATATTTTCCCAGACAATGTCTTTCATTTCTTTTCTTTATAATTATTGCAAGTACACAGACAGGAATTATACCAGTAAAATACAGGAGAAGTATTCAACAAATTTATTAAAAAAAAAGGTTTAGGGTTACAATGAATTGATAACTAATTACATGCAAGTCTTTCCTACATTAACACAAAATTTCACATAAAAACACACATATAGTCGGTCCTAATTTTAAAACATTTAGTGTAGCATCTTATTGCATGTCACATAATTTTTTGTCCCACTCCGATGCCCAATCATCATGTTGTAGCATAGGCGACGAACATGTTGTAGCACAGGTGGCGAAAGTGTCATAGCACATGGGTTCATATGCATCTTCACTGATAGATATAGTCGTGTTGTCCATTTCAATGTCTTCCTCTTCAGATGAAGATTCCCACGTTATCAAAAGAGGGTTTTCGGTATAACTGATGTATAAAGGCGGTGAAGCTGGTGAATATCCATTAAAGTTTAGATTTTGCATTTCAATGTCCTCGCAAAGTTTAGCCAGGTCATCGTCGTATAGCGAGTTTTGTAGATCCATTTTTTACTCGTAGTTTCACTTCCACGGGTGCTGATACGGTATGGTTTCCTTTGCGTTGAGTAGCTATATATATGCCCAAAAATCGTTTGTTCGTTGGTGGGGGACTCTATGTGGGGGCGGAGTAAGGGATGATTTATTTAAATGGCTTTGCTTCGATGAAATATTTCTTACAGTCGTTTTTAGTTGCAATATATTTAGTAATATTGTAAACTAATTCTTGTGTGTTGGAATAATACTCATCATCTTCAGTCTGCGTGTAGTATTTGATCCTAGTATTCGCAAATTTCCAGTGCTGATCGTTTGGGATGCCTCGCAATTTTTTCATGTCATAGACGTCAATTTTAATTAGATGGGTGGCCTTTGAAACGTCATCTATACGTGAAGATATATAATTTGTACCTCCATTTGTCAACTGGGCAACAGTAGACGAATATTCTGCAGCTTGTTTCTTTTTAGGCTTTTCGAAAAATGCATCAATATTGTTGGCTCGTTTCTGGGTTCGGATTTTAAGTGGCTTTGAAACTTCAGTTTCATCATTATCACTCAAATTGCCATAATAATAATTTTTGAAAGTGCACTCTAGAGAATTCTCGTTTGAAATCTAAAACAAAATAAAAACAATTGTGAGAACTTGCCACAAATGGAAACAGGTAGATAATGTTTGTTTATAAACAGTCAGTTAATGTTCAGCTTACCTCCATTTTAATTCACTGCAAGTTGTAGAAAGATTTTCAAAATGAACACTAATTATGAAGAGTACCTACTCGTACTGCGGTACTTTAAACTACTTTTAACACTTAACACTGTTTTCAGACAAACACGTTTGAACGAATGACGGTTCCATCGATTTGATCTCTCCTTTTATTGAACAACACACACACACACATATATACGTCGCGGATAAGACAAAAACCTATTAAATAAAACAGACACCTGTGCGTTGCATGATTCGACAGGTTGCAACGTGTTTGTATCCGATCAGTTATTTAAAATGTTCTATACTTAATTGAATACGCAATAAAATATGAGACTATGACATTTTGTAATAATTAATAATATTTTATTGGTTTTCTATAACAAAAAAACCTATTAAATAAAACAAGCACCTGTGCGTTGCATCATACGACACGTTGTAACGTGTTTGTATCCGATCAGTTTTTAAAATGCTCTATAATTAAATATACAATAAAATACAGGACCATGGCATTTCGTAATAATAAATGATATCTTATTGGTTTTCGAAAAATGTTTTTTAGTTTTCACAACCCATGTCACATAACTTTATAATATATATTGCATTCCACAAAATGTAATTATTACGACGTGGGAAGCCACATAGCAAAAACTTTGACCTTAATAAAATAAATCGTTAACGACGGAATCACACACCTGTCAAAGCAAAAAAATGGGCGGTCACAAGACATGCGCCTTTATTTTCTCCATGAGAAAAAATCCACACGACACAAATAATAGCCGCCGCAGAAGCTGTAAGCATATATCTATTAAGGATAGAGCAAAAAAACGATCATAAAACCCTAAAAAAATCTGCTCCGCAGGATGCCGCAGAAGCTGTAATACCCTTACTACTACTTATTAATTGAGATTGCAAAATATGTAAATTATTGGTACCAAAATACAAACAGTGTAAATGAAGCAGAAAACGACAAGAAGATTGCTGAGTTCGTTCGAAACAGACCACACCAATTCCTGGGATGTGGGGTCCGGGAGATGTCTAACATTGGAGCTCTGGAGCCAGGTGGAACTTGTGGCAGATACCGATTTCAACCTAATTCTGAATATCTTACTACCGGTAAATTTGAAGTTACCTTGAATGACAACCTGGATATCAAGATACTTTCTACAAACCAGATTATCAAGATAGATGCGGACAGAAAAAACTTGACCCCCTTTACTGACGATTTGATTAGAACCCTTAAGGCTTTAAATTCAAAGTTCGGGTTGCCTCAAACAATTGTTTCGGATAATGATCCAAAAATTTCTTCACAAGAGTTTGCAGATTATTGTAAAAACAACGGTATTTGTCACGTTACATCCCCAATATACCACCCTAGTAGCAATGGCCAAGCCGAACGATATGTGAAAATTTGTAAAAACATGATTAAGTCTATAATTCAACAACATACGTGTATTCACACCATTAATGAGAAATTGCAGGAATATTTATTCGAGTATCGCAATACTACTCATTCTTTTACTGGAATGTCGCCTGCTCAAATGATGTTTGGCCGTAATTTACGATGCAGGCTAGATTTAATCCTTCCTTTTAGGAAAGGGGAGGGGGTAAAAAGTAATGCGGATCGGGCTGATCCTCAGAATGTAACGATAGGAAGTAGAATCCTACGTTGCTAGGTCCCGCAAGAGGGTCCGGAGTCTGGTGTAAGCCTGGACACGCAAACGTACATTTGCACCCCTTACTCGAGCAGCCGAGTCTAACTGCTGACGTTTGTTCTACGAGTATATTACACAATTCCAAACGTACACGTACTGGGTAAGGAAATACTATAGGAAGTGAGAACATTGTTCGCGCCTACCCCGGCTGTACGCTTTGATGTGCGAAACGTTAATTTACTGATGTCCCCCGTAAGAACGGCGGGGTTGGCCCGGTGCCACCATGTGTAACATCACCAATCTACTACTGGTGTTACAATACGTACACCTCCTTGACGTTCGTGGTCTGGGCGTCGAACGCGTGACGTTCCGCGCGGACGGTTCGAAGGAGATAACGACTTTGACTGGACCAGCTAGCAGTGGCGTGCACTTCATAAAGACAAAAAGACACTGCCTACCCTACAATAATTCCATACCCATCCTTTTAAATTGCTTAATTTAATTTACACTCGATCGTACTATCTGTAATCCATATAACTTAACGCATTCAAAAAATTAATAAGCGCTCCATCTAGCGGTTAAACATTGTTGTCATCAATAGTCATAGTTAGTATCGCGACGAAGTTTACACCACGCGGCACTAGCGCCGCTGCGTGCCTTGCACGGCAAAGACAGAAAACATTTCCGTCTAAATCTTTCCATGTGTGCGTCTCCGTAAGTCTTAGTTACGCGGTTACAGTGTAGTGGGCGTTCCTATAAATACGAGCACACAATGATACAAGTAACGCACACAATTAGACCCAGAAAGGCAGTGTCTTTCGTGCCACTCGACTCCTACGATGACAGCCGAAGCTTTCCGAATAATTCCGATTTCGATGGTTACGTGACTATTTCAAAAAGTATCATTGTTTATGGTAATTTAGTACAAATGCGAGACAATCGTTTTTATTCGTTTACTGTATTTGGGTTTCACATTTAATTTTCTTATTAGGCCGCCATTATTTGTTTGTTTTGGTGAGATAACACGATAACAGTTGCCGGTGAATTGTGATTAGTTACAATAGTGAAAAAAATGGATATTTTAAACTGTGAAAGTTGTACGGTGGGTGTGTGTGTGCAGACTATTAAAAATAATGTTTTTTCGAAGCTTTCTTTTAGCAAAAAAAAAGAAGTGATTGAAAAGGGCCGGTGTATACCGGAATTGCAGTTAACACAAACAAGTGGTAAAACAAATCGAAAATTCAATCTCAAACAATATGATTCGTATGGCTTACGGGGTGCCTCCATAGCAATCGCTTGTTCTGTTTCCCGTGCTTATTGTTTTCAAACATTAAAACAGTATGGAATGACGCCGGTTACGTTGACATACATAATTTTTCTGCGGCGGCAAAAAAACACGACCAATCATATAAACATTTGGAAGCTTCGCTTAAATTTCACACTTTTGGGAAAAACCGTATTGAGACGCGATTAAACTCTCAGATCCAAATAGACATCGACAGACATAACGCGAAAGTCGATCGAAATCGAAATATTTTTCAGCGGCTCATTGATATTGTTTGCTTCTTGGGAAAGCAGGAGCTCTCATTTCGCGGACATGACGAATCCGAATCGTCGTTTAATAAGGGTAATTATTTAGAGATGGTTGAATTGCTAGCTAAATAAGACGGCGTTTTGGAAAATCACCTGCAAAATTCGACTAGCTCATTTACGGGTTTATCAAATCGGATTCAAAATGATCTAATTTCTAGTGTGGGGTCTGTGTTGAATGAAACGATAAAACGGCAAATAGCTGCCACTGATTTTGTTGCTGTGATGGTCGATGAAACTCCCGATGTAAGCGGAAAGGAACAACTGGTAGTAATTTTGAGATATTTTCACAAGTCGGAAGTGTGTGACCGATTCATCAAATATGTCGACGTAAGTTCCGACCGCACCGCGCCAACTTTAAGCAGTATCATACTACAGATTTTGTCAGAGTTTGATTGTTTGTCGAAATTGATAGCTCAGACATACGATGGTGCCGCTGTGTTGTCATCTGAACTCAATGGCGTTCAGTCGTTGGTTCGTGAGCAATGTCCTCTTGCTCTGTATGTCTGGTGTTCTGCCCATGTTCTCAATTTGGTACTTTCAAAATCCTGTGAACGTATTCCTGAAACTAAACGTTTTTTTAATGTCATTAAAACGTTAGCCAATTTTTTTCACTGCAGTACCAAAAGACAAGACCATTACAATAAAATGGCTGACCTGAAAAAATTGCCTCGCGTTGCTGACACACGCTGGACATATAATTCACGTACCGTAAACGTAATATACAATTCTTGTCCACATCTGATTAACTTGTTGGAGGATATGGCAGAAAACGAAAACACCTGGGACGGCGACACATTGTGTCAAGTATCATCATTCTTGCACAATTTAAAAGACTTTGAATTTCAGTTTTTACTCCGTATATTTAACGAAATTTTCGCAGAAACGGATATACTTTACAACATCATTCAAAAAAAGACATCCGATGTGGGTTATTGTGTAAAAAAAATAAATGAATTTGAAGCATTCCTGCAATCATTTCGATCGAAATTCGATGCAATTTTTGAAGACGTTAAAAAAATAACCGGGCCACCAAAGCGAAAACGCAACGTTGCAGATGCAAAAACGAATTTTAAAAGAATTTTTGTCGAAATCGTAGACAATATATATAACGAGTGCCATGACCGTTACCGCAATATGAAAAATTTGAAGTTTTTTCAGTTACTATCATGCGAAAATTTCACAAAATATAACGAGAACTTTCCCACCGGTATAGTTAATGATTTCGTCAACGAATACAAAGCATTCAGTTTCAACTTAGACCGCCTGATAAACGAGCTTAAATGTATATATAAAACCGACGATTTTAGCGATATGAGCACCTACAATATGGTACAACATTTTAACGAATACGGATTAAATGCAGTTTTTCCCGAAGTCCTTCGATTGGCAAAATTAATTGTCACTGTTCCCGCCAGCAGCGCTTCCACAGAAAGATCGTTCTCTGCGCTCAAACGAATACATATATATTTAAGAAACACGCAGGGTCAGCAACGACTCACTGATCTAACTAAAATTTCAATTGAGAAATCTCTGTTAACGGAAATTAAACGGCTTCCCAACTTTTACGACTCCGTTTTGCAAATATATTTGCAGAAAGACAGGCGAGTAGATTTAATATACAAATAATTAATTAACTGCACATACTTCATAACTCCCTCTAGTATTTCGTTCCTTTGTTTCATAAAAAAAATCTCTAATTAAACTTCCGACGCATACACACACACACTACTGAATAACTTTAATTAAGTAATTAAAAAAATAATGAAACAACCGAAGAAAAATGCCGAAAGGCCACTTCGATTATCCGCAAATTGATATGTCCATAAAATCAATCAGTCTTCGGATATTTGACGTACTTCATTATTAACCGACTTGACCTTGACAACGAAATGAAAACCATCACGCAATTTTTTTTGGTAAGTTACTAGCTCTTTTTTTATGCCTACCCAGTCTCAAATCTCTGTGCACGCCACTGCCAGCTAGCCACGATAGTCTCCTGCCTGCCCTCGCTGGAGCAGACGCGTCACCGCTGTGCTGTACCAATTCTAGCTCACCCGAGTGGCGGTACTTGCATCGACTGGGGGGGGAGGAAACATCTAGGGCGGGCCGGCTCAACGTGTCCCGAGGCCTCCCTGTCTGTGTTGGCCCAAATTCGGAACGCGATTGACGTCGTTCCCGGTTTGAGGGTCCAGCTCGGTCGCGTGTGCCCGGCGGGGTCTGTCGGAGCTCACGAGTACGAGGTGACTGTCCTGGGACACCCTCCTCCCGCGACTGCAGTACTAGCGGCGCTGACGTCGCCGAGTAACCCCTACACCACCCCAGTCTATCGCGCGGAGGTGGTGTGCGACCTGAACCTTGACGGATCACACTCCCTGCGGTCCGAGCGGATCCTCATGCGGTTCGCAAGACTCCAACCCTCCAACTGAGTTGGATCCAAACTGAGTAGCCCGCATTCGCCGCCATGTTGTCGGTCTTCGCCTTCAAGCTGGCTCTCATCCACTTTCTCCCAAATCTTATCTACCTGGAGAAACACCACGAAATATCCGGCATTGTTTCACGGTTTACTACAATTCCATCCGTGGTATCCGTAACATCCCATCCTCGTCGCCAAATGATAGATATGTACCTAGCCGGGTAGGTGTGGGTAAGTACTTAATGAAAACACACGCGTCTCGAATGATAGATCGTTTAATACTGATCTGTGTGTGCGGCCGCACACGCACACCATTGAACGGTGCATACATGCATACACAGCAGTAGGTCACCTCGCATGATGAACTGCTTCAATGCCAGGACAACCCTGAAGGAAATGTTCTACTTTTTCCTTCATAACTATTGTGACATATGTGTCATATATGGTATAATCTGTGGCAATCACACTTGGAACTTAGAACATGGCGACAAGCAATAATACATTTTCGTGAGCTTATTAAACTATCTTTTATTTAACACAAATCTGATATTTCATATGGTGTCAGGTGAAAACAGAGAATAACAAGAAGAAAAATAAAACCTAAGTGGTAAATATATGTCTTTGTGAAGAAAATAAAACCTTTGTGGACCAGCCAGACAAAATGGCGAATGAGACGCCCGTATTAACCCTGGGGTTGCACTTGCAGCCTCCTAAAGGATACAAAATTGAAGATGCGGAGGCTTGGAAAAAATATAAACAATTATTCAATTTATACATTGGGGAGAGTGGGTAGGATTCGTACACCGGGAGCATTCGTACAGTGGTGATATCCCCGCTATTGAATACAGTGGCGTGTTCACGTGTGTGTGGGTAACTCCCACTCATACGCATACGCTACCCGCGGGGCGGCGCAACAGTGCGGCCGCCAGCTTCGACACGACAGGTTCATTCATGTTTTCGCTCCAGGTAAGTTTATTTTGTATTCACCTTGAAAAACGTTTAAATCTTATAAGTTTTGCTCTAATTAGATAAAGTGATTAATATAGTTTATGATTTGATATCGAGGTTTTATATGTAAACAACCATTTTGGGATAACTACAACGGTTATTTTTATTTCAAATTTATTTGTTAATTTGTTGGGTTGGGTTACCTTCGTACAGTTGTCAGTGGGGTAGATTCGTACTGTACGAATGCTCCCCACTCTGAACTGCGTAAGTAAAAAGATCTTATTCCATGAATATTGTTATTATTATTTCAGAACCATTATGCCGCGAGTATATGTAAAAAAAGGGACAAGATCGGGAGATGTAAATGAAGACGCAATGAAGTTGCCTACATCTACAACTCCGCCTGCGACTTTGCCAACTATAGGATTAATAACTCCAGAAGTAATCCGGCCCTACCCCAAAGTGGACAGAAACGCGTCGAAAAAGTCGAATAAAGGAAGACAGCCAGGAAAATCGAGAATATATACAGAAACTCCGGAAAAAACAAGGCTAGAAGAAATAGAGAAAGCAAAACAGTTGAAAAAGCAAGAACTAGAAAAGAAACAAAAGGCCAAGGAGATGAAACAAGCATTATTTTCTCTATCAACCAAACAAAAAAAACTGTAAATACAACTAAATCAAAGAGGCAAAAGAAAACTGTAAAGCCTGACAGTGAAAATGAGACTGATTCTGAGGATGACGCTAATGTAAGTTTAAGAGAAAGTTCTTGCTCTCCCACAGAAGAGATGTCTGAGGAATCGGATTTTCAAGATGAAACTCCAGTTATATCAGTTAACATCAAAGAAGGATGTTTTGTCCTTGTAAAATTCGCGAAAAAAAGGTCTGTTCTATATTATGTTGGGCAGGTGCTTAAAAAATACAGTCCCACTGAATACAAGGTTTCATTTTTGAGGAAGAAGCCTGGTACTTCGAAATTTGTTTTTCCCACCACCAACGATGAGGGCACAGTTTACATATCAGATGTAGTACACACACTGTCGCCATCAAAATCTGCTTCAACAGCGAGAACAGCCCACATCTTTAGTTTCGGAAAAGACATCTAAATATAATGTAGGATAATACATCTATTATTACCTAAAACTAAGACTCGTTACTGTAACGGTATAATTTATAATGTTGATTAATTATTTATCCTATTAATAAGAGAAAAAATTATCACAAGTTTTTTGTTACTACAAATAAGAAGTTATTATTAGTATTCAAGTACTTAAAAAAGAATAATCGTTAATTGTTACTACATAAAGGCTGATTTAGTGTTAACTTTATCTCAATAAATGATAATATTACATTGAATAAATGGTTTTTACTTTGATTGTACGAAGGTTCCCCACTATGTACGAATGTACCCTACGGTATGTACGAAACTACCCCACGTGTGGGGTAGTTTCGTACGTTTCCCATTTTTGAGAAAAATCACTGTAGCATCGCCATGCTGCTTAGTATCCAAAAGATACTTAATTATTATTAAAGCCAGATAAGTGAGGTATATAGCAGCATTGAATTTATTATAAAATTGTTAACAGTTATTTTTTTATGTGGCTTACAAAAAAATGTGTACGAATCCTACCCACTCTCCCCTACAGGCCACGGAGTTGGAACAGGGAACAGATGAGAAAAAGGTGGCAATTTTCTTAACCTGCGCGGGAGAAGATATTTTAGAGATTTACAATGGTATGAGTGGCAATTCTACATTAAAATGGGTTGAGTTGCTAGAAAAGTTTGACGAACATTTTAACAACAAAACGAACACCGTCGTGAACAGCTACAAATTTTATAATTTACGACAAGAGCCAGATGAACCGGTGGAACGATTTGTTTTAAGATTAAAAAATGCTGCCAAAACATGCAACTTCAAAGAAGAAGATAGAATGGTAAGAGACATGCTGGTGATAGGTGTAAGAGAAGCAAGTATTAAAGAGAGATTGCTGCGAGAAAAAGAACTGAGTTTAGACACTGCAGTGGAATTGTGCAAGGCTGCTGAGTACAGCAAGAAAAATGTAAAAGAGCTGGAAGAAAAAGTACAGTCAGTAAATATGGTAAAAAAAAGTTCTCGTTACAGAAAAGATGTAAAGAAACCGATTCATTACAGTTGCAGTTATTGTGGTAAGAAACATGAGCCAAGAAAATGTCCTGCTTATGGGAGAAGATGTACTGTGTGCAACATGTATAACCATTATGCAGAAATGTGTAGATTTAAAAATAAGGAAGAGAAACAGCAGCGACCACAAAGAAACACAAAAAACAAAGTTGATGGCATCAGGGAATCGACTAAGGACAGCGACTGCAGTTCGGATGACTTTGTAGTAGACTGTAAGTAGTTCTGATAGGTTACAATGGTATGAAGTAATAAATGTTGAAGGAGTAGATATAAAATTCAAACTAGATTCTGGTGCGGACTGTAGTACTTTATCACTGGAAATGTTTGAAAAATTAAAATTAGACAAATGTAAACTCGGGGAACCCACAGTGTTGGTTGTTTATAATGAGGAAAAAATTAAAACTGTAGGATGTGTTCATTTAACCTGTACTGTTAGGGGAAAAAAGGGCAGCGTAAGATTTACTGTTGTGGATATGCCTGTTAAACCAATCTTAGGCTTGCCTGATTGTGTCAATTTCAATTTAATAAAAAGAGTAGATGCCGTAGTCTCAGAAGAAAAGAATAAATTTATAAAATTAAATAATGATGTGTTCACTGGGCTAGGCAATATAGGTACATATTCAATAAAGCTGAAAGAGAATTCAGAACCAGTAGTGAAGCCTGTGGAACCCTTCTATTCCACAGACTATAAAGGAAAAGTTAAAGAGACTTTAAATAATTATGAAAGTCGAGGAATAATTGAAAAAGTAGAAGGACCTACGGCATGGTGCAATAATCTTGTCATTGTAGAAAAACCAGATAAGTCACTTAGGTTGTGCTTAGACCCCAAAGAGTTGAACAAAGCCATTCTTCGAGAAAATTATCAAATTCCTTCACCTGAAGAAATATATAATTCACTTGCAGGTAAAAGTGTCTTCACAGTACTAGACATGAAGGATGGGTTTTTTCAAGTGAGGTTGGAGGATGATCAAAAACTCTGCACCTTCGGTACTCCCTTCGGAAGGTATTTTTTCAAGAGAATGCCATTTGGCATTTCTTCGTCTCCAGAAGTAATGCAAAGAATAAATACAGCCATATTAAGTGATATACAAGGGGTAAATGTGTATTATGATGACATAATTGTTGCGGGGGACAGCTTAGCAGACCATGATAAAAATTTAAGTGAAGTAATAGATAGGGCAAGAAAGTTCAATGTAAAATTTAATCCAAACAAAGTTCAGTATAGAAGTGATTTTGTTAAATATGTAGGGTTGTTAGTGTCAAAATCAGGAATTAAACCTGACCCGGAACATGTAAAGGCTATTGTGGACTTGAATGAACCAAAAAATGTTAAAGAACTACAAAAGTTTTTAGGTATGTGCAATTATTTAAGTAAGTTTATACCACAATACTCCAAAACAACTGAAAAACTTAGGGATCTATTAAAAAAAGATGTATTGTGGGATTGGGGCACAACACAAAGTCCAGCTTTTGAAGAAATAAAAATAAAAATTAGTAAAGCCCCAACCTTGGATATTTTAAAGAAAGACGGGTTAGTAACTTTACAAACAGACAGCTCAAAAAGTGACATGGGAGCTTGTCTACTTCAAAATAGCAAACCAATATCTTTTTATTCTAGGTGCTATACAGATTGTCAACAAAGATGGGCTCCCATCGAAAAAGAACTCTTTGCAGTTTGTCTTGCAATGGAAAAATATCACCAATTTGTCTACGGGCGCAAAATAGTTGTTGAAACAGACCATAAGCCTTTAGTGGCGATAATGAATAAAGACATCAATAAAATTTCAGCCAGACTGCAAAGAATGGTTCTTAAACTTTTAAAATATGAATTTGACATTTAAGTACATACCAGGTTCTCAAATGTATGTCGCTGACTATTTGTCTAGGCATTATAATTTAACAAATGGGCAAGTAGAGCCAACACTTAAAGAGTTAGTACATAGTGTGGAAACAGAAAAAGTGTATGGACTAGACAAAGACTTACAAATATCAGAAAATAAATTAAAAGAATTGCAAAAGGAAACAGATAAAGATGGCAAATTGCAACAAATAAAGAAGTGGTATAGTTCAGAATGGCCAAAAAATGATAGAAATATTTATGGTGTGGAATTAAAAAAGTTGTACAAATTAAGACATGAGTTGATAGTAACAGATCATATTGTTTACTTTGGAAATATGGTCCTTGTTCCTAAAGCGGTAAGAAAGGAAATGTAAGATATAATACACTCAGGGCATGCAGGTGTTGTAAAGTGTAAAAAGAGAGCTAGGAAAGTACTGTACTGGCCAGGAATGTCAACAGATATAGAGGAATATGTATTAGCATGTAGAGTATGTGAAAAGTACAGGATGTCAAACTGCAAACAGCCAATTATATCACATGAGATTCCTGATCTTCCTTTCAGTAAAGTAGGTATGGACATTGGACACTATGCGGGTGAAGATTTCTTGGTGGTTGTAGATTACTTTTCGAAATGGATTGAGGTTGCAAAATTAAAAAACAAATCAACCACTAATATTATAGTTGAGTTAATAAAGATATTTAGTACTCTAGGAATCCCTAGGCAAATAGTCAGTGGCAATATGTAGTAGTTATTAATTCTAGGAACGCATAGTTTGCCTGAGGTCATGGCCTTTGTGATGTATGTGTGATTAACTGGAGTTAATGCATCCTCTGAGTTAAGCTCCTGTCGGCCATGGTTATTGATCGCACGGAGGTATTTATGTGTTAAACTGACTGGTAAAATTTTGCAAATTTTGAATAGAAGTCTGTAGTTACCTTTACATTAGAGTTTAGTTTTATGGTTAACAAGTAATTTTAAAAATCTGATCTGCATATTTTCTAATTTATCGATATTGGTCTTAGTTGTGAGCCCATAGCTGTCAGGAGCATAACTCAGTATTGAATCTACAAGGGACATGTATAAACATCTAAGTGTACTTAATAGGAACTTTGGAGATGCCCTTAGTGTGGCCTCCAGGTTACTGCGCAATAATCAAATTTGTCAATACTGCAGAATATTTTGTTACAATAGACTTCGATTTCCCAAAAAATGCACAACGGTCTCATTATGGCAACAATCCCTGTGTCAGATATACAAAATTTATACAAATAATTAATCAAGTTTCCTCTTTACTATACTTTCTGTAAAATTGGGATTCTAGACTTCATGAGTGGGAGAAGTGACAAATAATTATCAAAAGTGGGTGTTTTACAATCAGTCAATTAGCTATGAATTAGACAGCAATATAAAGGTTCATGTGACCCCTATTAACAAGACCCCCCCCCCCCCCCCTATCAACTAGAGCCTCAATAATCCTACTTAAACATGAGACAGTGGAACTTCATCCATATTCCATAAACACTTACGCAAAAGGAAAAAAACCTTTTTAATGTTAACAGGTTTTAATAAGGACAACTCCTGGATCAGCTTCGAGTACAAAGGTCACTCAATAGACATTGGTCCGACTTCTTTGAGTGAATCCAACAATTTGAAAACAAAAAATGCTGACAATGGCGTAACTTTGTCTCACTATACAAAGCGGTCACAATGCTAAGGGCCCTCTGACCCGAGAGTGGCCCCAATTTGACCGAGAGGCCGTGACCACCGGCCCCTTATTATTATTTTGCCCAGGGCCTCAGGTAGCATTATTACTTTTCTGAAGACAAAGTATAGCACAACGAACAAGACCCCAACAATAAGAAAACAAGATAAAGCGACAACGAGAAGCAAATAAACACTAATAATAAATGTACAATTAAATCAAATGGACACTTAACACGGACAAAACAAGGAAAGGATGGTAATGGTAAATTTTCTTGGATTTAATGGCCAAGAGAATCATCAATCATCTTTCATCTCTCGTTTGACAGTAGTGACCTTAGTGACAAATGACAGCCAAACTACAGTGTTACCGGTTAGTAAAAAAAAAACGGAGTCTGTTAATGTACTACCAAATGATGTACAATCCACTGATGCATAGTGCTAACAGACGGGCGTACCGGACGCGACGTTAGTTGTTAGGCGTACCGGACGTTGTTCAGTGAAGTGAAGTATCTCTCTCTTATATCTGTTTCCTTAACGGACGTACGGCGATCTGCCTTCTAATCGAAAAGGCCTCGGACCGTATCAACGATGCAGTCCGATACGGCTGTCTATTGTTGCTTGTAGGTTGGTCCGACTATAATTTATCGCTTGGTCTGTGTTTATCGGTTTTTAGATATACTCGTTAACTAACATCACTATTAATATTATTTAGACAGGCAACACATGAACCGCGTCCCAATGTCAAATCAAATTCCATTCCTCCATTCCTCCTTGTCTCTTGTTTGCTTGTTCTTGTCTCGTGTCTTAAAACTTATAAAATTTAGATCACGTCGTTATGTTCTTGTTGCTAAGCATTTATTTTATATGCAGTGGATCTCAGGAAGTCAGGAAATAGTTTTCAATTTTGTGCGGGTTAAATATTGTCTATAAATTTGATATAGTCATGGCATCAAAACGGTAGTTAATTATAGTTGACCTAAAAAGGTCAACTATAATTAAATTTTTACATGTGACTCATTTTCATTGCTGCTCAGGTTTTAAGATATTTCGTTTCCTGTTGATTGTTTTGTTGAAGTGGACAGTTTCATTTAGTTCACGTTTTGTATTCAAATTATAATTAATACAAAAAAATGCCTTGCTGTGCATCTGTTTTATGCACATAGCTGAAAAGATTGTTAAAATAATATTTTATTATAATGAAAGTGGTCTTTATAATTAAATTAATTTAATTATTTACTTTCCATGTACAACATAAACTTGTGTTGCCAACATAGGTCGCTTCAAAAGCCTGCAATTGACTTTTTTCTGTGGTTGTTCTCACTTCTCATGCAAGCTCTTTCTACCAGAGTATCTCAAAAGATGTAATGAAAAATAAAAGTATTTATTTGGATGTCTTTCTTGTTTCAAAAACTTTTCCTGATGGGTTTTGTATTGTCATTTGAGTTAATTTGTCACAATGCTGATGTTGTTTTAGGGTATGTTTTCTTTCATTTAAAAAAATGTCTTCACTCCAATGAAGGTACTTCCAGGTACATCTTGGTGTATTATTCTGTACCAATACAAGACTGTCATTGTGTTAACTTACATGAAATTATGTGGGGCAATATCCATTATAGAATTACTGAAACCGTCTACACATAGTGTTTTGAATAGCATTGCAGATTGTAATTGTAATGTTTTAATGTTGTACCTTAACATAGAAAGGTTCAAATAGCATCACAAATTTTAATAAGCGCATTGGTCATAGTCGGGGTGTTGGCCCGGGGCCCATTTCTCAAAAGCTTGTAATACAAGCAGATGTCACTTTTTAACAGCTTTTGTTAGAAAGGGACTTCCACTTGTATTACAAGTTACAAGCTTTTGAGAAACACGCCCCAGAACGCTTTTTGTGTCTGTTGAATATGTTTGCACAGTAACCAATTGCTTGGCCAATCTCACCAAACTTGAGTTGTTTATTTTGTTGAAGCCAACAGTGATTTGACAGTTGGCAGATTGTGGTTATTAAAGATTTCTTTCCAAATTGGCAAATGGCTGCCAGCGTTGTGATGTGTTCATGCTACAATACTATTTTCACTTATTTCTTGTCTTCTTTTTGTACTGTATAATACAGCATACAAGTTTGATTGTAGTATCCAAATTGAGTAGTCATCTGCAGAGATAGTTGACCCCCCTGCAAACATATTTCTACAGAGGGGGTCAGTTATTTCTGCAGCTGACTGTACTGAGCTGTTGTTTGGTGAGGGGAATCGACTAATATTTTATATAAAAAAAAATTAAGTATGGGTCATTACTTTTAATTTATCATCGTGGTCATGGTCCGCTAGTGTAGCTGTGCCTTGTAGTATCTTGTTTAAATCCTTGCACCAGTTGAATATAAAAAATCTACATGACAATTCTAAGATATAATAAATTGTTCTGTCTTATCCGGGTATAAAAAATTTAAATTCTCTTAAATAAAAATAAAAAACAGACATTAGCGTCAGAGATAGACATGTCGATAGTGAATAAATACGTCCCAGTTGTCCACAGTGGGAATTGAAAATTTAAATCAGAATTACGCGTCTCTGTCCCTATATATTCAAACATATCTATCTTCTCTAAATCTCCGTTGGAAAAATAATTCCGCTGGCGCCCGTTGTCGTATGGGGAGTACTATGTAATATTCCAAAAGGGAATCTTTTCAGTTTTTTTTTTGAAAATTTTATTTATCTTTAACCGCGATTCTGGCGTTCCACCTCTTCATTTTTCTGGGGCCAATAAGGGATAGTGTCGAACAAATGGATGTAATTATTTTGACAAAAAACTCTGTACTCCTGACTAACGAACTGACCGTTGTCTGCCGTAATTCGTGATTGGACATCCTAGTCGACTAAACATTTCCTTCAATACAGAGGCGTCTCTAGCCCTTGTGGCGCCCGTGTGCAACCAGTCCCCTGGCGCCCTCTAGTAAGAGCGGGGTCAAACTGGAATACTAACAGTTATATTTTCAAACGGAAATTCGGATGCAAATGGTGCAATTTTAAATGATGTCGGGAAGCAAAAAGTTTTTTTAGGAAGGAAGGGGTTATATGAATGAAAAAATCACAACTTTGTAGTTCTTTCAAAAATATATATATTTATTACACACACAAATGTATTTACAAAAAAGTTACTTTTCGAGCTTTTGCATTAGCGAAATCATTAACAATGTCACTAACTTCAATTTTGATTTCATGTTCAATACATGTTAACGATAAATTTGTCAATCTACTTTGCGACAGTGTTGATCTAAGGTAGTTTTTAATTATTTTTAGTTTAGAAAACGACCTTTCGCTATGTGCGACCGTGACTGGAAGTGTCACGTATATCCTCAATGCTGTGGACAGATTTGGGAACACTGAAATTAATTTATTCGTAAACAAGTAATTTAAAATATCCAACGGCGTAGTGGAATCATCAATAAACATCGGTAATAATTCGATTTCATTATAGAGCTCGAACTGTTCCACATCTGAAGAGCCAGCATGGCAAAGTTTATTTTCAAAATTACAGCAATGTGTTTTTTTGTATCAGAGTCCAGTTCTTTCCAGTGTTTCAATTTTTGAACAAATGAAAATATTTCATTGTTATGAAATAAAACTATGAAAACGGATTATATCGCGTATATTGAATTTATAATACATCCCGACGTTTCGAACCCTTTACAGCGTTCGTGGTCAACGGGTGACTGAGGAAAAACTCATTCTTATTCAAATTTAGTTATTAGTTTTTTCCTCAGTCACCCGACGGACCACCTACGCTGTAAAGGGTTCGAAACGTCGGGATGTATTATAAATTCAATATACGCGATATAATCCGTTTTCATAGTTTTATTTCATGAGTAACTATCGCGGTAACCGAAGACAATATTATGTATTTCATTGTTTTCATTTAGAAGTTCGAACAGTTCGTCAAACTTATTGATTGCTGTATCTAACAAGTAGTAGTAAAAATTTACTTTAAAATGTGTTTTCGCGTCTGTTATCGGTCATCCTCCGCCTCATAATGAAAAAACCTTTTACGAGCGCGAGGGCGTGCAGGTGCGGGAAATTCTACTATTGCCTCGACTTCTTCCGCTACAGTTTTCACGCTGTTAAGGAGCTCCTCAAAAGCGGACTCATTACGGAATTCAGACAAACTTATTTTTGCATTATCAATCATTTTCACCGCTTCTGACAATACAACGTCTGACTTTTGAAGGGCCTTGCTAACTATATTTATCTTGCTTAAAATTTCAAACCAAATAAGCAGAGAGCAGATGAATTTAAACGACTTAATTTTTGCCAGTAATGAATTTGCCATATTTCTTGACTCGGCATCTTTGCTCCTATCGGAATATATAGTAAACAAGGCATCATACACTTTTCCCAGTTCAAAACGTAGAGCTTTTACTGCTTCAACCCTGCTCTCCTATCGAGTATTTGAGAGTGGTTTAAGACTTAAAGTTGGCACTTCTTTAGCAAGTATTTGCCAACGTGCTGTTGACGCAGAAAAAAAACATAAATTTTCTGCACAATTGAAAAGAAATTGACTATTTCTAATGAACTTTTAGCAGCGTCATTCACTACCAAATTTAGGCTGTGTGCCGCACAAGGTACATAAAATGCGCGCGGGTTTAAATCTAAAATTCGTTTTTGTAGACCTATATTTTTCCCTTTCATGTTTGCACCATTATCATAACCTTGACCACGCATTTCTTGTACGAGGGGTGATCCAAAAGTGATGATAATCAGTATGAAAGATACATAAAATGTTTAATAAAATAATTTATTTTTCTACGTAATCTCCTTCCAAGTCTACACACTTAGACCATCGTTTCTCCAGACCACGAATTCCTTTAAAAAAAAAAATATTTTTCTTGACCCTCCAAAAATGCCTCCACAGCGGCCATTACCTCGCCATTATTCAAAAATTTGTTGCCTCTAAGATCTTCCTTCAGCCGTGGAAAGAGATAAAAGTCGCTGGGGGCTAAGTCTGGCGAATATGGGGGGTGTTCCAGCAATTCGAACCCTGAATCACGAATGGCAGCCATCGCAACGCCGGCCTTGTGGGGCGGTGCGTTGTCCTGGTGAAACAGGATGCCAGCTCGAAGTTTACCCCGCCGCTTCTCTTTGATTGCCTGTCTCAATCTGCGTATTTGGTCAGCGTAGTAGGAGCCCGTAATAGTGGTTCCCTTTTCCAGGTATTCAATCATTATGACTCCCTCAGCATCCCAAAACACTGAAGCCATGACCTTACCAGCGGAGCTTGCTACCTTGAATTTCTTCGGTGTAGGGGAAGACGCTCGCTTCCAGGTCATGGATTGCTGTTTGGTGTCAGGATCGAAATGGTGGATCCAAGACTCGTCCATGGTTACAAACCGACGCAAAAATATTTCGGGATCAGTTTGATATTTGTCAAGATTGGACTTCGAAATCTCACATCGTATTTTCTTATGTTCAGCCGTTAACATTCTAGGCACCCAACGAGCGGAGACTTTTTTCATGTGTAGTTCATCAGTTAAGATTCTTTGAATGCTGCCATACGAGATGCCTGTGAGCTCAACTAGATGCCTGATAGTCATCCTTCTATCTGTTAAAACGAGATCAATATTTTTTCGACGTTTTCTCCAGTAATGGCGACAGATGGACGGCCTTCGCGATGTTCATCTTGAGTGGATGTCCTTCCCAAGTTAAACTCCTTTGACCACCGTGCCACTGTGGAATACGGCGGAGCGGACTCGCCCAGTGTGCCCACTAATTCAGCGTATATATCTTTAGTACTCATTTTTTTCAAACAGAAGTATTTAATAACCGCTCTCACCTCAGTTTTCTCCATTTTTGCGTTATTGTTCCGACTGCTCGTGAAGAAACAACTGCAACTCTCTCACAGATACATATTTTTTAATTTTTATTTTTTTTATTTAATAAGGAGTCTTTATGGCCAGTAACTGCATACCTATTTATTTTAATCCGATTCAATAAGTATTCAGTTATCATTACTTTTGGATCACCCCTCGTATGTCGCATAGTTTGCGTCTGCTCGGGCCTTGCGGAGGGAGAGGAGGCTTCACGTCAAGGGACATCACTTCCTATTCATTATTAAAACAACCGCGTCTATCGCAAGCACTATGATAATCGTATGCGTTGATTATTCTGCATTCTTATTTGTTTGCGTTTGGCAACACATACACCATTAGTCTAATAATAATAATTGTTGGCATCAACAAAACATTGTTGCTTGTCAATATTTTAATTACAACGTGGGTGCTCAAGGATAATCGAACTAATTAACGCAAAATAACAACTTACTCGTACCTAAGCAATTATCAAACTCATGTATGTAATTAATTTTAATTTATTTCAGAACAAGTTACAAAGATCAAAATATACGTCAAACCTTAAAATCTAAAACACAAACGTACGATATAATCATCGGCGGTGGGTAAATTCGACCCGAGTCGCGCCAGTTGCGGTGCTTCAGTATTAATGTACGTCGTGAACGAGATATATTTGACACTATCCTCAATCCGCAAGGGATATCTCTCTGGGACCATTGACCATTCAATCAACCTATAAAGCAAGTGAGAGTCGACTAATCCTTTACCGTAGTTCAATGGTGGTGTGCCCTCCACCGGTACGTTGTGGATGTTATGTTTTGAGTTCATATTCATGGGATCATACTGTTGCCTGTTGGAATCAGACATCACACTCACACTCGTCATCTTCTCCCAGATGTTACGGCATATTTGGACGATACTAACTCCCTTCGCCTCGCGCAATTTGATGATCTCATTAGTGACTTCAGCTGTGGCGCGTGCGCTGTTGTACCGCATACTGAACGCTTTGCAGAATATGGCGTGAGCCAGCTGATTTAAGCGAGTCGCAGACATGTCGTAGGCCGCCTGCTCAATGGCTTTAGTTCCTACAACCCTAGACGAAAAGCTCCTCAGCGCATTCTGAATTGCCGCGACATTGAAGTTATTATGTGCCAAACCCAACGCATGTTTCATAGTGTCATCTACCAATTTCTTGGGTGCATAAAACTTGACCACGCGCATCTTATTGGGTGTATCGTCGTAGCCCCTCGGCTCCCAATCGTAAGTCTGAATCAGCATGTTGTCTTGTTTGTCCAACCATAGACAGTGCGAAATTTCCCCCGGGATGACGTCTCGGGAAAGGGCCTTTGTTATCACGAAAAACACGATGGAGCAGCGGATGGACTTGATTTCGACGAAGTAGCATTGACAGTCAGAGTCTCTGATGACCGAATGCATTAGCAACTGAACATATGTGGACATACTGTGTTTGTATGACCACGATGGATCATCTATGAAACTCATGTCTACTGTCCATTCACCGCCCCTCTCGCGCTCAATACGATATCGAGCACCAAGAGGCGAAATGGTGCCTTCAGTTTGTAACAACATATCTGGATGGAAAATGAACGAACCAGCACCAGTGATGGCTCCAGCTTTAGTCATGGTGTCAGCTATCTGAGTGGTGGTTCTGTCGTAAGTTGAGTGCAAAAATAAGACGTGGCGAGCTCTAACATCACAATTCTCAGATCTGCGTTCGCATCCTGCAATAAGTCGTACGCTCGTCGCTGACGAGGGTTAAATTCAGATCTGGCAAGCAACGCGTATGCCCACCTCGCCTCTCGGACCTGATCGGCGGCGGACAATTTAGGGGCGCATACGTGATAATTAGACCGACCACGGTGGGCTGGATGGCTCGAAGAGGACATTCGCACTTTTTTCAGAAAATCATTTTTTGAAAAATGCTATCCAATAGAGAATTATATGAGGAACAATAAATGTGGTATACATTTTTGCGAAATAAGGCATATTGACAGCAGAAAAAAATTAAGTCTGTTTTTTTGTATGGGACCCAAAAATAGGTATCTTGTTTCTCAGAAACTATTAGAGGTCCCGTCTTCTACCTTTCAAGACTTTGTTTTTCTACTTTTATAGAGTAAGAAACGATAAGCAGATTTTCTATTCAGGTGCTGTTTTTTTTTTAGTCCAGTAAAAGTTAACACATTTTCGATTTTTTCGTTTGTCTTTTTTGGGTTTTTACATTATATTTCGATAGTTAAAAGTAAAAATGATAATAACACATAGTATATGTAACGTTTATTAAGTTATAAAAAAATCCTAAGTACATTTTTTACATTTTTCATACAACTAAAAAGAAATAATCTAATGTTTTACAATAGACACATGTCATTTAAAATAAACAATAAACAACAAAAAGTAATATGGTTATGGTATAATAACAACGATACATAAATAACATTTCTTAAAAAAATACATATACCTAAATACAAAAATTACTACACTTAGTGAAAAAGTTATTCATTGGTATTTTCTAACATTTCAAAAAGATTATATTCATGGTCGTCGCTCGTATTATTTTCTATAATTAGTAATTCTAAAGCTTCGGGTGAGAGTTTTTTAGCTTTCTTAGTTAGTCGTGGCCTTAGAAGAGTTATTTGTGGATCAGAAGATATAAGAAAGTTGTGCAAAATATCTTCATTCGTCATGGTTCTGCTACATTTTCTAGCATGGTGTTCTCTCACATTGCGAAAATCTTTGTTCCTCGCTTCTGATGCTTCTTCTGATAATTTTCCAATTGGTAACATGCCGAAATGCTTAATTATGTCAGCCCCATGTATTAAAAGCTTGTGTACGCTAGATGGCATATAATACCACGCGTATAACTCTTCACTTGTACACAAAACTGCAGTTTCACGACAATAGTCAGAAAATTTTGTTATATTTACATGTTCTCCAGAAGCAATCACTTGCAAAATTACATGAAATCGTTGAATCACATTGACATCGATTCCCGTAATACGGGCTGTGATTTCAGGGTTGGAGAAGAAGCGTCTGGCAGTGTTACCATCGTTTGTTGTTCCAGCTCCTTGCTTAACGACATCAATTAGTAATCCCAGTTCAGATTTAAATTCGTCTTGAATCCGTTTCTTCGCTTGTTCCTTCAAAATCTTGTTCTCTTTTGCTGCGGTCCATTTCTTGAATTGCAATCTGTAAGCTAAAAAAAATAATGTTATTACCAAATGACTCAAAGTAAAGAGTGTAAAGCAAAAAATACGTTTATAATAAAAAAGTTAAATTACCTATATGAAGTAAGTATTCCATACACCTAATCCAGGCATGTAATGACGACAACCCATATTGTAACATATCCTCTCTGATAATTTTTTTACTTAAATCATCAATTTTATTCATTTCCGTTGGTTTAGCACGGCAAATATCACATGAAGCTGTTGAAGTTTCTGACAGATATGAAGAAATTTTCCCATCAATCATTGTCAAGTGAAGCTCGTGTTCTACTTTCGTAGAAGATTCAGTAATTTCAGTATACACAAGGGCATCTATTTCCGCCTGTGTTTCGGTTTTATATTTTTCAACCATGCTTTTTGTTTCCTTTGTAAACTGAAACATAATTGGACGACAAAACCCAGTTGATGATGGTCTATCATTCTCCCATACAGTTTCACCATCACATGTTAACTTAAGTGGTACTAAACTAGCCATAAAAACGCTTGACACATCAAATTCACTTTGCGTTTTCATTTTGTAGTTGCTTTGTGCAGAAGCTCCATCAAAACCCCATTTACTCTGCAGCTTCAAAACTTTGTTTTCGTATTCACCTCCAATCGCCTTCAAAAGCCTTTTGGCAGTTAAATCTAATAAAGCTTGTAATTTTATTCTGGCGCCATCTTCAGTTATAACAACATTTTCATTCGAAGGGTAGCACATTTGTTTTTCGTTCTGAATGGCAAAATATGATGGATATAAATTTACTCCTTGGTCACTCGCTACATCACGTAAATTAATATACTGCCACTTAGTAAGTTTCAATGAAGTCATTAAGGCTAAAGCTTTCTCTGGTGATAGTAACTTATTCATTTTTTGTTTGTGTATGTAGTCATCTACATTTTTTATGTCTTCTGGGTGATGCAGCAAATAATCAATAATCTTGTTTAAACTCGCGTGGCCACCCTGCTTTAATTGTTTACAGTTAGCTGCACTCACTTCTTCGGGCGATAAGGATTTGCTTATCCGCTCTAATCGTCTTCTCTTCTGTCTCGTCGAAAGGTCTTCAAAAGTTTTCCGTGAAGATGAAGGTGTTGCGGGATCAGATGAAGATTCCACAATGTTTTTATTTGGTGGAACATTTTCAGCGTCATCGTCATCATCATCCTCTTGAAAGTTTTCGGCCACCGACAAATCATCTTTTGGCCAACATATGGCCCTGCTTAGCCATTCCCTGTTATTCTTCATAAAATCGCCACGAATGCGATTAGACTTTCTCCATCTTCTTTGGATATTTGAGCAGTAACCTTTGACAAAACTTCACATATAACTGTTCTTGTTCTTCAGATAAGTTTAATGTCACCTTCAAGTATCCATATAACTTTGTATTGTCCGATAAAGATCCAATATTATTCAACACGTTAAACAAATCAATATTGTTAACAAGACTTTCCATTATTATTAGTATAGTCAATTCCGTACTAACTGAGAAACGATAACCGAGTATTGTTTTCGAGAAACTAATTTATGTGTTAAGTATATCACCCTTTAATTATAATTTTAGCTTATCCCCACTTAAGTGAAACGTAATCTGGGGTTCACCCTTAATATAAAACTCATTAATGTTAGGTAAGAAACTACTACCTAATAGTGTAAATCACTAATTAATAAGAGCATCGCTACATGGTGATAATCTCATCAATTAGCGATGAGCATCGAGGGGCATTAGCAATGACATCATTAGTTAACTGAACTCTTCTAAATTAAGTATTATGCATATTGTTTATCAGTTAAACAATTGTAGTAAATTAACACGCATTTACAATACAATAATCTTTAACTAAAGACATTATAAGATATACGTTTATGCAATAATTAAGTGGTGGCCTATTAGTTAAATCGTTATTTTAAATGAGTCTTATTTGACCATATTGTAAAATATAATTAACATTTTATGATTCATTTTGTTTTTGCGAATAATAATTGTTTCAAGATAAAAGAATACTCACTATTTCGTCTTCCATAAAATGATCGAGTTGTAAATAACTAACAACAAATTTGAACCAAAATCAACTGTTTCCCAAAAAAAAAGATAAAACCGCCGCATCTGTAACTTGTTATTAATATTATAGAATTAAACTATCAAAAAATATTGTGGCATCCCAAAAAAGACATAAACGAAAAAATCGAAAATGTGTTAACTTTTACTGGACTAAAAAAAAAAAACAGCACCTGAATAGAAAATCTGCTTATCCTTTCTTACTCTATAAAAGTAGAAAAACAAAGTCTTGAAAGGTAGAAGACGGGACCTCTAATAGTTTCTGAGAAACAAGATACCTATTTTTGGGTCCCATACAAAAAAACAGACTTTATTTTTTTCTGCTGTCAATATGCCTTATTTCGCAAAAATGTATACCACATTTATTGTTCCTCATATAATTCTCTATTGGATAGCATTTAAAAAAAAATGATTTTCTGAAAAAAGTGCGAATGTCCTCTTTTCGAGCCATCCAGCCCACTGTGCGACCTCGTGTCACGGCGGTTTGAACGTTCCCACCAGAATCTTTAATCAGTACATCGTGTCCTTTCGGAGTGGGTGTGTCGGTTTTAACTCCTAGATACATTATATTCATCTGTTCTTCTATCATTGGCAACGATGCTGGCATAGCGTGACTATGGTGTTTCGTCGCAGTTAGGTTAAGATTAGTTGTACAGGGTGATATTCGGCTGTGGCCTACACCACAGCTTCCCCGTTTTTTTGAGACAAAAAAATAGTTAACAATAATATTTTTTTTGTCTTTAATAATCTTATTTTAATTATGGGTAAGGTGTACATATGGTTTCTTAGAATTCTATTGTGGAATATAATGAAATGGTAATTAGTTAATTACGTTTTGTTTTTTTGTTTTAGTAATTCTATTTTCTGAAGGATGAACCGCTAGAGTTAATAAAAAACCTGCCAATGGCTAGCAGTAGTTACAACGAAGCTACAACATTGTTGTATAATTAGAGATGTGCCAACCCGTAAATATTGCAAACCGGGCTGAACGGTTCGACTTTCTGTGTAAAAAATTAATGTACGTCGTGAACGAGATATATTTGACACTATCCTCAATCCGCACGGGATATCTCTCTGGGACCATTGACCATTCAATCAACCTATAAAGCAAGTGAGAGTCGACTAATTCTTTACCGTAGTTCAATGGTGGTGTGCCCTCCACCGGTACGTTGTGGATGTTATGTTTTGAGTTCATATTCAAGGGATCATACTGTTGCCTGTTGGAATCAGACACCACACTCGTCATCTTCTCCCAGATGTTACGGCATATTTGGACGATACTAACTCCCTTCGCCTCGCGCAATTTGATGATCTCATTAGTGACTTCAGCTGTGGCGCGTGCGCTGTTGTACCGCATACTGAACGCTTTGCAGAATATGGCGTGAGACAGCTGATTTAAGCGACTCGCCGACATGTCGTAGGCCGCCTGCTCAATGGCTTTAGTTCCTACAACCCTAGACGAGAAGCTGCTCAGCGCATTCTGAATTGCCGCGACATTGAAGTTATTATGTGCCAAACCCAACGCATGTTTCATAGTGTCATCTACCAATTGCTTGGGTGCATAAAACTTGACCACGCGCATCTTATTGGGTGTATCGTCGTAGCCCCTCGGCTCCCAATCGTAAGTCTGAATCAGCATGTTGTCTTGTTTGTCCAACCACAGACAGTGCGAAATTTCCCCCGGGATGACGTCTCGTGAAAGGGCCTTTGTTATCACGAAAAACACGATGGAGCAGCGGATGGACTTGATTTCGACGAAGTAGCATTGACCGTCAGAGTCTCTGATGACCGAATGCATTAACAACTGAACATACGTGGACATACTGTGTCCAATGACCACGATGGATCATCTATGAAACTCATGTCTACTGTCCATTCACCGCCCCTCTCGCGCTCAATGCGATATCACGCACCAAGAGGCGAAATGGTGCCTTCAGTTTGTAACAACATATCTGGATGGAAAATGAACGAACCAGCACCAGTGATGGCTCCAGCTTTAGTCATGATGTCAGCTATCTGAGTGGTGGTTCTGTCGTAAGTTGAGTGCAAAAATAAGACGTGGCGAGCCCTAACATCACAATTCTCAGATCTGCGTTCTGCTTTCTTGATGCGCAAGAGTGATACTCAAAACTGTACGGAATGTGGGACGATAGAAGATGCTACTCACATTATGATGGAATGTATCCGGAACGAAACAGAAAGGCAAGCTTTTGTAATTAAACATAAAATTAATATATTGAATGTGGGTACATGTAATGATATCTTAGCACACCCTTTGTCTAAAACAGCTAAAGATTTATATAAATTAGTCAATTTAGGAATTAAGCGAAGGTAAATTTGTGATTTTGATTTGTAACAATGGGGGTGCCATCATCAAATATGATAAAACCCCTTTATTAAATAGATTTAAAAAAAAAAAAGATCTGCGTTCGCATACGAAATTGTTGGTATGATTTTTAATGTCATCCTGCAACTTATCGTACGCTGACGAAGGTTAAATTCAGATCTGGCAAGCAACGCGTATGCCCACCTCGCCTCTCGGGCCTGATCGGCGGCGGACAACTTAGGGGCGCATACGTGATAATTGGACCGACCTCGTGTCACGGCGGTTTGAACGTTCCCACCAGAATCTTTAATCAGTACATCGTATCCTTTTGGAGTGGGTGTGCCGGTTTTAACTCCTAGATACATTATGTTCATCTGTTCTTCTATCATTCGCAACGATGCTGGCATAGCGTGACTATGGTGTTTCGTCGCAGTTAGGTTAAGAGACAGTTCAGGGAAGTTTGCTTGTAAAGTCGTTTCCTCATCCGGTGATAACCTTTATGGGATGGTCATCGTGTCCGAACCCGGTGAGAAATATCTTTTGCGAATATTCTCCATGGCAGCGGATAGTACCGCAGCATGTAGGGCGGATTCTGGTTTTGTTATTTCGGACCTTAGTACAGTTCCCGTAATCTGTTCGACATCGAGACCCGCGGCTCGGATCATCATCATGCTATGTTTCGGGTCCATAACAACTCCACCCAACTCCCCCCCGATGTAGTACCGTTGGTAGCGGTATATGTCGCACACGTCCTTGAAGGGGACATAAGTTGAATTCATGTCAATATGGGTCACACTACGTGACGTCATTTTTGGCAGACACACAAGTTTGTCTGCGTGCACGTATGTTGCGAGTAATCGCAACACCGTATTCAGAAGCGGGAACGCTGCCAATTTGGACGCTATGTGCAGTATTTCCGCGACGGATAATTCCGTATCAAAGAAATACCGCAAATAACAGTACCCATTTTTTGTGAATAATTTCTCCCCCACGAAGCACAGCTCTCCGAAATCCACAGTTCGGAGATCTGCGTAAACGCGCTGGCGCTTAAAACGCATGGTCTCGAACACAGGCAAGTGTTCGAAAACAAAGTTGCGACAGGCAAGCCGCAACTTAAACAGTGCGAACAGGCAAGTTCACACCGTACAAAACATTCACTCGATTGCTCAAGTTAATGTATGTTCGTATTCGTATATTTTAATTAAATGTATATATTCGCAAAAATAAGGAAAATTAATATTGTTTATTCGCAAATTGTATAACCTAACCATCGCTACCACGCCACTGTTACCACGCCACTCACACATCAAACATTTCATTGCAACCCCTTCAACGGCCGCGCCAACGGCATCTTTCTTACACGCACACTATGCCGCCAAACCATTAAGATCGCTACCAATCCATTTTTATAGGGGCGTGGGACGGACAATAATCTACTACTGGTGTCTATCTCAAAAAATAAACTCGTACTTTTTTAACTCGCCCAGTTTCAAGACTTCCGAGCACTAGTATGGTTGATTAAACTATTATGTGATGGTTAACTGTTGAAGTGCGGGACGTCCAGGGGTATAATGACAACACTAGAGTCAAGTATAGAAATGAATCTTTATTGCAAAATGTTGGCCTTATATACTAGTCAAATGTACAGATGTTTCTTTGTTCTGGTTAATTGTTGCGTAATACAGTAGATTTCCTTTGTTTGTCAGGAAATGAGAGTGTGACGTATCAAATCAGCTTAGAGATAGGTATTAGTTGTATTCGGCTGTGGCCTACACCACAGCTTCCCCGTTTTTTTGAGACAAAAAAATAGTTGACAATAATATTTTTTTTGTCTTTAATAATCTTATTTTACTTATGGGTAAGGTGTACATATGGTTTCTTAGAATTCTATTGTGGAATATAATGAAATGGTAATTAGTTAATTACCTTTTGTTTTTTTTTTTGTTTTGTTTTAGTAATTCTATTTTCTGAAGGATGAACCGCTAGAGTTAATAAAAAACCTGCCAATGGCTAGCAGTAGTTACAACGAAGCTACAACATTGTTGTATAATTAGAGATGTGCCAACCCGTAAATATTGCAAACCGGGCTGAACGGTTCGACTTTCTGTGTAAACCGGTTTCAACACGGGTTGATCAAACCGAGTTGATATGACGGTCCAAATTGAAAGCATATAGTGTAGTACTTATTAGGTTTGACCTGTTTGAGGCGATTCGTAAACGCGAATTCGAGTCAGTCGGGTCGGGTCGAGTTATAGCCGAAACACATTATTAAAGCTCGTCGCGTCGGGTGGCGTCGTGTCACGTTTTAATAATGTTTTTCGGGCTTTATTGTCCCATTTGTGAGCGTTACTACAGTTACAATATTGCTATAGAGTAATAATTAAATTAACCATAGATAGCTAAATCTTCAGGTGTGACCGTAAGTAATACAGTTTTTGGACATTATCAAGTGCATCGTTTTTGTTAATCAAAGAATTAAACAAATTTATAAATTGCACAAATTCTGTAAACTTACCATTAAAAGATGGTATGTCAATTGGTGGCAATTTAATTGGTTGGTGAATTTTAAGAGTTTGCGTCTGCTCGGGCCTTGCGGAGGGAGAGGAGGCTTCACGTCAAGGGACGTCACTTCCTATTCATTATTAAAACAACCGCGTCTATCGCAAGCACTATGATAATCGTATGCGTTGATTATTCTGCATTCTTATTTATCTGTTTGCGTTTGGCAACACATACACCATTAGTCTAATAATAATAATTGTTGGCATCAACAAAACATTGTTGCTTGTCAATATTTTAATTACAACGTGGGTGCTCAAGGATAATCGAACTAATTAACGCAAAATAACAACTTACTCGTACCTAAGCAATTATCAAACTCATGTATGTAATTAATTTTAATTTATTTCAGAACAAGTTACAAAGATCAAAATATACGTCAAACCTTAAAATCTAAAACACAAACGTACGATATAATCATCGGCGGTGGGTAAATTCGACCCGAGTCGCGCCAGTTGCGGTGCTTCAGTATTAATGTACGTCGTGAACGAGATATATTTGACACTTTCCTCAATCCGCACGGGATATCTCTCTGGGACCATTGACCATTCAATCAACCTATAAAGCAAGTGAGAGGCGACTAATCCTTTACCGTAGTTCAATGGTGGTGTGCCCTCCACCGGTACGTTGTGGATGTTATGTTTTGAGTTCATATTCAAGGGATCATACTGTTGCCTGTTGGAATCAGACACCACACTCGCCATCTTCTCCCAGATGTTACGGCATATTTGGACGATACTAACTCCCTTCGCCTCGCGCAATTTGATGATCTCATTAGTGACTTCAGCTGTGGCGCGAGCGCTGTTGTACCGCATACTGAACGCTTTGCAGAATATGGCGTGAGACAGCTGATTTAAGCGAGTCGCCAACATGTCGTAGGCCGCCTGCTCAATGGCTTTAGTTCCTACAACCCTAGACGAAAAGCTCCTCAGCGCATTCTGAATTGCCGCGACATTGAAGTTATTATGTGCCAAACCCAACGCATGTTTCATAGTGTCATCTACCAATTTCTTGGGTGCAAAAAAACTTGACCACGCGCATCTTATTGGGTGTATCGTCGTAGCCCCTCGGCTCCCAATCGTAAGTCTGAATCAGCATGTTGTATTGTTTGTCCAACCACAGACAGTGCGAAATTTCCCCCGGGATGACGTCTCGGGAAAGGGCCTTTGTTATCACGAAAAACACGATGGAGCAGCGGATGGACTTGATTTCGACGAAGTAGCATTGACCGTCAGAGTCTCTGGTGACCGAATGCATTAGCAACTGAACATACGTGGACATACTGTGTTTGTATGACCACGATGGATCATCTATGAAACTCATGTCTACTGTCCATTCACCGCCCCTCTCGCGCTCAATGCGATATCGAGCACCAAGAGGCGAAATGGTGCCTTCAGTTTGTAACAACATATCTGGATGGAAAATGAACGAACCAGCACCAGTGATGGCTCCAGCTTTAGTCATGGTGTCAACTATCTGAGTGGTGGTTCTGTCGTAAGTTGAGTGCAAAAATAAGACGTGGCGAGCCCTAGCATCACAATTCTCAGATCTGCGTTCGCATACGAAATTGTTGGTATGATTTTTAATGTCATCCTGCAACTTATCGTACGCTCGTCGCTGACGAGGGTTAAATTCAGATCTGGCAAGCAACGCGTATGCCCACCTCGCCTCTCGGGCCTGATCGGCGGCGGACAACTTAGGGGCGCATACGTGATAATTGGACCGACCTCGTGTCACGGCGGTTTGAACGTTCCCACCAGAATCTTTAATCAGTACATCGTATCCTTTCGGAGTGGGTGTGTCGGTTTTAACTCCTAGATACATTATGTTCATCTGTTCTTCTATCATTCGCAACGATGCTGGCATAGCGTGACTATGGTGTTTCGTCGCAGTTAGGTTAAGAGACAGTTCAGGGAAGTTTGCTTGTAAAGTCGTTTCCTCATCCGGTGATAACCTGTATGGGATGGTCATCGTGTCCGAACCCGGTGAGAAATATCTTTTGCGAATATTCTCCATGGCAGCGGATAGTACTGCAGCATTTAGGGCGGATTCTGGTTTTGTTATTTCGGACCTTAGTACAGTTCGCGTAATCTGTTCGACATCGAGACCCGCGGCTCGGATCATCATCATGCTATGTTTCGGGTCCATAACAACTCCACCCAACTCCCCCCCGATGTATTCTTTATTCTTTATTGTATTGCAGTCATGTTCATAATACATTAGGTGTTACAGTTTGAGGATGGTAGGTACATGACACCCTGTCAGGGCACTCAATTAAGTCTAGGTAAAATTACATGCATCTCATACAAATAGCAATAAAATCTATATTTATATCTTTTTATTTTATCGACGTTTATGCAACGTTAAATGTCAAGTTCGTTTAGAAAATTAGTAAAATAATAAAATAATGATGCTAAATATTAAATGTCCAGGTTAATTTATAAATAGATTTAAATAATGTGAAACAATATAGTTAATGTTAATTAACTATATGTCATTTTAGAAAATGCATAAATGGCAATAAATGTTTACAATAAAATTTAATTAATTCAATTTGGGTAAGTACATAGCATTATTTCAGTGTTTGGTCATTTAGAAATTCGTCTATTGTGTAATATGCTTTCTCTAGAAGAAGCTTTTTAAGCGTATTTTTAAACAGTTTATCATTCGGTTCCTGTTTTATACTGTCGGGTAGTTTATTTGTGATTCTAATACATTGATAATAAGGTCCCTTTCTGCACATAGCTAACTTGGTATTTGGTATGGCTAACTGATTCTTAGACCTACTATTAGTTTTACAGATTTCTCCTTTGGTTTTAAACAATTCCGAGTGGTTTCTAACACAAAGTGCACACTCTCCAGTATATATATACACGGTAAGGTAAGTAGTCTATGTTTTACGAAATGAGGGCGACTGCTGTTTGGTATTCGTGTGTTTGTCAGAATACGGACGCATTTTTTCTGCATTATGAACAAATCATTGGCGTCAGTGCTTGGGTACCACAAGACCACACCATACCGGAGCCACGCGTACGCATATGCAAAATATGCGGTTAGCGCTGTTTCGAAATTTGTGTTTCTCTTTAGAATATTTAACGCATAGACAAACCGTGATAGTTTAGTTTTTACATTTTGAATATGACTTTTCCAGTTAACGCTAGTATCGATCGTTATCCCTAATAGTTTAAATTCACTAACTTCTTCAATAGACTGACCGTTTATTTCTAGTTTAATTTCCAAGGGTTGTTTCTGAGTTGTTCTAAATTGAATGATTTTAGTTTATTTGAAATTTATCTGTAAATTATGGTCGGTAAGCCAATTTGTGAAGAATTTTTGAAATTTAACATATTAGTTTCACTAAAAATTCTACCCCAGGTAAACCATTGATCTTGTTTGTTTTGTGATTGTGTCTTTGCGCTCTTACTTATAATTTCATACAATAATCCCTTATGATCCGATATGCCGTGGTCTTTTACATCGATATTATAGTTTGTCATGTTGGTAAATATTAAATCTATACAGGTACTTGGATTATTTACTTCTCGAGTTGGTTTATTTATTATTTGTCTAAGGTTATAGCACATCATAATATCTATTTTTTTTTTTGAATACATGTTATTTATATTTACATTAATGTTGAAGTCGCCAGTTATAATGATATTTTTATTATGTTCACAACATTGAATTTTATTTAATAATTCATCAAGGCACTAAAAAAAATTGACTATTTCGCGATCAGGCCTATAAATACAAACTAATATAATTTTTTCTTCAGGGATCTCTATTCCACAGCATTCCACAATATATTCTTGAGATAAGGCTGCGATGTCTGGCCGTTCTTTATACTTGATGTGTTTCTGTAGCAGAATTGCCACCCCGCCTCCTTGTCTGTGTTTACGATAGTAAGCCGCCGCGTAGTTGTATCCGCTAATTTGTATTAAATCTTTTTGAGATTCAGAAATCCATGTCTCGGACAGGCAAGCTGCATGCATATTGTTATTTTTTTTTAAGTCTTTAAAGATAAATGTTTAAACAGGTTTATCAAGACTAAAAGATGCTGAAAAGGCGCCCCATGTTCCGGCTCTGATTAGGGTTCTTTTGATTAGATCCTTGATGTCTGAAGAGGGGTCTTCCTTTTGAGCCTCAATTACTAACTCCTCTGTCATCTTATGGTTGCCGATCTTTACTGTGGCTGTCTTTTTAATATAGCTTAGTCTGCTTCTGAACTGGATTCCGTTTATCAACTCTTCTGGTATGGCATCAAGGAGCTCTTTATTGAGTGGTTCCTTTGTGTGGTTCTCTACCTTCTGTATCTGTCCTGTATTGTGCTCGTTTTCCTTGTTGCTGTCTGTTGGATCACTCTTCGTTTTCTCCAGAAAGTTTGTCTTTTTGGGCTCTTTGATTGGTTTGGCCTCCTCTTTCTTTACCTGGAGCGGCATTTCACTAGAAGGACGAGGTGTTTCTTCCAAAGTATAGAACTTAAATGTTGGTAGCAATCCCAGTCCCCAGGATTGCAGAATTAATTTATTTATGTTGCTCTGCAGGAAGCGCCTTTGATCCTCTGTAAAGCCAGGAAGAGCCATTTCGATCATATCCTGTAAGGGAACCTTCTCATAGGACCCGGAACCGGATTTGGAACTTCTGGAGGAAGTTATTCTGCTATTCGTCATTCCAGAGGCTAAATCGTCAAGAGCTTTCCCTAAATCATCATCGTCCTCTTTTTGCACTGGATCCGGATCCCAGTTCTCCTCATCCTCGAGGTCCTTAAGAGTCTTGTCTGAGTCGTCTTCCGACTTTGCTGTGCCTGCTTCCTGTGGAGGAGTTCGGTAGCCACTCCAGGGGTCCTCGGGGGCCGGAGGGATGTTGTTTCTGTTTTCGTTCATGTTTCCTATTTCGTCCCCCTCGAGTCCTGTTCTTTTGACCTGTATCCTAAGGTTATTTTGAGTATCAACGGAAAAAAGCTCAGATGCCTTTTGATATGGAGTTTCCCGAGTACGTCTGAAGACTTGCTCCTTAGGCATATCATTAGAACTCATATTTATTTCTGTTATTATTTATGAATAGATCTAATATATGGGATTTGTTTTTTATGCTTTGCATATTTTGGACGTATATAAAAAATTTATTCTCGAAAGGAATGGTTCTTCTTGGCTTATTAGGTTTTTTTCTGCCTGTTCAGATGTGTTATGTGAGCTAGCGCGGGTTGTTAGTGTTGTTACGTTTTCTTCCGTAGGTATCGTGTACTCGTATCCATTCACGTACACTTTGTCCTTCTTAATGAATGGGTGGAGTCCTCTCTTTCTTGCATGTGCTGAAGTGTCTTTTAATAGTTTTCGTTGTCTTAATGCTGTCGCGTCTATGAACTCTGATACTGCTAGCCCGGTGTTTTTGAAAGCGTATTTATTGTCCAGTAGGTATCTTTTCATCCTCTTACTCAGTAATTATATCCTTAGCGGCCTACGGTAGCCACGTTTGCCAATGCGATTTATTTTTTCGATAAATCCGTTTATGTCTGCCTAGTATGTCATAGAAAATATTACTAATACGTCCAATTATGTTGTATTCATTTTTGTCGGGGTATTCATTTAACCCATAGAGAACTATGCAGTTTCCGTGCTGGGCTTCTTCTGTGTTTGGTTGAATTTTTTCTGTAATTTTTTCTGATTTTTTTTTATTTAGCTGTTCTAAATCTGCATGTAATTTTGCATTTTCAGCCTCAAGTTTTTTTATATTTATGTTTACATTATTTATATTTTTCTCTAATTTGTTTTTTTCTTGAAACAAGGTTGCCGAATTGTTTGATATACTTTGCTCCAAGCTGGTTATTTTTGCATTAAATTCGAGTACTAGCGCTTGTTTGATATTATTCGTAACGGAGTGTATTAATCGCTGTTCCATAGCTACCAACTCGCTTTTTATTAATTGGCTGAATTTGTTATACGAAATGAGCTCTGAATTTTGCTGTGGTGATATTATCTTAGTATCGCCAATCATATTTGTTATGTTGCTGTCATCATAAGACATATTGGTATCTTCTAGGGCCGCTTGTTCTAGCAGTCTCCTAGCTGCCGGCGATGCCGGGGTGTCGTCGCTTCGCGAGCGGCGCGTGACTAATTCACACGAAGGACATTTCCAACTCGCTTGTAATTCGCTTTGGTGCTCTCTAAAGAATGCGGATGTATAGTTTGCACATCTGTAATGATAGCATCTTTGACAAAGACTACAGAATAGGCGCTCCGTTCTGTCTGTTTCAAGTTCACAACCTAAACACAACATCTTTAATGTTTTCTGTTTTTATTTTATTTCAATGAAATTGAACTTTATTATAAACGCCGTAAGGTCCGAAATAGAATGTCGAGTGACAGTGTAAATGACTGAACCGCGCGGTAGATAAGATTTAAGCTGGTCGGCGCTAAGATCCTCTGCTTTGAGCAAAAGTATTTTCACTATAACTCACGATTTAGTGGTCCGATTCAAACACTGTAAACACTATAACACGGCACATGTTCTTAGCTTTCTATACATATAGATGTATCACGAACACACATGGTATTTCTCGATAATTGGATTTTTTAGATCGCAGCGTAAGTAAACAAGTCTTTTTTCATTTCGCGTCGACTACCCTTTCCTTTTTTTTTTTTTTTAAATTCTTACACATTGTTAGTGCGGTAATGACTTTTGGCATTGTATAGGCATAATCATATTCACGTCTCTGTCTTATCTCACGTAACGTTAGTGATACATTGCCCATTCGGATAGTGTCACTGCTGTGCATGTTCAGGCTCGTTTCGTATGTTATTTTGTTTGCTCCTTTAAGTCCTGTAATTTCGAAGGTCATCCCATCGATAGCCTCAACGGTATACAACCAACCCAGCATGGCGAACCAGATCATTCCTGCCACACCTTTATTAGTTGTTAGCGTTGCGACGCTCGTTACGATGACAGCTAATGTTGCATAGTTTCTCAAAGCCCAATTAGCACTCAAAAGAGCTTCCTCAATGACGAAGAGGAACCCGAACATGCCCGCCGAGAACACGCTTAGTCCTGTTATCCAAGACTGGTAGATCGTCTCCAGTACCACGGTGACTGAAAATGCCACCACGGATATGGAATAGTGAAGGCGGTTCTCATGTCGCGGGTCCGGTTCGTCACTGCCGCTGCTCATGCACGCTAAGAAAATCGGTCTGTACTTGCTCACAGGTTTCAAATTTTCTGGCCTATCAACTTCAGCGAATTCACATACGTCTCGAATTAGTTTGTTTTTGTATCTAAGTTCGGTTTGGCCTAAAGATATTGACCCGTCTCTGATGGTGACCATGGTGATGTTGTCCATGCTTACGGCGACGCCAGTCAAAATTGACAGAGCACATGCGTCGCGCATTTCTGACTGCTTGCATGATAACCGCTCCTTGCGGGATATGGTCCCTTTCGACAGATCGTTGTCCATTAGGCAATAAGACGATTCATCGGGTTTTGCCATTCTAGTCGTGTTGAATGTTATGTCGACATTGTATATCCGCATCACGCCGTTAGTGCAACTGCACCACTGAACCATGCTCTTAGTCAGCTGAAGCTCTACGTGGCCGAGCTGGACTCTGAGCATGGCTGGATCGTGCGCCCTTTGTTGTTTTCGTTCCTCATCAATCTTCTCTTTCTTCATGACATTGGCCATTTCTTCTAACACCTTTATCACTTCTGCAGGGTCGAGCGTGTTGTTTGGTTCATCTTTCACAAACGCATTCAAAGGCACTTGTGGTTCAGCTTCGTTAGGGGGCGCTTGTGATTCAGCTTGCCGAACATTCCTTATTAGGGGCCCCAATTCTGCAGCGTGTACGCCGTACTCGAAATACACGTCCGGATTACTGTTTCTGTTGTGGAGCTGCGTGTCGACGGCATCCATCACCAGGTGTTGCATGTCGGTGTGAATGGTCGATATGGTTGCAGCTAGGTTGTCAAGTTTGGATTTAAGCTCGTTGTTGGTCGATTCTAGTTGTGAAACTTGCGATTTTAATTTAGGCACTTCTTCTGCTTGTTGGTAAAGGTGATACAATAGTGAGCCATCTCTAAAAGGTGCAATTTTGCTGACACTCATCCAGTCATCGTTGACTTTCTTAGTGGTTGCATTGAGGTACTATCGGCCAAAGCCAGAGTCGACCACCTTAAAGGCGCATTTTGTTTGAAGCGGGAACATCTGCCCGAGGCTCGTCAGCTTTTGTCCACCAATGAAATTTGGGGGCGGACCACTAGAATTTCTTTTGAAGTTTTTTGTGATTTTCTGTCAGAATGTAAACAGTGGTCCAATAAGAATAACAGCAAAATGTTATAAATATATTAATACGTATTACAAATGCGTATTACAAATTGAATAAAATGATAGTGTATCTAATCTTTCAAACGTTTTAAACGTATTTTTGTAAATGTTTAAATATGAAAATAATTGATAGTTTAAAAGCACTCGGAGAATACCGCCACGGCATTTTTAACCAAAATTAGGAGGGTTTGATGAAAATGCAAAAATGTTATAGAAACACCAACTTTTATTAAGTTTGCGAAATGGGGAAACAAGATTGCTTTATAGAATCAACTAACAACAACGTCAGTAGTGCTTAACGTTAGTAGTTGCATATTCGATGAAAACGAACTGGAAGATTTGGTTCAGACAAAAATTAACAATCTCGACGGCCTTACCCATCTGGCTTTCGATCCTTTGAGCCGCGATGGGTTTTATTTTTCTTTATATCATGATATCTTACGGTGGCCCTGGAAAGGATTGTTACATCATTTTAATATGCCACCATACCTCAATATAAAAAAATAAAAATAAATAGATTGTGTCACGGATTACTATCCGTATTCCATATTTGAATAATACTTCATTATTGGAATATTCAATTTCGACGTTTCAAGTCCTCTATAGCACTCATGATAATGGTAGGTAATTACTTACCAAATTTTACAAACATCTATAAAACATGAAATAAAACCATCGAATTTAAACTGTTGTGAGACATACTAATATTAAATCATTTTACGGTTTAGACTCACTACTACTAGTGAGTCTAAACCGTAAAATGATTTAATATGAAATAAAACATTTCATTAAAAATTCAATTTTTAGGGTTCCTTACCCAAAGGGTAATAAAAAACGGGATCCTATTACTAAGACTCCGCTGTCCGTCCGTCTGTCTGTCCGTCTGTCACCAGGCTGTATCTCATGAACCGTGATAGCTAGACAGTTGTAATTTTCACAGATGATGTATTTCTGTTGCCGCTATAACAACAAATCCTAAAAACAGAATAAAATAAATATTTAAGTGGGGCTCCCATACAACAAACGTTGTAAATTTAAATCTAAAGAACTCTGGTGTGAATTTGCCTTTTTTCGAGCCACCTTTTTATCTTACTGACTGGTTAGGTTGAAAATTTCAAAAAAAATAATGGAGCGCTTAACAAGTTCAACAAAGAATTAGAAATAATACTACTATAGAACTGTTTTATTATTTAATTGTGGTCCCATAGTAAATTAAAAAGGAGCGCTGTGCCTCCGCTCCTGCAGAGGAGCCGGTGGCCACCATATCACAGCCGCCACAAGGTCAGGTGGTGGTGTTGGCGGCAGTGTAGGTGACCTCGGCGGCGATTCCAGTTCGCTCGCCGAAGAAGTCGACGCCTCCGGTGTCGGCGGTGGTGTTACACCGTCCGGCGATGACGGTGGTGGCGTATTAATTCCGCTGCAAACAGAATAAACAGTTTATTACTTATTTTAAACTTTATTGCACAATGCACACAAAAAGTTTTTGGTCCTTTCGGATCTCGTATCCCAGCGTTGGACCATTACGGACCAAATATTTTCAATGGGATTGAGATCCGGAGAGCGCGAGGGCCATGGTATTGCTTTAATGCCACTGGGTTTCTGTTGAAGCCAATTTTGCACCAGGCGACATTTGTGTATAGGGCAGTTGTCGTGTATGAATATTACTTCAGGCACGTCTTCTTCCGGATACACTGTCCTCACTGACGGCACCATTGTGTCCTGCAGAACCTCCAGATAACTCGCGCCATTGGCCCTCTCGGGTAAATATACGAGCTCTCCCGGACCAGCTGCACTCATCCACGCCCACATGTTAACTACAACTCTTCCTGACTCTAAACATGGGACCACATTCCGCGGGTCGTATCGTGTATTATCCACACGCCATAAATTCTTGCGGCCCACCTGGCTCGACTTAAAAGACTTCTCGTCGGAACCATGCTCTTAGTCCGATGAAGCTCTACGTGGCCGAGCTGGACTCTGAGCATGGCTGGATCGTGCGCCCTTTGTTGTTTTCGTTCCTCATCAATCTTCTCTTTCTTCATGACATTGGCCATTTCTTCTACCACCTTTATCACTTCTGCAGGGTCGAGCGTGTTGTTTGGTTCATCTTTCACAAACGCATTCAAAGGCACTTGTGGTTCACTGTTGCCGCTATAACAACAAATCCTAAAAACAGAATAAAATAAATATTTAAGTGGGGCTCCCATACAACAAACGTTGTAAATTTAAATCTAAAGAACTCTGGTGTGAATTTGCCTTTTTTCGAGCCACCTTTTTATCTTACTGACTGGTTAGGTTGAAAATGTCAAAAAAAATAATGGAGCGCTTAACAAGTTCAACAAAGAATTAGAAATAATACTACTATAGAACTGTTTTATTATTTAATTGTGGTCCCATAGTAAATTAAAAAGGAGCGCTGTTCCTCCGCTCCTGCAGAGGAGCCGGTGGCCACCATATCACAGCCGCCAAAAGGTCAGGTGGTGGTGTTGGCGGCAGTGTAGGTGACCTCGGCGGCGAGTCCAGTTCGCTCGCCGAAGAAGTCGACGCCTCCGGTGTCGGCGGTGGTGTTACACCGTCCGGCGATGACGGTGGTGGCGTATTAATTCCGCTGCAAACAGAATAAACAGTTTATTACTTATTTTAAACTTTATTGCACAATGCACACAAAAAGTTTTTGGTCCTTTCGGATCTCGTATCCCAGCGTTGGACCATTACGGACCAAATATTTTCAATGGGATTGAGATCCGGAGAGCGCGAGGGCCATGGTATTGCTTTAATGCCACTGGGTTTCTGTTGAAGCCAATTTTGCACCAGGCGACATTTGTGTATAGGGCAGTTGTCGTGTATGAATATTACTTCAGGCACGTCTTCTTCCGGATACACTGTCCTCACTGACGGCACCATTGTGTCCTGCAGAACCTCCAGATAACTCGCGCCATTGGCCCTCTCGGGTAAATATACGAGCTCTCCCGGACCAGCTGCACTCATCCACGCCCACATGTTAACTACAACTCTTCCTGACTCTAAACATGGGACCACATTCCGCGGGTCGTATCGTGTATTATCCACACGCCATAAATTCTTGCGGCCCACCTGGCTCGACTTAAAAGACTTCTCGTCGGAAAATATGGCATGTGTAAAATCAAAATCCCTCATATCTCGAGCGAAATTGACGCGCGCTGTTTTTTTTACGTGTCAAAACAATTTTTTTTGCCGGCTTTCGGTGGTGGATGCCGACCCTATGAAGAGCGTTTCGCACGGTTTGCGGAGAACAATCAAATGCCGCCGCAAAGTGCTGAATAGGCGTAAATGGATGCTCTTCATAGGTGGCGATCAGTTGGTCCAAACGCTGGCCAGCAATAATGCGTTGCGGTTGGGGACGGGGTTGATTTTCTAAACTTGCTTCTCCGTCGTAGCGATGAATCCAGCGGCGTGCTGATTCTCTCTAAAAAAAAAGAAATGTAATGATCAAAATATGTCGCTTGCAACCCTCCTTTGCGTATTGAACTAATATCTACTACATGTTTAAACACTCCATGTAAACAGCTAAAATGTTTTCTGCTACAAGGTGATAAAGCGTATATGTAAATAACACAATTCTACTCTATAAGTCAACGAATAATATTATTTAAAATTTTAATAATTAAGTAGTTGAAGTATTGTGAGGTAATCGATCACATGTATACTGAAAACCAATTTTTAACTTAAAACAGCAGGATATATATGAATAAAAAAAAACTAAATCTTAATAACCTAATAATACTATAAATACTTTTTATTTAACTTTGCACAGCGTAGTTAGTTGTATAAATAAAAAAATATTCACTTACCGTAATTTGTAATTCTTCCGAGATTTGACTAATATTATATCCTTCTTCTCTTAAAGAAATTATACGGTTTCGCACATACGTTGACAAATTGCCGTGATCCATGATTGCGACGGTTAAGACACGTGGTGCGTTTTAGATGCGCAAGATGCAACTGACTAGACTAGACAAAACACGTGCAAGCTACGTAAAGATTGTGAACAATGACAGCTACTTTACAAAAAAAGGATCTTTGTTTCTCATTGGTCAACAAATTAGGGGCGGGTCAAGTCAAAAATCAACGTTTGCAAGCGATACTGTTTTGAAAGTGGTCGACTCTGGCTTTGGCCGATAGTACAACAATCGGTTTCACCTGCTGCCAAGGCCGTTGGATCCAATTATGACGTGTCGTTTGCCATCAGTCGGTGGGCATGAGCCGCATTCGATAGGAGCGGTTGAATTCGCTTGCAACCACCAGCACTTGTTAGCGTTGCCGAAACAACCCGGGTTGCTCGATATTTCTGCCCACAGTTGGGATTGGACCGGTTCGATCGCAGCGGCATAAGCTAGGACCACCAATGTCACTGTAGCCAGTGATACCTTCTTTGATCTCGGTGTTTTCTTGTTGACCTCTGCTAGCTTTGGTGGCGGGGGTGGTCCATGCACTACGCTGATGTTATCGATCGGAGTGGCCCCGGACACGCGGCGCATTACACCGTCCTTCTCGACGTACGTATACGCTTTTGTTCTGTATATTTTTTCTTTACCAGTGGCGTTCGAATTCTGGGTTCAACTCTGGGTTTTGTCTTGTTCTTGTTGGCCTTAGCTTTCTGCTGTTGGCTCGTTTTTGTCTTGTCCATGTTTCTTTTACTTAAAAGTAAAAAGTATGTTTGTGTAGCTTATTGCCGGCAGTTACAATTTGTGCCCTTCCTACTAAGGTACACCCGGCCTTCAAACCCCAGCTTGTAGCTGGAGAGATATCCACTAAGAAGCTAATCTCAAATGTGCGGACAGCGCTAAGCGCGTGTTGTTCTATGAACTCAATATAGGGGGGAATAGAACAATATCTAAGTACCGTTGGTAGCGGTATATGTCGCACACGTCCTTGAAGGGGACATAAGTTGAATTCATGTCAATATGGGTCACACTACGTGACGTCATTTTTGGCAGACACACAAGTTTGTCTGCGTGCACGTATGTTGCGAGTAATCGCAACACCGTATTCAGAAGCGGGAACGCTGCCAATTTGGACGCTATGTGCAGTATTTCCGCGACGGATAATTCCGTATCAAAGAAATACCGCAAATAACAGTACCCATTTTTTGTGAATAATTTCTCCCCCACGAAGCACAGCTCTCCGAAATCCACAGTTCGGAGATCTGCGTAAACGCGCTGGCGTTTAAAACGCATGGTCTCGAACACAGGCAAGTGTTCGAAAACAAAGTTGCGACAGGCAAGCCGCAACTAAAACAGTGCGAACAGGCAACTTCACACCGTACAAAACATTCACTCGATTGCTCAAGTTAATGTATGTTCGTATTCGTATATTTTAATTAAATGTATATATTCGCAAAAATAAGGAAAATTAATATTGTTTATTCGCAAATTGTATTACCTAACCATCGCTACCACGCCACTGTTACCACGCCACTCACACATCAAACATTTCATTGCAACCCCTTCAACGGCCGCGCCAACGGCATCTTTCTTACACGCACACTATGCCGCCAAACCATTAAGATCGCTACCAATCCATTTTTATAGGGGCGTGGGACGGACAATAATCTACTACTGGTGTCTATCTCAAAAAATAAACTCGTACTTTTTTAACTCGCCCAGTTTCAAGACTTCCGAGCACTAGTATGGTTGATTAAACTATTATGTGATGGTTAACTGTTGAAGTGCGGGACGTCCAGGGGTATAATGACAACACTAGAGTTAAGTGTGTTAAGTGTTAATCTTTATTGCAAAATTATGGCCTTATATACTAGTCAAATGTACAGATGTTCTTTGTTCTGGTTAATTGTTGCGTAATACAGTAGATTTCCTTTGTTTGTCAGGAATGCTAACATATGAGAGTGTGACGTATCAAATCAGCTTAGAGATAGGTATTAGTTGTACAGGGTGATATTCGGCTGTGGCCTACACCACAGCTTCCCCGTTTTTTCTTCTTATTCTTATTTTACTTATGGGTAAGGTGTACATATAGTTTCTTCGAATTCTATTGTGGAATATAATGAAATGGTAATTAGTTAATTACCTTTTGTTTTTTTTTAGTAATTCTATTTTCTGAAGGATGAACCGCTAGACCTATTCCGACCTTTAGCCAGTCCTTTACCTTATAATATATACCGTGTACCGCTCATAAGTCTCATAACCCATTTGTTTCCAGGATACCGTTACTAATTTTTAATGTAATCACCTACCTTCATAACACAATTTTGATAATACTAATTATATTTGTCATATTGTTGCCAGATGGCGCGGCAGCACCCACGATGCCCGCATTTTCCATAGCAGGCCTTACTAAGTAGCGTCACAGAAACACTTATCTACAGGAATGCCTACTCATTACAAGCGAGTGAGGCCGAAATTGACGCTTACATTCGCAAGCAGTTCACAGAGAGTTTTAGGGGACGGGAAGACATTATTATTGCCGCATCTAAATTTTTCGTGCTGGACGTGTATATCCACGTGGTTTATAATCAACAATTAGTTTATAAAGCACCGTCATCACTTACCGCCCCGACCAACCCTATCCACTCGTATTTTCAAAATCATCACTACGATAGCGTAGTATTTCACAACAGCGTAGGCGCAACGCTTCAAATAGCCCGACGCCAAGTTCCAACTCACACGAGAACATGGAGGGGATTCTTAAATCTAAATCAACGCCCAGCATTAATAACTCTATAGGGCCTCAAGAAACTGACGCCACAGGCCATAGACTAATTAGGCAAACAATAATCAAATCAGAGCCGCCAGTTCACACATGTAGCAACTCAACGTAAGGGGATGCGCCTCGCTACACGATAGATTGAATATAGATCAAGAGCTAGCAGGGCACCAAATAACTATTGCAGGTGTAGAAAGCAAACAAGCGATACGTTTTTCTGCTTTAATCTTGAGCACACACATGCGTAAGCGAAGGCACAGAGTATAAGTATTTACAGAAGGAGAAATGAAGAGCGATAGGCACTTAAAACTATAAGGCGCGAGCAAATACAATGGAATGCAATTTGCAGTGCAAATGCGCGGAGCAGCGACATGCACTTCGCGTCAAAGCGGCTGATCGACTGATGAGCGCGGCCCGCGAGAGAGTGCGCAGGCGCAAGGTGGCCGGCTGAGAACCGGCTCGGCCGTGACGTATATGCAGTCAGCATGCGCTAAATTATCTACTAATAACGAGGGATCTGTTTGTCCACTTCAACATACAAAATATGTAACATTAACTTTTGATATTTAATATAATTGTACATAGTTCATTATTTATAAGTTAATTAAAATTCGTTGTATATAACATTAAAATGATTTGGAATAATTAATTAATTACATTGAAAAATAAATAATAAAATGAATTTGACTTAATTGAACAATAAAATTGGAAAAACATAACTGTAAAATGTAAAAGTGTAAAATTAGGAATGAATACATAAAACATTGGGCTTGACGCCCACACCACGTCAAAATCGATGGCATTTTGTAAACGGTCGATTACCGTTTGCGCAGGGGCCTTGAGTCCGTGTTCACATGTTCAATAGAGCGTAGCACGACCATTTTCGAGAACTGTTGCAGGTGAGTACTTGTAGTACGGCACTTCGCGGTCCACAAGGCTGTATAGGAGGACAAGCTGCTGGTGAATAATTCTGGCTACGAGATTATGTCTATTATGATTATACCGTTAGCAAGATGAGAACAACCGGAGATAATATGCCTGTGACTCTCCGGGACGGGGGTGTGGAACTATATAGTGTCTTTCGTTACCTTCTACTTATATCGTCCGGTTAGCGAAGCAGTAAAAATCCAGATGCTTTAACAGTTTTTATATTTCACAAATACAACACAAAAAGTTCACATGAAAGAAGAAGAAAGTCTGATAGGATAGTACACAGCGAAAGCACAGTTTTTATAGCACAAATAACACAAGCGCGAAAGCGAAATACAAATCGGTATCAAGCGACAGCAAGTTTTAGAACAAAGATCAGATCATGACTGGCCGGCGTGCATGCAGCGCGAGCGCACTCGACAACAACGTGAACCAGTTCCGCGGCCGGGTTTCCACAGCACGGCCGGCGTGCGTACGTCATCCGGCACGGCAAAATGTCAGTGTTCGTGTGCGTGTTTATGTTATATATAAATATCAAAAGACTGGCTCAGGAAAGAAATGACTGGCAATTACTCCACCGACAAGAGCAAAGCTCTTAAGTGATGATGATGATGATAAATATATAAATAATTACATAATATTACTTGTAATAATAATAATTACGTTATGTAAGTTGCCTACAGGGGCATGCCCGACAAATGTTGACCGTACCGTCCTTCAGGATATATATCTCCGGTAGTTATTCGTCATGATAACTTCGTCCGCAATTGCACAGGCAAAACCCTCGGTTTCTCCGAAGAGGTCTCCGAATCGTAGCCAGTTCACTGACGCGGGTAGGTCTACATCGGGTCCCATGAGGGCCTTGTCGAACCGCCCGTAACAACATACACTATTATTATTAAGTTTTTGCGACTTACGGTCTTTTAGTCGCACGCTCAAGGTCTTAGGGAGGACTAGGTGAAGTGGTCACCCATTGAAAATCAGAAGGGTAGTTAAATATTAAATGATACTGAGTGTGACGGCAAAAAATATTTTTTCAAAATACAGTAATAAAATATATTACCATTCCAGATATGAATTATAATTATGACCATATGATCGTTTGAGCCAACCTCCATCGAGATACACCGTCGTATATGGCAATCTTTTCTCGTTAATTTGCCCTTTTTTAATGGCAATGTCTCGTTCTTCTTGTCCAGCTTTCATTTTTACTTCAGTTAAATGGTTGTCCCAAACCTCTCCCAACTCTTCAGCGAAATTTATTGCTCGACATTGTTGGGACATCCATACAGCTGGTAAGGTGTGCTGTAGCAGCGTAGTAGCTGCCGGCCGATAGTGTGTGTGTGTGTTAGTGTGTGTGTGTGTGTGTTTGTTAATATAAATGAGAAATGTATGAAGTAATCGTTTGATCTAGGAAACTTCGAAGTTAGCTAGTCTCTCACAAGCACAGGTGTATCAGTGTCATAAAAATTAATGAAAGCAGTCCATGTTCGTGTTTGAGAGAGGTGAAGTCTGATCACATCTTTTATAGTTTTGGAAACAGACTTGTCTAATATTCTTTTTATTTCTACTTCAGATAGTCCTTCAGTTTCTGTAGAGAAGACGTCTGATCTCTTAGAAGATGAAAATCTCCCTTTATAATAAAACCCGATGCGAAATGTTTTGTTAACCTCAATGTATTCACCAGATGCATCCTCAAGGCTAAAAGTACTCTCTTCAGATTTGGGAGAGAACGTATCTCTCGGGACTAAAGCCTCTGTTGGTTTCTTTTCTTCATTCTTGGTGGGAGGAGTGTCATTCTTTTGACAGTCGATAATTGTTAATATCTGGAATTTATCTGAAACAACTCGATATGATCTGCCAGATTCTTTATTTATCCAATTAATCGCGAGCTTCATATCGTTTTTAACACGGTCAAATGTGTGTTTATCTTTAAGATATGACCAATCTATTGTATGGATTCCCTCGTTCACACCGCCTTCACTCATGGCATCTGAAAAGGCTTTAGCCCTCTCTTCATTTTTCCCTTCAATTTGATCTAGAGCAGCTTGTCCTTGTAAGTCCAAATCGTCTGTCTCTGGAATGTTGCCATCGAGGTCCGGACCTTCAGTGGTATTGAACCAATCCATGTCATCTACTTTCTGTGTGGAACTTTCACCTTCATTTGGTAAAATTAATGTCTTTATTTTTTTCTGTAGACCTTTCCGCAAATCTGACATTGAAAAGTGTGAGGACACTATTAGGCCCCTTACGCACTAGCGGTTGGCCGCTAAGGCGGTTCGTTTGAGCGGCCAGCCGCCTGACGCGGTTGTTATGGCGGCCAAAAATGCGGTTTAATGTCCTCATAGAAGTCGTTACTGTAAATTTCATATACGAAAGAATCCGTGTCGTTATATAATAATTTACACTTGTCGCCGCCATACTTTTTCATCATATAGTCATAATGAAACTCGTACATGAGAGTTTTCGAAAGTTCTAATATTGTAAATCCTACATACGTAGGCTTGTTATATACAATTTTTGCACTGTTCAACTGTACCGCCACTAGATCTTCCGAAAAAACTATGCAGCTGTGGAAATTAGGTCTTGATACTCTTGATATGTACCTCGCTAGCCCATATCGAGGCTTTTTAATACGTCTTAATGTCATCCCAATTTTGCAGAAATGAACTACTTTTCTCTTTTCAATATTCTCAATGCTTTTACCAAAAATGCTATTTACAAAGTTTATACAGGTCTTTTCAAAGGCGTTTGTCGCCTGCGCTCTTTTCTTAGAGTTGAGGTCGACGTACGGTTTCAACCACTGTTACTGACGGAATGAAAGTATTCTATGTATTTTATTTAAAACAAGTCCATTTGATATGCACTGTTTTAGATTCACCCAGTGAATGACGTAATTTGACTTTTATCTAGACTTAAAAGCAGTTTTTCCTCTTAGATCCGGGTGGACATTTAGTTTCGGCGCAAAAAGGATAATCTCGATGTGAATAGTTGCAGCTCAATCGAATACAGAAACATTTTTAGTATAAAAGGTTCAATAATTTTCTAACATAAATAAAGTAGCACTTACAGTGCATTGTATAAAAGACAACATCTTCTAAACATTCGCTAAATCGTTGTACTAAAATTTACTTAAAATATAATAATTTAATTTGTTTAAGTTAATTTTTAAGGTAATTGTACAATTGAAATGCAAAATAAAATAAATTTAAAAATCAATTAATAATTAGCTATTTCCCCACTTGTAATGTAATAAAAATCAGTCTACAACTCGAAACGCGCACATTTAAACAAAAATTCAAAATTCAAGTTCTAAGACTAAGACCCATAACGGTTATAAGTGTTTTTTTATATTCAAACATTAAACAGTCTTACAAATCTTACAATACAATTTAAAATCAAACGTTATAAAATTATCTATTGTACTTAAGTATTTAAATTTAAATAAATAAACCCATTTGGTATATTTCTCCCTTCGGAAGAAACATGGCATGAGTTATAAACCATTTCGTGACTTGATCCTTATCGAGTATATCTAATAAACAAATAATATATGCATACTTACATTGTTCTGAGATTCACATAGACCACAGCCGGCGCAGAACTATAACTACAGAGCTTATAGCTTACGTAGACATCACTTCAAGTTACAAGCAGAAGCATCGAGAACCGACTGGCTACACCGTTACCGCTCCACGTCGCGCGCGCAAGACAGAGAATCCTGTCGAATTGTAAAACGAGAGGAAGACGCAAGATCTATTCGCGCAAAGCTTTGTGTTGATGCCGAATTTTAACGTTTCGATGGGTAGTTAAAGTTTGTTTTGCAAATTTTGTTAGTTCATAAAAATATCGGGATCCCGGTATTTCAAAATTAAATACCGGTATTGAAATCTACCATAAAAAACCGGCCAAGTGCGAGTCGGACTCGCGTTCCAAGGGTTCCGTACATTACACAATTTAAAACAATGTATTTTTTATGTGAAACGTGAGTGAAATGTCTTTAAAAAACCCGTAGGGGTCGGATCAAAAACGAAGTAATTAAGTCCGACTCACGCTTGACTGCACATTTCTAATAGGTTTTCCTGTGATCTATAGGTAAAGATCTATTTTGCGTTTTTTTTTTAAATTTTTGACCTAGTAGTTTCAGAGATAAAGGGGGGGGGATGGTCATTTTTTGCCTATTTTCTTGAATAACTTCTAAACTGTTTCTCCTAAAATAATTAAAAAAAAATATATATTTGAGATTCTCACAATGAGCTCTTTCATTTGATATGTGACACGGTAGTTTGAAAAACTTTTTTTTAATTTTCACATTTACCCCCCAAAAGTGGCCCCCGTGTTTAAAATTCATTTGTTGACGTTACATGTCCATCTTTGGGTTACAAACTTACATATGTATACCAAATTTCAACTTAATTGGTCCAGTAGTTTCGGAGAAAATAGGCTGTGACAGACGGACAGACAGACAGACGCACGAATGATGCTATAAGGGTTCCGTTTTTTCCTTTTGAGGTACGGAACCCTAAAAAGGCGGTATCCCGGGATCCCGTAATTCACTAGGGTATATTAAATCTACCTCTAAAATGTATCCAATGGGAGAGTCGGGTTTGATCGAGTCGAGGTGGAATGATGAAATTTCCTCATCGAATAACCACTTGAAATCGCCAATGGGGAGGTGTTGTGTCATGGTCCAACCGTACAGATTGTTAACATCGAGATACGTAATAAATGTATCCTCCTTCTGAGGGTCATATGTCTGCATGTACTTATTGTTTGCGATCGAATGACGCTTCGTCACCTGACTAACACCTCCCCTAATACCGGCCTTTATGAATTGAATCATTTCATAATCCGTTAACAATTCCAATTCAACACGGGTGTAACGTAGAGTAGCGCTCCATGAAAGACCTGGGGCTGTGTAAAAGTGACAGGGGTCAAGTTTATAGGCTTCAAGACAAACTAGATAAATCACTGTACTCTTTAAGTACAAATCACTGTACTCGCCGAGGGTTTTTATTTTAAATTTGTCCCATACATTCAGAGCGTGTAGGTAGTCTTCCTTTTTTACATGCGAGTCTGTGAGTAAAATAAAACTATAGTACTATAAAACTGCTTTCTTTTAGGTAATGTTTTCTCCTCTAGTTTCTCCCAACAGTCGACATACTCATATGGAAACACACCTTTGCGTGACAATAAGTCAAACGCAACCTCCCCGTTAATGACCTGCGAGTGTGATGGTATGTGTTTAGGTAGGATTTTAAATTGCTTTCGCGATAAATTGTTGACGAGTTTGTTTAGGCTACTACTACCTAGAAATTTGTATGAGTCAATGAAACGTAGTGTCATATCTTTGTTAATCCTCTTGTAAAAGGATATATACATATACTTCTCCTTAGTATGTGGTATACACCCAATTTCATCCAATTTTTTAGCCAATTCGGTGATGAATCAAAAATTTTGGGATATTGTAGTTGATATTACAGTCATTGTGCGCTTTACCACGTACTCGCCCTGACAGGTGGCAATGATCGATGACGCAATCGCCTTCCAAGGGCCTGTCGCAAATATGACACACGTTAGAATCGTGATCGGTCATTGTCTCCATAGCGATGGGAAGAAAAGTCATGAGAGTTTTCAATATATTTCGAGCGTGCCGGTACAGTCGTCTCACAAAGACTTGTACACAATTTTTCCCCCGGTATGAGACAAATTTGCACAAACTCTCATCATATTCACAATGAACGTAGAACGCAAAACAGGGTATATGTTGCGACACATTAAATGTGTTTTTAGACTCATTCTGCTTTCTACTCACTGGTGAGATCATCATACACTCGCAGAATGTATGCGACCACTGTGGGGAATTACATCTAACGTCAAACACACTTACTGGAAAATCCTCCAGTAGTTTTTTAAACCCTACCCAATTAATATTTTTGTCTCCTATCTCCTCCTCTATATGATCAACAATCCCCCGCCACAATTCGTGGAGTGCGTAAAACTCCTCGCTCCTGAAATGCATGTATAACCCTCTTAAGATCATAGTCATCTTCATCGTTAAGGTATACAGGGGCATCTCGCCCTGCCATAACGAAAGGAGTTTGAATTTTCCGACGCTGTTTAGAATATCCTTACGCACTCCAATTCGAGTATGCTTTGTTGACGAATTCATGTTGGCGGAGGACATGATTTTTTAGTTCCGGAACAACACATACAATATAAATACATAACAACACGCTATAATAAAATAAAATAAAATAATTATTTAACTACTCGAATGCGAGCTCCACAGTTTTACCGACATCCCCCTTTACTATGAGATATTTGTTCCCCTCGCCGAGCGTTGCCAATTGCTCGTCCGATAATTTTGAGAAGCGCCCCGGCAGTGACATGTGGCCATACTCCTTCAGTACGACCACCGCCTGCCCGCCTCGCTTGTTAAATTTGGAGTCCCATCTCTTGCAGGACTCGATCAATAGTTTCTGCTGCTTCGGGAGCTTTTTGATGGGGACCCATTCGATGAAATCCGCCCCGATTTCGTTGAAGACGGCAAGGGTGTTAGATGATGATGATGAAGACATGATTAGGTTAAATAACTCGCACTTGAATTTGATAAAGTGAGGAGAACGGAGCTTAGCGTTCGTACTGGTGCTTGGCAAATGTATGAGCTGTTTTTTTTTGACATGGAAATTAGAGTCGGCCGGACAATTTCCCGGCCCTATTACTCTTTGCCCTAGATATTTATTTATTTATTATTATTCGGAGATCCAACAGCCGTTAACATGTCCATAGGTTTTATAAATATGATACAAAAAGCCAATTACAGGTTCTCACCAGTAGCTACATATTAACAAAAACAATTGGTGGTTAGCACTATTGCACGATTCCTACATTTACACGCCAAAGCTATAGTAAACTCATAATTCGAAATTAACTAAAGAAGATACACAAAGAAAAAGAAAAAATACAGCACAATGAAATTTCAATAAGGCATGCATTTTTAACTAGTTCACCTAAAACTATTTATATAACGAAATTTACAGATTTAAACTAATTGACTATATTTACAGTTAAATGTGAAGCAAAAAACCTTACTCTACTCGCTATATTTACAGAATTTTGACAGAGTTGCAATCTATACCAAACTGTGCAACAAGTGATAAGAACAACAACAAATGCGACCTTGTACGTCGCACATGGCGAGGACGTGGCGCAGGCCGCGCCCCCTTCGTGTATCAGCTGTAAATACGCGCACGGGCTTTTATATCCCGTCGTCTCTCCGTGTACGCACACACCCATACGTAAATGGGGTTATAAATTATTTTTTTCTCTGCGTGAATCTTTTTAAAAGTTTCCCGATATGACGTCGCATACTTAACTCGGGCTCGCTACTATTCAAAAGTATTGCGTATACCGGATAGTTTTTAAATTTTTGCTCGGTGTCATTGTACACAATTTTTCCCCCGGTATGAGACAAATTTGCACAAACTCTCGTCATATTCACAATGAACGTAGAACGCAAAACAGGGTATATGTTGCGACACATTAAATGTGTTTTTAGACTCATTCTGCTTTCTGCTCACTGGTGAGATCATCATACACTCGCAGAATGTATGCGACCACTGTGGGGAATTACCTCTAACGTCAGACACACTTACTGGAAAATCCTCCAGTAGTTTTTTAAACTCTACCCAATTAATATTTTTATCTCCTATCTCCTCCTCTATATGATCAACAATCCCCCGCCACAATTCGTGGAGTGCGTAAAACTCCTCGCTCCTGAAATGCATGTATAACCCTCTTAAGATCATAGTCATCTTCATCGTTAAGGTATACAGGGGCATCTCGCCCTGCCATAACGAAAGGAGTTTGAATTTTCCGACGCTGTTTAGAATATCCTTACGCACTCCAATTCGAGTATGCTTTATTGACGAATTCATGTTGGCGGAGGACATGATTTTTTAGTTCCGGAACAACACATACAATATAAATACATAACAACACGCTATAATAAAATAAAATAATTATTTAACTACTCGAATGCGAGCTCCACAGTTTTACCGACATCCCCCTTTACTATGAGATATTTGTTCCCGTCGCCGAGCGTTGCCAATTGCTCGTCCGATAATTTTGAGAAGCGCCCCGGCAGTGACATGTGGCCATACTCCTTCAGTACGACCACCACCTGCCCGCCTCGCTTGTTAAATTTGGAGTCCCATCTCTTGCAGGACTCGATCAATAGTTTCTGCTGCTTCGGGAGCTCTTTGATGGGGACCCATTCGATGAAATCCGCCCCGATTTCGTTGAAGACGGCAAGGGTGTTAGATGATGATGATGAAGACATGATTAGGTTAAATAACTCGCACTTGAATTTGATAAAGTGAGGAGAACGGAGCTTAGCGTTCGTACTGGTGCTTGGCAAATGTATGAGCTGTTTTTTTTTTGACATGGAAATTAGAGTCGGCCGGACAATTTCCCGGCCCTATTACTCTTTGCCCTAGATATTTATTTATTTATTATTATTCGGAGATCCAACAGCCGTTAACATGTCCATAGGTTTTATAAATATGATACAAAAAGCCAATTACAGGTTCTCACCAGTAGCTACATATTAACAAAAACAATTGGTGGTTAGAACTATTGCACGATTCCTACATTTACACGCCAAAGCTATAGTAAACTCATAATTCGAAATTAACTAAAGAAGATACACAAAGAAAAAGAAAAAATACAGCACAATGAAATTTCAATAAGGCATGCATTTTTAACTAGTTCACCTAAAACTATTTATATAACTAAATTTACAGATTTAACCTAATTGACTATATTTACAGTTAAATGTGAAGCCAAAAACCTTACGCTACTCGATATTTACAGAATTTTGACAGAATTGCAATCTATACCAAACTGTGCAACAAGTGATAAGAACAACAACAAATGCGACCTTGTACGTCGCACATGGCGAAGACGTGGCGCAGGCCGCGCCCCCTTCGTGTATGAGCTGTAAATACGCGCACGGGCTTTTATATCCCGTCGTCTCTCCGTATACGCACACACCCATACGTAAATGGGGTTATAAATTATTTTTTTTCTCTGCGTGAATCTTTTTAAAAGTTTCCTGATATGACGTCGCATACTTAACTCGGGCTCGCTACTATTCAAAAGTATTGCGTATACCGGATCGTTTTTAAATTTTTGCTCGGTGTCATTGTACACAATTTTTCCCCCGATATGAGACAAATTTGCACAAACTCTCATCATATTCACAATGAACGTAGAACGCAAAACAGGGTATATGTTGCGACACATTAAATGTGTTTTTAGACTCATTCTGCTTTCTGCTCACTGGTGAGATCATCATACACTCGCAGAATGTATGCGACCACTGTGGGGAATTACCTCTAACGTCAAACACACTTACTGGAACATCCTCCAGTAGTTTTTTAAACCCTACCCAATTAATATTTTTGTCTCCTATCTCCTCCTCTATTTGATCAACAACCCCCCGCCACAATTCGTGGTGCGTAAAACTCCTCGCTCCTGAAATGCATGTATAACTCTCTTAAGATCATAGTCATCTTCATCGTTAAGGTATACAGGGGCATCTCGCCCTGCCATAACGAAAGGAGTTTGAATTTTTCGACGCTGTTTAGAATATCCTTACGCACTCCAACTCGAGTATGCTTTGTTGACGAATTCATGTTGGCGGAGGACATGATTTTTTAGTTCCGGAACAACACATACAATATAAATACATAACAACACGCTATAATAAAATAAAATAAAATAATTATTTAACTACTCGAATGCGAGCTCCACAGTTTTACCGACATCCCCCTTTACTATGAGATATTTGTTCCCCTCGCCGAGCGTTGCCAATTGCTCGTCCGATAATTTTGAGAAGCGCCCCGGCAGTGACACGTGGCCATTCTCCTTCAGTACGACCACCAACTGCCCGCCTCGCTTGTTAAATTTGGAGTCCCATCTCTTGCAGGACTCGATCAATAGTTTCTGCTGCTTCGGGAGCTCTTTGATGGGGACCCATTCGATGAAATCCGCCCCGATTTCGTTGAAGACGGCAAGGGTGTTAGATGATGATGATGAAGACATGATTAGGTTAAATAACTCGCACTTGAATTTGATAAAGTGAGGAGAACGGAGCTTAGCGTTCGTACTGGTGCTTGGCAAATATATGAGCTGTTTTTTTTTTGTCATGAAAATTAGGGTCGGCCGGACAATTTCCCGGCCCTATTACTCTTTGCCCTAGATATTTTTAACTAGTTCACCTAAAACTATTTATATAACTAAATTTACAGATTTAACCTAATTGACTATATTTACAGTTAAATGTGAAGCAAAAAACCTTACGCTACTCGCTATATTTACAGAATTTTGACAGAGTTGCAGAATTCCAAACTGTGCAACAAGTGATAAGAACAACAACAAATGCGACCTTGTACGTCGCACATGGCGAGGACGTGGCGCAGGCCGCGCCCCCTTCGTGTATGAGCTGTAAATACGCGCACGGGCTTTTATATCCCGTCGTCTCTCCGTGTACGCACACACCCATACGTAAATGGGGTTATAAATTATTTTTTTCTCTGCGTGAATCTTTTTAAAAGTTTCCCGATATGACGTCGCATACTTAACTCGGGCTCGCTACTATTCAAAAGTATTGCGTATACCACGAGCATCAAGTTAGCTAAACACCTGTCACCAATCGATTCGAAAGTAAGTGGATAATTTGCCGCTAATTAGTCGTGAATTAGTTGTGACAATACCGATTTTGTCGTTTTTTTGTTTTTTTTGTTTTTTTAGGTGCTTTGCTAACTTGATATAAAGTTAGCAAAGCACACCTCCAAAAAATGATTTTGCAGCGCTCGTAGAAGAATGGAAATAGGATTAGTTTTTGCCGCTAATTAGTCGCTAATTAGTTGTGAAGAAATTAATTTTCTAAATTAACTTTTTTTTTGTTTTTTTGGGTGCTTTGCTAACTTGATATAAAGTTGGCAAAGCACACCTCCAAAAAATGATTTTGCAGCGCTCGTAGAAGAATGGAAATAGGATTAGTTTTTGCCGCTAATTAGTCGCTAATTAGTTGTGAAGAAATTAATTTTCTAAATTAACTTTTTTTTTTGTTTTTTTGGGTGCTTTGCTAACTTGATATAAAGTTGGCAAAGCACGCCCCCTGAAAATCCTTTCAGGGTTTTCGTAAAAGAATGGGAATAGAAAAAAAATTTGCCGCTAATTAATCGTGAATTAGTTGTGACAATACCGATTTTGTCGTTTTTTTTTTGGTTTTTTTAAGTGCTTTGCTACTTGATATAAAGTTGGCAAAGCACACCTCCAAAAAATGACTTTGCAGCGTTCGTAGAAGAATGGAAATAGGATTAGTTTTTGCCGCTAATTAATCGCTAATTAGTTCTGAAGGAATTCATTCACAATTTTTTTTTTTTTTTTTGGTATTTTTGGTTCTTTGCTAACTCGATATAAAGTTGGCTAAGCACACCTCCAAAAAATTGTTTCAGGGTTTTCGTAAAAGAAATTAAATAGAAAATTTTTTTGCCGCTAATTAATCGTGAATTAGTTGTGACCATACCGATTTTGTCGTTTTTTTTTGTTTTTTTTTTAGGTGCTTTGCTTACTTGATATAAAGTTGGCAAAGCACACCTCAAAAAAATGACTTTGCAGCGTTCGTAGAAGAATGGAAATAGGATTAGTTTTTGCCGCTAATTAGTCGCTAATTAGTTGTGAAGGAATTAATTTTTTGTTTGTTTTTTGGGTGCTTTGCTAACTTGATATAAAGTTGGCAAAGCACGCCCCCAAAAAATCGTTTCAGGGTTTTCGTAAAAGAATGGGAATAGAAAAAAAATTTGCCGCTAATTAATCGTGAATTAGTTGTGACAATACCGATTTTGTCGTTTTTTTTTTGGTTTTTTTAAGTGCTTTGCTACTTGATATAAAGTTGGCAAAGCACACCTTCATAAATCGTTTCAGGGTTTTCGTGAAAGGATGGGAATAGAAAAAAAAATTGCCGCTAATTAATCGTGAATTAGTTGTGACGATTTTGTCATTTTTCGTTTTTTTTTTGTTTTTGTTTTTTACGGTCCTTTGCTAACTTGATATAGAGTTGGCAAAGCACGACGTCACAGAATGATTGCCGCTTATTAGTCGTGAAACAGTTGTGAAAATACCGATTTTTTCATTTTTTTATTTTTTCAATTTTTTATGGTGCTTTGCTTACTTGATATAAAGTTGGCAAAGTACGCCTTCATAAAATAATTGTAGGTTTTTCATAGCAGAATGGAAATAGGACTAGTTTTTGCCGCTAATTATGCGCTAATTAGTCGTGAAGGAATTTGATTTTGCAATTTTTTTAAATATTTTGTGTGCTTTGCTAACTTTGTTATGGTTTAAGGATATTCGTAGGAGAATGGAAATGGAATAAGATCTTGCTACTATTTTGACGCTCATTAACTGTAAAGTAATTTAATTCTCCATTTTTTTGTTTTGTTATTTTGGGTACTTTCCTAACTTAATTGTTCGAAGCAGGCATTGAACAATGAACTTAAAATGTTGATAACAAAGTAGAAAGTAGGAATAGAATGAGAATTTGTCGCTAATGTATCGCTATTTGTGAAACATGGAATATCTGCAATTTTTTTCTATATGCTTCATCATTTCGATACAAGGTTGTCGAAGGAACCTTCGAAAAATGACTGAAGATTTATAAGAACGTGAGGGAATTAAATAAGAATTAGTTGTAATTTAATCGGTAATTAGTGAAACAGTTAATTTTTCCATTTCTTTTTTTTTTGTTTTAGGTTCCTTGTTATCCTGATATAAAATCGGTGAAGCTTGTTATGAAATAATGAATACAGAGCGTGAGTAGAAAAGTAGGCTCTGGATGAGAATTTTCTGCTTATTATAGTCACCAATCAGTTGTAAATCAATTGAATTTCACAATTCTGTTTTCTAGATTTTTTTTCTGACTTGATGGAAGGTTAGCGGAGCAGCTTTTAATTAAATGACTTTGTATCGTTTATAGAAAAGTTAAAATAGGGTGACTTTTTGCCGCTTATTAGTCGTTAATTAGTTTTGAGGGAAATCAGTTTCGTTGTTTGTTTTTATTTTTGTTTTCTTTTTTGTTGTGATAGTTGGTAATGCATAATATAAACAATGGTTTAAACTTGTTAATATTGAAGTTTAGTTTTAACTAGAGAATGATGCTAATTAGTTGTACTTGAATGTTTTTGTTTTGTTTCTATGGTCCTCTATAAACGTGATCTTATATTTCGTGAAGCAGGATAAAAAAAAAATGTGATTTGCAAAATACTTTTTCCTTTAAAAGGTGGCAAAAATTTTGAAGCATTTTGCTACTACAGGTCGAATAAGTTTTTCGTGTGTTGTTTACGTCGTTGTTATATTGGATAAGGATATAGTTTCAGGAAACGGTATGCGTACAAAATAGTTTATTTAGCTGACAAATTAGCTAGTCATTTGTTTCATAATTTTGAATACAACAATAATTCTACTTTCACTTGAGTACTGTCATTGACTGGATAAGACTTCTTCTTTGTATCGTCATATGCTACCCAGTTTGTTCGTCTCCTTGTTATGGCGATATAATGCCCCATGGCACTTTTTGATCTTCTCGTCACTGGTGCTCCACGATACTCCACGACTCCCAAAATTTTGTACAAGGCCTTCGTTTTTGGGCAGGAAAAAGTTGTGGAAAATGTTCCCAGAGCAGTTGACGAGTCCATGTCTACCCCAATCAGTACTATGTCTTCTGTAACAGTAACAAAACTATAATATAATATATGAAATTGTTTTGAACAATAATAATGATTTCAATTTTTTAATCTTGTAATCAATTTTTTGATCCACAAATCAATTTTTAACAAGCAGAAGTACATGTCAATTTTTCTCTTTTTCTATTTTTTTTTTTTTGAATATTTCATTTACACATGTTAACTGTTTTTAAACTATAATGCAACGAATTTATAGAGAGAATAGTTTAACGTTTTTCACCCAATCTTTACGAGCATTTTAAATACAATTCAAAGTCAAATTATTGTCTTAACAACATATATTTACCTATTTTTTGAATTTCATTTTCTTCAATTCCATTGCAACCTTCAGTTTGACAGTCAACGCTCGGTAGAATGAGATGATCTTTGAGGACATCGGTTAAAGATAGTTTAATCTCTTTTTCTGCTATTGTGATTATCGGTAGATATTTTCTTCGTGGAGGACAGCCAGCGTCGCACGATGATTTTTCTTCAAAACTTGCATTTTTTTTGAAAATGAAATTTGCCAACGAGACGATATTGCAAGCTCCTTCAATAGATTCAATGCAAGAACTTTTGTGTGCAGACTCTTGGTTCTTGTTTTTGTATAGCAAAAAAATTTCGAGCCTCTTTCTATACGTACTTTGGGTAATTTTCGACTTTGTTGCGCCGACAACCATTTCATATAATGGATTTTTTGCTCTGTTATTTTCGACGTATTTCAAAATTTTCTCATTGTCTGTCACAGCTGCTAACAAAATTTGGAACATACCATCAACAGAGCAGACACTAACTGTACTTACATTTTAAAATCCTAATTATTGTTATTTAGTACGAAAATACTAAATCCAGTGCAAATGTACTTACTTATGTATCATAAAAGAATTATTTTATACTAGAAAGAAATTATACTCACTTGTTTACATGTTTCGTCATTGCATTTGGTACAGGGTACCAATCCACCATGTACTAAACCACTTAGTGTTTAGCCTCGTTTGATTCGTCTCAACAAGAGCTATAACACGAAGGCACACTGCGTCCGTCGGAGTGAAATGCAAATTCGGACGTAGTGTGCCATGCCCCAATGTGGTAGTCAGAGAAAGAAAAAGAAATGTTTGAAAAGATCGTTATTATTTTTTTCAGAGCGAAAAAAATTGACTTATGAAGGAAAATGTTAAAAAATATCATTCCCCCCCTTATTTGTCCATTTTTGTCCATTTCTTGTTATAATATAGAACTGCAATCAAAATTCAAATGTCACCAAATAAAACGACAAAATAAAATAAACCATACATCCATCATACTAAAGATCGAACAGAAAGCAATTTTTTTTCATCCACCAAGGTCATCCAAACAAGACAGAATAATTATAGTCCTTATGTCCTCTTCTTAATTGACGACCTTAATACACTTTAGCCAATTAAAACACATTAACTTCCAAAAAACAATACTCGCAAATAAATAAGTACCTACACAAAGCCACACTTTCACTGTCGTCTTTATCCAATCGCGTAATGAACAGGAATGAATCAAATTTACCTATTGCAAAGGGCGCAAGGCGGTAAATAGAACACCTGATACCTACCATAGCCTTTGATTTGCCGCCAACCTGCGCCGGCCAAGTGTCGGCGTCCTTTGACATCTCCGCGGGCGGCGATTTCCGAGTAATACAGTGGCACGTGCGCTTTTGGCGGATTTGGTAATGCAGGATTTGGAAAATACCTGTTTAGTTAGAATCTTTTGGTTTTTTATGTCTATTTTTTGTGAGATATGTGGACGACATTTTGGCATCAATACCTAAAAATAAACTCATGAAGATTTTGTCTATTTTTAATTCGTATCACCCCAGATTGAAATTTACTTATGAACTTGAGAATAATGGGGTTATCAGTTTTTTGGAATTAAAGATAATAAGAAGTATGGATAGATTGAAAATTGATTGGTACATGAAGCCGACGTCTTCAGAAAGATTCATCAACTACTTTTCGAAACATCGGTATTGTCACAACTAATTCACGATTAATTAGCGGCAAATTTTTTTTCTATTCCCATTCTTTTACGAAAACCCTGAAACGATTTTCAGGGGGCGTGCTTTGCCAACTTTATATCAAGTTAGCAAAGCACCCAAAAAAACAAAAAAAAAAGTTAATTTAGAAAATAAATTTCTTCACAACTAATTAGCGACTAATTAGCGGCAAAAACTAATCCTATTTCCATTCTTCTACGAGCGCTGCAAAATCATTTTTTGGAGGTGTGCTTTGCTAACTTTATATCAAGTTAGCAAAGCACCTAAAAAAACAAAAAAAAACAAAAACGACAAAATCGGTATTGTCACAACTAATTTACGACTAATTAGCGGCAAATTATCCACCTACTTTCGAATCGATTTGTGACAGGTGTTTAGCTAACTTGATGCTATCGCGTATACCGGATCGTTTTTAAATTTTTGCTCGGTGTGATCATCATCTTCATCATCGCTACGTTCCTTGTCCTCCTCCTCCATGAAGGATTTGCAGACGGTGGGGGTGCGTATTAACGCCAGCAATTTATTTTCCAACTGTTTTTTATCAGTTATTTTAATAATGGAGCCAGATGGGGTGGGTTTTTTGCGGATGGATTTTTGCATTTTGGTTCTTACCAAAATATTTTTCGGCCGCAAACTCCTTTACAGCTACATAGTGCGATGTAACCGGCTGTCTCCCTGAAGCCCATCGGTCCGATCTTATTAATGATGGGGTTGTTGCTGACGTCGATGGTAAAGGTCTCCTGAATGTCATCCTTCCGTGGTCACATCCTATGACCGGACAGTGATGATGTCGCGCTTTAGGGCTCGGTGGTGGTGGTGGCGGAGATGTCGATGGACGTGGAGTACCTGCGCGTTGGGCCATTGTTCAAGTGTATGGTGCTCTTTAACATTGAGAGCTCGCTTAAATACACGCCCGGTCGATTATAATGAGTATGTAAATTTAATACCTGTCGTTTTGTAATTATGGAGCTACAATGTTATGCGGATATGATATATGTATGGACTTTAATATGTAGACTTTTTCTTCATAAAGTGGGGTGGGGTTTCGTTTGTGCACAAAGTTAATTGTCCCTTATTTAATTTATTTAATTCGATTGCTACCCAACTTATCATTTCTTCCAGCGTAGTTTGTAAATGGAACAATCCTCCGTTAAACGTGCTTTACCACCCTCTTTTACCGTAACATCCCCTAGTTCGACATTATTAAAGGCATCCACAGTAGGGTTTACTTTACTCACCGTAGTTTTGATTAATCATTCACCATCGTTTTCCACTCTTCGAGTCTCGGTAATAGGTTTTTTATCCACCCTAATTGTTTTTATCCACCCTAATTGAAAATTGGACACCTACATCGTCTCGCACCACTTGCTCGTAGCTGTCTTTCGACCATGTCTGTTTAACGGTCACCTCTCTACGCTTGCGAGATAGTGTTTTCTCTCGTGAAATTTCCAATCGAAGCACATTCACATCAGCATCTTCAGTATATATCGGAACCCGAGTTAGCCCCGTCTGTTTTACCCAAACCGATGTGGTAGGCTCCGAACCTCCTTTAGGAGCTATCTGTAGATCGACCAATCACCCCTCATAATACTTTCAGTGCTATTGAGCACACGCGATTTGGTAATGTACCACTCACTTGCCAATTTACACGGAGGGAAATATATATCGCGAACAAGGGGGGTTAATGTTACATTTTTTTTCTCACTAGTTATCGAAGATTCGATAACAAGGAAAACCGAAAGCGGCAGCAAATTAGTAATGAACATGATGACTGTTCAAACGAACTAAATCGAATACTAAATTAGCTTCCGAGCACTCGTGCTTTTATAATATGAAAATTGGCAAAATTTCGTATATCACGGTCCGACTAAACAGGCAGGCATACCTACAATAAGATGCCAAATTTCTAATGTCACTTATATTTACCACGCTCGGTGCGATTGATCATCAAGACGTAAAGGTGACATCCTGATACCTATTTTCCATCCATTATTTATTTTGTCCATTTCGTTTCACTTTTTCTTTTTATTTATGTTTCTCTGTTTTGTATAACTTTCTATTTGTGTGTGCTATTCTATGTTAATACCTACTCTTAAAACGCATTATAATAAATGTATGATGAAATATTGTTTCAGAATAACATCATACCAGGAAACAAACGAGTATTCTCTTAACTTCACATTAATTCCAACGTGTTATTACATTAATTGCAATTACTTACCTATAATAATGTATTATTCATTTGAATTTTAATCGAAGGCTTGCATTATACTGAGAATGGTGAGATCATGTACCTAAACGATTTATTTTAAAAAATATATATGCTCAAAAAAAGTGCATTTAGCGGGGGACCCAACCAATTGTGTTTTATGTTCGTTTGATGATTTAAAGATGGTATTTAAGGTCTATAATGAAAGTAGTCAGGGTCACACTGCACCAGCAAACTGAGGTAAGTGTGACTACTTTGTTAGTGCACGCTAGACAACAATTTTTCATATTAAAAGGCAATAACCATGATACTAAACGATGATAATTTATTTTAATCTATACTATATACTTATTAGTTAATTATCATCATTTATGATAATATATAATCCGGGGTAACTGTGACATATATTTGCGATATTCCATGTTGCAGAGCAAGGCGCCTCGTACTGGTTGTTGGATCAGCGTATAAGGCATTTAGTACGGCCTGTTCAACGGCGATATCAATTATCTGTTGCGGTTCGCGGCGGTCTCTTCCATTTCCCAGACCAATGATAGTTAACCTTCTGTGGACTTCTTGAAAGTTGCGGGCAGACGGCACCGGGTTCCTGTTTGGAAATGCAGCCACGTACAATGCGCGAGCTCCTCTGGCATTTCCATTAGCTCGTCCATAGAAAAACTGGATATCGGCTATGTGCGCCGCAGGAAAGTCACTTAAACGCGGCATTGCGTATAAGAGAACAGAAGTGAAGCGAGCGAAAATTAAGTAGTAGGTGAACAATGACAAGTAGCAGCAACGAAAACTTCGGAGCGACTGACAGCAGTTTGCGATAAGAGTTAAATGTCTTTTAAATTAGATTTAGGTCTTACCCTCTCCTATGCCTAATAGCACCTAGTTATTGACGGAAAAAAGGTCTCTACCTGCGTTATCGGGCTGCGCGCGTAATGCGGAATGCCATTGTTTAGCTGCTGATAAGAAATGTTGTATCGGAGTGACAAATGTAGTAATTTTATCATTTAAAAGCTAATACAATGCAGATTTACATAACATAATAAAAATACTACGTAAATAGGGCGATTTATTGAGAAACTTCGCTTTTATGGGAAAAATTACCAAAAAAAAAACCGAATTTCGACAAATCCATCGTGATAACTGAACAGCTATGAGGTTTATGGTGTCAAATACCATTAAAACATCAAGGCCTATCATAAAACATTATTTTTGTTTTTGATTTATCGTGATAGATGTTGAAAATTATGAGAAAAAACACTTTATTCGCGTATGGTCATGGACAGAAAAAAAATTCAAAAAATCGTAAAAAATTAAAAAAGCGCATTAATTTTTTTTTATCATTTTTTTCGTCGATAAAATTAGGTATATTTTGTCCCATTTCGTTTTGTGCACTTTATGAAGACTCACATTGTATGTTCCAACCTGGGGTGGAAAACACTTTTTAATGAAAAATGCACTTTTAAGAAAAAAATATTTACGACTAAAAAAATATGTGAAAAAAACAAAAATGACCTTCTATGTAGGAATAAACACACTTCATAACGGTGTGGCGCTTGTTGTGCCAGCCGGTGAATTACGGTTATTAGACTTATTAGATGAATATGAAAAATAATACATACCGGTGAGATAAAAAATAAGGTAGGTACCTTAATTAATAATTCCACGCAGACGAAGTCGCGGGCAAAAGCTATTATTCATTGATGATACAAAAAATTATTGTTTACGATCTCTGATACGGGGCAAGTGTAACATACAGTCACATTTGCCTCAAGTGAGATCTTAGACACACTTTCCCAGTCACTCATTGTATGCCACGTGTAGGCTCCAACTCGTATTTAAAAAATTGAGAGATTTTAAAATGACGATAATCTCAAAATTGCTTGACAACGTCACCTTTAGTAATAAATTACAATTGATAGTTTATTAACTCATGACGAAGACGAAGTCGCGGGCAAAAGCTATTATTCATTGATGATACAAAAAATGATTGTTACGACATCTGATACGGGGCAAGTGTAACATACAGTCACATTTGCCTCAAGTGAGATAGACACACTTTCCCAGTCACTCATTGTATGCCACGTGTAGGCTCAAACTCGTATTTAAAAATTGAGAGATTTCAAAATGACGATAATCTCAAAATTGCTTGACAACGTCACCTTTAGTAATAAATTACAATTTATAGTTTATTAACTCATGACAACAGATTATAGCAGTATCAAAATCTCAATTATTTTACGTAATATGAAGGTCAGTTACACTTGCTTTCTAAAGCAACCTCATTTCGCAAGTAGGACATCACCCTCGCCTCGAAGAAACCTTAAAAATAAATTAGTCGCACATTGTACAGTTAAAGCGTATGGCTATATATTACACATCCCAAAAGGTGAACCGGTCGTCTCTAACGGGACGGTTATTTATACCTGGTTGCAGAAAACAGATGTGTAAATCTGTTACATACTGATGACCTGTTTCATGCAATGTGCTGCCGCTTGCGGTCAAGCTATAATTAGACCTAACCGGGATCTAGTACAGACATAAAAAAATAAAAAAAAATAATTTAGAAAAATATAAAAATAATTATTTTTTACGCAATCACACAGCGTTTTAAACGCGGCGTTTAAGCAGCTGTGTTGGTACAGACGTACTATATCTACTGGAGGGTTCCGTACCTTCATACAATACAAAAAGCCATACAGACGAGAGCAAGAGCATATCTTCGCGGTACTCGTATCATTTTAATAAGAAGATTTTAAGTATTATTAAATTAAATTAAATAGTCATTTGTTTCAGGCATTTAAAACCCATATATTTATGTGTTAGTAACATGCAAAGTAAAAAATCAAGATTAATGTTAAGGCTTACAACTATATACAACCTAACATGCGAAATAATGAGGCAGTGCGCTGCGAAATTGCATGGAGAAATTTTGAATGAATTCATTGACAAAGTCGCCATGCATTTTTACAAAAACCGGATGAGCTTTATGATTTTAATTCAACACAATTCATAATTCAATTCATATCAATTTTAAGATTATAATTTTCGACTAGAATTAATGGTAAAATTAGTTAAGTCAACCCAAGTCAAGTCAAGTGTTAATATCGGGAACTCATAAATAATACAAAAGGTAATCACGGTCTATATCCCGGTCAATATAAGTCTAGTTAAGTCAAAACAATTAAAATTAAAAAATTAAGAACATATTAATGTATTTTAAAATTAAGAACATGTACAGTATTAAAAACTTTATTGTGTTAATTGGTTCAAAATACAAAATAAATATCTAGATTCAGTAGCATATGGATGGGTTTCGTACATTAAAATATGATTTAAAGGTTCACACTTTTTTATATTGGGTGAGATAGGGGAACAAAATTATTTGAGGACGTACTAAATAATTTTGTTATAGGGAGCTAGTGACAGGCAGAGCAGTTCGCTAGTGAGAATTGAGCTTTTCTATAACTGGGTAAATAAGGGTATAAATTCATATTTAATAGACGATTGTTTCAGTATTTCATTCATTAAAAGTATATTCAGATAAGTTTCTTGGCGTTTCTTCTCGTCTGAAATTAGGTTACGAAACGCTGGAAATATTACATAGTGCTTAGGTAGGAATACCTGTTAAAAATAAAAATAAAATATAATGGGTATTATCTAGAATCTAGATTAGTGACCCGTCTTCACCCGGTCGTGGCAGTAGATAAAGTAAGTTTGTACGTACTATTTTTACATTACATTAATATAATTATTTTCCTTTAGTTAAATAAAAGGAAAATATAAGATTTAAATTACAAACTAAAAGGACTTACTAATGTCCACGATAACTGGTCACGGTAGGAGATAAATAAAAAAATATATAATTTACTATTTATTTATCATTAAACCATTTTTTATTTATTTAAACCGGGAGGAGTGGAAGAAGAGGGGGGAGGCCTTTGCCCAGCAGTGGGACACAATAGGCTCGTAATAATAATGATAATAATTTATTTATCATACAATAGTCATATTTAAAAGAAACACAGTAGCAATATTCACAAATACATAGAATATTTAGGGATAGTATTTGAAATCCAAATCTAATCAGTCTGCACATAAAAGACGATGGGTACTAAGGTTCACAACGTATTATTAGCATTAGACGATCACATGGCCAAGTTTATATATTTTTCTTAATTTTTTTCAAACAATTCTGGTAAAGTTTTATTAAAGTAGTATTAGAGTAGATAGGGTGAAGGTACATTTTTCAAAGCAAACTTGCGTGTCTCTTCGGAGTATTGCCGTTCCAAAGGCAAACCTTCACTTTTTAAAATTTGTGGTTTCAAAAAATCCTTTGATCCGGCGCATGCTTCCAGAATGATTGATCTTTCATTATTCATCAAATTTCTCTCCTGCAAATCTTTTATAATATTTTTAAAATTTGCTATTTTTTTCTTCTGTCTGCGAACTTTTTCATTCAGTGTCCTTAATATTTTTCGTCTGTCACACTTTTGCTCCAACTTCTTAATTTGAGTTTGTTCCTGAAATTAAACAAGTTTTATTGTTTCAAGTTTTTTTTAATGGTTTTTCGTGAATAATTCGTAAACGGTGGCCTGTAGCAAAAAAGTTAATTACATAAATAATCTACGTAAAATTTTCTACAAAAAGAATTCGTACACTTTTTCGCTAGGATCAATATTAAAAAGATATTGACTTTAATGTCTTTTTAAATATTGATCCTAGCGAATAAGTTTGAATATCCTTTTTTGTAGAAAATTTTATGTAAGTAAATTATTTAATTATTGATGTAAAAATATTTTTTTTCTATTGGCCACCGATTAAGAGGTATTTACGAAAAACTATAAGACCTTTACAGAAAAAAAATTTGGCTGTTTCATGTATGTCATACATTGTGGCTGGTCTATTTTCTATGGGAGGGTAAAAATTTTTTTCGCGATATCATGGTTGGCCCCATAATAAAATTTGCTCAGTATAATCCCGAAACCTCCCTGGCAGCGGGAATGCACTTAACTTTTAGCCACCCTGTATATACAAGAGAATGTTATAATGCAATGCAGTGTACCGTTAGACTAACTGGAGTTTCTAACATTTCAGGAACATGCGGAGCAGGTTTCACAGCAGGCTGTAATAATTAATATCATAATAAATAATTAATATACACCAGTATTTTCTCTTTCTTCAGCAGATTTATACGGATTCCAATTATTTGTATTTAGGTTGTCATTTCTGGCATCTTTTTCGCGTAAATCATTTGTGCTGCCATTAAATACGTTTCTACATTCTGTAGAATTACATCTATCTAACCAACTATCGTTTTTAGCATAATTCCTAGGCAGTAAATTATTTTCTTCATCTATTTGAAGCTCTTTAACTTTTGCTGTCAACCTGTTTATATAGTTTTCGGATAGTTGATCTTTTAATATATCAAATTCACTGACAAAAATTGCATTCTCATTTTGTTTACTTTTATTTCTAAATACAGTTTCATCGGGTTTCGGGGTTACTCGGGCTAACTGTCTGAGTTTATCAAACTTTCTTTGAAAACTACTATTGTTCGCTCCTAATCTTTCTTCACCTGTAAGACCACTTTTAACCGTACGACAATCGTCCTCGCCCTCTGTGTAAAAACATGCACTTCTTTCATTTGAATTTTCGACAGTTTCTTTGGGTTTCGGGGTTACTCGGGCTAACTGTCTGAGTTTATCAAACTTTCTTTGAAAACTACTGTTGTTCGCTCCTAATCTTTCTTCACCTGTAAGACCACTTTTAACCTTACGACAATCGTCCTCGCCCTCTGTGTAAAAACATGCACTTCTTTCATTATAATTTTAGACAGCTTCATCGGGTTTCGAGGTTACTCGGGCTAACTGTCTGAGTTTATCAAACTTTCTTTGAATACTACTATTGTTCGCTCCTAATCTTTCTTCACCTGTAAGACCACTTTTAACCTTAGGACAATCGTCCTCGCCCTCTGCGCAAAAACATATCTGTGCAAAATCAATACAAAAATCTAAAAAAATGCAATATTACATTATCAATATATTTATCCTATTTATACAGCATGTCCTTAGCCATTGGACAAACCCTGAAATCCCACTTAGAGTTACTTCTCAGGAATTTTACTACGTTTCATTACTACAAGAACTATTGTATTATGAAAAATAATGAATACCTAGTGAATCAGTTTTTCACCTTACGTTTATGTGACGGTAGCGAAACGGCCAAGCCAAATATTTTAGCTAAGGTGTAGGGTTTGTGCAGTTAGGGCTTGTATAGAGTTAAAAACTTAGATCTGATAACTCTTTGACAGTGCGAGCCTTATGGTTTCGTCTTGGCAACATTTTACATGAAAATGTTTTTGGTGGGATTTCAGTCCTTTTTGTGAGTTGCTTACGACAAACTTCCATCCCCTAATTTAAAGGGTTTGGGGAAATTTACTATAAAAAATTATTTTACAAAATCTGCTTATTACTGATTCCCCATACAAACTTTAACCCCCTTTTCCCCCTGACGCTCTTTTCCACCCCCTCGATTTTGGGGTTGAAAACTATTTTATATCCTTCCCTATATCAAAAACTATCTATCTACATACCACAACTAAATCGGTTCAGCTGTTATTAATTCCCGATACAAAATTCCACCCCCCTTTTCACCCCCTTAAGGACTAAAAATTTCAAGTTTTTGAATTTTTCTGTTTGTGTACTACGACTATCTTACATACAAAATTTCAGCTTCCTAGGATTTCAGGAAGTACCCCAAAGGTTTTGATGAGTGAGTGAGTAACGAAATCGGGAATATGAATAAAATCTAAAGTATAAGAGCTATGTAATTGAAATTTTTTATGCTTAATAAGTCCACGAATTACATCATATCCCGAGAATTATGTTTATCTAGTATAATCCAACCCAAGTTATGAGGGTTCAAATAAACGACGAAGCGCTTCCGAGAAAAGGTAGGTAGGTGCCCTTGCGCCTCGCTTTGCTCTTCTTGGCGGTAGGTATTTAACTTCAAACACTATAAACAAGTTTGGGAACAAATCAAATCATTTTATTAAATACACACACTAATATATATAAATTATGAACTGTAATATATGACATACATTTGATCTATTACAGTTCATAATTCAAAAACTATAGTTAAGCTGGCTATAAATAAACTGCTGTACCGTTTTTAATTAGGTATCATTTAAGTCAAGTCTTACAAATTAATTCAGACCCAAAATAGTAACCTACACCCATTGTTGTTTTTACCCTTATGAGAACTATTGGGTTTAGATTAAATTTTACATTCCTAGACGTCAAGCCTGTCTTGTCCGCAATGTAACTGGTATCGTATGCGAACTCGCGCGCCGTATAAATGAGCCTTAATCATTTATTAAGAAATGTAACATATAAGTAGGTAATAAAAATACGGAAATGTAATACAACTGAGGGAACTGTCATAACGTCATAAGGATCATCTTGCGCCGAGCCAAGTATCGCTCCCAATATTATTGTTAGTTACCCCTTGTATGAGGTGCTAAAGGTGCTTTTATTTTATTTTTATTTTATTGGGAAACAAACTGCTTACAATCTTACACAATATGAATTAATATTAATAAAACACAAGCCAAAACAGTTTCCACTAGTTAATTAAGGCCGAAAAGCTCAAAGGGAACTTAATGAAATACAAAATGTAGAAAAGTAATTATTCAAAGCAATCAGGCAAACCAAAGGCTATTTAACTTGAATTTTAGCTGAAACGTATGTTTGTTAAGTCGAGAGAAAAATAAATAAAATAAAAGGCACAATACAATACTTACATAAGTATGCTAGGTAACTAGTTATTAAGTGCTAATTTAGGGTTTTTTTTTTCATTAAGGTTAATTGGGAGAAAAACTGCCATTTTATCACGCCAGGTGTCGCATAATCGACTATGCTTAACCTCAACTTGTCACCTGTCAAATCCTGTACTTTTTTCTGCAAACAATTAATGCGAACATATTTTTTGGATATTTCTAATACGAAAATGACACAGTGTAGTGCTCTAAATTGCAAAAATAAAGGTGTACATGCTTTTCCAAAAGATCGAAAGCGTAGAAAAGCTTGGGAGAATGCCTTAAGAATTAAAAACTTTAAAGCGAAAGACACATCTCGTTTATGTTCAATGCATTTTAAATCAGATGACTACTACGGACAGAGCAAATACACAAGTAAGTTGTTTTGAAACATTTTTCCTTTCTTGAAGTAGCGTTTAGTTAAACAACAGTAAAACAATAACTATTTGTTGTTGCAGGTTACGAGCCGAAAGCGAATTTTTTAAAGAAAACTGCAGTACCATCAATATTTTCATTTAGTATTTCGAAGTCGGACACACCAAGTGCAATCGCGCGTCAGCAGCGGCTTGAAGGGAGGTCCCAGAGGAAGTTAACATTTGAACAAAATGTAACTCCATCAACAAGCCATGAAACTCTAACTATGTCAACCTTTGAAACAAATAATGAAGTTAAAATGTTTCCAAACTCCATGGAAATAGGTAGTGAAACAGAAATCAGTTCTGAAACAAAAGATTTTTTAGTTCCCGATGTAAAACAACTTCAAGTGTCATCTAAAGGTACACAAATTGATATGGAACATGTGTTTGGGACCATACATAGATTCAAAAATGATGACAAAGCCATTCAATTTTACACAGACTTTGAATGTTACAAGAAGTTCTATTTTGTATATTCAACACTAAGTCCCATAGCACATAAACTACAATATTTTGGTAGTTGTGTTGTTCAACTCAGTACTGAAGATCAATTCTTTTTAACAATGATGAAACTAAGACAAAATAAATGTATTTTCGAATTAAGCAGATTTTTTAATATAAGCACCACAACAGTGTCTAATATATTCATTACATGGGTAAATTTTATGTATCAACTTTGGACGAAAATTAACATATGGCCAAGTAAAGATTTGGTTCAGTACTACATGCCTGAACATTTTAAAAATTATAATATTAACATTAGGGTAATTTTAGATGGAACCGAAATTCATGTACGTGTGCCCAACAGGCATCTTGGAGCAGCTACAAACATGCCAATACACTTAAAGTGCTTGTTGGAGCTACTCCAGGGGGGCTAATATCATACTGTTCTCCTGCATATGCTGGATCTGTAAGTGACAGACAAACAATAGAAAGAAGTGATTTAACGAGTAAATGTGAAAGTGGTGACTGTATCTTGGCAGATCGCGGATTCAATATTCAAGACATGTTTGCAGACAAAAACATTGCTGTTAATATTCCAACATTTATGAAAGGTAAAACACAGTTGCCAGGGTTAACAGTATTAAAAGATAGAGATTTAGCTAGTAAAAGGGTGCACATTGAACGTTTAATAGGTCTTACTAAGACTTACAAAATATTAAAAAGTGATATGGATCACAGTTATATTCCTATAGCGGGTAAAATATTTTATATATGTACTATGTGTTGTAATTTTAGGGAAAGCATAATGAAATGAAATAATGATATTAATGATAGTAGTAGCAGTAGTAGATTTATTATTTTAAGTGACATAAACAAAACACATAGGAAAACATCCGAGGAAACCTGCATACATCCGTGAAGAAATTCAAAGATGTATATGAAGTCCCCAACCCGCATTGGGCCAGCGTGGGGACTATAGCCGAAAACCCTCTCGTGCTTGAGTGGAGGCCTGTGCCCAGCAGTGGGACGTATATAGGCTAAATAATAATTTTTATTTAGTGACATAAATTCTGTTATTGACTTTAGTAATCATTATATAAATAGGTAATACAACTATTTAATTATTGTGCATACATAAGTCAATCTTTAGATTTAATAATATTGCCGTGCCCTACCAGGGCCCATGTGAAACCAACTATTATGTAACACCTGTGTACCTACAATGGATGTTATAAATATATGAATATGAATATTGTTTAAAATTTTTAAGTTTCCAAGTGAATAAATAAAAAACAAAATTTAATATTGTTCAGGGTTTTATTAAATCATACCTCCTGTAATAATATTTATTGAATAATTCTGGTTTTAAATAATCTTCAAAGAATGCCACCAGCTTTGTGGTCATCTCACTAATGAAGACATCATCTCGTTCAATAAAAAGCACTTGCAGTTCTTGAAATGTGTATATAATGAAATTGCAATATTTTCTATTGGAACAAAATAATTGCCCCTGAACTTGATAATAATATGGGTGGTTCCTTTTTATCCTTAGTACACCATCAACTTCTTCAAGGTATGGCACTGTAACAGTTGTTATAAGCATATGCCTAGCAGCATATGGACACTTGACTTCAATGACCGTTTCTTCCCCTAGGAGCCCATCTGGTGAGGCTGCCAAGAATGGAAACTGCTCTGAAATATGTAATCCACTTTTTTCCACACATAGTCCAAAATATTCCTCATATTTAGCTATGGCCGTACTCTCATGAATTTTGCCACGAGTAAAGGCTCGTGTGTTAATTGATCTGGGATTCATGATTTTTTTTATCAAATTGTCCTTCCCTGCTTGGGAACTATGGCAAATTAGGTGGAATAAACTTGCTGTTAATCTGCAAGAACGCAGATAATGCCATTCTGGACATTTATCCTGCACTGTCGTTGCTTTTTAGATATTCAAAATTTCGTCCATCGACACATTTTTCAACAGTAATTTTTCGAGCAACACATCCTTGTCATTATGCCATGTGTAAATACCGTGATCCCACTCAATGGCATATGGATTAGCCGGTTTAATCGTTTGCAGAATGGGCATTGTGGAGGCACCATAATTTACTGCCAAGTTGTGGAAAAAATCTTGATAATTTGGTATGACATCCTCTTGTTTTATATGATTATAATTAACATTCCTTTTTCTATTTTTACCAGTTGGTAAATTTTGCGCCTGGATTGGAGATTTATTAAATATCTTACCTGGTCTCTTGAATGTCATAAGCCTCTGTGTCGACACTTGATGTACAATAATAGTTTTATTTCTGTACATGTCTTCGACTACGCATAAAAGAACAGACACATGCTTACAATGTACTTGAATGCCACTGCCGGCAGGACACTCGCAGTTGGCTTTCTCAATGTTTCCTTCTTTAGAAAGCTTCACATTCACTACATATGTTACCTTCTTCATTTGGACTTTACATTGCCCTTGAAAGTAAGTATGTATACCATCTGAGGCATACCGCGCTGTCAACAGGCATCGAGACTCATACATGTCCTTTCCTTTGTTCTGAGCATTTAACTTTTCAAAGTATGCCTGTATCTCATGCCTATTTAAAGGAGGAATGGGCGAATCCCCATGTAAATCTTTGAATATTGATCTATCAATCTAGGCGGGCAATCATATCTAGGATCTTCACTAGGGCCGGGTTCTGCGCCAAAATTAAAATTTCGGTCGTATGCCTCCAATCTGGAACAAAACACATTCAATTAATAGTGTGAGAATGTATGTAAAACCAAATTTATTATACATAATCTCAAAATGTCTTAATGCTTACCTTTCGATTAAAGCAGCTTTTTTACCCGCTACAGATGCATTCCTCTGTCGCAATTCCCATTTTAACTGCACCACAGTCATAAGCGAATACATTTTCGAATTATTTTCACCGGATTTCTACGATTACTTTTGACAGCCGCAACTAACAAACGTAAGTAAGCATAGTCGATGCTGTCGCCATCTACGCTGAGTTTTCAGTTTTTCTCCTAATTGAAAAATGCGAGATTGTATAAGGAAAATTAATTTGGATAAATAAAATCCCATCAAAAACATCACATGTAAAAAGATGCAAGTCTCGCAACGCAATACTTCTACTACATAAAAGTTTTGAGATGTAATGTGAAACCAAGTCGGTTATTTTAGTCAGTGCCAGGGGTTGTTAAAACCGCGTCAATATTAGATATCTTTAATACATATAATGACTTGGTTTCACATTACATCTCAAAACTTTTTTGTAGTAGTAGTATTGCGTTTCGAGACTTGCATCTTATTACATGTAATGTTTTTGATGGTATCTCATCTCTTTTTGTAGGCAGTCCTTTTTTCGGGTACTACTTCTTGTACGGCAGCTACCACTTTTCTCAAAGCTCATACCCCATATAACCATTCCGGTCGCAGAATCATCAAAGTAGTAACTAAATGTCAGATGTGTCGAAACGGTGTCGTAACCGTTACTACAATTTGCGACTGTGTTCAGTTTTGGTAACTTAGTGTGGTCGCCGTGTGCACACAATGTGACCAGAATTGTTTCAGTAACTAAGTGTCGTCGCCGTGTGTACACTTTTCGGTAACAAGGTGTCGACACATTGTGTAAACTTTGCGTTCAGTTTGTGACCAAATCTCTACACAATGTGTCGTAACGGTTACTGAAATGTTTCGAAACATTGTGACCGCAAATGACAATATAAAATACCTCTTGAAAACCAAGGTTTGTCAAACTGTCCATTAATAGCAGTGTTGCCAGATCGTCCCAAATAGGACGATTTTCCGTCCTTTTTAATGCCACACCGTCCCTTTGTCGTCCCTTCCGAACTACCGTCCTTTTTGGGCATCGAGCGTCCAGTATCAAAGATTTTATGCCATGTTGTCAATGATTGACGTTATGAAGTTCGGGTCTCTACCTTCACTTAGCGCCTATCCTTTTGAAGGTATGCTTTACAGTATTAAAAACCTGTTACGAAAAGGGGACCAACCATTGGCGCAAGTAGCGAATCGCGTACAAGAACTGTCGAAATTGAATATATAGACTACTTGCAAAAAATCAGATCCCGCCCTCAAAAACGAAATTTTACTGGAAACTGGTGAAAAAGTTTTTAAGACACGGTACTGTAACATGGTACTGTTTTGTATGGAAAAATAAAAAAGCTTTAAATGATCTAAAATGACTTTTCACTAGACCTATATTGACCGGGATATAGACCGTGATTACCTTTTGTATTGTTTTTTAGCTCCCGATATCCCTGATATGATATAATGAGGGTAGACAGAGCGCAGTCTACACAACTTTGACACCCACCCGCTATCTTCAGTCACCCGTGAATAAGATGCATGTAACTGCGTCGAAATATCGGGAGCTCAAAAACAATACAAAAGGTAATCACGGTCTATATAGGTAGTGAAACTAGCCGTGAATCATTCAAAACTCTTATAAAAACTTTTATGACAAAAACAAAAAATCTGGACACAATTTAAGAATCACCCGATTGCGTCGAGGAATAATTTGTATTTTTGTTTGTTTTATTTCCTTCTTGCTTCTTTTCTTTGTCATTTGTATTCTGTAGCAATTGGTTAGATCTGAAAATAAAGATAACTTGCGGTCACGTTTGGCAAAAAACTATGTTTAGTTTGTTTTTCTCGGGGCAAAAGGAACAGTATTAATATGCAAAATAGTAAGGCACAAAAATACCAAACCAAAAAGGTCACAAATTATTACGCTAATAAATCGTACTTTTTTGGTCTGTCACTATTATTTCTACGCCATTATAGCATATTTTTGAACCGCTCATACGAAAAGTACGTAAAATCGTACTAAAATGTGCGGTTTAGCCAAAAAGTACGATTTTAGTACGGTTTTGGGCGGGGTACGTTTTAAGTACGTATGCTATTCAAAAAGTACGTAAAATCGTACTAAAAGGTACGATCTGGCAACACTGATCTGAAAACAAATGAGTACAAGGAGCCATTTTGCAAATCCAGTAAATTTGTTACTACTTTTGACATATGTCTACACAGTGTCTATACAGAGTCTACACAGAGTCGTAACATTGCGACTACTTTGTGACTGGATTTTTTCTCAGCCTTAAACCATATTTTTACATCATAATTACCAAGTTTAGTAGTATGTAAAGCGTTATTTTTATTGTTTAGGTATAGTATATGCATCGGAGAACTAAAATTGCATCAAATAATGTAGTTAACAACACATGCACTGAGAAGTAAATAATTTCATTTCTGGCTAAACTAAAATAATGAGGAGGCGCGTTGATAAAATTACATCTAGTTAATCAAATCACTCGAGCAGTTTAATTTCCCATAGTATTTAAACCCATAATGTAATATGAATGCAAACAATAAATACTTACGTCTTGTAAATCCTTCTTAGCGATGGCGTTTGTCACTTGTCTATTTTTATTTAAGTATATTTCCATCTGACAGTTCCCATTTGAAACGAACAAAATGAACGAATGATTTTGGGATAACTAGTCGCAAACTGGTAATAATATTTTTTTCTTTTTTTTTTAATGCTTAATACGAAAGTGGAGGACCCGCGCGAAATCGCCGTTTCATACAAACGTGTAGTCCTGATTTTCCTCTCTGGTTATTAACATTGTTGAAAATATTTTGACACAATTTGTTGTATAGCTATGCCCCTATGGTTAATATATATACATCAAATTATAAAAAAATATTTCTCATAATGTTAATATCTATAGAGGAAAATGGGGAGTACGTTTGTATGGAGAAGCGGCCGACCCCTTTGCTCTTGAGTATATTTTAATAATTTTGCAAATCTGTAATTACAATTTGAATATATGTATATTATATAAATCAACTATCGCTTATATAAATATGGCTATAATGAATACTTGCTAATTCACCAACTTTCATACAGGCTTAATATAGGTATCTTAGAAAAAAATCAACAGTTTTCAATGTTTTCATATAGGTCATCTTCAATACCTCGTATTTTCTTTTGAAATGATATCCATCTTCATTCATGACATGAAGATATGGGTTTACCCAAAAATTTCTTTTCAATTGCTTCTTATTTCTGCGCCTTCTTAATAACAGCAAGAGCAGAACACGTGTGAAGGGATCCATGTCTGACCAAACACTGGTAGTCGTGTGGTGTAGGCCACACCTTGTATAATACCTATCTTCCATACGTCACACTCCCATATTTAGCATTCACGCTCCGATGAACACAGACAAAGGAAAACTATTTTAATTCGATTATTACGCTTCAATTAACACGAACAAAGAAACATGTACACGTTTCACTAGTATATAAGGCCAACCTTTTCCAATAAAGATTCATTCTATACTCAACTCTAGTGTTGTCATTATACCCCTGGACGTCCCACACTTCATGGCGACCGTGACAGTCGGGCTGCTCGAGGCAGCCCCAGTTTAGAAGCCACTAGCCAGCCAGCACCACTGCACCAGCGAAAGCCAGTACCATCAAAGTCATGGGAAGTCAGTGCACCAAGGACAGGAAAGAAGAGGTTATTATCGCTCAGAACGGAGCCGCCAACGACGCCAGCGCGAAACAAGCGGACAGCAATACAATCACAACATATACAACCACAGCAGTGCTGTTAATAATATGTGCCATTCTTATGTACGCCATATGGAAAAAAATACATGTGTCTCACAAGGAAAATTGAGCAGCAAGCAGTATCAACGATGATGCGCAACACCAACAAGCCGGAGCAGAGCGTCTAGAACCTGCCTCACCAGCACCAGCACCAGCCCCTCACCCGCCAGTGCGCCACAGAAGCTACAGGTATAATTCAACACACCAGCGATAATTTGATAATTCGCGAAAATTAGTTTAATTACGGTGTAAAGTCTGTTGGAAAAAATTATATGTAAATAACGTGCAGAAAATTATGTCTGACATTCAAAAATTACATGACAAATTAAAATCATTACAAGAGGACATCAGAAAATTAGGGCCCGCACGTCGGAAAGAGGCAAATGGTCAGAAAAAACTCGAACAAGTTCAAGAATTATATGAACAATACAAACTATACGTAAAAGAATATAGCGAAAAATTGGGGAAATCACAAATCTCAATAAAAGACAGTGAGCAAATCCAATCATACTTCACAAAAATCGAAGAAATATACACTAAAATCATAACCACATACGAACAAGACAAAATGACGTCGAATGACAGTTTTAACCTAAAAACGGCGGCAGCACTGCTGCCACCCATGGACGGTTCAGAGACCGTTACGAAACAGCTCATAGACGCCATAGAATTGTATTCTACACTAATCAAAGAAGCAGACGCAAAAATGTTGATAAACTTCGTGACTAAAACTCGTCTAACGCAAAGTGCAAAACTTACCATATCAGATAAGCATACCAGTGTAACCAATTTAATTGATGAAATGAAGCTCCGACTATTACCAACGAAATCAGCAACCGCGATACAAACAAAACTATTAACTACAAAACAAGGGGGTAGGACAATCGAGCGATACGGCCAAGAGTTAGAGGAATTATTCGTAAACCTCACAGCAATACAGGCAAATGGGAAGCCAGAGGCCTATAAAATTTTACAACCTCTAAATGAAAAAATGGCGATAAATAAATTCGCAGAGGGTTTGCGCAATGATAAATTAAGTACCATTGTAGCATCACGGGAATACACCTCACTGAAAAATGCCATACAGGGGGCAAAGGACCAAGAGGTGTCCCTATCATCTACGCCGGCATCGGAACAACTCTTATACTTCCGGGACGTCCAGGGGTACCGGGACAAAGGGTATAACAGCCGAAGGCCACAAAGGGGTCATTACAACAATACACAAGGGGATAGATACCCACAGCGTACATTCCCCAGTAATACTGCGTCGAACAGACCACCAAGGGCATACACCCACAGAAATATTACCGCACCCATACAAACCGCAAGTACTTATAACACGCGTACATACACCAATTCCCGAGGACGCCCAGCTAACAGGCGACACCAGGTGAATACAGCGATAGAAGATACGCAAGATGACGGAAACTCACCGCTGCAAGGAAATACGGTGACAGAAAATACACAAGATGACGACAACCCACCATCGCTGTTACAATTTTTTCGTGAATAACAACTACATTCTAGCGTACAGCCATATGAACTCAGTTCAACTTGCAATAAACGACACAACGCACATATGGCTTATTGACACGGGCGCGAGTCTGAGCGCAATAACACATGACACGGCATTAGTCTCTCGAGCCCTCATGATACCTAACATAACTCACATCAACGGAGTCGGCGGAAAGATTACGTCATACAATACAATTACTCTACGCTTGCAGAGTGGAAGCCATTCATTTCAACATGACTTTCATGTATTCAAAAAGCTACCATTACAAGTAGACGGAATAATAGGACAAGACTTTTTGATAAAATACAAATGTGTCATAAACTACGAGAAAGAAACAATCACATTACATGACAACAACAACGAATCAACAACAATACCATTAACAATAAGAAACGACAACAACAAAACCAGAACATCAAATCAAATAAAATTACCAGCACGAAGTGAATCCATAATAAAATTGCCCACGAACTATACAGGGAATTACGTCATATTAGCGGGCGAAATTGGAAAAGGAATATTTACAGCGAACACATTAACACGCACCAAAAATGGACAAATAACAGCAAAAATACTAAACACCCGCGAGGAAGACATAATTCTAAACAATTTCACACCAGAAATAAGACCATTACGAGATTACGATTGCTTCTCATTCAAGAAAAACGCGAACACAGCGAATCGGGTAAAACAACTATTTTCCCTTATAAAACTCGACAACTTAAACGATGAAGAGAGCAACGCCATCGCCAATATTTGCGCGAAATATACCGACATTTTCCAACTACCAGGGGATGTATTAACTACTACAAATCTATACGAACAAAAATTACGTTTAAAGCCCAACGTAACACCCGTATACAGTAAACCATATCGGTTACCACAATCACAACAAACAGAAATAAAACGACAAATACAACAAATGCTGGAAAATGACATCATAGAAGAGTCACAGTCAGAATGGGCAAGCCCATTACTCCTCGTCCCAAAAAAACCAGACTCAAATGGAGAAAAAAAATGGAGATTGGTGATAGATTACAGAAAAGTGAATGAGGTAATTGAAAATGACAAATTTCCATTACCCAACATCACAGACATTCTAGATTCCCTAAGCGGTGCAATGTATTTCAGTACATTAGATTTAAACCAGGGCTATTACCAAATAAAGCTGGATCCTGAAAGCAGGAAATACACTGCGTTTATAGCAGATAAACACTATCAGATGAAGCGCCTAGCTATGGGAATTCAAAATTCACCAAACGCCTTCAGCAGAGCAATGACCATAGCTATGGCTGGCCTAAACTACATGAAATGTGTATCGTTTATTTAGATGACATCATTGTCATGGGTCAAACTTTGCGACAACACAATAAAATCTAACAGACTTTTTTGAGAGATTAAGAAAAGTAAATTTTAAACTAAATCCCTTAAAATGTAATTTTTTGCAAAAAGAAATATTATATCTGGGCCATGTGGTAACCCCACGAGGGATAAAACCCGATCCAAAAAAAATATCTATAGTTCAACAATACCCAGTACCAAAAAACACCGACCAGGTCAGACGGTTTGTAGCATTCGTATACTACTACAGGAAATTCATTAGGAAATTCTCCGAAATAACGCAACCATTAAACAATCTTTTAAAGAAAAATGCAGAATTTAAATGGACAAAACAATGCGAGGACGCATTCCAAAGACTAAAAATAGCCATCAGCACCCCACCAGTACTACAATATCCAGACTTCTCGCACGATAACACCTTCACGATACACACAGACGCATCGGGCATAGCGCTAGGATGCGTATTGTCAAATAAAAATCAACTACCAGTAGCATACGCAAGCAGACCATTAAACAAGGCAGAAAAAAATTACCCAACTACAGAAAAAGAACTACTAGCTATAGTATGGGCAGTGAAATATTTTAGACCATACCTCTATGGACGAAAATTTAAAATTATAACGGATCACCGCCCACTAATATATTTATTCGGCATGAACAACCCCTCAAGTCGACTCACCAAGTTCCGGTTGTGCCTAGAAGAATACGATTTCACGGTAGAATATTTAAAAGGAAAGGATAACGTAGCAGCAGATGCGCTATCCAGAATAGAAATAACCAGTTAAGAGCTAAAAAACATGACCAAACAAGTAGTATCAGTAATGACGAGAGCACAAAGGAAAAGAATAGAAAAACAAGGGGAAACAAATAACTTACAGAACAAACCAACCACCAATGAAGGGCCAGCAAGACCAGAAATAGTGGAACTCCTTAAAAAACCACAAGGAATACCAGAACTAAGTTTCAAACAAAACGACTATGTACTGTCGGTTACTACAACAAAAAGATTGCGTCACAAGTCAAAACAAAGAAATCATATATTCGCCATCCTTGGCGACATTGTGTGTCAAGCCCAATACGCAAGCACGAACGAAATGGGCTTTCTTCGCGCGAGAAATAGGTGCACTTTGCAAGGCACAGCAAATAAACGAGGTATGCATACTACATACCAAAGACACCGCGTGCATTATTACAGAGCTAGCGCAATCTATAAATAAATACGGCACAAGGTCAGGGCCACGTTTATGTATCATCAAAGGTGTAACAAAGATAACAAATAAGGACGACAGACGCGTCATTCTAAACGATTTCCATTTATTACCCACAAGCGGCCATGCGGGCATTCGAAGAATGACCAATTGTGTGAAGCGTTACTACTACTGGCCCGGAATAGAAAACGACATCACGGAATTCATAAAAAGATGTGATAAATGTCAAAAACAAAAATATCATAAAAACATTAAACAACCACTATGCGTTACTAGCACGGCAATAGCATCGTTCGATAAGGTATTTTTAGACTTATGCGGACCCCTAACTAAAGATGTGAATAGGCAATGCTATATACTTACCCTACAATGTGAGCTCACAAAATATGTAGAGGCGTATCCACTTATAAATAAGGAAACAAACACAGTCGCTAAAGCATTAGTTGACAACTTCATATTGCGATACGGAATTCCAAAAGAAGTCGGAACGGACAGGGGAAGTGAATTTATCTCATCAACTATGCGCGAAATTTGCAATCTTTTAGGTATAAAACAACTGCAATCAACCGCTTACCACCACGAGAGCCTCGGTTCCTTAGAAAATTCACATAAAGCTCTAGGAGCATTTTTAAGGATACAAACAAATAACCAGGCTTACCGGTGGTCGGATTGGGTGCAATACTGGTGTTTTTCATATAATACAACAGTGCATTCAGCGACAAAATATACCCCATATTTAATTCTTTTTATTCTTTATTCTTTATTCAAACAAACACAAGTATAAGTTTACAGCGACCTACGCCAAGACACTTATACTGTTAATACATAGTCAGTATCATAAACATGTATACATTTTTCGAACTACGAGTATCTCTAGGAACTTAAATTAAACATACATACTACAAAGTTACATAGGTAGAGTTTAAAAAAATCCTGACACTACTTTGTAAGGACGGCCACTTGTCTGCGAATATGTCTGCGTTTTGGATTGAAGCTAAGAAGTTATTTAGTAATTCTATTGCTCGGTACGTGGGTGCGTTTGAACCGTGATAGGTGCGGACATTTGGATATGCGTTATTGTATGTTCTCAACCAAAATATGTTTGAGAACATACAATCGTTTAATATAATAAGTATATTAACATTTATTTATAATATTTTATCACACCGAATCAAAAAAATTGGCATGTATCGTCAATGTCAGTAATCTCAATTCAAAATTAAGACGGCGATCAGCGGCCAGCAACGCATGAAGGTAGCACCAACGAGGCGCTAACATGCTCCCCCCCCCTCGAGGAGGTAGAGCCTCGAGGACGAAGAAAGCTTCTTCCGGTTTGGGTAGTGGACATAGACGATGAACTGCTCTTCGTATTATGCCACGTGCTGTGCCAACATCCGCCACTCTGGATACGTTGTCTTGTCCGGGAAACAACTTAACTATTCGGCCCATTCTCCATTTCATTGGAGGGACGTTTGTGCATTTGCTCGATGTGCTCGTATCTGCTTAGCCGATTTGGGTTGATGTCCAACAGGTTCCAACATGATTGGCCGATCAGAAAATGACCTGGCGTTAATGGCTCCAGGTCGTTGGGATCGGTCGATAAATAGGTCAGCGGCCGCGAATTCAAGATGGCTTCAATTTGATTGAAAAGCGTTGACAATTCTTCAAACGTCATTGTCACGTATTGCCTAGGACCCGCGCCATATGGAATTTGGCTGACTTCACTCCGGCTTCCCATATCCCTCCGTTTTTTTTTTTTTTTTTTTTTTTTTTTTTTTTTTTTTTTTTTTTTTTTTTTTTTATTATTGTTATTACAAACAAATCCCAAGAAAGAAAATAAAAATTATACAATTCAATACAATCGGAGTAATCAATAGAACAAAACATATCAAGCACCGAAGTAATATTGTCCATTTTCTATGGGAACAACATCAGTCTCCACCCATTCACCCTTTTCATTTTGTATTAGCCAATTCTTTGTACCAGATGAAAGAATCTTCTTGTCTTCTTTGTTCGAAAGCAATTCATCTTTTATCTTCTTTAAAGCGTATTGTAATTGGAGAGGATCTGATGAAAAATTCACTGAAATTTTTCCTGTAGTCATGTAGTTCATGAATGCAGCCGTAAAAGTGCGCTTCCTAAATCCCGTGAATGAAGGCCTACAGGAACTTACAGGGTTCACGTTTCCCAAACTCTTCGTTTGAAGTGCTTGAGCCATCTTGGAAATCAATTTGAAACTTACAGGTTCAAATGTTTTTGGATTTTGTTTTGATCTCTCAGTAAAACAAGAATTCAGGTCTTTCCTTTTATTCCATGCGGCACTACGGTTTGATATTGTGGATAAAACACCTAAATCATCCAAGTATGTACCGAAAGAAGCATGGAAAACCACTTGTTTAATCATGTCATCAACAGCCATGGTTTTCATTTGGAATTTGAAAGTTTTTACGGCATTATTATACAACATTATGAGTCCGGTTCCAGAAAAACTCCATTTCACCAATTTGGTTTGTTCATTTATTTCCCACATGCGCATTAAGAGGATTAAAGGCAGATAAATTTTCTGAGTTGATCTTGCAGTAGTAATTAGAAGCAAGTCACCCAATTCACCCATTACCCCTTGAACTGAACCTGGATTCTTTGCCTCCCTAAAGCACCTTGAAATTTCACCAGACATAGGTAGCATTTGCAGACTGTTTTTTAGAGCCGACTCGATTTTGTCATGATATTTATCTTCCTGAATCAACAAGATAGCTTGTGATAAAGGACCCAGACTCCTAACTAAACCTGTCCTGCGTTCAGGGGGAAAAGTTATTCCTTGCACCAAGGGTATATGATTATTGTTTAGCCCATAATTGTTGAGGGTCTGCTCCCACACTACTTTATTAGAACCTGCTATCACCCTCTTTGTGGCATTCTTTGTCCCATTTTTTACTTGAAACTTCGTCACCCCATTTCGTACCTCATCAAATGCATTTCTAAATAGTGTCATCAATTCAACAATGGGTGTTGCTATCATGAAGTTTAGCTCTATTTTCCCTTCCTTAATCTTTGTAATAATTGTCCCAATTGAAAGTTCAACGCCACCTAAGGTAGCTTTGAAAGACATATAAGAACTAATAACTGAGGGTTTCGTAGATGGATTAGCTTGTTTCCTCAACCCTGTGAATACTGTCATAAGGATACCTGATAGCTCATTTGAAAAATCCAAATCAATGATTTTATTTTTAAGATCCGTGTTACATTTTGTCACAATACTATCCCCTGCCAGAGTAATTATTATTCTTACTATATTCATAATTTTATCAACTTCTATGTCTCTAGCCTTATTAGCTTCTTGTATGTCAACTTCCATAGAAGAAGATTCTGTCTCTGTTCCCATTTTTCCTCTTTTGACCAACAATAATTATTTGCAAGAAAGTTCCTGAATTTTCGAAATTTACTATCTGTTACTGCTTGATGTTTTTATGAACTAGTATTCGGCAAATTATGTCGCATACCAAGCAATATCGGTCAACAAGTGGACCCAATGTATAACTTTGACTCATACCCCATAGAATTTAAGTACAGGTTACAAAAATCCCAAGATGATGCTAGAAATAATTTAATTAAAACAAAATTATGTAGAAAGTTAATTTACGATTTAACAACAAATCCAATAACATACACAATAGGGGATTTAGTCTTACTCAAAAAGGAAGATAGAGAAAAAATGGACCCAGTGTATAAAGGGCCATATACTGTCATAGCAGATGAAGGTACGAATGTAAAAATACTAGTTTTAGGTAAAGAATACATCGTACATAAAAATAGAACAAAGCCCTACTATGCATAAATAAAACAACAAACAATTTAGATAATGAACACGTTTAATTAAAAAAAAAAACACACACACACACACAAAAGAGAACAAAAATAATAATAAAAATAAAATAGGAAAAAAAAACACAAAACCACAACACTACAATTCAGCAAGCGCACCAAACAAACTTTCGAACGTAAAGTCACTTAGGTCATCACTAGTAAAATCCAAGGCCCCGGCGACAGCCACCGAGAGCCACTCCAACCGCCGCCAGGTCACATACCAATACTGGCCATTACGGGACAGCATATAATCCAACACCAGAGCCTCTCCATCAGGACCCACGACACGTAGCTCCAATTCCAAAACTGCCCTCAGCAAGGGCGCCGGGTCGTGAGGGCACATCAGGGGATGCCCAACAGCTGCGCCGAAAACGGCCACATATACGGGCCCCTCCTCCTCGTGCTTTAACGTACAGCACAAAAAGTCCACCGCATTTCGAAGGCCAAACCCTTGGCAGGCCGCAAAAACGGCATACAATGTTGTATTCACGTCAAACGCGTTGATAAGATACAGCGACATTATTAATTGATAGACACAACAGTTCCAATCAGGAGAAACCAAAAGAATAAATAAATCATAAAAACCAAAGTAACAGGAAACCTAAAGCAGATCCCTCCGAATCACATATCATCATCCATTTAAGGAACCACTATCTCCATAACACAGTAAACAAAACAGACATAATATGAACCGTTAAGATACCAATTGTTAGCGCCTATTTGCGCTGTTTAAATAATACAAGGTATCACTTGAGAATTACCATTTTAATGGGTTTTATTACAATGTACAATAACTATATGTATAGGTTCTATGTCTAGGACACGCGCGTTTATCGTGGGGGTTAGATTGCAAGAGAGGGATGAGCTCGCAGCGATGCCCGAAGATGCGTCGTATGTGTGAAACTCTGGCGCTAGCATCGCGCTTTCTGGTTGGACGCCGATCCCGCCGTCTATGTTGGCATCTTGGGGCTGCAGAGCTACGTTTCCACACATCCTTGGTTGGCGAAGCTAGCGGTGTTGCCACAGCGCTAACATACTCCGGGGCGCTGAAAGACTCTCTTTCAGGACTCTCCCTGTTGGACAGGCAGCGGGCATATTCGGTTGAGTGCTCGCTTGACTATTCCCCTAGCTGTATTGATGTCTGCTACGCGCGGCACGCCATCCTTTCCATTATACAGCTTGACGACTCTGCCCATGCGCCATAGCAAAGGCGGCAAGCCTTCCTCCTTGACTAGTACGAGCTCTCCGAGCTAGATCGCGTTGCCTCTCGCGCCACTTGTATCGCTGTTGCTGTAGGGACACGTACTCGGCCGACCAGCGCTTCCAGAAGTGTTGCCGCAGCTGCTCTAGCCTCAGGTAGCGGTCCAGGCGGTTTGGGTTCCGGTCTTGCAGTGGCGGAGCCGGCAGCGACGTGAGCGGCCTAAAAATGAGAAAGTGCCCGGGAGTAAGGGGGTAAAAGTCATTAGGGGAGGGGGAGAGTGGACAGAGAGGCCTACTGTTCAAAATTGCCTCCACTTGGCTAAAGAGAGACGAAAGTTCCTCAAAGGTAAGGTGTGTGTTGCCCAAAACTCGTTTGAGATGAAATTTGGCGCTTTTAATACCTGCCTCTGCGTAGCCATTAAAGTTAGGGGCGTAAGCTGGCGCGAATTTAAATCTTATACCCTGACCAGCTGCAAAATTAGATATATTGTTTTCATGTAGCTTAAAAAAATCATTTATTTCTTTGGCTGCAGCTACAAAGTTTCTACCATTATCACAAAACAGCTCCGCAGGTTTGCCGCGCCTGGCGATAAATCTGCGGAGTGCCAGCACAAATGCGTCCTTAGACAAGTCGCTAACAGCTTCCAAATGAACACATTTATATCTTAAGCATATAAATAGACACATATAACATTTAGTGATCTTACATCCACGTCCACGGCGATCAGTTATTAAATAAGGACCGGCTAAGTCTACAGCTGTTGACGTGAATGGAAAATCAGCCTTTATGCGTTGCGCTGGTAAATTGCCCATTATATTTTTTAAAGTTTGGCCAGCGATTCTTTTACAAGTGACACAATTGTGGGCCGTGCTCCTTGCTAGGTTTCTGCCCCCAACCGGCCATATCAAGTCCCGTACTGAGCATAGCAATAGCTGTGGTCCTGCATGTAGGAGACGTATGTGTTCATGTGTAAAGATGAGTTTGGTTAGTGTGTGTTTAGCACGTAATAACATGGGATGCTTCTGTTCGTAACTACAATCTGAAGCATCTAGCCTTCCCCCGACTCTCAAGAGACCTTGTGAGTCCATAAATGGGTTCAGTGTTATAATGTGTGATCTACGACTCAACCTGTGACCCATGCGCATCGTTTCAAGCTCGGAAGCAAATGACTGCTTTTGTGCAATTTTAACTAAAGTATGTAAAGAGTCTGTAAGCTCTTGTGGCGATAGTGAGCCGGTTAGTTTAGGCATGCTAGGCTTACAGTTATTTATGAAACGGAGCACATAAGCCATAGTATGTTGTATCCTTTTATATTTTGAAAATCTATTAAAATCTATGACAGATGGTTCGTCGCCTGTGCTTGTAAGCATAGACGTTACCTTGATTTCAGGCAAGACCTCCGGTTCTACAGACTTTAGCTTTGGCTACTCATTTTCAGGCTTTAATAGAAACTCGGGGCCCCCCCACCACAGAGCGTTTCCTGAGACATGCTGTGGATCTACACCACGTGTTGCAAGATCGCTTGGATTTTCTTTTGTAGGTACATGTCTCCAGGTAGCTCCGGGAGTGAGACTGTCTATAGCGGCTACTCGGTTTGCTACAAAAGTTTTAAGTTTGGATCTGTCTGTCTTTAGCCAAGCCAGGCAGCAGCTAGAGTCAGTCCAGAATATAGTGCGCGAGACAGGACGTCTCCAGGCCTTTACAACGGCTGCAGACGTTTGTGCTGCTAACAAGCACCCGGCCAATTCCAGACGCGGTATACTTGTACGCCGGATTGGAGCTATTCTGTCCCGCGCACACAGCAGGTGGACTTGTTGTTCACCCGAGTCAGAAATAGTTTTTACATAAATGCATGCTGCGTATGCAGTCTCTGCTGCGTCAGAAAAGCAATGTAGCTCTATTGTGGAAGGTGACTCACACAATACATATCTAGGTATACTAAGTGCTTTAATGTGATTCAAATTTTTAATAAATCGGGACCAGCTTCGCTGTATTTCAGGAGAAACTGGCTCGTCCCAAGATTTGCCTTCTTTCCACAAAGTTTGAATCAATATTTTAGGTTTGACTGTGCATAGGCTTAATAGCCCTAAGGGATCAAATACTTGAAATGTTTTAGACAAAATTGTTCTCTTTGTAACTGTTTCATCAGATTGATCATTTTTAATTGAAAAATTTAATATATCTTGGCTGGGTTGCCACCCTAGTGCAAGTGTTTGACAAGCTTGACTCAAAGCTAGATGATCATCTTGATTAATGTAGTCCGACTTTAATAACGCGTTTGAATTCGAACGGTATTTACGCAAATTAAAGCAACCAGAGGCTAAAACCTGTGATACGCCAGCCTGTATTTGAAGCAGCTCTGATTCAGAGTCTGCACCAGTTAATAAGTCATAACAGTAAAAATCATTTTGTATAATGGTCCTAACCAAAGGATCCTTGCTCTCAGCCCCTAGCTGCCACAAACAACGAGCCGCTAGCCAGCTCGCTGACGCAAAACCGTATGTAACAGTATTTAAAGTGAGAGAGCGTATAGGTAGGTGCTCGTCTTCGCGCCATAGGATCACTTGTAGGTTTCTGTCCATTTCATTCATTAAAATTTGCCTGTACTGTTTTTCTATGTCACCAGAGAGCACATACCTGTACTGACGGAATCTAAGCAATATCTCAAACAGGGTATTTTGTATATTTGGTCCTACCAGCTGGATATCATTGATGGAATAACCAGAGGAGGTTGGGCAAATAGCGTTGAACACAGTTCTCAAGCGAGTAGATTCACTCTCCTTCATCACAGGGTGATGAGGGAGGTGATTGGCTTTGTAACATTGCTCAGACTCCGACAGATGCTCTAAATCTCTATATTCATTTATAAAATCAACGTACATTGATTTAAGCTCAGGTTGTTTACTGAAACGCTTTTCTAAGTTAAACAAGCGCTTCTTAGCTATGTTGAACGTGTTGCCTAGGCAGTCTGGTGTGTCTTTTAAAGGCAAACGCACTACAAATCTGCCGTCAGGTTGGCGGTAGGTATTTTCAACAAAATGTTTTTCTATAGGGTGAGATTCGAACTCACGCCCATTTTTGATGGAGTCGGCCTCTGGCGGCAGCTCCTCTGTCTCCCAAAACTTAGTCATCTGGGCCGACAGATCAGCTAAGCAAAGATGGCTACGTGTGGTCAGCGAATTTACATGTGTAGTGGCTCCCTCTACGGGTCCAGCTACAAGCCACCCAAGTTTAGATGGGATTAGGTAGGTGCGCATGCTCGTTGGCATTGTCTTAGCAGCACCTGTTACAATGGCCCAAAACATTTCTACACCCAAAAGCATATCAATTTGGGATGGGACATTAAAGGTTGGGTCAGCAAGCTGCATAGAAGCAGGTAAGTTAAGGTGACTAACGTCAACATATTTGATTGGGAAGCGATCAGTTATTTGGTCTAAAACTAGAAAGTCAAGATTGGCATTGAAATCGCTTAATTTAGATTAATTTAGATTTAATATGAGCTGCACAAAGTACAGGCTTATAGGTCAGAGGTGTATTTCCTATTCCTGTAACATTTGAGGCAGTTAGAGGCTGAAGATCAAGTTGCAAGCGTTGTCTTAATGCTTCAGTAAGATAATTAGACTGTGAGCAACTATCTAAGAGACACTTCACAGTCTCTTTTTTATTGTTGAAAGGGTTAACTATTTCAATTAGAGCTGTTGAAAGCAATGCTTCGCTATTGGTAAGCAAAGTGTTAGCAGTGAAGGTGCGTGACACCTCTCCACTGTCAGTGGTTAGTATAGTGGAGGAGCAGGCTACATCAACCCTATCACTATTGGTAGACTGAACTGCCTGTTCTATGTTAGCTCCGCTAGAGGTAGTGTTTGTTTGTGTGGTGTGTAGGTATGTATTATGTCACTTTCTACATACGCGACAGCCATTTAACTTGCATGCACGGGTCTCGTGGTCCGGTCGGAGGCAGACATGGCACAGCTTCAGAGCGGACGCCTGCGACCAGCGCTCGTCGACTGACATTTTTCTAAAGGTTGGGCAGTCGTACACTCTGTGATCTCCATGGCACATGACGCACGGCCTACCCTTGTTGTCACTTTGTTTCTCTGAAATCATGAAGGTTTTTATGTTTTTATCATGTTTAAATGAAGTTTTATTAGCCACAGGCTCAGGCCTGTGGTTAGTTTGTTTGTCCCGCTTAGAGCGGTATAGGTTTTCTAAAATATCTGCACGATTCTTTAAAAATTCCCTAAAATCTTCAAGTGTGGGCCACTCCTTAAGAGTGTTTCTATGCTCTTCCCATTTTGAGTTAGTATTGGTGTCTAATTTTGCAGATAACAAATGAACTAACATTGTATCCCAATGCTCCGTCGGTTGTCCCAATGTTTTAAGGGCACGGAGGTTTTTAATAACATGATCGCTTAAAAATCTTAATGATTTATCAGATTCTCGCTGTATGGGCTCTAAATTAAATAAAGCATTCAAGTGGTTAGTAATTAGTTGCCTTTTGTTACTGAACCTGTTGCACAACAATTTCCAGGCTTCAGTGTAGTTGACAGCGGAGACTTCAAGATTTGCTATGACCCTCGAAGCTTCTCCCTCAAGATAGGAACTCAGATAATGAAATTTATGAATAGGCTTGATGTGCTCATTATTGTGAATTAAAGATTCATAAAGGTCTTTAAATTCCATCCATTTGTAATAAGATCCGTCAAATTTAGAGATTTTAATTTGAGGGAGCTTGAAGCCGAGATGCTCCGAGTGGCAGCCGCCTGAAGAACAGGTTTTTACAGAAGTCTCCGGTGATATCTTTTGAGCCTGAGAGCGTTCAAGTATATTCTGAGCTGTAGCTATAGCAGTGTTAATATGGGTCTCATTAACGTCCCGCTCTGAAAGTTCACTGTCAAGATTGTCAGAATTAGCTACTTCTATCGAAGTTTGCACCTCGTCAAGGCGCGTGGACAACTCTATAACTTTGTTTAATCTTAAGGTCAGCTCATTGAATTTAACACCGGTTAGCACTTCATCATCTGTGATTGTTTTTAAGTAACCACGGAATTTAGAGATCTGACCCTTTATGGAGCTACGTTTAACACGTAGTTCTGCCAAAAAAGCTTCCTTTTTTGCAGCTTCAGTCATGTTGAATTATGTTTTTAGCTGAGCTATCAAGTCTAGCAATAAAATTTTAATTTAAATGCAAGTTTAAAGTTATCCACGTAAGAAAATAAAAATTGGCAAAACAGCTTACGCCCCTTATTGACTTCAACAGCTACGCAGAGGCGCCCTTGGTGTGTTGCAACAGCTTGCGGCTTCACACACTGGATAGCCTGACACGTGGTGACAGACGTGGGCGTGGCACGATGTATACGTGGCACGTGGCACGCACTTCGACAGGCCGTCCACTGAAATCGTGCAACAAATGTGCATATGCGAACACAAACCAAGGTGCAAGCAGCGGTGAAGTTAAAGAAACTGCTTAGGTCAGCGAAAGTAAAATAAAAGTGATACAATATAATTCAATTTTTTAAATAGAACACACGGTTGGGCCTTTAAGTGCAAAGAACAAAGCGTGAATGCGTGCTCAAAAGGTTTCCCCACGAAATAAAAAGGCTCATGCAATTTCACTGGTTTTTTAGCGAAGTACGTTTTTAAATTTAAAATGTTATGAAATAGCACTTCACTATAGTTTATGTGCCTAATTAAGAAAGCCCCGATAGGCCTTTAAGCAGAAATAAAGTTAACAGTTGGTATATGCTAACGTGGCTTGGGGGGTTAGAATTTACGAGTTCACACACGTTTATCACTTTGAAGAACTACTCTGAAAGTAAAACACAACTAAAGGCAATAATTAGACAATAAGCACTCTTTTAAGGTTAGATTGGAAGGGAATTCAGTGATATTTAAGTTTAAGTTGTCAACTTTGTCAAGTAAGGTTAAGTAGAGGTCAATGTACTAAGGTATTTTTTACAAATGTCAAGTTTTTGAAGTTACGTTTAATTTAAGTTGAATTTATTTTAAATTAGAAGATAAGTATTAATGTTTAAGGTAAATGGCAAGGAAAACGGGTTAGGTTGGGCACTCCCTCACGGCACTTTCCTGGATTCGCCGGCCGCCACGCGCTGCCGCCTTGTAGTAACTTGATTGCGTGCCGGACCCAGTCGCCGCTGCCTCCTTTTGATGTTGATTGCGTTGATCTTGAGCTGGCGGCGCTGGCTGGCAATGTTGCTGGTTGGTGGTGGTTTGCGTCGGCGCCTGCTCCAGGCCCACAGAGTCCCAATATGGCCGCTTTCTTGTTTGTGGCACTGTAAAAATGCTTAAATATGTTCCGCGCGTGTCCTGTCACGGTCGCCATTTTATGTTAGCGCCTATTTGCGCTGTTTAAATAATACAAGGTATCACTTGAGAATTACCATTTTAATGGGTTTTATTACAATGTACAATAACTATATGTATAGGTTCTATGTCTAGGACACGCGCGTTTATCGTGGTGGTTAGATTGCAAGAGAGGGATGAGCTCGCAGCGATGCCCGAAGATGCGTCGTATGTGTGAAACTCTGGCGCTAGCATCGCGCTTTCTGGTTGGACGCCGATCCCGCCGTCTATGTTGGCATTTTGGGGCTGCAGGGCTACGTTTCCACACATCCTTGGTTGGCGAAGCTAGCGGTGTTGCCACAGCGCTAACACCAATAAACACATATTGGTGCAACAATGCATTCCATAGTCATATAAGGAACAGGTAGCATAAGCAAATTGTAAACACAGATAATACTTAGACTACTTTTGCTTCTTATTATATTCCAATCCAACATAGAATTACAAGAAACCATATGTAACCCATAGAGTTAAATAAAATTACAAAAAAAAAGGGGTATTAACTAATAACCATTTCATTGTATTTCAGAAATGTAATTTTAAGAAACCATATGTACACCATAGACATAACTAAGAGAGAAAAAAAAAGGGGAAAAAACCCCAAGAACCATAAATAATAATAATAATAATGTTTCAGTATATTCCAACATAGAATTCTAAGAAACCATATGTACACCATAGCCATAAGTAAAATAAGATTATTTGAGCCAAAAAAAATTTTACCTATTTTTTTGTCTCAAAAAAAAACGGGGAAGCTGTGGTGTAGGCCACACCTTGTATAATACCTATCTTCCATACGTCACACTCCCATATTTAGCATTCACGCTCCGATGAACACAGACAAAGGAAAACTATTTTAATTCGATTATTACGCTCCAATTAACACGAACAAAGAAACATGTACACGTTTCACTAGTATATAAGGCCAACATTTTCCAATAAAGATTCATTCTATACTCAACTCTAGTGTTGTCATTATACCCCTGGACGTCCCACACTTCAGTCGAATCCTTATGCAGCGCGGCGCCGCATGCGGCGGGCAGCACCGCGCGCGGCGACGCGCAACGCTTTGCGACACCGCGCGCGGCGACGCACGACGCACCGCAAGATTTTGCGTTGCGTCGGGCGGCGCCGCGCACCGTTTTGCGGTACCGCGCGCGGCGTCGCACGATGCACCGCCAGATTTTGCGTTGCGGCGAGCGGCGCCGCAGATTTCTGCGTTGCGGCGGCGGCACCGCAAAACGCGCCGCGTTGCGTCGGCGACGTCGCACCGCGTACATGTGGCCAGGCCCTAACTTGTAACAGTTGAAAAACAGGTCACATAAATGCACTATTTAATTGTCCGCTGACGTAGGAAAGTTCAAATTAAGTTTTAACTAACCTTGGTGATTCCTAAAGCACTCGCGATCACTTTACACATACGGTATCCTATACGCAGACGCCGATGCCTTCAGGAAGCAGGTCCAAGGTTCAGTCAAGTGGTGACGTGGAAAACCAGCTCGAGCACCAGACGCAGGCCGGGGCTCATCACTCGAATCCGTAATTCCGTAGTCAGGGCAACATAAGGACCCCTACAACAAGGCAAACCCAGCTGTAGAACCAAAGAAATCTTGCAAAGCTAACGTGCCAGACATTTGAGGTTATAAAATAGTACTTACAGTTTTTGGGATTTTATAATTTCATTTAAGCGATGACTTCCTCCAGTTTTTTATAGTTTTTATATTGATACGCTAGCTAGTACATATTTAATCGCCAGGGTGGTGGCGCCAGCTTCCTTCTTGAGTTCATTTTTCCAAAATCCTTCTAGCCACCACGCCGGTCGTATCCAAAAAGAACGCGTCTCCTATGTCGCGCTCCAACCACAGTTGCGGATCTCACCGGAACAAATTGCTTATTAAGTTTGCTAATCTAGCTTGCGCGTGAGTTGGGTTTTCAAGTGAGCTACTAGTTCCGCGAAACACACAGAGAGGGCGTTACAATTAATACTAATATTTCTTTATATTTAGATTATTTAAGTATTTTTAGTGAGTATTGTAATATTTATGTTACAAACTTTGGAAGTACTGCAGCTATGTGCTTGAAATTTCACACACACGTTAAATATAATATGTTTAATTAATATCTAATCACTATTATATTCACTAATATCGCACGTGTATTTATATGCATTAATATTTCTTATTTCACGCTTAATATTAATCACGAAAAAATTGAAGAATTTTAAGTTACTATTAGCGAATTACTCAAGATTAAGTTTTAAAGTATTAGTTTATTATGTAACACAACTAAATACTTAAATGATGATAATTATTGAAATATTGCAAAAAAACAATCACTTAAAATGTCGCATGGAAACATTTCTCTGCTACTGACGAAAAATAGTGATGTGCGCATATCGATACAGCTGTCGATATTTCTGTAAGTGTAAGGCCTGAGTGGACGCTCGTGGCGGGGCGTGCAGCGGGGCGGGCGAGCGTGAGATATAGCGTTCAGGGACTGGCCTCAGTGCACGCTCACCGCTCGTGGGAATCGGACGCATCCACGATGACGTCGATGTCAGACGACTATCTCGATTTCTTTTTAGAAGAGAATTTGTGGCTTAAAATGCGATGTTTTTCTACAAAAAATGGTCCCAGTGTCGTAGTGAAGCAAAGAAGACTGTTTGGAGAGTTTGCCACGTTATACGAAACTTTAAGGTCTAATGAAGGCAAATTCCGTGAATACACAAGAATGACTGTGACCACATTTGACTACATATTGAATAGAATTGAGCCAATATTGAAACTACGTGGTACCAACTTTCATGCTGCAGATTCTATCACTCCAGCACAAAAATTAATTGTAACTCTGAGGTAAGTTAGTTAATAATAAATCGACTTCATGTTAGTATTAAGAGTTTATTTATTAATAAGAAAGAGACTATGTGAACAAAACTATATTTCTACTTATCGACACTAGTATTTTGAGTAATTTCATCTGAATTCTGAGTATAGTAACCACGATTAGATGCACTTGAATTAGGAAAGTTATAATAACTATACTGCGAAGCATGTTCATTTTCAGTAAGGGCTTCGAGTAGCCAGTTATTAATTTTTCCACGGAATCTTAATTTTTGCAAGTCATTTAATTTCTTCATAGATGGTAGTATGCTTTGTAGAAATAAAAAATCCTCGTCGTTTTTATTTTTTTCATTTTCTTGACTATCTCTCATTCGCGTCTCTATTAAAGCTTTTTTTTTCTTTTCTATCTCCAATATATCATTATTGATGTCTATTTTACGTTTTTTGGCCGACGACATTTGGGAATCGTTCGTTTGTACCGGCACAGGATCACAAGATCCCGGTGGCGAAGGTACTGTTCTAACCATGTCCGAATTACTTTGCCTATCCTCCGACTCAACCATATTCGATTCAAATTGCCTGTTTCCATCTTCATTTTCATTTGTGTCTAAATTACCTGTAGCTTTGGAAGGCAGCACTTCATCTTTTGTAAATGCCATTATATTAAAATATTGCCATGGCGACTCCCAAGATCTCGCTTCTGCTCCAGATCGGAGAATTGGTTGCTTCTTTAGTTCTTTTCTGTATTGGTCCTTTAAAGCTTTCCACCGTTTCTTCAGAGCACTTTCTGTAATGTACAATAGATTGTAATAAAACATACCTGTACTTTGTTTTATTTCAGATTCCTCGCAACGGGAAACTCTTTTCGATCACTGGCTTTTAGTTTTCGAATGGGAAAAACAACAGTAGCAGACGTTGTCTATGCAACATGCTTAGCCATATGGACAGAGCTAGTTAATGTTCATATGAAAAAACCGACACAAGAAGATTTAAAAGCGATAGCGAGTGATTATTACAGACTCTGGCAGTTTCCAATGTGTATAGGTTCAATGGACGGCAAGCATTGCAGAGTAAAATGTCCAGCCAAGTCAGGATCTTCATATTATAATTACAAGAATTACTTTTCTATAATACTGCAAGCAGTCGCTGATGCAAATAAAAAAATTATCGCCATAGAAGTAGGAGGAAAAGGCAAGCAAAGCGATGGGGGCATGTTTCACTATTCAACTTTAAATACGATGATGGAAAACGGTCAACTTGATATACCTCCACCTGATATGATACCAGGGACAACCATACGTATACCATACGTTTTTATAGCCGACGAGGCGTATCCTTTAAAAGAAAATATAATGCGGCCGTTTCCATCGAGAAATATTAGTCCAAAAAATGAAAACTTTAATAGCCGTTTATCGCGTGCACGAAAATGCATTGAATGTACTTTTGGTATTTTATGTGCGAAATGGCGTATTTTGAACAAACCAATCGAAACAAACGTGAAAAATGCTTGCCTCATTATAAAAACCACGTGTATATAATATAATATATATAATATATAATATCATACGTGACTTCGAAGGACGATTTGATGATGATATTCATTACGAATCTCGCCTTTCCACGGAAAACGAATTTCCACCAAATCACCCAACCAGGAGAAATAACAGTTCTTCCGTAGAATCAAGACGTGCGTGATCAGTTTTCAGACTATTTTTGGAGTAACAAAATTTATTTCTAAAAAATAATTGTAATTTGTAATGTATCATAAATATGGCTAATGAAATAAAATTGAAAATAAATTATTTTACTTACCTTCCATATCCAGTTTTGTTGCTAATTCTTTCCATATTTTGTTTTTATAGATTCTATTATTGTATAAAGCATGAGAAGAAAGCCAAAGTGCTGGTTTATTTTGAATTTCAATAATTATTTGTTCGCACGACATGATTGCCCGCTCTTATCACCGCTGCAAATCTCAAACAGGTTTGAACCTGTCCGCGACGCCCCGCTCGCCGCTGCATAGCCCGCAAACTTGCCCGCTCGACATTCACCATATGCAGCGTCGACTCAGGACACTAGTACGAGTGTCCTTTGTTTGACATGCACGCCGCCCGCCCCGCCCCGCTGCACGCTTGTATCGAGCGTCCACTCAGGCCTTACACTAAGTACGGGATTAAAGCTCAGCAAGTTATACTGTTAGTAAAAAAAATATTATATTACAATTTTGTAACATATAACTTATATAATGTAATAAATTTAAAATTAAATAAACTAACTAATCTCTAAAACTAAACTAAACTTATAAAACTTAAAATAAACTTATAAATAAAAAATGCTCCCCAGGTCGCTATCATGTGTAATGGTGCCCAGAAGACTGGCAGCGTTACCTCTTTGGATGGCCAGACTTAGTCTCTGGCCGAAGTAGCTGCCAGCCCTCTGGTCACCAGAGGCGTCTACAAGGCGCTCGGAAATATCTTTAAATAATGATTTGGCACTGGGCCCCCACGGTCCCAGAGTTTCGACTCCGAACGGCGCAAATATGTAGCCCTCGCCGAGGATAGCATATTTGCGCCGCTTGTTTAGTTATGCCGTTGTGGCCGCAGCACCCGCCTTGACGGAGGTCGCCTGTAGGTAGGACGGCGCGAGCGTGTCAACGCAGGTGGCGTCCCACACAAGCGTCCTCCCCAGCCTCCATGGAATGAGTGACATCCCGTCGGGCCGCTTGCCGTCGTCGCGTGCGATACCGTTCGGCTCAAGTATGGCCGGCACGCTGACGGAAGCAAGCGCCCTACGGATGACATCATTCAAGGATGCGTGGCGGGAGATACGGCCCGCGCTCCTCTGGCAGGACAAGCCGTGGTGACCCAGCTCGTCTACCATGGTGCCACAGCGACAGCGGTGGGGCTCATTAGTTTTGGTGCCCAGTCGTAAACAGGTGGCAAGAGTGAGGGTCGTTTTATCAAGGAGTGTGCCAATATTGGTAGATGGTAATGCATGAAGCCAATAGCCCGCTTCCGGTTCAGCCACTGCCAGCAGACGAGCGCGCTCTACTGAACTGTGAGCAGAGTCAGTGAGTTCTTTTAAAGTTGATCTGCAGAGCGGCTCGTCCCACTGTTTTTGTGGGAGTTTTTGTGATTTAAGGGAAACCGGAAGCGGGCTGCCTGGGCAAGACTGCAACCAGACATCTTTGGCCTCATTTAGGGTGGTGGTGCACACGTTTCCATCAGCTGGGCAAAAAATCTTACACGCAAGGTTCTGTGTACTGTGAAATGAGGCCAAAAACGCAGGGAGGGCCACACTGACGACTTGGCGTATGCCCAGGCCGCCATGCCGGATTGGCAGGGAGGCCTGAGACCAGGCGCGATTATCGAGGTGGATGTTAAGGATTGATGAGAGAGTGGTTTTGAGTATGGAATCTAATGGCTCGATAAGGTGGGGATATTTCCAAATGATCTGATCTGAGTATGTATGTAAATTTGGGAACGAACAAGCAAAACTTTATGATAACTAATGCCATGTGTGCGCTGATTTTTAAAAGGCGGTCCGAATATTGAATATGGATATTAAGATGTTCGTTGATGAGGGGTGGTATTGACTCCGGGTGGATGGGAGCGCCTAGGAGTCGAAGGGATTGTTTGTCAATTATTTTGATATTGGGAGCTAGAATATTAAAGTATGAGATTATGTTTCTCATGTCGACGGCAGGAAGGGGCTTGTTGATAAAGAGCTCGCATTTGGAAAAGTTTAGCTCCAGACCTATTGAGCTAAAAGAATCCGTAAGGTTTTTTAAGTCATCTAAAACGGTTTTCCAGTCTCCTCCTAGGGTCCCATCGTCGAGATACCATGAATTGAATTTTGACTTTAGGTCTGAAATGATTGGATGGATGGCGAGGCTGAAAATGGCTGGTCCCAAAGGGTCACCCTGCTGACAACCCACCGCTGACGACAGGCGATGAGTTTTAAAGAGTAGGTGCGTGGGCTGGTGATAGCACTGCCATAGATATTTGTAAATCAGGGGGGTGGCGTCCTGAATTTGTGTAAGAAGAGCACCTCTGTCAACAGAATTAAAGGCATTTTTCACATCCACTTTCAGTAGCACCTCGCAAGTGTCGTCTCCAACAAAGGCACGTGTTGCATGTACAGCGGCTTCACAGCCGCCTTTGCTGCCAAAACCGAGTTGTAGACGCTGAAAAAGGGCACAGAGGTTAGCACCATAGAGTATGTCTAAAACTTCGTCACATACTTTGCCAGAAAGCATGATGTTTACTAGCTGTGTGATGGCGTCCAACAAATGGTCGCCGACGTCACCGGTGGCACCGCACAGCAAATCTTTCAGGTGTTGCGGAGAGAGGCCATCGAGGCCGCCAGCGGAGCCATTCTTGAATGACATCACAGCAGCTAGCACATCTTTTTTAGTGGCAATGAGGTGGGGTGCTTCGGAGTCCGGGGGATCAGGCAAGCGAAGAGATGCTGCTGGAAGTGGATGTTTAGAAATTAATGCTGAAACGGTGTCAGGGGTGTCTGGTGCAACAACGTCACTTGAGAAAAGCGTTTGTGCGGCTCCCTTAATATCGCCATCTGTGACTTTCTGCTCCACTACTTTAAATAGATTAGTATCATTCGGGCTGCGTTTCGACTGAGGGCGGGGAACTGGGTCAGTTGGATTGATACAGTTTGATTTAATTTTCTGAGTGAGGGATATGTTGTTATTATTGTCGCTAGCGTGTAATGTTCTGTAGGAAAAGGAAAATAGCTGGGACCAACTTTGAAATGAGTTATCGCTAACTGTTTTGAATATGGTTTGGCATAGGGCATTCGCGACGGAAATGCGAGCTCCCTTAGGAATTCTTTTGACGATAGGAGTTGCATTCCGTTGCGAACCAAGCCAGGCCGGTAAATTTACAATTGTGTTGTCACTCCTGATATGAGTGGGCGGCGCATTTATTCGTTGCGACTGTTGGTAAGTTTGCGACAGAGTTTTATGAACGCGAGTAATATGGACGTTGAGACCTTTGCGACCTTTGTAAAGACGGGACTGCTGTGGGCAGAGGGGGCAGTGTAAAAGAAGTCCAGTGACGTTGTTGCTGGCAGTGCTAGAACTATTTTGAAGAACGGATGTTGATGGGGTTTGTGACATGGGGTTGGGGAGCATTAACTATCTAATAGGCTAAATACTACGTCTTAAATATAAGTAATAAGAAATAAAATAATATAAAAACACCACAGCACTAAATGTATCTTCTGCACGGGATATGTTTTTTCGAAGGCGGAGAAGAGTCGAAATAACAAAACTTGAACACTGTCGAATATAACAGATACAGCAAAGCACTTTTCAAGGTGTAGTTTTGATTATATAAGGAATATGAGGAATATTTTCACCGAAATATTTGTTAGTAAACATTTTCAATGTTGACATATGTGTCAAACGTCGGGGCATCGAGGTGCGCAACACGCAGGCGGCTCCAGCCCGTACTGCGGGCTCCGCAGAGACAGTATTGCAGTTCGGCTTGTCTATAGCTCGCGAGCGGGTTCTTAGGAACTTTAGAAATATCGGCAAACGATATATATGATTAGTTTTATAAATATTTGTGGAAGAGAAATAAATTTTGCTTGTTATTCCGTTGCCATGGCGTGGCGTTTTTGTAGTAATTTTGTAACTATTTGGACAGAGAAAAGTGAAAAAACTAAAAATAACATTCAAAACACCCACACGTCTCACTCCTACAACAAGTCGATGAAATTGAAATATAAAACAATACTAGGACCGCCATATTGAGTTCAACTATTTGCGCTTCTGCAGTACGGGTGTCAACCCCAGTTGACAGCAAAAAAGCGGTAATTTTAAAAATATGTTTACGTCAGAGTCATCTACCGAAACATTATGATATTTTTTTCTTTGTACCTTTATTAACCCCAATGCATAATGTGACCGCTATTACCAAGACACAAGGTCTCGTTTTGATTTTAAAAAATATTGAACATGAACATATCTTCGATCAACTATAGTTGACACCCGTACTGCAGCGGTGTTGCCTTACTGGCAACTCTGGTTGACACCCGTAGGTAAAGGGTTAAAAGTTTCCTTCGAAGGACTACGTTTTTGGGTCCTGGGCGTTGACGACGGCGTGACAGGTATTTTATTCCCTAAAACATAATAGATAATTATTAAAAAGATAATAATAAATTCACATTTGTTCACTAAAGTGTCGAATTTACAAATGAAAACCACAACTTACTCAGGTTGCCTTTAGTCCAGTCAACACGTAGTGGTGAGTAACCGGGCACTTCCACGACACTATCTAAACTTACAACGCTGCAAAAATAAAGTTACGTTAAAAACCTATGAAATACATACTTCTAATAAGTTTCCAATAAAATAATAAAAAAAAGAGCATACAAAAATCTACATTACCTTGTTGGAGTATCACATTGGCTCGATTTGGTGAGGAGGCGTTGTCGCTAATCCGTCACAGGCTGGGTAATCTTCTCTGTTGGCAAAACAAGTAAACGTGAAATGCAAATAAAATGCATTATGAAATCAATGATTTATATATGTATAGTCGAGTTTATAAATATGTGTACATTTCTTTACCTTAATCCATGCAATAAGGTGAAAAAATGTATACATATTTATGAACTCGACTGTGTTATAATGGTGATGAAAGAAAGACGAACTGACTTTATATAATTTATTCTAATTAAATATTTGTGGAGCTCAGTCTCGACACTTGTACAGCGACGCCATCTTGGGTAGAAGAGAGAGTTGCCATAGATAACACTAAATGTCAAACTAAACTAGTGATGTTATTACCAACCTAACATCCCTTTCCTTAAGTTTATATTATAATTACATTAATGTCCAGTCTCTTATTTAACTCATCTTTACAACATGTTATGTTAAAGTCTTTCAGTTAACTAAGTATTAACATGAAATAAAACTATGAAAACGGATTATATCGCGTATATTGAATTTTACATGTACATCCGATTTTGCATGTACAACCAGCCTTAAAGTTTGTAGTCTATGATTGTTCATTATTTTAGTATGTGGGTATTTTTGCATTTTGTAATTTTTCCTCAGTCACCCGTTGACCACGAACGCTGTAAAGAGTTCGAAACGTCGGGATGTATTATAAATTCAATATACGCGATATAATCCGTTTTCATAGTTTTATTTCATGAGTAACTATCGCGGTAACCGAAGACAATATTAAGTATTAACAATTAAATAATCTTCACATTTAAACATGACAGTCTATTCTTTTAACTGGTCTCTATAGTCATTACTAAAAATAAATGTATTTATGTTTATAGTTAACAATAAAATATTCTACAAATTATGATACAGTCTTTTCATTAACTGGTCTTTACAGTTACACAATTTAGTTTACATCTTTTATGAAATAGCTTAATTGCAAAACGACATTTACATTCAGTTGACTTAATTACTAGAGTATTACTAAGTATATTTATTTTACATCTCAGTTGACTAAACTAAACTATATTATATCTAAATTTCCGTTATATAACGCTTTGGAGGTTTAACAATACGTCCTGATCTCGTCACTCTGTGATCAGTTATTACTGGTGCTGGAGTACCCGTCTCCTGCCCTGCCTCTGCCACTTCCATACTTCTTTCCCTTCGTGGTGAGCAAGATCGCATGGGAGACGATTGTGTCAAGTCACTATTCAAGATACTATAGTTATGAATAAGATGAATCCTATTTCTTACATAAGTTACATCATTACTAGTTTTTATCACATATGACCTATTATTACTTAACCGTTTTACAATTACAGCCTTTTCCCAAGTACTGTGTGGATTTTTCTTATAATAAACCTGGTCTCCTGGATACAAAATGGACATTGATTTAGCATTACTATTATAATATCTAGACATATCTTCATTATTTTTAACAGCTGATTGTTTGTATTCCTTAAATGTCACAGCTTTAGGTCTGAGTTTGTTAAAGTTTACTGGTATCTTACTTCTTAATTTTCTACATTAATAACTCAGCCGGTGATAACATATGATTTTGATGTACAATTTTGCACCAGGGTCTCGAAGGGGAAGCAAGAATAAATACCGTGTTTAATTATAAACCGTATATTTATTCTACTATCTCCACACAAATCCTCTTAACAGACTTGAAAATCCACTCTTGTCTATTGACATGCTGTTTGATGCTCAATGAAAGCTCTGATGCTATGGCACTCATAGAACACAGGGCCTTTGTGACTTTCATATTGAAAAGAGTGTTTACTAATACCAGACCTTCTTGGGTGTTTCCTGCTAAATCATTAGCTGCTTCCACCAATGGTCTAATCATAGCAAAGTCAGGATTTGGAAGATCACCCACCCCCATATCACTGGTTAGGAAATCTCGAATATCATCAGTCTGGGAATCAATGGAAAACCCTTGTTGTTGCTCCGCTCTCCTTGCCATTTGAAACCCTTCTGACTTGAACTTCTTCCCATGAAATCCATCCCTTGCAAGTGTTATTTCTTCATCTGTTGACAGCACAACCTCAATTCTATGCCAAGACCTGCGGGACACATCATCAGATTCCGGAACCCCAGATTCTTTGGCCATTGCCAGTTGTTCTTGATGGCTCATGGTTTTGAACCTGTTAGGATTCAACAGACGGTACTCATATGCTGACCGCCACAATTTGTCAATTACTTTGGGCATCCCTGGGGCTCTGGCAACATGGACAAAGTTGAAATCTTCCAGTTCTGATTCATCTATGACATCAGGGATGAATAAAGGCATCTGGACTGGTGCCTTCCTATCCTTCCTCACATTCCCGCAATCTGTGAATGTTCAACATCATTAAAGGCTGATACCATGTTTTGATATGCTTCTTCTCGAGTTATACGCAATTTCTTTGCTTCTGATATCATAGTCTGAGTGGCATCTGTCACGAATTGTGGGTCTGATCTCCAGGCTCTGAAAATTCTGCTTGATTCATCATTGATCACCTGATCTTTCCCCATCATAGGCTCTTGTCTGAGGCCTTGAAGTGATCCCCTAATTACCCTAAACTGGGGGGTGTCCATCTTAAGATCTCTTATTGGAACTCCAGCCTCTAGCATGGCACCTTCCATCAGTACACCTATTCTAAATCTGGTCACCAGCTCATTTATCATGCGCTCACTCATTTTAAAGCTGCTTAGGACCTCATTTGGATTTACAATAACAACCCAGAATATTATTGTGATTTCAGGCTTCTTCCTACAGATCTCATCAATGATTGACACATACTTTGGGAATTTGCTTCTGTAATCAGATCGGGCTCCTGATCCACATGACTTTGTTGTTCCAATTTCAAGCACCAACCATGTTGAGGGCGTAACCTCATGTATAAGATCAGGAGTTGTCTGATTTAATCTCTGGGCTAATGGCATCCCATGAGCAGTCTGTCCCGAAGGTATTACTAAAGTATTCAGCAACTAAGTCATGTCTGCTCTTTATTAGATTTTCATGGGCATAACTGACCTCTGTTTGACTTAGATGGGAAATTGACCCTGAATACTCAGTCATCTTATCTTGCTTCCATGTTCCAATCTGTCTTGCATGATCATATCTGAAATCAAATATATTGTCAAAGTGCATGTCCAGATTTGAACATCTGTCAATGACCGGATCAAAAGCATGCATCAAGCGTGTGCATCTTTAATAGTTTGTGCAACTGCCCTCGAAACATCTGCTTTAAGCTCCATTCTCATTTGTGTTGTGATATTGTTAATTAATCCCGTCTTTGTGCCAAATTGCCTAGCTGTATTTCTATACTGTAATAAAGCTAAGTAAAGATCTGATCCATCTTCCTTACATTTTTTGAACATATTTTTTAAAATTTTCACAGCACTTTCAATTTGGCCATTAGAGTTTGAATGATAAGGAGCTGTTACTATATGTTCTATGTCCCATTCATATAGAAATGATTTAAATTCTGATGACTGAAAGGGAGGACCACCATCTGACACTAATGCATCTTACATTATCTCCCATGGCCTAATCTTGCGAGCTGGAGGTGTCGCCGGAGACGTAGGCATTAACCGGCAGGCAGTTCTGTCGGGCGATTGTTTCCTTAAACGGAGTAGGATGGAGATGGCAAGTGGGCGTTCCCGTCTATCCGACAGTTAGTAGCGAACGACTCACTTTATGCACAGACTATGCTCAGTTGTTGTGTAAACTTCATGCTCGAATGACATTCACGTCATACGTACGCTCGTCTAACAAAAATTGATAATTAAATTTAAAATGCCGTATTGTGCAGTACTAAGCTGCAGAAATCACAGCGGTTTAAAAAATCTTTCACCTCCAGGTATTTCCTATCACCGGTGGTTATTTATTTAAATATAATCCGATAAATACGAAAAATCTGTTTATTTTGCATTATTTACGAATGTTCGTTAAGTAAATCTATATTTTATTTGTTAGAACTTAGATTTCATAATTCTTTGTCACTATTCTTTACGTTTATCTGGAATATTCGCTATCCTAAATGTCAAATAACTTCGCTACTCAAATGCTGCGCAATGTCGATAATTTATATCGATAAAGTTAAAGTTACGATATTTCATGTTTGATGTTTAGTTCGGTAATAAATTATTATTATAGACACGTTTCTAATTATTATTTGGGATAATCAATGTCTAAGTAAATATGGCAGCTCTGGTCATCAAGCACTAAGTTAAGTCGGGCTCATTTCATGGCAACCTTTCAAACCTTTGTATTCCTTTACATACGTTTTTGTTTTTTACACCCATATCATATTTTCATAGTTAATATAATTAGACTAGGTACTTAATGTACTTATGCGTACAATGCATGCAATGTGCCATGAATAAACGATTTATATTTTCTATTTCTTTATTATTAATTATTGTAGGTTCCCAAAAGATGCCGATATTAAAAATAAATGGATCAATGCTACTGGGCAAGAAAATTAGTTTCCGCAAAAATATAGCACCATTTGCTCGGAGCATTTCTCAGAGAAATATTTCTGGGGATAAAATTGCCATACAGCATCTAGCGTCCACACGCCTAAAACTTAATTACTAATTTAGTAATTATTAGTGACATTCCGGCTCACTAAATTAATAAAAAGTGTTCCGTACTACGCAAACTAGCGTCAAATATTGGAATTTTTCCGCCCCCCTTCCTGATTTGATAGGTCACAATCTTACAATCAAATCAAGTGGGATTGATGAGCCAGTTTCATGTAAGCTTTCACACCATACAATTAATTTGACAATTTAATCAGGTTATCCCGTCTAGATTGGCCTTAAATGCTGCTACAAGTGAATATATTGTTAAAGACGAATACTTACCTATGTAAGAAATTGCAGATTTGTGATTACAAAATAACAGCAATACCGAGTTAATAGACCTTTAAAGAACTATGATTTTATCTATTGATATATTTAATGTTCACATTAACAACCTAGTTGCTCAATAAATAAGAAACAAATTTCTAGTTAGATATTTGTTGTACTGTATTACATATTATTTTTCATACAATCACGATTATCACTACCTATATTATAATCATAAATAAAGTATAATCTAAATGTGTTAAAACATACGGTAATGAAATATCAATATCTAACCGAACACACAAATATCGATAAAACACTAGGATTACACTGTCCCCTCCCTATATCGAATGGAAAGAAGTTCCCGATCTTAGCTACTCGCAGGCGTGTAGAGAAATAGAGATCTCGAAAACACCAGTGTAACGTGACCGTGAGATCCGTAACAAACCATGCGTAATTAGACCTTACTTATACTGGTTTCTTTAGCCTTTTTCTCGCCTGTAATAAGTGATTTTAAAACTATATCAAATATCGCCACCTGGTGTTCAGTAGTTGTATTAGGTGAACGTTGAGCGAGCTTTTGTGAGATGAATGAGATAATTAAAGAGTCGTATGTCTTATAACTTTGACATTATATTTTAGACCGTCGCTCGTGTAGCCTACAGTTGATAATCGTTCGAGAAATGTCCACCGGTAATAACCTTTTGGTATGGAAAGTTGCTACGAATCAGAGCAACTTTGTAAGTGTGTGAGTGTGACGTATTTTAACGTGGCTATATATAACCAAGAAAAGTCTGCAGAGATTTTGACAGCACACGCAGTGCAGATGTTATTACGTCAAACTTCTATGAAATTATGACGTATAAATATCACTGGCACTGCGTGTGCTGTTAAAATCTCTGCAGACTTTTCTTGGTCTAACTACTTATAATTTGTAGTTTCCGGAGTTTAAATTGAACACTGACTAATACAGCACATTATACAGTAAAATTGAGTCAGTGTTCAATTTAAATGCCGGGAACTATACTCGTCGCAATAATTTGAATAAAACAACATTTTATTTATTAAATGATTTATTCCTCAATCTTTTCTTATATTTTAAAAAAGCTTTCTGCTGCATCGCAGGCAAAGCGCGGTTTTTTATCCGCACAATATCTGTGTCTTTTAATATTTTATTAATATTATTGCACCAATTTGTGATGGAGAATTTTATTGTCACAGATATAAAATACGATAAAGTTTCACGGTGCTCGGTACATTTAAAGAAATTAAATGGATTCTTGGACATAATTTTCTCCATAATTTTGGCCGTCAGATTTAATTCATGGGCTCGGTGTTCCAAGAATCCATTTGTTTCTTTAATAATTGTACCGAAACACCGAACAGCACCTCTGGATGGGTAAGTAAGGCGTTTCGTGGCGGCATCGTATTCTCTTTCGTGAATCCATTTGTGGATTGTGCCTTCTTTAGTAGTAAGGCTTTTTCTGCAACTTTCACATTGATTGTTACATTTCTGCAATGTTTTTGTTACCACCCACCCAGCAGTGTACGCTCGTGAATGGAGAACATTTAGTTGCTCCCGTTGGGCCTCCTCTACAGTATCTTCCAAATCTACTTTGGGATGACCCGGTTCGACCCTAGCAGTTTCACTATCATGAAATAATGCTTTTAAATTAATGATTTGGTCTGCCGAGTCATCCTCACAATTATAAGCGTCACCATGAAACTTTATCATTCTTGTGATCAATAATGATTAAAAGGTGTTCTTGAAACTGTGGCAGTTGGGGTCGTTGTTTCTATAATTATAAGCCCTGACTTGGCCAAAGAAGTTTTCAATTGGATCGGAATTGAAGAACCTTGGGCGCATTATAGTCATATTTTTGTTCTTAAAAAACTGCCACAGCTTCATGAATGTATTTACCGTGGCAATAAAGTTTTTTAGGGAGGCACGGATTTCGGATTTCCTTTGGAATCTACGTATTTAATTTTGTTCAGTTTTTCGATGCTTTCCGGCCAAATTCATGGTGCGCAGATTTTTGAGTCACTGCACAGCGTAGCTCTTTTCCTTTCTTTTGTGAATAGGTTGCTGATCAGTTTATGCTATCAAACAGTTTGTCAAAGAACAAAACTGCTTCAGCAGTGTTTCTTAATGTTTCACTTACAGGTCTGCCGTCTGCATAGTGAGCTAAAAAAAGAAAATGATCATGAGCTATATTTTTTATTTGTTTATTCTCTGCATAATACTTCTGTGAAGTTTAAGTACTTATCATGAATCATATTCACAATACCTATTTATTTATTTTAGCTTTATTGCAAGGTAAAAACCGTACATAAGCCGAATTTAATGCCAGAAGGCATTCACTGCCAGTTAACCCTCGGACCAATCAGAGAACAAGTAGTCATAGGTGCAAGAAATATTTACAAAGTACGAAAAATTGAATATTAAATAATAAATGTTTAAGTTAAAAAACATACTACTTCAAATATACCTATTGTTCTCTCTCCTTAAATTTCATCTCATTCCCTTCAGCAAAGTAAAGCGGTACAGACAATTATTTACGCATATATTATTAGTAGGAATTCGTGTTTTGAGTCTTGTCGGACTACCAGATATTAATCTATATAACTATCCTTTCACTCTTGCATTATAAAATAAATGTAAGCTATTTATGTAAGTAAAAAGGGGAAAAATACTTACAGAAGTTGGCTGTGTAAGACAGAGCAGAAGACAGCGTGTAACTAAAAACTTTCACACAGTTCTTGACCTGAAAATAAATGTATATTTTTATTACTCAATATGCGATATACCGTAGGTAAACATATTAAATTAAGAACCAAACTATATTTTAGCGGAATAAAATGCAGCAATGTAAATGTCGTATAAATTACTACAGTATTAGGATATAAATTCCTTAATAAAATCATTCAAATTGGTCCCAACATTCTCAATGCATCTACTCTATAGGCTGATGATAAGGATTGAACCATTTACTGCAGCATATAGGTATAATATATGCTAGTTGATTTGTATAAGAAAATCTTTAGTTACAGACTTTGCACATTGAGAGGGCATCGACTGTCCAATAGCCGGGTCCACACAGAGCGAACATACGCGCGAGGCAATTTCCTCGCGCACAAAACGGCCAGAGTACGAGTAGACGTGCCTCGGCAGAGGCACGCGTGTTGTATCGACATTTTTAGAAGTGCCTCGCGCGCGCCGCCTCTGCCGAGGCACGTCTACACTGGCCGTTTTGTGCGCGAGGAAATTGCCTCGCGCGTATGCTCGCTCTGTGTGGACCCGGCTAGTGACGGCCTCATTAGGGCCCTATCACATTGGCAATTTGTGTTGAAAGCAGCGCTGCGTACTAAGATACTGGGGTTTTTTGAAAATACGTTTCGCGTTCGCGGCGAACACCTGCGCGCTCGCCTCGCTTTCAACTCGCTCCCAAATCGCCAGTGTGATAGGGCCCTTAGAGGGATTGTGTTTTCAAATAAAACCAACCATTTCTGTATAATCCAGTACCTAAGTATATTAAAATTGTATTAAGTCCTATTGATTCCCCAACTTTTGATCTTTGTCACATACCTTCATTATCTAAACGGCAAATGGTCGCCACTTTTTTCCTTTCAGGTGATGAAGTCAAAAGTAATACAAAACTATATCACATAAGCCCGCTCCAGACTACGCGGCGCGAAGCCGCGAACGCGAGTGTGGAGTCGATATTGCTGATTAGCGAACTAGACTCCACATTCGCGTTCGCGGCTTCGCGCCGCGATTCGCGCATGAGTGTGGAGGGCCCTACAGGTTAATAATTCGGGAATAAGTAGAACAACATTATTAATATATCATAGAGTAACTTATACTAGAGCGGTACTGTCATAGTAAATTTTGTAACCCCAGTAAATTCAATGCCATCTGTCGACACACTTTAAAACTAAAAATGAAGATTTATAAAAATACGATGGAATGTATTTAAATATAGATAAATGATTTTTTTTATTTGCATTAATTATTTTTATGATTTTGACCCATGTTCTTTCACTGATATGCGTTAAAATTGTTAAATAACAAACGAAACCGTCAACGCCATCTATACATACGACTGTAGGCCAAAACTAGTAGCGCCCTCTGAACGAGAATCAAATTTTCTTGATTTTCGAGGCACGTTTTTCCTTAGACTGTATCCATCTATTACGGAGTTATATCTATCTTTGAATATATTGATTTATACAGAAATTAATAGGTTTATTAGAAAACACAAACCCCCCAATGCAGCGCAGTCTTAATAAAAATCAGCACCAACCTTCATCTTTTTAATTTTTTCAGAAATCACATGTTGGTCATTTTATTTATGCAGCATTCTTGTTTCCATATTATTGCAGTCCGTTTCGTATACATCCACGATGTCCTTCCATGTGGATAATTTTCCTTCAAATGAAATATTTTTATTCAAAAAGTAATTCTCAATCTTTTAATAAGATGGGGAGGGTCAAATATAATCATCAGATTTTCTCCGTTTATTGTTACTGTGCCATCTGAAATAAATAAATAAAAAACAGAAAATTAAAAAAAAATACCAAAGGCAAAGGTTACTTACTAAAATTAGAGATTAATTAAAAAACACTGCAAATATCACACCTTTGAAATATTTTGTAAAATTTTCAAGTTACAACTGTTTTGAGATGACTTTGCAATGATCTGCTCGTGTTATGGTAATAAAAATTTAAAGAATTGAAGAAACACATCAACCTAAAGTGTTATTAAAATCATACTACTAACCTGGTTCTTGATTTCTCAGTAATTGGTTACGAGGTGTGTCACCTTTCAGGCTGTTTAGGGCCGCTTGGAAAGCTGATCCTTGGTCGCAAATAAGGGATATCGGCTTCAGTCCGCATCCTACAACCGCTGTGATAATATCCAGCAGTATACTTTTCAATTCTGTGCCTTTAGTAGCGCCTTGGCAAAAATAAAAGGCTATTGGCTGCTGCCACTTGTGGACAGCTCCTCTCAACATAAAGACGATGCCAACCGTTTAGGTACCTAGAATATAATTTACATTAAAACCAAATCTGTAGCTGGCCTCTAAAATGGGTCATAGAAACGCGTTCCTTGTGTATTTCGCTTTCTAGATGACCAGGGTGCCTAGCCAAGATGCCAACCGTTTAGGTACCTATAGTTTACATTAAAACCAAATCTGTAGCTGGCCTCTGGATGGGTAGTAGAAACGGGTTCCGTATGTCTTTCCCTTTCCAGATGACCAAGGTGCCTAGCCAAGATGCCAACCGTTTAGGTACCTAGAATATAATTTACATTAAAACCAAATCTGTAGCTGGCCTCTAAAATGGGTCGTAGAAACGCGTTCCTTGTGTCTTTCGCTTTCTAGATGACCAGGGTGCCTAGCCAAGATGCCAACCGTTTAGGTACCTATAGTTTACATTAAAACCAAATCTGTAGCTGGCCTCTGGATGGGTAGTAGAAACGGGTTCCGTATGTATTTCCCTTTCCAGATGACCAAGGTGCCTAGCCAAGATGCCAACCGTTTAGGTACCTAGAATATAATTTACATTAAAACCAAATCAGTAGCTGGCCTCTAAAATGGGTCGTAGAAAGGCGTTCCATGTGTCTTTCGCTTTCTAGATGACCAGGGTGCCTAGCCAAGATGCCAACCGTTTAGGTACCTATAGTTTACATTAAAACCAAATCTGTAGCTGGCCTCTGGATGGGTACTAGAAACGGGTTCCGTATGTCTTTCCCTTTCCAGATGACCAAGGTGCCTAGCCAAGATGCCAACCGTTTAGGTATCTATAATATAATTTACATTAAAACCAAATCTGTAGCTGGCCTCTAAAATGGGTAGTTGAAACGCGTTCCTTATGTCTTTCGCTTTCCAGATGACCAGGGTGCCTATCCAAAATGCCAACCGTTTACGCTCCGTAGCGAACGAAACGCAACTGTCTCTGTCGCATTAATATGTAAGAGTGATAGAGACAGATTACCCTATCATTCGCTACGGAACGAACGACTGGCATCTTGGCTAGGCACCCAGGTTTAGGTACCTATAGTTTACATTAAAACCAAATCTATAGCTGGCCACTGTAATGGGTAATAGAAACGCGTTCCGTATGTGTTTCGCTTTGCAGATGACCAGGGTGCCTAGCCAAGATGCCAACTGTTTACGCTCCGTAGCGAACGAAACGCAACCGTCTCTGTCGCACTAATATGGAAGAGTGATAGAGAGATTACCCTATCGTTCGCTTCGGACCGAACGACTGGCATCTTGGCAAGGCACCCAGGTTTAGGTACCTATAGTTTACATTAAAACCAAATCTATAGCTGGCCACTGTAATGGGTAATAGAAACGCGTTCCGTATGTGTTTCGCTTTGCAGATGACCAGTGTGCCTAGCCAAGATGCCAACCGTTTACGCTCCGTAGCGAACGAAACGCAACCGTCTCTGTCGCACTGATATGGAAGAGTGATAGAGAGATTACCCTATCGTTCGCTTCGGACCGAACGACTGGCATCTTGGCTAGGTACTCTGATTATCTGGAAAGCAAAACACATACGGAACGCGTTTCTATTACTCATTTCAGTGGCCAGCTACAGATTTGGTTTTAACGTAAACTGTAGGTACTAAACCCGAGTGCCTAGCCAAGATACCAGTCGTTCGTTCCGAAGCGAACAATAGCGTAATCTCTCTCTATCATTCTTCAATATTAGTGCGACAGAGACAGTTACATTTCGTTTGCTACGGAGCGTAAACGGTTGGCATCTTGGCTAGGCACCCTGGTCATTTGGAAAGCGAAAGACATACGGATCGCGTTTCTATTACCCATTTCAGAGGCCAGCTGCAGATTTGGTTTTAAGGCCGTTCCCTGAGCCAGATGTGCAAAAATACCCCATGGTTTTTCCTATTTTTCGAAGAAACGTTGAAATTTTTAGACGTGGGAAGTATTGAAGATTATGCCTTATAAAACTTAATTGTAAACACAGCTTTACACTCCTTTAATTAGTTGTCTATACTTACTCCTGTCTATGCCCAGCTGTCACATCCTCACATGGCTGTACTCGTTCATTCCGATCTATTCCGATATTTGCTCTGCTCTCAAACCCATCTTATTCTTAAGTTTTGTGTTGTCCCCGTGTATATAAATTAATCATATTTTATCACGGTAATCTTAATTTATTTTTAATCCTATGACGAAGGATTTGTATGTACTTTATATATGGTATATGAAGATACATAAATCACGAAGACTCGACTTTTTATTTCTCTGCCTCCATCAACGCATCCTGCCCAGATGGTAAAAATCCTCGGCATCCTCTGCAGCACCTAGAGTGCAATAGGTTACGGTCCCAGCGAAAAGGAAGGCGGAGAAAAGAAAACACAAAACAAGTAAGTCACGTCACAACATAACCATCATCACATACAATGTCTGAGAATGCCAGTACTACCACGTGCCACCAGAATCCTGTCTCCGGGGCGCAGATTGAACGCTTGGCTGGTCCCCAGAATTATTTTTCTTGGAAGTTTGCCGTCCGCATGGCGCTCACCTACGACGGATTGTGGGAAATTGTCGAAAATGGGCCGACCGCAGGCGACGCTCGTGACCAGCGTGCGCTTGCTCGTATCTGCTTGTCTATTAAGCCATGTATGTACCAATACGTTAGAAACGCCAAGACTGCAAAAGATGCATGGAAATGCTTAGCAGATGTATTTGAAGATTCCGGCTTGGTTCGTCGTGTTTTACTCCTACGACAACTGCATCGGATTGATTATGGTACGTTTTCTACAATGTCAGACTACATTGAAGCCACGACAATGCTAGTGCAACAATTGGCCGACATAGGCAAGACAATAGAAGACACAGAAGTTGCGGAGATACTGCTCAGCGGGCTGTCTTCAGAGTATGACTCCCTCGTGTCCAACCTCGAGACCATGAACATGACAAGTACGTTGACTAGTGAGATAGTGCGTGCTAGGCTTCTCCAGGAGGAGTCCAGGAGGTCGTCGTCAGATGAGGGAACTGCGCTTGCATCAATGAAAAGGACTACGCAGACCAGGTGTCATTACTGTAAGAAGCCGGGCCATACCAAGAAGAACTGCTTCAAACGCAGACGAGAACAGAGAAGATCTCCGATGGTTGTAGAGCAGGCTCTTTCTGCAACAGCTCTGGTGGCCACTCCCAGTGATGTGATGTGTGTAGACTCTGGTGCGTCGGTCAACATTTTTAACAAAAAGGACTACTTTATTAGCTTGAAGCCAAGTTCTAGTTATATAATAGCGGCTAGTAAACATAAAATGAAATGTTTTGGTAGAGGAGAAGTCCTTGTTGATAGAAAATTATTGTTAAAAGATGTTATGTATGTGCCAGATTGCTTAAATAATTTAATTTCTGTAAGTGAGATAATCAAAGATAATCATGTTGTGACATTTCATAAAGATGGTTGTGATATAGATCTAAAGGGTAAACGTATAGCAGCAGCTGCATTAGTTAATGGTACATATTGGTTAATTAGGAATAGTAATTCGCGCAAATGGGAGAGTTCAAGGTCCTTGCACGGGCAAGAAGCCTTGAGCTCCACAGTTACTGATGAGGAGCTTTTACACTATAGATTAGGCCATATCAACACTAAAGATCTGAATAGTATTAGGGATAGGGTGCCTAACCTTTTTAAATTACAGAACCAGCAGGCTGACAAGTGCGTGCCTTGTTTGGAGGGCAAGCTGCCTTCCAAACCATTTCCTAAGGCCTCAAGCACAACTGTTGACCAGCCTCTGGCCCTAATCCACACTGACGTGTGTGGTCCGCTCCCTGTCAGCTTGGGTGGCGCGAGATATCTCCTGATAATCACCGATCACTACTCAAGGAAGTCCTTCGGGTTCCTATTGAAGAGAAAATCAGAGGTGAGTGACCGTTTCATAGAGTTTGTAACCATGGTAGAGAGGCAGCGAGGTTTACCTGTACGTTGTGTTAGATCTGATAATGGTAAAGAATTCATAAACACTAAACTTTCAATGTTTTTCAAAAGTAAAGGGATTGTGCATCAAACTACTGTACCATATTGTCCTCAGCAAAATTCGGTGGCAGAACGCCTTAACCGCAATTTAATGAATAAAACTAGATGCATGCTACAGCATTCAGGTCTGGACCGCCGCTTCTGGGGTGAGGCAGTGACAACTGCCATATACCTTAAAAACAGGTCTCCCACAGCAGCCTTGGATGGCCGGATTCCGGAGGAGGTGTGGACTGGGTCGAAGCTGGACCTCAGTCACCTGCGCGTTTTTGGATGCATGGCATATGCTAAGGTTCGGGAGACGAGGACTACTGCACGGTGAGCGAGGATGACTCTCTCGCTGACTGTCCAGCTGGTGAGGCGGACAGGTCACCGGGCGCGGGCTCTGCTCCAGGGGAAGCTGTGACGCAGACACCTACCCCGCTGTCGACGTCTGTAGGACGTCCTGTTCGTAGTACTCGGTCTGTACTACCTAAAAGGTACTGTGATACGGATTGGTCGCTAACGGCCACTAGTGATTCAGAACCAACTTCATTTAAAGAGGCCATGTCTAGTTCTAATGCCACTGAGTGGCAAAAGGCTATGAAAGATGAGTATGACTCTTTAATGTCAAATAAAGTGTGGAAGTTGGTTGACAGGCCGAAAAATACCAATATTGTCAAGTGCAAATGGGTTTTTAAAGTGAAGAACGACGCGGCTGGCAATTTTGTTCGTTATAAGGCTCGCTTGGTAGCGAGAGGTTTCACTCAAAAAGAAGGTATAGATTTTCACGATACTTACAGCCCAGTCGTTCGCCACTCGCCGACAATTAGGATATTGTTTAGCCTGGCAAATGAGCTTGATCTCAATATTGATCACATAGACGTAACTACAGCATTTTTAAATGGCAATTTGAATGAAGTTATTTACATGGAGCAGCCAGAAGGTTTTAGTTCAAATAATGATAAGGTTTGTCTCTTGCAAAAGAGTATTTATGGACTAAAACAGTCTAGTCGTATGTGGAATGCGCGTATACACAAGGTCTTAAGTGATAATGGTTTTATGCAATGCAAAAGTGAACCTTGTGTGTATACCATGAAGTCACAGAATGATTTTGTAATTATTGCTCTCTATGTGGATGACTGTTATTTGTTTTACCCCAAGGATAGCCAATGTAAAAGTAAATTATTGGAGTTATTAGAATCTGAATTTGATATTAAAAACCTAGGTCCAATTCAGAACTATCTTGGCATTCGTGTTACTCGGGATAGGAAAATTGGAACATTGACTTTAGATCAGTCTGTTTACATCAAAAATATCTTGAAAAGATTTAACATGTTAGATTGTAAACCAGTGTCCACTCCTATGGTTCTCAATAATAAATTACTGAAAGAAAATGTCACCTTGCAGGACGAACAATATAGGTATAGAGAGTTGATAGGCTCCCTTATGTACCTGTCTGTTTGTACTCGTCCTGATATTGCATTTACCTGTAGCCAACTGAGTCAGTTTAATAACTGCTTTGGAAAAACGCATTGGTTAGCTGCTAAACGTTTGCTTAGGTATCTGGCTGGCACAATTAATTACGGTTTACATTATGTAAAAAGTGATCAATTGGTATTAAATGCATATACCGACGCCGATTGGGCCAATGATTGTTACGATAGGAAATCATATACAGGGTTTGTAATTAAACTTGGATCTAATGTAATTCATTGGGAATCCAGGAAGCAACAATCTGTTTCCCTTAGCTCAACTGAAAGTGAATACATGTCTATAGCTGATGTATCTAAAGATCTCTGTTTTGTAAAGCAACTTTTAAGTGAATTATTACCTGATGTAAAGGTGCATATCATTGTGTATAACGATAATCAGAGTGCTCACAAAATTATTGAAAATAAAGATATTAGTCACAAAAGAACAAAACACATTGATGTGCGCTATCATTTTATTAAGGACTTAGTACAGAAAGGTTTTATGACCCTTAAATATCTATGTACAGAGAAAATGATTGCAGATGTACTAACAAAGTGTTTAAATTCAAAACAACATTGTATGTTTAGGCATGATTTATGTGTTAGGCCTTGTTAGATATTTTTGTTTTGTTTTTTGCTAGTAGGTACTGTTGCATTTTGGATACTAACTGACTGTAATGTATGTAATATTTTTGTAGGCATGTTATATGAACTGTGATAGGCATGTAATAAGGCTGTAATGAATATGTAATGCTACTTGTCATGAATGCTAGTGTAATAGGCATGTAATAAGGACTGTGATATGTTTGCTACTTATGTTTTAATGTTGTATAACGATTGATGGTTAAAAATAATGTAACAAAGAGCACAGTTGTAACCTTTTCCATGTTAAGTTTTTAAGTCAAGGGGAAGTATTGAAGATTATGCCTTATAAAACTTAATTGTAAACACAGCTTTACACTCCTTTAATTAGTTGTCTATACTTACTCCTGTCTATGCCCAGCTGTCACATCCTCACATGGCTGTACTCGTTCATTCCGATCTATTCCGATATTTGCTCTGCTCTCAAACCCATCTTATTCTTAAGTTTTGTGTTGTCCCCGTGTATATAAATTAATCATATTTTATCACGGTAATCTTAATTTATTTTTAATCCTATGACGAAGGATTTGTATGTACTTTATATATGGTATATGAAGATACATAAATCACGAAGACTCGACTTTTTATTTCTCTGCCTCCATCAACGCATCCTGCCCAGATGGTAAGAATCCTCGGCATCCTCTGCTGCACCTAGAGTGCAATAGGAAGGATATATGTAATTCTTGATTATATTATCTTTCATATCATAGCGGTCGATACACGATTCATAACACTTCGCTCGATACAATTTATTCCCAAAGTAACCTCCAACTCGAATTTTTACTCTTACTTTACTCGTTTTTTTACTTTGTGACACTGTGAAACACAAAATGGAGAAGAATCAATCATAACTAAAACAGTAATTTCATAGCTTCCGAATTTCGATAATTTGAGGCAATATTTTTAAAATAAATAAACATCGACAAATTCTATCGCTACAAGATATTGACTTACGGGCTGCAAGCTCTATCTCCGTCCCTCGTTCGAAATGTGACAGTGATAGCTGAGCGCTCGTGCTACACAGACCTGTACAACGTTTTCCCAAAACGAATATAAAATTTTATTGGACTTTCCTGGTATTACAGTGTTACTTAAAAATTGTGTTGAGTGATTTGGGTGTCAAAGTGATATACCGAGTGCACAAAAACATTTATACCTATTGTTACGAAGTTATCATGGGTAACAAACAATTGCATAAAAAGAAAAATTTCTAAGGCAAAATACCGTTCTAATACCGTCGAAAAAAAAACTACCGATAAGGACTATGGGCCAGACTCATTAAAACCAGATATGGAACCAGACGTGCTTGAATCCCTTAAAACGACTTTCTTAAACAATTTAAAGAAAACTTCTGAAGAAAGGGAACAAATTGAAAGAAATACAGTGCTACAAGCAGAAAGCGGGGAATGGTTAGAACTTAGACGTACACTGCTAACGGCTTCAAATTTTGGTAAAGTAATCAACAGACGTCCAAATACCAGTTGCGCTAATTTCGTTAAGGGTCTGCTATACAAAGTTAACATTGATCACGTGTCTTCCATAAAACACGGTAAAGACAACGAGAAGATTGCTCTGAAACAATTGGAAAAAGAACACAATCTGTCCATAAAGCCATGTGGTCTACATATTGACGCTGAGTTGCCTTTTCTAGGTGCAACACCAGATGGTCTTTGTGGAGATGATATGATCATTGAAATAAAATGTCCTATCACAGCCACCGAATGGGTATTGACGAAGCCATAAAAAGTAAAAAAGTCACCTTTTGGAAGATAACCAAAAAAGGTGAAGAGGTTAATAAAAAGCACCCATGGTTCTATCAAATCCAAGGCCAGCTTCATATTACAGGTCGCAGTAAATGTTTGTTTGCCGTTTGGAGTAGTGAAAAAGACAGTTTAAAAACAGAAATAATTGTCCGAGATGATCAGTTTTGGTCAGAGAAGATGGAATTAAAACTAAAAGATTTTTACATACGGTGTATACTCCCAGAACTGATAGACCCGAGACACCCTCGTGGGTTACCGATTCGGAACTTAATCCAAAATGAAGACAAAGAAAATCATAAACCAGATGATAGAATAGGACAAGGACAAGAAGAATTAATCCAAAATGAAGACAAAGAAAATCATAAACTAGATGATAAAATAGGACAAGACATGGCTTCATCTAGTATTTGTTTGTCTACTCGTACTTTTTCAAACCCTGTTGATAACCAGCTACCTATATGTTCTAAATATTTAAATTTTGATAGTTATTGAAAATGTGTAGTCTAGCTGGCTTGTTGTTGCCCTGGGTCCAATGCGGTAAGAGTGTGGCCCTGTGGTACTGATAGGTTTATTTTGTATTTTTTTTTTGGGTCATTTGGGACAGAAATGCGTACATTTTCAATTTTTGTCAATTTACTTTTGTGTCACATTTATTTGGAGTTACATGTATAATATTACTGTTTTTAATTTTTTTAGTTACATTTTTCAGATGTCGATCGATCTGTAAATAATAAATATATAAAAATTATTGCGCAATAACATTTTTTCAAGCAAAGATAATAGTCAAATAATTATGTAATGACGTAAACTTAAAATAAGCTGTTTTTATCGACTTTGTTGCAAATTTTGTATAATAATGAGAAAATAGTACATTTCCGCACGTGTATCGAACGACGTTTTTTTTTAGCTGGGTGTTATTATTATTGAACCCACTTCAATGAGTTTTTTTTTTTAATGCATGTCCTATAAGACAGAAACAATTGTAAATATAAAACATTGTACTATTATTACCCAAATATCGTTAATTACGATTATTTGTGTATCGTATATTTATAAAAACAATATCGAATGTTGCCTTTGGAAACTTAAAGCAGAAAGAAAAAACGCCTCTTCTTTGACAGGCGTTCCGTTCCATTCAGACAACTTATTGAGAACGGTTTTTCAATATTCAATATAAAAAAAATAGACGTGCGATGAAGAGGTAAGTAATAAAATATAAAATATGGATATTTTTCGTATTCTTACATTAATAGTAGGTTTTTATGTTGATTACGACGTTTAAAGGAAACTAATATTAACACTCATCAATAAGTAGTCATGAATTGGAACAAGAATAAATTTAAAAAAATTGGAAAAGTAAAAAGCACTAGTTCGCGAAAACCAACTTTCCGCACGCTAAACAGCTACGTAAAGTAGCACTTTTTGAGCAACTTTATTAAAAAAACTATATGTAGGTACCTCGTCTTTTTAAAAATCCATTCCACAATATTTGGAACTCTGACATTATGATGTCCGCCAAAGATTTGTCTTTGTATATTACATCTAATGCTTCATTGGTGATTATTTTGCGTAATGGTTCTCTAGAACCAGTTTTCACTTGAGTTATGATTACAAGAAAAATAATGACATTTACTCCAATCGGATTCATTTTACCTAAGCTTATGCTTAAGTCAACACTTGAGTAGTTCTTTAATACGCATACTGTGTTTTAAGTATTTAAAGTTGATCATATGCATGGTTTTTCCGGTATTTCAATATCGGCATTGAGAAGGACCAACGTCGAAATTTACCGATTACCGAAAACCCGATTTACCTAATACACGAAATACCTAATGTTGATATACCTAATGCACGAATTACCTAAAGCTGATATACCTATTGCTCAAAACACCTAAAGCTGATATACGCGCGCTGCTGCTATGCGCTGCGATCGCTTTCCTTACCCCCACCATGCACTCGCACGGTGCCAATAGGTAGGTAGCTAGGTAGTAGGTAGGTAGGTAGCTATTCCGTTCATTAATAGGTAAAGCAGCCGTAGGTATTTAATGCATTAGGTAATTAGGTATAACAACTTTAGGTCAATTATGTTAAAATGAAATTAGGTATTATGAACTTAGGTCATTCAATGATTAGGTAAATTAATTTTCGGTATTCTGATATGTAACCCTCGCTACGCTCATGGTTTAATTTTGGAATCTTTCGCTTGCTCGGGTATCAATATTAGCACGACGGGGTAAACGACAACTTTGCCCCCTGTAAAACAAATAACTATTATATATCTGCCAGATACAGATTCTGTATCTTGATTAAATGCAACAGCGTTACCTGCCCAAATACCGGCATTTTGAGTTTTTTTTGTTTACGTTAAACCTGTCCTGTGTCCGGTTTTTCTGGTATTTCAATATCGTTATTAAGAAGGACCAATATCGAAATGTTGGAATCCCGGGATTTATTATTCGTTGTTATGGGCATGCAATATCGGATCATTCTCACTCCCGGGATTGATTTCCGATATTGTGTCAATCCCGGGATTTCGATATGGGATTTGTTATTTGTGTCGTTTTCAAGAAAAAGGTACTACATTGTCGCTTGCCATAAGGACGGTCTGACAGGTTTTTCGTATAAACATACAAGCAATTTTCTTCCTTATGGTAAGCGACAATGTGGTACCTCTTGATTGAAAACGTCGCATTTGTTGTTAGGTTCAAACTTGGGCAAGGCATGCAATATCGCATCATTCTCAATCCCGGGATTGATCTTCGATGTTGTGTCAATCCCGGGATTTCGATATGGCATTTATTATTAGTTGTTAGGTTGAAACATGGGCAGGGCATGCAATATCGGATCATTCTCAATCCCGGGATTGATTTCCGATATTGAGTCTCAATCCCGGGATTTCGATATTAATACTGGTAACATCGATATTAGTGCGGATTTTTGCGATATATGCTTAAAGAAGCTAATATCTGATAATTATGTTGAATTATTGACAGAATCTCCTTTATGCCTAATAAAACAATAGATATATTATTCGTAATATGGAATATAAAGAACTCATAACATAAACGGTGACATGGTTTTCATCAAGCTGATACACAAGTTTGATTTTTTTCACCGCTGAAAGAAGCCGTAGATCCAAGTAAGTTGATTTTAATTTGTATTGATACCTCTAGAGATGGTCTTGATTCTTGACAAATCGATAAATAAACTGACAAACGGACAGCAGTCATCCTACGGAACCCTAAAAAATGAATTAATTTTATTGATGCTCTAACTTTTTATAAATATCGATGATATGATATACCTGCAGAGGTAATATAGTATACCTAATTATGCTAATAGTGATATTATAGAAAACTTGCCGTCATTTGTTGAAATATAAATGTACTTAGTAGTACTTACAGAAGTATTATATATTTGTTATTATTTACCCTTATAGTCAAAGGTTTTTGAAAGAAGAGTTGACTTCATTAAAATGAATATTTAATTCACACTGCTTTATTCTATTATTCAAATTTAACTTTAACGCCATCTATGAGATCCAGCATGCTTTTTTTGGTCTTTAGTAATAACGTTTTACAAATCAGTGTCGTGTTAGTTCGTTTAAGTCGCCACTTCTTACGTGGCGCTGTAGTATCGTCATTGTACCGAGGGTTGGGACGGGTGGCGTAAGGAGGGCTCGATTTTAGATTTCATTTGGGTATGGGAACAGCCTTAATGTAAACTATAAGTACCTAAACGGTTGGCATCTTGGCTAGGCACCCTGGTCATCTCTGGGTACAAGTATGTATATTTTCTTAACATAATAAACTAAAATTACTACTACCATGCATATAAAATAAAATAAAAGAGTGGCTATAACAATAAAAATTATGTTACTTGCTATTGAAATCGACAACGATCAAGATTATTCTTCACTGCGTTCAAAACGCGTTATAGTTGCCGGCGCTCGCGTACCGCGCGTCAACGCCATCTATTGAGTGTTATTTCGTGAAATCGATGAACGCTCCAGGGAATAAGGGCTCTTAAGGTAAATATAAAGTAAACCAGATTATGCGTGGCCGGCACAGAATTTAGTTCTGTGTTGGCCGGCTGTTATCGTGCAAGGTCCATAACATTGCGTTTTTCGGAATCTAGCACGAAAGAGTTTCATTTTGATATTCTATGTAGCCGCTGTGCAGGTCAGGAATGTCAGGATCTCGTCGACTCAAATAAAATGCTTCGATTTGAAGTAAATTGATATAATCTTCCAAAAGGTACTGGTTTACAAGGGTTCTTGCCAAAACGGTTAAGTGTAGAAGTGGTGGTTATTGTATGGAGGCTGATAAAGAGTGAAGTTGCATAATTTGAAAAGTACAAAATGGTTTTCAATTTCGGCCTCTGATTGGCCGCGATACATGATATGTGGAGCGCTGCTATTGGAGCTTTAGAAAAAGCCTCCGAATACTAGCCGAGCCCGAGGGCTGCGTTTAGCTACTGCATTGGGAATATTTTAAGTTACGTTCGCAACATTTTATAACCCTCTAAGAACAAATTAAATTATTTTCTATGAAAATATTTTAATTTGTTTTCAAGCAGACACACTACTATTTCAGTTTATTTTATAACCCGTATGGTAGTGATATTGTAACTGTGATAATATTATATTAATTGCTTACACTATGATTCACTGATGTGCATTTTATATAAATGTTAAACTACTTTTGCAGCTGATGTCTCGTTACAAGAACAACACCCAGTTTCTCCGTCGACAGTGCAGTCAACAACAGTCACTGCTAAACATAGCATTGAAGGTTAGTATTGTCATCAATTTTGGGTTAAGTGCGGAACGAACATTTTAATAAAATTAACTGTAGAACAGAGAAGTATATATAGGTGTAGGATGCGTGGATTGGAATGTAAGGACTGAAAGAGTGAGTGAGAGAACGAACTGCAGATTGAACGATGAGTAAATGAGAGAGTGTGATGCTGAGTGTTAGTGCGTGCGAAAGAGATGGAAAAACGCCATCGGCAGATTTTAAAAATGGTAACTGGATACGGGAGACTGGTTTTCGGACGTTACGATGTGACACTGCAATTTCATGTTTTTTCCAAAAATATAAGTTTTTATAATTATTTTGAGTTGTTTGAGTTCGCCCGACCCACAGTTTTGGTGTCAGATGTGGGAACGGCTCAAAATTAAGTAGAAGACGGAATACGACGCAAAGATGATGAGTTAAAGACGTGACCTTGACGAAGACGCTACCAGAAAATGAAGGATTTTCCTATTGAAGACAATATAATATACGATTACGAACGACGAACGACGACGACGATGTCACCAAGAAAAAACCGACGACGACAAGACGACGACGACCTCGCGGCAAATACGTGGCATGGCGCCGGCAATGGTATGTTATATCTCACCGAAGGCCTCATACCTAAGTTTACCGGTCAGGACAAGACCTACCCAGCGGCTAGGTGGGTCCAGGACGTTGAAGACAGTACGGAGCTCTGTGGTTGGACCCCATTACAGCAGTTGCTGATGGCAAGACGTTCGTTGGCGGGAACGGCATTGCTATGGTTCCGGGCGGAGCGAATATACAAGACTTGGGATGAATTTAAAGCTGCAGTTCTTAAGGAGTTTCCAGACAATATTGATACTAAGACGATACACGAGTTGATGAGCTCCAGGTGTAAGAAACCGAGCGTGCAATCCATGTATCCAGAAGAGGTACTGATCAACTTAGCGGCAGACAACGCGTACTCAAGCGTGTATGTGCAAGATGTGGATGCAGCATCAGCAATTGAACGTGTGAACGAATACTACAAACTTGCAGAGTCCATAATGTCTACAGTTGACAGAAGGCTGAAAGAATTCAAAAGCACGGAATGGAACATGGATCGTTGGACGAACCTACTGAGCAACACCAACACCGAATATTTCAAAGAGGTGAACATGAGCACCAAATTCGACGAATACATCAGCGTGCACAAAGAACACGAGAAACGGCTAGCGTTCATTAAAATCACAAAGTTCAAGAAGACGGTCGCAGACGTCATGCAAGAAATAAAACGCGACAATGGGTGGGTAGTATCGTCCATAGCCATCGCAGACCCAGAAAGAGATGAAAAATACGCGAAAGGCAAGCCACACGTGTTTTGCATGCCTATGCAGGGCGCTGTCACTATGTTTTCCTACCATGTTTCAGTAGTTTGATGATGTGCCCAATATTTCAAATATTTAAAGTGTAATGTGTGACTTTTATTTAAATATTTAACGTGTAACGTGTTCCTTAAACTTAAATGTTTAATGTGTAACTGTATTGCATAAAGCTATGTAAAAGATTAATAATGTTAAGAGAAAGCTTTTAACTTTTGTTTTGATACTGTATACTGATGTTGATGTATACCTAGTTTTTGTATGTTGTGACTCTGTGCCATACTATGTTAAATTTAAAATATGCTTAGAAGTAAAAGATTATATTACGTTACCTAATTGCTAAAATATGTGATATGCTATTCGATCTCACGGATGTATCTAGATTAGTATCACGATGGTTCCTATTGTTTCAAATTAAGTTGTAACTAGAGTAGAGACGGTGTTTGTATAGTCTGAGGCCAGACTAAAGAGTAGGACGGCCGATCTGTAGGATGCGTGGATTGGAATGTAAGGACTGAAAGAGTGAGTGAGAGAACGAACTGCAGATTGAACGATGAGTAAATGAGAGAGTGTGATGCTGAGTGTTAGTGCGTGCGAAAGAGATGGAAAAACGCCATCGGCAGATTTTAAAAATGGTAACTGGATACGGGAGACTGGTTTTCGGACGTTACGATGTGACACTGCAATTTCATGTTTTTTCCAAAAATATAAGTTTTTATAATTATTTTGAGTTGTTTGAGTTCGCCCGACCCACATAGGTATGTATTAATACTTTTCATACCCCTGCTAAGGTATTTTAATTTGACACTTAGTTAAACAATACTCTATCGAGGCCTCTTTTATTGTTCACTTTTTTCTAAATAATAGATTAGCAACAAATTATTTATTTTACAATACATATTTCTGTTTCTTCATAATTTTAAAACTATTACCACTTAACTAAAACTAAACTAACAACTAATACTATTTATTATTATTATTTTTCTATTTCTTATCGAGAGCTTTGTAGGTACTGTTACTTACTTCATCTTTCATCTTTTTCAGGACTTTCTTGCTCCAGAAAGCCATTGATGGACATATTTCCGCAGGTGTGTTAACTAGTATATTAACTGAAGTCAAATAAGGTAGCTGAGCGGTGCGTGAATTCGTAGCGAAGGTTTAAAGGTCCCTTTTTATAGTTTTTCGCAAATAATTCTTAAACGGTGGCCCGTAGCAAGAAATGTTCTATTACTAAAGTAATCTACATAACATTTTCTACAAAAAAGGTTCAATACACTTTTTCGCTAGGATCAATCATCACATCTTTCTCGCGTTATCCCGGCATTTTGCCACGGCTCATGGGAGCCTGGGGTCCGCTTGACAACTAATCCTAAGAATTGACGTAGACGCGACGCCCACTTGACCTTCTAACCCAGAGGGGGAACTAGGCCTAATATTTCGCTAGGATCAATATTTCTAAATATATTAAAGAAGGAAAGTTACTTATAATTTTTCTGTCGTTTTTTTTAGTTTTTCGTAAATAAACGGTAGCCCATAGCAAAAAATAGTCTTATACGTAAATAATCTATATAAAATTTCCTACAAAATAGATGTACAGGTGTCGCAAAAATACCACATGAAACTGACACTGGAGGTATAGGACACCCTAAGAGAATCCAAACTGGCACCTTCAGTGATAAAAAAGACGTCAGTGACAACATTCGAGGTTCTACAAAGGTTTCAGAATAATGTCCTAAGGGCTGTAACATGTGCACCATGGTTTGCAAAGAATACAGAGATACATGAATACCTAAATATTCCAACAATCAAAGAGGAGGTTAACAGATATTGTGTTAAGTACAAAGAACGACTAAAAAAACATACAAACGAACTTGCAAGGGACTTGGTTAACATCAATGACAATCCGAGTAGGCTGAAAAGGTGGCAAATACTGCGGCTAGACCAGAGGCACTAGAAGATAAATTATATTTTATAAAAGTCAAGAGAGAGTATTTAATGGAAGACCTCTCAAAACCCTTAAAAAGACAGAACATCTGATTATGGCTAGAACGGCCGATTGCAGATAAAATGAGAGAAAAAAAAAAAAAAAAAGTGACAACATTAATAAAAACCTAAATCGGTTATAATAATTCGAAAACCGTGCAATTTTTACTGAGGTCATGTTAAGCTGGTTTGGATCCTCTTAGGGTGTCCTACCTCCAGTGTCAGTTTCATGTTGTGTTTTTGGGAAAACCTGTATATTTATTTTGTAGGAAATTTTATACACATTACTAGCTCATGCCCGCGGCTTCGCCCGCGTGATTTAAGAATCTATGTCATTTTGTCTAATGTATAGGGTGCGGGGGAGGCAGGGGAAGGAGATCTACGAAAATATGGTTTTATAACGACTTACAAAAGATGGTTTTTATAGTTTATAGTTCGAAGGTAGAATATACAGGATGTCCTTAGCCATTGGACAAAGCCGAAATGTACATCATTAGGGTATTTAAAATCAGTATACCAAGTACCATAACAAAAGGTGTAGCGGTTACGAAGAAATTAACAAATTACGATTTTTTACTTTGGAGCAGCCTGTATGTGTTAATAGCTCCTAAGGTAATAAATAGTATGAAACCTTCTTCGACCTTATTTATTATCTTTTTTATTTATGACATTAATAAGATTCTGACTTTTACCAATGTCATCATTGCCGCACATTTTCGAACAAGTTGTCAAAAACTCTGCCAATGATTAATACAGTATGTTTCTTTTTGTTGTCGATCCTTGGAATTAACTTTTGTTTGAAAAATTTATGTTTTATCTTTTGCTCGTATTAAAAAAATATTAACGTACGAGCATTCCAGAGAAGTAACCCTACGTGGGATTTCAGGGTTTGTCCAATGGCTAAGGTCAACCTGTATATATGTAAATACTTACGATTTTTTGAATTTTACTTAGAATGGAAACCTAAACTTATAAGAAGCAAACAGATAACCACCTTCTTGCAGCACCTTGAATGTACTCATTACGGATGCAGGAAGTTTCCCGATGACTTACTCCTCCCGCCCCGTCGCCCGCACTATTGTAGGTACCGATTGACGACGATCGAGATGGCACCAAATACAAATATAAAAATCTATTAGGATAACGCGGGTCTCCATACCTCAAAAGCAAAAATAGAACCCTTATAGGTAGGGTCACGAGTGGCTGTCTGTCAGTCCGTCTTTTACAACCGAATTGCAATTTGGCATAAATACGATTACTTTCAAGAATTTTCATGACCACATTATTACATTTCAAACTCGATGATATTTTCGTAATTAACGTCATATTGATATTTAGACATTTCAAACCCATTGCACCCCAACAGGGAAGATGGTATTCCAAGTCCGCCACGTTAGATCTTAAAATCGTTGTTGTTTTGGTAATCAGCGTTCCGAAAAACCATAGAAACAATACCCATGTTGATTTTCAGACTTTGTCACCAAATTTCCCCCTTTTAGGGGTTGAATTTTTAAAAAACCTGAAACACGTGTACATTCCTTTATCGTTAGGAATACTCTTGTGAAGTTTCGAAGAAAATTGTCTTACTAATCTTGTTTCCCCATACAAACTTTGGACCCCAATTTTACCCCCTTGGGGGATGAATTTTGAAAAATCCTTTCTTAGTGCGGTTAGTAGCGGTTTGGGCTGTGTGTTGATGTCAGTCAGTCAGTTTCTTTTTTTATATATTTAGATTTACGCACAAGATCATTTTTTGCTATGGGCTACCGTTTACGAGTTATTTACATAAAACTAAAAAAAAATGGCAAAACAAATTATAAGTAACTTATTTCCCACTTTAATATACTTTTAAATATTGATCCTAGCGAAAAAATGTACCGAACCTTTTTAGTAGAAAATTTTATGTAGATTATTTAATAGAAATTTTTTTTGCTATGGGCCACCATTTAAGAAAAACTATAAAAAGAGACCTTTAACCCCCCCCCCCCCCCCTACCCGTTAGCTTCACCCCTACCCTCGGGTACTTTTAGTATGTGGTTTAATACACCATTCCCTACGACTATGCCAAAATTTGCTTATACACGAATTATTTCCCCCGACTGGCAATGTTTGGTCTTCGTTTGGTGGCCTAACAAGCACATCTCTGGTGGAAACGCAGCCTAAGACGTTGCTATGTTACCAAATACTTTACATAAAATAAAATGATTTACATTAACCTTCACGAGACAACAAAGTGCAATCCCAACTACGTAAAAGCTTGTGCTCTGTATATGGACACGTTGTAGTTTAGTGCTAACCACCAATCGTTTTTTAACCCGTTGCTATTGGTGGGAACCTGGAAATTGGCTCCCTGTTATTTACCTATACATATAGATATTGTTCAATTGATAGCTGTTGGTTCTCCAAATAATAAATAAATAAATGTACAGTTGCCTATACAGTTTATACCAAACAGTCCAAACACTACCGTGCGCTAGTTAGCGTTAGCAACAAGGATATCTAAATATTAATAGATAACGAACGAAACATCATTCAATATTCTGCCATTTTCAGAACAACATGTCGCTGACAAATTGCCAGACACTGTCTCCCTCAAAGAGTGCACGAATGCCCCGTTGTCCCACACGTCAAAGCAACTTACCACGAAAGACAAAGTGCACATGAACATGCAAGCCTAGATATTCTTCAGGATTTTGAAAACGCAACTGAGACTTGCAAGAAAAAACAAAATGGCAAGAAGATTTACTTTTCAAGACAAATTATTCGCGCTCGCTTTGATGAAGCAAAGTCCTAAGGGATATAAATTATTATAAAATATTTTTGCCTTACCGACGAAAAGAACTTTAGCACGTCTGTCGCAAAAAATTGTATTCGAATGTGGAATCAATGAAAAAGTCTTTGATCACATTAAACAGAGCACGAAAAACTGGGACACGTCAAAGAGATTGTGTTCATTGGTGTTTGATGAAGTAGCATTGACGCCCCATCTCATATACAATGAGAATAAAGATGTTATAAACGGCTTCGAAGAAATAGCGGGAGAACGCAAACGAAAATTTGCTGACCACGCTCTTGTCTTCATGGTTAGAGGCATTTGCTCATCGTGGAGACAAAGCATTGCCTATTATTTTTGTGCCGGAACTGTCTGCGCCAGATTTGGAAAGGATATTAAAAGAAATCATTCCAAGGCTTTCTGAGGCTGGCCTGATACCTCTTGCCCTAGTGTGTGATCAGGGTTCAACATTCCGGTCATGTTTTAAAAATCTTCAAGCTACAACCGCTCGACTACAAACACCCGAAGAAAAACCATGTGGTGGGTTGTTTTCTTTGCCAATGAATATTATGAAAAAACCTATTGCATTAAGAGGAAAGGGGACGGTCGTTTCTCCATATAACATAGTCCTCATTTTCCTCTCTAGATATTGACATTATGGAAAATATTTTTACATAATTTGAGGTGTATTAACCAAAGCTGTGGTCCCCTACGTTTTACTTTTTTCGTTTTTTTGATTGTTGTAAAAACAACAATTTTTTTAAATTTAAAATTTGGGTTAAATCTGTGTTTGGAGCATTCGCGCGAAGGGTTCCGTACTATTACGCAAAAAACCACGTTTGTTGTATGGGAGTCCCACTTAAATGTTTATTTTATTCTGTTTTTAGTATTTGTTGTTATAGCGGCAACAGGAATACATCATCTGTGAAAATTTCAACTCTCTGCTATCACGGTTCATAAGATTTCTCACAGTCACCTTGTCCCGTCAGGACAAAATGAATTATAGAGAAGTTGTAACGGAAAGGATGAACATCCACACGTCCGCGTATACGGCGGGATACATATGCCGAAAAATAACAAAAAAAGCAAAATGTAATGAATGCGCAAAAAGCTATACGACAGAAGAAAAGCAAGGGATCCATGATTACATAAAATATAGGGAGTATAAGAGACTGAAAAATGCCAACATGAATTACCCAAATTCTCGAATGGTTTGTATGTATAGGGAATGTGCCCAAATAATACATAATTATTTAAACGCGGCATGCCATGCAAATGATATAAAAAAGAATATTATTGCTGTAATTAAATCACGTTGCGACCTATCTTGGCTGAGATGTAAAAGCCATAAAATATTAATAAAAAAATATTTTATAACTTTGGTAATACGGTTACAAGTACACAACTGGTGTAACATTATTAACAGAATTTTAAACGGGAAAATAGAAGACAAATACATTTTAAAAATGCATACTTTGCATGTAACTGCCTTTAAAAAATACAAAGCGCATCGTTTAAGACAAAAAGCTACTAAAGAATAAAAATAAATATTATTTAAACACATTCCTTCTCTAGTTTTTTTTATTATCCTTTTTGAAAGTATTTTCCCTCCCGTCATTCATCGTATATTTCATCGTAGTCACAACACTAAAGAATATCGATATCGACAATTTTTGTTCTTGAAATCCCTAGTCTCGACTGTCAAATAAGTGACAGATTATAAAAGTTTACAGCGCCACAACTATAGTAAAAGTGTTGTGTATCGGAACGGGACGAGTGAAACAAATGCTGCTTAGATACGCACTGACGTTTATTCGCCATGACACCTTATTATAAGTACATGCATACAGTAGCATACGTAACATTTCTCCCCGTTTTTAATAGAGAGTAAGCTTCTTAATCTAAGTTACAGTTCGTATGATGATTCATATCATATATAAAACCCACGATTGAGAAATAATATAATTTTTGCAAGTAAAGCATAATTAAAAGCCTGTGCGAATTTTTAAGAATATTATTAAAGTTACGCTTATACAGCGAACGTAAAAAAAAAGCATTACGCATATTATAATAATATATTTTAGATTTAAGCAGATCGTTTCTAGATCTGTCAGATCGTTTCTAGATCTGTCAGATCGTTTCTAGATCTGAAAATTCTACCTTGTTCCAAAAACAAAGATCGTTTCTAGATCGGTATTTTAAACACGTTAAATTGTAACCACATTGTAATCGTGTTAAAATATTATCTTTCGTGTTAAACGTGAGGCTGATCACCCAGTGCTTTAACACAAAGATTTAGTTAAGTAATTGTATGAACCCAAGTAACCTTAACGGTAATTTTTTTATACCTAATAATTTCCCTAATAATATATCATTTCCGGTTGTTCTCATCTTGCTAACGGCGAGTACTTGCACAGACATAATCTCGTAGCCAGGATTATTCACCAGCAGCTTGCTCTTCTATACGGCCTTGTGGACTGCGAAGTACCGTACTACAAGTATTTACCTGTGCCAGTTCTCGAGAATGGTCGTGCCACGCTCTATTGGGATCGATCTATCATCACTGACAGGACTATTGTAGCCAATAAGCCTGACATTGTGATAATAGATCGATCGCAGCGCCGGGCCGTGCTCGTCGACATCACCATCCCCCATGATGAGAATCTCGTGAAAGCCGAGAAGGACAAGTCCAGTAAGTACCTAGACTTGGCTCACGAGATAACCGCCATGTGGGATGTTGATTCGACGATCATTGTCCCGATAGTCGTTTCAGCGAACGGTCTCATAGCGAAGAGTCTCGACCAACACCTTGAGAGACTCTCGCTAGGTGGTTGGATCAAGGGTCAGATGCAGAAGGCGGTGATCTTGGACACGGCGCGGATAGTCCGCCGGTTCCTCTCTCTGCGGCCCTGACCACCGGCAGCTTGGGCCCTGCCCCGCTGCTGGCGGCACCCTAGGTTAGGTTTTTTATAATTTGTTTATATGTATTTTGTATTGTTTTGTAAGTGTTTTTATATTTTACTTTTATATGCATATTATAAAAAACCTAACATAAGAAAAATAATAAATAAAGAGAATAATAACGGGAACAACAATAATAATAATCAAGGAGGAAATTATCATCCTATACAAGGGATAGGAATAGACCAGGGTAGCACAAGGCGAATTTTACGAGCTATTATTGATTTAATTAATCAAATTATAGAGAAAATAGCAGAACTATTTGCATATTGTATGCGCATGCTGATTTTATTTTTTATTTATTTATTTAAACTTTATTGCACAGTAAGAATATACAGTGACAAAAGGCGGACTTAATGCTACACAGCATTCTCTACCAGTCAACCTTTAGGCCAAACAGAGAAACATAGTTGGTGCGGGGTATGTAAAGAACACTAAAACTAAATGCTTTAATAGACACAAATATAAATGTAATATGTAGATAAAATAAATATATAGGTACAACAATAAATATATAAATATCAAGAAATATGTATACATATATATATATATATATATGTACCTGCTACTAATTTTACTATGCAGACACTTAATCGTGAGACTTTTCAAATAGATACTTGCGCAGCTTGCGCTTGAACGTCAACTTAGTCTCGGCTTGTCGTATGTTGAGAGGCAAATCATTCCAGAGACGGGTGGCTTGCACGGTGAATGAATTGGTCGTAGCACCAGAGCGGTGGTGCGGGATAGCTAAAATAAGTTTACGAGCGGTGCGAAGTTCGCATCCTGGTCGAGCAGTTACAAATTTAAATTTAGATCGCAAGTATTCTGGCGCCACTGGGTCAAAAAGAATGGAGAACAGGGTGCATACAATTTTGAGACTTCTGCGCTCACGAATGCGAAGCCAGTTGAGTTGTCGGCGAAAGGCGGTTACGTGGTCATACTTGCGAAGGCCATAAATGAACCTAATACAGTTGTTTAATACTCGGTCGAGCTTGTCCAGTAATCCTTGCGTCACATTAGTGCAGCACACATCACAATAATCAATTACAGGTAGCACCAGAGTTTGAATAAGGAGAGTTTTGGTAGAGATCGGTAGAAAATGTTTAAACCTATACAGTGATCGCAAGGCAACTCTTCGACACATATCGGACACCTGGGGTTCCCAGGTCAGGCCACAATCATTTTCACTGAAATCAATTTTTAAATACGCATCGATTTGAATGCCAAAAAAATTGACTGTAGAAACCAAACGAATTGGTAGCTTACTATATTTTATCGTAAAATACGTTAACGATTGTAAAGCAGTTGGCAATCGAAATTGTAAGAAGTGTAATTGCAAAAAACTAAGTTGGTCGGACAGCATCGTTTAGTATTAAAAATAATTTATTTGCCAAATTTCGACACTTTTCGTGGGTGTACCTTTTACAACCCGAAACACTTTCGGTAGAAAAAATAATATATATAAGTATATTATATTTATTTTCATTTTATACATTTTAAATTAAAATATTAAAATGGAAAACGACGCACCCATTGTCATCGAACAAGTAGGAGAGCCTCAAGTAGCTCAAGTAAGTGAAGGGGATAACAGTCCAAATATTCCGGTAGCACCCGAAGTAATTCCGGTAGCATCTCCGATTTTAACGACCATACCGAGTGACATTATTAAATTAGTACCACTTTATGATGGGAACCAAAAGCAGGTAAAACTTTTTATGACCCAATGCGAGTATCTTATTAATAACTTCGGAGGAAATAGTAAAAATCAAGTTCAAAGTCAATATGTGTTTAGAGTTATTACGTCACGATTGAAAGGCAAAGCCGCAGAACTCATTAGTGAAAGTGAGCACATACAGACGTGGACAGAACTGAAACAAACGTTTATACAACACTTTGGTGACCAAAGGACAGAAGATTGTTTGTTAGTAGAGTTAGAAACCATTGCTATAAACAGTAATGAGTCAATTACTGATTTTTGCAAAAGAATTCAAGCGATTAGAAGCGCATTATTTTCTAAAGTTAATGAAAATTCCGACGAACTTCGTAGAAATAATCGATTCGAATTATACAATCACTTAGCGTTAAACGCATTTATTTATAATTTACCTCAATGGCTTAGTAAAATAATAAGACTAAAGGGACAGGGACCCAAAAATCTAGAAGAAGCTTTACAGATGGTTTTGGAAGAACAAACCTTTTTTGATAGACAAAGGAGGAAAAACGGAAGATGGTCTATGGACAATCACTCTAGTAGGTCTATGCCTCATGCAAAAACTCCAAAAGATTTCACAAAGCATCCATTCTCTTACAAAACTAAACCAGGTTACAGACCTGAAACTAAATGGACAGGCATGCAACAAAAGGGATATAATTCAGCTCAGAATAATCAAAAACCAGTAGCCCGTCAGGCTAACCCTTTCTATAACCCAGTTTTCCCAACGCCGCCTGCTAGGCCTTATAACTGCGTCTTGAACGAAATGAAGAGATGCAGTTCCTCCTTGATTACTTAGTACAGGGGTGGATACCGCCATTGATGGACTTCCTCACTTACCGGTTGATGGCTGTATATGCGCCCGGTTTTGTGGGGTGGATCCTTGACAATTCACTGGCCAGATGGATGGAGGCGATAGTGTTGGTTGCGTACTATCTAATTATGGTGGTTGTGTATTTGTGTAACAGAGCCACCAATCAGTACGTAACTATATTAGTCCTATTGACCTGGATAGTGGGTTCACTCACGGTGTCGTCGGGTTTTTTCCAATGTGGCCTGCTGATGGTGACGGTGGTAATTTTTGTGACCGCCGCGCCGTACTCACCAGCAGGTCCAGTGGGAAGATCCACGCAGAGAGAATGTGGCTCCCGGCAGTAGAGAAGCAAGGCGCAGGACTCAATCCGCTGATCCCCGTAGTCCTCGGGTGCTTCGCAGTCGGTGCGTTCCTCGCCCCACCTGAGAGAAGAGCCCACATGGACCATACCTTCTTGGGCCTGGGAATGCTGATAATGATGTACCTGTTCTTCCGAACCCTCGGAGGAGTGGGTCAACACGCAACAATTTTCAGTGTAGTTCCCTATATAATCATGGGCTGTTTTTGTTTGCTGTTGTTGCCGGTGGCTGGGGCCATGTTTAATGGGATGATCAAAGCGACCAGATTCGTGCCAGAGATATATGTGCCCAGTGAGTATGATGAAATGTCGATATCCAGCTATGTGGGAGGCTTATTTGACTCCATGGTGTGGTTCGAGGGTTCACATTCCAAGCTGGCGTTTATACGGTTGCTGGTGTCCTACACTCTGATGTCGTGTATTACGGTTGATGAGGTTGGTGGCCCGACCGCTAAATTCAAAGAAACGCTAAAACACCTGGTGAAAAAGGAATCCGTAGTGGAGGGATTGGCTGGGAATTTCAATTCCCCATGGTTATACGCGATACTTATAGAGTTGTGTATGTCCATGGTTGCTAGCACTTTTTACCGCATGATCGCCGTGGTGTGTGGACTGATATTGGGTTGGTCCATGCAGTCTCAATTTATGGCGCCCGTGTGGAAAGGAAGAGGGGCCCAGCACTGCTTGACCAGAATGCGTAAAAATATGGCTTTTGCTTGGGCGACGGGTACCAGGGCATGCGGAGACTCATAATGCGTATGGGAGCCTTTGCTTTGTGTATGACATATATCTTGAGCGGTAGTTTTGACAGAATGATCATGTTTGGTGTCGCCACAGTTTTCTGCATGGGGAATGACCGCTTTGTGGTCGCACTGGTGGGCTTCTTTGGCGGGAATTTCAGCATGGTCGTTATTGGGGTCACCCAGAGCGATCCGTTGAACTCTGCGGCAGAGGACAACTCACAAATGAACGACGACGATACCCCACCAACTGGGCTGCACAGCGGATTAAGAAAGGAACTTGTAGATGTGATTAGCAGAAGCGCATGCATGTCTCGTTGCTTATATCTACCCGCTTAGTTTTAACAAATAATATAATAGTTTTCGATTGTTGTATGCTTAGTTGTTTTGGAATTGGCTTTGTATTTATTATTTTGTATAATTATTATTAATTACACTCTCCTTTGTATTAAGTTAAGTGTAAACATGTATTTCTCAGGAAGTGATTATTCTTGTAATCTTTTGAGAAATAAATATCTAAAACCTAAACCTATAATTCAAATTACGGAAACAATAATTATTATAATAATAAACGTAATCCGCAACAACAATCAGCATCGAATGCACATTTTCCCTTACCGGACCCTAAATCATTTAACTTACGTCCAAAAAATCAAACTAATACAGTCGGGCCCCTCGACTAATATAAATATGAATACTGAAGAACCACAAGCAGGACCTTCAGGAAATTTTCGCATAAACGCCTCACACACTACGAGGAGGAATTAAGTAAACTTCCTTACATAGTAGTAACGGAAATAAAATCAAAATTTTTAATTGACACTGGATCTACAAGAAGTTTTATATCTAACCAAATGGCAAACAAATATAATTCTTATAAAAAAAATGAATCATTCGAAGTTGTAAGTACACATGCAATAAGTTATCACAACGAAACGGTAATAATTCCAACATTTAAATTATTCAAAAATAAATTTGATCATAAATTTTACGTTTATTTTTATGACGGATTAATAGGCATTGATTTATTAAAACGTTTAAACGCTATTATTAACATAAACAGCAAGTTATTAATAACACCTCAGGTTGAAATACCAATATTTTATCAAAATAAGTCCGAACCGTTACTAATTTTACAGATAAGTGCAAGGAGCGAACAGAAAGTGAAACTCCCCACTGACCTTATCAACGGCGAAGGAATTCTAGAGTACACCGAGTTTAACAATGATGTACGAATGCCACGTTCTTTAGTAAAATGTAAAAGTCAGATAAAAATTATACTTTAAAAATAATTAAACCTTTTAAAATTACTCTAATTGAATCTAAAAACGAAAAAACTTACTTATTTAATTTGCAAACTAATATACCAAACAATAAAAGGTTAGACAAATTATTAATTGAGAATTTGAATAAACTTCGTACAGAACATATGAACTATGAAGAGAAAAGTGGAATAGTAAACCTTTGCTTTGAATATAGAGACATATTTTATCACGAGGACATTCCTTTAAGTTTTACTAATGAAATAAAACATCACATACGAACTAAGAATAATGATCCTATATATATCAAACCTTATAGACAAGCACCTTCACAGGCTAGCGAAATCAAAACCCAAGTTGAAAAATTACTTAAAGACAATGTAATACAGCCAAGTCATTCTCCTTGGAGTGCCCCTGTACATCTTGTTCCGAAAAAACTAGACGCCACAGGAGTACAAAAATATAGAATCATAGTTGATTATCGTCGATTAAACGAAATAACATTGGATGACAAATATCCGTTGCCCAATATTACCGATATATTCGATAAATTAGGAAACAGTATGTATTTAACCACACTTGATTTAGCGAGTGGACATCATCAAATTGAAGTAGCCGAATCTGATAGACCCAAAACAGGATTTTCAGTTCCATCAGTAAGACACTTTGAATTTAATAGTCCCATTTGGTTTGAAGACAGCACCAGCGACCTTCCAACGAACTATGGATAACATTCTCCGTGGACAACAAGGAATCCATTGTTTAGTCTATTTAGATGATATAATTATATATTCAACTACGCTTGAAGAACATTTATTAAAATTAAAAAGAGTACTTGAACAACTAAGAAAATCATAAATCATAAATTACAATTGGATAAATCTGAGTTTTTAAGAAAAGAAGTTCTATATTTAGGACATACAATTACGAAAGAAGGACTTAAACCTAACAACGATAAAAACATCCTTAATGCCACGGCGTACATTCGTAAATGTTAAATATAAATAATATGATTACTTTGTCTCGCGATAAAAATGTTGACGAAAACCCGAGCGAAAGATGAAACTGTGAATATGGCTCCATATTTGTTAAAGTAAAATCAATAATACTAGATAAGTTTTTGACTCTTGTTATTTTATGCCTTTAAATATTACTGCGAAATTAAGTTTACTGTAAATGTAAATTATGCGCCCTCGATATAATGTAGTTTTGATATAACCACATTTGAGTGCTGTTGGCTATACAACAGAACTCAGCTGATCTTTAATAGTACTAGCATTACAATTTATCACATTTATGCTTTTCAACAGTACAGGCATTTACTTAGCACTTAAAAGTGCTATTATACAACAAAAGGCACCAAAAACAGCTCAAAGCTGTATAGAGGATTGTACATAGCGTGGGTTCTCGCACCAGTGCCCTAGGGAGCTGGCGTGGGCGGCGGGTGTCCGGTAGGCGTGCATGCAGCGGCGCAATGCCCTGTAGGTGGGGGTGTCGAGAATGGTCGGCGCGCTCAAACATTCTGGTCGTCAGGTGGCTGATGAAGGCGTCCAGTTTCTGCCATTTCAGGCCTCTTTGTATGTCGACGTTTCTCACGTAGCGGGGGGCATTCACGATGGTGCGCAGGGCCATATTCTCCTGCGCACGCAGTCTCTTCCGATTAGTCTGAATGGTTCTTTACTGAGTGCTGCGCGCGGTTATATAGCTCCGGTCCGCGCTCCCCTCCGTCGCGCCCCGTGGGGGCTGTCGTCTCGGTGTGGCCGGATTCCGCTCAGGGCGCGTCGCTGCGGTTGCGGTGACTAATCAAGTGTTCTGGGAATGTTGCCGAAAATACGATTATGTCATCTAGACAATGGGATCCTTGAATTCCTTTGAGGATGTTGTCCATCGCTCTCTGGAATGTAGCTGGAGCTGTCTTTAAGCCGAAAGGCATACGTTAAAATTTATAATGTCTATTGTTTGTGATGAAGGCCTATTTAGGTTGGTCGTCAGGATTTACTTCTATTTGATGGTATCCTGAGGCCAGGTCTAAAGTGGAGAAATAAGTACTGTTCCCTAACTTGTCAAAAATATCCTCTATATTTGGCAATAGGTATTTATTAGTGTTCGGTACTTTTATATGTACGCACAAATACTACGTATTTTTATTTTCTTATTTCTAAATCGGTTAATACTTAATCGAATAACTAGCATAGTCCAAAACGGGACAAGCCTAAAACGGAACGCTATTCAAAGCGCGCAACACCGAAACTCGAGTGTTGCCAGATAGCTCTCTCTACACAACGATCTCAAAACATGTAAACCGCCGTCGCATCGCTCGCTCCGAAGCTTGAGCTCAAACCCCAAAATCAAACCATACCAAGTGTCCAGCACAAATAGAAGATCGTCTGTCGACTCCAGCCTATGAGGTTGCTACATTCATCATCGAAGGAACAGGGGCCCCTGGAGAAAATCTAACACGTCATCAGGTTAGTCCCAAATTACGGTCTATGCTAGGCTATAAACTACATTTCCCCAACATACTTGTGTTTCGAGCCGGATTCCACTATCTGGTATCGATTTATGCGTATTATTTGTGCTGTACATAGTTATTTCAACTAAATTCCCTTTTCTTTGTTCGTAAGTTAGCGAGAACCTACCTCCGCTTACAAATACAAATATCGAGTTTCCGACAACGTCGTGCAATATTTCTCAAAAATACCGATACGTACAGTTAGATCTCAACGAGATCATTCTAATTATATATAGTTTCATATGGTTTTGAGCACTTTTAGCGAAATTATATTCGTTTATAATTCTCGGAACCGGGCGGTAGATATACCTACAGCGGCGCGCGAGTCACTTGCCTAGTACATACTTCTAGGTCTAAATATAGTTTGTCGCAACTCATTTCTTTATTTTGTACAACGTACATTACATTACATTTAGTATTTACGTACTTAAGTGTATTTTTAAGGTTCAGGTATAACATACCAAAACCAAGTTATCGTTTGCTGTCATAATTACAGTATCGAGTAAACTGTCGCCCGTATTGCGTACGGCACAGAGTTCAGATTTCTTTAGCTCGGGTTCTACCGACGGGAACTATTATCTTTGTAATTAACATTGCATGTTTAATTGCAACTTACTTTTAATTTGCGACAGATTATATAACTATTTTATTAACTAACTAACATTTTTGCTAGTACCTAGCCATTTTAGAGATCTTAAAAACTTAACATAACGTATACACTATACATACATACATTGTTCAAATATATTTACACAAGTTTAGTCTCTTACCTCGTGATAATATTATTATTTTCCACAGTAAATTAACTATATTTCTTATAAAATGACCGCTATGGAGATTGAACAATTGACATTCGAACGTGATTTAGCGATTAACAATATTCAAAAAATTGTAGACTGTTCGAATAATATAGCGGAATTTCGAGTTCGAGTTAAGGAATTAGCTTCAATCAAAAAATCATTTTTCCAAGTTCAAGCGAAAATTGAGAAATTATCGGCAAAGAATGAGTCATTCAACCGCGATGATAATTTAGCTGTGAGAAATCAATTCGATTCTTTATACTTTAAGGTCCAAGTTGCCTTGGACACGCTTAAGGAGGAGCGTAAACAAAGCATTACGTCCGTCTGCGGCGGACTTAATGGGGTATCACATGCGAGTTGCTGCGCTCAGCAATCAAATCAATCGCATATTCGCTTACCGCGCTTATCGCTTCAAACATTCACAGGTGTTCTAACTGAATGGAATGCTTTCTACGATTTATTTAAATCACTTGTACATGACAACGTCACCTTAACAAATGTCGAACGCTTCCGGTATTTGTTATTGTTTTTAAAAGATGAACCGTATAATCTTATCAAATCTATTCCTGTTACGGATGCTAATTACGAAAATGCCTTACAGGTATTAATTTCGCGTTATGAAAATAAACGAATTATTTCAACAAAACATTTTGACAACATTTATGACTGTGAATCAGTTAATGAGAAAAATGTTGAATCAAGTTTACGCAACTTGATGAATTGTTATCACGAGAATATTACTGCTTTGAAATCATTGGGTTTACCAGTTGACGACTGGAGTTTCGTACTTTTAAATATTTTGCTACGCAAAATTACACCTCATATTCGTAGGCGTTTCGAATTATCATTAAAAACTTCATGTGAAATTCCTGACGTGACCGAATTACTCGATTTCCTCGATAAGGAATTAGCGGCATCTGAAGTGATGACCGCGTCCGCGCGTACTTTAGGTACTTCCGCGGGGCCTGCGCAGCGCGCGGCGCCCGCGCTCGCTGCGGCTGGCGGAGCGGCCGGCTCGGCCCGCCCAGCTGCGGTGACGTCATCGCGCCATGCTATGGCGGGAAAACGTGCGATGTCGCTTACTCGCGCGCACTCCGATGTGCAATATAAATATAATGCACCGCGCAATAATAACTCTTCGTTTGCGCGTAACTCGCGTACTATGAGCATCCATGCTACAACTGCGGTGGATTATTTAAATAAATTTAAATGCGCGTATTGTAAGGACAATTCTCATCCTTTATATAAATGTGAGAAGTTTAATGCGCTCGCTCTAAAAGAACGAAAACATTTCGTGGAACAAAATAAACTTTGTACCAATTGTTTATTCATTGGCCACGAACTAAAAGATTGCAAGTCGCGCCATACTTGCCGCGTCTGCACTCAAAGGCACCATTCTTCATTGCATGAAGATGCGCCTACTCCAACCGTCTTACTGACTACGGAGTCTTCTTCTTCCCCTGAGTTGCGCTCAGTAGCGGAAACCTCCTCGCCCACTCCATTACATGGAGCTACGGGGCATCCTTCTAGTAAGAACTGTACGGTCTTACTCACGACTGCGCTTGTAAATTTACGACCCTTGAACCAGGGGCCTTACACGCCGCGGTCCGTTCGCACCCTTGTGGATCAAGGTGCGCAGACCACGCTCATTTCTGAGTCGTGCGTCCAACGTCTCGGCCTGCCGCGGTACTCCGCTCCCACGGGCACCACTCTCACCGGTATTGGTGGCGAAGTCCAGCCACGTGGTTACGTGTTGTGCGAGGTCACACCTCACAACAAACCCGAGCCGAAGCTTCACATCGAAGCTTATATCTTAGCTGACTTGACAAGCTACACTGCTTATATTCCTAAATCAATTGGGAATATTCATAAGTTTCAACACCTTCAAAATCTTGATCTAGCGGACCCAGAACTGCGCTCAACGCGGCCTGTTGAACTGATACTGGGATCTGATTATCTTGATAGCATACTGCTACTGGATAATATCAAGGGTCCACCGGGCACACCCGTGGCCATTAACAGCATTTTTGGTTATCTGATAGGTGGTCCAATTTCATATGAAAGTATGAAACGATTAAGTGTCAACTTGAGTACTTGCCAACTTGACATGAAACTTCAAAGGTTCTGGGAGTTGGAATCCATACCAGAACATCCACATCTTACAAAAGATGAATTACGCTGTGAGTCGATCTTCGTCGATACTCACACACGAGATGCAAATGGGAAATATACAGTTTCCCTACCCTTCAAGGAGAATGCTCCGCCCTTGGGCGAGTCTCGTGCTATAGCTCTCTCACGCTTAACTAAACTAGAGGCACGCCTGTCTCGCGACCCTGCCTTGCGTGAGAACTATAATAAATGTATCCAAGAATACTTAGACTTGGGACATATGGAGCCAGTCACTGACTCAGCGAGTCCTGGCACTCCCCCCTACTATCTACCTCACCACGTCGTGGTGAAGAGTTCCACATCCACTACGATTACTGCGAAGAGTACGAAGTATCGTATTGTGTATGACGCTTCATGCAAGACTACATCAGGTCGTTCTCTTAACGATAATCTTCTCACTGGTCAGAAATTGCAGCAAGACATTTCTGATATTTTACTGAAGTACAGACTTCATAAAATAGTCTTTACGGCAGACCTCAAAATGATGTATCGCTACATCGGTCTTTGTAAAGAACACCGTGACTTCCATCGGATTCTTTGGAGATTCTCTCCCCATGATCCCGTAAAGGAATATCGTATGTGCTCTGTCACATTCGGCGTCGCTTCCGCGCCGTTCCTAGCTTTGCGAACACTTCGTCAATTAGCAATTGATGAAGCTGCTAACTTCCCACTTGCCTCGCAAGTACTCCTTAACGAAGTATTCGTTGATGATGTCGTTACTGGAGTTGATACGGTTGAAGATGCTATCACTCTTCAGCATCAACTAACTTCCATTTGTAAAGCAGGAACCTTCGAACTCCGCAAATGGACCAGTAACAGTTCTGAGTTTTTATCGCATTTAAGCGATGACGCTTCCATTCATGATGACGCTCTCATTTTGTCAGCACTTGACACTGACGCTTCTGTAAAAGTCTTAGGGCTTAAGTGGAACCCTAAATCTGACGTCTTTTCCTATCAAACGGATGGAGTGGCTAACTCACGCAAATGTACGAAACGTATAATGTTGGCAGAAATCGCTAAGATTTACGATCCCCTCGGATTTCTAAGTCCAGTGACCGTATTCGTGAAGCATTTAATCCAACTTTTATGGGTATCAGGCTCAGGTTGGGATGCTGCCCCTCCTCAGGGTATATGTGACTTGTGGTTTCGGTTCATCGACGAACTGCCGCTACTACAAGACATTGCGTTACCTCGTCATGTGCTTCCTAGCACACATCAAGTGTCACTTCATGGCTTTTCAGACGCATCTGAAAAGGCGTACGCCGCCTGCGTCTACATTCGTGTCGTTGACTCGAACGGTGCCATCAGCACCCACCTTCTCATAGGTAAAACAAAAATTGCGCCTTTGAAACGGCTTACTACCCCTCGATTGGAGCTATGCGGTGCTCATCTATTGTCAAAATTGATAAAAAAGGTCCTCACTGCTTACAGCAGTAGATTGTCTTTCGACCAAGTCTACGCTTGGTCCGATTCCACTATAACTCTTGCCTGGTTACGTTCGTCTCCAGACAAGTGGCGGACATACGTGTCTAACCGCATCGCGGAGACAACAAGCAACGTGCCTGCCTCTCATTGGAACCACGTTCAATCCGCAGACAACCCCGCAGACCCCGCGTCTCGTGGTGTTCTCCCATCTCAGTTGAACCATCAACTATGGTTCACGGGACCTGCTTGGCTCAGTAAAAATGAGTCTGAGTGGCCCAAGACTAACGTCGTATGCCACACCGACGAAGAACGTCGCAAGCATGTTCTTCTCACACAAACCAATGAACCTAAGAGCTTAGAGTTCATTGAGCGATTCTCATCGCTTCCAAGGATGCTACGCGTCATTTCGTATATGTTACGATTCGTAAATAAATGTCGTAAAGCCAATAGTCCTACGACTATACATGTCACAGTTCCTGAGACAAAACAAGCTCTCAGTCGAATTATATCACTTGTCCAAAGTGAATGCTTTTCTGAAGACATCTCGCGTCTTAAGGACGACGACAGATGTACAAAACGTCTTCAGAAACTGAAACCTTTCTTGGACGATGCCGGACTCCTCAGGGTCGGCGGCAGAATAAATCGGGCCAACGTACCGTATGATGCCAAGCATCAGATTCTGTTACCCAAGAAACACCATTTCACGAATCATCTCATTGATTTTTATCATAAAACACATTTACATGTGGGACCTCAAACTTTGCAGTTTGCCCTTGCACAGACCTACTGGATCCTGTGTGCTCGCGACGCTGTGCGTATGCGCACACGACGCTGCGTATATTGCGTTCGTGCACGACCTGTCGCACCACAGCCATCGATGGCTCAGTTACCTACTACTAGGGTTCGATCACTTCGTCCCTTCTTAAATACGTCCGTTGATTTTGCGGGACACTTCTTTCTTAAATCAAGTAAACTTCGTAACGCGAAAGTTTATAAATCATACGTATGCGTGTTCGTTTGCCAATCAACGAAAGCAATCCATTTGGAATTAGTTCCCGATCTCTCAACCGAATCTTTTCTGAACGCATTGCGTAGGTTCATATCCCGACGCGGGTATTGCAAAACAATCCGTTCCGATTGCGGACGGAACTTTGTAGGTTGTGACAGGTACCTTTCCGAACTTTACACGTTTCTGCGAAACGAGTCAAATCAGACTGCTATAAACAACCAGCTGACAAACATGCAAATCACCTGGCAGTTTAATCCTCCGTATGCTCCGCATTTTGCCGGTCTCGTCGAACGAGCCGTAGGTAGTCTGAAACGACACTTACATCGTGTCATAGGTACACTAAAACTGACTCAGGACGAATTTAATACTTTGATCTGTCAAATTGAATCGGTTTGTAATTCAAGACCTCTCTGTCAACTTAGTAATGATCCTACTGATCCATTACCCCTTACTCCTGGACATTTCCTCATCGGGGAACCATTAACGTCTTTACCTGAATTTGACTTGTCTAACGACAACCCAAACCGCCTCGCTAGATGGCAGGTTATTCAACAAGCTGTTCAACATTTTTGGAAACGCTGGAGCATAGAATATTTACACCAGCTACAACCAAGAGGTAAATGGTTCCACGACAATACTAACACACCCCTTCGGGAGGGTTCTGTAGTTGTGTTGATAGACAACACACTGCCACCACTACAATGGCGTCTCGCGCGCGTGCATCAACTGCATCCCGGCGCCGACGGTATTACCAGAGTCGTAACTGTACGCATCGGTAATACTCTTACCAAGCGACCTGTAGTTAAGGTCTGCCCACTGCCTGTTGAATAGGCATCTCTTAGGTATAGCATTACATGTCTTAGCCCTAAGTTAGCATAGTATTCTGTATGATAGTTCTTAAATAAAATAAGCATTATTTTATGGCCGGCGGCATGTTCGGTACTTTTATATGTACGCACAAATACTACGTATTTTTATTTTCTTATTTCTAAATCGGTTAATACTTAATCGAATAACTAGCATAGTCCAAAACGGGACAAGCCTAAAACGGAACGCTATTCAAAGCGCGCAACACCGAAACTCGAGTGTTGCCAGATAGCTCTCTCTACACAACGATCTCAAAACATGTAAACCGCCGTCGCATCGCTCGCTCCGAAGCTTGAGCTCAAACCCCAAAATCAAACCATACCAAGTGTCCAGCACAAATAGAAGATCGTCTGTCGACTCCAGCCTATGAGGTTGCTACATTCATCATCGAAGGAACAGGGGCCCCTGGAGAAAATCTAACACGTCATCAGGTTAGTCCCAAATTACGGTCTATGCTAGGCTATAAACTACATTTCCCCAACAATTAGGGATTGCAGAACCGGTACTGTTTCAAAGAACCGGGATTTTCGGTACCAGGCAAGGATGGAACCGGGATTTCCCGGTACTTTCGAGTGCTTTAAAAAATCAGTTTTTACCTCAATTTTCAGTAAAAAAATCGTAAAACGACCGTAAATCTTTCTCTAAATATTGGTACAATGTAAAAAATACCATAGTGAAGGTACACACACTTCTTTTTTACGAAAATATTATGAGTTTTAAAGCCAAACAACCATTGCCTACATTGACGAAGAAGTTTGACACCCGAAAATATGGGAAAGAAATTGGTAATTGGTAGTGTACTTGGAGAATCATGTAAGAAAACCTGTGTGATGGTTTTATTGGTGATGGCAATTTGAAAACCAATCTTAGTGTATATGTCATGGAGTTTTTTTAAATTATGTACTAATGTAATGTGTGTGAGACCATTTCTTGGCACTTTAATCTTATTTTATGTTTTCTTTTATATTATGTAATGTCTTTTGTTTGTTTGTGCTTAAGGTCAAAAATCGACGACAACAACGTACAAGGTGCAAAGTGCTAAAAGGTTTGAATACGTCAGCTGTAGCATAATGATCTAGAAGTCGATACCTATCGCCTGGTATAAGAATTTTCTTAAAATGTCACTTAGTATAGATTTTTAAATGACGCATACAGTGCCATCTGAGTCGAAAATCTGTATACTAACACGAACACCGTTCCAAGTGCCACATCGAATCGTACGCGATGAATGCCATCTCACTCACTCGCGCGTACGGAGCGCTATTTACCACATCGCACTCAGTTCGCGGCCGACCGGCTAGTCAACGGTTGTGAATGCTTCGATCGTTTTCTAGAGAATATTAACATGTTATTACGTTAATTTTGTCCTAATTTTGAGTTTTTGTAAGAATTTTGTTGAATTCATTCGATCGATCAATTTACTACAAATATGAAGTTTAATCATGACGGAGAAACGTGCGAGATGGTTGGAATCATTAAAATCAGGAGCAAAAAGATCGGGTACGGATTGCATCTAAACAGAATTAAATAAATAGCCCACAACAAAATGGAGGTATGTAATATTTATTTACGTTTTCTTTATATTTTTGTGTTTATATGTTTAAAAATGTGTAAAGTGTTCGATGTGACATATAGAACTACATACGTGAAAAGTATTATTTAAGAGAACTACGTACGCAGGACTATCTGCCACTTAGAACTGTTTACGCCATTTAATCAGTCACTTAGAACTATTTACCTTTTTTTATTTGTTTTTGAATACACTCAAAATAGTCATATCTGTTATTGCAAGTGCTAATTTAAAAGCGTAAGAGTAATATTATGTTATAATGTAATAAAATAACTATCACAGATGAAGATTTTATACGGGCAGTTTTGTTGAATAGCTAATCCTTATCTTGATCACTGTTTACATTGCACCACTAATATAGCTTTACGTATGAATATATGCACATAATGTTAAAGCTTAATCTATGTTGCTTTTAATATGCGTGGTAGGTATTTAACTTTCAGTCACCACTAAGGATGGACGAAGCATCGTGCGAAGAATTATATTTAAAAAAAAAACATTGTCACCCCAGTTAGCAAATACAGTTCCAGACAGGCAAGACAACCAAAACTTTGATTGTATGAATACTAATAATTTAAAAAAATTTAGAGATGTTCTTTGAATGTCACAAATTATGTGGCTTGGCCGTTTCGATACTGTCACATGGACGGAAGGTGAAAAATTAATTCATTATTCTTTATTATACAATAGTTCTTGTAGTAACGAAACGGCCAAGCCACATAACTATACTAAGATGTAGAGTTTATATAGTTAGGGCAAGCCCTAACTACAAGTAAGTCTACCCACAAGTAGTTAGAAGCTTGGCTCTACAAGAGATCTGATATTAAGTATTTGACAGTGCGAGCCTTATGGTTTCTTTCGTCTTGGCAACATTTTACATGAAAATAGATAGATAGATTTTTTTTTTTTGGTGGGATTTCACTTCTATTTGTAAGTTGCTTATGACAATTTTCCATCCCCAAATTTAAAGGGTTAGGGGTAATTTACTATTAAAAATCCTGAAATACGTATCTGAAGGCATCTTTTACACAATCTGCTTTTTACTGATTCCCCATACAAACATTAGCCCCCTTTTCCCCCCTAACGCTCTTTTCCACCCCCTAACGGGGTGGTTTGAGGGTTGAAAACTATTTTATATCCTTCCCCATAACAAAAACTATCTACATACCCAATTTCAACAAAATCGGTTCAGCGGTTATTAATTCCCCATACAAAATGCCACCCCCCTTTTCACCCCCTTAGGGGCTAAAAATTTCAAGTTTTTGAATTTTTCTGTTGTTTGTGTACTAAGACTATCTTATATACCAAATTTCAGCTTCCTAGGATTTCCGGAAGGACCCTAAATGTTTTGATGATCATCAGGGAGTGAGTGAGTGACGAAATCGGTTTTTTTTTTATATGAATAAAATCTATAGTATAAGAGTTATGTTATTGAAAGTGTTTATGCTTAATAAGTCTACTAATGACATCATATGCCGAGAAATTGTTTGAATACGTAATTTTGTCAGAAAGACTTGATAACTCACGTGATATTAAAGAAGATTGATCAATGTGATAGTAAAACCTAAGGTAAATAAGTAAGAACATTGTTTAAAGGTGCTTCTTTTTCCTAATTCCGTGATTAAGACTGATATGTAGGGTTCTAGTAACAGGTTTACATTTTTAATACATTTTATTGAATAAATAACACATCTAATAAACTTTTACTTTTATTTAGTACTTTCTACATAATTCTTAAGTTATAAAACTAATGTCGAATATGATTCTATCTGCAAAATGTGTCAAAACTATAATTATTCAGATTTATACAGAATAATTATGCAACCAAAAATTAAATAAAAAATGGTGCATTAAAACTATGTTATATAATTTAAAAAAATAATCAAAATAAATGACTTAAATTTGATGACTTACTTCACACATAGAATCTTTTACAGTGAGTCGGACCCTTTTTTTACCAAGTATAATATTCTAAGTCCCAGATAGACCTACATACGTAGATTTGATAGAAAATTACAACCAAGTATAATGTTCTAAGTCCCAGATAGACCCGCTTACGTAGTTCTTAAAGAAAATTGAAACCAAGTATAATATTCTAAGTGGTATATAGAACAGTATACACAATGGTAAGCAAATCGTTATAACTTAATCTAGTGGGCTATCTGCATTTTCTCGAAAAATACCATTAAATTGAGTTATATAAAAATAAAATAAGCAATAAAATAAAATTATAATCATGTGTGCCAAATTTCAGTTTATTATCTTTAACACAAAAAAAAAGTATAAGGATTCTACTTCTGTTTTGCTCTCCTGTAAAGTTGTCATTTCTCAATTAGAATCATATACGTTGTTGTCGTCGAAATACAGAAATGCAAAATACAAAATTTTAAAAATTCTTATACCGTGTTCGAATTAAAAGGAGTTATTTATTAATTCCAAATGTATTTCTATTTTTTTGCTCCTATTTAGTACTTATACAAATAACTAATTGTTCGTATAAAATCATTAATATCGTAGAAAGAAACACTTATGCACATTAAGTTTCAAATTGCGCTAATTTATATTGTCAGCATTTTCAAACCCATAGACTATTTTTGTTTTGATTTTAATATGTGATCAGCCGTAAAAGTATTAGCCTTAGATTGATAAAATATATTTCTTTAAAGAACATGCTATTTCATGCTAAGTAACAGAAAACAGTCAAATATTGTACCGGAAATAATATATATCGTCGTTTGCACTTACTAAAACAGATATGACAGTGCGAGATTTTAATCAAACCTTATTATTAGGGTTTCATTCCCGGTACTTTCGGTACCGGTATTTTCCGGGATTTCAAAATTAAAATCCCGGTTCTTTGCTTGGCTCTAAATCGCGGAAATTCCCGGTACTTTCGGTACCGGTATTTCCCGGGAGCAAACCCTAGTATTTATCATCTATGGTAATCTCATTGAGTTTTTTATAATCAATTACCATCCTATACTTTTGTTCTTGGGATGCGTTCATCTTTTTTGGTATTACGTGGACTGGTGCATTCTATGGTGAATACGAAGGTCGAATTATATCTGATTTCAAAAGTTTGTCAACTTGTTTTTTTTAATTTTGGCAACTTGTCCACGAGATTGTCTATATGGTTTAATATAAATCATGGGTGAAAGTTGAGGAATTTTATCATGGAAAAATATCTCTATATTCATGACATCATTGAGTAATTGCCTCTCGTTCTTCAGCATTTATATGTTCCGTTCGTAATTTTTAACTAATAGAACGTCATAGTTTTCGCTACTTATGTGATTTTTAAATAATAAATCATCTTTATAAATTGTAATCTCCGATTCTGATTGTGAACATCCACGGCATCACTGCTACATTTTAGATGCTTTCTTTTTCTGCCGCTTGCCGGGGAGCGTATTTACAAAGGCTATACTGATATGGTTCAGATGCGAACTGAACTAGATTAGCTTTTGTTTGGACAAAACTCAACAAAACCCTAATCTATTATAGTACAGAAATTTACTGAAATCGTATAGACTTTATTAACTAAATTCATACGCGGCCGGGCTGAGTCCAAGACTAGAGTTTTGCGTTGTTCTTCTTTGACAAAACATTGGGGAAATGATTGGAGGCCATTTCCAAATGCTCTTCTTTTAGGAGACTAGTATGAAGAAGTGGATTATAACACCTAACATCCTCATACAAATACCTAGAACGGACGCAGTAATGCGATTCTTGAGAGCATTTAAGCAAACAAGAAGAATTGTTGAAAACGCCTAAGGTATACTGAAGGAGAGCTAAAGACTGCGATCGAAGAAGAATGGGCAGGCATCCCTCAAGACATTGTAAAAAAATAGGCAAGTAGGGCTAGAGGAGGCAATACACGGTATTAAAATGCTGAAATTGTTTTAATTTTTCCTTAATTTCCTTGGAACCACAGTTTTCCCATTATGCATAAGTTATACTCCAGTACGCATTTTTAGGGCAGCAACGTTCTTAGCCCTGAAAGTCTGAAAGTATTGGCAGCAAACCTGTGAAAAGCACATCAATTTATAGAGGAAAAGCCAACCTTTCATTAGGTATATAATATGTCACAGTAACGCTTACAGTTTCTACAGAAATTGAAAAAATGGTTAAAAATGCTGGGGTGGTCCGGTTTCTTTGCACCTAGATCCATGAAGCGCCTGCACAATTATAATAATGAGAGCAGAGTGTGACGGAGGTCAACCGCCTCTCGTATTCGATCTAAGTTTTTTTTTATTAGAACACAAACAGTCACATACTCGTATATACAAATGGATTTGTACTTAGTACAATGTAGTGTACTTAACATACATAAGAAACAGACCTGTAACCTTTAACCATATTCGATCTCCTTGGAAATACATCAGGAAATACGCAATACGAGGAACGACCACTATCATCTCTTCTACTGTAATGGCAATTAGCCACTTTCAGTGTTTAGCAGTAACAATTTGGTTTACTGCGACATAAACGCATATTGCTTGTGTCAGCGACAACCTACGTGTATAAAAGGTTAGATATTATGAATAAACCAAGATTACTATACAAGACTTCATACGTGTTATTACTCGCCTATATCCACGACTCCATAATTCCTGCCCGGCCACCAGTAATCTTCACCCCTTTTGCATAACAACCTTAAGCTTGTTATTGCATGGCGACCCTGCACTAAGAACTGAAGAAGGATCTACCAAGCCACCCTGCCAAGCGACCCCGAAAAGACACGACAATCATCACCACGACATGGAGCTCACGATCATAATCGACGGGATGGAAGTCACGCTAGCAGGACCATTCCACGTGGTCCAGAGCCTGCAAGTGACCATCACTTCATCAGGGCAGCGAACGGTCCGAGTCGTAACAGACAACTCCAGCAGTAGCCACGGCAATATTACCGCCGAGAAACAACCCGGTGTGGCACAGCAGACCACATGGATGCCTGTTGAAGAAGGCGCGGGTAGCCCCACCCAGCAATTTATAAATTAGCATGGCCAGATACTCTCCCGCGCCATGCTCCCGTTACGTGTAGCTGTAGCGGCTAAAGTGATGGCCTATCGAGCCATCAGACGCGAGATCGAAGTTGAAGGCATCATATACAAACCCTGCAGGCCTGCATCTGCAATCTGCATGGGGCTGGTAGAGCACGGGTCCTCGCTCGGCAACCTGTAGATAATTAATTGATGTTGTTAATTAGTTACATTAAATAAATAAAATAAAAATAAAAAAAGCCTTTAATTCCACACAATTTGAACAATACTTAAAAAATAAAAAAAATAAAGCTAATAACATAATTAATTATTAATTTTATAAAATAACTTAATTGCTATGATTGGTGGACCTCTTCGCGAGTAAAGGCCTCCCCCAGCCGCCGCCATTCTGAGCGGTCCTGCGCTACCTCTTGCCATTTGTGCGGTACGGTGTCGGTGACGTCATCGACCCATCTTGTGGTTGGTCTGCCAGACTTTCTTTTCCCTTGTGGCCCTTTCCAAAGTGTCACACGTTTGGTCCATTTTTGGTCGCTAATCCTCGCTATATGGCCTGCCCATTGCCATTAGTTACATTACATTATATTATTTTCCTTAAGAGTATTATCAAGCGCAATAATGTGGATTATTACATAATGAGTTGTATTTTCAAGCGTTAAATCGATCATTAGCCATTAATATGTTATTTTCTTTCCCTATTCATTATTTCCATCCGGTTTAGTAATAAATAAATAAATAACGTGAACTTCACCTTTAGTTATTTTATCTAGTTCATTACTACGGATAAATTATATTTTCCCTTTCTTGTTTCTTATTTTCTTCTGGTTTATGAGGTGAGTTTTCACAAAAAACGTGAGCTTTACCTTTAGTCATTTTATCTAGTTCTGACATCGTCCACAGTAACATATTTTCCAATCAATCAATCAATCGTTTATTGATAACAAGCGTTACACGTCATTTAACATTTTCTGTTTAGCACACTTTACATACAATTATAAATATGTCATTATTCATGTAGAAATAGGATTACATTAGACTTATCCAGTTAAATTTATTAGACATCATTAAATTATAAAATATAGCAGTATGTCACAGGCATTTAGAATATTATGTTAGTCTATTCGGTTTATAAATTCATCTACCGAGTAAAAAGCTTTCTCTGTTAAGTACTCCTTGAGCTTGGTTATAAATATGGTGTCGGACATTTCAACTAGTTTTAAGTCATTGGGCAATCGGTTGTAAATTTTGGGACCTATATACCACACACATTGCTCCGATTTTTTCAGTCTGTGTCTATTTGGTAGAATATTATATCCATGACGATAGTTTGGACCACGCATTCTGAATTCCTCGAGATTCCTACGAACAACTTTTGCCACTTCTAATATATAAAGACCTGGAATGGTTATGATTCTTAATGTCCGAAAAAGGTTACGGGCAGGCGTATCCCAGGGCACCCTAGCCATTATCCTTATTACTCTTTTTTGAAGTATAAACACCCTTTGTCTATCTGCTGCCTGTCCCCACATGTCAATTCCATAAGTTATGATTGACTGGAAATAAGTAAAGTAAGCATTTCTTACACAATCATTGTCCAGCATTTTTGTTAGGCGTGAGATGGCGAAACACGCTTTTCCCAATCTTTTGCAAAGTTCATCGATGTGGTCACTCCACTGTAAGCCAGAGTCCAGAACGAAACCCAGATATTTTGCCTTTTCTACTCTAGGAACGGTGATATTATCTAATTCAATCTTAAGCGTTAGTAGTGGAATACCTCTAAGATTAATTTGAATTACATTAGTCTTGTCTAGATTAAGTTGCATACCGTTTACTGTAAACCAATTCTTTACATCCATAAGTAAGTAATTCACTTTAGACTGTAGTTCCGTAAAGTTCGTCCCAGAAACAACAAAAGCACTATCATCCGCATATGCTATCAGTTCTATATAAAATCCATAAATTGAATGTTTCAAACGTTTCAGTCTCGAAACAACAGAACAAGCCCACTTAGTGCTTGACACTATCGCGTCGACGGTAACATTTTGGGTGATTTGCCAATAGGTAACGAAGTCGCCGCCATAATAAGTCACAGTAATGAACGTTATTATCCCAAAAATGGCCATTTGGGCCATTGGCGCACGCACGGCTCATCAAGTCGATATTTTAAAAGTAGATTACTATGAGACTTTCCAGTATCCGCTGTTATATCCTTACGGTGAACTGGGGTGTAAAATTGGAAAAATGGATAAATTCAATAAAGAAAAATTATCGCAATGCGAGTACGTCCGTTGTCTTGTACTTTCGGAACCGCGTTTTTTACAGTTATCACGACTCTCGGAAGAATGGATCGTTGACATGTTTTGTAGAATTTCTAAAGAAAGATTGAGATATTTCCATGACCTACAAACTTCGCGATATCTAAACGCTGAGGCATTGAGAGTCGCCCAGCTTGACGAAGTGGTAGATTCATTAAATTACGAAACAATATATGGCGAGGGCGGTGTCGTACCGGGTCGTAATTATTTGCCCTGCTCATTTACAGGCAGTGAGAGGTACATGAAGAAACAATATTTAGACGCGATTGCATTATTAAACAACGGCTCGGCATCGTTCTTTCTTACGATGACATGCAATCCTAAATGGCCAGAAATACAACAATCCACACCTCCAGGCCAAAACCCCTCACCGACCGTATGCGCACGAGTTTTTCAGAAAAAAACTTGCCAAACTCATGAAAGACCTTAAGTTTGGCAAGTGGTTTGGTAAAATTGTATACATTTTGCACGTAATCGAGTTCCAAAAGAGGGGTCTTCCGCGTGCTCATATCGCATTCAGAGTAGAGGGCGGCGGTCCTGTGCATGCAGTCGATATTGGCACTTTTATTAGAGCCGACATACCCAGTCCCGAGGAGGCTGGGGGCAAACTCCGCGAGGCCGTTCTAAAACACATGATACACGGTCCATGTGGAGAATTTCATCGTACCGATCTGCAATGCTGGGACAGTGAATCTAAGAAATGCACACGATATTTTCCTAAAAAAGAAATTCCAGTCACGTACTGCGACGACAAAGGATTTTCACAATTTCGCCGGTGTAGGTACTTATACACACATTTTATACATATATATTTTCATATACCTATATTTATATTTATATATTTTACCTACTGTTATAAGTGTGAACCTTACTTAAGTTGTTAAGTGTGTAGCAGCCTTAAGTAGAATACATATTATCTATGACTCTTGTAATGGCTCTGAATAAAAATACAATGTTGATATAGACGCTCTTTATTTAAATCATAAAACTAGAATATTCATACTTAAAACCTATGAATACTACATGGCGCTGCGACATAGAACATTGAAAAACAAAAATCAAATGAAGATTTTAAGAAACAAGTCGAAAAAAGAAGAAAAATTGTAAGAAGAAAGAAAACGAAAAATGGCGGAAGGAGCTGACCGAGCAGAGCATGGTGTTGTGGGACTAAAACCACCAGAAAAGCTTCAAAATCAAGATTTTAAGAAATGGAAACAACGATTTGAGTTATATAGAAAGGCAAGTGGAGCCGATAAAAAAGATGAACAGGTACAGGTAGCTTTATTGTTACACTGCATGGGTGAGGCGTGCATCGATATTTATAACACGCTGAATCTGGAAGAATCCGCTACATATAACGACGTGATTACAGCGTTTGAGAGTTATTATATACCTAAAAGAAATGAGAGTGTAAATTCTCACATATTTTTCACAAGAAACCAACTTGAGGGTGAGAATTTCGACAATTATCTAACTGAATTAAAAAAACTGGCCAAAGAGTGTGATTTTGGAACATTAGAGGAAAGATTGATAAAGGACAGATTAGTAGCAGGTGTTAACAACAAAAAATTAACAGATAGATTACTCAGGGAATCTGATTTAACACTGCAGAAAGCAATTAATATATGCAAGGCAGCGGAGCTGGCCAACGAACAAGTAAAGCAAATACAAGGTACAACCTCAGAAAAAACAGAAGTACAGGTCATAAAGAAGAAGCAAGCAAGAAGAGAGCAAGTGTCAACCAGTGGCAGCAAATCACCATCTGCTTACCATCAAGCATCGACCAGTGGCAGTAAACTACCATCTACTTACCATCAAGCACCAGGAAGTAGCAGACAGCATGCAGAGTGTCACAGGTGTGGATACAGCCATGAAAGAAATAGGTGTCCGGCGTATGGAAAAAAATGCACGAAATGCGGGAAGCTGGGACATTTTATTAGAAAGTGCAGATGGAACAAAATAGGTACAGTAAGTGTACAGCAGTATGGTGATACAAGACTTGAAGACCAAGGTACGAGTGACAGTGATTCACAAGAGATAGACATTTCAACGGTTAGTACCAGTAAACAAAAAAGTAGTTGGTATGAAAATGTTCATTTTGTGCAGCAAAATAAAGATATTAAATTTAAACTTGACAGTGGTGCTGGATGCAATGTGATACCCAGATCTTTATGTCACAAAATGAACATATTTCACTTTGAAAAAACAAATTGTCATTTGAGTAATTATAGTGAAGACAGTATTGCTACAGTAGGTGAGCTTAACTTGCAGTGTAAAATATTAAACAAAGAATGTGTTATAAACTTCCAAGTAAGTAAAAATGATTATGTGCCAATATTAGGTTTGCCTTCATTAGAAGAATTAGAATTGGTAGAGAGAAAAGTACATGCTGTGTCAGAAAAAATAGATGTAAAAAATTATGAAGAATTGTTTAAAGGGATAGGAAAAATAAAAGATTATGAATATAAAATAAAATTGAAGGAGGGTGCAACAGGTAAAATAGAGCCATGTAGACATGTGCCTTTTAAATTGATGGGTGACTTAAAAAAGGAGTTAGATAGCTTAGAGAGAAAAGGAATTATTTCTAAAGTGCAAACACCCACAGAATTTGTCAGTTCATTAGTAATGACTAGAAAGCCTGACAAATCATTGCGTATATGCTTAGACCCTCAGTACTTAAATACTCAAATACAGAGAGAACATATTCAAATCCCGACTCTAGAAGAGATTACAGTTAAATTGAAAGGCAGTAAATTTTTCAGTACATTAGATGCCAATAAAGGATTTTTTCAAATAAGTTTGTCAGAAGACAGTCGAGAGTTGACAACATTTAACACCCCTTATGGGAGATATTTTTATAATAGACTACCATTTGGGTTAGCGTCCAGTCCAGAAGTGTTTCAAAGAGTGTTCAGTAGTATTTTAGGTAGCATTCCTAATGTTGAAATTTACATAGATGACATACTGATTCATGCACAGACAGAGAGTGAACATGACCAAATTTTAAAGCAAGTGTTTGAAAAAGCAAAAGAGTATGGAATAAAATTTAACAGAACAAAGTGTAATTTCAAAAAACAAGAGGTAAAGTATTTAGGGCATGTTCTCACAACAGAAGGAATTAAAGTAGACAGTGACAGAATTAGAGCTATTACAGAAATGAAAGAACCTAGTACTCATAAAGAATTGTTGCGTTTTTTGGGCATGATTAATTATGTGTCAAAATTCATACCCAATGTGTCCGAGGTGACAGCACCTTTGAGACAATTAAATAAAAAAGATGTACCATTTATCTGGACTGACTCACAACAGAAAGCTTATGATAGATTAAAAGAATTGATATGTAAACCACCAGTGTTAGCATATTTTGAAATAGATAGCCTTATAACTTTGAGTGTAGATGCGTCAAAAGATGGCTTAGGATGTGTGATTTTACAAAATAATAAACCAGTAGCTTATGGATCTAGGGCATTGACACCGACTGAACAAATGTACAGTCAGATTGAAAAAGAAAGCTTAGCAATATTATTTGCATGCACTAAGTTTCACCAGTATGTATATGGACAAGAGTTCATTGTAGAATCAAATCACAAGCCCTTGGTGTCAATTTTTGCCAAACCTCTTAATAAATGCCCAGCGAGACTACAAAAAATTAAAATGGCATTACATCCATATAGTTTTCAGGTAGTATATAAACCAGGTAAAGAATTATTAGTAGCAGATCACTTGAGTAGAACATATTTAAATGACACTACACTGACATATGAAACAGATCTGGAGGCTCATGTTGCTATGGTAGTTCAGAGTGTGAGAATAACAGATAAGAAATTACAGGAAATGACAGATGAGACTAGACAGGACAGAGAGTTACAGTGTGTATTAAAATACATATTAAATGGGTGGCCCAACGGTAAGAATGATATTGAAAATGAGGCAAAAATATACTATAGTTACAGAGATGAGTTGACAGAGTATAATGGACTGATTTGCAAGGGAACTCAGATAGTAATACCCAAAAGTAAAAGACCGGAAATTTTACAGAAAATTCATTATGCACACTTAGGAATTGACAAATGTAAAGCTTTAGCTAGAAAAACAGTATTTTGGCCGAATATGTCAAAAGAAATAGAAGATCTTGTTTAAAATTGTGATGCGTGTAAAAGCTTTCATAAAAATAATAGGAAGGAACCATTAATAAATAAGGAAATTCCTGATAATGCATGGCAAATACTGGCAACAGATATATTTTTTCTCTATGGAGAATCTTATTTGTTAGTGGTGGATTCATACAGTAAGTTTGTTGAAATTGGTAAATTACAGGATATGAACACTAGTACTTTGATTAATTGTTTAAAATCAATACTGGCTAGACATGGAGTATGTGACATATTGTATTCAGACTCTGGCTCTCAATTTACCAGCTATGAGTTTAAGAAATTTGTGAGTGAGTGGACGTTCGAGCACAAAATTATTAGTCCAAAGCATCATCAAGGAAATGGATTAGCCGAACGTTATATACAATCTGTAAAGCATATGCTGAAAAAGATGATTTATACTAATAGAGATATAAATTTAGGATTGCTTATGTATAGGAATACTCCAGTACATTCCAACTTAACTCCTAGTGAGTTATTATACAAAAGAAAAGTAAAGACAATAATACCTTGTGTAACTGGAAATGATTGTAAAAATGATCTTAATTATAGAAATTCATTGATTGAGAAACAGCAAAAACAAAAGATGTATTATGATCTGAGAACTAGAGCCTTACCGCTGTTGGAAGAAGGAGATAAAGTAAAAATACAAAATGGAAGTAACATCAAGCCCTTACAGAGTGGCATAGTTGTAGGAAAGGCTCCAGGTCCCAGATCATATCATATTAAAAATGAAGATGGAAATATTATAAAAAGAAATAGGTATATGTTAATTAAAGGGGCTTATAAAGAAAACAAATTGGACTATGATGACATTGTAATAAATAATGATAGGGTAACAGATTTGCCTAATGATGTAGATGTGGCTCATGGTTCTGGAAATGTGTCCAGGTCCAGTTCTTTTAAAGATGTTATGCCTATGCCTAGTACTTTCACAAGGTCTGGTAGACAAATTAAAAGACCAGTTTATCTTAAGGACTATCAATTAGAATAACAATTGTTTTGAATTTAGTATCTGTCCATCCTTTCTAAGTGTTTTTGAAAATAATGTAACTTTTGTGTTTATGGGAAGGAAAGGATGTTATAAGTGTGAACCTTACTTAAGTTGTTAAGTGTGTAGCAGCCTTAAGTAGAATACATATTATCTATGACTCTTGTAATGGCTCTGAATAAAAATACAATGTTGATATAGACGCTCTTTATTTAAATCATAAAACTAAAATATTCATACTTAAAACCTATGAATACCACACCTACACTTATATACTCACCTACATATGTCGATAAACCGTATCGATTATCGATACTATCGACCTTCACCCCCGCCCTAGCGCGAACTGGTCTTGTATCTAGGCCCGGCGTCCGCGCCGCAGAGGTCATTTGACAGTCACTGCTATGATACGACGCGGAGCGCATGTCTCTTTCGCTGCGATCTTATAGTTTTACTTTTCGCTTCCCGCTTGTTTACTTTACCTATTTCTATCTTCCGAACTGTTTTACTTCTGCTTTAAAACTGTGCCTGTGTGTTCTACCCTTCTGTGCCTTCTGTATTGTTGTGTGTATGGATTTCCTGTGTGCTTAGTTAATGTACTTGGGAATCGACAATCAAACACCAGTTTCAGATCAAGACTAATCATCCTTTATTGTACGCTTACCCACAACATGCATGAATGTACATTAAGCAAAGTACCTACAATCTCCTCTTTTCAAAAAAAATACACAAAAAAAAACACTCAGTTACATTTAACTTGTGACTAAGTATGACCAAGTATGGCGTTCTATGTGTAGTACACAGCTGTTGTTTTGTTTATATGTATTGAGGGAAAAAAAAAAAAAATTACATTAGGTGTAAAATGTAATAAACAAATGCTTACTGTTAAGTAAATTTAAAAAAAAGACAAACAAAATGCATGCTAAGTAAATGATTTTCTTGTCTATACATATTCATGTAACAGTGTTATAATGACAAACCATATTTTATCCAGATAAAACGTTGATTCGTGAGACAATGTAGTTTTAATCCAGACACTGAACATTATTATTAGGTATGTAACATTTATAAAAATAATAATTCATTACATTATCATGACATAATCATTAAAATAACTTACAATAAAACACATTTTATTTAGAAACATTATTATATAGATAACAGATGACATTGATCATTATAGAACATATTATAGGTTCATAATGATGGTATGTTTTTATTATAGGTCTATCTATTATAGGTCATCTCGTACATCTTAAGATACATTACCATTCCAAACTGTTTACCAGCCCCACGAACCCCACCGATCAGGAACGATCACCTCCCTGCCGGAGCGAGTAACATGGTTATCATTATTGCTATTATTATTGGTGGGAGCAGATAGTAAACTGGATGGACCGGGACCGTGGTGCGCGACCATGTCACGAGAATCAAACCCGGTGCGGATGGTGCGCGGCGCGGCGGCGGCTGCCACGCTCGATGACGTCACCGCGTTATCACTGCAGATACCGATATCATCGTAAGGCAGGGGGCACACTGAAGAAAGTAAAGAAGAGTAAGAAGAGACTAGATCCCACAATGACAGACGCCATGTTTGATGCCTTATTCACGCCAAATACAGATTTTGGCACCAAAACTCCAGATGAAGTCAAAACATTCATCTTACGGCTATTGACCGATTCAGAAGGCCTTGATAGTGACTGGGTCTTCGGAATTTTTGGATATGCCGGATTTGATGTCCTGCATTTCAGGAGACATGTGATGGGAAAAGTTAAGATCGAGGATGTGGCCTTTCTCTGCTTTTGCTTCCTAGTAAGGGGCAATAACATTGAGAGGCTGAAAGATGCCACGTTGGGAGCTATGGTGAAAGTCAGGATAACTAACTTGGCATCCACTCTCATCATCAAGAAGAAGGCCGCAGGGAAGAATATGACGGTCACTCTGGGAAGGATAGCAATCTCCTTCCCTGAGGTAGTGGCCTCCATTCTGCACACAATCCCAAACATACCGGGACCAGTAAGCCATGATCAAATTAAGGAGGCTACAGGTGAGCATGATTTTCCTGGAATTGGCAGACAATCTTCTTTGGCTTGCCTCATTCCGAGAGAGCATGCTCATGCCCACTTGATATTAAACGTCTTCATGATGTCCAACTTGATGGTGTCTACCACCATAAACCAGAAGAGTGATGACTGGAAGTCTAAAAGCAAAGTACCTACATATACCACTTGAACTGTTACAAGATCCCAGTGGATAGTACACAACCCCAACCATAACACCATACCGCGATAGTAAAAACGAAGCAACAATTAAATTCCGCAACATAGACGTCGTAGTAAATGATCTATGGGTCGTCCCTTACAATTCCGTCATGCTCCTCAAATACGATTGTCACATAAATTTAGAAGCGTGCTCGGCCCGCGCTATGATCTATATAAATATATGACAAAGGGCCTGGACGCTACTCGCGTTGCGTTGATTCCAGAGGAGATTGGAAACAACGAAATTGAAATTTACGTTTCCAAAAGGTACATCGGTTCGTGCGACGCGGCGTGGAGTGTTTGCTTTTCATATCGTTGGCCACTCCCCCACAGATAAACACCTCGCTATTCACTTACCGCATCAACAAGCGGTATACTTCAATCCGCAACGTAAAAATGTAGCAGATGCTATAATAATAACAAAGACCACGACCCCAACAATGACAATGACAGTAACAATGACAATGGCAACCCCAACAATGACAACAATATCGAGGACAAGTTTGACAACCTGACGTATCAACAAGCGGTATACTTCAATCCGCAACGTAAAAATGTAGCAGATGCTATAATAATAACAAAGACCACGACCCCAACAATGACAATGACAGTAACAATGACAATGGCAACCCCAACAATGACAACAATATCGAGGACAAGTTTGACAACCTGACGTATATGGAGCTTTGTGAACAATATCGTGCACGCATCGAGACCAAAAAGAACAACAACTAAAATAATGGAAATGACAAATGGTAAATTCATAACGCGTAGACAAAGGGGAGAGTGTGTATCTCGAATGTTTTGGGTCACTCCGAATCGCGGCGAAGTTTTATCTGCGCGTACTTTTGGCCGTGTATCCGTGTCGTAGTTTTGACCGGAAGAACGTTGCTATTAAATTTCATAACTTTACACGTGCGCGGCGATATAATCGGTGTCGTTTTATGTACGGCTAGCTCGGGCATCGCTGCGCAAAATTACCCAAGCGACATGACGGCACATAGCATGTTCAAATTGCCCATCGAATTGGTGGACGATTTGGGTCATTGGAGCGTCACTAAAATATCTCAACGCGGGGAACTCATTCAGAAATCTGACGTCATCATCTACGACGAGGCCCCTATGGCACACAAATATTTAATCCACATGTTGGACCGATCGCTTCGAGATCTCCTGGGCTCGGAGAAAATGTTTGGCGGCAAAGAAATAATATTCGCCGGTGATTTCCGTCAGATTCCACCGGTGATACCGAATGCTAGATCAGATTCGGAATTTACAGTTCAGTTCAATCATCACCGCTTTGGGAACAATTAAAAACTTTCACTCTGACGGCATCCCAGCGTCAGACGAATGATCCCGAATTTGCCGATTTTCTATTCAAACTGGGTTCAAATCAGCTGCCGACGGAAAGAGTTACAGTAGGACGTGGCGTCCAAAATTTAATAGAAGGTCTATGATTTCACACGACTTTGAAAGACCTTATAGATTTCGTGTTCCCAATTGACGATTTAAATGACCCTGACTTATGTGCAGGCAGAGCGATCCTTTGCACTTATAACGCTGGCGTGGAAGCGATCAATGAACGTGTGATGGGTCGGTTACCGAATGAGCCAATGCATTTCTTCGGCGTTGACAAGGTCGTCAGTGAAGGCCCCGATGAGTTATTCTTCGGTCCAGAGGCATTGTGTAGGATTCAACCTAATGGTGTTCCAGAGTACGATTTAGTGTTAAAAGTCGGTTCCGTTTGCATGATTACTCGTAATCTCAGTTTCGCGGATGGCTTGGTCAACGGACCAAAGTCATCATAGTGGCGGTAACATCACGGTAACAAGATGTTGTTGTGATGAGGCGAGGTGATGACCTCGCCTCATCACAAACCAAATCAACATCAGGACTACTTAATTCCGCGTATTCAGTTGAAAAAACAAATTGTCATTTGAGTAATTATAGTGAAGACAGTATTGCTACAGTAGGTGAGCTTAACTTGCAGTGTAAAATATTAAACAAAGAATGTGTTATAAACTTCCAAGTAAGTAAAAATGATTATGTGCCAATATTAGGTTTGCCTTCATTAGAAGAATTAGAATTGGTAGAGAGAAAAGTACATGCTGTGTCAGAAAAAATAGATGTAAAAAATTATGAAGAATTGTTTAAAGGGATAGGAAAAATAAAAGATTATGAATATAAAATAAAATTGAAGGAGGGTGCAACAGGTAAAATAGAGCCATGTAGACATGTGCCTTTTAAATTGATGGGTGACTTAAAAAAGGAGTTAGATAGCTTAGAGAGAAAAGGAATTATTTCTAAAGTGCAAACACCCACAGAATTTGTCAGTTCATTAGTAATGACTAGAAAGCCTGACAAATCATTGCGTATATGCTTAGACCCTCAGTACTTAAATACTCAAATACAGAGAGAACATATTCAAATCCCGACTCTAGAAGAGATTACAGTTAAATTGAAAGGCAGTAAATTTTTCAGTACATTAGATGCCAATAAAGGATTTTTTCAAATAAGTTTGTCAGAAGACAGTCGAGAGTTGACAACATTTAACACCCCTTATGGGAGATATTTTTATAATAGACTACCATTTGGGTTAGCGTCCAGTCCAGAAGTGTTTCAAAGAGTGTTCAGTAGTATTTTAGGTAGCATTCCTAATGTTGAAATTTACATAGATGACATACTGATTCATGCACAGACAGAGAGTGAACATGACCAAATTTTAAAGCAAGTGTTTGAAAAAGCAAAAGAGTATGGAATAAAATTTAACAGAACAAAGTGTAATTTCAAAAAACAAGAGGTAAAGTATTTAGGGCATGTTCTCACAACAGAAGGAATTAAAGTAGACAGTGACAGAATTAGAGCTATTACAGAAATGAAAGAACCTAGTACTCATAAAGAATTGTTGCGTTTTTTGGGCATGATTAATTATGTGTCAAAATTCATACCCAATGTGTCCGAGGTGACAGCACCTTTGAGACAATTAAATAAAAAAGATGTACCATTTATCTGGACTGACTCACAACAGAAAGCTTATGATAGATTAAAAGAATTGATATGTAAACCACCAGTGTTAGCATATTTTGAAATAGATAGCCTTATAAATTTGAGTGTAGATGCGTCAAAAGATGGCTTAGGATGTGTGATTTTACAAAATAATAAACCAGTAGCTTATGGATCTAGGGCATTGACACCGACTGAACAAATGTACAGTCAGATTGAAAAAGAAAGCTTAGCAATATTATTTGCATGCACTAAGTTTCACCAGTATGTATATGGACAAGAGTTCATTGTAGAATCAAATCACAAGCCCTTGGTGTCAATTTTTGCCAAACCTCTTAATAAATGCCCAGCGAGACTACAAAAAATTAAAATGGCATTACATCCATATAGTTTTCAGGTAGTATATAAACCAGGTAAAGAATTATTAGTAGCAGATCACTTGAGTAGAACATATTTAAATGACACTACACTGACATATGAAACAGATCTGGAGGCTCATGTTGCTATGGTAGTTCAGAGTGTGAGAATAACAGATAAGAAATTACAGGAAATGACAGATGAGACTAGACAGGACAGAGAGTTACAGTGTGTATTAAAATACATATTAAATGGGTGGCCCAACGGTAAGAATGATATTGAAAATGAGGCAAAAATATACTATAGTTACAGAGATGAGTTGACAGAGTATAATGGACTGATTTGCAAGGGAACTCAGATAGTAATACCCAAAAGTAAAAGACCGGAAATTTTACAGAAAATTCATTATGCACACTTAGGAATTGACAAATGTAAAGCTTTAGCTAGAAAAACAGTATTTTGGCCGAATATGTCAAAAGAAATAGAAGATCTTGTTTAAAATTGTGATGCGTGTAAAAGCTTTCATAAAAATAATAGGAAGGAACCATTAATAAATAAGGAAATTCCTGATAATGCATGGCAAATACTGGCAACAGATATATTTTTTCTCTATGGAGAATCTTATTTGTTAGTGGTGGATTCATACAGTAAGTTTGTTGAAATTGGTAAATTACAGGATATGAACACTAGTACTTTGATTAATTGTTTAAAATCAATACTGGCTAGACATGGAGTATGTGACATATTGTATTCAGACTCTGGCTCTCAATTTACCAGCTATGAGTTTAAGAAATTTGTGAGTGAGTTGACGTTCGAGCACAAAATTATTAGTCCAAAGCATCATCAAGGAAATGGATTAGCCGAACGTTATATACAATCTGTAAAGCATATGCTGAAAAAGATGATTTATACTAATAGAGATATAAATTTAGGATTGCTTATGTATAGGAATACTCCAGTACATTCCAACTTAACTCCTAGTGAGTTATTATACAAAAGAAAAGTAAAGACAATAATACCTTGTGTAACTGGAAATGATTGTAAAAATGATCTTAATTATAGAAATTCATTGATTGAGAAACAGCAAAAACAAAAGATGTATTATGATCTGAGAACTAGAGCCTTACCGCTGTTGGAAGAAGGAGATAAAGTAAAAATACAAAATGGAAGTAACATCAAGCCCTTACAGAGTGGCATAGTTGTAGGAAAGGCTCCAGGTCCCAGATCATATCATATTAAAAATGAAGATGGAAATATTATAAAAAGAAATAGGTATATGTTAATTAAAGGGGCTTATAAAGAAAACAAATTGGACTATGATGACATTGTAATAAATAATGATAGGGTAACAGATTTGCCTAATGATGTAGATGTGGCTCATGGTTCTGGAAATGTGTCCAGGTCCAGTTCTTTTAAAGATGTTATGCCTATGCCTAGTACTTTCACAAGGTCTGGTAGACAAATTAAAAGACCAGTTTATCTTAAGGACTATCAATTAGAATAACAATTGTTTTGAATTTAGTATCTGTCCATCCTTTCTAAGTGTTTTTGAAAATAATGTAACTTTTGTGTTTATGGGAAGGAAAGGATGTTATAAGTGTGAACCTTACTTAAGTTGTTAAGTGTGTAGCAGCCTTAAGTAGAATACATATTATCTATGACTCTTGTAATGGCTCTGAATAAAAATACAATGTTGATATAGACGCTCTTTATTTAAATCATAAAACTAGAATATTCATACTTAAAACCTATGAATACCACACCTACACTTATATACTCACCTACATATGTCGATAAACCGTATCGATTATCGATACTATCGACCTTCACCCCCGCCCTAGCGCGAACTGGTCTTGTATCTAGGCCCGGCGTCCGCGCCGCAGAGGTCATTTGACAGTCACTGCTATGATACGACGCGGAGCGCATGTCTCTTTCGCTGCGATCTTATAGTTTTACTTTTCGCTTCCCGCTTGTTTACTTTACCTATTTCTATCTTCCGAACTGTTTTACTTCTGCTTTAAAACTGTGCCTGTGTGTTCTACCCTTCTGTGCCTTCTGTATTGTTGTGTGTATGGATTTCCTGTGTGCTTAGTTAATGTACTTGGGAATCGACAATCAAACACCAGTTTCAGATCAAGACTAATCATCCTTTATTGTACGCTTACCCACAACATGCATGAATGTACATTAAGCAAAGTACCTACAATCTCCTCTTTTCAAAAAAAATACACAAAAAAAAAACACTCAGTTACATTTAACTTGTGACTAAGTATGACCAAGTATGGCGTTATATGTGTAGTACACAGCTGTTGTTTTGTTTATATGTATTGAGGGAAAAAAAAAAAATTACATTAGGTGTAAAATGTAATAAACAAATGCTTACTGTTAAGTAAATTTAAAAAAAAGACAAACAAAATGCATGCTAAGTAAATGATTTTCTTGTCTATACATATTCATGTAACAGTGTTATAATGACAAACCATATTTTATCCAGATAAAACGTTGATTCGTGAGACAATGTAGTTTTAATCCAGACACTGAACATTATTATTAGGTATGTAACATTTATAAAAATAATAATTCATTACATTATCATGACATAATCATTAAAATAACTTACAATAAAACACATTTTATTTAGAAACATTATTATATAGATAACAGATGACATTGATCATTATAGAACATATTATAGGTTCATAATGATGGTATGTTTTTATTATAGGTCTATCTATTATAGGTCATCTCGTACATCTTAAGATACATTACCATTCCAAACTGTTTACCAGCCCCACGAACCCCACCGATCAGGAACGATCACCTCCCTGCCGGAGCGAGTAACATGGTTATCATTATTGCTATTATTATTGGTGGGAGCAGATAGTAAACTGGATGGACCGGGACCGTGGTGCGCGACCATGTCACGAGAATCAAACCCGGTGCGGATGGTGCGCGGCGCGGCGGCGGCTGCCACGCTCGATGACGTCACCGCGTTATCACTGCAGATACCGATATCATCGTAAGGCAGGGGGCACACTGAAGAAAGTAAAGAAGAGTAAGAAGAGACTAGATCCCACAATGACAGACGCCATGTTTGATGCCTTATTCACGCCAAATACAGATTTTGGCACCAAAACTCCAGATGAAGTCAAAACATTCATCTTACGGCTATTGACCGATTCAGAAGGCCTTGATAGTGACTGGGTCTTCGGAATTTTTGGATATGCCGGATTTGATGTCCTGCATTTCAGGAGACATGTGATGGGAAAAGTTAAGATCGAGGATGTGGCCTTTCTCTGCTTTTGCTTCCTAGTAAGGGGCAATAACATTGAGAGGCTGAAAGATGCCACGTTGGGAGCTATGGTGAAAGTCAGGATAACTAACTTGGCATCCACTCTCATCATCAAGAAGAAGGCCGCAGGGAAGAATATGACGGTCACTCTGGGAAGGATAGCAATCTCCTTCCCTGAGGTAGTGGCCTCCATTCTGCACACAATCCCAAACATACCGGGACCAGTAAGCCATGATCAAATTAAGGAGGCTACAGGTGAGCATGATTTTCCTGGAATTGGCAGACAATCTTCTTTGGCTTGCCTCATTCCGAGAGAGCATGCTCATGCCCACTTGATATTAAACGTCTTCATGATGTCCAACTTGATGGTGTCTACCACCATAAACCAGAAGAGTGATGACTGGAAGTCTAAAAGCAAAGTACCTACATATACCACTTGAACTGTTACAAGATCCCAGTGGATAGTACACAACCCCAACCATAACACCATACCGCGATAGTAAAAACGAAGCAACAATTAAATTCCGCAACATAGACGTCGTAGTAAATGATCTATGGGTCGTCCCTTACAATTCCGTCATGCTCCTCAAATACGATTGTCACATAAATTTAGAAGCGTGCTCGGCCCGCGCTATGATCTATATAAATATATGACAAAGGGCCTGGACGCTACTCGCGTTGCGTTGATTCCAGAGGAGATTGGAAACAACGAAATTGAAATTTACGTTTCCAAAAGGTACATCGGTTCGTGCGACGCGGCGTGGAGTGTTTGCTTTTCATATCGTTGGCCACTCCCCCACAGATAAACACCTCGCTATTCACTTACCGCATCAACAAGCGGTATACTTCAATCCGCAACGTAAAAATGTAGCAGATGCTATAATAATAACAAAGACCACGACCCCAACAATGACAATGACAGTAACAATGACAATGGCAACCCCAACAATGACAACAATATCGAGGACAAGTTTGACAACCTGACGTATCAACAAGCGGTATACTTCAATCCGCAACGTAAAAATGTAGCAGATGCTATAATAATAACAAAGACCACGACCCCAACAATGACAATGACAGTAACAATGACAATGGCAACCCCAACAATGACAACAATATCGAGGACAAGTTTGACAACCTGACGTATATGGAGCTTTGTGAACAATATCGTGCACGCATCGAGACCAAAAAGAACAACAACTAAAATAATGGAAATGACAAATGGTAAATTCATAACGCGTAGACAAAGGGGAGAGTGTGTATCTCGAATGTTTTGGGTCACTCCGAATCGCGGCGAAGTTTTATCTGCGCGTACTTTTGGCCGTGTATCCGTGTCGTAGTTTTGACCGGAAGAACGTTGCTATTAAATTTCATAACTTTACACGTGCGCGGCGATATAATCGGTGTCGTTTTATGTACGGCTAGCTCGGGCATCGCTGCGCAAAATTACCCAAGCGACATGACGGCACATAGCATGTTCAAATTGCCCATCGAATTGGTGGACGATTTGGGTCATTGGAGCGTCACTAAAATATCTCAACGCGGGGAACTCATTCAGAAATCTGACGTCATCATCTACGACGAGGCCCCTATGGCACACAAATATTTAATCCACATGTTGGACCGATCGCTTCGAGATCTCCTGGGCTCGGAGAAAATGTTTGGCGGCAAAGAAATAATATTCGCCGGTGATTTCCGTCAGATTCCACCGGTGATACCGAATGCTAGATCAGATTCGGAATTTACAGTTCAGTTCAATCATCACCGCTTTGGGAACAATTAAAAACTTTCACTCTGACGGCATCCCAGCGTCAGACGAATGATCCCGAATTTGCCGATTTTCTATTCAAACTGGGTTCAAATCAGCTGCCGACGGAAAGAGTTACAGTAGGACGTGGCGTCCAAAATTTAATAGAAGGTCTATGATTTCACACGACTTTGAAAGACCTTATAGATTTCGTGTTCCCAATTGACGATTTAAATGACCCTGACTTATGTGCAGGCAGAGCGATCCTTTGCACTTATAACGCTGGCGTGGAAGCGATCAATGAACGTGTGATGGGTCGGTTACCGAATGAGCCAATGCATTTCTTCGGCGTTGACAAGGTCGTCAGTGAAGGCCCCGATGAGTTATTCTTCGGTCCAGAGGCATTGTGTAGGATTCAACCTAATGGTGTTCCAGAGTACGATTTAGTGTTAAAAGTCGGTTCCGTTTGCATGATTACTCGTAATCTCAGTTTCGCGGATGGCTTGGTCAACGGACCAAAGTCATCATAGTGGCGGTAACATCACGGTAACAAGATGTTGTTGTGATGAGGCGAGGTGATGACCTCGCCTCATCACAAACCAAATCAACATCAGGACTACTTAATTCCGCGTATTCAGTTGAAAAAACAAATTGTCATTTGAGTAATTATAGTGAAGACAGTATTGCTACAGTAGGTGAGCTTAACTTGCAGTGTAAAATATTAAACAAAGAATGTGTTATAAACTTCCAAGTAAGTAAAAATGATTATGTGCCAATATTAGGTTTGCCTTCATTAGAAGAATTAGAATTGGTAGAGAGAAAAGTACATGCTGTGTCAGAAAAAATAGATGTAAAAAATTATGAAGAATTGTTTAAAGGGATAGGAAAAATAAAAGATTATGAATATAAAATAAAATTGAAGGAGGGTGCAACAGGTAAAATAGAGCCATGTAGACATGTGCCTTTTAAATTGATGGGTGACTTAAAAAAGGAGTTAGATAGCTTAGAGAGAAAAGGAATTATTTCTAAAGTGCAAACACCCACAGAATTTGTCAGTTCATTAGTAATGACTAGAAAGCCTGACAAATCATTGCGTATATGCTTAGACCCTCAGTACTTAAATACTCAAATACAGAGAGAACATATTCAAATCCCGACTCTAGAAGAGATTACAGTTAAATTGAAAGGCAGTAAATTTTTCAGTACATTAGATGCCAATAAAGGATTTTTTCAAATAAGTTTGTCAGAAGACAGTCGAGAGTTGACAACATTTAACACCCCTTATGGGAGATATTTTTATAATAGACTACCATTTGGGTTAGCGTCCAGTCCAGAAGTGTTTCAAAGAGTGTTCAGTAGTATTTTAGGTAGCATTCCTAATGTTGAAATTTACATAGATGACATACTGATTCATGCACAGACAGAGAGTGAACATGACCAAATTTTAAAGCAAGTGTTTGAAAAAGCAAAAGAGTATGGAATAAAATTTAACAGAACAAAGTGTAATTTCAAAAAACAAGAGGTTAAGTATTTAGGGCATGTTCTCACAACAGAAGGAATTAAAGTAGACAGTGACAGAATTAGAGCTATTACAGAAATGAAAGAACCTAGTACTCATAAAGAATTGTTGCGTTTTTTGGGCATGATTAATTATGTGTCAAAATTCATACCCAATGTGTCCGAGGTGACAGCACCTTTGAGACAATTAAATAAAAAAGATGTACCATTTATCTGGACTGACTCACAACAGAAAGCTTATGATAGATTAAAAGAATTGATATGTAAACCACCAGTGTTAGCATATTTTGAAATAGATAGCCTTATAACTTTGAGTGTAGATGTGTCAAAAGATGGCTTAGGATGTGTGATTTTACAAAATAATAAACCAGTAGCTTATGGATCTAGGGCATTGACACCGACTGAACAAATGTACAGTCAGATTGAAAAAGAAAGCTTAGCAATATTATTTGCATGCACTAAGTTTCACCAGTATGTATATGGACAAGAGTTCATTGTAGAATCAAATCACAAGCCCTTGGTGTCAATTTTTGCCAAACCTCTTAATAAATGCCCAGCGAGACTACAAAAAATTAAAATGGCATTACATCCATATAGTTTTCAGGTAGTATATAAACCAGGTAAAGAATTATTAGTAGCAGATCACTTGAGTAGAACATATTTAAATGACACTACACTGACATATGAAACAGATCTGGAGGCTCATGTTGCTATGGTAGTTCAGAGTGTGAGAATAACAGATAAGAAATTACAGGAAATGACAGATGAGACTAGACAGGACAGAGAGTTACAGTGTGTATTAAAATACATATTAAATGGGTGGCCCAACGGTAAGAATGATATTGAAAATGAGGCAAAAATATACTATAGTTACAGAGATGAGTTGACAGAGTATAATGGACTGATTTGCAAGGGAACTCACATAGTAATACCCAAAAGTAAAAGACCGGAAATTTTACAGAAAATTCATTATGCACACTTAGGAATTGACAAATGTAAAGCTTTAGCTAGAAAAACAGTATTTTGGCCGAATATGTCAAAAGAAATAGAAGATCTTGTTTAAAATTGTGATGCGTGTAAAAGCTTTCATAAAAATAATAGGAAGGAACCATTAATAAATAAGGAAATTCCTGATAATGCATGGCAAATACTGGCAACAGATATATTTTTTCTCTATGGAGAATCTTATTTGTTAGTGGTGGATTCATACAGTAAGTTTGTTGAAATTGGTAAATTACAGGATATGAACACTAGTACTTTGATTAATTGTTTAAAATCAATACTGGCTAGACATGGAGTATGTGACATATTGTATTCAGACTCTGGCTCTCAATTTACCAGCTATGAGTTTAAGAAATTTGTGAGTGAGTGGACGTTCGAGCACAAAATTATTAGTCCAAAGCATCATCAAGGAAATGGATTAGCCGAACGTTATATACAATCTGTAAAGCATATGCTGAAAAAGATGATTTATACTAATAGAGATATAAATTTAGGATTGCTTATGTATAGGAATACTCCAGTACATTCCAACTTAACTCCTAGTGAGTTATTATACAAAAGAAAAGTAAAGACAATAATACCTTGTGTAACTGGAAATGATTGTAAAAATGATCTTAATTATAGAAATTCATTGATTGAGAAACAGCAAAAACAAAAGATGTATTATGATCTGAGAACTAGAGCCTTACCGCTGTTGGAAGAAGGAGATAAAGTAAAAATACAAAATGGAAGTAACATCAAGCCCTTACAGAGTGGCATAGTTGTAGGAAAGGCTCCAGGTCCCAGATCATATCATATTAAAAATGAAGATGGAAATATTATAAAAAGAAATAGGTATATGTTAATTAAAGGGGCTTATAAAGAAAACAAATTGGACTATGATGACATTGTAATAAATAATGATAGGGTAACAGATTTGCCTAATGATGTAGATGTGGCTCATGGTTCTGGAAATGTGTCCAGGTCCAGTTCTTTTAAAGATGTTATGCCTATGCCTAGTACTTTCACAAGGTCTGGTAGACAAATTAAAAGACCAGTTTATCTTAAGGACTATCAATTAGAATAACAATTGTTTTGAATTTAGTATCTGTCCATCCTTTCTAAGTGTTTTTGAAAATAATGTAACTTTTGTGTTTATGGGAAGGAAAGGATGTTATAAGTGTGAACCTTACTTAAGTTGTTAAGTGTGTAGCAGCCTTAAGTAGAATACATATTATCTATGACTCTTGTAATGGCTCTGAATAAAAATACAATGTTGATATAGACGCTCTTTATTTAAATCATAAAACTAGAATATTCATACTTAAAACCTATGAATACCACACCTACACTTATATACTCACCTACATATGTCGATAAACCGTATCGATTATCGATACTATCGACCTTCACCCCCGCCCTAGCGCGAACTGGTCTTGTATCTAGGCCCGGCGTCCGCGCCGCAGAGGTCATTTGACAGTCACTGCTATGATACGACGCGGAGCGCATGTCTCTTTCGCTGCGATCTTATAGTTTTACTTTTCGCTTCCCGCTTGTTTACTTTACCTATTTCTATCTTCCGAACTGTTTTACTTCTGCTTTAAAACTGTGCCTGTGTGTTCTACCCTTCTGTGCCTTCTGTATTGTTGTGTGTATGGATTTCCTGTGTGCTTAGTTAATGTACTTGGGAATCGACAATCAAACACCAGTTTCAGATCAAGACTAATCATCCTTTATTGTACGCTTACCCACAACATGCATGAATGTACATTAAGCAAAGTACCTACAATCTCCTCTTTTCAAAAAAAATACACAAAAAAAAAACACTCAGTTACATTTAACTTGTGACTAAGTATGACCAAGTATGGCGTTCTATGTGTAGTACACAGCTGTTGTTTTGTTTATATGTATTGAGGGAAAAAAAAAAAAATTACATTAGGTGTAAAATGTAATAAACAAATGCTTACTGTTAAGTAAATTTAAAAAAAAGACAAACAAAATGCATGCTAAGTAAATGATTTTCTTGTCTATACATATTCATGTAACAGTGTTATAATGACAAACCATATTTTATCCAGATAAAACGTTGATTCGTGAGACAATGTAGTTTTAATCCAGACACTGAACATTATTATTAGGTATGTAACATTTATAAAAATAATAATTCATTACATTATCATGACATAATCATTAAAATAACTTACAATAAAACACATTTTATTTAGAAACATTATTATATAGATAACAGATGACATTGATCATTATAGAACATATTATAGGTTCATAATGATGGTATGTTTTTATTATAGGTCTATCTATTATAGGTCATCTCGTACATCTTAAGATACATTACCATTCCAAACTGTTTACCAGCCCCACGAACCCCACCGATCAGGAACGATCACCTCCCTGCCGGAGCGAGTAACATGGTTATCATTATTGCTATTATTATTGGTGGGAGCAGATAGTAAACTGGATGGACCGGGACCGTGGTGCGCGACCATGTCACGAGAATCAAACCCGGTGCGGATGGTGCGCGGCGCGGCGGCGGCTGCCACGCTCGATGACGTCACCGCGTTATCACTGCAGATACCGATATCATCGTAAGGCAGGGGGCACACTGAAGAAAGTAAAGAAGAGTAAGAAGAGACTAGATCCCACAATGACAGACGCCATGTTTGATGCCTTATTCACGCCAAATACAGATTTTGGCACCAAAACTCCAGATGAAGTCAAAACATTCATCTTACGGCTATTGACCGATTCAGAAGGCCTTGATAGTGACTGGGTCTTCGGAATTTTTGGATATGCCGGATTTGATGTCCTGCATTTCAGGAGACATGTGATGGGAAAAGTTAAGATCGAGGATGTGGCCTTTCTCTGCTTTTGCTTCCTAGTAAGGGGCAATAACATTGAGAGGCTGAAAGATGCCACGTTGGGAGCTATGGTGAAAGTCAGGATAACTAACTTGGCATCCACTCTCATCATCAAGAAGAAGGCCGCAGGGAAGAATATGACGGTCACTCTGGGAAGGATAGCAATCTCCTTCCCTGAGGTAGTGGCCTCCATTCTGCACACAATCCCAAACATACCGGGACCAGTAAGCCATGATCAAATTAAGGAGGCTACAGGTGAGCATGATTTTCCTGGAATTGGCAGACAATCTTCTTTGGCTTGCCTCATTCCGAGAGAGCATGCTCATGCCCACTTGATATTAAACGTCTTCATGATGTCCAACTTGATGGTGTCTACCACCATAAACCAGAAGAGTGATGACTGGAAGTCTAAAAGCAAAGTACCTACATATACCACTTGAACTGTTACAAGATCCCAGTGGATAGTACACAACCCCAACCATAACACCATACCGCGATAGTAAAAACGAAGCAACAATTAAATTCCGCAACATAGACGTCGTAGTAAATGATCTATGGGTCGTCCCTTACAATTCCGTCATGCTCCTCAAATACGATTGTCACATAAATTTAGAAGCGTGCTCGGCCCGCGCTATGATCTATATAAATATATGACAAAGGGCCTGGACGCTACTCGCGTTGCGTTGATTCCAGAGGAGATTGGAAACAACGAAATTGAAATTTACGTTTCCAAAAGGTACATCGGTTCGTGCGACGCAGATAAACACCTCGCTATTCACTTACCGCATCAACAAGCGGTATACTTCAATCCGCAACGTAAAAATGTAGCAGATGCTATAATAATAACAAAGACCACGACCCCAACAATGACAATGACAGTAACAATGACAATGGCAACCCCAACAATGACAACAATATCGAGGACAAGTTTGACAACCTGACGTATCAACAAGCGGTATACTTCAATCCGCAACGTAAAAATGTAGCAGATGCTATAATAATAACAAAGACCACGACCCCAACAATGACAATGACAGTAACAATGACAATGGCAACCCCAACAATGACAACAATATCGAGGACAAGTTTGACAACCTGACGTATATGGAGCTTTGTGAACAATATCGTGCACGCATCGAGACCAAAAAGAACAACAACTAAAATAATGGAAATGACAAATGGTAAATTCATAACGCGTAGACAAAGGGGAGAGTGTGTATCTCGAATGTTTTGGGTCACTCCGAATCGCGGCGAAGTTTTATCTGCGCGTACTTTTGGCCGTGTATCCGTGTCGTAGTTTTGACCGGAAGAACGTTGCTATTAAATTTCATAACTTTACACGTGCGCGGCGATATAATCGGTGTCGTTTTATGTACGGCTAGCTCGGGCATCGCTGCGCAAAATTACCCAAGCGACATGACGGCACATAGCATGTTCAAATTGCCCATCGAATTGGTGGACGATTTGGGTCATTGGAGCGTCACTAAAATATCTCAACGCGGGGAACTCATTCAGAAATCTGACGTCATCATCTACGACGAGGCCCCTATGGCACACAAATATTTAATCCACATGTTGGACCGATCGCTTCGAGATCTCCTGGGCTCGGAGAAAATGTTTGGCGGCAAAGAAATAATATTCGCCGGTGATTTCCGTCAGATTCCACCGGTGATACCGAATGCTAGATCAGATTCGGAATTTACAGTTCAGTTCAATCATCACCGCTTTGGGAACAATTAAAAACTTTCACTCTGACGGCATCCCAGCGTCAGACGAATGATCCCGAATTTGCCGATTTTCTATTCAAACTGGGTTCAAATCAGCTGCCGACGGAAAGAGTTACAGTAGGACGTGGCGTCCAAAATTTAATAGAAGGTCTATGATTTCACACGACTTTGAAGGACCTTATAGATTTCGTGTTCCCAATTGACGATTTAAATGACCCTGACTTATGTGCAGGCAGAGCGATCCTTTGCACTTATAACGCTGGCGTGGAAGCGATCAATGAACGTGTGATGGGTCGGTTACCGAATGAGCCAATGCATTTTTTCGGCGTTGACAAGGTCGTCAGTGAAGGCCCCGATGAGTTATTCTTCGGTCCAGAGGCATTGTGTAGGATTCAACCTAATGGTGTTCCAGAGTACGATTTAGTGTTAAAAGTCGGTTCCGTTTGCATGATTACTCGTAATCTCAGTTTCGCGGATGGCTTGGTCAACGGACCAAAGTCATCATAGTGACGGTAACATCACGGTAACAAGATGTTGTTGTGATGAGGCGAGGTGATGACCTCGCCTCATCACAAACCAAATCAACATCAGGACTACTTAATTCCGCGTATTCAGTTCAAAGCCCCGATCGAGATGATGAGGACTCAGTTTCCGTTACAGGTGTGTTACGCAATGTCGATTCACAAATCGCAGGGCCAGACCATCAATCGCGTAGGTGTTGACTTGAGATCCGATGTATTTAAGTCACGGTCAGCTATACGTAGCTCTAGGCCGCGTTCAAAACCGAGATGACATCAAAATTTTAACTTCCGTCGTTAGGGCGTCAAATAATGGATTTATGAATTGTAATTAAACTGACATATACTTACTTATTTATATTTATGACATGTAAAACTTAATGTAATTTTATCAATAAAGGAATATGAATATGGCAAATAACATCGTATGCGGGTGCTAACAAAACCTAACTACCACAAACAATACCCTTATATCTTTTCTTTGTTACAAACAATCAAACCAACCAACCTAACCTAATATCTAAAGACGGCAGAGTTCTAAGAGTATTTTTCTCAAACATACTCCAAAATGTTTCCGTTAATATCACGAATAGAAGACATGAAGTTGCTCATTTATGGCTCCTTGCCTTACTTCTTGACCTAGGCCAAGAAGTAATGTAGGGAGTTAGTATGAAACGTTCATTATTGTCCGCTGCTCTAACTTTTTAAATTTGCTCACTAAGATTAGACTGACAAAGGAAATATTACATACAGCCAACGATCACTCTCTCTGTAAGCATACTTGCGACATTAAAAAAAAAACCAATGGTACTATTTTTACAAGCGGTTAAACATGGTGCTCGAATAGCTTTTTCAAATGTCAAGTTTAAAAAGTAAAAAAGGCGGCAATTTAAACAATTTTATTTATTCTCGTTCGTTCCGATTGTTATATCACCAAAAATAAAAATGACATCAAGTGACGAGAGCGATAGGGAAATTATGGACTGTACTCCGCCTAATTTAAGAGAGGAAGCCAACTTAGCTATGCGTAATATGCTACCGGAAAAAAGCAAACAAATTTACATGAAAAATTACGACGCATTCATAAATTGGCAAAAAGAAACCAAGACAAGCTCGTTTTCGGAGAATGTATTTCTCGCATATTTCAACATAGCTGCAAAAACCAAAAAGCCCTCAACACTATGGGCTATGTATTCTATGCACCGTACAGTTGAAACACGGTATTAATATTAAAGAATACAAGAATCTAAACTCGCTGCTGAAGCGGCAATCTGCGGGGTATAAAAGCAAGAAATCTAAAATATTTAACAGTGAAAATATTTCAAAATTCTTGTCGGAAGCTCCCGATGACCGCTTTTTGGCAATCAAGGTAATCTTATTGCATAATATTTGACTTGTCAGTAGGTATATTAAGCATGTAATTAACATTTAAATATTGATTTCAGGTTGCTCTAGTATTAGGCATTAATGGTGCCTGCAGGTGTATAGAACTGACCAATATCAGTGTAAATGACGTCGAGCATCACGAAAATATCATCCTTGTGAAACTAAAACAAAAATAGATTGCATGTTTGTTGTCAGAGATGAGTTTGTGACCGTAGTACAAAAATACAAAGCTCTTCGCCCAGTGGACTCTAACACTGATCGTTTTTTCCTGAATTACAAAAATGAAAAGTGTACCAGGCAACCAATTGAACGGCACACCATTGCATGGATGCCCAAGGCGATCGCAACTTTTTTAAACTTGCCTAATGACTCCTATACGGGCCATTCCGGAGATCTTTTGCAACTCTTCTTGCAGATTCTGGGACGAACCTGACGACGCTTAAAAGACATGGTGGATGGCGTTCTGATCAAGTGGCCGAGAGCTATATCGAAGATTCCATTGAGAACAAACGTTGCATATCAAAACAAATAAACAACAACATTAAATTGAAATCATCAACTGCCCCGCTATTAAGTCCTCAGAGCGAACAAATAAATAGCCCTCAGCCACTATTAGTCTCTCAAGAGGATTCATTACCACCACAGAGTCCTCTACTTAACCAAGAAAACACAAGCCAACTAATTACACAGTCCACTATTTCGACATCATCAATTCAGCAAAACACCATTAATGTGCCCGGAAAAACCATACATTTCACTTTTAAAAACTGTCCGAATATGTCCAATATTCCTTTCAACATTAATTAGTGTGTTACGGTTGAAAATCGTAACTTGGAACCAATCTCGTTTCGACACTCCTGGCGACATCTAGCAGCGAGATTATGAATAGTGTTGAGTATGTTAAAACGATAGTCGGGTCGAAGGCGTTTAACGCCATCTGTCGAGGTCGGATAACACCTTTGCATAAACCTGGCAACATTTACTGCAAGGCGTGTTCTCAGATGCTTCGATACATTATTTAGGGTCTTGTTTTGGAAGTATGATTGAAAATAGCGCACACGGATTATTTTCCCATATATTCCATCGTCTTTCTCAAATTATTTTAGACTTATAGTTTGTCAATTGTTTGTTGTTGGTTATAGTCTGTCTCATTTCAAATATAGACAGAGAGAATCATGCCGTCTTTGTCTTGCACTAGTACTGGCGCCCGAAAGAAAGGGATGAATGATTTTTCCAGTTGTTACTGACTGACAGATTGGTTTGACCAACTATAAATATAATTTCGATGACTGAGTAAAAGTTTTTTTTTTGTCCTCTGTTGATATGGCAACTTAATACGTGGGGACGTGGAAGGTGTACGGTGCTTCCGTCACTTCAATTCGGCATGATGTGAGGAAGCAGACATCAACGATTGAGAGTCAATTTTGGTCGGGCAAGCAGCCCTAAAATGCAAATACACTTTGCAGCTTATAACCCGTAGCGAGGTAAGTTTCTTGATATTTGTCATCGTGAAAGCGCAATTTCTAAAGTGCTGATTTGTATTAATTTTTGGTTTCTTTTTTAAAGCATACAACGTGGCAATGGCGTCCTTTCTTTTGAATTCCTTGTGAATGATTTTAATTTGGCTTCGGGTCAACATGTTAGAGGTTAATACCAACAATTTCATCAAGAGTCCGGGTAAGGAACAGTGATTTAATATGGAAAAGTGTAGTTTTTTTCTTTGTCTTTGTGCATACGTGGCAATAATAACCATGGGTACCAAATTTAATAGTTTTCTCATGAGTGGTAGAGTAATGTAGGAGTTTTTATTTTGTCTGATCTGTTTTCGTGGGACATAAAATCAAGGTGCACATGGGCATGCACTTTTGCCAACATGTGATTCAATGTGTAATTTTGTTTGTAGGTTGAAAGCCGGTCCTTTCCCCGGGTCCTTCCTTTCGCCCCTGCACACCTGGCTTTGTCTTCTGGAACGTGCTGGCGCAGCCTGCCCTTGCAGTATTGTTCTTGTGACTCCGTGCTGTTCATCGCGGCTGTGGCGTAGGGGAGAGTGGGTAGGATTCGTACACCGGGAGCATTCGTACAGTGGTGATATCCCCGCTATTGAATACAGTGGCGTGTTCACGTGTGTGTGGGTAACTCCCACTCATACGCATACGCTACCCGCGGGGCGGCGCAACAGTGCGGCCGCCAGCTTCGACACGACAGGTTCATTCATGTTTTCGCTCCAGGTAAGTTTATTTTGTATTCACCTTGAAACACGTTTAAATCTTATAAGTTTTGCTCTAATTAGATAAAGTGATTAAAATATAGTTTATGATTTGATATCGAGGTTTTATATGTAAACAACCATTTTGGGATAACTACAACGGTTATTTTTATTTCAAATTTATTTGTTAATTTGTTGGGTTGGGTTACCTTCGTACAGTTGTCAGTGGGGTAGATTCGTACTGTACGAATGCTCCCCACTCTGAACTGCGTAAGTAAAAAGATCTTATTCCATGAATATTGTTATTATTATTTCAGAACCATTATGCCGCGAGTATATGTAAAAAAAGGGACAAGATCGGGAGATGTAAATGAAGACGCAATGAAGTCAGCGATAGAAGAAGTTTTTAATAAAACATTGTCTATTAGAAAATCTGCGCAAAAATATGGCGTCAAACCAACAACGCTTGAAAGTCGCTTGGCAAAGTTTCATAAGCAGGCGGCTGCTGAAGAAGAAGATAATACGGTGCGTGTTTTCAGTTCCAAGTACTCTTCAAACCAAGTGTTTACAGCCGAAGAAGAGACTCATCTTAATACGTACATAATGAACTGCTCCAAATTGCATTATGGAATGACGATCGTTCAAGTCAGGAAACTGGCGTACGAGTTTGCAAAAGCCAAGCAACTACGTTATCCTCATAATTGGGATCATAATAAAATGGCAGGAAAGGATTGGGTAGACAGTTTTCGCAGACGTTGTACAAATTTAAGTCTTAGGAAACCAGAAAACACCAGTGCGGCCAGATGTTTCGCTTTCAACAAGACTGCCGTAAATGATTTCTTCGGAAACCTTGAAAAAGTATATACAAAGTATAAGTTTACTGCTGACCGGATTTACAATTTTGACGAGTCAGGGATATCCACTGTGTTGAATACCCCTAGGGTTTTAGCTGAAAAGAACCAGAAACAAATAGCGCAACTTGTATCGGCAGAGAGGGGAGAACTCGTTACATTCGGAGGAATAATTTCAGCTAGTGGTAATACAATTCCCCCTCTATTTATCTTCCCCAGGGTTCATTTTAAGGACCATTTCATGACTGGTGCTCCGGAAGGTAGCCTAGGGATTGCTACAAAGAGTGGTTGGATAAATGCTAGTATATTTTTAGAGGTCCTCAAACATATCCAGAAGAAATATAACCCTATTTTGCTGCTGGTTGATAACCATGAAAGCCACGTCACAATAGAAGCTGTAGACTATGCTCGTGATAATGGCATTGTTTACCTGTCGTTCCCACCTCACACAACACACCGTCTCCAACCTTTAGACGTCGGAATATTTGGGCCTTTTAAGGCCAAATTGAAGACAGCGTTCAATGATTGGCATGTGAATAACCCAGGCAAAACCCTAAACATATACAATTTACCGCAACTTGCCAAACTGGCATATTTTGAATCATTCAATGGGAAAAATATAACAAGTGCCTTTCAGAAGACTGGAATTTGGCCATTTAATAAGCTAGCCTTCGGTGACGATGACTTTGCAGCTGTCAGCGTATACCATTCGGGTTCTACATCAGGTGCAGATGTTAGCGTCGTACAAACTAATACTGAAGACGTAGAACAACAAGATCTACCTCCCGAATTAGCTCATACATCAACTTCTTTACCGCCACTGCCATTAAAACCCGCACAAGGTGGCCAATCAAGTTCTACGGCTGATCAAGACCAAGGTCTCCCACGGAGCTCAGTGCCTGTATCACCTTCTTTGCCTACATCTACAACTCCGCCTGCGACTTTGCCAACTATAGAATTAATAACTCCAGAAGTAATCCGGCCCTACCCCAAAGTGGACAGAAACGCGTCGAAAAAGTCGAATAAATGAAGACAGCCAGGAAAATCGAGAATATATACAGAAACTCCGGAAAAAACAAGGCTAGAAGAAATAGAGAAAGCAAAACAGTTGAAAAAGCAAGAACTAGGAAAGAAACAAAAGGCCAAGGAGATGAAACAAGCATTATTTTCTCTATCAACCAAACAAAAAAGACTGAAGAAAACTGTAAATACAACTAAATCAAAGAGGCAAAAGAAAACTGTAAAGCATGACAGTGAGAAAATGAGACTGATTCTGAGGATGACGCTAATGTAAGTTTAAGAGAAAGTTCTTGCTCTCCCACAGAAGAGATGTCTGAGGAATCGGATTTTCAAGATGAAACTCCAGTTATATCAGTTAACATCAAAGAAGGATGTTTTGTCCTTGTAAAATTCGCGAAAAAAAGGTCTGTTCTATATTATGTTGGGCAGGTGCTTAAAAAATACAGTCCCACTGAATACAAGGTTTCATTTTTGAGGAAGAAGCCTGGTACTTCGAAATTTGTTTTTCCCACCACCAACGATGAGGGCACAGTTTACATATCAGATGTAGTACACACACTGTCGCCATCAAAATCTGCTTCAACAGCGAGAACAGCCCACATCTTTAGTTTCGAAAAAGACTTATCTAAATATAATGTAGGATAATACATCTATTATTACCTAAAACTAAGACTCGTTACTGTAACGGTATAATTCATAATGTTGATTAAATTATTTATCCTATTAATAAGAGAAAAAATTATCACAAGTTTTTTGTTACTACAAATAAGAAGTTATTATTAGTATTCAAGTACTTAAAAAAGAATAATCGTTAATTGTTACTACATAAAGGCTGAAAACATGAAGGCTACAAAAGGAAGTTATTATTGGTCTCAGCCAATGTTCCCTGTGTCCTGGAGCCTCCGGGATTGTGCCGGGCTGATGGCAAAAGGCCAGATGGTCTTACATTGGTTCCTTGGCAGAATGGTCGGTGCCTTTTATGGGACGCAACGTGTGTTAGCACCTTTGCCCCGTCCCATCTGAGTCACACCATCGGTGCTGCTGGTTCAGCTGCGGAGTATGCGGCTAAACAGAAGCATACGAAGTACTCTGCCTTGGAACCAATGTATGATTTTATACCAGTTGCGGTGGAGACTGCAGGACCTTGGGGTGCGGAGGCTAAGGAGTTTGTGTGGGAATTGGGTCGGCGACTGAGAGATAGGGGTTGCGATCCTCGCTCCGGATCGTACCTGGTCCAACAGATCTCCTTGGCAATTCAACGGGGCAACGCTGCCAGTGTCATGGGGACGTTTGGGCCGGCTACGGTCCGGGGTGGCACCATAACCTAAATAGTTTAATTTAGTGGTTAAGCTAGACAAAGCCTGTTGCGGATTACATCATTTGTAAGTCGATGACGAAGCCTGTTGCTGATTTGATTTTGTGTCCACTTGACGAAGCCTGCGTTGCCGATCACGATCTATGCATGGATGTTATTTACTGTTTTATTTATTGTGACGTGAAAATAAAAGAATTATTAAATCACTTTACGAGTTATTATTATTATTATTTTTAATATTTTTTCAATTACTTATGCGGAATCTACATCGCAATCAATCTTAGCTGCAACATCTCCAGTACATAATGTCAACGCTACGCCAAATTCTGTGAGCACTAATGACATTGTAGCAACTGCGATGTTTTCAGCTTGAGACAGATTAAAGACAACCAATTTAATTGTTAATTATCTCTTTTTTCTACCTAATTGTTTGAAATTAATAAAAAAGTATTCAATTCACTAATGTTTTATTTATAGCATGTAAGGAAAAAAATGCGTATCTTTAAATAATTTTCCAAATAAGTAAATATTGCATCCATGACTTCCGGTATGAATGATGATATTACAGCCCGAGATATTCTGTAAAAAGCCTGCAAATAACGGTAGATCATCCCAGTTACCAAATAGCATAACGCGACTTGTAGACCTTCACGTCTGTGATGGAGACGGTCCAACACAGAAAATCCTAGAGGTATTTATAAATCACGTAGCCAGTCCTACAGATCATCTGTTGCAAACAATGGATTGGTTCAAAACTAATTTTAAATATTTGGTCCCGTCTGATAAAATAATTAAACGTGCTGTATATTTAACACAGATGCACACTTTACACTGGACATATAACGACTTTATTAAACATTATCTTGACGAAAATACTAAGCTTATCTTTCATAGTAATGGGTCACACACTGTAGACAGTTATTATTATGACTTATCAGATAGCATTGACGTAATCGAGAGATTACTTGATTATCAGTTGGAAAATGAATTTATGTCTGATTTAACTATACTTGAAAAAAAAAAAACAGATATTTATCTAAGAATTATATAATGTGTGCGAAAGAAAGATACAAAAAAAATGCATTTGAAGATATAGCTTCTCTCATGATTGTATCTTCCCTTTGTATCAATGGAGTAATATTTTCTAACAATGTGTCAAAATGTTCTACATCCATTCTCAGAAGCATTCTGAATTCAGCAGGATCTTCTACCCCTAATTCATTAAAAACAGTGTTTGTAGCGCCAAAATCAGATCTTCTCAACATCTAGGTCTTGTCCAAATCCGGCGTTGCTCTTGTTCCAACAATTCCTTTAATTCTTCCATTAATAGTGGAATAAGTAACTTTGTATATTTTCTAATAATCTTTTTACGATCCATCGTGTCCGAATCTCTCAATAGAACTGAACTGACTATACTAATTTCAAAACTTTTAATATGTAATGCACGTTCAAAGTTATCTCTTAAAATGGCGCGCGAGGCGACGTGACGGCCGAGTGGCGAGACAGTGCACGTTCAGTGTTCAGACCTGCCGAGTGAGCGAGCGAGACAGTGCGGGGAAGCGGGAGGGTGGACACTCGGTCTAGTGAGCCAAGCTAATGTCTCGCCGCTTCGTTCGGCCGAGCACTCGGCGCTATGTTTATACGCACCGAGTACTCGGCCAAGAGCATTGTCTCGCCCGTTTACTCGGCACGTGTGATCAGGACATTACAGATACGCGCAGACTGGTCCAAATCGTCAAGTTTTGTCTGCAGGACGTCCAGGTCTTTGGTCTAAATAAGCAGCGAGAGCGCTTGTATCAACGTTCAGGATCGACGTGTTCTCCTCCAACAGGTGTTCTGGGGAGCCGATAGTGGACGTAGTAGAAGCAAACGCTAGATTTTTTTCATTTTACATGCGGGGCATTTCCATTTAATTTAATGTATGGGAAGATTTTTTTAAAAATCTGATTCTTGCATTTCGGCACAAATGTAGTGCATGTGTTGTTGACAACCAGCCCATTTGATCGCATCTTTCTCTGCTAGAGGTTTCGGGCACTTACCGCATTCCATATTGGCAACACAGGTAATTATTTCACGAATACTTAAATTTCCCGTACCACGAACCTCGGCGATACGTAAACGACAGCACTATTGCATCTTGGTACCGGGGCAATACTTAACACGTTGAACGCCACATGGCACACCGGTGAGCCAACGCAATATGCCCGTACACGCCATAGTAAAATCAAGTAATACGCGATTTTTCAAAAAAAATTTTTTGAGTAATTTGGAAGCGGACCATGATATTTATTTATGTCGATTAAAAAAAAAACAGGTTATAAGTAAAAAAAATCAAATTTCTTAAAAAGGCTCACGGGTGAGCCGCGTGGCCTCATAGGAAGGAATTGCGGTTTGCAATTCTCGGGGGCCGCGGGGGTCATGCTGTGGCCCACCCGCCCGCGGCCCCCGCACTTGCCTGCGCACTCGCAGCGGCTGACAGTACCGCTAGTATCCAGTGACGTAACACTCGTGCCATGCGTATACATACGATTTTTCGTTTATAATAGATTATTACAGTGTTTTTAACTTGTTCGTTCATTATGGATGACGATGGCTTTGAAGACTTGGTTATATCTCAAGAGGACTTAGCAGAGATTGAAAACGTCGAAATAAACCTTTTAAACAGCAGTTTTCAACTAAGTTCAGAAGATGAGTTGCAACCAGTATCATCGCATCGAAAAAGACGACGTATTTTGCACTCTTGACTCCGAAGAAAGCGAAATCGATAATAGGGTTGTTCCTGATACTTCGGGTAAGTAGGCAAGAAGTAAATTATAGTACTAATAACTGCAGTGAATGTTGGTTGTAAAGGTATAAATTACATATAACTAGTAGTCTGCCTCGAACTAGGAACTCGCTCGGTGACAAGTATAACAAGACCTCTTTTCAAATCTTTGGGGTCCTTTGGCTCCACAACCCCTTGATTGATCCTGCTGAGATTTTAATCAGTAAATTTTGTGGAAATTTTGTAAAGATTGGAATAACGATCCTCAAGTTATCGTCTAACAAACTGTCAATCTGGAAATGCCATCGAAATGCATAGCCGTCCCACTTGCAAGTCGAATGTAAAAACTTCGTTCGCTTCGCTCACTCGTTCAATTATACTTGTAGGTAGAATCGTATGGTCTTCTAATCAAAAGTTTATATTTTACAGGTAATACACCTTCTTCGGACCGATGGACGGATCCCTTAGGTAATCAGAGAGTAGTTATACCATACACAGACATTCCTGGAATGCCATTTGAATACCGTAACAGCATGAATAACCAAACTCCGTGTGATTTCTTTGAACTTATGGTGCCTGACGAAATATTTGAAGAGATTGTTAACTGCACTAACCTATTTGCTATACATAAAATTGCTACATCAAACAATGCTTTTAAATTCGCAAGGCTTAAGAAGTGGGTTCCAACTAATGTCACAGAAATAAAAAAATTTTTTGGGCTTTTGGTGTTCATGGGCATTGTAAAACTACCACGAATCGCTGATTATTGGTCTACAGATAAGGTTATAAGTCACCCTTTTCCACGAACAGTAATGTCGCGCAATCGCTTTGAGCTGCTACTACAAATGCTTCATTTCTCTGTTGACGACGAGGCCCACAAATCTGACAGACTACATCGAGTTCGGCACCTTTTAGAAATGCTGAATACGAACTTTAAAAAATACTACGTACCATCTGAAGAACTCTGTATAGATGAAAGCGTTGTGCCGTTCCGAGGAAGAATAGTATTCAGACAGTACAACAAGCAGAAACGACACAAATACGGGATCAAGGAATTCAAACTGTGTACCTTGCCCGGTTACGCTTATAAAATCAGTGTTTATGCTGGTAAAAATGATTCTACAAACAGTTCTCCAACCAATGTAGTAATGGACTTATGTGGTGATCTTTTCAATAGAGGACACACATTGTACACCGATAACTGGTACACTAGCGTTGACCTGGCAAAGAAGCTATTAGACCAGGAAACTCATTTAGTTGGCACGTTACGAAAAAATCGGAAAAATATTCCCAAAAGTGTCACTTTGAAAAAACTGAAGAAAGGCGAATACATTGCCAAAGAAAGTCCAGACGGCATTACTGTTATGAAGTGGAAAGATAAACGAGATGTTCTCGTTCTGTCCACAAAACACTCTGTTCGTTTTCATAACGTGACGAAGCGTGGTAAAGTAGTGTCTAAACCTCATATAATCTTAGATTATAATAAGGGCAAAGGTGCCGTCGATTTATCTGACCAGATGTCATCCTATGCTAGCCCATTACGCAAATCAGTGAAGTGGTACAAAAAATTGGCAATTGATTTACTTCTCAACACGTCGATGGTGAATGCTTTAACATTGTTTAAAACCACTAAGAAGGCTAGTATCCAGATTATAGACTTCCGTAAACAAATTTTCATGAATTTGTGTGGTCAAAATGAAAAAGTCGTCACCGTACAACGGCCCAAACGAACAAAGCACGTTTTAACCAAAAAGGAGGGCAAAGCTAGATTAGTTAGACGTACCTGTCAGCAATGTTATAAAGACAATGCAAAAACTATGGGTGCGAAAATGGCTAAAACTAAAACCAAAAAAGTTACGACATACTGCGCAATTTGTCCTAATAAACCGTGGCTGTGTTTAGATTGTTTTAACAGAGTTCACTCTTAGAGTGGTTAATTACCTACTACTCTGTAATAATACTAATTTTAATATCTATTTAAGTATTTGCGACTGATTTCTTACGTTTGATCTCATGTTATGTGCTGATTGATTTTATAGAGTTTTGTGACTTGATAAGATTTATATAATGTTACTGTATGTTGAGAATACTTTTTAGTTTATTTTCTGATTGTGATAAGTTACTCGTTTATGTTACCTAAGAAGACTAAGTCTTTCGAAACTTTTGTGCCATCCTAATAGCATGTATGTTCATATACCACTTACTTAACCAAAAGTTAATAATAATGTACGTTTTAATTGCTTAATAAATAAATACAATATTAAAAACTAGTTTCATTTCATTTTCTGATCATATTTCATGTTTTAAATCTTCATTGTCAGTTTCTACTATATATCACTTAACCATGCGTAAGGCAACCCTAGCAAAGTATAAAAAATGGTGAAAAAATTTCAAGTCCTGTACGGTACATAAGAACCAAGCGGGTTTGTATTTTCTCTGGGGCCACGCGGCTCACCCTAGATACGTTTTTAGTTGGAACAAGCGATCTGTGGCCTGTAAAGCAGGTTTTAGTTGAAGGCTCACCGTGGCTCACCGGTGTCCCCCATGGCTCCAATGGTTCAATATGGTTTGGCCCACCGGTGACCCCGGTGGCTTGAATGGAAATTCTACATTTTTGAAGTGGCGTTCAACGTGTTAAGTCACCCTTACCACGAAACTCAGCGATACGTAAGGGACAGCACTAGCACAGTAAACTATCTAAGTACGGGGGCGAGTCTCTGCGCTGTCTGTGGGTAGATGAGTCGCGCACTTGTTTACGTTCGCGAGCGAGTAGTTGAATAGAAGTGAAGTGATTTTTAACACTGTGAGAACTTTACTGTTTGTGATAGTTTGTGAGTGCTGTTTAGTTTATCAGAAGGATGGATACACGTACTACACACTGGTATACTATACGAGTTACAGAAACAATAAAAAACATTTTAAAAATTAAAGTTAAGATGGATGGTTCCATTATATTAAAATAAGACTTAGTTTTTATAACACAGCAGTATATTTTATTGAAGTTAAGACTGTTGCTGCGAACCATACTAAGGTAGGTACAATCGACGTCAAATCAATTGGATCTTAAATTAATTAATTGAATCTTTTTAACAAGATATAAGTTGACCCACACAGAACTATTGTTCCGAGTTCTCGGCGCCGCTCGTAACTCTCTGGTTTAGGATCGTATGGTGGGGTATCCATCATGCGATCCTGAAATGGAATTCAGAATGAACCTGTACAAAGCGGCACTCACAAAGAAACAGGTCGCAGTATCGGAGGTGGTGCAGGCGATTATGAAACCGGAACGGCTCATCGTTCAATTTGCTGTGGCGAGCGTGCCCCAAATAACTGAGGAGGAAATAAAAAAGTATGTCGAGAGTACCGTCGACGTCTTCCCGGCTTATTTCCTGGGAAAAATGTACCCCCGCACCCGGTCGACTCGGACGACGAATGTCGACCACAATAAGTTGACGTCGGCGGTACTACAACAACGACTCAACCAGGTGCAATATAAAAAGAAGTACGTGGGTACGTGGGCACGCTGTCTGCGAGCCGCTCGCCGCGGCCATACACTGGCGGATTTGTCGATAGGTAGTGTCGCCAGCAACAAATCGCACATGTGTATGGTGGGCTTAAACGAACGCACGCTCAATTAAAAGAGCAATCCTTGACTAGTAAGCAGCCCACCAAAAAGAATAGTACATGCGTTGTGTACGATGTAGATAATGAGTTAAATAAATGAGAAGATACCGCGCTCCCCAAGAAAATGCTGATTAGTTGACCCACACAGAACTATTGTTCCGAGTTCTCGGCGCCGCTCGTAACTCTCTGGTTCAGGATCGTATGGTGGGGTATCCATCATGCGATCCTGAAATGGAATTCAGAATGAACCCGTACAAAGCGGCACTCGCAAAGAAACAGGTCGGTAAGAATACAGATATTAATGGACCAACAGCTCTACCGTTAGCAGTCTGAGCCAGAAGTTGTATTTTAGGGTATGTAGGAGTTTTGAAAGAAGAAATAAAACAACTAATCAAGTGGACTCTTGTGTTTTCTTCCCTTTATTACATCCCTTGGTATTATGTAACCAGCCCAGTACATTTCTATAGTTTCATAGGTTTTACGGGTTACATAATTAGCGCCCCACGTTCCTCGTGTTTTTAACGCCATTCATCCTTTCTAGTATGTATCTATAAGTCCCGTGTAGACGTATCGATAGCGCGCAGCGGAATTGATGCGAAGTGGTAACGTGCGTGCGCGATCGCGGCCTGGCTACTAGCTCTGGCGGGCGGCCGCTGTGCGCTGCCCCGCGACCCGCGCCCGCGCTCGTCCTCCTAGCTTGACCAGTCTGTTTGAGGTTGGTTCGCACTGCATGTAGCGGTGCGCCTACTCCGCTCACGAATTATGCGCTCATAATAGATAGAGCAAAATCGCTTTATTATACATATGAAAATATTATTAGCGTGTTCGACAGTAAGGAATTAGATGAAACTGGTTATGTTTTAGATATAATTATAGAAAATGTAGATTTAGCATATAAAAAAATACTGTCATTGAAATTGAGAAAATTGTTACTGTAGCTACAATGGATAAGTTCGATATCAAAGCAGCAGCCACTTTGATCCCCGTTATGAATGGCACGGAGGCAGTTACGAAAAAAATTTATAGAAAGCGTAGAAATGTACGAAACATGCTTGACAAATGATATGTGTAAAAAAATGCTGATATCTTTCGTAGTAGACACGTCTCAATCAATCTGCTAAACTAAAATTAAAGCAAAGCTATGATAAAATTTCAGATTTAATTTCTGATATGAAAAAATACCTACTCACAAAGAAATCAGAATGTTCTATTTTAACACAACTGAACAATATCACTCAAAAACATATGACGGTGAAGGATTATGGTGACAAAATAAAATAGAGGATATGTTCGTTAATCTCACGATTACGCAAGCGGATTCCAATGACAGCGCTTACGAAATTTTGAGACCTTTAAACGAAAAAATGGCAATTAAAAGCCCTATGGCTTGAAAATATGGGAATGTATTTTGAGCCATCGTATTTTATTTCGGGCAATATTATTGTGGGAAGAAATCTTGCCAAGGCAAATCAAGAAGATCACGGACTAAAGGCACTTGGTTCGATTGTGGTGTAGGCCACAGCCGAAGATCACCCTGTACAACGAATACCTATCTCCCATCTGATTTGATACATCACACTCCCATATTTAGCATTCATGCTCCAATGCACACAAACAAAGGAAATCTATTTTAATTCGATTATTACGCATCAATTAACCCGAACAAAGAAACATGTGTACGTTTCACTAGTATATAAGGCCAACATTTGCAATAAAGATTCATTCTATGCTCAACTCTAGTGTTGTCATTATACCCCTGGACGTCCCACACTTCATGGCGACCGTGACAGTCGGGCTGCTCGAGGTAGCCCCAGCTTAGACGCTAGAGGTGGGTAACTCCGGACTCAAAGAGCCAAAAGATCCGATTCCGTGAGCGGACTCGATTCCCTTATCGAATCCGCGCGATTCTTGCTGAGTCCGCGGAGTTATTAACTCCGACTAGGGCGACTGGCTCCGGCCGACCCGAATCACCCGCGATTCCGCGAAGCCGCGTCGCTCCCGTCCCGACTCCCGGCTCCGGCTCGCTCGCTCGCTCTCACTCGCCTCGGCCGGACGCGTGGCGATTCGGCAGTTCTCGGCTTCGTTTCGTTCGGCGGGATTCGGTTCGGGCGAGCGGGTGGCTCGTGGCTCGGTCGGTGACGTAACGGACGGTCGTAAGTGTAATGTTGCCGTCTCTTTACTTTGGCTAGCAGATGGCGAGATAGCAAGATGGCTTGAATGTCGCGTTGCGGTGCTTCAATTTTCGATATTGTCCATGTACCAGTTCGCTCGTGATATAAGTAAAATAATATAAAATTAAAATAGCTCTTTTCTCAATACGTTAGAGCGTATTATTGATTAATCTTTTTTTCAACGAAGTAATTTTTAAAAAATTTGCACAGCGGGATATAACATTTATTATTGTTGTTTGTTTACGTTTGCGAATGCGATCGTTCGTTCGTTGCAAAACTTGCAAATAAAAGTTAAATAGTAGAGTTATTTGAAGTAATTAGTGCTTAGATATAGTGTACTTATTGAACATTTGTGTGTGACTTTAACTGAGAACTGAGAAGTGTTTTAATGTGTAAATAAACGTGAAAATTAGTGAACTTTGTTACTATTTCACTAGGTATTGTGTCGTTTTAGGTATTAATTGTGTTGTTTAAGGAAACTGTAAATAATCTTTTCTAATTTACATAGGTAGCTTAGGATAGGTAAATAAAAATGAAATCGGCACGAAAGAAGAAAAGTCCCATCCGGGAGCACTTTGACCAACTTGATAACAAGCAAGCAAAATGTTTGTATTGCTCCTCCACCATTGCAGTGAGCTTGGGGTCATCAAGCAACCTTACGAGGCACATGAATCGTAAGCATCCGACGATCCCTATTATTATGGAAAGAAGTGGTTCAATAAACATCGCCCCTGCCACCAGTACAAGTACATCTTCGACTTTAGGTAATTGCCCAGAACCCGTCATTCAAATTCAAGAAAATCCACCCCCACCGCCTCCACGAAAAAAACAACCCGTACCAATCAGTGATTTTCTTATATCAAAAAAACCGTTGCCGTTACGAAAATCCCAAGAACTCGACCGGCAATTAGTGAAGATGATTGCTAAAGGCTTCCTCCCATTTAGCACGGTGGAAGACCCAGAGTTCGTTAATTTTATTGAAATGCTAAACCCATCGTATAAACTTCCCACGCGGAAAACATTGTCGAACAGCCTCCTGCCTAAGTTCTATGAAGAGGTGCGCGCCGACGTGGAAAAGGAAGTGGCAGAGGCGGATGCTGTTTGTGTTACCACTGATGGATGGACCTCAACCAACAGCGACTCGTTTATAGCTGTAACTGCGCACTTCATAGATGTCGAGTCTAAAATGAAAAGTTATCTTTTAGACTGTGTAGAATACCGAGAAAGTCATACCGCTGATAATTTAGCGCAGTTTTTAACTGACATTTTCCACAAATGGAATATAGGCCATAAGATTTCGGCAGTTGTTTCTGATAACGCTGCCAACATTTTGGCCGCTGTAAGAGTCGGGGATTGGCGATCGATTGGCTGTTTCGCCCATAAAATAAATTTGATTATTCAGGACGCACTGGGAAAACCAAATAACATAATCCCAAACACAATTGGAGCAATAATCAACAAAGTGAAGGCTGTAGTGCAATTTTTTAAAAAGAGCTCACAGGCAAAGTCTAAGTTAACGGATATGCAAAAAAATATGGGCTTAGAACCGTTAAAACTAAAGCAAGATTGTCCTACGAGGTGGAACAGCACATATGAAATGCTACGACGAGTTTTGGTCATTAAGGACAGCCTTATTTCAACGTTGGCGTTGTTACGGCCAGATTTGTCACTCAGTCCACACGATTGGGATGTTATTGAATTGGCGGTGCCTATTCTAAAGGTTTTTTATGACGTAACTGCCGAAGTTTGTGGAGAGAAATATGTTACACTTTCAAAAGTTTCCCTTTACTACCGAATAATGATGGACCATATTATTAGTCAGGAAAACCGAAACGACCATATTCCAATCGAAATTCTCCTATTGACGGATGAGTTAAAATCGGGACTAGAAACTAGATTTCGCGGAATGGAATCGGAAGTGTTAGTGTCAGAAGCGACGATCCTTGACCCGCGGTTTAAGAAGAAAGGGTTCAAATTCCAGCACAATTATGAACGGGCAATTGAAAGAATCAAAAGTAGGCTCATCGGAATGGGATCCCAATCAGCATCCCGCCGCGTGATTCCAGCTCCACCTGTGCAGGAATCCCAACCATCCACCTCCAAAGCATCAATATGGGCTGACTTTGATGAAGAAATCGCTAACCTCGTTCCTGAAAATCCTACCGCTGCTGGTATACGTGAACTAGACCGGTATCTTCAGGAGGACTACCTGAAAAGAACAAATGACCCACTGCAGTGGTGGGAAGGCAGAAAGACGACGTACCCTCTTTTATACCAGTACATGAAGAAACGACTATGTTTAGCAGCCACTTCAGTGCCGTGCGAGAGAATTTTCTCGAAGGCTGGTCAAATTTTAATAGAGAAGAGATCAAGACTTACTTCATCAAAGGTTTCTCAATTGTTGTTCTTAAACCATAATATGTAAATAAATAAAACGCCGAAGTGAGTGTACATAAAATATATAAAAATGTAAAATAGGTCCTGTAAACATCTACTAAATTTAACTTGTACATACATAATACAAAAGTAAAAAAACAACAAAAAAAAAACAAAAAAAAACCAATCACTGTACATATGTATATATCGATCGAGCAATGAGCAATTGTAAATAAAATCGATTTCTAAGTACGCCAATCTAACGTATTGACAGTCCTAAGCCTGTAAAGTACGAAGGGAAATCAAATCAATAAAAATAAAATAAAAAAATACATAGCAACATATATATGCAACATTTATATGTATGTATATCCAACAACAAAAAACACCATTAAAAATACTCTTCTCATTTTCTCAAAAGCTCGTCCGTCACTGATTCAAATTCAATAGTCCATATGTTTCATATGTTTTGTTTCAATTTCAAGCGCAGCGCGCTCCGGTAGCGATTCGAGTCATTGGAGCCGGACTCATCAAGAGGAGTCGGAATCATTAAGCGGAGCCGGATCCGATCGCGGACTCGGACTCGGTGACTCAAATCCTCCCGCGGAGTCGAGATTACCCATCTCTATTAGACGCTGCCCAGCTGCCAGCCACTTCATGGCACTGCGCCTGCCAGTCGGGCTGCTCGAGGCAGCCCCAGCTTAGAAAACAGCCAGCTCCAGTGCACCAGCGAAAGCCAGTACCATCAAAGTCAAGTCATGGGAAGTCAGTGCAGAAAGGACAGAAAAGAAGAGGTCAACGCCAGCGGTATCAACGATGATGCGCAACACCAACAAGGCAGAGCAGAGCGTCTAGCACCCGCCTCACCAGCACCAGCACCAGCCCCTCGCCACTAACCCCATCGCCAGTGCGCAACGGCAACTACAGGTACAAATTCAACACAACTGCGTTAATTTGCTGCTGATTTTCTTTTTATTATTATGGTATAAAGACTGTTATACAAATTCAGTTTCGTAGTAGCATGTAGTAGGTACATGTAAACATTATATATAAAATTAAATAATGTACAGTCAATTATGACAGACATTCAAAAATTACATGACAAATTAAAATCCTTACAAGAGGACATCAGAAAATTAGGGGCCGAACGTCGGAAAGAGGCTAACGGACAGAATAAACTCCAACAAGTTAAAGAATTAAATTTGTGTTTGTAGAATAGTATTGTTAAAGAATTATATACTCAGTACGAACAATACATAGAAAAATATAGCGAAAAATTGTAAAAATCCGAAATCTCTGTAAAATACAGTGAGCTAATCCAGTCTTACTTCACAAAAATCGAAGAAAATATACATTAAAATCATAACCACCTACGAACAAGACACAATGACGTCTAATGACAGTTTCAACCTAAAAACGGCGGCAACACTGCTGCCACCCATGGACGGTTCAGAGGCCGTTACTAAACAACTCATAGACACTATAAAATTGTGTTCTACACTAATCAAAGAATCAGACGCGAAATTGTTAATAAACTTTGTAACTAAGACACGTTTAACTCAAAGTGCTAAACTTACCATATCAGACAAACATACCAGTATAAGCGACTTAGTTGATGAAATGAAACTCCGACTTTTACCTACTAAGTCAGCAACCGCGATACAAACAAGGCTATTAACGACAAAACAGGGGAATAGGACAATCGAGCGATACGGCCAAGAGTTAGAGGAATTATTCGTTGCGATAGGCAGACACTCATATTAACACGTCTGTGCATATTGAGTGATCAGCACATTTAATGTAGATCTTGCACCTCCACCCGATAAGGGATTTCCTCTTCTGTCACGTAGAATAACTATATATAAAGATAGACGACTAAGGTTCGAGGAGATCAGAGTGTACCAGCTTGGAGGCAATACATCTATGTGAGCCGAGTACTGTGTTTGACAGACTAACCCTTCCCCTCTTCCACCCCACGTATTACATGGCGACCGTGGACATCGATTCTGCGTGAGGTTCTGCTTGTCACATCGCTACCGAGGGCACGGCAGGAAGGCGGCATGGGAGACAATCAGCCATAGCAAATCCATCGACGGGGTAACGTTTGACTCATTTGTTGTGGAATAACCTGTTGGGCGGCAATGGGCGGACAGCAGAGCAAAGACAATGTTATCGTGACCGCGCCCAATAACAACGCTACGTCAATGGTGTCAGCGGGGCTGGAGCTGACTGAGGTGCTGATGATCGTCGTCGTGGGATTCATGTCGTTCTACGCGTTGTCCCGAATCTACGAGCGAGTGAAAGGACACCTATACAGCGGCTGGGAGCGACGAGCGGCTCGACGGGCTATTCGAGGCGAAGATGTTTAGAGAGGTGTGTGAGGAGGTATTTGGTATATTTGTATTTTTTTTCTCTCGCACGGATTTATGGCTAGCCTTGTCAGTTTGTTAGAAGAGTTACGTGTTATTAGGGATAGTATAGTTAAGTTAGGTAAGGACAAACGCCAGACTGTGCAAGGTAGGAATAAGTTATTGTTAGCACAGGATGTTAAACGTAAATTTGATTTGATAATAGCAGATATATGTGAAAAAGAAGTTGCAGCTGGGGATCTCGATGTAGGTTTAAAGACAGCAGAGGACTTCGAATGTTTATTTTTGGAAATTCAGAGGCTAGTTAGGGCGGATACAGTATCAAAAATGGCCGATTTTGATTTAAAAACGGCTCTTTCGCTTTTGCCTGTGGCAGATGTGGACGAAAATCAAATAAACCAGTTGATTGATGGGGTACAATTTTATAGCAGTACGTTAAAGGAGAACGATCAGACCGTTTTGATAAATTTTGTTGTTAAGACACGGTTGTCGAGTAAGGCGAAGTTAAAAATTAAAAATGAGTACGTGACCGTGACGGATTTGATTAGCGATATTAAGAAGTATTTGTTGCCTAAAAAGTCGTATACGGCTATCCTTTCGCAGCTGCAGAGGTGTAGGCAAGGGAATAGGAGTATAGAGGATTTTGGGAATGAGGTCGAACAGCTGTTTACTAACCTAACGTTGACTCAAGCCGATGGGAATTCGGTAGCGCACGATATCCTTAGGCCGATAAATGAGAAAACGGCTATTAGGCGTTTTGCGGAAGGATTGAATAGTGACAGGATAAGTACTATTATTGCATCGCGGGCCATTGAATCAATTCGGGAAGCGATAACTGTAGCGGTGGATGAGTCAGAAGTCATCCAGAAGCCAGCGGCAAGTTGTTTTCAATTTTCAAAACGTCCTTTTGAGCAAAATAGGGGTTATTTGGGTAGTAACAATAATAAACAATATTTTGGTCAACGGACTTTCTATCCTAGGAATAACAATAACAGATTTAATTTCGCGCGTTCAGGCTACCGCGGGCCGATTCAGCAAGGTCGGGGACAAATGAATTTCCATAGTAAGCAAAAGCCGAGCAGTTTTGCTAGCGAACGCAATGTCAATGTCGTAGAGTCGACGGCAGTAGTACGTGACTCAGCTGAGCAATGTAGTGAGTCAGAGTTTTTCGTGACTAATGGAGAATGTATAGAAATATTGTCTTATGGCGCTAGTAATCACGTAGTTGTAAGTTGTTTAGATAAAAAAAATATCCTTATTAGTAGATACTGGAGCAAGCGTATCGATAGTTAAGTATAGTTGCATTAAGGGCTTTGGGTTACAGATAGTTCCGGATAGGTTAAGGATAAGAGGAGTATGTGGGAATTTGGTTTCGTTAGGATATGTGGAGTTGGAATTAGTAGTAGAAGGTTACAGGTTTTGGCATAGGTTTCATGTGTTTGTAGGTCTTGAGTGTAAGAGCGATGGTATTTTAGGAGAGGATTTTTTGGTTAAGCATAAGTGTAGTATCGACTACGGGGAACGAGTTTTGAGGTTGCAACATATGTCGGGAAATAGATTGTTGTGCCAATTAGGTTTGGGAGCGCCGGGGTCGATAGTTATTCCTAGCAGGTGTGAGATGGTTAAATGGGTTCCGATGGATGTACAAGGTGAATGTGTTGTTGTTCCTCAAGAAGTTACCCCAGGGGTTTTTGTAGCGGGCACAGTGGTGTCTTCGGAGGACGGGAGAATTCCAGTCCGATTTTTGAACACACGTGAGAGTGGGGTAGAGTTAAGTAATTACTGTCCAAGGGTTGGTAGGTTGGCGGATTACTTTGTTTGTTCTTTTGACTCTCGAGCATCAAAGACAGTAGACAGGGTTAAGGAGCTCTTTGGGTTATTGAAACTTAGGTCTTACCTCGATGACGAAGGTAGCCGTACTCTCGAAAGAATTTGTGCGAAGTATGCGGATATATTTCATATGCCGGGGGATAAGTTGTCAGTTTCTAATTTGTTCGATTATGAAATCAAATTGCAGAACGATGCTTCCCCTGTGTATGTTAAACCATACAGGATTCCGTTTGCACAGAAAAAGGAGGTGGAGAAACAAATTAGGAAATTATTGGATGAGGATATAATCGAGGAGTGTACTAGTGAGTGGTCTTCCCCTCTATTGCTTTTGCCAAAGAAGTTAGACAGCAGTGGTGAAAAGAAGTGGCGTATTGTCATTGATTATAGGCTGTTGAATAAGAAGATAGTCGATGAGAAATTTCCGCTGCCAAACATGCAAGAGATATTAGACTCTTTGTCCGGCTGTGTTTATTTCTCGCATTTGGATTTAAGTTCCGGGTATTACCAAATGAGTCTATCACCAGGGTGCAGGAAATTCACTTCTTTCACGGCAGATAAGCAATATATGCTAAAAAGGCTTCCTATGGGGTTAAAGTCCAGCCCTAGCGTGTTTTCCAGGCTTATGGCTGTAGCGTTAGCAGGGTTAACTCAGGATGCGTGTTTTTTGTATTTGGATGACGTAATTGTTTTTGGGAAGAGTCTGCATGAGCATAACGCAAACTTAATTAAAGTTTTCGAGAAGTTTAGGGAAGTCAATTTGAAGCTTAACCCGTGTAAGTGTGTGTTTCTGAAAAAGGAGTTAAATTATTTGGGTCATGTAATAACACCTTCCGGGGTCTTGCCAGATAGCAGTAAGATAGATGCAGTGAAGAATTTTCCGGTACTAAAGAATGCGGATGAGGTTCGGCGGTTTGTAGCTTTTGCGAACTTTTATAGAAGGTTCATAAGGAATTTCGGAGAAGTCGTGTATCCTTTAAATCGATTAGGGAAAAAAGGCGTTGAATTTGATTGGTCAGTAGAATGTGAGACAGCGTTTCAGAAGCTAAAGTTATTACTGGCTTCTCCCCCAGTTTTAGACTATCCAGATTTGTCGAAGGGTAATGTTTTTCGTCTTCAAACTGATGCGTCAGGGGTAGCTATAGGGTCAGTGTTGTCGAACGGGAATAATAAGCCAGTAGCTTTCGCGAGTAGGCAATTGAATAAGTCGGAGCTTAATTATCCTACGATCCATAAAGAGCTGTTGAGTATAGTTTGGTCAGTTAAGCATTTTCGACCATATTTGTACGGGAGAAAATTCAAAATTTTAACGGATCATAAACCTCTGGTACATCTATTTAGCATGACGGATCCCAGTAGTAGGTTAACGAAGTTTAGGTTGGCTTTAGAGGAGTATGATTTCGACGTTGAATACATTAAAGGTTCAGAAAATGTCACAGCTGATGCCTTATCGAGGATCGTCATTACATCGGACGAGTTGAAATCTTTAAATGCAGCATTCGTGGGGGTAGTTACTCGGTCAATGACTCGCGCATCGAACGTGTCGCAAGAAATAAGAGACTTAGGTACTACGTCTGTGGAGCCTGGCCAGCCTAGAGTAGTAGATATCATAAAAAGGGCTAAGGGAGATACAGAATTAAAAATTTGCTCGAGTAAAGAGTTTAGGAGAATGACGGAATTAACTAAAGATTTGAAGCGAAACGGGTCTAATAATGTTGTTTATGTAGACTACAATTTTCATAAATCAAAATTCTCTATTAACGAAGGCACGCTTAGACGTATCGTTACGAGACTTGGTTATACTGTGCGAAAGTTTAAATATAGTAGAGTTAGTACTGATGAAAAATGAGATCGATAAAAAAGATATAATGTCATTAACAGAAGTCTTCCGCGCGGGACAAGACAGATTACCTAGGTTATGTATAATACAGGGGAAAACGAAAATTACCGATCGGGAAATGATTCGTATTATACTCAATGACTATCATTTATTGCCCACTAGTGGACACGCGGGTAGTACAAGAATGATAAACAGTATAAAAAAAAATACTATTGGCAAAACATGCGGAAAGATATAGATGACTATGTTAAACGGTGCGAGGATTGTCAAAAGCAAAAGTTTAGCAACAGGAACACGCGAGATAATATGGTTATAACCACCACAGCTACAACATCTTTTGAAAAAGTATATTTAGATATTGTAGGACCATTGGACGTGGAAGATGCAGGATATAAATACATTTTAACTTTGCAATGTGAATTAACTAAATATGTGGAAGCATATCCTTTAGAAAATAAGGATTCTCAAAATGTAGCCAGGACCTTTGTAGAAAACTTTGTTTTAAGATATGGTATTCCCAAAACCATAGCGACAGATTGTGGTACGGAGTTCATAAATGCTTGTTTAAATGAGGTGTGCAAGCTGTTGAAGATTGAGAAAATTAATTCGACACCATATCATCATGAAAGTATAGGATCATTAGAGAATTGGCATAAGCATCTTGGTAGCTATCTAAGAATACAAACCAAAAATTATACCACAAACTGGAGCTCATGGATTCAGTACTGGTGTTTTGCGTACAACACTTCAGTAAATACAAGCACAAAATATTCACCTTACGAATTAGTGTTTGGGAAATCTTGTAATGTACCTAGTAATATTGTAAATAAAGTAGAACCACTATATGTTTATGATAATTATCCATTAGAATTAAAATTTAGATTACAAAAAGCACAGTCTGATGCTAGAGACAATCTAATCAAAAGTAAAATTCAAAGAAAAATAAAGTACGATTGTAAGTCTAACGCTGTTAACTTTAAGGTTGGAGATTTAGTATTAATTAAGAATGAATGTTACAATAAATTAAATGACCTATATTTAGGACCATATAAAATAAAAGAAATTATAGGGTCAAATTTAAAGTTATTTAAAAATAATAAAGATTATGCAATACATAAGAATAGAGTTAAGTTGTATCACCAATAGTGTTCTTTTCAGGGGAGGGAACCCCTACCTTTTCAGGGGAGGTGCGATAGGCAGACACTCATATTAACACGTCTGTGCATATTGAGTGATCAGCACATTTAATGTAGATCTTGCACCTCCACCCGATAAGGGATTTCCTCTTCTGTCACGTAGAATAACTATATATAAAGATAGACGACTAAGGTTCGAGGAGATCAGAGTGTACCAGCTTGGAGGCAATACATCTATGTGAGCCGAGTACTGTGTTTGACAGACTAACCCTTCCCCTCTTCCACCCCACATATTACATCGTAAACCTCACAGTAATACAGGCCAATGGGAAGCCAGAGGCCTATAGAATCTTGCAACCATTAAATGAGAAAATGGCAATAAATAAATTCGCGGAGGGCCTGCGCAATGACAAACTAAGTACCATTGTAGCATCGCGAGAATATACCTCGCTAAAGGATGCCATACAGGGTGCAAAGGACCAAGAGGTGTCCATATCATATACGCCCGCACCGGAGCAAGTCTTGTACTTTCGGAACAAAGTGCATAATTATCCAAAAAAGTAAAAATGACGAAAATAAAAAAAGATTAACGGAAGAAATACGAAAAAAAAAATAGGAAAGCTAAATCAGATAAGAATCGCAATCAAACGATTAGCCTGATCACCTAAAAGTTATTGTGACTCTTATATGCTCTCAGTTTTACCACGGGGTAGAACACCAAGTTACAAACCATACACGGAACCCTTGAAACTAAAACAATTCGAGCTAGCTCTCAATTGAAAAGGTCCTAAGCCACACGGAAAGTTATTTTATTCCGATGTGTGAAATTAACAAGTCTACATATTATTATGTAACAGCGCGCTATAAAAAAATATTATTTTGTATCCAAAATAAAATATATTGAATATAATAAGGTCGGCCGACCACATGCTGAATACACATGCGCTAAAATACGCTGTTTAAGTACTATATATGTACTCATTTAAAAGACAAGTAACGCGAACCACAAAGAAGCTTACTTACCTACAGCTCGATAGTGTACGGAACGAGCATAATCCCCACGTGAGGGTATTAGATACATATGTGCAGGCACTAAATGCTTGATACATCATGATACGGTCGAGTTACCATTCATGAAAGTCCTTAAACACGTAAGAAAGTGTTAAAAGAAGTTAAAATAATTCATGGTATAAATAATGTATACACAATAAAGAAATAAATAACAATATACCGTGTATACAAATGAGAGAATTAATGAACAGGTTGATTTTTTTTTGTACGAAGGATAGAGACAGAGAACAATTACGCGTATATTCAATGACAATGACACTGACAGAAGATAATTTAGATTAGGAATTATTCTTTTATTTGTCATCCAGTAAGTTTATATTTTTATAAATTACGAAATTTTTCTAGAAAAAAAAATACATTTTATTCACCAATTATGGATAACTTAACAATGTAACTTAGTAACCATAATACTAAATACTTGCTTAATATGTTGTATTTATAACAGTAAACAAAACAGATATAATATGAACCGTTAAGATACCAATAAACACATGTTGGTGCAACAATGCATTCCATAGCCATATAAGGAACAGGTAGCATAAGCAAATTGTAAACACAGATAATACTTAGACTATGTTTGCTTCTTATTATATTCAAACATAGAATTATAAGAAACCATATATAACCCATAGAATTAAATAAAATAGAATTACTAAAACAAAAAAAAAATACTAATTACCATTTTATTATATTCCAAAATAGAATTTTAAGAAACCATATATACACCATAGCCATAAGTAAAATAAGATTATTTAAGCCAAAAAATTTTATTATGTTATTAACTATTTTTTTGTCTCAAAAAAAAACGGGGAAGCTGTGGTGTAGGCCACAGCCGAAGATCACCCTGTACAACTAATACCTATCTCCCATCTGATTTGATACGTCACACTCCCATATTTAGCAATCATGCTCCAATGAACACAAACAAAGGAAATCTATTTTAATTCGATTATTACGCAACAATTAACCCGAACAAAGAAACATGTGTACGTTTCACTAGTATATAAGGCCAACATTTGCAATAAAGATTCATTCTATGCTCAACTCTAGTGTTGTCATTATACCCCTGGACGTCCCACACTTCACGATAACGTAAAAATAAATCCTGGTTGTATCTTGTGAATGCCTTTGATGTCGATACGACATTATATGTGTATAGCGGCCGCACCAACCACCCAAAATCCCTCGAATCAAGAAGCCAGCCAGCTCCACTATACCAGCGAGGGCCACCCCATCAAAATGTGGGAACGCACAGCACAAAGAACGACATAATAAGGGCAACAATGCAAACACCACCCACCCCGGAAATAACAATCACAATAACAATAACTACCACTGAACAGGGAGCCTAAACAAGATCGGTCCAGTGGGTCACATGGCAACCTGGTACCCACTGTAATGTACTGTATTTACCTCAGTATATCATACGATGTAATGTATTTCCAACGATTCGCCAACACAAACATCACGCGGTACGTCCGGCTCTGCTCACGGTATAATATCGACTGACCCTAACTGTCAGTGACGTCACCATGACGTATGCGCTCGAAGCGTCAATACACTACACCCACCATCGGCCTCCACCAGATTACCAACCGCCACGCGGCCAAAGCAGATTTTTCTTCAACAACACATCCAGAAAGCAGAACCAAGGGCGACACGCAGGCCGCAGCCAAAACAATTACACTACTAAACCTCCAACCCAAGAAAAGGACGTATAAGGCAATGAACACGCACATGTAAGCAAATACTTTACCTAGTTAAGATATATTTTTTTCTTGCCATTATTATAAATATAACCCTGCCGGGACGGCTGCTCGGGGCAGCCTCAGCCTAGACGCCGCCCAGCTGACCAACCGCCTCGCTGTCCAGCCAGCAAGAGCCAGCGAACCAGCCAGCCAGCCAGCGAGCCAGCCCGCTAACCAGCTACACCACAGGCTGACAATATACTTTACTCAAACCTACGAGAAACTGTGCTTGCACTGGCAAACCCTAACACACCAGAAAGGTTTAGGGTTAGATTCGAGAACAACCACCTGATAATGAATGCTGATGAAATCATGCCAGCAAATCACACTGTTGACGACCTACGGAACGAAGTTGCATTACTTGGTCCCTATATTAGTAAGCTACAAAAATATGTGCCTAAAATGGTAGATGGCACAATTGATTTTAAAAGCACTGAGAAGCTTTCAGCTTTTATCTCCAATAAGATGTCTAATCTACGCATTCCGACACGTAGAAACGGGGAAGAATTACAAGCGTATTATAGGAGAGCTTACCCTACAGGAAATATCCATGAATATTTCTCATACGCTAAACTTGCAGCTGCTGAACTGAACGCCTCGAAGGCCAAATAAATCTTGTTAGGTGAACTACCTACTATCATGTGTACAGAGGGTCACCTGGTGAAAATTATAGTTTAGCTAGGAAACATGTAACTTTTAAAAAAGAGGAGAATGAGAATGTGTTGAACAAAGTAAATGATAATAATGAAAATGAACCTGTAATGATTAATGAGAATATAGGTGATGCTGATGTGCCTAATGAAAATAATTATAATAATGATGTAAGGTCACGGTCAGGAAGAGCTATTAAGAAACCTGGATACCTGAGTGATTATGTACCTTAATAACTCTACCTGATTTAATTTTAGAATACTTTTAGATAAGGTAAAGAAGGGGGATGTCAGATATGCTATCTGTGGATATATACTCTTTGACAGCTAAGTCATGGTGGCTAAGCTTGTACTTAATTATATCTTTAATAATTAATACAAACGTGTTTACTATCAAGAACTGTTTTATTTCAAAAAAGATATTACAAAAACTATTTACAGACTTAGCCTAATCTACACTCTAATAGATTGTATGCTAAGTATGGTCTTATTTCTAATATTTCTATTACAGGTGTCAGGCTGGTTTAGGCGCCGCCGCTTAAGGGCCCGGCTTGAGGCGGCGGCGCCGGCGGAGGCGGCAGCGCCGGCGGCGGCGGCGGCGGCGCCGGCGGCAGTCACAATACATAACCACAATGTTATATATTTTATATATTAAATAAAACAGTTCTTGATAGTAAACACGTTTGTATTAATTATTAAAGATATAATTAAGTACAAGCTTAGCCACCATGACTTAGCTGTCAAAGAGTATATATCCACAGATAGCATATCTGACACCTACCTACGAAAATTTTGTGAAACCTGTACAGTCTCATCACTGTACATGCATGTGTTTTGGGCTTTTAGTTAAATTGCACGTACATCTCAGACGTGATTATGATCCGCATTAGAGTCGCACGTATTCACGTCTTGCCGAATAGCAACTCTAATGGCGGAAGCCAAATAATCAGTAACTTAGGCATATAAAACGACATATACAGGCAAGGCATCGATCGATCGAGTCAACTTAATACTAGCTACTTAATACTACGTATATCTTAACTGCTACTATTGTTTACCGTGCTGCTCATCACCAGACCACCTGCAACTTCTAGTGTAACGGCTAACTGGCTGCTACATTAAACGGTCCTTCGAACCGGATATATAGTAGATGCTGTACGTTCGGAGCATGTATGTAAGTATCAGTTGCAAACTGATTACAGAGCAATCGCTCAGATACTCTACGCACTGTAGCGTTTGGAAGAAAAGAAGGAAAACTACAAACCCGTCCGGTTATAATAGACGTTAAAACTTTCTATACTTTCGTCCGGTATATAGAGGAAGAGAATAAGACCTCGAAAAATTGATAAGACTTACCCCACACCTGACACTATGTTTCATATGAAATATCAGATTTGTGTTAAATAAAAGATAGTTTATTAAGCTCACGAAAAGCTATTTCTTGTCGCCATCTTGTGTGTGTGTGTTCCCACAGATTATGCCATATATGACACATGTGTCACACTTAGGAGACCAATTTATCACCCATTTCTATACCCTCTTTTTATTCAAAGATCCAGACTTTAGAATGATCTTAGGGCAGGGACCATACGCATTTATAAGAGGGTGTGTACTAGGCACCTCATTACATCACTTCAATGGTTATCAATCTGGTGACAAGTTTACATGGTCTCTGCAGATATAACCTTATGAGTCACCTTTCAAACAGTTTTTTTAAGACACAATTAAAAACAATTTGTAAATAGCAAAACAAAAACAACAACAAGACATTTGTGGTGAACCTCTTTGGTTGGCTTACCTCCGCCTGCGAATGCAGGCCGCTTAGCCAATTTTATATCTTTATGTCAGAACTGACTCGTGTGTACTAATCTTTGATTATCAATAAGAGCTATGTTTCTTATTATTTTCCAAACAGTGATTTATTTATTTCTATCCAGATAGTAGTCCCACACATTTGTAATTATAGATAGGACAAACATTTCAGGAATGTCTTTTCAAAAGGGCTTATTATTTTATGGTTTTCATGGACTAGAAAAGACACTATTCATATTACTTCCATAAGACAAAACAAATTTCATTTTCATCATAATAAAAATCACTAGCCAAGTAGCCATGCATACACAATATTTTGCCTTTCACAATAAAGAGATCATTCCATAAACATATTTTTTATTTATTAGGTTTTAACACCCTTCACACCCTCTATGAACATGGATGGAGGCAACAATATTATATACATTGACCATTTCTAAATTATGACTGCAAGACAACAAGCGACCATCCAAATACATAATCAGATAGGTTTCTTTCTTTATTAATTCAACAAAAAATAACAAATACTTTTCGACTTAAAAGTGTTCATTTTTATTTACAATGTCAACTAACAGTTTCAAAATTAAACTGGGCATGTAGACCACATAATGGAAGGAATCTGGCAAAGTTAACTTCCCCAGGAATCCTATGCTTTTTTTCACTACATTATTATTTACATGTAAATAATGCATTGTATTCGTTGGTAAAATTATTGATTAGTAGCAAATTTCTCATGTAAAATATGGTCAACAAATTCAATGAAAAAATACTCGTTGAGAAGAGCTAGCAAGAAATTCAACGCAGAATCATTGCGACACAAACCTAACCAAGTTATTAAGTTTCATGTGCACATTACTTTTTTGTGCAGAAACCTCTTATCGATACACAACACTAACTGCAGTGGTGAAAGTTAACATGACCTAATTAACATTCCACTGTAAAATTATTGAAAAAAACAACACTTAAAATAGAACTGCACTGGCTTATCCAAACAGACTTGGGATACGAGACATTTAAGAGATGAGAATTACTTTGTGAGGCAATAAGATATTAAAATAAAATTTATGCAATGCACTACAACGACGCTGACCCTACGAATCCTACGATTGCCTTCTAGCCCGGCTAACGGCTTGCTGTGATGCTATGCCGTGCTGGCAAATGACAATGCAAAGGGAAAGGGAACCAGTGTTACCAGTGGAACCACAACCACCGAACCACTAATGCGCAGCCCGATAAGCTCGACCCAACTCCCAAGCAAGTACATACAGCCCAGTAATCGGCGTCCGGCGTCCATAACGTAAATTTTTCTGTGAATGCGGCTTTTATTGCGTCTGTGATTACGTCGTGCATTATTGGGCTCAGCTTTATCGGTCCATGCAAGCTTGGTCCGGTCTGGAGGGATAAAAGTCTAACAGACGGGCGTACAGGACTGCGACCTTGTTCCACTCAAAATTTCTCTTTATCGCTCTCATTATCAATTAATAAATTTAAGAATTATGTAAAGCGTAAACTTATTTCTAAAGCTTATTATAGTTGGTCAAATCTTGTCAGTATTATAAGAACAAAAAAACTATATATTCATCCTTTACTTTTGGGTGTTAGTACTAGTATAAGACAAAGATAGTATGATTATCTCTGTCTATGTTTGAAATGAGACAGTCCTTTGACAAACTATATATCACACAAGACTACATGAATGATAAAAAAACGTGGGATTAATTTGGATTCGAAACGATTAATTATTTATTAGCTACATTTGATTTATGATGAGGAAATGGATAATCCAATGTATGTACTTCTTTCGTTGTTTTTTAGGGTTCCGTACCTCAAAAGGAAAAAACGAAACCCTTATAGGATCACTCGTGCGTCTGTCTGTCTGTCTGTCCGTCTGTCACAGCCTATTTTCCGAAACTACTGGACTAATTAAGATGAAATTTGGTACACATATGTAAGTTTGTGACCCAAAGATGGACATGTAACGTAAACAAATGAATTTTAAACAGGGGGGCCACTTTTGGGGGTAAATGAGAAAATTAAAAAATAAAGCTTGTCAAACTATATCGTGTTATATATCGAATGAAAGAGCTCTTTGTGAGAATCTCAAATATATTTTTTTAATAATTTTAAGATAGACAGTTTAGAAGTTATTCAAGAAAATAGGCAAAAAATGACCATTCCCCCCCCTTTATCTCCAAAACTACTGGGTCAAAAATTTTGAAAAAATACACAAAATAGATCTTTACCTATAGATTACCGGAAAACCTATTAGAAATGTGCAGTCAAGCGTGAGTCGGACTTAATTACTTAGTTTTTGATCCGACCCCTACGGGTTTTTTAAAAACATGTCACATAAAAGTTTTAGATTTAAGTGTTAAATACTAGATTTAAAGACACAAACATAATGGTTTATACCCTAGCGATTTCGGAAGAGCGGGGTTTTCTGTCACAAGCATATCTAATGCTTAAAAGAAGATCCCATCCCATGCTGTAAACTACTTGTAAGGACCCAATAAAGGCAATAATCATTTTTTTTTATAAAAAATACATTGTTTAAATTGTGTAATGTAACCCTTGGAACGCGAGTCCGACTCGCACTTGGCCGGTTTTTTATTGACATTAAGATTTTATTACATTCTAGACTAGTACCTATTTTTTATACAATTTTTTATGTTTGACGATCTTTTTGTGAAATTCTTAGTATTCAATTTGATCTGTATAATAGTTTGTGGAAAGTCGTGATCTTTGGTTACCAATAATCAAACCGTTCTTCAATCTTGACCATTTTTTATTTTCCTTCCACAATACAATACACAGAAGATATCTAAGAGATAATTTTTACTTGACGTGACAGAGCATTGACACACCAGACAGCTCGACAGGGCTGCGCCTGCGCGCATCAGCCAGTGCTCGCCACATGTTCAATATTATTATTATGGAATAATATTAACATCAATAAATCAATAATATTGTCTGGCAATTAGCTTAAGATGATATATTCTTAAGCTCGCTCCAGACTACGCGGCGCGAAGCCGCGAACGCGAGTGTGGAGTCGATTTCGCTGATTAGCGAACTAGACTCCACACTCGCGTTCGCAGTTTCACGTCGCGATTCGCACACGAGTGTGGAGGACCCTTTATGGTTTTATATTCTAGATTACAGGTTTTAATTATTTACGTTTGTAATAATTGAACCATAATTTACTTTCTGTTCATAGTGTTCGTTTGTCTATCTTGATCTGTATTGTTTCATTCTCAATTGCTCAAAGGTTGACTGGAAGAGATCCCTTATAGGGATAAGTCCGCCTTTGTACATTGTATATATTTATGTTCTTTTATTGTGTTTGTAATCTGTCTTATGTACAGTAAAGTGTTTACATACATACATACATATTATTCACCTTTCGTGTGCTTGTTGCTCGGCCTACATGAATAAAGTATATTTGAACTTAGAACAAACCAAATTGTCAGTAAATAAGAACAAAAAAATCTATACTCATCCTTTCCTTTTGGGTGCTAGTACTAGTGTAAGACAAAGATGGTATGATTATCTCTGTCTATGTTTGAAATGAGAGTCCTTTGACAAACTATAATACTTACCATTCATAAGTGCCATGCTTGTTGCTAGGCCTACATGAATAAAGTATAATTGAACTGAACTGAACGTCGTACGTCAATTGTGTCTAAGGTGGTCGCCGTAAGGGTTAAGGACACAGCTATAAGTTAGAGCGAGAAAGAGGTATTTTGACCGCACACAGGTCGCTGTGCGTTGCGGTAGTCTGTTATGGCTTTTAGGAATGAATCTCATAAGCGCACTCCAGACTACGACGACGACGCGAAGCCGCGAACGCGAGTGTGGAGTCGATTTTGCTGATTAGCGAACTAGACTCAGTGGCGTAGCTAGGCGTGGGCGTACTGAGCCGTCGCCCACGGCCTCGCGCCCCAAGGTGAGCCTCGCACGAGGCCCCTTCGGGCACTGTGAAAGAAAAGGGCCTCGCAGATGCGATTTCGTCCACGGCTAGATTAGTTCACGCTACGCCACTGACTAGACTCCACACTCGCGTTCGCGGCTTCGCCCGGCGAGTCGCGCACGAGTGTAGAGGGGGCTCAATATCTATGTTAAGTATGCTCCACACTCGACAAAACTACACGAGACTATCCGAATACGAGTGTGTAGAGTGAGTATTCGTCTATGTTCGTATTGTCTCGCGTATATTCGTGTTTTTACCGTTTACAAACAGTGTAGAGTGAGTATTCGTCTACTCACTGTACACTCTCGTATTCGGCAAGTCTCGTGTAGTTTTGTCGAGAGTGTGGAGCGTCTTAGGAATGTAATCAACAGGCAACACCATAGCAATTATTAATGTCAATGACTGAAGGACTTGTATCCATGGTCATGAAATAAATTATTAATTATTGTTAATGTCAATAAAAAAAACAATAGATGTCAATCTCATGCATTCATTCAAGGTTCAAATGTGAATAGTTATATTACATTTTAATTTTATTCATTCTAAACTAAAAATTTTAAAACGTAAAAACATAACATTAATTAAATAAGTTACTGCTTACATAAGCCTAAAAAAAAAACTAAAGGAAAATGTCATTTGGACGTTGAATTGGATATTTTGTTTTGGATCTAAAATGGAAATTTCGTAAATCGTTTTATAATCAATCTACCCACCAAGTGGGTTTTGTCTTAGCGTTTATTTTATTTGTTTCTCAAGACACCAGTGCTATTTGACTCGCAAAATAATAATCTGAAAATATAATTTGTCTAGTATTTTGGTTAGAAGAAGCAACATGTTGGCTCGCAGGTTTGCATAATGCACGAAGAGTGTTGAAATAACTCTTTGTAGGGCTTTTGTCAGACTTACATGCAGCCTATAGGTCAAGTGTACGCAGAGATCTCTCGATCCCTTACGCATTTAGTATAATAACAGTTTCAGTGTTGTTATGGTTGCCTTGATGTTGTAGTACGTCGGGGATGTTTACTGAAGGTCGCGTGGATGGCTTTCAAGCTATAATGCGCAAGAGAGTGGCCTCCCTGATGCACCATGTTTGCGACAACTCCAACAGCCTTTTTTATACTAATTTATTTTACTTATTCATTTAGCTTAGTAATACATGCATAGGTATTACAGAATTTACAAATAATCCCCTTGTTAGGCAAAGGCCTCCACAATATTATGCCAATTCCGTTTGTCAGTTGCCAGTCTGCTCCATGTTAATCCTGCAATCAGCCATCTCCTATCTCGTCTTGCCATCGGGTGCTCTGTCATTTCGGCTCCCTTGTAGTGGTTTTCTGGGTCCATCTATTGTCATTGTACCTTATTCTAATAAATAATAGTTATAAAATGGAATGCACATGGACTACTTAAAGAGGTCATGTGACTCATGTGTAGTAGATTTAATTTAATTTATTGTATTTTTAGAGCGACTGATTTTGTTTGCAAGAAAATCAGATCAAATGCAAAAACATAATAAATTGAATATCAATTGAATTGGACAACGGTGTTGTTTTGTCATTCTGTCTACTCTCTAATCAAACTCATGTCATAAACAAATTTCTGCAGTCACGCTTCTGCACACAGATAGGCAGTTTAACATTTACTTTTGACTTACAGGATTATTTGTGGCGTTCTATGCCTAAACAGTTGTGTTGCTGCATGTTGCTAGGTTTACATTCTAATACCACTTATGTTCTCGGTCAGATATGCCTAATGAAACAACATAATCTATAATAGTTATGTATATTCTGTCTATACTGTTCTTCACTTGTATGCTTCTGTTTTATCTCCTTGTAATAAAAAAAAGGGTCCGGAGCATTATGGGCCCTTCAGATATGTAAAGTTACATTTTATTTGATATTATACATATATGTTTTTCAATGTTGACAGGCTCTTACTAGTTGTTTTGACTTAATTTATTGGTATTCCTTGTGTTTTAGAGCCTCCAGGGTTGTCTCGTACGGATGGCAAAAGGCCAGACGGTCTCACATTGGTTCCATGGCAGAAGGGTCGGTGCCTCTTGTGGGACGCCACGTGTGTCAGTACATTTGCACCGTCCCACCTTAGCCTCACGCTTAGGTCTGCTGGGTCAGCCGCTGAATACGCGGCAAAACTCAAGCACACTAAGTATAATGCCCTGGAACCAATGTACGAGTTTGTGCCGATTGCAGTGGAGACTGCGGGACCCTGGGGAATGGAGGCTAAAGCGTTCATTAAGGAACTTGGTCGTCGGCTTAGAGAGAGGGGCTGCGATCCACGCTCCGGGTCGTATCTGGTACAGGGGATTTCGTTGGCTATACAACGTGGAAACGCTGCTAGCGTGATGGGAACTTTTGGGCCCGATGCGATTCGGGGCGGTCCTTTAAAATGACTTTGTAATAATTATTATCATAAGGGATATTGACGAAGCCTGTTGCGGATAGCTTTATTGTTTGTGTGTAATGACGACGCCTGTTGCCGATTTATGGTTGTACCCATGACGAAGCCTACGTTGCGGATGTGAATTTGTCAACCCTGTATTACTTAATTCTAATGTTGTTTTGTGGAATTAATTTAATAAAATATATAGCTTTGATTTATTGGTGTATCAAACATATACTATCATTCTAGACCAGCAAAGAATTTATTAGTAAAAATAACTCTTATGCCTACTTACACAAAAATAAATAAATGATTCAGAATCTCCAGATAATATGGAAGTGGTGGCTTACTGATTCCACTGTTTGCCCATTTACCCAAGGAGTGATTTAAATAAACTTTCTTTACTTAAAATATTTTGTTGTTTCTTGTACTTGAGTTGCCAATTCACCAGCTTTCTTTTGGATTTTTTTGACCTGGATTATTTTTATGCAAACTTAATGTAATAAAAAGTTAGTGAATTATTTTGGTATTTATCTTGCAATAAAGCATATAATTTGCTAGTTTTTCATTGCATGTTATGTAAATTTCTCTTCAGAATGAATATATTATATCAGTGGGCAAAGCAGAATAATATGTTAGTTGATGCTGATATATTGATTTGTCATGTATTGTACTTGTTGAAGACATCAACAATCATAATATTTTGTACTATTTACATAGGTAAAAAAACACAAGATATACAGTGTGGGAAAAAATATGGGCTCTGAAGGGAAAGGCCCTTACAACTTTAAGTTAGCTCATTTCATCAACATTCTTTTATTTTTACAAAGAAACAAAACTGCATTCAGATTTTTTTAAATTCGCTTGTCTCGCCCGGGAATTGAACAGACTAAAATTTAAAAAAAATAATCACTCGCTATTTTATTGTAGGGTAAGACCTCCAGTGAATGAACACTTAAGCAATTATCCAAGTTTGAAAAATCATTTCTCAACATTCATTAGTAATTGGAACAATTAAATGCAATTTAATCAATTCTCATTTAATAAAGATGAAAGTAATTTCTACGATTTTTTAAAAATAAAGACAATCGCATAATACGCCGACAGTGTACATTTTGGATGACCTGATGGTAAGCGATTACCGCTGCCCATGGACACCCGCAACACCAGTGCTTCTTAGACATGTTTTATCAAAATCGGTTCACCCATTTCATTGCGTTGGGTTTTTTTTTATTATTATTATCTCTTCTTAAATTCGAGTTGGTTTGGTGTACTGATAATTTATTTTACAGAGAGCACTGCTCATTGTGAGACATTTTGATTATGATACAAGTTCTCACCATTTAGTATGATCAGTATCTAAAAACGTAGTCTACCACCCAAAAATAGGAATGTCGTTATCTGCCTCTTTATCGCTTGCATATCACTGGATAGAGAGGCAACTAGACGAACGAACGAAAGAAATTTGTCGCGGTACGCAGTAGTCTTTAACTCGGACATTATTACATTCAAATCATCCCAGGGCTTTTTTGCTTAAAATTATAAAATCACCACATGAAAATTATCTTCTGTATTAAATTTCGAAACTACACATAATAAGGTGCTGACCCCTATACTGAACATCTAATATTACGTCACTACTGCTATGACCAGCAAGATAACTAATTTAAACGGGAGGCGCTAGATGATGTTTTACGAAGGTGGTTCTGACGAACCGCTGTCTTAGTTTGTCTGATTGCAAGTAGATGGCGCGAGTTATAGTAATACGGTAATACTTGGTAATACTAAAGCGTTATTGTTTGTATGAGTAACCTAAATAATCAAACTCAGGGTTTGATTTTTTAGATTAGACTTATACCTACCTTTATACACACATGATGGCTCTAAACGCCGCTATGTTATGTGGCAACTAAATTGTCAAACATTATAATTAAACCGCATCCAGCGAAGAGCGACTCGAATTGTCGACTGCCAGCGTATTTCGGAACGGCTTGACTCCTTGGCGCTGCGTAGAGATGTGGCCTCGCTCTGCATTTTCTATCGCGTGTATAACGGGGAGTGCTCCGAGGAATTTTTCGCATTAATCCCTGCAGCTTCTTTTCGCCATCGCCCTCGCGACATTACCATCCTCACCACTTAGATGGTTGGCAGTCCTCAACTGTGCGTTTCTCTAGAAACTTCCTGCCTCGCACAGCTAAACTGTGGAATGAACTGTCGCCTGCGGTATTTCCGGACCGATATGACCTTCAAACCTTTAAGAAAAGGGCGTATTCCCATCTTATAGGCCGGCAACGCACTTACAACCCCTCTGGTGTTGCGGGTGTCCATGGGCGGCGGTAATCGCTTACCATCAGGTGATCCGTCTGCTCGTTTGCCTCCTATTTCATAAAAAAATATATATATTATAAATGGGTCACTCAATAATAATAATATATTTAATAAATCTGTCTCATGGAAGTTCAGTTTTTAAAATCACAATTAATTTATAAAACAAGTCAAAAAATACGAAAAGCGGCATCTGTGTGGTGGATACAAATGTTAAAATATCTCCGATTTATTAAGCTCTAGATCGTTATTGTTAAAATCGGGTTTGTCTCCATCGGAATTGTTATAATCGGAATTATGTGGTTCGGAATTTACAAATTTCGACTTTTTGGGTTTTCGGAAATATTAATCTTTGTGATTTTCATCATTCGTAATTACGACAGTCGGAATTTTAATGGGTCGAGCATTTAAAAATCGGAATGATAAAATTCGACATTCTAAAATTCGGAATAAAAACTTTCGGAATTATGTAGTGTACCCAAAAACGTCATGTCATGGTTGTAGGTGAACAAAAGATGGTCCATGACGAAATTCGTCAGTTTCTCACCTGGATCCAGACTTAAAATCTTCCACAAGAATTTCCTTTTCGATTTGGTAGGGTCATTCGAGTCACTATGTACCCTCTTTTATCAGGTAAATATTTGTAAAAAATTATATCTTTAATCAGACCGTTTTCATGACGTGCAATATTTTCATATTGCACACCGTGCGAAGAGTCAGACTGTTCCGAGCAGGATCCGATAGGTGATTTTAAGTTGCATATATCGCAAACAAATGTTTCACCTACGGCTTCTTTGTCTTGGTCACAAGCACAACTCATGTGAACCCACTTGTTGCAGGTGTCACATGCGACCCACATAGCTGTAGTCGTATGTTGTAGGGGCCCAATGCTGTTCCGTGGCCACAGTAAAAGCAGTTAATTATATCATGTGTGTCTTCAACCAGGGGCACAGATTGTACTGGTTGTGGGTGAGGTTGGTTGCTTACCGATAAAGGAATATAATAGAATAGAAGAAATTTATTCAAAGGCTTAGGTTTTTTTAGAAAGCGCCCAACAAAATGAGTTAGATAGCTATGTTTTCTCTTTTTCCAAATCTCGGTTTGGTTTTCATCTCTATTTATTTTAGTTAATCTGGATTTTGGAATTTTATGGATTATTTCTTTTGACTTTGATAGCGTCTGAGCTCTGAGTTTTCTTAACAATTGGGTGCATTTGAGATTAGTCTGTCCATTTAATATGTTGTGTTTCAGATGACCAAAATACGACTCTATGGGAGCGTTGCTAACTCTATTCACTTTTAACAAATTGGTCCACATTGGAATGAATGGCACGTATTTGTTTAATATTTTTTGCGATAATTCCGGGTCATAAAAGGGGTTTTGTGTGTGCCAATACCATCTGAAAACTCTGTCTTGCTTATGATATCCATAGCCCGTTTATAAAACGGACGTTTTTTGTACAAAGACGTTGTAATGAGTCAGGTTCTTGAGTAGAAGAGATAAATGAAATTTGAGCTTACACATGCAAAATACTTATTTAATGAATTTAGGATACCTATTTTAACAACCATAAGTTGGCGTGAATGAATTTAACGGGGGCGTAAGTAGAGACAACATAAAACATTTAATGCCTAAATACTAAATTTAGTTTAGTTAAAGTTTAGTTTAGAAAACCGAAAAAGTCACTTACACTGTTATTCTTTTATAGCCAAAATTCTTGATGCAACAAGAGAAAAGAAAACAAATAAAAATAAATTAAATTAAATAAAACTAAAAACAAAAAGAATGTCCACGCAGTGAGGATTGAACTCGGGATATCGGAGCCACTACACCATGAGCCCGCGGTGGCCAGTTGCGAATCTTGAGTTCGTGAGCGCCTATGGCGACAGCCCTCTCGATAATTAAAATATGACTCCCGTACTATGCTTTGCTACACAATCGATCACCATATGCGTAAGGGGCGTTCCTCAAAGGCTGCGAACAACATAATAGCAGTATGTGAATACAAGTTAGGTACACTTGAATTTAACGATTTGCATTCACATACTATATCTAACAATTTCATATAAAAACACTTACCCCCTGTCTTGCTAACGTTTATGCACTTATTTCAACAATGAGTGAATACGATTTCAATCAGTTTATTACCAAATTGCACCAAAAACTGAGTTATTTCGTTATAATTCTATCCGCGGACACAGTGACATTCACTTGCCGGACCGGATCTTTTCTCTCGCCACCCTCATTTTCTAAAATGTCAACCTGACGTAAATCAATGCCAAATGTAAGCGATTTCTGAGACCCATAACGACATCTATCCCAAGATTGAGTAACCAACCATTACAATATCCTCCCTCCTCGGGAGAATCCGACCCGGATTCATGCCATACGCTTCAGGTCAGATGAGTGCCATTTTCCCAGGTCCTTGCCTCTCAAACTTACCAATCTGTATACGTCCGTTGATAACCTCTGAGCTATTATGGCCTTATCAAATTTAGGCGACAGTTTTGCCATTATATCTTTTGCAGCGTTGGAGAGAAGTTTCTTGCGATACCACACCATGTCACCTTCTGTGTATTCACAGGTACGACGCCGTTTGTTATAGTGAGTGGAATTAACTTCATATGCTTTCCTGAGTCGTTCTCTAACATCCCTGTAAATCTCGTCCCTTGCTTTGACATATGCCTCATAACCCTGTCTATTGCATTGCAGCGGGGCCTTCTCTTGGAAATGTCTACATTTATCCCGCTGCACCGAGGTTTCCCGCCCAAAGAATAAGTACGAAGGCGTTCTTCCTGTAACCTCGTGAACTGCAGTTCTCATGGCATGTCCTATCTGGTGGATGTACCTATCCCATTCTTTATGATTATCCTTTACATAACAGGCTATAGCCGTACCAATAACCTTGTTAACCCTTTCAGTGGGATTTGCTTGTGGGTGGTAATAGGGTGTATACCACAAGTCTATATTGTAGTTTTCGGACATTTCTTTAAACTGGTTCGAAACAAATTGTTTACCATTATCACATATAATGACATCTGGTGGACCGTAGAGTAATATTACCTGTTCTTCCAAGATTCTTACGATATTGGATGCTTTACCATTGCGTAAAGGAAACAACAAAGAAAACTTGCTAAACCAGCATGATACCACTAATAACATTGTGTTTCCTTGTTTAGAACGTGGAAACGGACCCATCAAGTCCATGGAAACAATTTGAAATGGACCCGTTACCTCCCTTTGACGTCCCATCATGCCACATGGTGACAACTGTGAAGATTTGTGACTGGCGCAGACCTCACATTTCCTGACATAATTCTTCACATCTCCAATAAGTGAGGGCCAGTAATACTGCTGCCTCACTCTATTAATCGTTTTCTTGGCCCCAAAATGTCCAGCTAATGGATCATCATGACACTCTTTCAAAACCTGATCGCGGAGTGTTTCGGGAACTACCAACTTCCAACTGTACCTCTCATCGGGGAACTGTTTTAATTTTAAATATTTCCACAGACGATCCTGGCTAAGCTGCCAATCCTCTGAATGTTGTCCGCTGAGGACCTTCTCCTCCTGCGACGTATACCAAACATCTTTATTCTCTGGCCTAATTTCTAACAAGGCTAAATCCTCTGTATCCAATGCCCTGGACAGTGCGTCTGGCACAATGTTTTGCTTTCCCTTTCGAAAAACGACTTCATAATCGAACTGCTGCAGACGCATGGCCCATCTTGCCAACCTTCCGTGAGGATCTTTGTTTTTATGGAGCCACTGTAACGCACTGTGATCTGAAATCACCTTAAAATGACTGCCCTCTATATATGGCCTAAACTGTTCTACAGCATGAAGTACACTTAGTAATTCTCTCTCCGATGCTGAGTATTTACTCTCACGATCCGTGAGTTTGCGACTAGTATAGGCGATGGGCCGTTCAACCCCTTCAACGGTTTGAAACAATACCGCTCCCGTGCCCATACTTGAAGCGTCACATTGCACAGAAAATTCTCGACTGAAGTCCGGAACACTTAAAACTGGCGTGGATGTTAACGCCGTTTTTAAACTGGTGAAGGCTATCTCTGCCTCATCATTCCAAATAATGCGTTTGCCTTTCTTTCCCCCTTTAGTAAGTTCATGTAATGGCGCGGCCACCATTGCAAAGTTTTCAACAAAACGCCTGTACCAACTTGCCATGCCTATGAATCGTTTCAGTTCTGTGAATGTTGATGGTCGTGGATAGTTCAGTATAGCGTCCACTTTCTCTGGATCTGTTCTTAATCCTTCCTTATCCACAAGATAACCCAGATACTTCAAAGAGGGTCGTGCAAATTGGCACTTTTCCGTGTTCACAGTTAACCCGGCCATCTTCAACTGATTAATTACCCATCTTAGCGACGCCAAATGCTCCTCAAAAGTGCTACTAGTGATCACAATATCATCCAGGTAAGTGAATATTTTCCCTTCATGTTCTGGTGGAAATAACCTGTCCATGAGACGCTGCTGAGTTTGTGACGCATTGCACAAACCAAACGGCATTACCTTAAACTGGTATAGGCCTTTTCCAGCCAGACCAAACGCAGTTTTTTCTTTACTTATATCATCTAAAGGGATCTGCCAGAACGCAGAACGCAGATCAATAGTAGACAAGTAACGTGCATTTCTTAAACTATCTAGAATAACGGAAATCCTAGGTATGGGATACGAATCCTTCTTAGTAACTTTATTCAGTTGCCTACTGTCTAGACACAAGCGGTTTTGACCCGAAGGTTTTTTAACTAGCAGTACCGGAGAACGCCAAGAACTGTTAGAGGGTTCGATGATGTCATTAGCTATCATATCATCTATTTCATCTTCTAGTTGCTTCATAATGGGAGGAGCAAAAGGGTACTGGCGTTGGCATACAGGCAAGCTACTTTCCGTCTCAATATGGTGTCTAATTAAATTTGTCCTGCCAATACCCGTACTGAGCTGCTCACGCATTTCTTGGATAACTGATTCTAAGGACGTTCTCTGTTCTGCGGTCAGCTCGTCCCGAGAAATGACTGGTCGATCTGCCTCAATCTCACATACTTCTTCAAAATCTTCACGGCTTAATATGTCCGGATGATCGCCAGTTACACTGATACCCAACCCAAACTGCTTAAAGAAGTTCATGCCCATGATTACTTCATGACTCAGCTGATCCATTATATGAAACTTAACTACTCTATACTTACCTAAAAATTCGATTGGCAAGTAAGTAACAAGTTCAACGGCATGACGTGTCCCATCTGCCGTAGAGAAATTTTTCTGCAAAATAGACTGCGCCTGCACTCCAAGAGTAGACAATTTCCTATTATAAAAATCCGGTCTTACAAATGAAGATTGCGCACCACAATCTAAAAGTCCCGAAAATGACTTTCCCAATACCTTGAAGAAACCGTAATAACGATTGTCATTGGGCTTTGTATCAATCATGTTAATCTCCCCCGATACAAAAAACGAATTGATACGCTTGAGCCAATTCTGCCATTCACTACCAGTACGATCTATTTCGGAAGTCCAACGGCAGGTTTGCCTTCCGAATTGGCGTTTCCCGAACAAGGGCATTTCTTGACCGTAGATCCGAATTTACCGCATTTGTAACAAAATAACCTTTGTTTCTCAGCTGGACATTCCCTAAACCCATGTCCAGTATTCCGACAGTTCCAGCATTTCATAGTTCCTGAGGTACGACCGACCTGCACAGCGTTGCGTGCAATCGCATTTATCTCCCTTCCACGAAATGCCAAATCGGGTTCTACCAAACCTCGGCTCTGACTGGGCTCTTGAAAGTTTTCGCAATTCACCCTAGTATGTTCCACAATCCTTAAGACTTCTAATAGCTCAGAAACTGTGGCAAAACGATCTCTGCAAACTGCACGTTGAAACTCTGGCTGAATATTTTTCAGCAAAATCGATAACTTTTGACGATCAGACAATTTGGTAGGCAAGCGATTAAACATATTCTGCATCACAGATATGTAAATCAAAATATTTTCATGCTTGCTCTGCGTGCGTTGTCTTATTTCGTCCAAAAGCTCTTCCTCATAATATGGCCTCTGAAAAGTACTTAACAAGAGTTCCACCAGCTCATCCCAATTTGATACCTGGCCCCTATTAGCTCGAAACCAAATAAGGGCGTCGTCTTCAAATAAATCAATTGCATAGCGAAACAAATCACTGTCTGTAGCGTTGCGTGCGTCCTTCAACTCCTGAACACGTTCTAAAAAGGCGTTAACACTCCCCGTGCCCTTGCCATTAAACTTTACACCCCAATCTTTGAGGGGTATCAGTTTCCTCTTGGTGGTTTCTATATTGAGAGTTGAAGTCCGCTGCAGTTGAGCACGCCGCCCCTCACAGCCACTGAATGGTAGATGCTGAACGGACCTTACATCATTCTGCCTATCGCTGGAGTCTACCATGGCCGGCAAGCCAGAGACTGACCCTGTCGCTGATCCACCCTCGCCCGGTACGCTTTCCTTTTCCAATTCCTCAATAATCTTTATAGCCTCCGCCCCTAAGGACCTTTGCAGGATCTCCTTGTCCTTTTCAGAGATTTTCTCATCTCCCTCATCATCCACATTCTCTGTTTCCAACGAAGTAAAAGCGTCCTGAATATCCTTCAAAATGGCTAAATGTCTTTCTGTATGCTCTTGTTCTGTGGGAATGATCATCTTAACGCGACCTAACAAATGAGAGAGGCGAGTGAAAACACGGCGAAAACTTAACCGATCAAAACCACCCGCAATTTCGCTGAGGGCCGGCAAAAGTGCTTTGAATTTGGACTCACAAATCGTTATTTCTGACAAGGGATTGTCGACGCAAAACTGAGGAACCTTAAGCGCAATTGAGGACTCGCCCCTTGATTCCCGCTTGAATATTTCCCTAAGTATCTTCCGCATAGGTTCTACGGTCTGTATGTCACATATCCCTCTACACGCGAGTTCAAACATCAACTCATCCTTCACAAGATAATTAACCTCCATTATTAGTGATCAAAGCAACCAAAACTTAACAAAATACAAAAGTTCAAAAACACAGTCTTATGTCGTAAAGCTTATCTACTAAAACCAACAGGGTTAAACAGTACAAGTACAAGCTCAACTCTCAATTTACCGTACCCTATGGGCGCCAATGTAATGAGTCAGGTTCTTGAGTAGAAGAGATAAATGAAATTTGAGCTTACACATGCAAAATACTTATTTAATGAATTTAGGATACCTATTTTAACAACCATAAGTTGGCGTGAATGAATTTAACGGGGGCGTAAGTAGAGACAACATAAAACATTTAATGCCTAAATACTAAATTTAGTTTAGTTAAAGTTTAGTTTAGAAAACCGAAAAAGTCACTTACACTGTTATTCTTTTATAGCCAAAATTCTTGATGCAACAAGAGAAAAGAAAACAAATAAAAATAAATTAAATTAAATAAAACTAAAAACAAAAAGAATGTCCACGCAGTGAGGATTGAACTCGGGATATCGGAGCCACTACACCATGAGCCCGCGGTGGCCAGTTGCGAATCTTGAGTTCGTGAGCGCCTATGGCGACAGCCCTCTCGATAATTAAAATATGACTCCCGTACTATGCTTTGCTACACAATCGATCACCATATGCGTAAGGGGCGTTCCTCAAAGGCTGCGAACAACATAATAGCAGTATGTGAATACAAGTTAGGTACACTTGAATTTAACGATTTGCATTCACATACTATATCTAACAATTTCATATAAAAACACTTACCCCCTGTCTTGCTAACGTTTATGCACTTATTTCAACAATGAGTGAATACGATTTCAATCAGTTTATTACCAAATTGCACCAAAAACTGAGTTATTTCGTTATAATTCTATCCGCGGACACAGTGACATTCACTTGCCGGACCGGATCTTTTCTCTCGCCACCCTCATTTTCTAAAATGTCAACCTGACGTAAATCAATGCCAAATGTAAGCGATTTCTGAGACCCATAACGACATCTATCCCAAGATTGAGTAACCAACCATTACAACGTCTTATTTACACCCGCGTTAAAAATTGAAAAAAAAAAAATATATATTTTTTATTGACAAAAGCAAGTACAAAAAAGATTTTGAAGTCCCTGACTTCTGAGCTAGGTAAAAACCTGTGTTACAGAAGTCAGTGTCCTCTCCCAGACAATGGAAACAGTATAGAAAACAGGAAATAATATATTGAAGTAACCGTTGTTCGAAAGAGTTTGTCAGCGACGACTGGATAACAATAGCCCAAGATAGGGAAATGTGGAGTAAAATGGAGGAGGCCTTTACTCGTCAAGAGGTCCTTAATAATAAAAATAATTAAAAATATTGTATAAAATCGCTACCGACTTAAACATGCATGTTAAATAATTTGATAATATTTAATTTAATTTATTAATGTATTACAATTATTATATTTTGAATTTAATAATGGAATATAAATATGTGTATAATTATTAAGGAATTAAATGGCTTAAATAAAATAAATAAAAACCGTTGTATTGAGAAGGGATTCTGCTGTTTGCTACTCTGATCCACATAGCAGAATTATATCCTCCTGCGCCTTTGTTGTGTCTGGGGAAACATATCGGCTTTGCAGAAGAATAAAGATATTCTGTACAAAATTGCCGATCTGCTCCATGGAAGTAGCCATTGACAGATTCGCTATAACTGCTCGACTTGATTCATCGCCCTTGAGGAGGATTTCTCTTGATTTTACATGCCAGCCCAAATCTGTCAGAAAACATTTTGCCAGCGCCACGTTCGTCCAGAACGAATTTCTTCTGGTGAATGATCAGGAATTCGTCCAGGTAAGCCAAGACCCGGAGGCCTTTTTCCGAAGTTGTTGTGCGACCCAGTTGGTAATTTTCGCAAATGATGCAGGCACACTGGCCAGCCTGAACAGGTCATTTCGTAGGTCATTCCCCGGTTAAATAGAGACAGGTTTCGATGGTGGTTTTCGCAGATTGGAATGTGGACGTATGCATGTGTGATGTCTAGTTTCATCACGTAGTCGTACCTTCGTATGTGTCGTGGAATTTGATGGTGATCGAAATTTGGGTTTGACACATAATCGCCCAGACGCGCCTTGGGGTAGGGTTTTCGCGAGTGGTCCCTGGTCTCTCTTGGTTTATCGCAGGCTTTATAGAATATGGTTTTGTTCGTTTCGGAGAGAAGAACTTGTGGACTATACCTTATTCCTTGACGTTCTCGGTGAAAGTCTTCTTTTCAAAGAGTTATCCAAAGGAGTGATGTGAAAGCCATATTCATTTATTTTGTAAAGCCGATTTACATGTCAAATGAAATTTAATTTGAAATGAAATTTATTATGTCGAGAATGGGTTACATATTAAGCTTAAATTGCTACTAAGTAGTCTCACCAAAATCTACCTTTTGAGGCGTACAGTAACTTTAAGGACGACACACAGAATCACATTATATAATATTTTTATTTTTTATACTACGTCGGTGGCAAACAAGCATACGGCCCGCCTGATGTTAAGCAGTCTCCGTAGCCTATGTACGTCTGCAACTCCAAAGGAGTTACATGCAACATGGAGGAATATTGATTTAAAATAATTATAACTAACTTAAACAAATATAAATAATAATAAAATGAAAGTTAAATTAACATGTCATACAATTTACATTTTGAAATCATTAATATAGAAAGGAAACGCACGGATCATGAGCCACGACTGACATAATCTTTATTAGAACGTCTGAATTTAAATACTTATTTCAAATAGCAAACTACTACAGACCATAGAGTATAAAATACATGAAACCTTTTTGGTATTAAGCACAACACCCCCACTAATACCAAATACTATAAAATCTATAAATACCCTTTTGACCAACAAGTCTAAATAAACATGTAACACAAACCTAACTTTTTAATTAAATAAATATGTTTATTGCCAGATAAACTCTTGATCAGAATGTCTGCTGGCATCTTTGTCGTTTCTAAATATTTAAGATTAAGAATATTCTAAGTTAACCAACAAGTTAGGTATGTGCAATTTTTATATTGTATGACAATTTCACTACGACATAATGTGGGTGAGATTGAGTTTTTACAAAATACAGACTACTAAATTGTGAGAGAATGTTAACAAAAAATACTGTTTTTCAACCAATGGTATAATTTCATAAATACAAAATTTGTACCCCATTGGCTGAATAACTACATAACCTGGCTTTTTTATTTACTACGTTATTTTAAGATCTGAATAAATATTATAGGACATTCTTACACAGATTGACTAAGTCCCACGGTAAGCCCAAGGAGGCTTGTGTTTATGTTCCGTCGCCGGGTTTAATTCATTTTCTTGACCAAGCACTTATAAGCATTCCTCAACTGAAAATGTATGAAAATAATGAATGGTAAAATGACAATTTTTGGGTTTGTTTTAAACCCCAACGTGTGATAAGTTTGACCGCTATGTATGTGTGTCTGGGCTGCATCGCCTGCGTCCCAGCATACGCTTAGCCTAAATCTAGTTTCTTCATATTGTTTACACAATGAATCTGAAACTACAAACGCGTTACTATTACAATACTATTGGCACGCTAATTGAGGAATGAACTCGCTCGTTGCGTAGGCAAACGCATGCTTGACTCACCAAAAAAATCGTGTTAAGTAATATCCAATAACGCATCATTTATGTGTGCAATATTTCAACATTTTGCGTCTTTCGCCGTCTTTGAAATATCTATTTTATCTACAGAGACAGCCGTCCCTGTCACACCTAAACAGGATTTACATGATGAATGAACACTCGAGAACACTTCAGTACTCAAAACGTCGTGTTTAAATATTGTACGAGACAATTCTTAGTGATTAATCAGTGTTTGCTTTGAGCTTTAAGCGCAGCGGAGTTTATGTCTCTCAAAATTTGGGAGGCTTCTAATATTAAGGCTGTAAATATCCTTGACCAATGTTATCGGGTCAAAATTAGCTTTGACTTCACAAGGGGCCACGTGCAGAAGACCTCTTATCTGTAAATTCCACTGATTCGCATTCGCTCGAAGTTTCAATCAATCAATCACTTTATTTGCAATAAAACATACTTAAATGCATGCAAATACAATTATATGGTACACAGTAAAATATTTTTTTTTTTATATTTTTTAGATTTTGATAAGAAAAAATACTAATGTATTGGAGTTCAGAAACAAGGTTTACACCTTTTCTATAACACATTTACAACGACCTTTGTGGAAAGGACCTTTATGGATAGAAAACGCTGATCGAAATCGAAATAATGTATGGACATTATTTCAATTTCGATTGGCGTTTTCTACCAACGATTGTCATCTTGGTTAGGCCCTAAGGTGCGTGTATATGTGTGTGTGTGTGTGTGGGTTTTTCAAAGTATTGTACAGTCGGCTTCAAACTTGGCTGTCACCAACTATACTTTGAAAGTCAGTTGATTAAGTTTAAATACGTACCTAACTAGGAAGCAAAACGCTGCTGATAATCCTAGCTAATTGAACTTTAACAGAGTCCTAACGAACCCCCGAAACTCTCCTCATCAGTGGAAGGATTTTCTAATATCTACAAAGGCAATATCTTGATTTCACCATTGTGATTTCGGCATTTCGCCTTTCAATCAACGCCTTCATATAATCCACTTTTTGTCTTGCAAATGCGAACATTTCATGTAAAATAAATTATTTTAATATTTCGCTTTGACTTCTAACGTTCAATGTACGTCAGGAAATTAAATTAATTTCAAAAATTATTGCTTGTCGTACGATTCCTTTTTTATATATATTGTATTACGGCAAAAATAATTCAATAAAGTTATGCATAGGCTTTTATGGTTATCATCTTTTAAATTGAGTCCCAATATTTTAGCAACGCAGACGGCAATACAAATGAAAGTTTATAGTCTAGCCGCAAGGCGTAGGAAAGACGTTTATTATGTCACATGTGATTATTAAAGTTAATCGAATTGCATCTTTTTACCAATTCGTCACCGACTACCCCGTATATTTATTTATTCAATGAAACGATGTCTTGATATCTTCAAGAGGAATATATTGTTAACTGTTATGTTTTACCTGAGTTTTTAAATCCATGAAATAAAACTATGAAAACGGATTATATCGCGTATATTGAATTTATAATACATCCCGACGTTTCGAACTCTTTACAGCGTTCGTGGTCAACGGGTGACTGAGGAAAAATTACAAAGTGCAAAAAATACCCACATACTAAAATAATGAACAATCATAGACTACAAACTTTAAGGCTGGTTGTACATGCAAAATCGGTTCATAAGGCTAGTTATACACTATAATTATTTTTCAAGTAAAGATATATATATATACGCGATAAAAACTATGCCGGCTCCAACCCTACACCACGGACCCGAGAAGATTTAATTCCCTCCTAAATTGTAGGAGGGTATCCCAATATGGGACCGGCAACAAACTCGGCGGGACACATCTTTTCAAAACATCAGAATGTCCAGCATCATCCAACACTAAGGTCTCACAGTCTATGTCTCGCTTGCTCCTTTATCAGGTGGACTACAGGATCCCAAGCTGGTGGTAGAGAAAAAAAAAAAAATCCACTTAATTATTAAGTCTTAATATGTTGGCTTGACTGCACAGCAGGCTTGCGACAGTATAATTTATAAAGCTAGGAATATTATAGATCGTAACTGTTTTCTACGGATTTTACCACATCCTCACCGCAGTGTTATATCTGGATTTTAAAGAGGAATAAACCAATTTGTTACTGCGGTGCGGGGGGAGCGTCAAGGTGATACCATTTTACTTGGCAAATTTAATTACATCTACGTTTATCAATTATTATCGATATCGTATAAATACGTTTTATCAATTATTTATGAATAAGTGAAATACGCAGCAGACCAAATTCCAATAGTCCACAGGTTTTGAAAGAAAATGTACATTTTCTCCTGTGGTATCAATTTTTGAGAATGTTTTATGTGTTTAATAGGTGACATCAGTTACATTGAAGTTATAATTATAAAGCTTTGTAATTACTACAAACAAAAATTGTCTGGTAAGTTGGTATTGTAAGGGTGGTATTGTAAAAGAAAATCAGCATTCTGATTGTTCATTTAGCCATATACACATCAGATTAGATAGGTACCTAATATAGGAATAAATATCGTAGGAGATTTAAATACACAAATTGACTTTACAGTAAGCTCAAGTATTAGGCTTGTGTTATAGATACTTAGACAACTATACATATGTATATAATATACTAATATTTAAATATATAGGAAACACCCATGACTCAGGAGGGACGTATGGACGTACTTATCGGGATTCGAACCCGCGGCCCTTCCGGTCTAAACAATCTAAACATCTGTTTCTCCCTGACAGTTTTCAATTTGGGAAAAAATCTGTCACTTTTTTTGTTGAAGCTCAATGCTGAAGAGAAAATAGGCTGTGACAGACGGACAGACAGACAGACAGACGCACGAGTGATCCTATAAGGGTTCCGTTTTTTCCTTTTGAGGTACGGGAACCCTAAAAATACATTGTTAAAAATTGTGTAATGTACGAAACCCTTGGAACGCGAGTCCGACTCGCACTTGGCCGTTTTTTGTTATTCCCAGGAGCCACTAGTTTGAAACATCTGTTAATTAACAAAACTTCGGTAAATTGTAGGAACGTGATTTCCTAATTTTGCACATTTCTTTGACAGTTACTAAAACTATAACTTCAAGTCACGGGGACGAGCGCATGGACAGACTATATTTAGGGGGAGTGAGCAAAGTTTTCGAAGTTTCCAGAATACTGCACAGGGCCGAAATGGCCACTTTTAATTTCTTATATACTTAGGTTGGTGTTTTTCGTCAATTAATCGTGCCACTATTTAATGAGTTCCAAGCGTGATTCCATAACTTGGATAAAAGGTCTTTATATCTCCATTATTTTATATTCACAAGCCTTCAACGGGTTCTACACTTAAAACTAGCATTTTGTACACATATTAATAGTACATTGTGTAACGTGGGGGGTAAGTAAAATATTGTACGAGAGTCTATATATTCACGACAGCCGCAGGCTGGAGTGAATTAAAGACTCGAGTAACAATATTCTTACCCCGGAGTTACACACAATTAAAAATTGTTTAAAAATATTTGAAACGGCTGTTAAATTAAATATTTTAAAGCATCAACAATGTTTCTGTAACAAAAACATAATTGAGATAATCTGCTTAAACAATAGGTACTTATTTACGCACTTGATGTACCCAGCCAACTCAACTACTTCTTAAAATGTTGATAGAGTCAAAGAATTCAGTCAATTTACCTCTGTATTCTTCAAAACGTCATACTTATTTGTCGAACGTGGAAGTTGTTTCTTTCGACATAGCCATCACAAAGTAGGTTATGAATGAATGAATGAAAATCTTTATTTGCAGGCAACTATTGGCCCATAGAAAAATACCTTGAAATTAGCTTAGACAGTATGTTGTTTAATATCAACTCAGCGACATCTAGAGCTACAGCTTTAGCGTATGAAACACTCCAAACATTTGACAAACAACCCTCTCTCTGTGCCTCGTCGGGCTCGTTGTGTTTTAGTTATTTCCCTTATCTGTTTTTAATCTTGTCACTCTTCTGGGAAAGGGTTTCATCATGTAATTTATAAAAGCAAAGGCTTATCTGATTAAGAAATGTGGAAGCAGTATAGCATTAGTAAACATTTTGGTGGCCAGATGCCAAACGTATTTGATGGAATGATTCGATTTTTTGATTTCCAAACGATGATTTTATTTACTTGATACAAAACACAAGTGGATAAGAGACCGCTAATTATTTAAACGAAGACCCAACAAATAATGAAGAAGGGGTCTTGCGATCAAGCTGTCTGACATGATTTTTTCTGAAAAATCAGCCGCTTCATATGGAACAGTCAGTGACGACAACCTTGCATTCTGGTAGTACTTCTGCAGATGAAGTAGCGAGGACCAAGAAATTTAACGGAAAGAATGCTCTCTGAGCATTCCGGGATCCTGCTATCAAAAGGAAAATCCATGGCTGTATCCATCTGGAAAGCCATTCCAAAGACATTATTGTACACCAACCACATGCATTTGCCTGAAAAATCTGCCGCTCCATATGGAACAGTCAGTGACGACAACCTTGCATTCTGGTAGTACTTCTGCAGATGACGTAGCGAGGACCAAGAAATTTTATGGAAAGAATGCTCTCTGAGCATTCCGGGATCCTGCTGTCAAAAGGCAATCAGCAAGAGGACTCAATGCAGGTGCTATTTCCTCCGTCCGCTTACTTTCCATGGCTGCCATGAGGCTCGTGAGAATATGGGACGTGTCCCTGTGAACTGCTTCCATCCATTTTGCTCGGTACGGCCTGGTTGATTTGTGAGCAGCCAAAGTTGCTGTAAAGCTGGCCATATACACACAGGTAAAACGTAGCGTGTGTGGCATTCGACTGCGCAGTTTTTTAACTAGCTTTACCTGTGCAGTTGAACTGTACAGGTAAAACTGCGCAGGCGTACCCTAGTGTGTATGGCTAGCTTTAGGGGTCCTAAGCTCTGTGCTATTGAAGACCTCTTCTCTGGCTTATATGTGGCACCCTTCAGCACGATGTGATGTGCAGGGGTCAGCCCATATTGTGACACATCCGTGTAATCAGTTGTGTTGCCTCTTTTCCCAACAGGAATCTTTGACACACCTAGTCGAGTACTTTTGTTGAGGCAGCTTGATTGTTTAGTGGTTTTTCCCTCACCTCTAAAGGTTCCTGCCAGGACAGACCTTGTTTTCCACTCTTTCATGTTGGTTATTTGACTCAGCACACCTAAATCTTCGTTGTGGGTTCCGAATATTGCGTGGTAGACCACTTGACCTGCGGACACATCCATGGCTGTATCCTTCTGGAAAGCCATTCCAAAGACATTCTTGTACACCAACCACATGCCTTTGCCTGAAAAATTACGACAACCTTGTGTTCTGGTCCTTCTGCAGATGAAGTAGCGAGGACCAAGAAATTTAATGGAAAGAATGCTGTCTGAACATTCCGGGATCCTGCTATCAAAAGGCAATCAGCCTGAGCACTCAATGCAGGTGCTATTCGCTCCGTTCGCTTACCTGCCATGGCTGCCATGCTCATGATATTGGGAATATGGTACGCGTCCCTGTGAACTACTTCCATCCATTTGGCTTGGTTGATTTGTGAGCAGTCAAAATTGCTGTGGGTCCTAAGCTCTGTGCTATTGCAGACCTCTTCTCTGGCTTATATGTGGCACCCTTCAGCAAGATGTGATGTGCAGGGGTCAGCCCATATTGTGACACATCTATGTAATCAGTTGTGTTGCCTCTTTTCCCAACAGGAATCTTTGACACACCTAGTCGAATTTCGTCGTACCTCATTATTATTTACAACGACGGGACTTAATCGCGTAAAATAAGTATTAAATTTACCTCCGACGTTTCGAGGACGGCGTTGTCCCCGTGGTCTCGGAGAAGACTGGCTAAAGTTGACATCAACATCTTCTAGGCGCGCGAGTTTTTCGAAATACCCGCACTTGGTCTTGTTTATTAACTTGAACGTTTTGCGCACTAGGGATGTTACCGGGTCGACACACAACACTCACAATATTAGATTTTTCAACTTTCTGTAAGGTGATTTGAGTCAATTATTAATAATTCGAGGGTAATATTAATATCGGTTAGAAATTAGCTGTCAGTTTTGACAGGTTGGTGTTGGCGGGAAGGGAGAGCATGGCGGGCATTCTGGTTTTAACCACCGGATGGTTCGGATGCTTCGGACAAGCGAACGGTGTTCAACTAAAGTTATTATAGTGAATATTTGTAGTACCTACCGTGTAAAAGTGATCAAATAAACTATATATTCTATCATATTGTGGAGTTTTACTACAGATCAGACGTGGTAAGTACATGCCCACACATTTTGTCAGTGTCGTTATTTAAGTATGTGCTGCGTGTGTGTATGTGTATAGTATCCAAGGATATTTGTTTCATCTACGAATGTAATGGTAAGATGCGCGTACAAAGATAACGCTTGGTATTTTTTTTATAATTTGACTCGCTTAAAATGACATTATTTTGACTGTACTTTCCTACTTTGACGAGGCATTATTTTTACTAATTGTAAAATTTTGAAATAATAAAATTAACGGTTCTTTTAATGAATTAAATAGTCGTCATTGCTGTGCACTTTGTTTGTGCAGTCTTAATGATATACTTTTTAAATAATTAGTCAACGGTTTCTGTTTTTTTTCTAACAAATAAATGTGACACTTTCAACTAAAAGGTACCACATTGTCGGTTGTCGATAATGCTGATTTCAAATTGAAGCTTTATGGAAATAGTGTCTTATTGACTACCGACAATAAATACCCTTTTGGTTGAAAACGGCGCAAATTAAGGTATTTTACACATCTTTACTTATAAATCATACACCTTAGCAAGTTAAAGGTTCAAATTGTTTGCAAGGTTGAAAGGTTAAAAGGTTGACAGGTTAAAAGGTTGAAAGGTTAAAAGGTTAAAAGGATAAAGGTTAAAATGTTTAAAGGTTAAAAGGTTAAAAGTTTCAAAAGGTTAAAAGGCCTAAGCGCAAGTTTAGGCTTAAGTGTTAATAGCAAATTGTTACTTGTATAAGTGGAATAAATGCCGAATAACAAATAAACATGTTTTAATAAAGTATGTGAAATTGAGACATGTTATTGCTTACGAGTTTCAGAAATGAGTGACAAAGAGCCAGCCCGCAGCAGGCGCTTGCCAACGCCTAGCGCTCGTCGCGAAAGCGGAATGAGAGAGGACAATCACGCCAGCCGGAAAAGCCGAACTCCTGAAAGACGAGGGGATTCTCGCGGAAGTCGCACGCGTAACCGAAGCCGCAGTCCAGATCGGAGAGACAATCGAGGTAGTCGACGCAGCCGAAGTTATACCAGACGCAGCGGTTCTAATGTAAGTCGCACTCGTCATAGGAGTCGCAGTCCTGGTAGACGCAGCAGAAGTCGCCCGGGAACAGAGGAGGGCCTGCAACGAAAATGTGAAAAGCTGGAACATCTGATGGCAGAGCTTCTCTCAGAGCAGCAGAGATTGCGTGGCACTACTAGTAAGGTTTCCGTCGTGACAAGGCCAAGCTACACAGGACACGGTGGACGATCTTCGAAGCCACGGTCAGGGGAGAAGCGTACACGTCATCATGAAGAGAAACGAAGTCGAACGGGTGTTAAAAGGTCAGCTAGCCCTGGTTTTTCTGCTAAAGATGTAGCTAGTATTTTAAACTCTATTAAAAAAACAAAACTACAGTCGTCTCAGCCGCAGCATGGCACATTCGAATATAACAGCGGCAAATTAAACCATAAAAATATTCTGCCAGAGTTTGACCCGTCTGTGAAGACGCAAACTATAGACACCTGGCTTAAGAAGGTCAATGAATGTGCCACCGTCTACGGCTGGGACGACAAAACGATAGTACATTTTGCTGTGCAAAAGCTTCAGGGATTGGCCAAAACCTGGTACGATAGCTTGCAAACCATTTTGTTCACTTGGGCAGAGTGGCAGGATAAGCTTAGAGAGGCATTTCCGTATGAACAAAATTATGGTCAATCCCTCGAAGATATGCTCAGGCGTAAAAGTAAGTTCAATGAACCTATCGAAGTTTACTATTACGAGAAGATTGCTCTCTTGAATCGATGTGGCATTGAAGGTAAACATGCGGTAGACTGCATAATACACGGATTAAATGATAGAACTATGAGATCTGCAGCCAATGCAATTCGATGCTCACAACCCGATCAATTGCTACAGTTTCTACTTACAAATAAAGACATTTCACAGAGTTTTGAGCGTCCTCAATTTAAGAATGGATTGGTTGCAGATGCCAAGTCCAGTAATAGTAATGCAGATCATAACAATGGTGACAAATTTAAAATCAATAATCTAATCACTTGTTACAATTGTAGAGAGAAGGGTCATCCTTACTCGAGATGCCCTAAACCCTTATCTAAATGTGCAAATTGTAATAGGTTTGGTCATGCGGCTGACAACTGTCGAACTAAGCTAGGCAGTACTGAATCTAAAGATGATGATACAGATGTGCATTAATTCAGTTTGATCAAGCACAAAACTTATGCCATTATATATTGGTCCTTATAGAGTAGTTACAGTTTTAGGTCATGATCGCTATAAAGTGGCTGCTATTCCGGGGTTAACTGGTAGTAGACACAAGCGATCTACAGTTGTTGCGTCAGACCGCATAATGCCTTGGGTGCATATAGCTGCCCTTGAAGTTCAGGATAGCGGTTCTCATGATGAGTATAAGTTGCTCCATGTCAGATGGTGATAATGATGCATAAACACATTGTACTTATCGCAGTTATCAAACACGGCTTTTGAATATGTCGATTTTGCTGTTATTATAAGTATATTATGGTTGTGGTTGGTTCCAAGTTTACGGTTGTAAAAGTTTCTACGGATAAATGTTTAATAAAATCGGTTAATGATTGATTGTGGATAATGTTATGTTGAACTAGTTGTTGTGATATCTATTTTTGCTAATATGGATTGGCTAGCAAAATAAGATTTGATAATATACGTTCTCGTGGGAATCGATGGGTTCACGAGATCTGTTTTGGTTGTTTGGAATGAAATACATTTTACTAGAACGGATGGGATTTTTAGTAAAATGATCTTTCTTAAAATGATTGTGCCTCGTGAGAATAGATGGGTTCACGAGGTTGTGAAATTGATTTCGCTAAAAGAGAGAAAAAGGGAAAATTGAAAAGTTGATAAGCGAAAAACAAAAGAGAGAAAGAGAGAAATATAGAATACAGTTGACAGTATAGGAGGCTGATTGATTCCTATTTGATTGTTTTGTTGATTATGTTGGTTGGATTTGATAAACTAATGTTAAGCATTTGTAATAATAGTATTGTTGTAATATTGACGTTCGTAATCATGACTTTAATTTAAATATTTTGTAAGCCCACGATGCGCTCACTTACTGTTGCCGAGTGTAAGGTCAAGGTGTAGTTTCTATTAATACAACCCCCCATGGCTTCGTGTATGGGGACATACACGCGGTCAGGATGGACGAGTGTAAGGTGATTTGAGTCAATTATTAATAATTCGAGGGTAATATTAATATCGGTTAGAAATTAGCTGTCAGTTTTGACAGGTTGGTGTTGGCGGGAAGGGAGAGCATGGCGGGCATTCTGGTTTTAACCACCGGATGGTTCGGATGCTTCGGACAAGCGAACGGTGTTCAACTAAAGTTATTATAGTGAATATTTGTAGTACCTACCGTGTAAAAGTGATCAAATAAACTATATATTCTATCATATTGTGGAGTTTTACTACATTTCGATATTTGGTTTCGCTTACACTTACTAATGACTTGGTTCCATGTGGATGAGATCTTAAAACCTTCGTCTCGATTGAAATTTCTATGTTTCTTGATTTTAATGGCTTCACGGATTTTTCTACTATAAAACCCACGATCTGTAGAAAGTATTCTAGGGTTGTGAAGCTCAATCCAGTGGTTTGGCCCTGACTCTAGTAAATGCTCAGCAACAGCAGACTTGTTCACCTGACGGTTCTTGACAGCTGCGATATGTTCCTTAACTCGCTCCGCAATGGTACGTTTCGTTTCCCCGATGTAGGAACTACCACAACTGCAATCGATCTTATAAACGCCAGGTGACTGGAACGGGATAACGTCCTTCCGTGACCTCAGGTTTCCTGCAATTTTGGATAAAGGAGTGTATACCGTCTTTATAGAGTACCTCTCAAGTACTGTGCCAACCTTATCCGTTACTCCTTTCACATAAGGTAAAAATGCCGGTTGCCTGGAGACATCAGGACGCTTCACTCTTGCTTTTCGTCTGGGTTGCCACTTTCTCACCTTATACCCGTTCCACCTAAGTACCTCCTGAATATGCGACATCTCGCTCTTTAAATATTCAGGGTCACACAGATCTTGTGCTCTGTTCACCAGCGAGCTGACAACTGATTGTAAGTGTCGGGGATGGTGGTGAAAAAAAGCGCTCAAATACCTATCCGTGTGAGCTGGCTTCCTGTATACAGTATGCTTCAGGGTTCCGTCGACTCGACCAATCACTTTGACATCCAGAAAAGGCTAACTAAGGCTAGTGCGCAAAACGTTCAAGTTAATAAACAAGACCAAGTGCGGGTAGTTCGAAAAACTCGCGCGCCTAGAAGATGTTGATGTCAACTTTAGCCAGTCTTCTCCGAGACCACGGGGACAACGCCGTCCTCGAAACGTCGGAGGTAAATTTAATACTTATTTTACGCGATTAAGTCCCGTCGTTGTAAATAATAATGAGTAAAAATCGTGAAAGTTTAAATCAGTGTTTCGTCGTACCTCATGTTGAAGGCTGCCAGCAAAGCTTTGCAGTTCCATACCAATGTGAACTGTATATCGTCGTCCGCTGTCTGTCGTGAACTAGTCGTGAACAGGTCTTGTGATTGTCATGTCTAATTTTGAATTTAAATGTCGGTCGTTCCAATATTCCAAATAAGTATGTCAGTTAGCCAGTCAGTCAGTCTGTCTATGTCAGGTCGCCACGGAGGTTGGAAGCCACGACACAATGTTTAGCATCGACTCTGTTGACATTGTGTATTTTAGGCCGTGTTTCCATTCTACTATCGTGTGGTGTTATCTGTTGCAGTGTTCACATTTATTCTTCTTGTGGCACTCCAGGATTTGGTGTCAAGGTGACATGCATGAGAAGCACAGTCTCCGAGTTGTCACGTACTCCCAGCGGTCGTCCGTAGAGAGGGCCAGGAATTTAGGGCACTTTTCTCTATACCGTGGTTGTCTTCGCACATGACGCACTTCTTAGTTGACTTACCGTTCCGTTCGTTTCCTCTCGGTTGATCAGACCTCGAATTCTCGGGTATACTAGGATCTCCTACACTCTCGTCACACAACTCCTCTTGCCTTAACTCTTTACTCTGTTTCCTTGTCATAACCGTGATTTGTTCGCTCATACTTTTTAATTCGTCGGACGAAATTGTAATTCTACTTAACGCGTCTGCCACTACATTCGAACTTCCTTTTATGTATTCTATTTTATAGTCGTATTCTTCTAATTGTAATCTAAATTTAATTAATCTACTAGATGGATCCTTCATGCTGAAAAGGTATAAGAGTGGTCTGTGGTCCGTCATTATTGTGAAATGTTTCCCGAATAAATAAGGTCTAAAATAGCGTACACTCCAGACAATTGCTAATAGCTCCTTTTGAATGACAGGGTAATTTAATTCAGCCTTATTCAAAGGTCTACTAGCATAAGCTATAGGTCTCCGATCTTTATTACAAAGTACGGATCCGATTGACCTTGAAGATGCATCTGTTTGAAGAATGTATTCATTTTGTGATGAAAAATCTGGATATTGTAAGATTGGGGGAGTAATAAGTTTCTCTTTTAGTTTATTAAACGCATGTTGACATTCTTCTGTCCATTGAAATGATATATTTTTTCTACATAATTTGTTCAATGGTAATGTTATTTCAGCGAAATTTGGAATAAATTTCCTGTAATAATTACAAAAGGCTACGAATCTCCTGACTTCATCACTGTTAGTTGGCACTGGGTAATTCTCTAAAACTTTGGTTTTTTGCGGATCTGGTAACACGCCTTCCGCTGATACTACGTGTCCTAAATAAAGTAGCTGTTTTTTCAGGAAATCACATTTTTGGGGGTTTACCTTCAAGTTGACCTTACGTAATCTTTCTAACACATCGATTAGGTTTTTATTATGCTGGTTCATGTTTCTTCCAAAAATAACTAAATCGTCCATATAAACAAAACATTTCTCGTACGAGAGACCCGACATGGCTATTGCCATTACGCGAGAAAATGCACTGGCACTGATCTTGAGGCCCATAGCGAGCCTTTTCATACGGAATTGACCTTGACTTGATGAAAATGAAGTTATATCCCTACTGTCTTCGTCCAATGCTGTTTGATAATATGGTTGTTGTAAATCAAGATGGCTAAAATATATAGCGCCTGACAGAGAATCTAAAATATCTGTAATATTTGGCAGTGGAAATTTGTCGTCCTGGATAACATTGTTTACTTTTCGGTAGTCGATGACTAAACGCCATTTCTTTGTACTGTTTTCAGACTCTTTTGGTACTAATAGTATCGGACTATTCCAATCACTTTTAGATTCCTCAATGATATCGTCCTTGATCATTTGATCGACCTGCCTATTAACTTCTGTTTTCATTGACGCTGGTAACCTATACGGTTTTGTATATATGGGTTTCGTGTTCGGTTTTACTGTGATACTTTGGCTCGATACATTCGTAATTCCTAATTTATCCTCGTCTAAATGAAAAACATCGGCGTATTTGGCACATATTGACTCTATTAGTTTTCTGTCTTCGGCATCTAAATGATCTAACTTCAAAGACGATAATAACCTTTTAACCCTTTCTACTCCGTTGTCACATTTTTGAAAGTTACGAATGTTATAATCACTCAAATTATCTAAAGTAGGTTCAAAAATAGGTAATTCTATGTTTTCGTCACTTGTATTTAAAATTCGTACGGGTATCCTGCTTTGTTTAACTCTGCTTATACTTCCCGCTAAAAATACATTTTCGGCCAATTTTTCGGAGTTTATAACGTAATCTTTCCTTAAATCGAATGATTTTACCTTAATTAAATGTATAGACTCACTTCTCGCTGGCAAAGATAAACAAGTTTCGTTTTCATTATTTCTTTGTATTCGTAACACACACCTTTGATTTCCATAATGCAAAGTAAGCTCGTTCTTTGTTAAGTCTATAATCGCACCATAAGTTCGCATGAAATCTAAACCAAGAACCCCGTCCGCATGACACGGCATATCTTGATCTTGCAAAACGTGAAACCTATGCCTGAGTTGTATCGTATTTCCGTTATACAAAGTTACGTCCGTCACTTGTTTACTAGTAATACTGCCACCTACTCCTGATATAATAGTACCCTTCTCATATATCTGCGATTCTGTGGGAACGCTACTTTGTTGCAAAATTGATATACTAGCCCCATTGTCTATCATAAGAATAAGATTTTTTCCACCTACAGTAAAATTTACATAATCTAAACCGTCGCATATAGTTAAAACCTTATGCTCGAAAAAACTGAAGTCGGTCTGTCCCGTCACTTGACGAACTGTGGGGGGTCTGCGGCTCGTGAGTATAGGTATATATGTTTCCGCGGCGTCCGCGAATCCTGCGAGTACTGGGATGTCCCCTAAAATTCGTACGTTGCCCACGGCCCCTGTGAAAATTATTGCTAGGTACAGTACCTCTATTAGTGGGGTAGCGTGGTGTCCATGGGCTGTGGTAGACTCTGGCTCGATTGGATTGGTAGCTGGTGGGTCCGCGCCCATGCCAGCCGTAGCGCTGTGGCTGCTGGAAACCTCTTCTGTAGCCGTAGTTCATGTTCATGACTACTGGCTCGGGCTGGGGCCGCGCCAGCTCCTCGTCTTGGGCGGCTCTGACAGCTTCTTTTAACTCTGTGTATTCTCGGGCAGCTAAAATGGTACTAAGACGGCGGTTCCTCAAACCGTCCGTGAATTTCTTTATCGCTAAAGACTCGTTGATCGGTCTAAGGATATCGCGCGCCTCGGGTTTCCCGTCGGCTTGCGCTATCGTTAGGCCAATGAACAACTCCTCTATTTTATCGCCATATTGAGTAATAGACATATCGCGCTGTGTTATGGTATGTAATTGTTCAAGTAATGAGATTGCGGATTTCTTTGGCAGCAAATATTTTTGTAGATCAGACACTAATTCGATAACCGTTTCATAACTCGATTTAAGTTTTAGTTGTGCAATCTTATTAATTCGTGTTTTAAGGACAAATGAAATTAGTAATTTTTTCTCGCTACTTTCGTTTAATATACTGTCTAACATTTCGATACCGGAGATCATTCTTTCCACGGTCTCGTCCTTCCCGTCCAAAATAGGTATTAAGCTGTTCGCTTCTTTTATTTCGAATTTTTTCTCCATTTTAATTGGTTTTTCGGTTACACACTCGGATACTTTATATTGTAAGATTTTACTATAAGCCTTATCTATTTTTTCACACAACAATTCTAAAATATAACACTCCTCTGACTCAGATAGATCATCTAAATTAACAGAATTGATTAAAGATCGATAGTCCTCATATATCGACTGTGCATTGTCAATTTTTTCCTGACCGGGTTTTAGTTGCCTTCTAGCCTCGCCTAATTTCCGTAGGTATACGCGTATATTTTCTAACTTATTATATATAGTCTGTAATTCTAAATCCATACCCTTAACATCTTCGACGCTTTCCCCTTCCGACACTTTTCACTTCACACACACACTATATGTAAAACGTCGCGCTTTTCATCCTCCGCTTATGCGCCTTCCTCCTCGTCCTTGGCCGGAACTGCCTTCCTCGTGGACAGCCTTGCTTGCACTCGTGCCCAAACTTCTCTTCTGACTTCTTTGTGTATGTATTTTTGCTGTGCCTTCTTGAAGAACTTGTACAGGACGCAGCAACCGATGCAGGCGAGTACGACGAGAAGAACGCTTACAAGGATGTTATTGACTATTGTGTGATGCTCGCTCCTGTCTGTCGCATCATTCGATCCAGCCGCGTTCTGGGTGATCACAACTTTCTTCTCCTCCTGTTTGCTGTATCCTTGTCCCATCACTCCTGAGTTACTGTGTTTCTCGTACACGAAAATCGCCCGTAACGTATTAATCGTCTATAGTACTGCCGCTTACGCAGTCCATATTATAATAAACACGCTCACACCGAGACGGCGAAAACGCTGACACTAACATCGTGCGGCCCGGCGGAGCCCGCGCTCGAGGTCACGGTCGCCATGCGGTAAGCGTGGGACTCGGAGGAGAATTGAAACACACGTGCTTGCTTGTGGACGTCTATAATGTAACTAACTTCTACGTACATCGATAACTTATATCTATATCTTATATTACTCACACCTCATCTGGGGGGTTGCTGAGAAAAAAAAATTGATGTAAATTCATTTTTTTTTTATATGAAACTATGCATACACAATCAAACATCTTTGTTTTAAGTATGTAAAGAAATTTAAACATAGCTATGGTACAACAAAACACAATTAAGAAATATGTTTACATAAAGTCAAATTATTAATGTTAACACAACATGATAAAAGGGGGCAGTGACACATGTGTCACTGGTTAAAAATCTTAGTTCTATTTTTATGAACAAGATCGATCTTACCATCTATTTCTAACTTAACATTTACTCCATCGTCCTCAATTACTTTAAAAGGTCCTTTAAAAAGATTATCAATTTTTTTTCCAGTTTCTGACTTAATCAAAACTAGATCATCTTTTTTATAAGTCATTGAGTTAGATAACTTATCATAATACATTTTTCGTAATTCCTTAGATTTTAACAAATTTTCCTTTGCATCCCTATGAGCTAACTGTAGTCTATATTTTAACTCTAGAGCATAATTATCTGGATATATACAATAAGGCTGTTTACGACGTCGTCTTATCATTTTTACGGCACGAATTAATTACTTGAGTTCACGACAGACAACCGAAAGGGCCATTCTAGAGCGTCTCCGGAAAAGGACGGCAGCTCTTTAACGGATTGTCTTGCTAATAGGTAGTTTAGTTAGCGTTAGCTCGATCGTGGTCGTCGGCGCGGAGTCTTGTCTTATCTGTTCTCTTAATAACCTCGCTTTGAGCTCCAGGTGCTCCGCTTCGCGCTGGAGTTCTTGTATGCGGTCGGCGGCGGCGTCGTCCCTCGCAGTCTGTCGTCGTCGGTGACTTGCGGTGGACGAATTGAAACGCTGAAAGCGGTGACGCTGTTTCGCCCCATGTGCGCGCGGATGCCATGTACGGAGAGCGGCGATGGCGCGCGGCTGTTGCGCGCGGAGCGCGGTCGCGGCGAAGGCGCACGGGTACTAGGACCGGCGCGCGATTCGGCTCCCGGGCGGGAGGGTCGAGTCTATGTCTTGATTTTTCCAACGGTTGAAGGACTATGAACGGTCTGTTATCGTCGTCTGCCTTGTTGAGTCGACTGTCATGCACTGGTCTTGTCTTGTGATTGTCATGTCGAATTTTGAAATTAAATGTCGGTCGTTTCAAATAATGTATGTCAGTCAGTTGGTCTATGTCATGTCGCCACGGAGGTTGTAAGCCACGACACATACGTTTCGTCGTTAATAATTAAGCAACCTGTATTTTGTACCAACAAGGTCTATAGTAATCTAGAACGTGTCTAGATTACTATACACCTTGTAGATCTGTCTCGCCATCTTCAGCTTGTCAGGGGCAAGACGTCTCGGAGCGCAGGATACCGGGGGACCTGGAGTGGTGCGAATATGGTGTTGTGTGGTATAGTGCGTTGTGTGCCAGCAGGTCGTGTGAATTCAGGATATTCCTGTGACAAAATTTGATGGTAGCGAGAATCGCTGCCGCTCATGACCTTCACAGAAAATATAATTATATTAATTCACAAATGCTATTACTCAATTGAGGAATTTTTAAATGATGAAAAGCTGACGAAGTAAAATAGCGCAAATACTTATAATAAGAATTTAAAATACTTTAATTTATTTATTGTGACATTGAATTCAAATTATGATTAATTTTTTTTATTCTTTTTATTTTACTTTTACTTTTACAATTGCCAAAATCGGAATGTATGGAATGTTATTAATTTTTTTTATCTTTTATCACTTTTACAATGTTATTATTTGATGATTATAATTATCTTATTTTATTTCTTTACACAAATTACGGTAGATATATTATAATGAAATGTTTTAATAGGTATTAGATAGTAAGTTAAACATTGTTGTTGTGCCCTAACAGGGTGTCATGAATTTACTTACTTTATTTGTAACACCTTATTTTATGTATCATGACTGTGCAATAAATGAAATATGAAATATGAAATATATCAGCGCTATTAGTAGCAAAAACAGCATTACAAGATAAACTAGTAGTTTTATCTATAATACGACCTAGCCTCTTGCCACCACAATCTACAAGTAAATTATAGTTCGCTAGAAAGTCCGCACCTATGATGGGTTTAGTAACTCTAGCTACCACGAAACGCCACGGAAAGTCGCGTCGAAGTCCAAGGTCCAGGTTAAGATGTGTGTAACCGAAGGTTTCGATGGGTGTGTTATTGGCAGCGGAGAGGTTGAATCCCGTTAGTGCTCGACGCTCGCGCAGAAACGACTTGGGGAAGACGCAGAAGCCACTACCGGTGTCGACCAAAAACTGCAGCTTCGACCTTCTGTCGGTGACAAACAGGTGACGAATCTAATAAAAAATAACCAGAAAAAAAACCAGTATGGGGAATGCAAGTAGGGTGCGTGACGTATCTCAGCCACAGAAATCCAAACGCCCCACTTTCTCCAATAAATATTATAATGTCAATTATATACAACACAGAAGGAATGTCCAAAGTTCGGAAGTAACACAGAAGGTAACAGTACGGAAGAAAGATAGAAATAGTATATACAGCGTAAACAAAGGCTAAAGCGATAGCGAACGTAATGAGTCTAGCGGTCATAAGCGACATGCGTTTCGCGTCAGTATCGTGCATAGACTCAGGTGGGGTGCGGCGGTGGCCGGCCGACACGGAGCTTGTCTCGGAACCGGATCGCGGTGCGCGTTTGCATTGCACCTGACCGGTTGGCACCGTCAAGAATTTGTTTATTATAATTTCCTTTAATGATTTCAAGTTCAGTCTCACTTTCAGTAGATTCGATCGATTCAGTATGCTCGTCTTCATCTGCAGAAGTAGAAGACTTATTTGATTCATCATTAGATGGACGACTAGTTATTTCTTCTCTTTTATTTATATAATCATCATTTTCAGTTTCATCAGAAACGATGCTTTAATCATTTCTGTCACTGTCAGTGACAGGTAGCGCAGGAGGAAGATCCCGCTCAAGGAATCCTAGCCGCTCCAGAAGGCAGAGTCGTTCTAGCACCAGGTCTCAGTCCAGTTATAGGAAATTCCCCATCTGCTGGTACCACTCTAGACATGGCGAGAACGCTAGCAAATGCGTACAACCCTGCGACTACAAGAAGTTGGGAAATGCCATGGGCAGTCGGTAATGGCGACACCTGACCGCCCTGTCACATCACGTCGGGGTCACCAGTATGGGGAGTGCAGGTAGGGTGCGTGACGTATCTCAGCCACTTAAATCCAAACGCCCCACTTTCTCCAATAAATATTATAATGTCAAATATATACAACACAGAAGGAATGTCCAAAGTTTATAACCATGACTGATGATATATTTTAATTGTGTTTGAACTGTATATTAATAAAATTGTATTTTAATTTTAAATGTAATTTAATGCTAATTTTAATTGTAATTTATTTATTTTATAAGATAACATTTTGCGCGTTTCAATATTAATTAGATTCTCGTTCTCTTTGACATTTGTATGCCAACCACCGGCAAAGCATAGTGCTCAATGTATACCTACACCTAAGACCCATGTATACCTATGTTTTACAAATAAAGCATTCTGATTCTGAAAAAAAAAGGTTCGGAAGATAGTAACACAGAAGGTAACAGTACGGAAGAAAGATAGAAATGGTAAATACAGCGTAAACAAAGGCTAAAGCGATAGCGAACGTAATGAGTCTAGCGGTCATAAGCGACATGCGTTTCGCGTCAGTATCGTGCATAGACTGAGGTGGCGTGCGGCGGTGGCCGGCCGACACGGAGCTTGTCTCAGAACCGGATCGCGGTGCGATATGTAAATATTTGACGTACGATATGTAAATATAACGTGTATATTATTATCGTGTAAATGTAATATAATATTGTGTTTGTTTATTTAGTGATATAAGTAAATGTAAATAGATGAATAAAATGTATATAAATAAATATGTGTATATATTAATATTATGTTTTATATAAGTGTATTTATATTAGTTAAGTGTAAGTGGGAAAGTAGCCCACAACCTATTCAATAGTCCCCATACTTAATTAGTCTCCGGTACATAATCGGTAAATATATTCCTTAAAAATTTATTAACTTACGTAAATAATGAAGGTCATTCGTGATCTTAAAATAACTGACAAATAGTTTTGATACTTTACCATTTTAGTCATATTTAATATTTGTATACTTGAAGCGCTGGTGGCCTATAAAATAAAACGACGAGTTTCGTTCGAATGATATGAAGTGACTGCTTTATTAACTAAGATCGGTTACTTACAACATGAGCACAGATGGCGCTAGGAGTTATAGAGTTGTGCATATTTTGATATTTACAACACCCCCACTCAAAATATATCTTACAATAACTAAATAAACAGCAAAATAATATAAAGGTTGCCGCTACACTCTTACAATGCCCAAGGCATCCATAAATTTGTAATGCTTAATAGTGCTTAAACTTTTTGTAAGTAAATCAGCTGGCATATCAGCTGTGCATAAATACTTAACTATAACAATATCTTTTGTTATCAGGTCTCTACAATAATGAAATCTTACATCAATGTGTTTGGTTCTGTTATGAAATACAGGATTAACTAACAATTTGTGTGCACTTTGATTGTCATTATGCAAAGTAATTTTATACATTTTCTTTGTGATTTCATATTGTAAGTTTCTTAAATATACCGCCTCCTTACAGGCCTCTGAAATACTAACATATTCAGCTTCCGTACTTGAAAGCGATATACATTTTTGTTTACTACAGCTCCAAGATATGACCGATCCGGACATTGTAAAACAAAACCCTGTGTATGATTTTCTATCATTAATATCACTACACCAATCTGAATCTACAAAGCCCTGAATATTGATATTCTCATTTTTACAATATCTTAATCCTACATTTTTAGTTTTCTTTAAATATCTTAGAACTCTTTTTGCATAAATCCACTGTTCTTCATTATTACAGTTATTAAATTGACTAAGATATGACACAAAATAAGCTATGTCAGGTCGTGTTAAGACCGCTAGATACATTAAGCTTCCTATAAGCTGTTGATAGGGATTTTGACAGGCTATAACATTTTCCTTCTTACTCTTCAAATTTGTTTCCATCGGAGTATTTGCTGTCTTACATTCTGACATATTGAACTTCTTTAATATCTGATCAATATATTTTTCTTGACTTAGAGTAACAATATTATTTTTTGTATCAAATTTAACTGACATACCAAGACATTCTTTGACTCGACCCAAGTCTTTAATTTTAAAATTACTACTTAACATTTCTTTTAGATGGTTTAATTCTTGTGGGTCATTTGAAAAGATCAAAAAATCGTCTACATATAATGTTACCATGGTTTTATAATTACCAACAATTTTAGTATATAAACATGGTTCTATTTTAGATTTATTATAACCATCGGCTAACATACAACTGTCCACTTTTTTATGCCAAGCACGGGATGCCTGTTTGAGACCATATATAGCTTTATTTAATTTAAGAACCTTTTTGTCATCAGTACAGGCAAAACCTTCTGGTTTCTGCATGTATATAGTCTCATCTAGGTCTCCGTTCAAAAACGCTGTCTTGACATCAAGATGAATTACATCTAAGTTTAACTGAACTGACAGTGCAAACAAAAGCCTTAACGTAGTATGTCTAACTACTGGAGAAAATGTCTCTTCATAATCTACACCATACTTTTGAGTACACCCTTTAGCCACAAGCCTTGCCCGATACCGCTGTGGGTTCTTATCTAAGTGATCGTTAAATCAAACGCGAACTCCACGTATAAAACTATAATCTTAATTTCTACAAAGCGCTATGAATTTATAGGATAGCGAACAAGCGATAGGTTGCGATAGCGTAAGCGCGAGCGGCGGGGCAGAGCGGCACAGGTTCGGCGTCGGAGGCGATCGGATGCGCTCTGAGGCTCCGCGTCGCGATCTGGGAGCCGGTCCGCGGTGGTTCCCTCCGCGCGTCTTCTTCGCCCCGCTGTCGCCTGGACGGGTTCACGAGTAGTGGTGTGCGCATGCAGTCTGAGTGATGCGCCACATCACCCCCGTGGGAGTGCTAACGTCCATCTGCGGAAAACAAATTAGGAAATCTGACAATGCGACCAGAACGTGTTTTCCTAACAGGGTCTTCCTGCTTAGCATCGGAAGACGGGACAGCAGCTTGCTGATGCTCAGCTAAAGTGTAAGCTGGCTTTACTCTGTCTATAGAGACTGTCACAGGTCCTCTATTTGATTCTACTGTGATTGTTTTATCAGTTCTTGATAGTACTTTGTGTGGTCCAGTGGAGTGGCGTTTTGTATGATGCGCCCACCCCTGTAGATGTGCATACGCATGTCACCGATTATAAAGTCGGCCTGCTGAGCGTATGTGTTCTCGTCGGTCATGACCAGGACTATTTTCTTGGGCCCTGGTATGTGCACTAAGTGTGACGAAGGCATGCCGGTAGTGTACACGCGGTGCACCCCACTAACCGCATCGTGGTCGGCCTGGGAAAGGGTGGAAAGTCAGCCGGCCCAAATGTCGGTTGTGGTGAAACACATGATGTATTCCATGAGCCACGGTTGCCCAGCCATGTCAGAAGAAATCGGGATGGCAGTCCATTCAGAGTCCATCCCAGATAGAGGCAATCCGTTATTGTTGTTGGCCGACATGGTGGGGTCAAGGTTCTTGAGGTGTGCTGCAAACGCGGGGAGTGTGACCGCCACGGCACGTACAGCGATGCGTGCCGCCTCTTCCACCTGATGAAAGACGTCAAGTCTGTCACCCCGGGTCGCAGTTTTTTGTCGTCTTAGGAAGCGAGAATCGTAGGAGTCGAACTCCCACAAGTTTTGATATTGCGGCATGGCATAGAGCATGCCACGAAGGGGTGCCGCGGTTTCGATGTACGAGGCGTTGTATGCGGCAGCGTACGAGGCCAGTTCTTGGATGGCAGACATGTCACGTGATAACACGCCCCTTTGTGACGCCAAGTAGGACTGTGTCGCAGCGCGCTTGTCTTCAGTGGCGTAAGATAATATCGCTTCTAGCGCCTGCGACTTTGGTGGGGCGGCCGGAGCGAAGTCTTTGAAAAGCATGGCCACAGTGCGCACAGCCCGCAAGGGCACAACAAGGGCCTGGTTCTTCTTGGCAGGCTCAGTGTCGTTGTCAACGCTTCGCTGGCGAATGGGCGGCGACACCTGGCTGGTTGCGGCCGGTGGTTGGTCTACTGGGGGTGGTTGCCCAATATCCGAGTCTCCAGGCATCTCGAGGGGAGGGACATCTGTTGTGCGCCCTTCGTCCAGGGCGCGCGCTATGTTAGCGACCACTCCCGCGGACATGGGTGAAGACCGGAATGTAGCATTGCGGGGAGCGCGGTTGTAGTATACCTCGGCAATAGTAGAAATCCATCGTCGAGGGGGGTTGCGTGTAAACTCGCGCCTTTGAGTGGCGTTAAGTGATTGTGCCGCATTGATAACCTGAGTGAGAGCCCCATCACACAGTAACGATGCGGGACGCCGTGGAGTGGCAGCGGCTACTTCTGTTCCCGCCGTTTTGAGCCTGTAACCCACACTCGTGGGTAGATAATGCTCCTGGGTGTTCCACGAGGTTAGGGTCAGTTCCCTATTACTGCCACGGGCCATAACGTGGTCAGAAGAAGTTGGAAAGTCCTGTAGTTTCATACTGGCGGAGCCACTCATGGGGAGTGGGGCCTGGAAGGTTGACTTGAATAGAGCGGATGTTTGCTGATCACCCTGCACACCGAGGTATGCCTGGTAAGGCTCGGCTGCCTTCTCCGTTTTTTCAGACATTTTTAACAGTTTTCGATTGTTGCCTTGCAAATCTTCTCTAACATGGCGTTCTGGCGCTGAGTCAGCGCAGTGTGTTGCCTTTCGTTGAGGCCGATAGAGATAAGTATTAAAATTAGTACACACACGAGTAATATGATTACGAAGATGATTTTTCTCTCACGGGTGTCACGTTCGGAATTGGTTAAGTCTAGGTTGGAGCCACTTTGGTTGTCCATTGAAATGGTGGTACTGTTCGACAGATATCACAAGTAAGATCTCTTCACAGATGCAGTGGTTGCCGTTACAGGTCCTCTCTGCCAAGCCGTCCGCAGCCCCAGCAACACGACGGGGAGCACGTCAGTCCAGCTCTTCTCGTCGTGGGCCATGATGGCGGCCTTGAGGGTGCGGTGGAGACGTTCCACGATCCCGTTCGCCGCTGGGTGGTAGGCCGTTGTGTGGCGCAGATGTACGCCACAGAGGCGCGTCAACGCCTGAAAAAGTCGAGAATTAAACTGGCGTCCTTGATCAGTTGTGACAACCTGCGGGCAACCAAATCTCGAGACCCATGTTTCACATAGTGCCTTTGCCACCGTCTCGGCAATGATGTCATGAAGTGGTTCCCTCCGCGCGTCTTCTTCGCCCCGCTGTCGCCTGGATGGGTTCACGAGTAGTGGTGTGCGCATGCAGTCTGAGTGATGCGCCACACCGCACATTATTGTCCGAGTCACACTTCTTTTTAAGAACCCACTTACACTTCACTATTGTACCACCACTAGGAGCATCGACAATTTCCCACGCTTTGTTGTCCTGGAAACTCTGTAGCTCGGTCTGCACAGCTTGCTCCCAAAACTCCTTCTCTGGTCCTTCTAGTGCTTCTTTCAGTGTGAGCTCATTATCAGATTGGTCGTCGTTCATGCACATAAAACCATACATGTCAGGTTTTTTCTTTTCTCTCACTGGAAAAACCCTTCTATTTTCTGTAATTAAGGTTTCATCACAGACTGTCGACTCTTCTGAGGGCACATAAGTTTCATCATTTAAATTTATGCTACCTGTGGAAACAAATGAGTCCTCTAGCTCACTGATCTTGTCTGTGTCCTCCACTGGTTCTGGGCATTGTGGACCTGGGTTCTGCGCAGACTCTTCTAGCATATCTTCCACTGGAACATGAGTTTCTTGGCAAGTATACTTATCTTCCATAATGATGACATCACGACTAGTTGTAATACTTCTAGTTGTAGGGTTGTATACTCTGTACCCCTTGACATCCTCAGGATAACCAATAAGTATGCATTTTTCTGATTTCTTGTCCCACTTGAGTCTCTTTTCTTTTGGTATATGCTTCATGACTGTGCTGCCAAATACTCTGATGTGAGCAAGATTTGGCTTCTTGCCCGTCCACAGCTCATGCGGTGTACGATTATTCAGTCCATTTTTCACAATGCGATTCTGTAAATAAACAGCACAATTAACGGCTTCTGCCCAAAATTCTTTGCCGAGACTTGCTTCAAATAAAAGGCATCTGGCCTTCTCTGTGACCGTACGTATTGTCCTCTCACTTAGGCCGTTCTGTTCGGGCGTGTATGGATTTGACTTCTGATGAATTATTCCTGCTTGCTTTAAATAATTATCGAAATCTAAACTACAAAATTCTCCACCATTATCACTGCGAAGGTTCCTTATTTTCTTAGATGTGAAATTCTCTACCTTTGCTTTATATTCCATAAAACACTGTAGAGCTTTACTTTTATTCTTTAAGAAAAACACATGAGTCATGCGGCTGTAATCATCGATAAAGAGAAGAAAGTACCTGGAGCCTCCAAGAGACGGACTTTCCATGGGGCCTGCAACGTCACAATGCACTACATTCAGCAGCTCTGTACTTCTGTTACCTTCATTAGCAAAAGGCAACCGACTCTGCTTTCCCTCACAGCACACAACACAATTTGACTTGCTAATATCTGCCTTCTCTTCCAATCTGATGCCTTCTACAGCATTCTGCATTTTATTCATGCTATGACTACAAACATGTCTAAGACGGCGGTGCCAAAGGGACGGTGATTCCACTACAGAAGCCACAAAACAGGTCACTGTATCCAGTTTGTAAACACCATTTATAAGTGTTGCTGTAGCTACCAATGTTCTCTTCTTATTAAAGATTTTACATCCATTTACCGTAAACTACACCTTATTCCCTTGTTTTATCAGTTGACTAACTGACAAAAGATTTGTAGTCAGGTTAGGAACACACAGTACATTCTCGACCACTATGTCGTAATCACACTCTTTAGTTGAAGTCGTGATATTCATGTTTCCGCTACATATCACAGGTACTCTAGTCTTGTTAGCGACCATAATTTCTTTTTCAAAAGAGCCTGAATAACAAGCATCAATCACCCAATGTTCATTGCAAGTAATGTGAGTACTCGCACCGCTATCAACGTAGAAATCACTTTTCTGAAAGTCTCCTGTATAGAATACAGCACTAAAAGCATGACTTGTTTTATTTTCACGTTCAGATTTGTCGGCTTTGTCGCATTGATTACGATAATGTCCATGCCGTTTGCAGTTGTAACATTTGACGTTTCGTTTCTCCTTGACATTGACAGGTGACGTCTGTGCAGTCGCGCCATCCTTGCGAACCACAGACTTGTTATTTTTCTTATGTTGGCTGCGGAAACATGCTAGTGCGTTGGTCACATCACTATTTTCCGGTTCCATGTCCATCAACTTAGCTTTAATGGCGTCCGTTGTGATATCTATGCCGGCATGTTCTATCGCCATTATCATCGGCATATATTTTTCACTCAATCCCGCTAGCATGATAGAACCGATCCACTCGTCACTTATGTTGAAACCCGTTCCCGACAATTTTTGACCCGTCTCGACAATTTGAGTCACATAAGACGCCATTGATGTACAGTTTTCAAGTCGAATTGACATAAGATTCCTCAACAAGCTAATCTTTCTTGTAAAGCCCGAATCATCAAATAGTTGTTTCAATTTTGTCCATAACTCATACGATGTCGTGACGCTTTTTATATGAATATAAATAGACGGATCTATTGTCAAAATCAATTTAGCTTTCGTTTTGCTGTCTTGTGTCGGTGTCGCCGCCGACGCCGACGTTGTTTCATCTGGTTTTTTAATGCACTTTTCCATGCCTTCCAGCACCAGAAAGTTCTCGACTGCAAAACACCACTCACTATAGTTTTCGCGACCTTTTAGTTTCGGTACATTCACTAAATAACTTGAGCTAGCAGCCATGATTTTGGATAACGGTTTTCACCAATTACTATTTTCGCACAGTTTTATGAGTTTTACTTCACTTTTTAGTCCAACCGTAAAATACACAAGTCCCTTAGACCATCACACAAAACTTTGCTGATAATTCTGACTATTAACTTGTAAAATTGTAATTATAAGTAGCTGAGTACATAACCTAAAATAAAACGACGAGTTTCGTTCGAATGATATGAAGTGACTGCTTTATTAACTAAGATCGGTTACTTACAACATGAGCACAGATGGCGCTAGGAGTTATAGAGTTGTGCATATTTTGATATTTACAACACCTAGCGGTAAGAGCTAAATTTCAACATTTCACCATGATTCGTATGTCCAGAGAAAAATAATTTTTCTAATTCACCTTACAAGATTCACCTCAGAAGAATGTAACATACATCTATACCAACTATTTAATTCAAAATCTAATAAAAAGCGGATTATTAAACAAACTGCATTGATTGAACGAATGAATGATTCATTCAAATGTTGAGTCGCTTTTTGACTTTGTCACATCCCTAAAGACCGATTCGCCCCCGTACCACTGTATTCATGTTTACCTTTTTCTGTCGTTTACGTATCGCAAACGGTTTTTCTTTAAATGGATATTGTACTTAAACACACATTTAATAGTTAGTAAAAATACTTACCGATGATAGGAAACGCGATATTGTTGCGAATTTGAGCGGTCAGATCGCCTTTTACACGATAATACTGCACAAGTCACCATTTTTCGAGAGAAACGTCACGCGACACGGAACGATGCAAAATGGCGGTGAAGCGACTTTTAAGTAGTTTGATATAACGTGTTTGAACAGTTGACCAATGTACTTTGCCGGAGGGGGTTGCCCGTGTATTTCATCTCCAGTGGGCTATATACTCAAAGTGTTTAATAAACCATTATCATCATCATCATTTAAGAGCTGTGGACTCTTGTCGGTGCAGCGTGATGAAGTTGTCTCCAACTTGGTCAATCCGAAGCCAGCCCTTTAGTATCCTGGTACGACACGGCCCCTGCATGCTCCTTTACTTGGCTCATATAACTTTTTTTTTTGCCTTCCCCTACCTCTCCTTCCGTTTCTTTTCCCTTCTATGATGTTCCTGATGAATTGGTCGTGTCGTAGCAGGTGGCCGATCATTTTTCTTCTTCTATTTTTAATAATGTTCATTATACTTCTCTTTTCCTTCACTCTTTTTAGGACGTCTTCATTGATTTCAAATTTGTTTTTGTATTACATGTCACCTATTCACAAATGTGTTGTTCTCTTTGTTTCTTTTATCAATTATTTTTATTTGGCCATCTTTGAGTTTGACAACGGTCGCGGATGAGATTTTTTTTACTATTCCTCTGAAACATTTTTGGATCAAAATGTTTGCCACAAACAACAGAATATTTATGTGGAGTCCAAATCTCTCTTGTAATGGCACGTAAGTCACGCAACCATTTCCGACGTAAAGAAGAAGATTGGAGTCTTAAAACGGTAAATTTAAGAAAACATCTACTTGTTTAAAATTCATGAGGTGTTTTGGGATTGGTAATCGCATGTAAAACTTATTCACGTTTGCATTGTATACAATACCTTTGTTTATGTATTTGCAAGTTATTTTACCGCTGTTTTAATTCAACTTCTATTGTTAGGTATAGGTATATGCGGCGTGAATATAGGGTTGTCTTGTCACATGCGGCGGCTGTATAAGTAAAATATTTGAAATCTCCCAGCTTTCTCAAGATTCAAGCATTTATTCATAAAACATAGTGTTTTACATGTCAAGTTTCATAAGTATATACAATTTGATACAATTCATTCACAAAATTGGGTAGGTACATAATAGGTACACACATAGTTATGATTAATAATATCGTACAAGGTTTAGGTTTTCAATTTAGTCACTACACGCTTCGACAAATTCGTCAATGGTATAGCAAGCGAGGTTTGTTAGTAGCGTTTTTCTGCCACGTGCTAATGGTATACGAATGCCTGCGAATACCATCTAACCTTCCAACCCAAAGGAGCAACTAAACTAAAAACTGAGTATATTTGAGAAGTGAAGTCCTGGGCCCCAGGACTTCCGGGTTGGGAGCCTCAATGCCTATCTAGCTAACATATTAGCGCTAAAAAATAATTTATTTTGATGAATGGATGCAGATCACTCAATAGATCCTAACCTTACAATATTTTTCTTGCATTTAAGTACCTACACGATTTGTAATGTCAAGAACCTGGACACAAAGAAAAATTTTCACATATTTTTCTCAACTAAACGTTTAGAAACGGGATATTTTTGCACAATTGTGAATTTTCCTTAGGAGGTGCATTACCCCTTGTAGAAAAGGCAACAATTTGTCTGCGTATTCATAAATAAACTGCTTATTCAAAATACTTTATTTCTTGAACTATAGAAATCGGTCTGTAACCTAACTGAACTTTATTAATATCTACGCAGTTTTAAGATGGACCTTTCTTGCGACATCTGGGTAAACTTTTCATAAGAATCAAATTTAATCTAATAAGGTTATCAGAATACTCAATCTCACTCGCTGGCCCATTTGGATGAAACGCGCAGGTACTTTCGGTATACCGAAAAGCGCGGTGTGTGTGTGGCAAACTTTTTTTTGATGAATCGGATTATTGAACTGTGCTCATCCGAATCTGGCTTACCGCTTTTAAGTTTGTTCCCGACGTGCAGAGGCCTCTGACTGCCGGTTCCTGTTCCGTAGCCAAATGGCAAAAAACCCTTATGGATTCGACATGTCTGTCTGTCCGTCCGTATGTCACAGCCACTTTTTTCCGAAACTATAAGAACTACTGTTGAAACTTGGTAAGTAGATGTATTCTGTGAACCGCATTAAGATTTTCACAAAAAATAGTAAAAAAACAATAAACAATACTTAGAACTGAAAGTAAAAAAAAAAAATATATACGTGTGGGGTATCTATGGATAGGTCTTCAAAAATGATATTGAGGTTTCTAATATCATTTTTTTAACTTATTTGCGCGAGAGACTTCCAAAGTGGTAAAATGTGTGTCCCCCCCCCCCCCTGTAACTTCTAAAATAAGAGAATGATCAAACTAAAACAAATATATGATGTACATTACCATGCAAACTTCCACCGAAAATTGGTTTAAACGAGATCTAGTAAGTAGTTTTTTTTAATACGTCATAAATCGTAAATCGCAATTTATACCTTTCACTCACGTTTCACATAAAAAATACATTGTTTAAATTGTGTAATGTACGGAACCCTCTGTGCGCGAGTCCGACTCGCACTTGGCCGGTTTTTTGTATTGCTTTTCACACCTCAGAGTTACAGAGAGTTTTTAGGGAAAATGTAGATCTAGTTTTATATAGTACTAATTTTTGCCCGCGACTTCGTCTGCATGGAATCAGTAACAGCAGCTAGAGTAAGTTTAGCGCCTGGATAAAGTGTAATAGCAATAATTCAATTTGAGCATAAGCTTAATTGCCTCAAGCAAAATCATTAAATCTCTCAATGTCACCCCCCTTCTCACCTTCTTTAGGGATGATTTCCGACATAAAAACTATCCTATGTCCTTCCCCGGGACTCAAACTATCTCTATGCCAAATTTCAACTAAATCGGTTCAGCGGTAAGAGGTAACACACAGACAGACAGACTTTCGCATTTATAATATAATAAGTATGGAAATGTGCAGTTTCATAGTCGTTTGCTCCAAACCGTCTGTCACCATTAAACGTTTGCTAAATTTATTGTACCGAGACTTTCAGAGTTTACTGCTGAGTGACGATGATAAGTCCACAAATGAGGTGGCTGCAACTGACCCAGATTGATAATAAGTCTGATCGAAAAGTGATAAAACAGCTGACGTTAGCAGGAAATCGTTCACTCCCTTGTTATAAATTGCCTCCTAAAAGTTAAATATTGCAATCTCATCTCGATCGCTCAAAGTTATCTAAACGGCGAAAGTCGAACGTAATGGAGGGTAAAAAACGACAAACAATTAAAATGATGAACGGGGAAGTTATCTTTCACATTGTGTTAATGGATGAAATGATATTAGCCTCGAGTCTACTGGGATTTTACTGAGCTACTTCGGATTTTAAAAATGTTTTCGCCAATGAAAATGATGTACTTAGTAAGCACAGACCAACGAAAACCTACGCGGCGCGGCTTTCTGTGTTAGAGAGTAAAACTGCACTCGGCGCTTGGTAGGAATACCGTATCGGAAAAAGCATGCATCTTTACATATATCCCTAAAAAAAATATGAAAATAGGTCTAAACGCACTTAATTTTTTTTTGCACAAAAGCTGATTGATCCTAAATTTTTTTTTTTTCGTTAAAACTTATTAAAAATAACAATTCAAAATCATGAAATCCGCGATCCCGGGCACGCATACAGTGGCGAGTCGTCTCGCTCAAGCTTACGCTCTGTGAGAGTGAAAGAAGAACCTAAACCCACGGGGCCTTAATAAGATGCGCCCCGTTTTGTGCACTATGCGACAGCCCTGTGTGTAAATTTTAAATAGGTATCAAAGATAGATATAACTTAGGTCACTATAGAACCTTATCGCTACAGCGATAAGCAGCAGTTAAAACTGCTCTACTCTACTAGATACATGACCATGACAATGGACATGAGATACATTAGGGTGGTTCACGTTTGTATGGGAATAATTCAAACTCTAGCAAGAAGAAGCGACACCCTTTATTTTTATTACACTTTTTATGTTGATGGAATACACCAAGTTTTGTAACCTTACCTCAACTACAATAGGGTGCTCAAACTTTAAAAGGTACTTACTTATAAATAAAAATATAAAAAAGAAAAACTTATTTTTTTCAGATTTCATACAACATAAAAATTTCAAAGTGGTTGAGCACCTCCTTGTAGTTGAGATAAAGTTACAAAACATGGTGTATTTTACCAGCATAAAAATGTGACAAAATAAGGGGGTGCCCCGTCACTCAAAAAGTATATAGTAGAGGATCAAATAAAATTGATTCATTATGACATAGTGGCCTAGGAATCAAATTGGTTGACTATACCTGCATTTAATACCGAATATACGTTATATTCAATTCGAATTCATATTTTTTTCTTTGCGACACCTACCATATATTCTAATTCTCTCCAATACCCAAAGGTTGTCTGGAAAAGATGGCTCTTAAGCGATAAGACCGCCTGTTGTTACCTCTATCCAATTGTCTTTGTTTATGTTACTGTTAACTATGTGAGGTGTGCAATAAATAATATTGTATATATCAAAAAATATGTTATCTGCATAAAGGTACAAAGATCTTGACAAATCAAGATTACTGTCTGTTGGAAATTTATATGTTAGAGTGAAACCAAAATATGGGTCACATTTGTATAATGAATGAATGAATGAATGAAATCGTTTATTCACAATGAACATATGGTAACATAAGATCTTAATTTATATACATTGCTTCCCACTATACATTCAGTCAAGATAGACATGTGAAAATATTTGTCAGTGATATATATATGTCACTCAGTCTGATAAAATTTGAACTAAATACAATTACACGATTAATTACAATTTGGCGCAAATATTTATAATAGTACATAATTAATTTAGTAAGAGATCAATAGTGATGATAATCAGATTAACAGAAAAAGGAAATTACAATTAAAATTAGAATAAGTCAAGTTCTTTTAAATACATGTAAATTAAATGTCAGTCAATATTCAAAATGTATACAATAAAAATTCGCTAATACTATAAAAACATTTATCAATCAATATTTTATACAATTTTGTTTTAAATTCGTTTATAGGCGATGTCTTTATGTCAGCTGGTATTTTATTAAATATAGTAATATACATGTTGTGAGCGCTTTTTTTTCTTAGTACTAATTTGCTACTAGATGGTAATGCTAACCTACAGCGTCTATGTGACCGTGTTGTTTCCTTATCTTCTACGAACGTGAATAGTTGAATATTGAGTTTTACAAAAACACATATCTCGTAAATATAGAGGCAGGGGAAGGATAGTAACTTATGTTTAATAAATAATGGTTTGCAAGGCGCCAGTCTATCTGCTCCACAAAGGGTTCGGATACATTTTTTTTGAGCGACAAAGGCGCGATCAGCGTTTACAGAGTTACCCCACATAATTATACCGTATCGTAAAGTAGACATAATGTATCCGTGATAGATTAGTAAGGCAGTTTTGAATGAAACAGTTCGTTTAATGCGCCAAAGCGCAAAAATAAATTTGTTTAGTTTCGTACAAACTGTGTCTTCATGTCCTTTCCAACTACAATGTGTGTCGAGTGTCATACCGAGGAAAACAGTGCTATTTACTTCTTCAACTAAACCTAAGTTATGTTTAATGACAACTTGGTGGTTTTTAGATTTATATGATTTAAATAACATAAATTTGGTTTTGTCCACATTAATTTTAAGATTATTAAATTCTAACCAGTCGATAACATCTCGCAAAGCTGTATTTATTTCATTTTCAAAATTATCTACGTCTATTCCCTTAATTACTAGTGTAGTGTCGTCAGCAAATAATATGCAGTTATGGTTTGTTGAGTCAGGTAGATCGTTTATATAAACAAGAAATAAAAGGGGTCCTAAGATACTCCCTTGCGGGACGCCATGCTTATTTACTTGAAAGCACGACTGGACCACAGAGCGCTCGTTATTAGTGACTTGTACTATTTCAGTGCATTGCTCTCTATTTTGTAGGTAACTCTCAATCCAGGAGTAGGCTGGCCCGCGTATTCCGTATTTCTCCATTTTGTCGAGAAGGCGTTTATGGCAAACCGTGTCAAATGCCTTTGACATATCGAGAAATAGTACCCCAACAGGAATACCTTCGTCTATACATTCTGTTATTTGATTGTTAAGATCGAAACAAGCCAGTGTTGTGGATTTATTCTTTCTAAAGCCGTTTTGTTCTTGTCATAGAACGTTATTTTTTGCTAAAAAGTTGTCTAATCTAATGTAATAAGCTTTCTCGTACACTTTAGATAAAATGGGAATTAGTGTTATTGGCCTATAATTTTGAAAGCAATTTGTCTCTCCTTTTTTAAAAATTGGTTTGACTATAGATTTTTTTAATCTAGTCGGAAATTGTCCTTTTTCGAATGACAAATTGATAAGGTGAGATAAATGAATTGAAAGCTATAAATAATATAAATACTTTAAATACAAACTGAATTTTGTAGTTAATTCCAGTTGAAGAGTAATGTTTGTTGAGTGACTTTTTATGAAGTACCTAAGCATATGGTCGAGTAAAGCATTTATTATGAAATACTTACTACGAGAATTGAAATAGGTATCATAATCATCCTGTCCTGGCCGGTTTCGGCCTCGGCGTCGGCGACTGAGTTTGTACTGGCAAGTGAGAGCGACGTGACGATATTGAGCTCTCAGGTAGCTGACTTAGCCTATTTTTGCAGTAAATGTACGGCCACACACACATATCATGCCATTAAATTACTGATTACACAGCTTCAAGTAATAGTAGCAGGTAGACTTTGTACGAGAAGAGCAGTATGTAAAATTAGCGCAGCAAACCCCTACGCCAGATATTAAGATGGGTAGGTAATGGGTAAATAGGACATAACATTAACCGATCTTCATCATTGATCGGAAAACGGAACATTGAAATGTTCCCTTGGTAATTTCTACATTGATAATATGTGCATTTCGACATTTTGGCTTTGTTTGAAACAAGTTTGAAAAAATAAAGTGCCAATCAACGGTAAAACAGGTGACATTGACACCTAACGTCAAATCGTCAAATTGCTTTATAATCTATGTAGGTGACATCTTATATTTAGCGCCATCTGTTATAACATATTGACAAAGATTGGCTGGGTAAAAAGCTACCGTAACGTGGTGAACGCCTGTGAATTCTGAACGCAAAACGCAAATGCAAAAGGACGTAACTCCATAGAAAAGAACTACTAGGGCCATCTAGTGAAGTGAGAGCAACTTAAATAGTTGGTTACACAATTGACTTAGACTGTGTCCATCTATTACGGAGTTATATCTATCTTTGTAGGTATTATGTGTGATTGCAATAGCTCCATTAATATTTTACCGCAGCTAATGAGCTTTCCAACTTGTTGTTGAACAGTTAACATGCTATCTGGAATTTGGGACTGGTGGCAAATTTAATGCTATATAAACATTGTTATAACCAATATTAATCTAAAGGCCAATTTACATTTTACAACTTACAATTTTTGTGGTAGAATTGTATCCCAATAAATTCTCTTGGATATAACTTTTACTACCTTTAGCATATTTAGCTCTAATGAGCATATTTATAGTTATATATAAATACCTATAAACATAAAAAACATCCATAATTCGAGAACAAATATTTTTGATAAACACAGAAATAAATGCCCTTACCAGGATTCGAACCCGGGATCGGCTTCCTAGGCAGGGTCACTACTGAGGACGCTAGGAGGCCGTTAAACAAATATACACCTTAGGCCGTTGAGGCAGTAAGGACACATTTGATTATTATCAATCGCATCAATGCCGCCAATCAATATCTCCGTACCGGGAACGCAATAAAAATTAAAATCCTTATGCGTGTTGAGTGAAATTGTTTTTGGCGGTCTATAAGTTATTTAGCGAAATTATACTTTCATATAAATGAAAAATACAATCCTATAATATTGAAATTGCATGCGGTTAGCTGAAGCAAATTCAATATAACTGCTTCAAACCTTTTTTCATCGGTTTGTAAAGCGCTTGTCGAACGTAATGAAAATTTCAACTCTTAATTTGTGCTACTTCAAACCCTTGATAAGCTTGTAGTGGCACGGTTGAACCAGCAGTAAACAGTCGTAGGTATTTACAGCAAAACAAATATTTACGACATTTTAATTTATTGATACCAATTGTAATTAATCCCCAGTCATAAGGGAGACAGCAAGGAAGCCCTTTATCCTTCAGTCCTTTGCCTGTGATCCAAAACTCAAGTACTTATGTATTTTTAGTAAGAAAACTGAAGTATTTATAATAATTATGCTTTTGCAAGTTTTTCACTTCATTTCATTCCATTTTACTAAAATAAGTTGAAAACATTCTGATTTAAGTAGTCCTCATAAGTTCGCTCCGCTTCATCAGCGTCCGCGTGTCCATTTTCAGTGTCGTGTTATTATAATTACAGGCACAATTCATCGACCTAGCGTTTTCGCGGCCTAGCGCCAGGGTCCGCTTTCCTACTCAATCTTCTTCACTTTGCCCGGTCGCTATCCTCAGGTGTAAGATTGTTCTCTTGCATGTCCGCTATCACGACGTCCAGCTAGCGCTTCTTAGGCCTACCGCGGCCGCGTGATGTGCCTTGGACAGTGAGGTTGAGGCATCTGTTTCCGACGTAGTCCACCAGTCTGCGGCTTATATGGCCATACCACCGGAGGCGACTTTCCTGCAGCTTATCCGCTACGTCACGGATTCCCGAGGCTGCCACAGATCTTATCTTAGATTAGATTAGATTTATTTATTTCAGGATAAATTTTACACTATATACATTTGCATCAATGTCAAAATTATGCTTATCTTCTTACCTTATCTTAATAATATTTTCACACACACATTATATATACACACACTATATTTTTATTTGGCATCACATATAAAACAAAACACAATTTGCTCTTTTTTTCTCTTGGTATATTATATACCTACGTAACAGAACATTTTAAAACAATAGCCATTAAATGAAAGCGGGAAGTAAAATGTTTATGGTAAAATAAAAATAAAATCGGCATAAATAAATAAGAATGGTCACTGGATATTTGATCAACGATTCCACTGAATTCAACTATGCTACACAATTTGTACAAGCAAATATAAAATAAATGCTTACCCTAAACTATTCAATTACAGATTTAAGTGAATGCAATAATTTTTTTTATCGTAAATGTACCAAATAAAGACATGAGACGCTGGCCCCTTGGGGCAGCGTCTCCTCATCTCCTTAGAATTAAGTAAACCAACCAACATCTTTAACTCAACACTCGTGACATAACACCTTCAGCTACACAGCTACACAGATCTTTTAGAAACAACACAAGTTAGCTGACACAATCCTACGGGTATAAAAAGATGTAACTGCTAATTTTATTGATAATAAACGATTTCTCATTATCTCATTCCGACTCGCACTTGGTCGGTTTTTTTATACAGATTTTGTGTTTTAGTATTATTGCAATAAGCGTAGTTATCCTTTTAGTGTCCGGCCGAGTAAGCATCTCACCCATTTTTTTTAAAGACTGGCGGTTAAAAAGACGAGCTTTAAAAGAAATTAAGTGCCATACTCAGTGCTTAGAGAAAAAGGCCAAAAAATAAGCTTGATTTATTAATAAAAGCCTTTCAAGTAAGTATTTTAATTGCTTCCTTTTACTGGGGCCCTTTTTTACATCAGTTTTTAAAGGGATAATTCCCAGCGGCCTTGGCCAAGGACGAGCCGTCGTATTCTCATTGTTCACCAGTGTGACGGACTGTTAAACTTCGCCTTTAAACTGTGTGTAACTCGGCCGTTGAATTTTAAGGACCTGTTGCACAATAAAATTAAGGACTCGCCAAATTGCCCAGAACTACGCCTGATTCACAGGTAATGGACAAACATTAAGCGATACCTGCTCAACAAATGTGCAGTGACCGAGAGTGAAGCTAAATTCAAAAATACTGAGCACATCCGCTCGTCAGTTCCCTAACAATACTTACACTGATGGCAGGCGTTTGGAAGAAAGTCACAGAATTCACTAAATCTTAGGGTTTCTCCAAAAAAAGCCTTGTATTTTTTTCTTTAAATGTTTACACATAGAACTATAACTTCTTGTTTTCAGTATCGTGTGAAGTAAACGATTTACTTACATTTTCCTATAGCTACTTTATTTCGTGAACAAGTCTTACCTATTAGGGCAGTAAAGTAGGAAATGTCTTCGGACAATGTAAAAACGCTTTCACTCTAATGTTTATATACATACTCCACTTACAGCTCGGTCAATGAAACAGTCTTTTTGTCCTAGTTCCATTGCTATTTGTACTGCATATTAGTAGCTTTCAATTTTATAAGCGATTCATTTAATAATTTAATTCAATTCAATTTCTTTATTGTTGGTTGTATGTAGGTAATACAAATTTTCTAAAATAGATGAGTCCATTATAGCCTGCCTTTAAGGCGTACAATATTCTTTAACTGCATGCATTATTAATTAAACTAACATAATTAATAAACATAACATAATCAAAACATAACATTAAATTTAAATGTCAAAATTATCATCAAAAAATATTTTATGTCATAATAACATTATCTTACAAGTATAATTCCTTTAGGTGTCGTTTAAATGATGGTGTTGGTGTAAGCCTTTTATTTCATCCGATAGGTGATTGAACATTCGAGGTCCCATAACAAAAAAAGAATTGCCATAAAAGCTAGTTTTAGGAATGTGATCGGGTAGGATATTCAATACATTTTGATTTTCCTAGGAAAATGGCATGTGTGACTTATAAATAGTTCCATATGTTCGTGAATAAATATGCAGGACTCTAAGATGTAGGTTGAGGTCAGCGTCAATATGCCTAATTCGACAAAGTGAGTTCTGCATGATGAGAAAGACATTGCTCTTATACACTTTTTCTGTATTTTGAATAGAGGTAATATATGTGTTGCAGCGGCATTTCCCCAAAGTATTATACCATATCGTAAATTTGACGCTACATATGCGTGATAGGCATTTCGGGCAGTGGCTTGTCAGACTGTATTTGTTAGGTTTCTTAAAAAGTATATATATTGGCTAATTTTGTTACAAATATCCATTATGTGTGTTTCCCAGCTAACATTAGAGTCAATTGTAATGCCCAAGAATTTAAATTCATTGACTTGCTCTATAATATGTCCCTTATATCGTAATGTCCTTTTTCTGTGATTGAGATAAATAAAACTGCATTACTTTTGTCTTGGTTACGTTGACTTTTAAATTATTTTTATCAATGATTATTATCATTCTATGACATTATTGACGGCGTTGTTAGTTTGTGTTTCATAGGTTTCGGTATTATTTGATTTAACTATAAGTGTGGAATCATCAGTAAAAAGCACCATTTGATATGATATATAATGCATATTTAATACCTTTTTGAGTATCGCGCTTGATTAAATAATTGTTTTTATTTTCTTGCTCAAATCAGAACTTCACCACGCGTAAGCACAAAGCTTCGATTCTCAACCTTGAGTCCTGGCCCGACGGTCGCTGGTAGAAGGGTAATCAGCCTCATTTTCCGAGTCAGAAGAATATTTATTTTCTAAGCTAGATGAGTCCGCATCAATAATGGTCATCGCTACGTTGACCAGAAACTACGTCTATTTCTGGGTCTTGATAAGTCAAACCTTCGCTATCCTCAGCGAGATTGAGAAGCTGATCTATGTCCACGTCGCGTAGCACTAGAATGAAATACCATTAATTACCCGAACTCACTTTTAAAAGAACAAATTAAATTATCTTGCAAAAACATCGTTTGCGACGCACGTTTGTCAAAAATAATATATTACAGTTATATATTATAAATTCATTAGAAAAAAACAGTTTTAATAGGGAATATTACGCGACAATCTACAGAGGGGGCGCCACTACCACAATCTGACGGTCTATCGCGAAACAAGAAAATCGAAATTTCTTTATCTAACATCTCTGTCACTCTTGCATATTCGAGCGATAAAGAGGGAAATAGCGAAATTTCGGATTCGCGTTTCCCGGTAGGTCCTCCTCCTTGCACAAACCTCCTTGATAATAAAATTTAATATGACATTGAGTCATATTTTATTATCTCTGAAAACTTGTTACTCTATAGTTTACTAAAAAGGCTGCACTCTGGTGGCACAGCATTGCAGTAATATCCCCTATTACTATGAAGTATTAACAACTTTCTGTTTTGTGTTCCACTAACACTTAGTTTTAATCTTAATTGTTAATTATTACTAACCATTATGGGCATTGTTGTCTTAAATAAATAAATTGAAAAAATTAATGAAATTTACTTACGTTGTTTCTTTACTTAGGAGGTTACTTAGGATGTTAAATCTTTTTCTTGAACGCATACTATTAAGTAAATATGATTTTGCTATCATCCGCGACCATGACCAGTTAAACCTGTGTCGATACGTCGGAAATAAAGGTACTTAAACAAATTAATTACCCGTAAAAATATATTTTTTTTAATTATGAAGTTATTCAGCTAATAAAGTACTGGAAACTTTTCCATAATCTAAGCTGGTAAGCGTAACGAAATGCGACCGAGTTTCAAAGTAACAAGAAGCTATACAGGAACGGCAAAAAGCTCTCGGCACACATGACATTTTAATTAAAAACTGTAAATAAGTGAAGTTTGTTCAACTGCTTTTAACCACGCTGTGTTGTGTTTGTTTTGTGTGTGTAGGTACTTCACTCTCAGGGTTGCAGGCGTTCAAAGAGTTAAGGCATGCAACAAAAAATGTCGGCAAGGCTAAAGCAGGCCACTGACGAGCCTTCCAAACGGATGCCGTTACAATGGATTCATCCAAATAGACGGCATCCAATTATTTAGTACACTGACGATCGATCCATTTCATACGTCTAGGTGCTCTTGCTTCACTTGTATGTGTGTAGGTACTTTATCTGTACCGTATGCAAATGGATTTGTTACTACCGGGAACTGTGGAAGCCATTTATGTGAAAAGAAATGGTTAAGAAAAAGGCAATCCTACACTCAACAACAACAACTTATTTAGCGCGGCTATTGTGACTTGCCATAAACCTGCATGATTCCGATACTCTTCTATTACCGACAAAACAAAGTCTCGGCCTGACATTTTTACGATGAATTCGTTGTCGTGTCGTTACTTGGTGGCAGCGCCATGCAGACTGAATAAAAATGGACGTAGTTTTGCACATTCACGGAGCGTTTGGAGTGCGTCAAGATGGTGTGGCGCACGTTTGGTGTTCGTTTCTAGCATTGACGGTCACTCCAAAGTCGCCACGCCGATACGTCCAAATGGAGTGGCGTGCTGGATTTCAATCCAAATGGAAATCCACGATTATGATGCCGTTTAAAAAAAATTATACTTTTTGACATTCACGGACCGATTTAAGAATGCAGCCACGCAGTTTGGACTGTTGGAAGGCTCGTCAGTGGCCTTACCTTAAGGTTAGACGAAAAAAAGATGGGGAACCATTTATGTTTGAAATGAGATCATAAACTGAACCACAGGGCATTAAGAATGCAACTTATAATTTCGAATTTGGCTGTGAAGCGCATTTTGTTGGAACTTGTACTTACCTAATATCTTTCCAATCGGTAAACAAACACGTGTCCTAGTGTTTTGTTATTTTTTATATACCTAAATAAATAACTATAATATATTATCATATTTGTAACTAATCTTACATAATATGGGTACAATACCTGAAACAAATGATTCATTTTCAAATTTCATATTTGTACTTCTTACTAGTGAAGTGAATCGAAAACGTTATGCTCATGCGTTTTTTTTTGTAAGAACAGTGTTGTCTTTTTCGTATAACATAGACGCTGTTTAATTTTTAGCTCATGTCACTGCGAAACACCCCACAGGAATGGAACTGTTGCTAGGAAAGTAGGTATAATGTAAATTAAAAATTCTGTATACAGAAAAATATCGTTTTTATTTACCAACAACATTATGTGTATTACGTATTGTGGATGATACGTAAGGTGGATGTGTGGCGTGACGAGAATGGATAGGATAAGGAATGAGTATATAAGAGGAAGCCTGAAAGTTGCACCCATAACAGAAAAAGTAAGGGCAAATCGCCTAGCATGGTACGGGCATGTGATGCGGAGGGATGAAAGTCATGTGACGAGAAAGGTATTAAGATTAAATGTGGAGGGAGGTACGAGGAGAGGAAAACCGAGGAAAAGGTGGATGGACTGTGTGAAAGATGATATGAAACTAACGCAAGTGAATGATGAGATGACGGGTGACAGAGAAGTATGGAAGAAAAAGACATGCTGCGCCGACCCCAAGTGAATGGGACAAGGGCAAGCGAATGATGATGACGTATACATTTTTATTGCTTTTGTAAACTTAAATTTGACGCCATCGCTCAAAGAAATTCACAGAAATCGTATTCATATTTTCGTTTTAATATATTATCGATTCTTCGTTGTTGTTCTATGTACATCTTTATACGCTTAGCAGCTGGTTCACCATTTTTAATTTTTTCTATATCTCCCATAGTTTTGGTACTCTCGTGTAAAAGCTCCGTCGCGTCGCAACGTGATAAAAACCAAGTTTTACTTCGTCAATGATCTGATTAATACGATGATGCCACGACTCGGCATTGTTTTGAGTTCGTGGTAAACCACGGGACTCCAGATATTCAATGCTCCATAAAGCAGGTAGAAATAGAGGATTATTTAAAACGAAATCATCGCCGAAATCGTTGATTATTGCTTTCGCGTCTGGCGAACACTCATTTTGTAGTTCTTGAAAATATTTTGGAATTTGTTCCGGCTTTATAAACGCCAACGCTAACAAACATTTAATTTCTATTGAAAAATTAATATTCGTACCGTACAACACAGTTTTACCATTTTTCTGGATGCGCCTGTATATCATTTGGCCTAAATGAAAAAAAAAAAGAACAGCCATTTAAGATTTCACGCTTTGTATGGCAGCCATTTCGAAGTCCATAATTACATTTTTCCATTCTTATTTCAATATTCTTCTTTTGGCAGTACTCAATAATCATTTCAAAAATCTTGTAAGTATTTTTATCCTTATTAGTACAAAATGCATACAACAACGGATAAGTTTGCTTGTTTTCCTCAAATATATTACCATGGATGACATACAGCTGTTGGAAAACTCCAGCTACTGCAAATGTTCCATCCATTATCTAGAGTGATGATCTTCCTAATTATCTCATCATATCTATTGGAAAGGTCGTGGTGGACCGGCGTAGTATGAGCGTGGATGTGGTGTACTGCACACTTAGGCTGGACTGGAGTAATGTTGGAAATAAAGTTCACTTTGAATTGCACAAATGCGGAGCTTTTATTACCATAATAAAAGCACCATTTGCTGGTTAAGATTGTTACAATATTAATTAGTGCAAAAAGAACTCGCGGACAACAAGTTAACGAGGTTACGGACATTCGGGAAGAGAGAGATAGCAATATATAAACGGATACGGAAATATGTATCAAGTGACGTTAGCTGTCACTGTCATGCATTGCGTTTTGTTATATGCTTAGATATATTCAATACTTCCCCTTAAGCACATAACAAAAATATCCCTTAAGTAAGTATAGGTTAGGAACATAGACACTTAAAACTATACCTTATGGATACTTATTTCTGACGTGGAGTTCATGCATATATTCAACATGCTTACATTTACTGAGTGGCTTGGTAAGGACATCTGCAAACATTCTTTCAGTATTCAAATACTTTATAACAATAAAATTTGTCTCTACCAAGTCTTTAACGAAATGATATCTTATATCTATGTGTTTTGTGCGCTTGTGACAATATTCTTTACTTGCTAACAATTTATGCGCACTTTGGTTGTCATTATGCACCAAAATAGAATGTAACTTTAACTCTGTAAAAATTTCAGACAGAAAGTTTCTTATAAAACACAGATCTTTGGTTACATCACATAGAGCTAGGTACTCACTTTCACAACTCGATAGGGCAATACATTTCTGTTTTCTGGCCTCCCAGTGAACAATGTTTTCGCCAAGTTTGATAGCAAAACCTGTATATGACCTGCGGTCATTATGATCATTGGCAAAATCTGCATCGGCATATGCACTTAAATTCAATTGGCTACTTTTTACAAATAGTAAACTATAATCAATTGTACCTGCTAAATACCTTAAAATTCTTTTGGCAGCTAACCAATGAGTTATGCCAAAACAGTTATTATATTGGCTCAACTGACTACACGCATAGGCTATGTCAGGTCTTGTGCAGACAGAAAGATACATTAAATATCCTAGCAATTGTCTGTAATTGTATGTTTCATCATTCAATGGTTTATCAGAATTACACAACTTTAACCCTGTCTGCATGGGAGTCGAAACCGGTTTACATTCTGACATACCAAACCTTTGAAGTACCTTCTTAATATAAACAGACTGATCCAACTTAAGGATGCCTCTCTGTCTGTCTCGAGTTACTCTAATACCTAGATAATTCTGTATAGGACCTAAGTTTTTAATACTGAACTCATTTTCTAACAAATTTAATAAACTTTTAATCTGTGAGCTGTCTTTCCTATACAGAATATAAAAGTCATCTACATACAAAGAAATGACTATGAACTCCTTGTCAGACTTAAAATAATAAACACATGGCTCGCATTTACTTTGCTTAAAATTGTTTTTAGTTAATAAATCGTGAACCTTACAATACCACATTCTACTGGCTTGTTTAAGGCCGTAGATGCTCCTTTGTAACAGGCACACTTTATCTTTATTTTCAGCATCATGGAAACCCTCTGGTTGTTCCATGTATATGGTTTCGTTAAGTTCACCATTTAAGAAAGCCGTGTTTACATCTATATGATCTATATTGAGATCATATTCGTTAGCTAAAGAAAACAAAAGACGCATTGTAGAGTGGCGTACAACTGGGGAGAAAGTATCAGTGTAGTCGATACCATACTTTTGTGTAAACCCCCTCGCGACTAAACGAGCTTTATATTTTTGAAAGTTGCCTGAAGAGTCACATTTGACTCGGTAAACCCACTTACATTTAATTACATTTCTATTCTTGGGCCTATCCACAAGTTTCCAGACATTGTTATTTATTAAAGAGTTGTACTCACTTTTCATTGAGTTTAACCACTCATCGCGATGACGGCTGGCCATTGCCTCATCATAAGACTGTGGTTCGTCTTCAAGTACAGTTTGCGCGAGCATAGATAAATCATAATCCTTATACCGTTTTGGAGGTACTGCCCTAGTACTACGTACAGGCCTGGACTCCGCAGCTGACCCGTCGCCTCTAGATGAAGCCGCGCGAGGTGAGGTTACAGGCTGTTCACCCGCTGCACCCGCCGAGCAGTCGTCGGAGGACTCCTGGTCGCTACCGGTGTTCCATTCATCTGTGAAATCAGAAGTATTACCCTCATCGCTCAAAACATGACTATTATTATTTTCGCTAACATTCTCATTATTTTTATTTAATTCATTATTTTCCATGACCTCATTTGAAATGTCATTATTAAAATTTGAATTATTCAATTCACTATTCTGTAATCCATGAGTAAAATTATCATTATCAACATTCAATTTATTATTGGAATTTATATTTAATTCATTATTATATAAATTAATCATACCATTATTATCATAGCTATTACTATCAGGTACATTGTTTGAATGTTGTGGAGTAAAAAACTTATCCTCCAAAAACTTTACATCACGAGATAAAATCACTTTCCTAGGATCTGCGGGATCTGCCAGTCTATAACCCTTTGTGGTCTCAGAATAACCCACAAAAATGTATAATTTACTTCTAGCATCCAGCTTCTTGCGCTTGACACTTGGAACTAGAGCATAAGCCTTGCAGCCAAAAACCCTGAGGTGACTAAGATCCACCTTGGACCCGGTCCACACTTCCTCAGGTATACGGCCATTCAGTGCAACAGTGGGAGATCTATTTTTAATATAAGTTGCTACCATTAGCGCTTCTCCCCAAAAACATTGAGCTAGACCTGCCTCTAGTAACATACACCTTACTTTATTGAACAAGGTTAAATTTAACCTCTCCGCCACGGAGTTCTGTTCCGGACAGTAAGGAACGGTTAACTGGTGAACAATCCCTTCTTTCTTTAAATAACTGGAAAGTCTACTATTTACATATTCTTTCCCATTGTCCGAACGCAAACATAGAATAGATAAACCTGTCTGCTTTTCTACAACATTTTTAAAGTGAATAAAATGGTCACATACCTCTGACTTATGTTTCATTAGGTAGCAGTAGGATTTCCTCGAGTAGTCATCTGTGAAGGTGATAGCAAAGTTTGCACCACCCAAGCTGCTCACTGGCATGGGACCGACCACATCGGAGTGTACAAGCTCCAAAGGTCTGGTTGCACGCGTTCCACCACCTTTGGGAAATGGAGTCTTAGCCATCTTCCCCTCAAGGCATGGTACACACTGTTCAAGTGTTTCGCCATCCTGGAACATAACACCACATGCAAGCCTATCCCTAAGGGCACACATACCTGCAGAGCCAATATGACAAAGCCTGGAATGCCATCGAGACATATCTGACCGCTGAGCAACAACTGTGGCACTCGGTGAGTCCTGCCTATCCTGCAGGAACAAAGAGTGCTCCTGTTTGTGCATTCCTTTGCCTAACTCATTTAATTTATAAATCCCATTGACCTCACTTGCAGAACAAACTAAATTATCTTTCTTGTCATATGCGAAACAACCTCCCGAGTTAAATACCACTCTATCACAACCTGATTTTAAAAGTTTACTGACTGAAATTAAATTACAAGACAGTTGGGGCACATATAAAGAATTATTTAAAATAAGTACCTTGTCTAATGTCCTTATTTTTACATCGCCGGTGCCTTCACACAGCACTTTGCTATTATTAGCCACTGCCACTGAAGATTGTCCTTTCTTTATAGAATTAAAACAGTTTTTGTCATTAAATAAATGGCAGCTCGATCCAGAATCTATATAAACATCTTGCTGGGAGACCAGGAACGCGGCTGGCATGGGATCTTCCTTCTGCTTCTTATCTCTTTTCAGTTTGAAGCACTTAGCTTTGACGTGGCCCTCCTTATGACAGTAAGTACACGTAAACTTCTTCTTTGCTTTTAACTGTTGTTTGGAAACAAAAGCAGTCTCAGATGAAATATCTGCCAGTTGTTGGACTAATTTCATAATATGGTCGATATACGCGTTCATACCGGCGTGATCGGCGTAGCTGTCCTTGTGTAGTTCACGTAGCAAAACAATTCGACGATAAAGCCCTCTGTCTTCAAATATATTTCTAAGATTGTCCCACGCTTGCTTGGCACTAGTGCAACTGGTAACATATTGATATAGAGATGGGTGCAGACTAAGTGCAATGCGCGCCAGCGCACGTTGGTCGCGCGCAGCGTCCGTCACTGCACCGGTCACACAGTCCCATAAACCTTCCAATATCAATAACATTTTTATGGCGAACTTCCAAGAGCAAAAATTTCCTTGGCCTTGTAGCTTCTCCATATTTTGGTGCACAAAAGCTGCTGAGCTGGTTGTGGAAACAGCGAGCGGCGGCGCCACATTGGCCGCGCCGGCTCCATTTTGTGGCGGCACATCTTCGTCGCCTTCAGCCATTCTTCAAGGTAGGATAGAGAGTAGTGGTGCGCGATATTCCTGTCCTCCAATCGACACCAAGGTTCTAATCTGGGCGCAGAACCTATTGGAAAGGTCGCGGTGGACCGGCGTAGTATGAGCGTGGATGTGGTGTACTGCACACTTAGGCTGGACTGGAGTAATGTTGGAAATAAAGTTCACTTTGAATTGCACAAATGCGGAGCTTTTATTACCATAATAAAAGCACCATTTGCTGGTTAAGATTGTTACAATATTAATTAGTGCAAAAAGAACTCGCGGACAACAAGTTAACGAGGTTACGGACATTCGGGAAGAGAGAGATAGCAATATATAAACGGATACGGAAATATGTATCAAGTGACGTTAGCTGTCACTGTCGTGCATTGCGTTTTGTTATATGCTTAGATATATTCAATAATATCTATACTCTGTTTTTTATTCCGTAGACTAAAATGACATTTCATGTGGTACTAAGAAATGTCATGTCTTTCACATGAAACGTCATTTTAGTCTACGGAATAAAAAAAACAGACCTTAGACAGGATAACATTATAATTCTTTTTCACTTAGCAATCATTTCATTAAAAATTACAAAATTATCACTTTCTAATTGTAAGTTTTCATTTGGTTTTCATCTAACAAATGAAAACCTTTATCTATTAATTTTGGCTCGGGATTTTTTGTAAAGTTGTGGCATCGGGATATTTGTGCTTGATGCTTCGTTTTTCAAATCCGTCAGAGTTTCGGCTACTTCTTCACCTTCTAATTTCAAATTAAATTCAACTTGAATTACACTCCATAAAACGTAACTTCAAAAACTTAACATTTGTAAAAATACCTTAGTACATTGACCTTTACTTAACCTCACTTGACAAAGTTGACAACTTAAACTTAAATATCACTGAATTCCCTTCCAATCTAACCACCACGATATACGCGCGTGTCCTAGACAAAGAACCTATACATATAGTTATTGTATATTGTAGTAAAACCCATTAAAAATGGTAATTCAAGTTGATTGAATTGTTTTATTTAAACAGCGCAAATAGGCGCTAACATAAATTGCACATATGCAAATGCATATAAAATATGCATATATGTATATGTTATTGCATTTATGTTTTTAGGCTTTTAGGTTCTTTGTCTAGGACACGCGCGTTTATCGTGGTGGTTAGATTGCAAGAGAGGGATGCGCTCGCAGCGATGCCCAAAGATGCGTCGTTTGTTTGTCTGCTGTCAATATAGGTGGACGAGGTCCTCCGTTTGTACGCTGGCCGTTTGTTTGACTGCTGTCGATATATAGGTGGACGAGGTCCTCCGTTTGTACGCTGGCCGTTTGTTTGACTGCTGTCGATATATAGGTGGACGAGGTCCTCCGTTTGTACGCTGGCCGTTTGTTTGACTGCTGTCGATATATAGGTGGACGAGGTCCTCCGTTTGTACGCTGGCCGTTTGTTTGACTGCTGTCGAAATATAGGTGGACGAGGTCCTCCGTTTGTACGCTGGCCGTTTGTTTGACTACTGTCGATATATAGGTGGACGAGGTCCTCCGTTTGTACGCTGGCAGTTTGTTTGACTGCTGTCGATATATAGGTGGAGGAGGTCCTCCGTTTGTACGCTGGCCGTTTGTTTGACTGCTGTCGATATATAGGTGGACGAGGTCCTCCGTTTGTAGGCTGGCCGTTTGTTTGACTGCTGTTGACATATAGGTGGACGAGTTGGCCACACTGTCCTCCATGTTTACGCAGGCCGTTTGTTTGACTGCTGTCGATATATAGGTGGACGAGGTGGCCACACTGTCCTCCGTTTGTACGCTGGCCGTTTGTTTGACTGCTGTCGATATAGGTGGACGAGGTCCTCCACCGAAGCATCCATCGAGGGCGGGAATTCGGTGGATGCGAGCGGCACAGGATCGGTCGGACTATTACATACATGTTACCTATATCTAAGACATTAATATGTATATTGAGAAACACAAAATAGAAAAAAAATAGAAAATAAAAAGAAATAAACAATGTCAGCAAAAATAATTACAACAATAAAATAAAATAAATGTCGTCATTAAAATTAAACACTCAAAATCCATATGTAATTCGTATTTTAAAATTTTGACGAGCCGAATGTACGTTTTGGTAGATTTGTCGGGCAAAAGGGCATAAATTACCGGAATTATGGTGCTGCCAGTTTCTGAGTTGTGGTTTAATTCAGCATATATTATGTATTTACAGCTGGAAAAAAGGATTAGTACTCACATTGAAAGTGCCATCTCCAAGGAATCTTGGTCCGTTTGACCACATCAGGCTTGTTTAGACGAGAACACAAGGATTTTGTCATGAGACCCATCATCGGGTGATGAGGAAATTTTCTGCTAATAGTTCGGGCACAATTACATCTTTCAAATTGTAATTTACCCAATTTAGGGTTTTTTCTTAGTGTCTTTTTTAGACTGGAAATTGGGTACCGATGATACCTATGGTCTGCGCTGGGAGTATCCATCGCCTCTTCAAAGATGGGCTGGAAAGGCTCTAGAGTTCCGCATACTTTATTTTTGCATACATATTTCCATCGTCCGCTCTACATCGTTCCGTACTTTTCTGTGACGCGTATGTTTACTTTCATCTGCATCTCTTTTTTTTTAAATAGGAATTTATTATTATAGACGCGGTGTACAATTCCCTCTCGCTGCATATGAAGTTTTGAGTTCCAATTTTATTATTTATACCCATCTACATGTAGCAAACATTTTATATCTATAGAATTATGAAAAATTCTATACTTTTTTATTTTTTATTTATTTAAATAAGCACCGTCAAATAAATACAATGAGTGTGACAATAATCTACCGGTTAATAATTCTAGTAGCTTACTGCTGAGAGGTTCTTGCGTTTCACCATCAACTCGAAAATGTTCTTGTGCCTGTGACAAACAAATAGTAGATTAATATTGTCTTCGGTTACCGCGATAGTTACTCATGAAATAAAACTATGAAAACGGATTATATCGCGTATATTGAATTTATAATACATCCCGACGTTTCGAACTCTTTACAGCGTTCGTGGTCAACGGGTGACCACGAACGCTGTAAAGAGTTCGAAACGTCGGGATGTATTATAAATTCAATATACGCGATATAATCCGTTTTCATAGTTTTATTTCAAATAGTAGATTGTTAAGAGGGGCTCCTGCAAAACTGCTGATCATCCGAAATGAGGAAATTTTCTGCTAATAGTTCGGGCACAATTACATTTTTCAAATTACAATTTACCCAATTTAGGGTTTTTTCTTAGCGTCTTTTTTACACTGGAAATTGGGTACCGATGATACCTATGGTCTGCGCTGAGAGTATCCATCGCCTCTTCAAAGATGGGCTGGAAAGGCTCTAGAGTCCCGCATACTTTATTTTTGCATACATATTTCCATCGTCCGCTCTACATCGTTCCGTACTTTTCTGTGACGCGTATGTTTACTTTCATCTGCATCTCTTTTTTTAAATAGGAATGTATTTGTTATATCTCTAATTAACTTGGTGTAATTAATTAATACGACCAGATAATATTTTCATATGCAATGCTTTATTTTATATCACACGAAACAGAGAGATGACTGACAGTTCCCTGCATATTGGCGGGAGACTGCTTGAGTTGCCAGCTCGTATATAGATACAACACTCTCCCTCCACTTACAAAAAATAATTACAAATCTCTGGTACTAATCTAAATAACTACTCTATGCTTTGGCTCAATACGCTTTTGTTCAAATTATCTTTTAATTTCATCTCTAACTTTATCTTTTAAAGCATATGGAACAGATCTCACCGGCATAAAAACTGGCTTAGCATCAGGTTTCATTGACAAATGGATTGGCTCACCCTTATATACACCCATGCCAGGCTCAAAAATTTTAGCAAACTCATTTTTTATGTTTGTAATTAATTTATCCTTAGATGTATTTACACACAACTTTTGTTTTGTTTCCTCACATGTCTTTTGCTCAAATTTTGGGGGCCATAGTTGCAGTAAGGATAGCCAATCCTTTCCAATTATTTTAGGCATTTCATCTTTTACAACAAATAGTCTTTGATTATTTGCCTTTACAGACCCATACTCCACACATAAGTTTTCAATAACACCTAAGGGCATTGAAGTTGACTGATCAAAGTTGGTAAATATAACATTTTTCTGAATGATCTCTAAATTTGGAAAATGTTTCTGTTTTCCTGCTAAAGTTATAGTACTCACGTCTGCCCCGGTATCAACTTCAAAGTCCATGGTGGTTCCATTTACAGAAATGTTTAACATAGCCGGTGAAATTTTTCTGTTATTGCTAAAATAAAACACATCAAAATAATCAGTATCTTCGGAGAGATTTTCTTTAACAACACTACATTGAAAATGAAAATGAAAATGAAAAATATATTTATTTAGCACACAAAGATGGGAGTTTGCAGATTGAGTATACATGAGGTCCAGGTTGCGCGCATACAGCGGTACATTTAAAACAGTATGAACAGGGGTCCCCAAACTAGGCATAGCCTGTATCTTGGGCGACCAGTTAGTGAATTAAAAACTAGATTGAAAAAAAGAAAGAAAGTATGTCTAAAGATGAAGATAGGTGCTAGTGCTAATAACCTTAGCTACTAGGGATTTATGTTGGTCAGTCTGTCAGTCAAGTCTCTTACGGCTAAGTGTCTATACCTATAGGTTAAATGTCTAATTATGTAACATAGAGTACCACTACATATGGACAGAAATTGATTATTGATCACTTTGTTGCTCAGACTCAACTACATTCACATTTTTTACTTTTATTTGCTTATTACTACCACACATTTTAAAAATATGTCCCTTATTACCACACTCGCTACAAAATTTCTGACGCAGTGAACATTGTGCCTTAATATGTCCACCCTTTCCGCAGCAAAAACATACCATTCCAGAATTTTGCTTGTTTGTTGGCATTGCTCTTTGACCAGTTCCCTTTTTCTTGACGAGTCTTGAAATTTGAACATTTGAGGTTCCTTTTCCTTTGTAAATGCCAACTTGTATGCTGTCTCTGCTGTCTTACCAATGCTGGTCAACATTTCCAACGATTGATCGGCTTGCTTTAACAGTTCGAATCTTACTGTATCACGATATGTTCCATTTAGCAACCTTTCTTTGATCTCGTCATCTAATTTAGTGAAATTGCAGTTTTTAGACAACTTTTTCAGTTCTATTATATATTGGTCTATAGTTTCATCTGCGTTTTGACATCTGTTTCTAAATTCTGCTTGATGTAAGGCATGGTTCTTAACGGGATGATAATGTTTTTTTAGCTTATCACATATGTTTGTATAATTCTCATTAACTGGAGAAGTTGGCGTACATAATGTAATTAACAGGTCATATACGGTCGTGCTTAGTTTGGTTATTAGTAGTGGTACATTATTTGTTTCCGGTATATCATTCATAAGCACGAAACATTCAAACTGCTGCTGGTATGCAATCCAATTCTCTCCATTGAAAGCGTCCAACGTAGTAATTGAAGTCATACTGGGATGTTTATTTGCTACGATTTTAGCCTCGTCCACGTAATCGCGCAAGTACTGCCGAACTTCATCAATCTTCGAGTTTTCAACCGAAAATATTGGTGTTTCAGCTAAACTATTAGCTATTTCTACTAGTTGTTGTTTAGTTTTTTCTTGAATCCAAGATTTCTTTCCGGCTTGGATAAATTTTTTCGCCGATTTCAACATTGGATTGTTTGGAGGTTAGGTAAAACGTAATTCACTTTTTATTTATAACTTTCACACAGTTGTATTTCTTTAATGTGGGTCGTTTCGCGTTCGTCGCCAATGTTATATCTCTAATAAACTTGGTGTAATTAATTAATACGACCAGATAATATTTTCATATGCAATGCTTTATTTTATATCACACGAAACAGAGAGATGACATTGACAGTTCCCTCCATATTGGCGGGAGACTTCTCTTTTTAATATCACGTTTGAGTTACCAGTTAAATTGTCGCACTAACCTAACACCTCAAAGTCAATTTATATTCAACTGTAGGTACTTAAGTTATTTAGGAATTCACAAGAACGACTGAGTAAACCGAGAGCTTATTACGGCGTTAGATTAAATTGGGCTTTTAAATATATTTTTCAACGTTAAGCGACCCGAATTTGCACGAGTAAAATATTATTTATTCTGTCAATATTTTTAGGCGCAGGAATAAGAAGTTGATACAAAAAATGTCTAGACATACTATTTACTGTTTCTACTTAAAGATTCTTTTTGAAAGACTGATTCATCTCAAATAAGACTTTTTCCCTGGGGATTAACTTGTTGATACTAAAGCTTGAACACGCCATAACGTAGGCACACATTTTTGCTTAATATATTTTTTGTCACGGGTGGTTTAATTTTATTTGTTTATTTAAATTAAAATCGCTATAGCATGAGGAACATATGATACCACAATAGTTGTCAATTTTATAATTAGTTTTCGTGATAACGAGCTTTAAGCAATGACGGAGCGAAATTACTTTGCACAAATAGCCTTCGAAAATTCGATTAGGCTAAAGAAATATGTCAAAATATTAATATATCAAGAATCGATTCGTTTTTTAGGGTTCCGTACCCAAAGGGTAAAAACGGGACCCTATTACTAAGACTCCGCTGTCCGTCAGTCCGTCCGTCTGTCCGTCTGTCCATCTGTCTGTCTGTCACCAGGCTGTATCTCATGAACCGTGATAGCTAGACAGTTGAAATTTTCACAGATGATGTATTTCTGTTGCCGCTATAACAACAAATACTAAAACCGTTTAAACAATATAAAAAATGCACTATGAAATGTGTAGGGGAATTGTGCTTAAGATGACATACTTTTTCTTTCAAGGTACATAGTTGGAATAAATGAAGTCATCTGAGTTCCGAATCTTGCGTATATTCATTAAAGTTTCATATACAATTAAATTGTATCAATGTTAGGGCAATAAACATAAAATGAAATGAAAAAATCAAACAAATAGCACGCATGGTCGACGTGCTTAAGATGACATATCTATGGTGTAAGATGACACAGTATGTCATCTTAGACTTTTATGGTATGTCATCTTATACAATATTATATAAGGGTAAGATGACATGGTATGCCATTTTACACCCACGTCTGGTATGTCATCTTGCCCAATGGAGAATGCAAAATTAATTCAATTGTCGCAACAAAAACTTTAAAGTTAGAATATGCTCTTACCAATATTTAGGCCCTATAATAATCCTAGATTACATTAAAAACTAGTTCAATTAGAAGATCCTTACGTGTATTTTCACGACCAAATAAAAACGCGATAAAAATTTTATCATGAAATTTACAAAAACCGGCACTACGATAAAATACACGTTCACTGTCCACCATTTGAAGTTCAATACTAGCGACACCTGTCGGCCAACTCTAGGACATCACTCGTAGTCCTTTAGCACCAATATTTAAATCGATATTGCTGGTGTGTCATCTTATCTGACTATGTCATCTTAAGCACAACTCCCTTATGTAGTCAAAAAACAGTTAAAGGCACTGTATGTATAAGTTACTCTATGGTTTACGATAGGTGGTATCTCGTAGACGCCCGGGTTACCCAGTGGATCCTTGTCCTTTGGAGAGCGCAGCACATTTCTAATCTAACTTTACAAGAGGACGGAAGAATGACCTAATGCTAAACCTCCGTCGTAATAGGCGTCCAATTTCACTCCCTTAATGTACGGTAGGTAAGCAGGTGCTCTCTCCGCTGTATGCTTCTTTCGCAACGCTGACGAACCTGCTGCACGCCATTCCTCTCTAACACATGTCGTACATGTGTGTACAAGTAGAATTTAAAAGATGGTATAATTTCAAGTGCGATCAAACAGTATAGTTTCAGTGATAATTTTAAGTGCGTAATTGTAATTTAAGAAAAAAAAACACTCGCGAGTATATTATGTCCTATAATGTAGAAATATACAACAAATTCACAGCTCTACAAGAAGACATTCGAAATTTAGGTAAAAAACGCCGCAAAGAGGCACTCGGTAAAAAAAAAAAAAAACTCGAATTAGCCCGTTCACCATATAAGCAATAACAATCATATATTGACGATTACAGCACAACATTAGAACAATCAGAAACATCCATACAATCCAAAAAATATATATTATTATATCAATATGTTTAAAAGTAAAAGTAAAAGTGTGTCTAAAGGTTCATAAGAAGACAAAATCAATGCAACTACTTGCGAATCTAAAAAAGAAATACCAACATTTAATAATATCAATATGTTTAAAAGTAAAAGTGTAAAATATGTACCAGAATTTTCTGTGTCATTTCTTTCTGGTCCACAAAGCAATGAAACAGCTGAAGCAAACAGAGAGAAAGAGCAACCTGTATTAGAAAACTATACAGAATGAGCAAGTAAATTTACTCGCAAACGGTCTTCCAAAAAGGCAAATAGAAAAACCTAAAAGAGTTACAGACAGAAGAAACGAAAGAGTTACAAAAGAAAGTAAAATCCACAATCATAGCTATTAAAACACGTTGATTATTCGCAACAGACTGACTTTTATTTGACAAGTAACGGTACATATAAGTTACACACATATTGAGGATAGATGGCGCTAGCAGTAAATAACATACATAAAATATATTTTTTTGATACTATTCCAATACCCCCACTTATCAAAATAAGCTAAACATCCTCAATAAGACACAAGAATAAACAATCTTAAGAAATTACAAGAAAAAACACCCCATACATAGGTATACAATTATACATTGGGTAAAACTACAAGGAAACAATACCAAGCTTTTTCATAAACTTGTAGTGTTTAAGAGAACACAAACCTTTGGTCAGTAAATCAGCTGGCATTTCCTCAGTAGGAATGTACTTAATATTAACATAATTACTTTTAACAACATCTCTGATATAGTGATATCGTACATCTATATGTTTAGATCTATTGTGACTTTGATGACTAGATGCTAATTTCAAAGCACTCTGGTTGTCACAATTCAAATTAATTGTATGAACCTTTCCTGTAATTTCATGTAGTAAATTTCTTAAATAAACCGCTTCTCTAGAAGCTTCAGAGAGAGCAGTGTATTCTGCTTCGGTACTAGAAAGGCTAACAGTCTTCTGTTTCCTGCTTTGCCACGAAACAGCTGACCCTGACATAACAAAACAGAAACCAGTATAAGACTTCCTATCTATGGCATCACTTGCCCAATCACTGTCAACAAAACCTTGCAAATCACTATCATTATTACTATATCTCAAACAATAGGTTTTTGTTACCTGCAAGTACCTTAAAATGCGTTTTGCATAATTGTAATGTTCACTGTTATAACAATTATTGAACTGACTTAGGTAGCTTACCGAATATGCTATGTCTGGCCTTGTCAAAACAGCAAAGTACATTAAACTTCCTATTAACTTTTGGTAAGGAACATTAGGTAAACTTCCTACAGTTTTTTCTAAATTTAACTTGGGTTCAATGGGAGTAGTCTGTGTTTTACATTCTGACATCTGAAATTTAGACACTAACTGTTCAATATATTGCTGTTGATCTACAGTTATCACACTTTTATTTTTATCTAAATTTATTTTCATGCCATGATACTGTCTTACAGGGCCTAGGTCCTTCAACTTGAACTCCGAACTTAATACATTTTTCAATTTTTCTGTTTCAGTGTCATTGTTTGAAAAAATCAGAAAATCATCTACATAGAGCCCGACAATTATCTTTACTTTCCCATTAGTTTTTGCAAACAAACATGGTTCATATTGACTGTTTTTAAAGCCTAATTTACAGAGACAATCTTTGACTCTCTCATACCATGCTAGAGAAGACTGCTTCAGCCCGTAAATAGCCCGCTTTAGTTTTAACACATTTCCCCCAGTTTTGTTTGCAAAACCTTCAGGAATTGACATATATATGTTTTCCTTCAGAAAACCATTTAAGAAAGCTGAAGTAACATCTAAATGCGTTATACTCATCCCTAACTTCACACTAAGAGCAAATAATAGTCTTAGGGTTGAATGACGCACTACAGGAGAAAAAGTGTCCGTATAGTCAACACCAGGCTTCTGCGTAAAGCCTTTGGCCACGAGCCGCGCACGATAACGCACATTATTGTCCACATCACTTTTTTTATTGAACCCCCACCTACATTTCACTACAGACACGTTACCGGGGTTCTCGACGAGCTCCCACGCATCATTGTCGTCGAACGACTGTAACTCTTCAGCTATGGCACGTCTCCACTGCTCCTTCTCGGGCCCCTCGAGAGCCTCTGAGTATGAGATTTCCTCTGATGCTGGAACAGTACTGGGAACACACATGCTGCTAAAGCCATACCTGTCAGGCTGTTTTTGGAGACGCTTACATCTCGGCTCAGGTGTTGATGTATTCTGGACTGGTTGTTCTGGCTCTTCATTTGACAGAGGCTCGGTTAATGTTTCATTAACATCAGCGTATACTGAAGAATCTGAAGAGAGTTCAGAATGATCCTCATCTGGAACATCAGGATGCAAATCCCCCACTGAAACGCTGCTCTTCTCCTCCACACTGTTTATCGGTGCCTCTTCATTAGGTATCCATATAGCCAAATCTTCACAGGTGTCGCTACTGTCCATTTCACCTTCCATCACAATGACATTTCTGCTGGTAACAATGGTTTTCTTTGAAGGATTATACAATCTATAACCTTTCACATTCTCTCCATATCCAACTAAGATATGCTGTGCTGCTTTCTTATCCCACTTCAAGCGTTTCTCCTTAGGGATATGTACCATTGCTTTACTACCAAACAATCTAATGTGACTTAAGTCAGGTTTTGAACCATACCACAATTCAAACGGAGTTTTCTCTAAACCTGATACAATGGACCTGTTTTTTACATAAACTGCAGTGCTGGCCGCCTCTGCCCAAAATCTCTTGTTCAACTTTGCATCGTAAAGAAGACACCTAGCTTTCTCAACCACGGATCGGTTGGCTCTTTCTGGAATTGAGTTTTGTTCTGGTGTGTAGGCATTTGTAGTTTGATGTATAATGCCAGCAGCAGCAAGGTAAGTTTTAAACTCACGGTTGCAATATTCCAGACCTTGATCAGTATGAAATATCTTGATCTTTTTCCCTTGCTGATTCTCTACTAGTGCTTTAAATTCTTTGAATTTGCTAAAAGCTTCATTCTTTTGTTTTAAAAAATAAATGAAGGTCATCCTGCTGTAGTCATCAATAAACAGCATAAAGTATCTGTTACCATTTAGGTTTTAGATATTTATTTCTCAAAAGATTACAAGAATAATCACTTCCTGAGAAATACATGTTTACACTTAACTTAATACAAAGGAGTGTAATTAATAATAATTATACAAAATAATAAATACAAAGCCAATTCCAAAACAACTAAGCATACAACAATCGAAAACTATTATATTATTTGTTAAAACTAAGCGGGTAGATATAAGCAACGAGACATGCATGCGCTTCTGCTAAGTAGCATTATAACAGGGTCGGTTAAACAAGATTAGTATCCAGTGGTTAACCGTCGGTTATTTTAAAGAATTAACCTCCATGGGTCCACACAGGTCACTATGTATTCTGTGACATGTCTCGGTGCTCCTGGTACCAACATGAGTAAAAGGTAACCTTGTTTGCTTCCCTTCACAACAGGTTTCACATTTCGCCTTGGTTATGTCCAAACATCCTTCATATGCCACACCATCAACAATACCGTTTCTCATTTTGTTCAAATCTTGGCTATTAATATGAGCCAGACGTTTATGCCAAAGTTGTCCTGTAACTGCTGAAGCTGCCAACAAACAACTCTGTTTCTGTAGCCGCAACTTGTAAACACCGTTAATTAAATCGGCTATGGCAACCAAAGCATTGTTTTTGTCAGAAATATAACAATGTTTTTTATCGAAAGTGACACTGTTGCCATTTTTGGTAAGCTCGCTTACTGATAACAAGTTTGTTGTCAAACTAGGCACGCATAACACATCCTTCACAGTTATTTGACATTCCAAATCCGAAACAATTTCCACGTCTCCGGAACAAACAACTGGTGCTCTTTCATCATTTGCCACAATGATTTCTGGTAAACACGGCGTAAAGTTTGCATTCATCACCCAATCTTTGTTCACCACAAAATGACCGCTTGCACCCGAGTCTACGTAAAAGTCTTCCTTACTGAACTTCCTGGTAAGGAAAACAACACTAAATACGCATTTACTAGTGTTTTTCTTCAACATCGGGCATTGATTACGATAATGCCCACCTTTACATTTATAGCATATAACCTGTTTAACCTCTTTTGTTGTTGCATCTGTCACTGTCTTCTTGTTTGACATTGACTGCCCGCCATTATTTTTCGGCTTAGTGTTGCTAGAGTGATATTTATTTCTCGCTACGAATGCCGCACTGCTGCCAACTTCAGAATCATTCGTTACTTCCATGTCAAGTAACTTTGACTTAATGACATCTGCAGTTATCGATATACCCGAATGTTCAATTGCCATAATCATAGGTGAATAACGATCAGACAAACCTGCTAACAATAATGATCCTACCCATTCATCGGTTATTGTAAATCCTGTGCCGTTTAACCTTTGAGCTGTTTCGACCATTTGTGTGACGTAGTTAGACATCGAGTCACAGTTTTCATGTCTGATATTAATCAAATGTCGAAGCTAGGTTATTTTTCTCGAGAAACCACAGTCGTCATACATGGTCTTCAACTTAGTCCACAATTCTGCTGAGCTCTTTGTGTTCTTGATATGCACGTACAATGTTGGATCAATAGTTAATATTAACTTTGCCTTCGTTTTTGCATCTTCCATTGGCTTACTTTGAAATCCCTCCGGTGGATTGATGTACTTGTCAGTTCCATCGAGCACCAGCAAGCTTTCGGCCGCAAAACTCCACTCGTCGTAATTCTCCCTGCCTTTTAACTTTGGCACACTGGCAATATAGTTCGTAGTCATGTTTCCGCAAATAAACGTTCACTTTTATCTATTTTAAACTAAAATAACTGATAAAAACTGGAAAAAGCCCATAACCTATTAAAACACGTTGATTATTCGCAACAGACTGACTTTTATTTGACAAGTAACGGTACATATAAGTTACACACATATTGAGGATAGATGGCGCTAGCAGTAAGTAACATACATAAAATATTTTTTTGATACTATTCCAATAATAGCATCATCAGCTGACAATTCTCTAAAAACCAAAAGACAGAAAAACGTTGCTTAGCAACTTTACTTAAACTCGGTGTCGTCCCAGATGAACCAGTGCACGTGGGACTGACGACAGGTGTGCGGGATGATGATGTGAGCCAGCCTGCAAGTGTCTGTCTGTATGTGTGGCTTTCCTATGCACCTTATGCGACAGATATCCGTTCTGATCCCGCATAACCAACACATCGAGAAAAGGAAGTGCTCCCTCGGATTCCTCCTCAATGGTGAACTTTATCTTGGGATGCAGCTCGTTCAGATACGCGAGTCCTAGGGTTCACCTCGCTATCGGCCACCACAGCAAACACGTCATCTACATATCGCCACCAGCGTTTCGGTTTGTATGGACTATTCTCTAATGCTTTCCGCTCAAATTCTTCCATGAATATGTTAGCCACCACTGGTGCTATAGGAGACCCCATTGCGACACCTTCAATCTGCAGGTAGTAAAATTCGATTATTTTACTCGCTACGCTCAGAATTCTATTTTAGAAATACAACTTTGCACTCTTGTATAACAAATAACTATTATAGTTGACTACAGCGTATCGAAGTGAATATTATAGTTGGGTTCGGAGTCCATACATAAAAAGTACGCAGTTATAGTTTGATATATGAAATCTTAATGCAACCATTACAGTCGACGAGCAACGGCAAAAAAATCACGTTTGTTGTATGGGAGCCCCACATATATTTATTTTATTGTTTTTAGTATTTGTCGTTATAGCGGCAACAGAAATACATCATCTGTGAAAATTTCAACTGTCTAGCAATCACGGTTGATGAGATACAACCTGGTGACAGACGGACAGACAGCGGAGTCTTAGTAATAGGGTCCGTTTTTACCATTTGGGTACGGAAGCCTAAAAAAGGACCTCCTAGTCCTCAACGTTTTTCGCAAATAATAATATTTAATCACTCGGCTATCCGAGAACAGCTCATCATCATTTATTTAAACCTTCACAATTCCCGTCCCCTGCTTGTTGAATAAACCAGTTAAATTAGGTTAAGATAAAGATCCGTTTGAACTTGAGTGCCTCAAGATAAAAAAAGAAAACCGACTTCAAAAAGGGTAAAATAAAATATTACACTTTATATGCCCTAGCAACTAATATATTTGAAAGTCGATAAAAAGTTTAGCGCTTCGGGTACGTTTTAAGTTTCAAGGTCTGGATCTGAACTGAATCCATCAAGATTTGAGGCGTTTCTTCAATTCCTCATCATCACAACCGAAAGGTATATACTTTCAGACAAAAAAAAAACAAATCGGTTCATAGGAAATCCATGAATCCCATTTTAACTTACCATTGCCAGAGGTTACTAAAGTGACTGAACCTAACTACGACTAAATGTTTGTGTGTGTAGGTTATGAATATCTTCAATAATTATCATACTCGCAGGCAATATACTGAGTATTAAAAGGATCATAAAATATTCAAACTATTTTAATTTGTTGGGCAATAAATTTCTGTGATTATATTATTTTAATGTTGTTTAGTGGTTATTTCTGTTCAACATTATTACGTGGTTAAACTCAAGATGGGCTGTTTAGTACTGACTTGTGGTAAGCCTACACATATTATGATTAAATATAAATGGATTATTAACAATTAAAACATTAATGCCTGAAAAATAATCGATTTTACAAGTAATCTATCCAGAAAGCAGGATTCATAAGGTGGCTACAAAACACATCAGCAAACAAATAGGCCTCATCTTAAGCAAACCAATGATAAAGTCCGCGACAGGCTTCGTTATTATTTTCCAATATTTACGTAATTTAGCCAAAAGAACCGTCACGAAGCGTGGATACCGTACAAATACTTTTTTGAGGAAACCGACGACCTTCGCTTCAATTAGAAAATAAAAACTCGACCAAGAGCATGTTGAGCCATGCTCAGTGTATTACCATTCTGTCAGAATAGGCTAAACGGGGGCTATTCGTAAGTATCATGTACATTATTTATTATAAGGATAAGGGAGTACCTCCGCAGCGCTTTGTACGTCTTTTAACTAAGAAAAGAAGACTTTTTGCAATAACTCAAAAACGGCTGTACCGGTCATGTTCGCTATAGTTTTCATTGAAAGTATTTATTAAGCTTTTGTTTACAAAAAAAAACATATTTTTTTGACCTATGGTACCTACACATATTTTTGTTTCGGAGTGATTATTTCCGAAAATATTCACTTTATCAAAAAATGGTTGTTGGAGACCCATGTTCGTTTTGAAAGACCTATATCCTCCTAAGTCCCAAGTGCCTGCTAAAAGAACAAAATGGCGTTCATAATTGAGTCCTGGGTATTGCTACGCAGAAGATGTCACTATAACCGAATGTCCTTTAAAAAGATCAAAAGTATTATAGTCATTGAGTCCTGAACTTATAGCAGCAATTTAATATGTTTCAAACCCGACTATATATACGATTTTTGCTAGAACAAACATTATTCAGTACCAAAGAAACTTTTTTTTGCACTAAGTCAACTAATCCATACTTTTGTTCTTTTTAAAGAACTCTCGTGCTTAGTATGTAGTAGTTAATGTAATAATTATAGGTAAACAGCGTGGGTAATTGGTTATTTGGTTTTATTTTCTTGACCAAATCAGAAATTCACCACGCGTACGCACAAAGCTTTGCTTCTCAACTCAACGTTGAGTCCTGGCCCGACGGTTGCTGGTAGAAGGGTAATCAGCCTCATTTTCCGAGTCAGAAGAATATTTATTTTCTGAGCTAGACGAGTTCGCATCAATAATGGTCATCGCTACGTTGACCAGAAACTACGTCTATTTCAGGGTCTTGATAAGTCGACCCTTCGCCATCCTCAGTGTCTTTTATTTCAGATTCATTGAGAAGCTGCACTATGTCCACGTCGCGTAGCACTAGAATGAAATACCATTTATTAACCGAGCTCACTTTTAAAAGAACAAATTAAATTACCTTGCAAAAACATCGTTTACGTCGCATGTTTATCAAAAATAATACATTATAGTTAAATATTACTAATTCATTAGAAAAAAACACAATTTTAATTGCAAGAAATACCAATATTACTATAAAGTATAATTGGATCTGGATTTACTTACGTTGTTTCTCACATGCTGCCATTGTCCCCTTTTGCTGGCCACTAAGAACAAATATGGCGACTTGGTTTCGTTTCATTCAACGCGTGTGACAGGGACAACAATAAACACTAAGATAATGGCGTTTAGGTCTAAAATATCGCAATAAAGTTTAAAAATTGATTTTGTTCTTTTAATAGGTAGTTCGGTCATAACGAGACCTGTAATTTTCAAATCGTCAGGACTTAACAATGGTTGCCATTTTGTTCTATTAAAAGCTAGTTCGGTCTTTCTAACAAGTAATATTTTAAAAGCCCCGGTCTTAGGAGGTTATACTATACTATATATTATATACTATGTATACGCTTAAAAAAAAACTTTTTTAGATTTTATTGTACGGCTGTCGGATTTATTGATTTATATATCCATGCCAAATTACAGTTACAGCTTTCTAGCACTAACGATCACGGAGCAAAACCTCGGACAGACAGACAGACGGACATGGCGAAACTGCCTAGTCAACCTAGTTGACTACGGAACCCTTTTAGTCTTATTTTCAATGAATGCCTAAATAATATTATAAATAAAAATAGTCTTGTTATGATACCCTTAGGCTGCCTTGTCACTGAGGCGGACATGGGCGGAGACGTGCGGGATTCAACTAATACTGTAAAGTTTAATAAGTTTTTGGCAAAAATTTCATTTTTCGTACAAGCTTTTATGGCTGACTGTACGTTTCTTTGCACAGACAACTAATACTCATCGAGACAATTCTAAAAACCCCAAACACAATTAGGTTGCGTTGTTTTATCACAGAGTTCCTATGGGCACCTCCTGTCTCCATCATCAGATTACCTCGATGGTGCCATAATATTGCATTGTCACCCGACCTACATATGTATGCAAATTTTCAGCTTCATCGGAAACCGGGAAGTGGGTCAAATTTAACTTGCAAGATTTGACCCTTACAAACATGTTACATACATATTACGTACATTGCAAGTTAAATAAAAGCTTGTAATAAATAAATAAATAGCATTTGGTTGTAATCTAGCGGAGCGGAGGAGAGATCGGTTGATTCCCGTACATTTCCTCTCATCTCCGGTTCAATGGAAAAGCAGCCTTAAACAACATATTTGTTACTCATTTTTAGGGTTCCGTACCCAAAGGGTAAAAACGGGACCCTATTACTAAGACTCCGCTGTCCGTCTGTCTGTCTGTCACCAGGCTGTATCTCATGAACCGTGAAAGCTAGACAGTTGAAATTTTCGAAGATGATGTATTTCTGTTGCCGCTATAACAACAAATACTAAAAACAATAATATAAATATTTAAATGGGGCTCCCATACAACAAACGTGTTTTTTGCTGTTTTTTTCTGTAATAGTACGGAACCCTTCGTGCGCTAGTCCGACTCGCACTTGGCCGGTTTTTTAGAATGCTAAGACAACCACACCCTAAAAGAACATAATGCTTTCTTATAGCTTAACAGTAGCTAAACTTAAATATTGTGTTTTTAGTCACCCGTTGACCACGAACGCTGGAATGGGTTCGAAAGTATTTCATGTCGAAATGTATTTTAAATACATTATACGCTATTTAATCCGATTCCATAGTTTTATTTTATGAATAACTATCGTGGTAACCGAAGACAATATTATAAATATTGTGATCAATACTTCCTTGCCAAAGGCCAGATAGTTTTCAAGTAGAAACAAAAAAAAGTTACATCTATATAAAATGCAAGTGCCAGAATAAATACACTTTTTTGCGGCGGTCCAAAGCTTTTATTCTATAATTTACGCCGCTAAAAGTCATAAAGGGCTTTTAAATTTTAACACAGATTGATGGTAGATAGTAATACGGTTTAAAATGTAACTGTCTTATTAGGTCTAATGGATTTTTGATTCGTTTTCCCTTGAGAATTACCTAATGTAAGTGCGCTAACTTAGTTGTGTGCAATATAATAGCAGTCAATAAGAAAATGAAGACTAGGTGAAAACTATAACTTTAGATCCATTATATTGGATCTTTTTTTTATAATTCTTCTACATTACTTGACATTGTTTCAATATTAACTGTAACCTTTACTTAAATAATATTGGAAGTAAAAAAATATCATGAAAATGGGCTTTGTTACAGACTCTGAATCTAGAACCATAAGAAAGAAATACAATTGTGTACACAATTTAGTATCTTGCCTATTATTTCCAATCAAAGATTTACATCTAAACCATGTTATCCAGAAATAAATAAACTTTTCTATAAGACGATCTTCGTCTCGAGTGTACTAGTAGTCCATCATTCGGACTTTGTTGTTGATTTTTGACCAACTACTTAGTTTGTCATGGGCGGCACTATCATTAAGAGCGTCAAGCAAACAAACAAAACCAAGTATTTGGTCGCCGCCGCAAAGTCGCGTTCAGTTTAAAATAGGGCCGTGTCGTACAGCTGCGTTCGTTCGTGGCCCTCAAAATGGTCTCGCCGGAAGATCAGCGCTGACTTATGGGTTAGCATTATGCTGAGGCAGGACCATTTCGTGGTAAACTATTTATTTTATATTTATATTTCTTTGTTGTTATTATACTTTTTGTATGTTATAGTTTACCACGAATAAATGAATGCGATGATTTATGATTTCTGAATCTGGTCAAAAATCAACAACAAAGTCCGAATGATGGACTACTTACTAGTATACTCTGCTACGAAGAGCGTCTTATAGAAAAGTATTTTCTTCTGGATGACATGGGTTTAGATGTAGCAGATGGAAATAATAGTTACGTTACCGTCATACAAATCTTAAAAATAAACTGTAACGGACTGCAAAAATATTTATTTTCACTTTTTGAATTTGAGTACCGAATAGAAACCGACTCGTGACTTTAAGTGGAGACAATAAAATTTTCCATATTAATAAAAGTGGTTACTAATTTACAAAGTTATCCCATGGGAAATACGGTTTTCGAATGTCATGTTAGTTTAGTAGTAGGTAATGTATCTTTTAAAGCCAGTATGCTTTGAGCATGATTGGATTAGTGTGTACACGTCGCTCACATTAGCGTCATGTTAAAAGCCATTATCCATTTACATATATTTTGAAGTGTACTCCAGGGTACGTTGTTTCATCTGCTACTATTGATGCTGACCGTACCAATGACTGTATCCTCAGAAAAATAGGCAGTTTCATTAGGAACAGACGAATGTAAACACAAGTGCCAAGTCAACGTTATTTTATAAAAAGTTATATATCCGTAATAATGCTATCTCACGCTTTGGTATGCAGTATGCCATGACCATTTTATAGGACTTGACAATTTAAATTTAACTCTCTCAATTTGACTATACATCAAAACTTAGGTAGGCTCGCAGGATCGTAAAATTTTGCGTTTTTTCTCGATAAGGAAACCACATCTTTTTAATTATGTATGTACTTTGTGTAGGACACCAGTCGTCAGAGAAATATACATATGTTACATCGGTGATTTACACTAAAGAACCGGTTGTTCCAGCTTTCCTGTTGTTCGTCCGAGCGGAGTCGTATGTACTCCTCACGGCTAATGTAGACGATATCCACGCGATCGCCAACCAGCTTGTCAAATCTCCAGTCGTCAAGCAGCTCAAGGACATCTGGCGTCGCGCCAGCAAGACCTTTAACAATCACTACTCGCAGTTCCGGACTGAGGATTCAGGTCTGTTCAATGTTCATCCTTTAGCCAACATCTAGGTGATCAACCAGGCCCAGCCGTCCAGCAGCTAACGGACATCTGGCGTCGCGCCAGCAAGACCTACAGACAATACTCTAGAATCCGTGCTGAAAATTCAGGTCAAAGAAGGATAGGTAGAATACTCAAATGTATAGTTTCACAGAAAAACAATTGATTAGATATAGACAATATACGGCAAGAGCACTCGCGAAGCTTGTATTTATGTTTTGTATACTTTTTCAAGCTTTATTTTTAAATATAAAAATTGCTGGCTGCTGTCACATCGGACAGTGCCTTTACATTCTGACTGCGCTTGTGGATACAAGTTATTTGCACTATTTTGCGAATTCAGACGCTCCGGTAGTAGAATGAGCAGAGGTTATAAGGACTATAAGTCAAAGGTTCTTCAAAAACGCATGCATAGGTTTTTAACTTGCTTGCAGATGACGACGGAGGCAGTAGGGAGCGAGAAGACCCTGTCATGAGGAGCCAGCGCCGCAAAGCCATCAACCACTTGGTGGAGTTGGGACGCAACGCTTCTATCTATCTCAAGGAAATGTTCGACAGTCTTTGAATCTGAATAAACTTTAAGATGTGTGTTGAATTTTTTTGCCATAATATACATACCTACTTCGATTTCTTTTGCGCAAGCTACATGTATAATTTCGCATTCTGGTCTCGAATAGCAAGAAACAATACACCGAGTTTAATAATAAACTCACGTATATTTTCTATGGCTGAACTTAGCTCCACACAAATCTCTCAAAATACAAAAAAAGTTTAATGTCTTACGAAATTTACGTTGATCTAACGTTCGCGAGATGGCAAGTATGTATCTAAGCATACAAAATTTCAGGGTTCAGATTGTCATAATGCATTGCATACGTTGCGTACGTGGGATAAGTGTGTCCCTGCCTTTAGTCTAATACTGTTCGATAAATGGGTCCCGGTATAACGTGATTAACGTGACTGACACAGTTGAAACTCGTACCGATGTCAGAGATGCAGTTATAATGTTGCTTTTGAGACTTGCATGCTTTGTATCGCTGTTAGTGTTATTTTACTTGCAAACTCCGTAGGTACCTACATGTTGTTAAAACGGCAGTAAAATCTTATCGTAGTTGTTCGCAACTTGCTCAGAGCTCTGTGAAGCGAAGCCGGTGCAATCTCTCGTACCGTCGTATAAATTTAACTGACAATCAACCTTATTGCTAAGATATAATGTTCAACAAAGGTCAGTGAATTGTTGCTACTATGTAGTAGGACATGAATTCAGCGATAACAATGCAATTCGTATTTTAGAGGTAGTGGATATTTGTTTGGACACACGAGGTCCCCTTTCTGGATCATAATATGGAAATACGTATCGTATCGATCATTTATTGATAAAAATAAATTTAAATATCATGTCTTAATTCTAAATAATATTATCTAATACATCATCATTTACATGGTCACTGGTTCATATCTGGTTCGAAGGACCAATTTTCAGCGGAGGTCTAGTGGGCTGGTTCGTTGAGAAGAATAGAACACCGTCTTGGTGGTCACAAATTATTTTATTATATTTTAAGCACGTAAAGTAAAATATTATGTAATTATTATATGGTTTACATGGCAATGGCAACGAATCGAATAGAGAACGAATAAAGCATGGAGTGCAGATACAGTTTTAGAATTAATTAACGAGTTTAGTTCCTCTTGGACTTGCCAACAGTTAGCGCCACTTGCACCATTCCACTAACCCGGGGTTAACCGGTTAAACCTGGAGTTACTTATAAAAGAGTTGCATTTTTTATATCGTGTGATATATCTAGGTCCTACTAATAGGCCTGGCACCTTGCAAGGGCTGGCAAATGACAATTCGCGAATGAGCGAATCCGTCGGACGAAACGAAGATGAATTTCCAAATTAACTTATGGATCCAATTTACTATGATTATGTCAAAGTAGAAATATAATCAATTAAACCTCTGTCAATCAGATACTCAAAGTATTTAGGTATTTATGAGGCATACTATGTAGACACCCCATGTGATGCGTAGTGAACGTAATCATTTACTAAATTAAATTTTTAATTGCACAACCCGAATTCGTTGAAAACCTATTACTTTTCATTAATCGATTTGATTAGGAGAGGCCGTAAAACTCGCGATGTGTATATTATGTAGTTACCTAATACTATCACTGTTCGTGTCTATATAATGATACTAATAGTATTTTGAGGGCCGAAGTTACAAAACGATATGAAGTTGAGTTTTTTAAAGACAGGCCCGAGCATTTTAAGACCCAATTATGTGCCGTTGCACTCAATATTTTTTCTAAGACAGCGACAAACACCTATAATTAGAAATGATATCAAATTATAATTATATTTTGGTTTGTAGAAAAAAAAACAACAGTTGCATAATATTGTATGACTATCCCTAAGAACAATGCTGTTAGGATCCTAAGAACACTTCTTATGAAGTTGATTTCGATCTCACTCAGACAGATAAGAGTGCTGGAGTAGAAAAACTATATATTATTTTACCATTAATCCATCAATGCATCTAGGATTATCTATCTTATCTAATTATTAGTGTATGCTTTTCTCACATAGCAGCAAAAAGGGAAGAACTCCATAACATGTATTTTACTTAAAAAAATTAAACTGAAATTAGAGTTTTGAATGATTCACGGTTAGTTTCACTAGACTTATATTGACCGGGATATAGACCGTGATTACCTTTTGTATTATTTGTGAGCTCCTAAACTAAACTGAAATTATAATATTGTCTTCGGTTACCGCGATAGTTACTCATGAAATAAAACTATGAAAACGGATTATATCGCGTATATTGAATTTATAATTCATCCCGACGTTTCGAACTCTTTACAGCGTTCGTGGTCAACGGGTGATTGTCACAGCGTTCGTGGTCAACGGGTGATTGTCACCCGTTGACCACGAACGCTGTAAAGAGTTCGAAACGTCGGGATGAATTATAAATTCAATATACGCGATATAATCCGTTTTCATAGTTTTATTTCATAAACTGAAATTGTTAAATGGTTGACCACTAATGTCCTTAAGGTGCGTCCAGATATAGCAAATATGCCCCGAATGGCTCGCGAGCGACGTATACACGGTAAATTCGCTATATCTGGATATGGACGCAACATTAGGGGATAAACAAATAAACAAAATAAATATATCATAATATAAATTCATGTAGTCTAGCATAATTTATAATGTAATTTCATATTATGAGAATACATATCTAATCTAATCTTTAGTACATTATTATACAAATTGACTAAATAAAACCCCACAGTAAGCTGAATATAAAAATACTTCAAAAACAAAAACATCCATGACTCAGGAACAAATATCTGTGCTCATCACAAAAATAAATGCCCTTACCGGGATTCGAACCCAGGACCATAGGCAGGGTCACTACCGACCCGTGATCGGAACGGGCAGGAATAAATACTTAAACTTGGTAGAACAAAGTCATAAAGTGGAGAACCTTGCGATAACATTTTGTACCGGGACTAAAGTCCCGGAAATATACTAAGTAAATAATGTTGTTATAAACACGATAAAAAAAAACAATACATTCCTCGTTTCTGTCTAATACAATCAAAATAGAAAGTTCCAAAAAATTTTTTTATTTTATTTTATTTGTATTGGATAAAAACGAGGAATGCATTGTTTTTTACCGTATTTATAACAATATTATTTAGTACGTTTCCGGTACTTTTGTCCCGGAATAGTTATTTACGATACAAGTGCGGAAAAGAGGAAATTCGAAACGAGTGGCGTTAAATTAAAACACGACCGCAGGGTGTTTTAAATCGACACGAGTTGCGAATTACCTATTCGCACGTGTATCGTACAACGTTTTACAGTACATTATGGCCCACTAAACTTTCGACATATGCACGAAAAGTGCTCATTTACGCACTAGTGCGAGAAAGTAGCACCATATGTACTGTAATAGTACATTATGATACAAGTGTGCTAAGTTGGTCATTACACACGAGGCGATATTGTGCGCGCGAGCTGTAAGCGAGCGCGCAATAAGAAAGCCGATGTGTGTAATGACCAATGCACACGCGTTTCATACGACGTTTTTCAACACACTTGCGAGAAAAAAAAAGAAACTTTCATATTAATCAGATTTTAATAGTTAAAACAGTGTGTTGCATCTGTCATACTGCCGGCCGCCCCTCGCCCCGGCCGCGGGCGGCGCGGCGGGCGGGCCGGCCGGGCTGCGCACCGCGCAGGCGGTCGGGCGCGCCGGTGCCCGCTAGTCTGACCAATTAAAGAAGGCTCCCTTTCCATGCATATTATTAGCAATCAGTTACCTTCTTAACTCAGTCGGATAATATAATGAAAAAGCACGAGTGGAATAATACACTGAAAGAGCACGCGTGTTTAATATCTGGGATTATGAGCCAAAAATCGGTGGAATAAAAATGTCGTTTTGAGCAAGTGTGTTGAAAAAAATGTTATCGCAAGCTGTCTCCACTTTATAACTTTGTTTTACCAAGTTTAGGTATTTATACTTTGCTAATTCCGATCACTGCTACCGACTCAGACCGGTCGTCGATAAATAAATTTGAAAATAACTAAGGTTTGTGTTCGCCGGTTTTCTGGCTCGACACAAATAATCCACGATTACGCAGACACGATTAATCCTAATTGGGATCCGTGTTACAGAATTAGGAATCCATTTAGCCGTTTGATTGAAATCACACCCAGAACAAAGAAAAATAAAACTTAAAAAAAAACCCTTAAAAATGTTATAAATACGATAGTAGCTCTGTCTCTCTGTTATCTTTTCACGCTTAAACCGTTGAATAGATTTAGATGAAATTTGGTATGGAGATAGTTGAAGGTTCGAGGAAGGACAAAGGATAGTTTTTATCAATATACTCAATATTTTATTGCAAATTCACAAAGTAATTGTACAGGTGGTAAACTTATAAGCTAGGTCTTTGTGAACCCTGTTGGGCACTGCAATATACTATAACTACAACTATAACTATAATTTACAATTCCAAGGAGAGGAGAATTTTTGATTAATTATTTTAACATACAATCATTATAAGCAAATGTAAAAATAAGAATTTAAATGTCAAAAATTGTCAAGAATTTAAATATCATCATTCAACGCAGACGAAGACGCGGGTAGAAGCTAGTACTGCAATATAGTTTGGCAAGAGTCGGTTATCGGTGGCAGAAAGAATCATTTAGGTATTGTATTTTTCTTATGCCAGTATTATAACCACAAAAAGGAAGAATAGTTTTTCTTAATCTACTGTTACTGACAAACCTTGTTTGCCAGACTATATTTCGGAAACGATTTAAGTATGCACAAACCGTTATTTTTTAATATTTAGATAAATGCAGTTAGAACTTGAGCTAGCGTCGCGGGATTCGGGACAAGAGATTTTGCTGAAACTGCTATTTTTACTCGACTGCCAAAGGAGGAGGGTAATGTTTTTATATGTATTGTACGGTTTACTTGTCTAGGATTAGGAGTCTCAAAAAAAGAACATTATTGTAGTAATAAGTATATTTTAAGGTAGATGTAAGATTATTAAACAAAATTGTAAACTCGTACATATCCGTACATTACTATAAGGCCGACGAGTGAAAGCATAAGTCGCCGGTACACTGAAAAAAAAAATTGACCCTTTCACTATTTTCCCATACTTATGTAGGCTGTTCCAACGATGTATGTGTCTATGATCACATCTCATTGTGTCGATGTGTTAATATAATAATATTGTTAATATCCTTGGGGAGCATGTCCCCCATGCCCCCCTCCCCCACCCTTGGGCCTAGAGCTGGGTCTACAATAAATAAGTTTCACTATGTACTTAGAGTTGCTTATGGAAGCGCTGGTGGCCTAGCGGTAAGAGCGTGAGGCTTTCAATCCAGAGGTCGCGGGTTCAAACCCCGGCTCGTACTAAAGAGTTTTTCGGAACTTATGTACGAAATATAATTTGATATTTACCACTCGCTTTTCGGTGAAGGAAAACATCGTGAGGAAACCGGACTAGGCCTAGAGGGGAAACTAGGCCTTGTTGGGTAATAGGTGTAGGTTGGAAGGTTAGATGGCAGTCGCTTTCGTAAAAACTAGTGCCTACGCCAATCCTCGGGCTTAGTTGCCAAGCGACCCCAGACTCCCATGAGCTGTGGCAAAAAGCCGGGACAACGCGAGGAAGATGATGATGTACTTACAGTTGCGGTACATCTGAGACCAGTGCACTGAATTGTAAAATAATTGTGGTTGTTAGTTGATGTATGTGTCGTATTGGTTACTTACATATATCAGGTTGTGTTTTTGACTGAACTAATTTTGTAATTGTTAACCCCCCACGCAAAAAGACCGTTAGCTCTCCGACGGATGGACCGAATTCGATGCGTTTTTTTACGCGAATACGAGTGGTGGTTCTTAGTTGTTTGATTCAATTCAATTAAAATATATTTATTCATGTAGGCCTAGCAACAAGCACTTATGTATTACATATATATTTTTATAACCTAATTATCAGAGCAATTTATTAATGTTAATAATATTCCATAATAATATTAAATTATTATACAGATCAAATTTAATACTAAGAATTTCACAGAAAGATCGTCACAAAAATTGTATAAAAAATACTAGTCTAGAATGTTTTAAGAATAAAATCTACTTATATTGACCGGGATATAGACCGTGATTACCTTTTGTATTATTTGTGTATTATTTTTGTATTAAGTATTTAATAACTACTGTAAAAACTATCTTCACCCCGCACAGGAAAATTGCACAATTTCTGCGGTCGCCTAAAGACAATTTTCCCCTGGAAAAACCTGACGCGCGCAAGAATGAGGGTAGACCGAGCGCTGTCTACACAACTGACACCCACCCGCTATCTTCAGTCACCCGTGAACATGATGCATGTAACTGCGTCGAAATATCGGGAGCTTACAAATAATACAAAAGGTAATCACGGTCTATACCCCGGTCAATATAAGTCTAGTGAAACTAACCGTGAATCATTCAAAACTCGAATAAAATCTAAATGAATAAATAAATTGAAATCGATCCAGCAGTTTAAAGTCTATCTGTTCTATTCCAAAATTATGTAAGGCGTTTTTGGCATAAAATGGATCTTTTTGGCCTAATAGCGTAGGTGGTTTTCATTGCTGTATTGGGTACGGTCTTAGTAGCTCAGATGGCAGAGCACTAGCGATGCAGTGGTCGTGGGTTCAAGTCCCACCCGTGACAGTGAATTTTCTACTTTTAAGTATTTTCTAAGTTGAAGTGTATATTTATTTACATTACATATTTATGAGGAAATCATTATATTTCTAATATTATTTAAGCTAAAAAAATAGTATGCAAAAAAAGAAAAAAAAAATGTGTCCTAGAAGAGAAGAAAAAGCCCGTTTTCCAATACGTGATGTAAAAAAACTTGTCATCTACCCTTATATCTTTGTGTCAGAATTTATGGCTAGGCTAGGTAAATATGTATTTTTTTAAATTCAAATCCAGTTCATTTGACCCACTTTAGGGTGTAGGAGTTGATAGGCGTGCAAAGATCAGGGTACACTCAGCTGCAAAAATGTATGGCCAGTGGCCAATTTATGGATGCAATTTTGCAGTTCGCTGTAATAAAAAGTGTTTATAGTACTTTTTGAAAGAATAATGCCAGAAATGCCATAGAGAATAGAATGAATGAATGGCATTGGTAGAGAATGCCATATGGCATTAAGTCCGCCATTTGTACATTGTTGTATATATTTTGTTTAATAAAGTTTAAATAAATAATGGTTTAAAAAGCATGTAAATAAAAAAAGCTTTCTTACCGTTGCATTACAGCCGTTGCCTTCACACTAAAATTAGACATTACAGTCAATAGGGGGTATTACTGCAATGTTCTGCCACCAGAGTGCAGCACTAGCCCTTTTAGTAAATCATAGAGTAACTTATACATATTGTGCCTAGGAGGATATAACCAAACGGAGACGCCACGTCTGTAATTTTCTGTACAAAAAAGTCTACCGATTTTTGCGGGGGAGGGGAACGTCGAATGTATACGTAACGTAAAAATAGCCATGTCAGATAAACATCAGTCCATACATTGTGTATGTCCATTGACCGACTTTTTTCGATAATAAAATAATATAATATTATCATATTGATGTCACCCAGTAGTTTGTTTACAGAGAACCTACCGGAATATGCAAGAGTGACAACGATGTTAGATAACGAAATTTCGATTTTCTTGTTTTGCGATAGACCCTCAGATTGTGGTAGTGGCGCCCGCTGCGCAGAGTTTCGCGTAATATTCACTATTACGGTGGAGTATGCCCCGGCCGGTTTGTGGTATTTTCGATTTAGCCTATGTGTCTGTGTGTGTAGGTTTGTGATAAGGATCGTGGCCGCAATTTTGATGTCTTTTGCATTTTTTCCGACATTTTTTTTCTATTACAGCATAACCGAGGTTTGAACCCACTATTTCTGACCACCACACATAAGTATATAAAAGGTGTATTTTCTATCGAGCAAATTTACAGCTGTTTAGTACCCTAATATCCACATCTGGAGTAGGTATTATAGTTGTTCTTATGTTTAATTAGTGAAATTAAGAGGTAGTTACAGGGCTAGAAAATACCACGAATAAATATTGTTTTAATGAAATTGTAAAACAAAAAATTGTTACAAAAGGTAATTAATTTCAATATTAACCAATTTTTTTATTCAGAATACCTACACTTACCCTTGCACTACACATAATTCCCGAGCACTGAAAAATTAGTTAATTCTTTAAATAATTCGGCAAAATTCCATTGAAAATGCATTAGCCAGAACAGAACGTTGTACTAGTAGCTCAAAAATATTTTTATTTATTTATTTATTTTATTTTATATATTTTGTTTTATATTATATTTTAGGGTGTCAGTAACAATGGAATCCTTTTTACTAAGTACCTATTATCTTAATAACCGTTATAAATGTTGGTAAACATTTTGAATAATTCACGGTTAGTTTCACTAGACTTATGTCGAAATATCGGGAGCTCGAAAACAATACAAAAGGTAATCACGGTCCATATCCCGGTATAATTCTAGTGATACTAATAAGTAATAAGTAAGTATATGCATAGATGATTGACGGATTAAAAAAAGTATAAATACACGTGACTTGTTTTTTTGTATTTTATTTGTTGTATAGTTGAGAAAAAAATGGACAAACGTAATTTTAATTTAAGTACCTTCGCGACGCATCCCGGTGCGATGCACTGGGGACATACATGAAAGATATAAAAAAGAATGCGTAACACCAAAACCTTATTCCTCAGTGTCAGTTCAAGCTAACTCTGCACCGACTCGGCCACGGCAACCAGCCAGCAACGGCAGTGTGGAAGTGCCACCAAAAATAAATTCCTATGAGAAAATAAACATGTTCATTTGCTGTTTAAACCCTTTACTCGCGGTTGAAAACGCTCATAATTTTTGGCGCGAATTCGACACAGAGCGTGAAGATGTCACACGTTGGACGGTCCAACTGACGTTTGCTACTAATGACACTTATGTGAACTAATCTGTCGAACGCGTGACGTCACGTGACGTTTCGCGCGTTTCTCTCACTAGCTTTTCGCGGGCAAATTTTTGTACTTTTTATTTATTATTTAAGCAATTAAATGATTATTTAATAACAGAAATGCATTTGTAACATGATAAAACGGTAACAAACATCCGAATAAAAAATATTTCATTCAGATATAAACTTCATGCATGAGGCTAAGTGTAAGGCCTGAGTGGACGCTCGAGTTGAGCGTGCAGCGGGGCGGGGCGTGCGGCGATGTTAAGCAAATGCAAACGTATAGCAGCGTCCTTATGCACGCTGCTCAAATCACTTGTGAGCCCGACGCTACGCTTCACGCCCCGCCGAACGCTCCGCTTTGAGCGTCCACTCAGGCCTTACACTAAGTGGACGCTCGAGTTGGGCGTGCAGCGGAGCGGGGCGTGCGGCGATGTTAAGCAAATGCAAACTTGTAGGAACGGCAGTGCACGCTGCTCAAATAACATGTGAGCCCGACGCCATTCTGCACGCCCCGCCAAACGTTCCGCTTCGAGCATCCACTCAGGCCTTACACTAAGGCGCTTATCACACTGGATACGAGCGGGATGTCGCTATAATACGTGCAAAGCGTTGTTTCGCTCAAACGTGCGAATCGTATATATCCAGTGAGCTAAGCGCCTTAGCTATGATGATATTTATTGTAAGGCCAGAAACAGGCAGGCTGTCGATCGGATAGACTGACTGGCTTTTTAAATTGACTGCACAAAGAAGCAAATCTTCATTGAGTTGGAGTTTAAGAGATATTTTGATTAAAAATGCTTAAGTACTTACAGAAGCCACGCATGTGTTCTCAGCACACTGAATATAAGAGAAAAATATTAAATATTTCATATAACTTGGCAATAGTAGACCAGGTACATTACGATACAGGTGCGAAAAGTGGGAAATTCGCAACGAGTGGCGATAAATTAAAAACACCACCGAAGGATTTAAATCGACACGAGTTGTAAATTACCTTTTCGCACGTGTATTGTACAACGTTTTACAGCACACAGCTCCCGATATTTCGACGCAGTTACATGCATCCGCAACGCGCGTGTAATATCTCCGGTGTTGTAGGCGTCCATAGGCTACGGTAACTGCTTACCATCAGGCGGGCCGTATGCTTGATTGCCACCGACGTGGTATAAAAAAATATACAAAAGGTAATCACGGTCTATATCCCGGTCAATATAAGTCTAGTGAAACTAACCGTGAATCATTCAAAACTCTTATTGCATACATATGTAAGTCGGGTGACAATGCAATATTATGGTACCATCGAGCTGATCTGATGATGGAGACAGGAGGTTGCCATAGGAACTCTGATAAAACAACGAAACCTTATTGTGTTTGGGGTTTTTAGAATTGTCTCGATGAGTAGGTATTAGTTGCCTGTTAAAAGAAAAGTACAGTCAGCGATAAAAGGTTGTACCAAATATGATTTTTTTGCCAAAAACTTATTTTTTACTTACTGTGGCAATACATAGAGCTCGATCGTCGATCTAAAACCAATAAAATATTTATTAAGGGAACCTACTATAGGTATGAAATCCTTAGCTGTAATAATTCCCAAAAAAAAATTACGGTAAATTTCTGTTTACTTGACAAGTCTCTATTACAGCTTGTTTTAAAACTAACCCACATGCAGGCATGCCTTGTGTGTGTTTTTATTATCTACCATTGAGGCCGTCCCCTTCGTACAAGTTTGTAAGGGCTAGGGTGGAGATACTGCATGATACGACAAGATATTTATGTGTCCGCTACACAAAAAGTGGTTTAAAAAAGTGTTGTCTACCCCAAACTTTTTCACACAATTTTCGTCGGGTAGTCACACAAATCTCTGTTTTGACATTTTGCTGGGACGTCAGCATTTATTATACCATGGCAGTCAGTTAGCCCCGACCATGACCAGTGAAACCTGTGTCGAAACGTCGGTAAATAAAGGTTACAAAATGATTTCGCGACAGACCCGATTATTAATATATAATAATCGGTTCACCGATTCACAGGGTGGACACGCCATACATCAAAAATCATTTGCATTTCTAAGTGTGAACGGTACTTCTGTACACGCGTTATGCGTCATTGTGTGAGTGTGACGTGAACTGAGCGTTCGCCAAAAGCTCGTCAATCTGCTGTCGCGGGGCGAGGTAATTGGAATCGGGGCGGGGCGGTGCGTGGCCGTTCTGTATGATAATACTATTACTCTTATTCTGTGAAATGAAATGAAATGAAATATATTTTTTGCTAGAACATAGTGTTTTCATACAATCGGTGGTCTTAAAATAAATAGTAGTCCTTATGTTCTACCCTATGATAGGCATGCAATATAAAGGAAGCGGCAAGCTAGCATACAAACAATACAATTTAAAATATAAAAATTTAAAGCATATCAGATGATAAAAATTACAATTAGGAAATAATTAAAATAACTAAGTATCAGGGTAGGAAAATAAGTTAAACATGTCAATTTTAAAATTAGTAAATTACAAAAAATTATGAATAAAGAGAATAATAAATAATAAAATAAAATTTCAATATGTCAACTTGTTAATAAAATAAACTACTTATTGATTTTCGTCGGTCATGAACTCTTTAATTGAGTAGTACAACATACAACAGTGTGGCAACATATTATTGCAGGTGACTGTACAGAGGGCCAATAGAGAGTATTCTCTCCAGGCGGGTGTTGTGGCTGAGGATCGAAGTGCAATAAGAGTGTGCTAGGAGGTGTATTTATCACAACTGACATTCGGAACTCCGTAAGCGCGATGTAGGAGATGTATGGCGCATCATAGAAAGTTGCACTCTCTGCATGGATCTACTAACGCCATCTGTTAGATCTTGTGGCACAACGTTGATACTAAAGAGGATGCTACATGGGTGAATCAACTTTTAAATATCCACATGATGAATTTATGGACTTATTTTTTTTTTCTTATATTCCATATTTCATTATTTTGTTTAAAAGATAATTTTCTATAATTTATAATTATGTATAGAGCAGAGCACTTTTTTTGCGAATTTAGTGAATTTTACTAAAAAAAGTTCACCAGCCTAAATCTGCTGTCCCCTGGACAACTATTTAAAATTATTTTTTTAACAAACCAGACATCAATTATTGTGAAAACAGTTATTTTGATTAAACAATATAGTTTCATGTTTTATCTATAAATATGCCAATATCGCCCTGAATTTCACAATATTTCCCCTTATCATGTCCCCAGGACAACTGTGACTTCACAGAATCGGAACTTTTTAATTAAAACGCTATATAGTAATAGTAATGTAACAAAATTCCTCCTGCTACTTGGTTTTGTATTGTGCTATTGTATTTTTAAACCAATATGAATAATTCTGGATGTTAAAACGAAAAAAATAACAATAAGTGATTTTCAATTCAGGGACAACGTAGTTGTCCCAAGGACATATCTGGTTGTCCAAAGGACATTTTAGAGCCTACAATCTTCAGGAAGGTACTAAATAAAACAAATTTATTGAAGTATTAGGAAGCAGTTTTAATATTTCAGCACACCTAACAACATTAAGAATTGTGATAATACAATTCTTAATAATCAACAACTTTAAATCAACTAGTTAACATTTTTTATACTTAGTGCAGTCTTTGACAGTCTCTTTCTTATAATAAAAGATCACAATACGAGTCATATTCAGAGAATAATCTTTAAAAAATCTTAGACTAATTGGAGACCAACAGTTGTTGTTATACCCCTAAAATAAAAATCTTCTGAAAAACATTGGTATCCAATGAAAAACTTAAAATAATATTGACGCCTCTTTTCTAATTAACGTATCTATCGAAAAATTAGTTTTTCTTAACCTAATGGAGATCAACAGTTCCCTACAATAAATTACTTTTCAAAAACATTGGTGTCTATTGGAAACTTAAAATAATTGACACCTCTTTTCAATTGAATTTCCGGATTAGGAAGTTTTTGAACGATGTCTTCATAAGCAACATAGGAGACATCTTTTTCATTGAGGACAAATAGTTTCCCACCTTTAACACATTTCATAAATGTGACTTTAATTTCTCCATCGTCGTCGATATTGCTTTGAGCAATGCATGCGTAAATATGGTATGATTTGCCTTTGGTGCCATAAACTTTGACGAGTAGATAATCACCCATTCCAGGTAATAACTGGTTTTGCCCTGATACTGATGGCTGTGTAGTATTTTTTTCATCATTAGACTCATCAGAAGAACCATACACACAGTTGTAAATACTTTTGTTTGGAGCCTTATGTAGATCAGTAAATAAGATGTCATCCTGTTTTAAAGAAACCAGGGCACTCAAAGGCAAATCATCATCAGTATCATCACTGGATATAATATCATCACGTATGTTGTCTACATCATCAAGTATGTTGTCCTCACACATGTCCACAGGGGATGGAATTATTCTTAAAGTTGGGGTAGGTGAGTAAAACTTTGGATGCAAACAGTCGCACAATCCTCTTGAGCAAAAACAACTCAAATTTCTATACTTTAGTTGGCCACGAATCCTTGAAAAGATTTGGTGCACATCTTTGGTTCCAGGCAGAGGGACAAGATCCTTTGGAATACAATTTTGAACATCGTCAATTTTTTCTTTGATTATATAAAACAATTTGATTTTGCTAGATTCCTTGAGGGCTTGGTAAAATCCAAATGCATCGGTTATGTCTTTTCCAGTTGCTACCTTGTTATCCGCCTCTCTTTTAAGGAATCCCCCAATTCCATCAGCCGCTCCCTTGCCATGACCTGCTTCGAAGAATGACCAGCTAAATGCTTGAAACCCGTAGTCAAATGTTTTTGTACAAGCCAAGAAGAAGTTACCTTTCTGGCGATACTGAGAGAAAGGTCCATCAGAAAAGTAATGGATAGTGTCAATTTCAGGGTAATCTTCAATAATGCTTGTTAGAATCGGATGTAAGTGCGCCCATATTGCAGCAGGTTGATGGATATTGCATGGCGATACAGAGCAAAAAGAAGATACCTTGTAATTTTTGTCTTTGTCGTGCAGGTATACGACAACAGTGTGGAGTGTTATTTGGTTGCGGGATCCACCAAAATGGTGTGCTTGAATTTCTTCATGGCATTTTGCACTATAATTTTCGCTGAAATCAACTAAAATTACGGCTTCGTTTGGTTTAATGTTATCAACACTTTGCCGGAAATTCCTGTACTGGGTTTTCATATTGAAAATATGTTTTTTTAATATTTTCAGATCCTCTTTAAATTTATCTATCATGTTTTGTACCAAATCTTCATTCAATCTTTTAACATTCTTAATAGATTTCATCCTTTTGCCTCCTTTTACATAAATTTCCTCTTCTCTCACCCATTCAAACCATTGCATTTTACCCTTAACATTATCTTCGTTTATTTTTATTTCTCTATCTTGACATTGTACACAAGTACCAAACATACAATCCATTTTATTACTGTCACACACTGTTTCTAGAATCAGTGTACTTGTATCCACCGCATTAATAACTCTTTTCTGCTTTAGAGCCTTTATTTTAGCTGCTGCATTTGCATGTGTTTTACAAAGGCACATATCCCTGCCATCTACTGTTGGTCTGAGTACGTAGAAGGGTCGATGTTTCGTAAAATAGAAATAGGAACATTTTGTCCCTGGATTCTCCAACTTAAACGCTTTGAATAAATTTTTCATTGACTCTAAAAGGAACCGTTTTTGAACTTTTTCTTTTCCTTTAGTGACGGTTTCTTTCTTGCCGGCGGTGTTTCTTGACACATCATCTCTTTGGAAAAAACATTTTACTTTCTTTATTAGTTCCGTTTCACCCTTACATGTTGTCTTTGCTTTAGCGCTTCCTTTTACACCTAAACTGTCCTGTATGATTTGTTTCTTGCGTGATTCATCTACGTTTTCAAATATCTTTCTCAACATCCTTTTCCCTTCTCGTGCCTTTGTTGTCATGTAGTTTTTCTTTATAGCACGAGTTAAAGTTTTGTATTTTTCGTATAATTCATTTTCTGCCACGGTTCTTTTTTCTTTAATTTTATTTAATTCGTTTGCTTTACGATGAGCCCTCTTCTTAAATTTTTCAATTTTTTTTTCCACATATTGGCTTGGCTTCGTAATTTTAAATTTTCTTTGTACATCTTAGATCTATCTCTACGGATTATTTTCCTTCCCCTTTTTTTGTTCTGTTCAGATTCCAGAGGTGCAAAGGGAGAAGCCGGCGGAGTGGGTACATATTGATCTTGTGGTATATTGATTTCCTGCAAAGTAGACGGAGAACTTGGTGGTGTTTCTTGCAGTATGTTTCGAAGTGCTTTTGATCTCTTTCTTTGTTCTTGTTTACGCAATTTCCATATGGTTCTGCAGTTTTTTTTGTCCTCAGGCTGCATACCTGATATCGATATTTTGTTTTTATGATAACTTTCTCTTTTTTTTTCGCTTCCTTTCAGCCAATTTTTCTGGGTCTGCTTTAAGTCTCTCTCTATAGCGCCTAGATTTTTCCTTCTCCGTCAACCCCATTGCCTTAAATGAAATACGTATTTAATATTGTCTTCGGTTTCCGCGATATCGACTCATGTAAATAAAAACCGGTCAAGTGCGAGTCAGACTCGTGCGCCGAGGGTTCCGTACCAACGGTATTTTTTTTTACAATTTCAATCCATAAATTAAAAAAAAACAGTTTCATACAGACAGTTTTATTTACATGAAATACGTGTAAGCAAGTTATAATTACGGTAAAGATCCCCGTGATTGAAAAAAAAATGTAATTGTTGATATCTTAAAATTAACCTTATGTCAAAGCGAAAGGTCAAAGACTGGGTATTTACCCTATTTAACATCTTATCACATGTATTTACCCTATTAAAAATCTTATCACATCATTTTTGTCTAACGGACAACCAAAATGTCCCAAGGACAACCAAATCAGTTGTCCGAGTGACTAGTTGTCCGAGGGACTTTTCTAAAACTTTGAACCGTACAATAAAAATTAATGATTTGTTGTGTTTTATTTCACCCTTACCGTAACATATACATATAACAGAATCTAGTACGACATAATTTATTCAAATATATTAAGTACTTACGAATTTGTGCCGGTGGTCCGATGGACAGACAATAAAACCACCCCGCACTCACCAACAGTACCCGACCGACTGACGCCGCGAGTGTCGTTTATTCAAAATGGCGGCTAGACCTATCAGATTACCAGGAAATTAAACTTGTTGTCAAGTGCCTTACTGCGCCATCTACATTTAGATTCCGTAACTAATTTATGGTTGTCCGATGGACCTGCATGACGCGGATAATTTCAAGGGACAAAATTAAAACGCAAGAAATTTATAAACGGTTTAGTACAAATATAAGAAATCGGTGTTTTATTGATGATACTTATCCATAAAAATGATTATGTGTATATGTATATCAATCCCACAATAGTATTTTTTTTCATGATTCAAATTTGTATGGTGCACCGTCGCAAAGGGACAATTTGACGTACTATGAAAACCATCTTTTGGTCTTTCGGACAACCATTAAAAACCGGATAAATTGTAAAAAACAATTCAATGTTTCGTGATGAAATGTTACGTAATATTACTGGGAACAGAATGGAATGCAAATAAAGCTCATTACCTTTATTATAAATTTGTAATATCGATCAGGGACTCTGTACGTTTGATGTTGAACATTAAAAGTTGATTCACCCACATACATATGCTGTTTCACCAGGCTCTGAGAAAATAACTTACCAAGTATCCCATGCTTCTTTTCTTAATCCATGCCTTAAAAAAAGAAACCTGAGTTTGTGTTTTTAAGGAAATAATGCAATAATCATACCCCCGCTTTGCAGCCTTGGCCCTTGCACTGCACAGAAAGAGTTTTGTATACATGGCACCCATTGAGCAATTCGGTGAATAAATAAATATTAGGAAGATGACGTTAAAAAAATATAACTTTAGCACCTACACTGCTCGTGGGTATATAATTCAAAAATAATTCATATATTAGGTTAAGTTTCATTTTTTTTTAATTAAAGGAAAAAGAGAAATATTCATCGTTTCGGACAAGATTACTTTTTGCTACACTATCGCATTGGATAGCTGTTATGATGGCTGTATCGTTATTATTAATTAAAAAAACCGGCCAAGTGCGAGTCGGACTCGCGCACGAAGGGTTCCGTACCATTACGGGAAAAAACAGCAAAAAAATCACGTTTGTTGTATGGGAGCCCCATTTAAATATTTATATTATTCTGTTTTTAGTATTTGTTGTTATAGCGGCAACAGAAATACATCATCAGTGAAAATTTCAACTGTCTAGCTATCACGGTTCATGAGATACAGCCTGGTGACAGACAGACAGACGAACAGACGGACAGACGGACAGCGGAGTCTTAATAATAGGGTCCCGTTTTTACCCTTTGGGTACGGAACCCTAAAAAAGACGAACTTGCAACATTTTGGAACACGTGTCTCTGTTACCTAACATTTGTTAAAAATGTTGTATTTTTTTATTTCACTCTTTCAGCAATAAAATACTTACCCTACTGTCACAGATACTTAATGTGTCCTGAAATAAAATAAAAAATTAAGCAATATTTTGAATAAGACGCATTTATTATTGGAGCGGCCTTGGCCTGGGTCAGGTGGAGAGTAGGAGTGGACTGTATGTATTTAAATGATAAAAATGATGGAGCACGTTACATCTTGAAGGCTAGAATTGAAGCGGTCGCTATAGTAACGAAAATCACTGTTGTCACATATTTTAAATAAAGAACATAAGTTTATTTTTAATGTTGCTAACATTATATTGTTTTTATAGTGTAGGTACGCATACTAGAAGTAAAAAACAAAGTTTTTGACCCGCAGTTCCTATTTCAGCTCAATTCAATGTTTTATTGATACATTTTACGCCAAATTTGTAACAAACTACAAACTAGTTAAATTATTAAGAGGTACAATACAGTCTTATATTATTAAGTTACAGGTACATTTTGTTATCAATTAGGTATTCATATTACAAAATTGGATATTTTTTTATATTATAGATTTCTTTTTAACTTATTAAGATGGTGCATATATTAGTAAATTTATTTAACGAAATTACACATAACAACATTAACAGTAAACTATAAATAAACTTAAAAATAATAATATTATAAACTACAAATAAACTTAAAGTAACGCTTTATAAATAAAAAACGTCCCCCAAGTCACTGCCAATGGGCAGTGTGCCCAGAATACTGGCCGCATTTCCACGTTGAATGGCAATGCTTATCCTTTGAGCAAAATTTGTTATTAATAAAATAGCGAGTGTTTATTTAGTGTTTATCCTAATAATATCAAGTTTGGGCTCCTTTAGATACGATATACCTAACTGATTTTTTTGTACAAACAAAATACCACAAATGATACGTAATATTTTCATATATAACCCCAAAAAAGCAATTTGAAAACGTTCCATAAGTCTCGTTAAATAGGTGTTAGTATTAGACCTGTGTATAATATTTTCAAACAGCTTTCAGTAAAAAATATAAAATAACAAATGTTGTGTTTAAGTGCACTTAAGTTAAATAAATATCAAACAGAACTGATATTAAAAGTTTGAATTGCGCCCCCATTTTTTCCCCTTTTACCATTATTCTATTACCTTTAGAAGTGCAACAGCAAATACCACAAACATAGCGAATCTCGCCTCCATGTTTGCGACTGAGCGCTTTGATTCTCATGCAATTCGATGCGGAAAGCGGCAGTTAATTGATTGAATGATACCGACGCGAATCATCGCGAGTTTCCATTGAATCTTGTCACGCATTACGTAACGTAGTGTTGGTTAGGAACTCGTCTTTTGAGTCTCAATTTGAAGGACTTGAGTCTTTTTCACGCGACTTAAAAACATCCAACTCTTAAGTCCCGAGATGGAGTCTTTTATTGAGTCTTTTAAGAGGGTCCCCGGCAAGCTCGGTTCTCCATACAAACGTAATAGTTAGCTAGTTTGCTCTGAAATTTTGTACTTACAATTGGATAAGGTATCTATATCTATAATTAAGTAGTTTATGTAGCGTCAGATACCATAGTTAAAAAATACAGCGAATTTAAGTTTTTCATACAAAACTTGTTTTTGCTCTATTTCGTTTGTTTTATAAACTAGAGCTGTATATAAACTAATTACAGACCTATATATACATCATGTCATTGTATGTGCAAAGTTTCATTACAATCCAACACGTAGTTTTAAAATGAGAACGAAAGTCCGTTTGTATGGGAAGGTGCAATTCGGCCGAGCTTGCCGGGGACTCTTAAAAGGACTCGAGCCTTGTGATAAAGACATCATAAATTTGTTTGTAGGTTTTATCTTAATGAACACTTAGAAAAATAGGCGTTATTGAATGATGTGTACCTAACCTATGAATTTCGCATGGAGACAAAGCGTTTAAGGAAAAAATTGTTACATATTTGAGAATTCTCTTTAAAAGACTCAAGTCTTTACAAAAGACTCAGGTCTCAATAAGAACTTACGTTTCTACTTAAGAGTCCTCGGCAAGCTTGACCGAATTTCAACTTCCTATACAAACGGAGTTCCGGGAACTATTATATAATCTGTGGTCTTAGGTTGTGTAGTAAAAAACATTACCTACATCTTTAAAACAACTTAATAGTACCTACGTAGCTTGTTACTATCGTAAAAATAATAACTGTACTTGTAAGTACCTATATCGAGAATGTCTACTTACTTTTTCCCATCTGTCGAAAGAGGAAAAAATGATATTTTTTATTTGTTTTGTTGTTTCTGTATCCACTACAAGCTGTGTTATTTGTTCGTTACGAAGACATTACTTTGGAATAAAGCGCGGTGACGTGCGTGCGTGAGCGCGTGTGGCAACCAACTGGCTAGCTTTAGTCCCGCCGGCGGGAAGCGAGTCGTAGGTATAAATCAGAGCTTGCGCGGAGAGTTCCATAGGCTGATTGGGTGTTCACTGCTACATCACATCACATCACGTCACTCGTACTTTAAAACACGTGGCACTTAGTTTTTTTTATTTTATTGTGATATGCCTATTATATTAGCTTGTTCAATTTCTATTTCTATTTGACATTTTATATAGATTTAAATTTATTGTGTGTAATTTTATTGATATTTAATTTGCACGCTTGCATGCAAGCTACCTATAGATACATGAACTGACACAATGTATTGTAACATCCCTACTATACTGTATCAATGCAAATATAGTTATTTGTGCAACAAGAGAGGAAAGTTGGTTTTTCTTGCGAGTGTTTATTTTGAGTCCCGAGAAAGCGAAGGATTCTAAGTTAGAATCTTGAGCGTAGCGAGGGACTCATAAACACGAGATATAAAATAACTTTGCTCTCGTATCGCACACATAATTATTCACCTCAGTAGTGAGAACATATTAAAGGTTAAAATGTATTTCGAATTACACAGAATAATACAGAGAAAAAAAAAAGTATGAAGTGGCAGTTCATGGCCTTCACTAAATTAAAAAGCTACTTTGTTTCACTCCCTGGAGTGAGGAAAGTTGAACTTTCTTTACTCCCTGGAGTGAGGAAAGTCGCACTTTCCTCACTCCAGGTAGTGACGAAAGTAGGCTTGTTCGAGCTGCTGAGGTGAAAAATACTTTCTGATTTCCCTGAGCCCTCAACTGTTTTCTCATAGAACTTTTGGGAACTTAAATTTAAACTGAAAGATAATCATAAATATTATGATTAATCGGTTCTGTCTATTCAATGCATCCCACGCAACGAACTTTCACAAATTTTGCTCAACAAATTTTCTTGATTTATATAAAACTTTTTCGATTGAAACTACATCCATAGGCTGTTCTTAATAAACCTGTTATTAGTTAGGAACTTGCGTTGCGGGGCGTTGTCTAAATTTAACCAATACAAAGCATATTTTGATCATATTAACGCTGGTACATGAATCACAATTTGCATCTTACTCCTTTGTAATAAGGCGAAAAATGTATATATAATTTTGACGTCGACTGTATACAAAAAAACATATAACACTTATATTACATAGTGAGAATTTCATCAACGTGGTTATTTGGCTGATGGCTAAATTATAGCTAAATTGGTAAATCGATCGAACTGGCAAATCGATGTTAGTCGATTATTTTTTCCATATGTTTTGTATATGTTTCAATTACTTAAATTTATTTATTTACTGTTAACATAAAACACATAATTTACAACAAATGAAAAGCTACAAAATAAACCCCTTATGCCCAACGTATAACAATGCACGTATGCCCAATTCCGGCTGTCACCCGGTCCCAAATTGCCAAAAATAGCGTTGCCGCGTTGTACGACATGTTCAGATGTTTATATTTGATTTAATAATAAACCGCAATTACTTAGGCCTTCGCACAACCCAAACACATTATCCCGGATCACTCGTCACACCCGGAAACAAAGTAGGTACACTGTGCTGGGGTTTTCGAGGGATGGGCGGCCTTATTCGAACAATGCTTGTTTCACTCGGAGGCAAAGTTTGTTTAACCCTCGTGCCTTGAAACCCTCGCAACGGTCAAGATTCCACTTCGAACCACACCATAAATTTTGGAATCTTTCGCTTGCTCGGGTATCACGACTCGGCTAGCACGAGCGGTTAAATAACAACTTTGCCCCCTTGTAAAACAAATAACTATTGTTGAAATTCTTGAGTTCTATTAATCTATTATGTATTTTGTGTATATTATAAATAAGTCCAGTGTTTCTTCTTTCGATATCAGATATTTCCCACACATAGTCTCGTGGACACACCACGCATAAGCGTATCTTGGACAGTGTTTAATTAGGTGTTCGATTGTTGGTTTTGTGTCTTTTCATCTCTCATGCTCTGAAAGAGGGTCATTGTTGTTCTAAAAGGTGTGCAGAAAATGATACCTGTCTGTACTAGAGCATTTTACGTTCGAAGTACGATTTTTTTAATTTTTTTTGGATAAGCAATTGAAATTTGAGTTTAAATGGATTTGTTATACAATTTCCATTCTGATATTTGACTGTCCATTCCATAAATAACGATACTTTTGAATAAATGGTTAACTGAAAGTACCCTTAAGAAATACTATAAAAATTTATACTTAGTCATGTTTTAAAGAAAACACATGCATTTTACTTTCCTCGTATTCGAAATGAAAAGTAGAGTGTTTAACTCGGGTGAAAGGCATCATTTCAGCCTCGGACTATTGGCGCTCTCACTGCGTTCGAGCGCCAAAATACCTCACCAGAAATGAGTGCCATTCATCCCTTGGTTAACAATCTACTATTGTCACATGGACAAGACAAGTATCGTCATTAATTATGTGGAAACGTTTTAAATAGGTTCTTTGTTAGTATTTGTGTAAGCTGGAAAGTTATGTTTATATGTTTACAAAGTTTGTGTCCAAAGTGGGAAACCATTGTTTTTCGCCATGGTGCTGTCTGTGTATGCTGTGTTGTGTGTAGTGTATGAGTTGCTTCTAATTTGTTTTAAATGGTAAGATAGAGGGAAATAGTCGTAGTCCGGTGATTTTCGTAATGTTGCCGCGTCCATAGGCTACGGGCCGTATGCTTGTTTGCCACCGACGTGGTATAAAAAAAAATGCTTGGCCGCGAGATCTGCCCTCACATTTCCATCTAGGCAAACATGGGCCTTAAGAGGATACATTAGTGATAATTTTTCCTTACAAACGTTCTTGACATTTTCCTTTCTGCCCTAGATGAGTAATTTTTTTACATGAGTTCAATATTACCAGTATCTGTACTTCAAATAGCGCTTAAGATGGCCAAGTAAATGCTCCGTAAACAAACGCCTAGCATACAATCGGCAACAATAAACGCAAAAATCCAAACTTTCAGACACAGATAATTTCTTTCTCATTCCGTTCCCTTAATTTCGTTACGATTGGGCATTGGGCAAGTTTTGGAGGAGGAAAATGTCGAGAACGAAACCTCGGAGATTTTTACTCAGGATTTTTCGTATAATTTTAGAGTTGTCCTTATCGCACTAATATTAGGAGCCGTCCCCGTCAGCGCGACGGTGATATTTACCTAAAATTCTCAAATCTGAAAAGGGGCTCAGCTGATATATCATCTTAATCCAGCAGAATTTTATGAGTCAAGCATACTTTCGGATACCGGGCCGGGCCCGAAGATTATCTCTAAATAAATTTAAGCTTATTTAAACGGGTTGGCGAAAAGTTAATATCGAAAATATAAAAATATATCTATTGGTTTATAAATTATGTAATCACAAATGATTTGTTAGATGAGTTTCCCAAACGCAGTTATTCCTTGCAGCTAATTTTCTTTTCGCATTTTTTCCCGAAAGCGATTATCCTGGTCACTTTTTTTCTCTGCAGCTTATTTTTACAGTCGCTTTGCTTCTGTTTCTGATATTTTTTCGTCTGAATTTTAACCTGCAGTTATTTCTCCTCTGCAGCTTATTATGCAAAAATCATTCGGAATCACCCTAGTGCACCTTATGATGTTGCGGACAAGAACGATATTTTTGGCACGTCGATGTTTTGTATCGATATAACATTTGCAGCTGACCGTACACAGACATAACAAAATTAATATGGTTCGATTTTTGTCATTTTGGCTACAGAACCGTCAAAAATAGTTTAGTATGACCTGTATGTCGTTCTGATACCGCACAGTATCGGCACCGACAAGTGAGGAATCGGTCTACCACTACGGAACCATACAGAATATAATAACACAACTTATTAGCTTATTTTCTTTAATATTAAAACTTAAACATAAAAATGCACTTTTCCATATAGGTATGATGTTTTGTAATTACTACACTGAACCTAAGATTTAAAAAAAACATTAAATAAGTTTACTCGGAATCCCGCGGTGTGGCATTGTCCGTGCCGATTACTGGTTCATGTGCAGTAGTCACATTTAGTTATTTAATATTTTTAGCAAGATAATTTTTGAATAAATTGAGCGATTGTAAGTTTAGATTGCAAATAAGCATTGACAATATTTTGGATTTTTTGATCCATTTCTGTAAACTTTTTGGCTCGTTTGCGGTAAATTTTCATATTTATTTCCGACTGCAATATTTTAAAGTTAGCATTCATTGCTTCTTCTTTTAAAACAGAAATCAAATAGTACACACTTTGATTTTTGCTGACCTCCTTGTTAATGTGGCTGTGCCAACCTTCGACCACATTATTCGTCCTGTGTCTTTGGCCGTAACAGGAACGCAGATCGAGATTTTTTATGATAAACCAATATTTGCTTAAATATTCGTCGATGAAATCATCCATATTCTTCAATGTTGGTGGGTTTGCTGACACACAGTACCAACCTTCCAGAATGTTTGTATTCGGTAAGTGAGCAATTGCAACACACTTAGCCACAAATGCAGCACCTTCACGCGTGTTGGAAATCTCTAATTCATCGGCTTTGCTCCATAGAGCTTTCAAAAAATGGAAGTAACAGCCACTTACTATAGTCGATTCAAATATTGCTCTGCAAGCATTAATCGCACCGATTTCAAAGTCCATTTTCATATGTTGTGGCTGAAATTCTGGTATATTAATTTTTATTGAATTAAACAATAATTCGTACTTACTTTGAGTTTTGTTTTCCAATAAAGCATATATGAATGGCACTTCTTTTGTGTAGTCTTCATCACTTCCGATATCCCCATGAATGGTATAGAGTTGAGCGTAAGGTTAGGGAACAATTTTAAAAGTTCCGTCGCCAAAAAAAGTATGGACATTTTTCAGAATTTAAACAGATTTTACTACACAAATATGAAAACATAACCTAGTTACTTACTTTCTTGCCTATTTTCGGTTGCTAAATAAGTAAATAAAGTTTTATATAATAGTTACTAAACGTGGACCTTATCTCAACGAGATAGGATCTACGCATGGACAGTTGATACCGTCTCGCATGATAGATTTAAGATACCTACGTATAAGTATGTTCCTAATGCTATACCTAACTACTTAACTGCTTACTTAATTTTAGTGTACCTATTTAGTTTAAGATTATTTTAGAGCGCACCGCCAACAAACTGTTTCACAGTTTGGCGAACATTAGATTAAGGTACTTATAATGTTATAATTTTTGTTAAATTTTCAATAAAAAAAAAAAAAAAAAAAAAAGATAATCTTTGCATTGTGGACTTATAAATATGAGAATTCCTTTGGTATGGCAACACAAAAAGCCCTCGGACAAGTCTTCCGGCACTTGTATGTCCTGGCAACTCTCAATGATGCTTGATCCCATAGCTTGCTTGCGATACCTATACAATGAATCGCTTATTTTTAAAAATGAAGGGATTTTGTCGGCATAAACTTGTGCCAACTCATTAGTCTTGTACTTGGCCATTTCATCTTTATAAATGGCAGGTACCGGTCTGTAATCAACTTGCACTTTTTTTTTCATGTTAATTATACTCTGCTCTACATCAATAGTTTCAAAGTCCGGTATACAGACGTGTTTCTTTTCATTGAGTATAGATGTGTAATTCACATTCATTTTCACTGATCCAGTGCAATATTTATTGGAGCAAATCCATACTGACGTCCCGTCTTTGTTTTTACGGTGTAAGTAATGCCTATGGCCAGCCTTAATTAAAAGTTGGCCTCCGTGACTACTTTCCAAGAAATGAAAACTTTAACCAAAAAATATTATAGTAACCGCTCTATGCGAAACATGCAAAGACAATGTCTAAGTCTTACCTACTCATTGTGAAGTATTATTTCTCTATGATATAGAACTTTCAATCGCCTGTTCAATTTAAAGAGGTTTGCTAAACAAACATAAGATCGAGATAATGATTACATTGATTACCATTATACATTATATGAATATGAATATTGCGAGCAAAAAATATATAATGAAACCACCATTATCGTGTGCAGAATAGCAAAAGCAATATATTTAAATATTCCATATTCAAATTAGACAACAGTCACATAGTTCTAATAGAACCCAGAACCAAAGAGTTTCTATATCTAGGCGCTGCTATCTATAGGTGGCGCTGCTATCTATTATTAGGATATCAAAACATAATACCCCTACTATAACTAATAATAGCAAAACAAATTAAATTTTAACCATGCCTAAAGCATTTATAAAAGTATAATGCTTCTTTGCACATAAACTCTTAGTGAGCAAATCAGCGGGCATGTCAGCTGTAGGCAAATAATGCAACTTAACTATTTTGTCAGAAACACACTCTCTAGTGAAGTGATATCTCACATCAATGTGTTTCGACCTTCTATGGAACACAGGATTTGACGACAGCTTAAGTGCACTCTGATTGTCATTGTACAGGTTCAAAGTATACATCTTATTAGTAATTTCAAATTGCAGGTTCCTTAAATACACTGCTTCTTTACAAGCTTCTGAAATACTCATATACTCTGCCTGACATGTTGATAAAGCTACTGTTTTTTGCTTTTTACACTCCCATGAAATGACACCATTTGACATTAAAAAACAAAACCCAGTATATGACCTCCTATCCCGAGTGTCGCTAGCCCAATCGGCATCAACAAAACCTTTTATCTCAGAATTACCATTCTTAGAATACTTAATACCAAGATTCTTAGTTTTCTTTAAGTATTTTAAGATCCGTTTCGCATAAGTCCAATGCTCGTCAGTGTGACAATTGTTAAATTGACTTAAATAACTTACAGAATAAGTTATATCAGGTCTGGTCAAAACAGATAAGTACATTAAGCTACCTATGAGCTGTTGATATGGTATTTGGTTGTTTACATTTTGACCTACATCCACATGCAACTTATTCTCCATTGGAGTATCAAAAGTTTTACAATCTGTCATTTGAAATTTGTTCAACAAACTGTCAATATATCTTTCCTGACTCAATGTGACAGAACCCTCCAATTTATTAAATGTAACATTCATTCCTAGACATTGCTTTACCTGTCCTAAGTCTTTAATTTGAAAGTGACTTGACAACATGTCTTTGACTTGTTTACACTCCTTATCATCATTTGAAAAAATAAAGAAGTCATCTACATACACTGTGACAATGGTTTTGCGGTCACCATCAAGCTTTGTATACAGACAAGGCTCTATTTTGGATTTTGCATAACCATTTTCAACTAAACAAGTGTCTACTTTCTTATTCCAGGCCCTTGAAGCCTGCTTTAGACCGTAAATAGCTTTTTTAAGTTTTAAGACCTTTTTAGAACTCTCAGGTGAATCGAAACAATCAGGTATCTGCATATATATAGTTTCCTCTAACTCACCATTTAAAAAAGCTGTTTTCACATCTAAATGGGTAACGTCCAGTCCTAACTGTACTGCTAAAGAGAACAATAGCCGTAAAGTTGTATGCCTGACAACAGGTGAGTAAGTCTCTGTGTAATCTACACCAGCTTTCTGTGTGAAACCCTTTGCTACAAGTCTAGCACGAAACCTCACTGAATTGTCACTGTCATACTTTTTACGTAATACCCACTTGCATTTTACAATGGTGCTGTCCTTGGGTGCATCGGCGAGTTCCCATGCCTTATTGTCTTCAAAGGATTGCAATTCATCATGCACCGCCTCCAACCACTGAGCTTTTTCTGGACCTTCCAGCGCTGCTTCAAGTGAAAGCTCACAGGTATCTTCACTGGTCTCTCCACCTACACAAGTGTTTGAAAAGCCATACCTGTCTGGTGGGTGCCTTTGCCTCTGGGAACACCTTCTCATCTCAGCGACTTCTAGAACACTATCTATACTGCTGGCTGAAGAGTCTGAAGATCCCTCTTCTTCTGGCTGATAAATGTCATCACCATCATTATACTCTTCACCACCTAAAATATTGGGAACATCCCCTACTGAATCCAATGACATTCTATCAGTAACCTTCTCCAAGATGGGTTTTCCTTCAAATTCCACTGTGGTAATTGCTGGTACAGGGTTCTCCATCACCACCACATCTCGACTGGTTGTGATATCATTGGTTCTAGGAAGATAAATTCTATAGCCTTTAATAGCATCTGGATATCCCATGAAAATCCCCTTTTCGGCCTTCTTTTGCCACTTAAGCCGCTTCTCCTTGGGTATATGCATCATTACAACACTCCCAAAAATCCTGAGATGGCTTATGTCTGGCTTTCTGCCTGTCCAGATCTCAAAAGGTGTCTTACCATTCAGAGCTGATGCTACTGTCCTGTTAAGCAAGTATGCTGCAGTATTAGTTGCTTCTGCCCAAAACTTATCTTCCAGTTTTGCATCAAACAAGAGACATCTGGCTTTTTCAACTAAGCTGCGATTAAAGCGTTCTGCTAACGAGTTCTGCTCTGGTGTGTATGTATTTGTCTTCTGATGTATGATTCCTTCTTTGTTCAAAAAACTATCGAATTCTTTATTGCAGAATTCCTTACCTTGGTCACTTCTTAGAATTTTGATCTTCTTATTAATCTGATTCTCTGTTAAAGCTTTATATTTCTTAAAACAATCAAAGGCTTCACTTTTGTTCTTCACAAAGTAAACATAGACCATGCGACTGTAGTCATCCACAAAGACTATAAAATATCTGGAACCTCCAAGGGATATGTTTTGAAAGGGGCCACAGACATCAGTATGTACTATCTGGAGCAGCTCTGAAGATTTGCTGCTACTCTGTGGAAAAGGTAAACGTGTCAGTTTTCCTTCGCAACACACTGTACATGATGACTTAGAAATATCTGCCTTACTGTCAAGTGTGAGCCCTTCCACAGCGTCCTGCATCTTGTTCAAGTAATTACTGTTACAATGTCCGAGACGGCGATGCCACGTCTCTCCCGACACCATTGCAGCAGCTCCCAACACTTGATTGACGTTTAACTTGTATACTCCATTTATCAAGCACGCTGTTGCAACAAGCTCTCCTATTTTGTTGTAAACATTGCAACCAACTTTAGTAAACTCAACTGTGTTGTCGTTTTTAATCAACTCGCTGACGGATAACAGATTCGTTGTCAAACTTGGGACACACAAAACATTTTCAACAACGACATCGTATTTGCATTTATCTGTCAAAGTCGTAATCATTACGTTGCCGCAGCACTTCACTGGTAGTTTTTGTTTGTTCGCGACTACAATTTCTGTCGTCGAAAGCTCGCTTGACATGTTTCTGATCCAATTTTCGTTCGCAGTAAGATGAAAACTACTGCCCGAGTCTATATACCACTCGTCCTTCCCGAAATTGCAACTCATGAAAACGGCACTGAACGCATTTGTTTGTTTGCGTTCTCGCGACTTAATATTTGTCGGACTTTTATCAGCTTTTCTTTCCGTGCACTGATTACGATAATGGCCGGGCATCTTGCATTTGTAACAAACAATCGCCTTTTGTTTTGAGTAATTTGAGTTTGGCTTTGACGTTGACGTATGAGCATTGTTGTCTCTGGTCCCGCTAGTGTTGTGACCAAACTTATTTTTACGAAACATCGCAAAAGCTCCACTTACGTCGCCACTGTCTTCTTCTAAATCCATCAGTTTGGTTTTGATCGCATCAGCTGTTATAGAAATACCTGAATGCTCGATCGCCATTATCATCGGCGAATATTTGTCGGATAATCCTGCTAAAAGTAGCGATCCGACCCATTCATCATTAATGTTAAAGCCCGTTCCACTTAATTTTTGACTGGTTTCTATGAGTTGCGTGACATAAGACGTCATCGACGAACAATTTTCTAGACGAATGGAAATGAGATTTCTCAGCAAACTGATTCTTCTTGTGAATCCTGAGTCATCAAACAACTGCTTTAGTTTTACCCAAAGCTCCTTCGAATTTTGTATGTCTTTGATATGCACGTAAAGCGACGGGTCAATCGTTAAGATTAATTTGGCTTTGGTTTTCGCGTCAGTCACAGCTTCTTCTGTCTTCGTGGTTACGATGCACTCTGAAGACCCTTCCAGAACTAAAAAATTCTGCGCGGCGAAAGCCCATTCTGCATAATTCTCACGACCTTTAAGTTTTGGCATACTCACGACATAATTAGTATTCGAAGTCGACATTTTTCACTAATTTATTAGCGCAGTATATTCTCAAACTGCAAAAACTTATCCAGCACTAAAATGCAAGTTTATTGCGAGAATAAATACAATTTTACTGGGACATAACCTATAATGAAACCACCATTATCGTGTGCAGAATAGCAAAAGCAATATATTTAAATATTCCATATTCAAATTAGACAACAGTCACATAGTTCTAATAGAACCCAGAACCAAAGAGTTTCTATATCTAGGCGCTGCTATCTATAGGTGGCACTGCTATCTATTATTAGGATATCAAAACATAATAAAATATACTACAGAGTAATAAAACGAATGTAAAAAAACGTGCTTGTAAACAAGCATGTAAAAAATTGGTTTAGGGAAATATTGCAAGCAAAAAATATACTACAGAGTAATAAAACGAATGTAAAAAAACGCGTTTTGTAGACAAATTCAAGCATGTAAAAAATTGGTTTAGGGAAATATAGCAAGCAAACAATATACTACAGAGTATTAAAACGAATGTGAAAAAATGCGTTTGTGAACAAATGCGATCATAAAAGTCGCTACCGTGAAATAGTAAGACAGGGAAATTAAAAGTGGGAAAATTTGCGACTATGAATAACGGCGAAAAGAAAATTATCTGCAAGGAATAACTGCGTTTGGGAAACTCATCTAACAAATCCAAAAGGGACTTTGACACTTTTGACAGTGACGTATGTGTCGTAGATTTTTTGGTCTTGATGTTCAGTTTATAGTAAATACTACATCGTTATTTATTATTTATATTATTCTGCCGTACTGCAACTGGAAATTCACACATAACCTGTCACGCGCTCCCCTTTTTACTATCGTATTTCCAACGACATGATAGCTCTCTCTCACGTGTCGCTAAACGTGCAAACGAGACCTCACCATACCCATTATTGCTACGGCAGCCACGAGGCTTAGAAATAAGGCGTTGATCTCAGCAGACGCATAAAACAGACATCAAATGAGATATAGCATTTGATTTGACGTAAAGCTGGTTATTCCAACCTCATAACAACGTTAAGGTGACGTTCGGTTGTCAGCTGCATTAAAGCTGTTACAGACGGGCGTACTGAACCGCGACCTTGGTCCAGACAGCATATTTCTTTCTCGCTCTCATTTATAACCGCATCCTTAATGGATGTACGGCGGACCACCTTCCACACGATCGAACAGGTCGTGTAGCCAACATGCCATTTGCTTACGCTCCGTAGCAATCGAAACGCAACTATCACTGTCGCACTAATATGGAAGAGTGATAGAGACACAAAGCATTTCGTTGTCGTAGCGATTGTCACCTTGGCTAGGTCGGCAGGTCTCGGTTCGGACTTTTGTTGCTGTTTACTTTTGCGGAGTCGTTATTGCCGCAGCTGTATCCTTGATAATGAGTGACGGAATGGACGTCATGAACGCGGCAGCAATACAGAGGCGAACCTCACTGCAACAACTGCAACAGTAATGCAGTTGCAGTTGTTCTCGGAACGTTACCTTTAATAAAAGGGGGCACGGACTATACAAGAGGATTTAATGGTACAATACGAAGATATGAATACGAATTTACGATTTGAGATGCCAAGATGAGATAAGATACTAAAGAAAACCGGCCAAGAGCATGTCGAGCCATGCTCAGTGTAGGGTTCCGTAGTTACCCTTCCGTCACAATGGGCTAAAACTGGAGCTATTAGCATATAGAAGATTGTTAACAAAGGAAAGGGATAAAAGGGTCTCTATTGTTTCACTTAGTTTTAAGTCATAATGTATTGTTTGTCCACATTTTCGTTAATCATAATTTGTTTTTTCTCAGAAACGCGTAACTTTTCAGGATTGCTATAAAACAAACCTAACCTAACCTATCTATAGGATAACCTGAGGAAAATCCTGAAAAGTTAAGCAGTATTCGCACGATCATACACGGCGGTCTTGTAAGAACGAGACATGTTTTAAGTTGGTTTATCTTCCTATCCTATAGCTTGAAATGACTGCTGACCTGTGTAGACGCGGCTATATAGGTAATAATAATTGGCTGTTTGATTTACTTTTCTTAGTGGGTGCATATTTTTAAAAGGTAAAAAACAATACAGTAAAGGCGGGATTCTACCAGTGTGCGGCACTGTGCGGAACAACCATATTCAGTACAAAAATGCTTGTGCCGCACAGTGCTACACAGTTCCACACACTGGTGAAATTCCGCCTTTACTGTATTGTTTTTTACCTTCCCGTCCGCTAAAACAGGACAATAATGTTTTTTTGAGTTGAGTTTGATCATAAAGAAGAACTTCCCGTACTATTCTTGCTACAATAAAGTGAACGTTTCCGAGCGCATTGGAGAAAATATATATGATTCAAAATCATCACTTAAAAGTCAATTTTACCAGCCAGCACGAGGAAACAACATAATATTTTTATCAGATTACTTTGCCACTCTTGTGGATAAAATGCAACTTCTCAGCAGTTTTTAGTAGGTATATAGAGGCATTACGAGCTAGTGTGGTGAAAAATATTGGAGGTTACATATGTGTATGCTTGCATTTAATAATCATAATCATTTATTTGCACATAAAAAGAGTAATAAACATATTGCGCCACATAAATGTGACACCCTTTTGAGTTGTATAGCTGTCTGTTGTCACTCATCTGCAATCTCATCACGAAACTAGTGTTTTTACTATCAGATTAACTGCACTCTGCTAAATACCAAAGTTTCTTTTAATAAATAATTAATTCCTCAAGCAAATTCCCTTTGAATGAACTTTTGCAGTTCATTCTGGCTGTAGTGCGAGTGCCTTTGTACTGATAAAGGCACTTGCACTACTTTCTCGAGGACTAGTTTCATGCAAACTGGTAAATTAATTAACTCTACATAACTTTGGCCAACTCCTTAATACCTAAAAACCGCGGCACATGCCACAGTACACCTTGTAATGGAGAATAGTTATGTTTCTTGCGTGTAACGTTTTATGTTTATAGTGATAAACATGTTTTGTTTTAAAGGTTTTGAAATATAAAAAGAAGATGTGTTTACACGGGTAAAATGTAAAATACACTTTCCGGGGGCTACAGCAGGAAAGTACGTAAAGCAATTGAAATCAGAAAACATCGAAATTTCAATCAATATGAGGGACAGGGGATAGCGTACAAGTTAATAATCAAGGTCAAGTGCGGGTAGTTCGCAAAACCCGCGCAGCAAGGTGTTGATACAATTCCTAGCCAGTCTGCCTGTGACCACGAACGTAACGTCACGTTCAAAACGGCAGGCCATAAATAAACGTAAGTTTTTACGCGATTAAGTCCTGTGTTAGTTTAAAATTACGGGTAAAAGAAGTATGCAAAACTGCCGTTTTAAGCCTTTTCATTGTTGTGTTGAACTAAGTTGTAAAGTTCCACAAAGACGGAATTTTTTTATCAACACCTGTGACGGTTAAAATAGGGTTAATAGTTATTTGTGCAACAATAGAGTAAAGTTGGTTTTTCTTGCGAGTGTTTATCAACCTTGCTACGCTCAAGATTCAAACTTAGAATCACTCGCTTCGCTCGTGATTCAATTATAGAATCTTTCGCTTTCTCGGGACTCAAAAAAACGAGATGTAAAATAACTTTGTTCTCGTGTTTCACACATAATTTTTCACCTCAGTAGTGAGAACATATTAAAGGTTAAAATGTATTTCGAATTACACAGAATAATAAAGAGAAAAAAAAAAAACGAATTGTAATAAAAGTATGAAGTGACAGTTCATGGCCTTCACTAAATTAAAAAGCTACTTTGATTCACTCCCTCGACTTTCCTCACTCCAGGGAGTGAGTAAAGTAGGCTGCTGAGGTGAAAAAGTTATTACCAATATCTACTACTAATCGATGGAGGAGGCTAGTACAGTCAACATTCAAAGTAGCGGATCAAACTACGCGTCAAAATTATCTCTATTCTCTAACAACCTGACAAAAATAGATATATCTCTACATGTCGAATAATTGACTGTACAATGTACCCTAACAGATACTTTGGACAGTGAACTGTAGAGATTCTTCTGTATTTGGAAAAGTTCAGATTATTTTGGCGCGTTGTTTCATCCGCTACTATAAATCCTGACATTGCTGATTGTACATATGTAAATTAACAATTGCGTGGCGGTCACCACTGTTACAATACAATACAAATCCTAATTAATGTCATTACCGGGTCTAACGCGATTAAATAATAATGAAATTTAATCGCGTTAGACCCGGTAATGACATTAATTATGTGTACAAAACGCGACTTTAAAGTCACACAAACAACAAACACAAACAACAACAACACAACAAACACACAAACAAACCCTCTGACAAATCCTCTTTATTGCACAACCAAAGAATAAATGTGTGGATACACAAATAATACATGAAGACGTAAACAACTGTTACCTGCATTAGCGACGAGCGATATCACACCGAGGCTTTACTTACTGTTGTTAATGTAGAGTACTGTGCCACTTTATACGAAGTTGTACGGCGGCGGTTCGTTCGTCTCGTCGTACTGTCTGATGTGATTCCTGCACGTGCACTGGATAGAATTTTTAACTTTATAAGAACTGCCACAAAACTCCTCATTCCTGGCGAGCTAGGAAAGCACGCATTGCTGGAGGAGAAAGCGCCACAAGAACAAATCGAACAGCCACTTAATAATTTTAGTTAATTTATTATTTATTAAAAAAATCGTTATTTAATTATTCTTATTTTTACATTCAATTGATATCATAAAATGAACTGTGACGCGGTGGGCAAAGTTATGTTGAAAGGGCAATATTGTAGTATTTTTTACGTAGCCATAGTTATGCAATCTGTTTCTTGGGCGCAAATTGCGCCGCGCAATGCTGGAACAGTTGACAGAAGAGACGCCCCACGGGCTTTAGACGACATTTCTGACAATTGATTTATTTGCACTATTTTTGCACGGAACCTAAAAACTAAGTTACCGATGTATCAATATATAAAAGAACCACAGTCACGCCAGTATGTTTGACCGAGCAAGATACCCAATGTGTCCAATCAACTAGTCAAACAACCAATCGTAATAAAAATTGGGGCCGAATTGTACGTGAAAGCAGGATTTGTTGAGTAAATAAAATACACGTTGAAGGGTAAGGTGACTCGTGTCGACGCTTTTTGAACGTTGCTTTGCTATTTAGTTAACGATGATATAAATCAAATTTGCGTCGAAGCATTTTCAAAAACTAATTAGTCTGTAGCTGTACAAGGGGTCGTAGCCCGGACGACAAACGTTTATCGACGAACATCAATTGAAACGTAAAAAATGTATTGGTATGTGATGTATAAATGCGATACGAACCAACTAACATATGCGAACAAATATAGTTTGTCAAAGGACTGTCTCTTTTCAAACATAGACAGAGAGAATCATACTATCTTTGTCTTACACTCGTACTAGCACCCAAAAGAAAGGGATAAGTATAATTTTCCTGGTTGTTACTGACTGACAAATTGGTTTGACCAACTATAGTCACGTGCTCATGGCTGATTTTATTTATAATAAAATGTGGACACGAAAAAATCTGGTCATGTATGATATGGTAAATCTTTTAAATGAATGTGCATATTCAAGCAACGCTTTTTTTAAATAATTTGTAGATATCAATTATCAAACTCCATACTAAAAACAATCATAATATAACGTTAAGTTTTCTGTAAATTTCAGCAGTTTCAGCACTATATATTCCACCGTACCTATATTTTGTTGAACAGTTTTTATACTTATAGCGTTTTTATACAATAAATTCTTAAAACTCACGTAAAGATAATAAAAACTTAAGACTCATTAAAACTTAAATTGCGGTTCACATTGTTTTTTATTTATTTGTGGCAATGGCGCTAAATTCGCTAAAATATCCATTGACAGTAAAACGTAATGAAGATAATTATTTCTTTCAGTAAGTTTGTTCGTGAGAGAATCATATTAACGTTTATGCCTAGGTATATATTTATTTTCATAATGGTCACGTTTTATAGGAATATGATGCTGTTTTAATGGAGTACTATAGTTGGTCAAGCAAATCTTGTCAGTAAATAAGAACAAAAAATACTATACTCATCCTTTTCTTTTGGGTGCTAGTACTAGTGTAAGACAAAGATAGTATGATTCTCTCTGTCTCTGTTTGAAATTAGACAGTCCTTTGACAAACTATATAGCTAGTAACCGCACCAGTCAAGCGAGAAATGTGCACGTGCTAACGAGCTCCGCACACCGAAAGAGAAAGAGACAAGCTCATGTTTAACAACGAGTATGACAAAGATGAATGGAATGATGATGGATGAAAATTAATCAAAAATAACAGATTTCTTCGTACGTATAGAAATAAATATGGGAGTATTTTTTGTGCTCCTTAAGCTCGCTCCAGACTACGCGGCTTCGCACCGCGATTCGCGCACGAGTGTGGAGGGCCCTTTATGTATGAGTGTAAAGCTATCTATAGTTATATAATATCATTGAATGAGGTGAAATAAAAGTTAAAGGAATGAACTGGGCTATAACCCCGAAAACCGAAGCTCGCAAATTGCGGACATCTTTCTCTGTCACTCTTACGACGCTTTATTGGAGTAAAAGAGAAAGATCCCCGCAATTTGCGAATTTCGGTTTTCGCGGTAGGCCCTCTGATGATAAGGGTTGATCGAAAAGGCCCCGGGCCTTTTCTTTATGTTTTCGGTCAAAAAAGAGCTTTCTTTACTCATATACTTTACAAAGAGAGAAAGTATCCAAGATAAGTGTTTTTTTGGCGAAATAAAATACATTGAAATTGTATTCAAATAATGTATGCTCGAAAAACCCTTTGGGGTGAGAATAGGAATGAAAGATAACGGAAACCTTTTGTTGCTACAACGAAATGAAAGTTTTACAGGCATTTCTTTTTATGTTGATCTCGACAGGCATTTTAGATACGAATTTCGGCAGTTAATAATAATAGGCGATGTGGATGAAAAAAAGCTGTCGGTCGTAGCGCGTTGATGTTTACCTGTTTCATGCAATAACTAACACCTCACTGACAATAGTCTAGATGGCAAATTTTCATTAATGGTATCAATAGATCGGGTTGATTGTTTTTAGGATCAAATGTCTATATGGGACCCGTTGCATTAAAGCAATACAAAAGTCAGAAATGATAGTCAAAGTCCGACAGTCGTACTTCACTCGCGAAACGCTTCTAACAAAACGATAAGTGAACGTGACGTCAAGGTCACTGAGAGCCCATCTTGAAGTATGGACAAAACAAGAAAATTGCGTTTTTGTTGGTGAAATATTGCGTTTATGTATATAGTTGCAGTACAATCTTTTATTAAATAAAATGTAAGGAATTGAATGGTACCTTTACTTTTTTCCTTTTTGGAAGTTTAGACATCTATATCTCGAAAAAAAAGACGTAAATTATTATTTCATCGCCTCCATATCTCGAATTTATTAATTTACAAACCTCTGTAATTCGAAGAAAACAATAAGACTGGTACTATGCGTGTTTGTGTCACTTTGTGTAATAAGTAATAACCTCTGTAGTACGAATGTTTCGTTGGTTTTACCTCTATAACTCGAAATTATAAACGAACGAAATATTTTAAACGCACCAAAACCTCTCTAAAACGAACCATAATCCATAAAAAACCCAAGTCGAAATCCATAAGACGAAACCTCGTTAACACGAACTTTTTGGCGTTACCCTTGAGATTCTTGTTATCGAGGTTCCACTGTTGCAAAACGCTAGGATTTTTTTGGAAAACTTCACAAGAAAGAGAAAAGTTTGTTCCTCATAGGAGTGAGAAGTTTCCCATGAGGAAAAAAATACAATTTCGGAATCTTTCAGTAACTGAGCTTAGCAGAACCCTAAAACTACATTTTAATCTTATGTTTATCCGAAACCCAATTGTAAAAACAAAGCAACTGAATAGGGTAGGTAGAGTCAGTCAGACTTAATTCTAAAAAGGGTTACCAACCTTCCCTAGACCGCAGACGGCAATCCAGTAACTTAAATTACTTTATCTCTCTCATTGTTTAGACACGAGATGATGCAATTTACCACAACAAAGAATGTATTTATCCGAAATATCTATTCAAGAGTTACTGAATGCGGTTAGAGAGGCGTTAGATGCGATATAGGGGCCTTTAGCTTTGCAGAAAGGCGAAGTGGTTTACGAGGAGTCAAAGGGGGCAATTGCCCTCCTTGATACGTGTAGGTAATGAAAACTTAGTGAAACTAATATCAGGTGAACTTTTCGGTTTGGGCTGATGAAATGAAAAAAGTTTACCTGATATTTATTAAAACCATATATTAGTTAAACTAAGTATATGTCTATAATTTATTGCATATATAACAAATATAAAGAATAGGTGTCCGGGAATTGTGGACATTTAAATATAGGATAGCTTAAAGGAGAGCAGAAACGAAAAGCTGACTTCCATGAACAAGATTTTTACTGACAACTTAAACAAAATATAAAACAATATAATCTAGTGACAGACATAGACAAAAGGTATAAAAATATAAACAATATAAAAACCTATTTACTAGTCGTCGTCAATAGGCGCACTTCATGCTGTTGGATAATTCTCTTCTTCTTAAACTACGTGTCTCGCCTGTACAGTCACCGTCAGATATCATCATCATCATCATCTCCTAGCCGATTTCGGCCACAGCGACTGCGTTTTACCACTGAGAGCATCGCTGGTGCGCTCTCAGGTGACTGACATAGGCAATTTTTGCAGCGAATGTGCGACCACACTCGCTGCAGGTCAGATATATTGAAGCGGCGAAGGTGCTCAACAATATCTACACCCTTGACAATAGAGGCGTGTCCCGATATTTGTGAGTGTGAGTACCTTGGCCGTCTAGTGAGTTAAATCATATCGATACATATATCGATATAGTTTTTTGTCATAACAAAAAACTATAACAAAATCAAACGTTCCGTTCTTGAGATAAATGGTACTATTTATTCGTGAGAAATACAAAAATCTGCTTCGGTCTAAACGCATATAACAACTGTTCGCTCAGAGCGAAAAATTTACATTAGAATAAGTATTAATGAAAGCAGGTAATTTAGAAGTTTTAGTTAAAAAATCCGCCATATTTTAGATGTCTTGGCCAATTGGACTAGGACAAAGGTCGAAATTTCGAATTCTCGAGAAAAGTTTTGTTAAAATCTCGATCTCTGTCTTATTTTGATTATAGGATTTACCGTACCCGTTTTTTTTTCAATATCTACACCACACATCTAAGAAAACCTTTACGTAAAAAGAAGCATAACACCAGCATGTTTCGCGCAACTTTCCTGTATACGAGACTTATGCAAGGAATTCAAATAAAACCCGGACTTAAAGTCCCGCGTCCCGCGTGTCGCCCGTGGCGGCCGTGGCGGCCGTGGCGATCTCTCGGGTCGGGTATACCTACGTTCTGCGGGCTAAGCATGTTCGCATTTTTATCGCCTGTCACATGCCTGTCACGTTCTAACAAGTATGTAAGTGCGAAAGTGACAGGCATAGTGACATAATTTCATAGGTTAGTCTCTGGTTTAAAAATTAAATCGTATATTTACTGTTACATTTTAGTACCCACCGGGCTATCGCGAAAACTCTGGCAAACTAATTATTTTCAAAATGAATCCTAGCTTAATCGAAATGTCGTTTTCATACGCCCCTATACATATTGCAAATATCATCGAAATCGTTGGAGAAATTATAAAAAAAATATATATGCAAATGTATCTGAAAAAATATGATAGATTATTTGCCGCTACTGTACATAAAATACAAACAAAGAGACCAAAACTAAATCTAAAAAATAAGCACATTACTAAATTTATCCAGCTACTTTTATAGATAAGGTATACCTACCGCTAGCTTGCCGACACTTTAGGGTATCAATAATTTTCTTGGAACTTTCTGCCCTTTCTGGATGTTTTACGGTGAAGGAAAACATTGTGAGGAAACCGGACTAATCCCAATAAAGCTTTAATTTAAAAGGTACTTTTTTGAGCTTATGAGCCACTAGACTTATATTGCACGGGATATAGACCGTGATTACCTTTTGTATTATTTGTGAGCATTTGTGTGAATATCGGGAGCTCACAAATAATACAAAAGGTAATCACGGTCTATATCCCGGTCAATATAAGTCTAGTGAAACTAACCGTGAATCATTCAAAACTCTATGAGCCACTAGTACTACATAGGTACTGATTAATAGTTCTACACCATATATCTAAATTTATATAAGGGGTTCGTAAGGGATTCTGTAAGGGAGGGAAAATATTTGATAGAATAACTTGATTTGTTCCCAACGTCGTTCGTCTAAATCAGTGTGTGAAGAGGCAACGCATCGTACTACGTAGGCGAACAACACGCAAACACAAAGCGGCGCGGCGCGGCGCGGGGTGAATCAATCCTTTGATACCTAAGACTGGCCTCCATTAAAGTCGAATCGCGGCGAATCGAGCCACGTTGAATCGAGTCGCATTTTTTCCGTGTGCGTTCATCACAGACGAATCGAAGCGAGTCGAAGTCACGGGCACCTGTGCTGAGGTCGTGCTTGTACAGTTTGTCGATGATTGATAGTTCGGACGAAGAAATACTATTGTTTCAAATTCTTTTTGAAGAAGAAGAGTGCGATAGAACAAGAAAGCGACGAGTGCACAAACATTCCTCCCATACAGTGATCCTACGCTGCTCATCATGATACCTACTATCTTCATGGTCGTACAGTTCAGGATATTTTTGGACAAGAGATATTAATAATTCTTCGTTCATTTTGAACCTAGATCCGAAAGTACCTAAACTCAAAAACGAAACCACCCGTCATCACTCATCCGCTACCCCGCGTCCACTGAGGCGCGCCGAGTCGAGTCGAAACACGTAGCCGCAGAAATTCGCCTGACGAGCAATGCGCGCGGTAGATTCGAATCGACGCGCAGCGGCCCTTCGTCAATGGACGCACTTGCATAGAAAATATAGGAGGCGAATTATTGCGATTTGATTCGATTCGCCTAGGCGAGTCTAGTGGACGCCAGCCTTTAGTGTCCTACGCTACGTGGGCGATCTCGTTGCGAACGCGAACGCCGTGGGCCCGCCGCGCCACGCAGCGCCGCTTCGCTTCGCGTTCGCGAGTTGTGCACGTAAGGCTGCGTAACAGACAGACAGAGTTACTTTCGCATTTATAATATTAGGTACTACGCAATACGGAACTTGTGAATTTGAAACGTTTCCGATGTTTCCGTACAAACAGCAACATTCTCAACTGTCCATCCGTGGACCTTATGCCTTTTGTAATAAGGTTTATGAACTGTTAAAACAGTGTGGGCGATGGTACAGTCGCTATCAGATATATCGGAGCGGCCGAGGTGATCACAATATCTGAACACGCACTCTAACGCCTTGACAATAGAGGCGTGTTCAGATATTTGTGAGCGCCATGACCGTTCCGATATATCTGATGGCGACTGTACCTAATTTATGTCCCTAGTCCTAAACATAACGGCAAGTTTATATGTCTTCCCGTTTCCCGAAGCGACAAAACAATTCTCGGAAACAATTATAAACTAACGCGCACACGATTTTCAGGGAATACTTGGAACATTTAATGAAATTTCTTGTATTTAATTTATGGTATTCATTTCCAGAATGTGCCTATCTCGACGCTATTAGTGTAAGAACCTAGGTACTTATCTAATTATTCAATTTCTTGTGCTCAATGTTGTGATAAACATAACAAAAACGTAGGCACGTTTATTTACTGCTGCATGAGCGAGGACTTTATAATCTTTATATCAGCGACGGAATATCTAGCTTTATATGCTTTTAAAGTAAATATGAAAATTTATATATGTCGTATACGAATCGTTTATCATGTTTATTGATACTTGAATGTGATAAATGTGTCATCCGTAGAATACATCTTGAAGCACAGGCACTTTCAGCTGCTAAGACACGGTTACGATGCGGTAGGTTTTTGCCAACAGTTTTTGCTTCTCGCCTTAATATGGCCATCTACCCCGGAATTACCCTAATTATATTACTATCTCGATCGCACATTATCATTGACCGCTGTCATCATGGGCGAGACAGCAATAGGTATAATGACGCTCGAGCGATAGAGATAGGAACAGGCGGGTGAATGTATGAAATTCCTCGTTCTAAGCGTCCTTTCTTTAATAGTATAATATTAAGGTAAAGGATACGTAATATCATTATTATATAGTAATATTCTGTTCCTGAGTGGTTTTCGAAAATATTACCGGCATAAAAAACCTTCGCATGTCTGTAAGTAATATAGGTAGGGTAATATGGATAGGCTATTTTAGGTCTAACGAGGAAGTTATTTAAAAGGTTTACGAGTATTTACCTACAAAATCTATTGTCGTTACTGGTAGAATATTATATGTAGGTACCAATACAAAAATATAATATAACCGACCAACCAAGTGCGAGTCGGACTCGCGCACGAAGGGTTCCTTGCTATTACGAAAAAACAGGCAAAAAAATCACGTTTGTTTTATGGGATCCCCACTTAAATATTTAGATGTTTTTAGTATTTGTTGTTATAGCGGCAACAGATATAGACAGACGGACAGACAGACAGGCAGACGGACGGACGGACGGACAGACAGACAGACAGACAGACAGACAGACAGACAGACGGAAGGACGGACAGACGGCCAGTCTAGTAATATAGTCCCGTTTTTACCCTGTAGGTACGGAACCCTAAAAATGGAACGACTTGACCGTCGCTACTTGTTTGCCATGTAAGCATATAAGTAAAATGCTTCTGCCCGCGACTTCGTCTGCGTGGAACGATGACAATCAGTTTATAATTCTTATATAGTGTGACTACTTAAAGAAGAAATCAAAACATATTTCATAAAATAATTTGAATCGTTCCCTAGTTGGAGCCTGTTAGTTGGGTCAAAATTATTCTCATTGTCTTTTTTCTGACAACTCTGTCACGCTTGTATATGTGTCTTGTATCAACTAAATAAAAAAGTCGAGTGCAATCGCATGTCTTTCTAGCTATAGATTATTATATTTTACACGAGACAAATTAAAAACAAAATTTCATCTCATACAAAAAGCTCCACCCCGTCACATTTTTTTGGGACAGAAAGCAAGACAACGAGAAGAATTTTGACCCAGTTATTTAATTAAAAGTGAACTTAATATAAGTGTGTTAAAATAAAATAATGTAATAGGTACTTATTTTTCGGTTCTACGTTAAATTGTAAAAAAATATACTACCTAGGTAACATGATAAAAGCTGGCGAAATACGTTCACATTTGTCTCAGTATCTCGTCTTTATTGACTATTATTGGATCGTTTGGACTAGTAAATTGCGTATAAAGATCGCAACAGACGTATTGGACATTACTTTGAAATATTGTTACGTTGACGATATATAATTTGTACCGATTCGACATATTTACAAGTTGTTCATTACAAAACTGACACCCAAAATTTTTATGAAAAACTGGTGACACTTTTTTCTTTGTCCCATTCAATAGTACTCGTGATTCTGAGTCTAAATAACCCAAAACTTGGTTTTTCGAAAAAAATGTAAATGGTACCATTTTTTCAGAAAACCTCCGTAAATGGCATTCAAGCGTTTGTATATCTTGATCAACATAGTTACGTCTAAATTCACAACTAAAGCAATGTAATTTATTTCATATCTGTGCGCATCTGAAACAATTCGAAGCTCCTATTTCTAGGACCGTACGTTACGAGAACATTCAAACTTATCCAGAAGTAGATTATGAAACGCAATCTTGATTGTCCCATACAATTTATGCCTGGACGTGTCGTAACCACACGTGTATCTCTGCACGTGTACACGGGAGCAATTGTCTTGTTAACTTGGAACTATGTATAAGGTAACAAAGCAAGGCGGCAGTTTCACAAAGCGCATGCCAAATCGAGTTAGATCTAATTAGGTAACAAGTTGCGGTATGAATGGCTCTCTGATCCTATTCCAATGTGTGTAGCGAAACTAGTTTGAAGTTCTAAGTGATTTTAATAACAAAACTTCCGTGAGACACAGACATATTAAATATATTAATAACGGGTCACTCAAGTATTTAAGTCGAAAACGCTCGACATGTTTCACTCCGTACCGAGTAGCGTCATCAGGAGCTTGCGTCGACGGTGACGGACCGGCGCAGACTGCGGGCCGCAGCCCTCTTCTAAAAGAAGAGGTTCTGCTTAAGAAAAGATTTACTTGGAATGTATGTAAACAGGCGTAATATAGGTATATAAATAATATAAATATAAAATTGTCTTCGGTTACCGCGATAGTTACTCATGAAATAAAACTATGAAAACGGATTATATCGCGTATATTGAATTTATAATTCATCCCGACGTTTCGAACTCTTTACAGCGTTCGTGGTCAACGGGTCACCCGTCAACGGGTCAACGTCGGGATGAATTATAAATTCAATATACGCGATATAATCCGTTTTCATAGTTTTATTTCAATATAAATATAAGCTATGCTCGGGGTTTCTCTGCGTGATAGAGTCAGAAATGATGATATCCGCAGTAGAACTAGGGTCACCGATATAGCTCGCAGAATTGCAAACCTTAAGTGGCAGTGGGCGGGGCACATTGCTCGCAGAACTGATGGCCGGTGGGGCCGGAAGGTTCTGGAGTGGCGTCCGCGTACCGGAAGACGAACTGCCGGTAGGCCTCCAACGAGATGGAGCGACGACCTGGTGAAAGTCGCGGGAATTCGGTGGTTGCGAGCGGCACAGGATCGGTCGGAGTGGCGAGCCTTGGGGGAGGCCTATGTCCAGCAGTGGACGTCTATCGGCTGACATGATGATGATGATGATGATAAATATAAGTTCAGTCTTTGTTTGCCGTTAATACTAGCGTATATTTATTCTATACGGTGAAATCTGACATCACCTTTAATAATAGCTTAAAAAAACTATCGTAACTCGGAAACCTCAAAAGCCTTGAAACTAATTTAATCGTTTTTCTTTTATTTATTTTTTAATTATAATAGCTTACATGTATGTACATATCAGGTCTTCCAGGATGTTGTCGCCGCGAGATGGCAGCACTTGGTGCCGTCGGTTGACGTCACATCCGAGCGAGCAGAGTGGGGCCGACGGGTTCTCACGCCACCAAGTTGCGATGGAAGGGAGAAGACCGGCGCTTGATAATAAATTGTATTTTCGTTGGTTCAGGTTAATTATACTGATTATTTATTGCGACCGTCCGACCCTCTGCGGGGAGGCTCCGCCTCCTGTGGGCAAGGGGCGCGCTCCCAGACGACCCTTTTCTTGTTCCGTTTCTTTGACCAATTTATATAGTTTCTCGATTACTTCGGAAACTCCGGCCTTTATGTCCCTCTTGATGTTGCCGGATTTCTCCAATAGGCCTTTACCTTTTTCTAATAGGCGTCCGGCCTCGGCCGTTTTTGGAAAAATCGCGGCTCTTACTGGAGGGGCCTGCTCCCGCTCTGGGAGGTCGAAGGTCCGACCGCGTTCCGGCTTAGTTACTACAGCTGGGGGTGGGGATGGGTTGGGGTTTGTCTTCGCTTCCCATTCCCCGGCTCTGCGTCTCACCGTCATCTCCTCCGACCCCGGAGACACCGGGACCAGCTCTACCACCTTTATTGGCGTTCTGGGTGTCGTCATGTTGGAGGTAGGTTTGTCTCCGTGTGCAGTTTGTAAATTCTGTATAGGGGACACACAGGGACACGAGAATAACAATAGTATTTAAAACTATAATAATGTAAATAATAATAGAAATTTAAAAATGGATTGTAAAATTTGTAAAAAAAAATGTCCTATTAAGGTGGTCTACACCTATAGTCTTAACTACTTATATCTAATTCTTGGTAGAGTACCAGACTCTTACCAGTTATTATTTTTATTTTTATTTTGCTCTACCTAGAGTCGTCTCTCTTCGGTCCCTTAACTACTTTAAGAAAGATACAAAATATAATATAAGCTAAAAGTGTACAGATTTTTTAAGACTCTATGTAGAGCCAAATCTAGGGGTCCCGCGGATAGTCCTCCTCGAGCCCTTTACAACGATACCCATCACTTTGTTTTTATTTTTCGGCTCTATGTAGAGTCCCTGTCCAGTTTTTGGTCTGTACCCAGAGTCGAAAGAGGTCCCCGAGCTGATGCCCGCTTCGAAAAGGGGGCAAAAACACAGTTTTTCCCTTTTCGACTCTATGTAAAACCGGCATTCATTTATAAGTAGGTAACAGTTGTTTCAATACATGCGTTAACAATTATTTATGTATTTGCATTTCTGGTCACTTTTTAGATTTCGCTGTGTAGTTGCTGTATCACAAAGTGACATTATGCAAGACAAATGTGCCTTTTTCGCGTACAAAATACAATATAATCGTAGCGTTCCGTCAACGTTTTTCTCAAAAAGTAAAGACAGTAATAAATTATTCCAAGCTCTTTCATTAAAGCGTTATTTAAAGTTTAAAGCATTACATTAAATCAGTCGCATCCATAATTAAACTGTCGCCCAGAGATCACTTACTCGCTATACGGACAAATGAACATATAATACCTAATGACAAAGGATATTATTGAGAAATATTCGGACACCTCATTATTATTAAAAAAAAAAAACTACCGAACACAAAAACAAACATTGAAAGAAATTTTGTAGTACAAATTCAAATTCAAAATTCAAAATTGTTTATTGCATATCACATTACACATTATTAGGTGGGAGCTTATAAGTAGGTGGGTTAACATGTGACACCCTGCAAGGGTGGGCAATATACTTAGAACTAACATGCATTTAAATTAACATTGTTAATTATGTTTATCGTTTAAAAATTCATTCACATTGTAATAACATTTGTTGACTAAAAACGAACGAACGAAGTACGTGATGATTATGTAAAAAAATATTGAAAAATATCACAAGCTGCGGCCGCCCAATACATCAGTGGACAGATTTTTTCTTGGCTAGGAAAGGAAAGTCTATTAAATAATCAGGCCATTGGTCCAAATAAAATTGGTGGATTGCCACGCGAAATAGCATCTTTCCTGGGGCTAACATCACCCGAACAATACACTGGACATTTGATTGTTTTAGACGGACATCGGTCACTCTATTGGCAGACTCTGGTGCAGACATAACTACTGTGAAGCGCCATGGTGGATGGAAATCCAGCACAGTAGCAGAAGGGTACCTTGAAGACTCGATTGAGAACAAATCCAAAATATGCAAGGGGATTGTTAAACCGACCATCCACTTCTAGAGATACACTGCTCTTAGAAAGTTGTCCATCAGATACCAAAGAAGTCCCCGTTGAAATTGCTGTTGCTTGTATTTCTCCCGCTCACTCTACATTTACCTTAGAAACCATGGATAAAAAGAATAAATTACCATGCAATAACAGTAACACCCAACACAAGCATAAATGTTCCCAAAAAAAACCTAACCATTAACATCAAATTGTAGCAAGATAACTTTAAATTTTTAGTGCCACTTAACATTTTTAAATGGAAATTAAACTTTGAATTTGACACAAGTAATTTACACTGTTTAATTTTGTATGTCTATTAGTTATTGACAATTTTATTGGACGTTACATATTGTCAGAGAGGTATGGAGCGCAGCATATTAGGTGTGAAATTCGGGGATCGCATCCGGAACACCACGCTGCGCTCTAAAACCCAAATAATAGATGTAGCTCGGAAAGCGGACAAGTTAAAGTGGGACTGGGCTGGTCATGTCTGCCGCATGCCGAATGACATGTGGGCCAAAATAACCACAGAGTGGGTGCCCCATGAGTCAAACCGGGGATCCGGCAGACCTCGTCGACGATGGCGGGATAACTTGGACTCCTTTTTGAGCGACTGGCCAGATGTAGCTCAAAACCGGGAGGAGTGGAAGAAGAGGGGGGAGGCCTTTGCCCAGCAGATGGACACAATAGGCTCGTAATAATAATAATAATAAATAATTACAATTTTAAAGGATGATTAAAAAAATCTGAATTGATAAATAATGATTACATTAATTAAGTAGCATGTACAAATCATGACTGATTTGTTATCTTAATTAGTAAATTACAATTTTAAATAATGATACGAGTATAAATAACCTGATGATGATTAAAATGTGTACAAACAAAGACTTAGTTCTTATGAGCTGCTTTTGTATGTTGCACTGTCCTCGCTATAGTGACGTCAAAAGTTTTGTCACTAAGGGTGCAATCACAAAACCAGAAAAAAGTGTCTCTTATACATTTAGGCATATTATAACGACGTTGGAACAGTTCAGTTGTCGCAAGTTGAGTTTTGCGCGCGTATATTAAAAATATTCGGCACGCAAATCTAACCACACCATTGCGTAGTAGCAAAGAGGATATAATAGGATAGAGGGGTACTGTCGTAGTAAATTTTGTAGCCACAGTAAATTCACTGCCATCTATCGACACACGATACGATTAAAACTAAAAATGAAAATATCAAAAAAAATATTTATATATAGATAAATGTTTTTTTTTATTTGCATTAATTATATTTATATGATTTTGACCCATGTTCTTTCACTGATATGCGTTAAAATTGTTAAATAACAAACGAAACCGTCAACGCCATCAATCCGAGAGTAGGCCAAACGTAGTGGCGCCATCTGATCGAGAATCAAATTTTCTTGATTTTCGAAACACGTTTTTTCCTTAGACTGCATCCATCTATTACGGAGTTATATCTATCTTTGGTAGTAGGTAAGGTTGTAAGTTTCGTATGTACTTAATACATTTCATAATACAGAGTCTGCATGGGGGTAGTCTATTGTCAATAACGGCCATAGAAGTCTCTCAAGCAGCCAATAGATGGCGCGATGGTTGCCTCGATGGAGCAACGTCACTGCCATCAACACGTCAAACCAGTTCGTTTTCATCATGGCCGCAAGAAAGCGCTCGTTCGTCACAACAATGATGCCAGCATTCCCGCCAAAACGGACCAATCAGCGGCGTTCGTACCAGTCACGCTACGGGAATCTCGCAACGTGATTGGCCGAGGCAACTGTAACCAGATTATTGGAGGGAGTTCGTTATCCGGCCGTTCCAAAATGTAGACCGACGCGGGCATTACGGCTTGAACTTTTGTAGCTAACACAAGTGTATAGTGGTTGTGCGGTCATAGTGCTAAAAGATAAGTACTAAATTTAGTCATTATAGTTATTACCTGTGTCTTTGGTAGATTTTGGTGCTTCTCGATTTTACAATTGGTATATAACGGCTGTAGGTTGCTTTCTTTGTTGTATTTCCATAACGGTCGCGTTTGTGCTTAATATTAATCCTTAACTTAAATTATAGCGTTTTGAATTTAACCGTTAAATTATAGTGATAGTGATTGGTTTTATAGACTTGGCATATTTGTTTAATGATGATTAATAGTTCTATTTCGAATTCATAGTTATGGTTTATTATTTAAATTCAGTTAAAGTAGTTAACGCTTAACGATTCAGTTGTGTGGTTTAAATTGTTTGGAATCATTTGTAATTTGTTGTTCCTATTTAATATTGCCAGTAATACTAGAATACCTGGGTATCCTAGTACTTAGTACTTATTATTTAGGAAGCTAGGTTTTCTAGATTTAACGATTATTGTGCATTATGGTTTCTATAATCGCGATTGTGAAATGTATACTTTATTAAACATGCATTGGATTTTGAAAGTGTGTTAATAAATATTATACCTGCATAACGGTTTTCCTTATTCGAAATTAACATTAATAAAGTACCCCTTATTTGATTTTACTCTCGAATGCCATCTTTGCGCAAGTAGTTAAGCAATAACTGCATTTTATTATTTTGCTATTAATAAATGGTAGGAGTAGCGGTGATTAAATGAATAGGACTCGCTTAGGTCTTTTGAGTATTAATTCTTTATTAACAATTGTTTAACATTTTCAGAAGTGGGATATGGATTCACGTAGCAGGAGCAGGTCCCGTAGTCCAGTGCGGTGGGACAACACGCGACTGGAACGACGAGGACGCAGCAGCAGTAGCCGCAGGCGCAGCCGTGAGCGTACACCGAGGCGTTGGGCTCCTTGGCGGCCGCGACAATCTGTGGATCGTGAGCCGCCTGCTGCGCTGGATGAACCTGGTAGGATCAATCCAAATTATTATGGTGTAATGGTGAAACCTGACATTATCCCGGAGTTCGATCCTGAAAAGTCGGAGCTACCAGCGCAACAATGGCTCAACAAAATTGAACAACTGGGCGCCATTCACGGTTGGTCTGATAGTGTTAAAAGCTATTATATGCAGTCACGCCTGTCGGGCTTAGCAAAAATGTGGCATAATGCTTTACGGAGTTACGAAATGACATGGCTTGAATGGAAGGAGCGGATTCTTGAGGCTTTCCCTCAAAACTTGGACTATGCTGAGGCTCTTAAGGAAATGATCAATAGAAAGAAATCATTTAGTGAAACAATGACACACTATTTTTACTCTAAATGCAGCTTGTTAACGAAATGCGAAATCACTGGTGATAAGGCTGTGTCTTGTTTGATTGAAGGGCTACCATTTCACTTAAGAACCTCAGCTAGAGCAGGTAACTACAGAACCCCTGGTGAGTTATATTCTCAGTTCTTGTGTATGAACGATGACAAAAAGGGACCTCCAAGCCGACAATATCCAACACGTGGCAGAGATTTTAACGCTCCTAGTACGTCGAAGGAAGTGACCGCAGGAGAACAGAAGCCTACATCATCATCAAACAAACCATCTGTAACCTGTTTCTTATGCAAGGAAGCAGGTCACGTCGTGCGGTCCTGTCCGAAGAATCCCAACGCTGTTAAATGTGACATCTGTGGGAAGACGAACCACAAGACGGAGCAGTGTTTCCGGAAGGCTTCGGTGAATCTTGTTGATTCTCAGGTAAATGATTGCTATTATAAAAACATCAATTTAAATGGTCATGAGGTAAGAGCCTATTTAGACTCGGGGGCCCGGCGGAATCTGATAACATTGGAGTGCTCTCGTAAACTAAATCTCAATTTACAACCATGCAACATGTTTATTAATGGGCTTTACGGGCCACTAATCAACTGTTGTGGTCAGGTGTCGGTAGAGTTCATTATCGACGGAATCAAAGTTAAATCTGAAGCATTGGTGGTCAACATTCCCCTAAAAGAAGCCGATATATTTATAGGTCAGCCAGTTCTTAATAATGGTCTCTACAGGTTAGTTATTCAAGGATCAACGGTTACCTTCGAGAGAAGCAAACAGGAGCCTGCCAACGAGGAGGTAGTCCACATAAGTTCAATTAGTGCAGATGCAGAAGTTTCCAAGGTAAGATTAGTCTGTTCTACTGATACCGTTATTCCTGCTAATACGGCTCAATTTGTGGAGACTGGTAGTAATGAGGTTCTTCAAGATTCCACTGTATTGTTTGTTGATGCTCGCTCTTGTAGTTTTGATGATGTGGAGTACAGTATTCCCTCTTCTCTTTACTGTACTCCAGTTAATTCTGTCTTAGTTATAAATCAAGGTACGAATCCCTTGGCCTTTAAGAAGGGACAGCTGCTAGTTAGAGGGTATGTAGTAGAGGAAACATCCGTGCCTGCTCCTCAAGGAACAAATGTCTCTGGAAATTCGATAATGAAAGTAGATGTTAGTAAGATTAAATGCGGGGTTCAGGATCCATCGGTTTTAAATCAATTGAGTCAAATTTTGCAAGAATTTTCGGATTGTTTTTCAGAAAACACGCGTGAATTGGGAGTTACTAACAAGGTCGAACTTAACATAGAGTTAAATTCTGATAAGCCGGTATGTTATAGACCTTATAGGTTATCTTATTCTGAGAAGACCATAATGAGGGAGAAGATTGAGGATATGTTGTCTAATGGAATCATTAGAGAATCCACTTCCAATTACGCGAGCCCAATTATCCTGGTACGTAAGAAAAATGGAGACTTTCGTCTTTGTGTCGACTTTAGGAAACTTAACAGCATTACCGTGAAGGACAAGTATCCCTTGCCGGTTATAGAGGAGCACATCGAAAAGCTAGGTGGTAAAAAGTATTTTACAAGTCTCGATTTGTCTCAAGGGTTTTATCAGATTCCGGTAGCTACAGACTCTATTCATAAAACTGGTTTTGTGACACCTGAAGGGCATTACGAATTTCTTCGCATGCCATTCGGCTTGGCGAATTCACCTGCCGTTTTCCAGCGGTTGATGGATCGTATATTTTCAACTCTGCGTCATGACAAGGTTTTGCCTTATATTGATGATGTGCTACTCCCTACAAAGTCTATAGAGGAAGGTCTTGATCTTTTGAAGGTAGTATTGCAAATAATTAAAGATGCAGGCTTGACTTTAAATTTGGAGAAATGCTTCTTTTTGCAAACAAAAATTGATTACTTGGGCTATGAAATCTGTGAGGAAGGTATCAGACCAGGCAGCAAAAAAATTGAGGCAGTGTTGGCGTATAAGGAGCCGACTAACATTCATGAGCTGAGAATGTTCCTGGGGCTCACCAGTTATTTCAGAAAGTTTGTCCAAAACTATGCAGGTATTGCTTACGATTTATACCGGTTGCTGCAGAAAAATGTTGGCTGGGAGTGGGGTCCACAACAACAAAAGGCTTTCCAGGAGTTGAAAAAGGTATTAACGACTCGTCCCCTTCTCTCTCTCTTTCGCCGAGAAGGTGACATCGAGGTTCATACAGATGCCAGTAGCAGAGGATTAGCTGGTATTCTCCTTCAAAAGCAAGACGGCAATTTAAAACCTATATCCTACTTCAGTCGTAAAACGAGCAAAGAAGAATCGATGTATCATTCTTACGAGCTCGAAACCTTGGCCGTCGTGGAGTCCTTAAGAAGGTTTCGAATTTACCTGGTAGGTAACCATTTTAAAGTTGTCACAGATTGCTCTGCAGTGCGTTACACCTTCCAGAAAAAGGATATAACACCAAGAATAGCACGATGGTGGTTACTCATTCAGGAATACGACATGGAAGTAGAACATAAACCTGGTAAGTCCCATAGCCACGTAGACGCCCTCAGCAGGAGTCCGGTCGAGCCTCCTCAAGAAATTGATATCAACACCATTGATGTCTTTGACTGGATTGTCTGTCTTCAAAATCAGGATGAAAAGATTCGTATCATCAAAACCAAACTGGAATCAGGTGAGGCGGAGCCCGATATTAAAAACAATTATATGTTAAAAGAAGAGCGGTTGTATAGAGTAATTGCAGGTGGTAAGGAAAAGCTGGTTGTACCTAAGTACGGGAGGTGGAATGTGTTGCGAAAATTTCACGACTGTATAGGACATCCCGGGTTAAAACGCTGTGAACAGATCATCAAGGACACCTTTTGGTTCCCTAGTATGACTAGATTTATTCGTAAGTATGTAAGTGCCTGTCTAGATTGTCTGTACAAAAGAAGTCAGTATGGGCGAGCTGAGGGTGAGCTTCACCCGATTGAGAAGATCGCAGAACCATTGCATACAGTGCACATCGATCATCTGGGACCGTTCTGCAAGAGCCGTGCAGGTAACTCTTACTTGCTAATGGTTGTCGATTCCTTCACAAAATTCACTTGGGCAGTTCCTGTGAAAACCACGAGGGCTCGAGAGGTAATAAGTTCTCTATCTAATATATTTTGTTCGTTTGGATATCCCAAACGAATAATATCCGACAGTGGTTCCTGCTTTAAGAGCAAAAGTTTCAAACAATTCTGTTTGGACAACTTTATCAAACATATCATTAATGCAGTAGCGTGCCCTCGTGCTAATGGACAGGTTGAAAGGTATAACCGTACATTATTAGACTCATTAAACACCAGCGTGGACAACGAGAGAGACTGGGATATGAAGCTGTCCGATGTAACTTGGGGTATGAACAATCTACAGAGTGCATCTACTGGATTTACTCCCTTCAAATTAATGTTTAGCGCAAGCCGCAGCAGATATCAAGCAATAGCAGGAAATTCCTTCGACGATGAACAGACTGCGGAGCAAACTCGGTGCACTGCATCAGGTAATCTTAAAAGAACGGCAGAGGTCATGCAAAAACATTTTAATGCAAAGCGGAAACGACCAACGAAGTACAAGGTAAATGATTTAGTACTGTGGAAAGGCGCGGCCGATAGAAACATCAACGTGAGGCGGAAGCTGAAAGAAAAATTTAGTGGACCGTATAAGATCACAAAAGTGGCAGGTAACGACAGGTACGTAATTACTTCGCTTAAAGGAGTAAAGGGCTATAAGCGATTTGAAGCTTTAGTATCTTCAGATTCGATAAAGAGATTTCAGAAGGAGACGGATGTGCCAGAAAGCAGTTCTGATGAGAGTCAGGTAGATAGTACAGAGGAGTTAATTGATTTACTGGAAGGATAAATTAGCTTTGGGCATTCCTATTTATTTAGGATTATAAGACTTGGATTAATATATATGGTTATTTATTGGTTTAAAAGACAAATATGAAATATTTTTTGGACGAAAAGGTTTATTATTGGATATAAATGTTGGATATTAATGGACTGATTATGGTTTAAGAATGGAAATGGATATAGATTATCATGGATTAATTGATGGAAAATTAAAGTGGATAAGATAAAAGGAAAATGGAAAATATGGTTTTTAAATAAGTAATTTATACTATTTCTGTTAGTCATAAAAATCAGATAATCCTTGTTTTTTTTTTTCTCCTTCCTTTGCAGAGTCGCAAAGTCGTCAGGATGGACGAGTGTCAATAACGGCCATAGAAGTCTCTCAAGCAGCCAATAGATGGCGCGATGGTTGCCTCGATGGAGCAACGTCACTGCCATCAACACGTCAAACCAGTTCGTTTTCATCATGGCCGCAAGAAAGCGCTCGTTCGTCACAACAATGATGCCAGCATTCCCGCCAAAACGGACCAATCAGCGGCGTTCGTACCAGTCACGCTACGGGAATCTCGCAACGTGATTGGCCGAGGCAACTGTAACCAGATTATTGGAGGGAGTTCGTTATCCGGCCGTTCCAAAATGTAGACCGACGCGGGCATTACGGCTTGAACTTTTGTAGCTAACACAAGTGTATAGTGGTTGTGCGGTCATAGTGCTAAAAGATAAGTACTAAATTTAGTCATTATAGTTATTACCTGTGTCTTTGGTAGATTTTGGTGCTTCTCGATTTTACAATTGGTATATAACGGCTGTAGGTTGCTTTCTTTGTTGTATTTCCATAACGGTCGCGTTTGTGCTTAATATTAATCCTTAACTTAAATTATAGCGTTTTGAATTTAACCGTTAAATTATAGTGATAGTGATTGGTTTTATAGACTTGGCATATTTGTTTAATGATGATTAATAGTTCTATTTCGAATTCATAGTTATGGTTTATTATTTAAATTCAGTTAAAGTAGTTAACGCTTAACGATTCAGTTGTGTGGTTTAAATTGTTTGGAATCATTTGTAATTTGTTGTTCCTATTTAATATTGCCAGTAATACTAGAATACCTGGGTATCCTAGTACTTAGTACTTATTATTTAGGAAGCTAGGTTTTCTAGATTTAACGATTATTGTGCATTATGGTTTCTATAATCGCGATTGTGAAATGTATACTTTATTAAACATGCATTGGATTTTGAAAGTGTGTTAATAAATATTATACCTGCATAACGGTTTTCCTTATTCGAAATTAACATTAATAAAGTACCCCTTATTTGATTTTACTCTCGAATGCCATCTTTGCGCAAGTAGTTAAGCAATAACTGCATTTTATTATTTTGCTATTAATAAATGGTAGGAGTAGCGGTGATTAAATGAATAGGACTCGCTTAGGTCTTTTGAGTATTAATTCTTTATTAACAATTGTTTAACACTATATACTTCCGCTTCTGACAGCCTTTTGTTCGTTAAAATGTACTCGTGCATTTCACAAAAATATTTAAATCTTATTTAATAACTAGCTTTTGCCCGCGACTTCGTCTGCGTTGAGTTAGTAATTTGCGTAGCTTGTTTTTTATCCAATCTGCGTCTTATCGATTTCCCATACAAACTTCCACCCCCTTTTCACCCCCTTAAAGGATGATTTCTGGGATAAAAACTACCTTATGTCCTTCCCCGGGACTCAAACTATCTCTATACCAAATTTAAACTAAATCGGTTCAGCGGTTTAAGCGTGAAGACGTAACAGACAAACATACAGACACACTTTCGCATTTATAATATTAGTATGGACGGGGAAGGCTAGCCAAAGCTAATAAGGTAAAGGACGTTCTGATACTTCTGGCCCCGTAGCCAACGTGCCAATCGTTAACGCTCCGTAGCGTATCGTAGTCATCTCTCTCTATCACTCTTCCCCACTAGTGCGACAGTGACAGTTGCGTTTCGTTCGCTACGGAGCGTTAACGATTGCACGTTGGCTACGCACCCAGATTATATACGACATATGGAGCAAAAGAATACGTATCAGGGGGTAAAAATAAATAAAATAAATAAATAAATAAATATTATAGAAACATTCTTACACAGATTGACTAAGTCCCACGGTAAGCCTAAGGAGGCTTGTGTTATGGGTACTCAGACAACGATATATATAAATACTTAAATACATAGAAAACACCCATGACTCAGGAACAAATATCTGTGCTCATCACACAAATAAATGCCCTTACCGGGATTCGAACCCAGGACCATCGGCTTCACAGGCAGGGTCACTACCCACTAGGCCAAACCGGTCGTCCAAAAAGCCACGAATGGGGGTTAGTAGATACGGCAAATTAGCATATGTGTATCATGAACTGCAAAAGATACTTATAGATAGGTACTCTTGTCCGTCTGTCCGTCTGTCTGTCACCAGGCTGTATCTCATGAACCGTGATAGATAGACAGTTAAAATTTTCACAGATGATGTATTTCTGTTGCCGCTATAACAACAAATATTAAAAAGTACGGAACCCTCGGTGCGCGAGTCCGACTCGCACTTGGCCGGGTTTTTTTTATTTGCAATTCAGTCATTTTCAAGCAACGAGCAAGCGAATCGCCTGATGGTAAGCGATAACTGTCGCCCATGGACACCCGCAACACCAGACGTAAAGTGCGTTGTCGGCTTTTAAGATGGGAGTAAGCTCTTTTCTTGAAGGTTGGACGACAGTATCAATCCGGAAATACCGCATAACTTAGGTAATTCCAGAGTGTAGCTGTGCGAGGCAGGAAGTCATTTATTATTCGTAACGTTCCATTTCACTCTCCCCAAACCTGTATCTACACCACCTACGTCTCTTTTCCTGGCTTCAACGGTGGCCCGCCTAAATCCTGTCCGTCTACCTCATTTATGTAGCCTAAATGAGGCTAAATGCCTAAACAGATGCACAAGAGTACAAAGGGGCCGTCCATAAAGTACAATAGCAAAGTCATCAAATCATACGACCGCTTCCCCATACAAACGTAGTCCCCATTTTCCTCTTAGGATGTCGACTTTATAGAAAATATGTTTACACAATTTAATGTAAACATTGAATTGAATTGAAATAGGAACTGCGGGTCAAAAATTTTGTTTTTTACTTCTAGCATGCGTACCTACACTATAACAACAATATAATAAATGCGTCTTATTCAAAATATTGCTAAAAAAATTTTATTTCAGGACACATTAAGTATCTGTGACAGTAGGGTAAGTATTTTATTGCTGAAAGAGTGAAATAAAAAAATACAACATTTTTAACAAATGTTAGGTAACAGAGACACGTGTTCCAAAATGTCGCAAGTTCGTCTTTTTTAGGGTTCCGTACCCAAAGGGTAAAAACTGAACCCTATTACTAAGACTCCGCTGTCCGTCAGTCCGTTTGTCCCTGTCCGTCTGTCTGTCTGTCACCAGGCTATATCTCATGAACCGTGATAGCTAGACAGTTGAAATTTTCACAGATGATGTATTTCTGTTGCCGCTAACACAACAAATACTAAAAAGTACGAAACCCTCGGTACGCGAGTCCGACTCGCACTTGGCCGGTTTATTGTTTTCCGCTCCTAACTATAAGCTATAGTTAATAAACATCTAATCATATAAAAATATTTAGTCATTATTATTATTTTCCATAATGTCAATACCTATCCAGAGAGGAATACGTTTGTATGGAGAACCGGTGGTCCATTTCCTCTTAAGAGCTGGGCTCTTGTTAGTGGAGAAATTTTCAAGAATTTCAATCCTCTGCCTTCTCTTTGACCGCCTGATGTACGAAAATATGTTTTCTTTTACTTGATCAATGTAAGAAAGAAAGAAAGATCTCGTTGCTTCCACTTTCTCTTCTACATTGGACTATGAAGTCGTAAAAAGTGTTCAAACATCTGTCTTCTTTTATTTTCAATCGTTCTTAAAAGGCAACTGCTCATAAAAGTTAGTGCTAATAGCCAACTAAATACGGGCGCCTACAGCCAGGTAATCTTATGATAATTACTATTACCTATAAGACTAATAGGAGACTAGTTATAAGGATAATTATAAGGAGTTTTGCTAAAAAGGAAAAGTTTCGGCGGCGTTTTTTACTAAAAGCGTGTTTTCGAAAACATTTAAATAGAATAATTTTCTTAGAATAATCGTACAAGGCACATGAAATTTACAAATACGTTATTTTACTTTATTTTGTAAATTGCGAAACGCTCACCTCTCGTGTCCTGAATCACCCTGCGTAAGTGTTAGTATTTAATCGAAATTTTACCAATGAGGACAAACGGGTTTTGCCCTACGCGCATGCGTTTATAGGATAAGTAATAAGTATTAATGATAATATAGATTTGAGTACGACACAAGAGTATCTGATGTTCACCTGTATTTAATAATATATTACTTAAATAAATTACATTTTTATAAGTTGTTCGAGGTCAGATGTTGGTGAGATGGCCATATTATTTACCAGGCAGTGTTTGGAATAAAAATAGATAACGTTTTGGCAATTACGTGGGTCGTAAAAATCGTCAAAACGACTGATGGATATAATGGGAAATTACGAATGTATGATATTTACATAGTTTTAACCCTTATGCAATTGTTAAAATTGCCTGTTTCTAGAAATACTCTAATCTAAGTAACTCATTCAGACATTGAAGTGACAAAGTGTGAAGTTGTCACTATAAACGCCATATTTTCAAAGGAACTTGCAGTTTATGATGACACTATCACATTCTGTCACTGCACATGTCGAATTAACTTGGTCCGACTGTATGTAGAAACACTTTTCCCGAGCATTAACATTAATTTAGTTTTAGTAACTTACATATTTTATGGACGACCCCAAAATTAGCCTGAAGCCTATTCATGCGAATTAGCCGAGATTCACGCTCAAAGTGCAATTACATTACAAGCCAGGCCAATCCGAGTTTTAGTTAAGCTTAATAGCCCACGTACGCAACGTATGCAATGCACTATGAAATCTGAACCCTGAGTATGCTTGGAAACATACTCGTACTTGACATATGCAACGCAACGCATGTGGGATAAGTGTGTCCCTGCCTTTATTTGATCAATCTGCGATAATACTAATCTGTCAGTGTCAAAAGTGACATTTCTTCAACCAAACCATCATCGTTCATTATCATCATGACATGATCATGACGACATGAACTGCCACCACTGCCACGTTTTTACGTGGGCAGACGCTATAACGGAATTTTCCACGATAACTTTGGCTAAACACTCGGTGAGGCAGCGATGGTGATACGCGCATCACGGGCTATTCTTTTCACAATTGGGATGTTGGCCTTCACCAACCCTAGCCTGTCCGCGAGCGGTATTTCAGCTGGTGGTTGTATTGCTGTAGGACCCCCGGTAGGTGTTAGTGTAGAACGTGCAGGTTGAGAAGCGCTAGGAATCGGGGTCGATAGCCACACGGGTGCCATGACGGTATGGATAGCGAGACCCCACCGACCTTTGTATTACGGAATACAGAACTTTATTGGTAAAATGAAATAAAACTATGAAAACGGATTATATCGCGTATATTGAATTTATAATACATCCCGACGTTTCGAACTCTTTACAGCGTTCGTGGTCAACGGGTGACTGAGGAAAAATTACAAAGTGCAAAAATACCCAGTACATACTAAAATAATGAACAATCATAGTCATAGACTACAAACTTTAAGGCTGGTTGTACATGCAAAATCGGTTCATAAGGCTAGTTATACACTATAATTATTTTTCAAGTAAAGATATATATGTATATACGCGATAAAAAAAATTGGTAAAAGCAAATTTTACAGGTCACATTTTACATTTACAAAAAAATATATGTACATGTGTTCGTCAATATAATGAATTCCATATTTCATAACATTTTTACACTTAAAAACATTTTTAGATTTAAATATAGTTAACATGAATATATACATATATTTTTTTAAACTACCATGCAGAAGTCAACGACCTCATCGAGTATTTATAAATTCGTCAATGCTGTTGAATGCTTTTTCTATAAGCAGCAGTTTAAGTTTAGATTTAAATACTTGGTCACTATTTAAGTTAAGTATATCTGAGGGTAATGAATTGTAAATAGTTGGTCCCAATGACGCTGAGGCTATTGATAGATAGATAGATAAACATTTAAAATATAAACTATGCAACTAGCATATAATTATTATAATACTCATACTCATACTCATACTCATACTCATACTCATACTCATACTCATACTCATACTCATACTCATACTCATATTATTTATTATATTTCTAATATAACATGTCAAATCAGGATACAATTTATTTATTAACTGTAAATGGGTTAATAAAATAAAATAATTAGCTAAACATTTAAAAATTCGTCATAATTATAGAACGTGTGCTCGAGAAGCCAACTTTTTAGTTTTGACTTAAAACTAATCAATGAAGGAGCTGAAGTGACCGTCTCAGGTAGCCTATTGTAAACAGTTGGACCCATTACGTGTGTTACCTTGTTCGACCGTGCGAGTCTTCTTTGTACCGGAAGCAGTCTGCTTGGGTTCCGTAAATGGCGACCGGAGTCCGCGCGTGTTTTATATTCAGATTGGTTCATGTGTACGTAGATTGCTATCTGGTATATTAGTAGTGAGGGTAAAGTTAGGATACCCAATTCTTTAAAGCAAGGCCTCGCCGAGGTATCTTGGGACACCTGGGCTACCGAAAGCACGGCTCTTTTTTGAAGTCTGAAAGCGCGCTGCCAGTCCGCCGCGCGCCCCCATAATTCCACACCGTACTGCAGCAGCGAATGAACCGTCGCGAAGTAGCTGGCTTTCACGACATGCCGCGGTACGACACGCCTAATAGCATAGAATACCTACCTACAAATATAAACGTTAAGAAAAACACAATGAGGTATTAACCAGTTTATGTACAACACAAAAATAAAACACTCTTAATTCCGTGAATCGGATTACTCAAAAGCGGTTGTTGTCTTCCAGATATTATGTTAATATAGTTTTAGGATGCTTCACCGCGCACGATGCTTCACGCGAAATTACGTAACACACCTACCTAATGTATCTGTTACATCGTAATTTAATGGTGGTATTGTTTAAAAATAACGCTTATTTCATTGAGACTTGAGTAGCTTTTTGTGTGACATGTGAAACAGTACAAATGCAAGGTTTAGATTTATTTATTTAACGATAGAAATTTCACTGTAGGTATTCTTATCAATGCGGAAGCAAGCAAGAAAATGGAAAAATTCACCACGTCGAGCAAAACTCGAACGCCCATTTATTTCGGTAAAAAATTGTAATTTGTCTTAAACAGACGTCTCTCCCGGGTACAAAGATTAATTATCATGATCGTCGAATAAACGTACAATACAATAATAAAATTATATAAAACCGATTGTTAAGTTTGCTACTAAATATTTTATTAGTCGATTTGCTACAACTATGTAGGTGGTGCGCTGACGTGCCCAAAATGTGCTCGAGTATTTAGCAAGAAGATAAGGTACGTGAGCCACCTAAGGGCGCACCAGAGAGCGGATCAGCTACACGCTAATAACGCGAATTAAAAATTGCCTACTCCAGAGGACACAGTCGCTGTGGCCGAAATCGGTCAGGAGAGCATCATCAGAGTTTATAACGAAATGGTTTTGATTGAATATTTATTAGGGTTCCGTACCCAAAGGGTAAAAACGGGACCCTATTACTAAGACCGTCCATCTGTCCATCTGTCCATTTGTCTGTCTGTCTGTCACCAGGCTGTAGATATCTCATGAACCGTGATAGCTTAGACAGTTGAATTTTTTTCAGATGATATATTTCTGTTGCCGCTTTAACAACAAATACTTAAAAGCACTGAACCCTCGGTGGGCGAGTCCGACTCGCACTTGTCCGGTTTTTTATTATTATTATTAGCCTATGTGTGTGTCCCACTGCTGGGCAAAGCCTCCCCTCTTCCAATCCTCCCTGTGCTGAGCAAGATCCCGACAATCCCGCTGGAACGCATCTTTCTCGGTCTGCTTCTGCCAGACTATAATTATTATATTTATCCTATTGTGAATCCAGTCACATTGCTTATAGTCATTTTACAACTATTAGTAGATTCTTTTTGTCCTCGTACGCCATATTTTGAAGGGCTTTTGGGAGCGTTACGTTATGTTAAATATTAACTGCTACAGTATCGCGGCATTTCTATAGCATATATTATCTATATAAATAGACATCCAAGCCATATTTACTAATTACTTTAAACCTAACCGAAGTAAACAAAGAGTAATTTGCATTAAAATAGGTTTGCGTCTGAATAACTCGCTAAGACGCGCTCAGCGAAGACAGCTTTTGTCTGAGACAAAGCTCGTTAGGGTATCTTGGGGAAAATCGGATCAAGTCCGGATGATTCAAATGTCTACTAAACTGGACGTTATTTTTAATTATTTGTAACCGACGTCAAGATCTCAATAGGAGGGGGTTCTCAGCTCGGTTGTATGTTTATTTTTTATGTCTGTTACTTCAGTCTCCGTCATTTTTCAACTGATTTTGTAAATTAGTTTTTTGATTGTACTCGTATGTACCTACACCTACACATACAGATTGGTCCCATTTTTGTCAAAATCTAGTTCTGATGATGGATTACATGAGAAATTGAGGGAACTCCTTAACTCTTACAAGCATACACTTAAATATAGCGATTTTTTTACCTATAAACGAAACATTGATTTTTAGTACACTTCAAAGTTTATTCTAAGGCGCAATGTATTTTGGTATGTTTAAGAGCGTTTTCACATTGCCCGATCCGATATCGGATGTCGGATGGAAGAAAAATTAAAGACATATGTGTTTCTCTGTGTTTATTTATAAATTTAGTAAATAATTATTACTAAAAAACGATATATAACGCAAAAAGGCTGACTTTATGCCATATGGCACTCTGCTGCAGCTGTTTTTCTCATAGGCGCCTTCCGACATCCGATATCGGAAAGGCGCTTCCGATAATGTCAGCCATGTCGGAGCGACAAGGAACAAAATGAAACATAAATTCCTTGGCCGGATCTATGTATGTCTAATTCTTTGGCATACATAGAACTATAATGGGTGTCATTCAACTGATTTGCAGGAATGAAATAAGGAAACAGCAAAGTAGATAAGGTAGAACAGTAGGTACCTACCTCTACTAACTACCTATGGCATATATTTATTTACTGATATTTTTATTTATTTTAATGATAAAGGAAGAATGAGAAAAAAATACTGTTAAATAGGTACGTTGATACAATACGATTAATTATATTTTAAAATAAAAAAACAAAAATATTTTAGGTACATCATCACGCCTGTATCAGAAATTGTCAAGCACATTCCTTGGAATTAAATAATTATAGACCAACAAAAGAGTCTTAATTAAAAAACCTAACGTCCTCATTTTCTGCTGATTGCTGAAAGAAATAAAACATTGGTGAGACAAATCCAATTATTGCTATCTTAATGAACACAGTGTGACTGAAATTGTCTACGACAGCGGTTCCCAATCTATGCGACGCAATACCCTAGAGCATTGCGACAATGTTGGCTCAAAGGCATTGTGGACTGTACTTAGGGCGCTATCACACTAGCGATTTGCTATCGAGTTGAAAGCGAGGCGAGTGCGCAACGTATTCGCCGCGAGTGCGCAACGAATTCGCCGCGGGTGCGCAACGATATCGCCGCGAGCGCACAACGATTTCGCTGCGTACTGGGATTCTTAGAAAATACGTTGCGCGCTCGCGGTGAAATCGTTACGCGCTGGCGGCAATACCGTTGCGCACTCACGGCGATCTGGTTGCGCGCCAGCGGCAAACTCGTTGCGCACTCGCGGCGAATACGTTGCGCTACATCTAATGTTTCCGTTTTAACTTGAGCAAAAAGTCTTTCGTATGTCTGGATGTCCTCTGCAGGTCGCATTTCTCAATCGCTTCTCGTGAAATTTGGTTAGGTTTCGGTAATTATATTAACCCTTAAATGCATGATTTTTTCTATTAGTTCGAAATGAATATATGTGTCACATAATTGTTTACTGATTCTGGGAAAATAAAAAATTAAAACATCGATTTTCACTGCCAGATCAGTGTTAGAAAATACATAGGGTAAATCATAATTTATGTAAATATACAATTATTGGTAATTTATATATGAAAAATCTTACTACTGTCAGAAATTTACACTATTTGTGATATACCTATAATAAAGATTTTAAATATAAAAAGCCGCCTAATCACATACTAAAAATCATCAACTTTTCCAAATTTCCAAAAATTTCCGCCATTTAAAACAAATGTTTTTTTTTTTTTTTTACTAAAGTACTGCGCAAATTTGAATAAAAAATCGGAGTATATTTTACTATCAAAATAATTATACAGGAATAAATCAATTTCATCTAATTATGCATAAAATTGTATGTTTTTGTTGTGCAGGCTGCATCCATCACTAATATCACTATGCATATAAGGGTTAAAATATAACTTTAGTTTTTTGGCGGATGAAATGGCGGAGCTGAGCCGTGGAGGTTGGCGAGGTATCCAGCTTATAGAGCCACAAGTGCGACTAGCACTACAAAAAACTTTGGAAACCCCTGGTTTATCACTAAGCCGATTACAGTTGACAACCCGGCAATAAGCTTTAGACCTTGGAATGTATTGGATTTGAATTTAAGGTGTTCGAAAAAGGCTGAAGGAACTATTTTATCGTTATTTTGATTGAGAGGGGACGTAAAGTCAAGAAATTAGAAAGCAACAAAAACTGCGGCGCGAAACTTGCGACGTAAGATTTGACGATCGCGCGGGTTTTAACGTTTTACCTCAATATCTCTGAATGTATTCTATTTAAAATTTAGCTAGAGAAATCCGTCGGCTATATCATTAGTTATTTAAAGCTAAAATTATATTGCTATGGTATGCAGCACAGAATAAGTAATAATAGTATTATCATACGGAACGGCCACGCACCGCCCCGCCCCGATTCGAATTGCCTCGCCCCGCGACAGCAGATTGACGGACGGACGGCGGAGTCTTAGTAATAGGGTCCCGTTTTTACCGTTTGGGTACGGAACCTTAAATACTACAATTTTGCGTTAGCCCCCTTTTAAATGTAAAGTTGTTCTAGTTTTTATTTTATTTGTCTTACTATTTGTGTGTATAATAAAATTATCTTTACAAAAAAATCTACTCTTCCGAACGATACAGTGAAATGCAAAAATATAACATACCTATAACACTTAGCGCCACTTGCACCATCCCACTAAACCGGGATTAAGCGGTTAAACCGTTAACCCAGTGTAAAATTGTACTGGTAACCATGGTGCAAGTGGCCCTTAGAAATGTAATAGTTAGGAATTTGCTGATTTAAACTACCCGTGTCTCCACTACTAAAATAGGCATGCTTAATAGCTGGGGAGCCGACGATGTTAAATGTGTAGTTACTCGAGCGTCGTAGAGACCTATTGGAATCGAAAGATTAGATGATAAGAAGAAAAAAAGGTTAATTTTTTTAATATCGGGGGGTTGGTGGAGGGTTAAAAAATCGTTAAGTAGATTGTGAATTTGGTCGTTTTGGTCCAAGTTAATGCTATAATTTTTCTATAACAATAGGACACTTATTTGTACGAATTTCCTTAATCTGACGACCACAAGTTTGACGCCCGATTTTGACATTGTAACCGTCAGATTAAGGAAATGCGTACAAATAATCATCAGATTTACTAATAGCACAATTATAGCATTAATTTGGACTAAAATGACCAAATCCACAATCTGCTTAGCGATTTTTTGAACCCCCCACCAACCAACTGCTCAACATAGACGATTAATAGTGGTAAAGGTAGACTCCATGGGGTAGCAAGATAACACTCAAATCTTAATCTGACGCGCTCGAGTAACTTCACAAATCCCCTCTTGGGCTCCCCGACCATTAGGATATACCTCTGACTCGTGTTTCAGACCTAGTGAAGTTCCCGAGAGGCCAGTGATGGTTCAACGACCTTTGAAATGATGTTTGGGCGTAGACTACCTACTTTTAGATCCCGCACTCATTTTTCACTGCCGCGGGGTACAGATGTCTTCAGATGCATTTGATTTGTTGAAATACGATAATCAGAATCGTAATACAGATAAATTATACTAGGACAATCCCTGATTAGCCTTGCTTTTAATTAGTTGCATATTAAAGCATTCTTTTTAATTATTTTAAAACGGGTCACTCGCGTATTATTAAGTCGAATAGTTCGACATGTTTCGATCCAATTTACGAGGATTTATATTGGGGAGACCGGCCGGAACATTCCGACGAGACTTTCTGAGCACATACGCAGTATAAAAAACCGGGACAGCTAAAGCTCCGCAGTGACAGAACACGTACTGGATTCGGACGCGACGGTTATATTATATTAGGTTTGATAGGGTAACCGTTTTGGCGCGAGAAAAGTTCTTCATTCAACGAAAAATACGGGAAGCTATTGAAATCAATCGTTATCCGAATTTAAATCGTGACAGTGGTTGGTCGGTGCCGCCTAATTGGAAAACGGTTTTGGGTACTGCGTCGGTGGTCAGTGTGGACTGGCCTTTAGCAAGTGACTCAGTGAGTGTTGTATGTGATCCGACATTTGACAAACGCAATAGGGAAGGTAGAGCCGTCCTCGCAACGGTGACGTCGCCGGCACCGACGACGCCGCCTGTCGTGAGCGGCCGTGCGAGTCGGGTGTTGGCCCGCAGCCGCATTACACGGCGCGCCCTCGACGAGTGAAAACGTGTCGTTGCTCCGTGAAGAGGATCCTCGTAAATTGGATCGGAACATGTCGAGCTATTCGACTTAATAATACGTGAGTGACCCGTTTTAAAATAATTTTAATATGTTTGAGTTTTATAGTTAAATATTTTTTCACGATTTCCTTACTATACCTACTCCTTCACAGAGATAGAATCTCTTTCTTTGGCGTATCAGACGCGTCGCCCGTATATCTTCTTATCTCTTTAGCATAACATAAGTACCTATTAAAATTTTATTAGCTAGTGAACGGAATATTTTTGGGGATATTTTCTTCGCCTTATTCTTTCGTATAAAAACATTATTATCTACTTGTTTCGGTTGCTATTTGGCGGTTATAGTATTTTTCACATAAATGGGGTACTACGGTGACAGCTGTCATCTCAGCACATATTTTGTGTTTTAAGGTTGTAAATTGTATGGAGACGACAGGTGTCACCGTACCCAATCTATGTGAAAAATACTATAACCGGTATTTTTCACATAAATTGAGTACTGTGACAGCTGTCGTCTCAATATATATTTTGCGTTTTAAGGTTATAAATTGTATGGAGACGACAGCTGCAACTGTACCCAAGCTATGTGAAAAATATTTGTATATACTTGCTTGCATGAATGAAAAGCGACGGACCGTATCTAATTTTATTGTTTGTATTGTGTATGTTTAATCTTATATGCTCCATGTAGTGGTAAGTAATCTATGTATATGGAATACGATTCGATTGGAAAATTATGCAGGACTACTGTCAATTTGTTGCTCAATACTGTCGAACAACTTTGTCCTAGCCTAGCTTGTGGTAACGCAGGGCAGCTTGTGACGAGCTGCTGGGGAGTAGCGACCCCACGTACCCGAGTGCTCCTGGGGAGTTCTGTCCCGCAAGGAGGGTGGGTGAGACAGGATTCTCTGCCTCTCGCTTGCCTTAACCGGCCGGTCAGAGTGGAGTCGTTAGAGCTATAATAAAGCTCCAAGGGTGGAAGTGATATATGCATAAGACGCGAGTTGGCACAGTGGCTGTTTTACAAGCTTTTTATTAACTTGCAAGTTAATAAAAAGCTTGTAAAAAAAACAGTGGATTATCATATCATATAATATCATTTATTCCATTGTAATCATGTTCATTTGAACATACTGGTCTTACATATTGGTCAAGTAGGTACACGATACCCTGCTAGGGTGTACAATATTGGATCTTAAACTACTTATTTTGAACTTATACCTAGTTTTAATTTCTTATATAAACTTTTAAATAAAATCAAATTGTGTCAAATTATTGGTTGCTGTGACCCAAAGGCGCTGGAGGAGGTCAAGCGTTAAAATCAATTAGGTGGGTATAGTTTCGGAAGACATTTTTAAAAGCTACACTATAATTTAAGGCGGTTCCCTGAGCCAGAAGGCGAAAAATCTCCTTATATGATCATGTTTTTCTAAGAGGCGTTGATATTCGTAGACGTGGAAAAAATATATGTAGTTCTTGACTATATTATCTTTAACAACATAGCTTCCGATACACGAATTATGACACTTCGCTCGATACAATCAATTCCCAAAGTAACCTCTAACTCGGACTTTTAATCCTACTTTACTCGGTTATTTATTATGTGATACTATAAACAAAAAAAGAAGAAAAAACAATCTTAACATAAATAGTAATTTCATAGCTTTAGAATTTCGATATTGTAGGGTAACGTTTTTAAAATAATTAAAAACCGACAAGATTCGATCAAAATTGACACTTGGCGCGTATGTTCTTTCCCGTTCTTTCTTGCGAAATGTGACAAAGACAGTGGCAAACCGATGGAACGGCTGTAAAACAATATATTTTTATTGTAAACTATCCTTTATACATACTATATACTTTATACTAACCTAACCTAAGCAGCAGTTAATTACAGAACAGTTCCTGTCGAAATGATTTAAATAAAAACATTGAATTTATAACGATTATTACTCGTATTTTACAACGGAGATGTAATTAAGGACCATTGTGGACTGAACAATGGAAATCTAGGAAATCCGAATGTTTTGTAATAATTGTTTTTGTTCAAAGCTTCGGTTTGAAACTTTGTAGATGGGTAGCTATTTATGTAAAATGTATAATTTAATTTGTATTTGTGCGGTAAATGGTTAAGTAGATAAGTTTAAGTTACATATCAACTACCTACCTAGCTTACATAAACGTATAGGAGCCTCGTCTGCCAACAAACCACTCTGATGTTTGGCTGAAGAATTTGTATTTAGTAATTAAGTAATTGATAAGATAAAATTTATTTTAAGATTAGTTTTATTTTTTTTTAGTTTTGAAGTTTTATAAGTTAGTTATTTAATTTAGAGGTGAAAATTATAGGCGAGATTAAGAAATATCCAAACTTTAATAGGGAAGATGGCTTTTCTCTACCACCAGCTTGGGATCCTGTAGTCCATCTGATAAAGGAGCAAGCGAGACATACACTGTGAGAACTTAGTGTTGGATGATGTTGGACATTCTGAGCATAATATGTTTTGAAAAGATGTGGACCTACAATTTAGGAGGGAATTAAATCTTCTCGGGTCCGTGGTGTAGGGTTGGAGCCGGCGTAGTTTTTATTGCGTATATATGTATATATATCTTTACTTGAAAATAATTGTAGTGTATAACTAGCCTTATGAACCGATTTTGCATGTACAACCAGCCTTAAAGTTCATGATTAGTCTATGATTGTTCATTATTTTAGTATGTGGGTATTTTTGCACTTTGTAATTTTTCCTCAGTCACCCGTTGACCACGAACGCTGTAAAGGGTTCGAAACGTCGGGATGTATTATAAATTCAATATACGCGATATAATCCGTTTTCATAGTTTTATTTCATAATTTAATATCATTTAAATCGGTCATCTCAAACTGTTTCATTAGACAGTTCTTGTTGTTGCATTGTTTGTACACTTTTAGTTACTATTAATAAATCATCAACGTATAAAACTATATACACATTCAAATCAATCGAATTATTATTCAATATGTACAACCATGGGTCAACTTTCGAGCTTTCAAAACCCATGCCCTTAATCGCCTGATCGAAACGTTCGTACCAGCACCGTGAGGACTGTTTTAAGCCATAGAGTGTTTTGTTTAATTTTTGTTTATGTATATGACCAAGCCTTTTATGCCATAAATTGTATAAATATGAATTTCTGTCTACATTTACACTCAACGCCTTTTGCAAATTTATAACAAGTGTTATTTTAGACAGATTATTGCAAGTTATGCCAGACATAATACACTTATTATTTTGATAAATACGAACGCCTTCCTTATTAAAAACAATTTCCATACCTGCTTTTTGCATTCGACTTACTGACAGTAAATTATCGGCAGCTTCCGTCGAATATAAATGAATAAATGAAGAGCTCTTGAACAAGTTAGATCGTTTACTAAATAACTGCATTCGTTTCATTTTCTGTCTTCGTAAATACGACCATGTCTCCTCTTTCCGCTCTAAACTCGGCTGGTTTCCTATACGTGTTCGTCAAAATATTCGCATGCTTTGCACCCTCTTTTCTTTTATTAATGATCCCCAATCTCCCGAATATCTCAAATCTTTCTTCAACAATCTTTCTTCTGAATCCGTATCTTGGGCGAAATTTAAAAATGCGTCACCCAAATATTCCACAATTGTACTTTTAGCGATGAGATTCTTTCGCGTCCACACGGCATCAGGGTTTTCGGGAGCTGGTTCTTCTATAACGGACGACACTTGAAGTTCACCTAAAAGTGATTTGATTCGAAACTTCCACGTGCTATAACGGTCGCCATTCGGTTGAATATTTCTTTTTGCTCGTTGATCCATTTTTACGTATTTATATTTGAACGTTACTTTAAAACGGAATTTTAACAACCACGTGGCCTGGGCCCATAACCTATAGGTATAGGTAGGGTCGGCAAAGTAAAAATGCGTGTTGACTGTTCAACGTTCTGTATTCAAGTGAGCAAGGCAAGAATAATGATTTCGAACGAATGACAGATTGAGTGAATGAATGTATTTATACAAGGAACAAATGAATGGAAGGTAGACTTGGATTTTTGTTATATACCAACAAAAATGTATATGCATTTGTATTATATTTTAATTAAAATTAAAATTACAATTAAAATTAAAATAAATAAAAAAATCAAGATCTGTGACATTTAGATGTTAACTGCAGCTGCATTACTGTTGCGACGTTGTTGTTGCCGCCGACAGTGAGTACACACATAAGTTAATTTAATATGTAATATTGTATTAAATTCGAAATATATATTTTATAGCATGTCTTAATAGTAACATATTGTAACTAACATACTAAATTATATTTTAGTTATACCTTTCAAATTATATAGTATTGCTCATTTTGTTATAAGACCTTGTTTTGTGTACTGCATTCTTGCAAATGCTTTCATAATTAAAAAAAATGTTTGATGTTAATCTCATTGCGGCTTTCTCGCACAAAATCTGGGTGCAAATGAGATTGACAGAGATAAATATTTTAATCATATAGTATTTGTAGAATCTTTATGACTATGTATATGTATAAACATGGTACACAAGATGTTCCAATTAGCGATCCTTCACAGTTTATATTCACGTTTATACAACAAAAACTTCCGTATTTCAAGACTGAGCTAATTAATTTTGAGAAGTCTTCTGAGCATGTGTAAAGTGAAAAGAAGGAGGCAGTTGCTATGAAGGCACGCAACGTTCCATTGTGTTTTTATCGTATTTTAATTTCAAAAATCTGACACATGACATAATAAAGTGAGGGCGTCCGCTAGCTGGCGCGGCGCGGATGCACGGAGCGGGTAAGCTGAAAATAGTAGATTGTGTCACAAGGGAGCAAAATGACATATTTACGGCGAGGGCGTACAATTGAATCCTGAGCGTAGTGAGGGATTCAGGTGTATTTCGCCCAAGATGGAAATAATTTTGCTACCATGTGACACATATTACTTTTCACATCACCCATAATTATAATATTTAAAAATATTATTTTAGCTAAAAAAATAATGCGCAAAAAAATTTAAAAATAATGTCCTAAAACAGAAAGGTGTTACATTGATCCCTCCTAGCAGGGAAGAAAAGTGCCACTTTGATCCCTCCTAGCAGGGACGAAAAAGCCCTTTTTCGAATTGGTGATTTGAAAAAAGATTTTACCTACAATGGAACCCGCGTGCGTGAGCCCGCTCCGTGCATCCGCGCCGCGCCAGCTATCGGACGCACTCACTTTATTTTGTCATATGTCAGATTTTTGAAATTAAAATACGATAAAAACACAATGGAACGTTGCGTGCCTTCATAGCAAAATCTAAGTGTAAAATAGAATAGAATAATGATTTATTGCCACTCACATAGTCATACACAGTACAAGAAGATAGAACAGAAAATGAAACAGGGTTTTTCTAAAACTAAACAAGAAAATAACAAGCAGCTAGTGCGACAAAAGGGATGATCTCAGCATTTTCTGTGGTGCAGTGTAGACTGGCAGCCACAGCGCTGGTGTTCAGTTCAAAATCCTCATTGGACAAATGCTAAATAAAGTGCCAATGCCTCCAGTGCACAGTGATCCGTGTAGAACTGTGTTGTAGAACAAGTTAGCTGGACAAAATTGTTTTATTGTTCATAGCGGTTGCTATTTGCTATACCGTATCTTATGTAACTCTCTCTCTCACAATTAAATAATAAGTTCTATTTATTTATAGGTACCATTATTTATACGTTTATTTATACCATATCATTCATATTTAAAAACTTCTTTCATTTCCGTATTCTTAAAAATAAACAATAACATATATTTGGTTACTTGTTATTGTTAGATGTAGCAATGGGTAGCATTTTCCATACTTCGAGCAACATGCTTCTGCTTTCAGTCTGCGAAAGCTCGCGGTTCGCTACGGACGCGTAGCCACGTAGTACGTCTACGGGCCTCCGCTGCTACGATCTTTTCAAACTTTTTATGTTATTTAATTCTATCCGCTACGATACTTTTGAGTTCTACAAATAAATAGTGAATGATCATGCTTTTATGCTCTGTACTTATTCAAATTTAATCAAAGTTTGAGTGCTGATAAAATTTATGATAAGTGTATTAGATAATTTGATAAGTGAAAAGTTCTTTATATCGCCGGTTTAATAGTTTTGCTCTATCGTGTTCGCTCTATTTAGAGTAACCTTGAATAAAAATAGTTACGAAGTTTTGAAAGGATAAATCCAGTGCATAACATAGTAATGAAAACTTAAAACTATTTTATTTTCACAGTCAAAATACTAACATTAAAATTCGAATCTTTTAAGAATAACTCAATGCAACGATGACAGAATTTCTACGTTTTAATGAGAGTTACGAGTCTTTTGAGCAGCGATGCACCAACGAGACCGTTTTCGATTGTACCGAAGAAGAGATGTTATGGTGGATGATAGGGCCTCGACGTCTTTCTCTAACAGTGCTTACACCGGTGACGGTGGTGTTGCTGCTTATCTTTGCGACGGGAGTGGCGGGGAACGTGGCGGTGTGTGTGGTGATCGTGCGGCACCCGGCCATGCACACAGCCACTAACTACTACCTGTTCAGCTTGGCCCTTAGTGACCTGCTGTTGCTGCTGTTCGGTTAGTACATTATGTTCCTATAAAAATGTATTTAAAAAAATATTACCTACATAATTCCGAGTGTCTATTAAGTAATGTGCCCACTTGGCTCCTATTTCATTAGTGTCAATAAGGGTAATACGTGTCGGCTTCGACTCCGCGCACGCCTCCCAAATATTCCCAAAACACCATTTGTTCCGTGGTGGGAAAGACATATTAAAATTTAAAATTCATTTTGGCGATAAGTACACTACTTTTCTGCTGCGTCACCTGTTCCGGTATAGGATTCGGCAGATAAATACTACTGAAAACGGAGTAACTACCTTGTATATTTGTTTTGGCGAGTTCCTAATATTACAGCACAGTTCATGCCATCTTCACGGATGTTCTTCAGCAAGCGAAATATTCCATAAATTTTAGAGCAATTCGCTTGCTTGGGTATCATTATAAAACAACAACTTTGCTCCATTGTAAAACAAATAATTATTGTAGATATCCACGTATTTTTTTTTTCCAAATATATTTATATAGTTATTTACGATACAAGTGCGGAAAAGAGGAAATTCGAAACGAGTGGCGATAAATTAAAACACGACCGCAGGGAGTGTTTTAAATCGACACGAGTTGCGAATCACCTTTTCGCACGTGTATCGTACAACGTTTTACAGTACATATGGCCCTTTAAACTTTCGACATATGCACGAAAAGTGCTCATTCCCGCACTAGTGCGAAAAAGTAGCACCATATGTACTGTAAAATTTATTTAACAACATATTACCATATTATTATTCAATTAAAAGTAAAACTAAAACTAACTAAGAATAACAACTTATTAATAATAAAAATTAAAAAACAAAACTACTCTTAATTAAAAAACATCTAAATAAGGCCCCCGCGGCATTGTGCCAAAGATGCTGGCAGCATTCCCTCGCTGAATGGCAATACTTATGCGCTGCGAGAGAAAGCCGCCAGCTCTCTGGTCACCGGTTGCGTCGACGTATTCTTGGGTTGCGAAAAAAAATTGTTAATACTAACCCAAACATTTTAACATCGATATATTGTTACAAAAAACCTCTAAAACATATTCTGCAGATACATAAAAATATTAATTGTGTGATTTTTACGGCGATCGGAGTCGTAAAGTGACCGTTACTGGCATTTTACTGCAGCAACTAATATCACTTCCTGGCCGCGGGACTCGTAAAAAATAATTACCACTGGCGTTAACGTGTTACCTCGGATCCCAGGTGTAGGTATATAATATGTAGTCAATATAACATGTTATATATCTTAATCTATATGTTCAATGTGAAGAAGGATGAAAATCTACTTACAAAATATGTATAACTGATTGTTTTACAAAATTAACTTCGTTTAAAATAAAATTTTAATTGAATAAAACGTTTTTAGAGTTCCGTACCCAAAGCGTAAAAACGGGACCCTATTACTAAGACTCCTTTGTCCGTCTGTCTGTCACCAGGCTGTATGTCATCAACCGTGATAGACATGACAGTTGAAATTTTCACAGATGTATTTCTGTTGCCGCTATAACAACAAATACTAAAAAGTACGGAACCCTCGGTGGGCGAGTCCGACTCGGTTCGGTCCGGTCCGGTTTTTTAGAATAATCCCATTTCTAAAATAATTATTCCATTTTTATTCTTCATTTAAATTAAGTCAATTGGTTAATTTACTTTCATTTTATTTTAAATATCTAGTGCAAAAATCATTCTTATTCAAATCGATTTGAATAAGAATTTTTTGTTTTTATTCTTCTACAAGTTAATTTTTGTCCAACTTTGATTCAAATACGCGAATAGAATGTCTAAAACTACTCCTGTTAGTTTTCGATATCGCGGTATTTTCATATCAACATTGTGATGTATAAAAACTATTTATAAAAAAATATATTTATTTAACAATAAACACAATTACACAGAGGCATATTGCATTGAACCCCGCACTAGGCATGGCCTGTATCGTGGGGGGCTTGTTGTGAGGAGGGAGTGAAATGTGTGTGTGTGAAATCTAAAAGTGTAAATAATGTAATGTAAAAGTTTTTTTGGATTTAATTGTGTTCGCGCTTTATGAAAAAGTGAATAGAAGAACTCGAAAAGGAATGAAGAATTAATCCTATGAATACGTAGTGTTAGGAATATCTTGGGAAGGTTTCAGAATTGCTTCTGATTCCTCGTAGTTCCAGGACTTTAGCAGGTTTAGTATTAAGATTAATTAATTTTTAAGAGAGTGATAAACGTGAATGTGAAGGTGAGAAGAAATCAGAGGAAACACGAACCATTAAATTAGAATAACCATATATAACTCGGCGGCCGCCGCAACCGGACAGAATTTTACCGAGCAGGTAAGGTCGGCCCCATTAATTCATAGATTCGTTTTCAGCCATAGCCCCTCTTTATCTTCGGGCTTCGCTCCCGCCTGGTCCTTCGATATCGCGTCTACATTTCTGGCCATTTTCTTTCAAGAAAACCGACTTCAAAAAGGATGAAATAAAATATTATCCTTCATTAAGAATTTTTAACTTCAAACATATCAGTTGGTAACGCATAGTGTTTAAAGTTAAGAATTCCTGTTGTGTTGTAAAATTTCTTTTACAAAAATTTTTTTTTTGATTTATCAATTTTAATTATTCTGAACGCACCAAGGTCCACAAGTAACAGTGCAAACTCAAAACGCATGAAATGGAACGCACCCGAATGATATTCTTTCTTCATTCTTCATTTAAAACTTTTCTGGCGTCGGCGTTTCGTGCAAATCTTGCAATTTTTACGCAAATACTCGAGTTTTCTGTGTGAATATGAGTGAGTCAAGTAACGCAGAGGAATTACAATTGACGCCAGCAGAATTGCGGCAAGCTGCAGAATTACATTTGTTACCCGAAAAATCGCGAGTAAAATACGTTTAGCATTCGATTTATTCAATGAATGGAGGCATAAATAAAAAAGGAGCTAAAACGTTGTCCTAAAACGGTGTTATTGTCATATTTCCTCGAACTAGCCAATTCTAAAAAGCCAAGTACTCTTTGAAATACATTTTCAATACTGAAATAAACTCTGAGAAGAATGTTCATATAAAATAAAGACTCATTATAAATAATTTAGTTGTTTTTCTTGTACCTACCCATGTAGTATTTTCCTCGCTTTAGTGAGGTGAAAAGATTTGTGGTACACGCGGATGCAAAGTTATTTTACGTCTCGTGTGTTGCAACACTCGCTACGCTCAGGATTTTTTTTTTGAACCACTCGGTTCACTCAGGATTATATTTTCGAACCACTCGCTTCGCTCGTGTTTCAACCATAGAATCCATTCGCTAGCTCGTAGTTCAACCCTAGAATCAATTCTCTAGCTCGTGTTTCAATTCCACATTCGGGTAAAATACAACTTTGCACCCTTGTATAACAATAGTTATTTGCGATACAAGTGCGGAAAAGAGGAAATTCGAAACGAGTGGCGATAAATCAAAACACGACCGCAGGGAGTGTTTTAAATCGACACAAGTTGCGAATTACCTATTCGCACGTGTATCGTACAACGTTTTACAGTACATATGGCCCTTTAAACTTTCGACATATGCACGAAAAGTGCTCTTTACGCACTAGTGCTACGTGCTCTTTTTCACCAAAAAACTTTTTTAATTATTTGGCTGAATAGAACTATCATTGCCATGTTGGCTGTCGTAAACAGAAAAAATGAAACATTAAAAAGTAAAACCGGCGCCCGGTATTTTAATTGAAAATTTACATGTATCTAAATAATTCATCTTAAATTGCAACCGTGTTAGAGCGTTTGTATAAAATGAGTGATTGTGATGAATTTTTGCGTTGTGTTTATCATCGCTAAACGTAATATATAGTGCTGAATACTATAAATATTTATTGAATAAATTACAATTACATTACTGAAAATAAATTGATTACGCAAAAATTAAAACTAAATCTAAATACCTACTAAATATAAAATACCTCTCCCAAACTACCCGCCTCTGGAATGGAACCTAGAATGCTGGCGGCGTTGCCCCTTTGCACCGACAGACTTAATCTCTGTGCAAAGAAGGAGCCCGCCCTGTGGTCGCCCGAGACACCTATTAGTCTGACCGACACTTCCTTTATAAACTGTTTTGTGTCGGTCGACCATGGACCCAGTGTTTCTATGGCAAGCGCCGCAAAATCGTATTGGTCCGTTAGGAACGCATATTTGCGACGCTTTAGTGTCAGGGCCTGTGCTGAATTAACAATATCATTCAGGTTCAAGGGAAAGTTCGCAACTGTAAGTGTAAAGTAGTCATGTAAACAATATTAGTTTTATTGGGATATTTTCGCAAATGTTTTTTAAAGTTTTTTGTCAGTTTATGTACATATTTTATTTTATAATTAATGAAAGTATTGACATATCAATCACGATTTAAAAATCGATTAATAATTGAGGTATTATATATTATTATATTATTATTATTATATTGTATGACGGTAAAAGGCCCAACGGCATGACCCTCGTGCCATGGAAGATGGGACGGCCGTTGGTTTGGGACGCAACCTGTGCCGATACCTTAGCGCTATCCCATCTCCATGGCACCGCAGTGAAGGCTGGTTCGGCTGCCAATTCGGCCGAGCTCCTCAAGCGGCGCAAGTATGTAACCATAAATAGTGGTTGCATATTTGAGCCGTTTGGGGTTGAAACTATGGGGCCTTGGGGGGAAAGTGCCCATAGAGTTTTTAAGGAATGTAGCCGCAGGTTAGTAGAGTTGACGCGTGACCAGAGGGCTGGTTCATATCTAGCACAGCGGATCAGCATTGCCATACAACGTGGCAATGCTGCCAGCCTTCTGGGCACGCTGCCAATAGACGGTACTGATTTGGGGCAAATTTTTTATTTATAGTTTATTTTTAAGTTTAGTTTTTAATTTTAGCTTTTAATTTAGTTTGTAATTTTGATTTTTTTATACTTAGTGTTTAATATAATGAAATTTGGTAATTAAAAAAAAATTGAGGTATAATTTGGTTCATATGTATAATTAAAAATAATAAAATATTTTTAACTGGAAAATTTGGTAAAGACTGTCAGAAGACCGTGGACAAAAAATATAGGGACATTGGCATATATAACGCTCAAAGTCACAGACAGCCTAACTTTACATTATGTTTCTAATTTTATTATGTAGTTTGATAACCACAAATTATTAAGGGAAAAGTGCTGTTTGAAAATGTACATTCATCATGCCTTCATTTACCACATCATGCGTGGCCGCCAGGGATCAGAAAACCGTGCGTTTTCAGAAAACCGGTTTTTGTGAAACAGCGAAACTGCAAAACCGGGTTTCCGGTTTTTTCGGTGATTTCGAATTTACGTACGTTTTGAAAATAAGCAAGTATTTTTAGGATCAATGATTTAAGGGTCCATCGTATACAGTCTTTATTATGTTTTGAGAATATAATAATTTTCAAGTGGATATAATATTAGCGAAAGTGTCCTCAGCAAAAAATATTGGAAAAACGCCGCCTTGAGTAATATCAATTTAGATTCTCTCCTGCATTTTAGATTTTTCCTTTATTAAGATATCTTAATAAAGGAAAAATCTAAAATGCAGGCTAACCTGTCGTAATAATCAGATAACCTGTTCGGACTTCAGGGCGTGTAACCGATTGCAGAATTCCATCTTAGTACTTTCCTGCTTGCATTGTAATATTAACATTCTAAATAACCCTTTTCTAAATTCCCATTAAGAGGGCGCGTAACAAAGCCCCCATAGAACCTAAATGATCGCGTACTGTGCGGTTTAAGAGGAATTTCCTCCCGCGGACGCTCTGACTGTGGAATGAACTCCTCTCCGATGTTTTCCCAAGGGTCTACAGTATGAGGTTCTTCAAAAAAGGAGTGTACAGGTTTTTAAAAGGTCGGCAACGCGCATGTCTGGAGTTGCAGGCGTCCATAGGCTACGGTGACTGCTTACCATCAGGCGGGCCGTATGCCACCGATGTGGTATAAAAAAGCCGGAAAATTAAAAAGGAACAAAAAATATGACGCGCCGCGCGAAACTTGCGACGGAAGTTTTGACCATTAGTTTGTCGGATTACAATACTAATGGAACCCTGAAAAGGGAAACTGCGTATTCGATATTTACACTAAGCGTCATACGTGTTGCGAGACCCTCCCTTGTTTACACCGCTAACAGGATTTTGTGTTAGACAATCCTCAGTTGTCACAAAGATATATCATCTATCATCTGTATAAAGGTGGCTATTGTTCACTTTGTTGAAATCTACTTTCATTAAGGCCGAGTCAGGATAAGCTGAAAGTGATTCTGCCCCACCGAGTTTTGGGTTGTAGTTTTTATGGATGGTGTAACTTCTCATTTGTGACAATACCTATGCCAAATTGCAGCTTTCAAAACTTTATAGTTTTTGGTTAAAAAAATCGTTTTTCCTAAAAAAAAATCTCTAGTGAACCAATTCCTGGGTACTTCACATATGTTGTACAGATGATTATAATAAGTCAGTGTTAAGTTGAAAAGTGACTCTTTTGTTATGATACTATTTACATCATATGGGTCGATGTTTATATTTTCGCATAGATTTAGATTTATATATTTATTCTCATAATATAAAATTACAATATAAATTATCCGAGACTAATCTACACGAACTTATATTATGATCGTCAGTAAGTACATACAATTTACATTATTTGATAATCATATTATTTCGTGTTGAATGCGAGCACGATCGTAGTATGGGCACTGTCTTAGTAGGTGGTCAATAGTTTGAATGGAGGTATTGTCGCATGGGCATAGGTTGTTATCAATTATCTGAAAGCGGTGTAAGTATGCTTTATGATACCCGTGCGTAAACTAATGGTCATGGAGCCGCGCAGCCACCTAATCGATTCAGTATTTTTTCACGTGTATGCCAGTGCTGCTATCTTCGTACCACTTGCTGTGAAGCTCGTATATATGTTTTCTGCGGTTGAGTTTGTGGCATGACAATGGGAATAGGGCGTAATCAGGTACTTTAGGCATTGCCGCAGCTATCGGTCCGTTCGTTTCCGATCAGGCCGACATATGCCTTTATCCAACTGAATTCTATCACTGTTTTTGAGACAACTATATAATAATATAACATAAACTTAAACGGCGGGTTTAAATCCAGCAAGCTGTACCCGTACATTTTTCATTACTTACACCAATAAATTATTACACTTAATTATTAAGATGGACTAATTATCTACCTAACCCTTGTAACTAAGAACAGCAAAAAAAGTAATGAAATAAATTTATTTGTATTTGTAAACTTTAATTCAGAATCATTCCATATATTTTGTGTATCCAAAATCCAAATCTCCGCTAGTCTTTTGCCTTTAGTTATAACGGTTTTCATCCAATCGGTAAGCTAGTTTCTTAGTTACTTTCTGCACTCTAAAGTTTTGATTGTCGGTCACATTGTAGAAGTCATCAAAGAAATCTTAACCGAATTTCGGGATCTTGACTGTATGTAAATTAAGACCCACCGAAACTTACTTTACTTATGACTTTGAGCGTAAGAGTGTGAGAGCAAGAGGTCCAGATAGCGGCGTCTCACTCTCACGCACAGTCATTTGATGTTGATGAACATTTTGGTGGTTAGTCATATTTTCAGAGAATCGAATGCAAAGCTTTGATATAGTTGCTCTTGCGATATTGAAAACTGTGAAATGGTGACTTTCAAAATTGTAGGTCGTGGGGTTCGGACTTTGACCTTCGCACGAACCAATGACTTCTGGGATAGCGTGGACTGCCTACTTAAATAAGTAGGTATATTAAGTAGTACTTAATATACCTACTTATAGCCTAAATTCTCTGGTATAACTCAGTGATAGGAGGCCCGTGGCTGCCGCCGTTAGTATCTAGGGCACATAGTAGACTCACTCAAGTGTGTGTAGCAATTTACAAGTTGCAGATGCAGAACATTCCCAAAACGCGGAAACATTCTCGAGAATGTTCCCAGAACATTCTAGCAACATGAACTTATCGTTTAAAAAAAATGTTCTTACAATCAAAAGTAAATGACCAAAATTTAAAACAACATATTAATATTTTACATGTTTTAGTTTGTTGATACAGTCAATTTTATTATTTTGTTGATCAGTGGTAAGTATAAGCAAATTCTTATTAAATTTCCTAGAATATTTCAGAGTAGGTAAGTTGCAACCAGATATATTTCTAGCACCAGTATAAAATAAAAATTAAATAGAATAAAACACTGTATGAAGAGTTCGTTTATTTAGTAGCCCATTCAAAAAAAATTACACTAAATATTTCTTTTTACTTTTTCCTTGTGCTCCAATACCAATTATGCTCTTAAATATATCGTCAGTATGTTAGTTACACCTTGTATTTTAATGACCATAGATAGGTGCCTATTATAAAATTGTGTACCTAATATCTAAAATAGTTTATTGACGGAAACTTACACATTTTTGAAATTGATACGTTAAGACATTTCCAACCCACGCCTAACAGAGAAGTATCTTTCAATAGGGCTTATTTCTACATGAAAACCATACAATAATAAGCCGCTTTGTAAATACTTACACTGCTCAACTTCCATTAAAAAACTAATTTTGCGACTCATAGCGAGAAATTACGGTAAACTATTGCGACACACCGGATATGGCGACCATATTATAACACTTTTAATATACGAGTTGTAAAGAAATAATGTACCAGACTGGTATTTGTAAATGTTTACGTCCCTCGTATAAATCACGTTTATAAGGGAGTAAATGTTGACCCTTCAGGGAGCAGCCGTGTCACCTATGCTATTCTTTAATCAATCAAAGCCGTCCAGGTTTAGCAGGTCATAGTAATATACTATTTGTCTCAATTAGTCTGTGGACGGACAGGATAATCCAGTAGGCCTTTAGGGTTTTCATGACATGAATGGCTCCGCATTCTATATATTATTTTTATTTTTACGTTAAAACATAAAGAAATAAATAAAGAAATTTATAAGTTTAAGGGTCCACTGCAAATCAGCGTCGTTGTACTAAGTGCTCCGATATACAATACATGCTGAGTGGTGAAGAAAAGGGGTTTCGTTAGCTTTTAGAAAAGTGGAAAATTGATGAGAAACACAAGCAGTTGACTTTAGAAGAACCAGATTTTAATACGAACTGACGTTAAATAGATAAATAAACAAACTTCAATATTTAATGGAATAGAAAATAACGAAAACATAGACAATAAATGATATCAAAGCTATATAATATACAGATGCGACCTCAACAAGTGGTATTATCTTTGAGACAACAAATTACGTATGCCACATGTTTAACATCTGTTAATTTTAAGATTGTTTTGTTTTAAATAAATTATTGCCGATCATCAATGACGTACAGCATTCAGCATAACACGTTATTAGAAACTATGTCGGTCTTATCCCGCCACTATTCCAACTTCCCCACTCTTTTGTTGTTGAAATAAATATTTTCTACTCGTTGGTACCGTTTTACTGACGATTTACATTGTACCATTTTACTTATAATCGATATTTGATAGGTTTTTTTTACTCTCCTGGGAAAAGTAGATGAGAGAAGTAGAAAATATAGTAATTTCCAAAGTAATTTCTTAGTCTTTAGAAATTACTTTGGAAATTACTATATTTCAATAGCTTGTGTATTAAAAGAGTCATTCAGTTTGGTTATTATACAGTGTATAATTAGGTTGTGTTAAATAATTTTTTTGTGCAATAACTTTAATGATTGAAATAATAAGATAAAATAACGAAAACATAGACAATAAATGATATCAAAGCTATATAATATACAGATGCGACCTCAACAAGTGGTATTATCTTTGAGACAACAAATTACGTATGCCACATGTTTAACATCTGTTAATTTTAAGATTGTTTTGTTTTAAATAAATTATTGCCGATCATCAATGACGTACAGCATTCAGCATAACACGTTATTAGAAACTATGTCGGTCTTATCCCGCCACTATTCCAACTTCCCCACTCTTTTGTTGTTGAAATAAATATTTTCTACTCGTTGGTACCGTTTTACTGGAATATAGGATCCCGCTGAAATATTCCGATGGTATAGGAAAGTCTATTATTTGCTTTTATTTGTAAAAGTTTTCTCAGTGCTTCAAACTAAGATTTATATTAAAAATATTGTGAGAAGTGAACTCATCTTTACCTAAAAAGATTTATAATATAACTATAAGTGTGTGTGCATAAAGATATACGCTGGGCCCGGTCGAAACATTTAAATCTGTGCATGAACAATCTAGCGCACATCGCCGTCGTCGCATGTCATCAAAGAGGTATGTGGATTCATTTTTGGTGGTTTGTGTAATGCTAGTACAGTTAAAGATTTAACCTATGGTTTACAGTTAGCAATTATAATATCGAAGGCAAAAATACACAACATAATTTGGTCCTTCGAACCGGATCATTGACCTTTAATTCGCGGTGCGGTCAATGTAAATAAATACGTGTGTTTATTTTGTGTGTTTTCAAAATGGCGAAGAACAAAACAAATTATATTCGGTTTAATATAGAATGCGACTGGTTGCAATCATCTTTTGAGATGATAAAATCCGAGATTAGTTCTAGTATTTTAGCGGCGAGATTACGAAAGTTGGAATCTCATTTCGATAAATTGACTGTGGCGTATGAGGGTTTACTTGAAAGTCTCGAGGTGGAAACCGATGGTGAAAAGATCAAAGAATATAAGCTTTGCTATAAAAATGCTGAGATGCACTATAATAATTTAGATGCGTTGTCCTTGGAAAAAATGAACTTGGAGGTCGCAGCGGCCGTGCCTTCAGCACAACGGCCACGCCTCCCACAAATCCATCTTCAGCAATTTGATGGCGATATATTTGCTTGGTCCGGGTTTATGAGTCTCTACACCTCGTTGGTCAAGTCAAGGACAGATATTTCAAAAACTGAAAAATTGCATTATTTAGTTTCAAACTTATGCAATGAACCGAAGTCATTAGTTCAACATTTGCCTATGACAGATGCTTCGCTAGATGTAGCGCTGGAAATTTTGAAGTCGCGGTATGACAATAAACGGTTGCTCGCGGATAGTCATATTTCGCGTATTTTGAATCTAATGCCTATTAAAAAACAAAGCGCATTACGGGCGCAAATATTGAATCCTTTACTTGAGTCGACACGGGCCCTTAAATCTTTGGGTTTCCCGACAGAGCACTGGAGCTTCATATTACTCCATATAAGTCTTACGAAATTATCTATTGATATTAAATCTCGGTTTGAACAAGTTTATGGAGGCGTGAAGAAGATTCCTGCATTCGAAAACTTGGTTGAATTTCTACAAAATGAATGTCAACTTATTGACACTGCTAATACGTCAGAAATAATCGCACATAAAACGGGAAAAAGCGTAAATATAATTGAACAACGCGTAAACTATGATAATTCGATTCCTAGTTTGCGGTGCGCTTTTTGTTCTGTGTCGGGACACGTTATAACAGATTGTTATAAGTTTAAAAATAGTACGCCCAGTGATCGCAAAAATTGGGTACGAAATAATAATCGCTGTTTTCGTTGTTTTGGAAACCATTCGGCGGCAACGTGTAGTCAATACATTCCTTGTGCACGATGCGGGAATATTGGACATAATTATTTAATTTGTGTGATGGAAATGAGCACACGTGACCCGGTTGAACAATATAATCGGCGTGTTCGAAATGAGCGAACTACAAATGCGGCTATACTAAGTTCTAGCACCACCGCCGCCGCCGCCGCGGACTGCATGCGTACTTGTACTTGTACGTCCGAGCGCTCTGATGCGCCAGTGACATCTATTGACAACACGGAATAGCAATTAATCACGAGTAATGTTTCTTCGAAGCCCGCTTTGCTTGAAGATGTAATTTTACCAACTGTTATCGTTAGTGTATTATCAAAAAATGCAGAATTTATTAAGACTCGAGCTCTTTTAGATTTAGGTTCTCAAACTACAGTAGTGCGGAGAGATTTTGTTGAAACTTTGGGGCTAAAGAAACATTACTCTTTTACCTCGCTATCGGGTGTCGGTGACAAAGGTAGTAATAGTAAGCATATAGTGACTCTTACTTTTCGGTCGGAACGTAAAGAAAACGTTATTTTGTCGGTAAATGCGGTGGTTTTACGGTCGCCAACGGCGTATATTGCTTCTCGGCTCGGTTTATCTAATGAATATCTTTCGGATTTCGGTTTTGAACACATGTCTAGGGTGGACATAATATTCGGTTGTGACATACTCGGTGAAATAATTGAAGGAAATAAAATCATTATACGGAAGGGTGGTCCATATGCTATCGATACAATATTTGATTTGGCGGTTTTCGGTCCATTACGTGGTATTAATCGGGAGATACCACGTAGTGTGGAATGTTTTTCGGGTGTTTCCTTGATTGACACGGTCGAGCGGTTTTGGAAAACGGAAGAGCCTCCTAAGGTTTCTATAAAGGATCCTATGGATGTGGATTGTGAGAATTTCTTTACTACTACGGTTACTCGGGGGACTGATGGTAAATATGTTGTTCGTTTACCGTTAATACCTAATCATGCGGAGTTAGGTGACTCAAAACCAAATGCGATTCGTCGGTTTATAGCTTTAGAAAAGCGCATGAAATCACAGCCGATATTTAAAGAAAAATACAAACAATTTATGGAGGAATATCAAGAACTTGGTCATATGAAACTTTCACACTTTGATGTGGACTCTGGTCATCAATATTTCATTTTGCCTCATCATGGAATTTTTAAGAAATCTGGGGACACTGAAAAGATTCGTGTTGTCTTTGATGGAAGTGCAAAAACAACAACTGGTGTTAGTTTAAATGATTGTTTATATTCAGGGGAAAAATTGCAAAATGACATAACTACAATAATTTTAAATTTTCGGTTGCCCTTGATTGTTTTTACTACTGATGTAAAAATGATGTTTCGAATGACGTGGATTCATCCTGAAGATCGAAGATACCAGCTAATTCTTTGGAGACAGAATGAAACTGAGCCTGTTCAATTTTTTGAACTGGTTACTAATACCTACGGGTTGAAGTCGAGTCCTTTTGTATCGATTAGGTGTCTTCACCAGCTGGCTGCGGACGAAAAGGAGCGGTTTCCGAATGCTGCCAGGCTTCTATTAGCTAACACATACGTAGACGATATCAACGGAGGAGCAGACTCCATTCAGGAAGCTGAAATGCTTATGAAGGAGCTAATCGAGATCATGCGAACTGCGGGCTATGAATTGCGAAAATGGGCATCTAATGAACCTCGCTTATTGGCTGGATTTCCCACGGATCATTGTGAAATTCCTCGTTGTTTTGACAATGATGATAGTACTGGATTTATCAAGGTCTTAGGTATTCAGTGGAATCCATCAACGGACTCGTTTACCTATAGAGTTAATTTACCTGACGAGCAAGCTACGCCTACTAGGCGCAGTATTCTTTCGTCGTTGGCAAAATTATTTGACCCACTCGGATGGATTAGTCCCGTAGTTTTCAGAGTAAAATTATTATTACAGGAGCTAGTAAGTGATGGAGCTAAACGAGTAGACTGGGATTCACCGGCACCTAGCCATATAATCGACAAATGGAATAACATTCTCTCAGACTTACTCAATTTAAAAAAACTAGTTATTCCTCGGTGTTTGAAGTTAAAGAGCGAAGTGTCATACTCTTTGCACGGTTTTTGTGACGGATCGTCTGTCGGTTATGCAGCTGCGGTATACTTGCGATCAGAATCTTGTGACGGAGAAGTTACTGTTCGCCTGGTTATTGCAAAAACAAGAATTTCTCCACTTAAAACCAAATTGACGATACCACAGACGGAATTAAGTGCCGCAACTTTGCTGGCTAAATTATTGTCTCACGTATATTTAGCACTATGTGAGCTCTCACTTACAATAACGGAAATTATCGGTTGGTGTGATAGCACGATAACTTTAGCTTGGCTAAGTATTTCACCCCATAAATTGGATGTATTTCAAGGCAACAGAGTTTCCCAGATAAATGAGCTCAATTTACCAGTTTCTTGGTTTTACATTAACAGTGATTTAAATTGTGCGGATGTTGCATCTCGTGGTTGTACAGCCGCCCAATTACTTAAACTTCCTTTGTGGTGGAGTCCAAAATGGTTAAATCAGCCTCGAGAATATTGGCCTAGTCAAACCAAGCCAGATTTTCCTGAGAACTTGCCAGGTTTACGTTCAAAATTTGTGTCTAACAGTCTAGCTTTAGGTGACTTTGATTTAGTCGATCGGTATAGTTCGTTTGAAAAATTAGTCAACGTAACTGCTCTTTTGTTTCGATTTATGAATAATTGTCGTGGTAATAAAAACATTAACAAAAATGTTTCTGTATCGGAACGTCGTTTCGCCTTGTCTCGTTTGTTCCTGATGATTCAAAAGAAACATTTCTATAATCATATCGAAGATATATGTGCTGGGAAACCTATTCGAGACTCGTTACGAAAACTTAACTTATTTGTCGACGGACAAGGTTTGATTCGAGTTGGCGGACGTCTTTGTCATTCAGAACTCCCTTATTCGGCTCGACATCCCATTTTACTTCCGGGAAAAGAAAAACTCACATTTCTTTTAGTGGAACATTATCATAAGGTATATTGTCACGTAGGTGCTGACACTTTAGCTTCAATTCTAAGTCGGAATTATTGGATATTATCAATGCGATTTGTGACTAAAAATGTGACATTTAAATGCATTCCATGCTTTAAAACTGCGCCTCGACACCAACAGCCATTTATGGCAGACTTACCTGCGGATCGGGTTCGATGTTATCGAGTGTTTGAAGGAGTAGGAACGGATTTTGCAGGTCCAATCCTCATGAAGAGCAGTAGTTTAAGAAATGCCCGCATTCAAAAGTGTTATTTGTGCATTTTCGTTTGTTTGTCAACAAAGGCGGTACATTTGGAAATAGTCTCTCAACTATCAGTCGAAGCATTTGTCGCTGCTTTTACTAGGTTTGTTTCTCGAAGGGGGTTACCTTCATTGATTCGCTCTGATTGTGGTACAAATTACGTCGGGACTAACAAACATTTAAAGGAGTTATTCATATACTTAAATAATCACCACGGCGAGTTAGAACGCGATTTAATCAAAAACCAAATTACATGGCTGTTCAACCCTCCCAGTAGCCCAAATATGGGTGGATTGTTTGAAGCTGCTGTTAAATCGGCTAAAACACATATGTATCGTGTACTCGGTGATCAACGGCTTACGTTCGAATGTTTGACGACATTTTTTACTAAGGTCGAAGCGGTGATGAATTCAAGGCCTTTGTGTCCTCTTAGTTCAGATCCGACAGACTTGGAAGTTTTAACTCCTGGTCATTTCATTATCGGTCAACCACTAGTAGCTCTACCGGAATATCCATTTGAACTAACGAACATAGGGCGTTTGTCACAATTTCAACAAGTTCAAAAACTGACACAACATTTTTGGTCTCGTTTTCGCAATGAATATCTTCATACTCTACAACAGCGTCCTAAATGGACTTTACGTACGAAATCTCCGGAAATTAATGATTTAGTTTTAATAAAGGAAGATAACTATCCACCCTTACAGTGGAAACGTGGCCGCATTATTAGATTATTGCCAGGAAAAGACGGAATCAATCGTGTAGCTGAATTAAGGGTTCAAAACGGTTCTTTACTTCGGCCTGTTTCAAAACTCTGTGTATTGCCTTTGATGGATAGTTGCTAACCAAGACCTAGCTTGGTTCGGGGGGAGAATATGTGCAAGCATTATTCATTCTCTCAATTTTGAAATCCATTGTCTGTGTCATGGCATGGCAACACCAAACTTCGCACTGCGCAGCCGCGAAAAGAACAAGCGTTCAAATGGACCAATCAAGTTAGTCTTGATTGTCGGTTGTAAAAATGTCGGAATGTAAAAGTTTTCTCAGTGCTTCAAACTAAGATTTATATTAAAAATATTGTGAGAAGTGAACTCATCTTTACCTAAAAAGATTTATAATATAACTATAAGTGTGTGTGCATAAAGATATACGCTGGGCCCGGTCGAAACATTTAAATCTGTGCATGAACAATCTAGCGCACATCGCCGTCGTCGCATGTCATCAAAGAGGTATGTGGATTCATTTTTGGTGGTTTGTGTAATGCTAGTACAGTTAAAGATTTAACCTATGGTTTACAGTTAGCAATTATAATATCGAAGGCAAAAATACACAACAACAGTATAGGTAAATTTTTCAACACAAACCTTTGTATTTTGTTTTACGGTGGTTCCAATACAAGACTGCTCATCTCAAATCGAAATAAATGTCATAAACCAAAAAAAAGTGACCAAGGCTTTTCAGTGAAAAACGCCTTTTAGCTGTGACCTGTGACGCTGCCACTATGTGACTTGGTTTAGACAAGACAGACATTAAAGTTTTAAAGGAATCTCGTAATTTTTATCTGTAAATAAAAAAAAACTACTAATTCGTTGTAATGTTTTTTTTTTCGTCAAGATGTAAAAATAAATAATGTGTCGTGTCGTGTGCATAAAACGCAAAAAACAATATTTTTTTTGCCGAATTTGACCAAATTTCATGTAATTTTTTTGTACCGTATGACCTCATGAATGCGTGGTTAAAATCTGTCGAGTTTAATTAGCCCACGGTGTACATAGTTAAGTGTTTCTACTTAAAAATAACACAAATTAAAATATTTTCAAAAAATAATTTAATTTGTTTCTTATACTGCTCATCTCATCAAAAATCTTACCCCGGTGCACATGAGGTTGCATTCATGCACCATACCTCTAAGTCCACTTTTGAAATTAATAAATCGAAGAGTTCAAGTCGTTTTCTGGTCTATACTATAGTACTTGTAGTAGAAAACGTGTTACACTAACCATTGCGCCATACTAGCCGAGCGTACTTTTCTTGGGCTAGATGCTATTTTGCCGTGTGACGCTGAATGAAGCTAGTGCCTTGATTGCGCTTTGTATTATTTATACGGTTTTTACCTACTTTGTACACAATAATGCCGGTAAATAATTAAATTCAATAAGGTGTTTCCTCACATAAAAAGTGTCCTTCTCCCCGGACACTTTTTGAAAACCCGCCCGGACGCCCTCCAAACTAGGACAAATCCGGGGAAACCCGGACGGATGGCAGCCCTACACTAATGCTATAAAATACCATCACTTTAAAAGGTTTGCATTCGGCGAGATATTTGGAATATATCGGGCGTAAAGCGGTTTCAAAAGGCTTATTTACTTGAAACCAGTGGGCGGACCAACACGTATCAAGTTAGCATGTAAAGCTTGGCGGTTTTCTGTTGTGTTTACGGAAAACTAAGCCGGTTTTCTCCGCTTTTAATTTCCGTATCCTTTTATCGTCTATTAGCTCTGGAGGGAATTTTCCCATTGGAAATCATAAATAAAAAAAGCCTACTTGAGCTTACTGTAGGGCTTAATTAATTTGTGTAACGATGTTTATTTATTTATCATGGACTTACTTAACGAAAATCAGTTACTAATAAAATTAAAATAGGACTTCTTAACTGACGTATTGAAGTCACATTTAGAGGCATTTTAGAAGGTATGCCGAGAAGAGGAAAAAAATACTCGAAAACAAACCTGAAGAGGAATAGTACCCATTCAAATGTAATTTCAATACGTTAGATAAACCGTTTTATTTTCATTTTAACGTAATGTTGAGTTACTGACGGTTTACATTGTACCATTTTACTTATAATCGATATTTGATAGGTTTTTTTTACTCTCCTGGGAAAAGTAGATGAGAGAAGTAGAAAATATAGTAATTTCCAAAGTAATTTCTTAGTCTTTAGAAATTACTTTGGAAATTACTATATTTCAATAGTTTGTGTATTAAAAGAGTCATTCAGTTTGGTTATTATACAGTGTATAATTAGGTTGTGTTGAATAATTTTTTTGTGCAATAACTTTAATGATTGAAATAATAAGTCTCAGAACGTCGGCTGTTGTCCTATTTTACAAAATATGTGTCGCATTCAGAAATACCTAGCTTAAAAAAATTGCTACAATATTTTCGGCTATCGATAACGTTGGTTTTTAAATCTATAGTAATATTATAAATGCGAAAGTGTGTCTGTCTGGCTGTTACATCTTCACGCTTAAACCGCTGAACCGATTTAGTTGAAATTTGGTATAGAGATAGTTTGAGTCGCGGGGAAGGATATAGGGTAGTTTTTATCCCAGAAATCATCCTTTAAGGGGGTGAAAAGGGGGGTGGAAGAATGTATGGGGAATCGATAGAAAGCAGATTGGGTAAAAAATATGCTACGCAAATTACAATTTCCACGCAGACGAAGTCGCGGGCAAAAGCCAGGGTAGCTTATTGGCCACCAACGTTTAAGAACTACAAAACGTAAACGGCGCATAAACTTTTTCTATTTCAGTGTAAACGTGCCCTAATACAGAATAGAGTGGGCAGTAGGTAATAGACGGGCTTTAATGTAAATCTGGGAACGGTCTGACCCTATCAAAAGAGAATATATCCTACAAGAGTATCCACTTAGATGCAAATTTATGGATAGTTTAGTTTTTGTAAAAGAAGCGAAAAGAGTGACGAAGTTAGACGTCGACATTTTGTTTATTTTTTACTGACCTGTAGCAGCAGCCGATACTAAGCCGATTTAAATGACCTGTTTTACCATAAATTTATATACTAGCTTTTGCCCGCGACTTTGTCTGCGTGGAGTTAGTCAATCATTTTTCATTTTTTCATCTCTATACCAAATTTCAACTAAATCGGTTTAGATGTATAAGCGCGAAGAGGTAACAGGCAGGCAGATACAATTTCGTATTTATAATATTAGTATGATGTGACACCGAATTGTTCACTGATTGGGAAAAATTGTAAAAAAGTAATTAGGTAACAAATTTTCGCTGCTAAATCATTTTTTGAAGTTACATGGGCTAAATCCGATTTATGTAAATATGCAGTTATTGGTCTTACTGACATTACACAAGACCACGACAGGACGTATTATAAAGAATTCGAATATAAAATAATTAATTTTTCATTTACTACCTACTAAAAATATCAACCTAAATCGCTTACTTGACTTTCTCCAAATTTTCTGTAATTATGTCTTAAAATAAGTGAATCTCTTAAAATAAAATAAAAAACTGCACTAATTTAAATATAAAATATGAAAATCGTTCACAGTTTCTATCGAAATAAAACAATAGAACAAATTGATTCCATCTTATTTTGCATATTTATCCATATATGGGTTATTTGTGTGTATAGCGTCCTCTACCTATCGTATACTTTGACATTTTCAGCAACGCACTTGTCTTATCCTCTGGAGTTGCAAGCGTTCATAAAATATGGTGGTGTATTCCCATTTGTCCGCGTCCCACGTGACCGCCGCCATACATAAGGCCACAAATGAGGGGACAACTGGGAATGATTGTGATATGTGCCCGGCTACAAATGGGAGTACACCAATACGGTTCTGCATGTCATCAAGTGCACCAAACACTTTTGTTTGCCACCGTCGTGGTCGTGGTACATACTACATATATAGAGGACGGCACGGTAGCAAATTAAGACGATGGATTGCGTTTTCACAGACTAATTTACGTAAGTTATCAACTCGTTGAATTGCTTAGGTTTCTGGATTTAAATTAAATCCATTTAGCTAACAAGTTTTTTACTAAAGCTATCTAAAACGAATTTGTAACTCTGCGGGGAATATAAAATTTTCCGAATAAGTAAACTTTGGTGATGTCATGAATGTTATATCTATCTGATTTAAAAAATGTACCTATCTGTCGTTACAAAATTTAAAAGAAAATCTGGCTTTATGTACAAAATAACATCTGTAAAACTTCTTTGTAAGTAAATAAAGTAACCACCCTAAAAATACATCCATGCTATTTATGTTAAAAAATATCTTCATTAAATACATGAATAAAAAAATTATAAAATAAATCCAAAAATTTGGGCATATTTTTTTGGCAAGTCTACAACTACATACTCGAAGGCCGAGAACGAGTTCCGTGCGTTTTTAAGCGGACAAAGCGGGAGTGTGTATAACGCCAATTAGGCCATATTCTTCTTGTTGTGCCATGTCCTCACCGGACGTCGGCGACCATCTCTCGGAACTTATTCCTATCCTGTGCCATTCTGCTCGGCGGCAGCGTCATTAATATAAGTCCAGCTTTTAATATTATACATCCAGGTTAGCTTCCTTCTTCCTCTACTTCTTTTAATATTATCCTTCCAGGCTAGCTTCCATCTTCCTCTACTTCTTTTAATATTATCCTTCCAGGCTAGCTTCCATCTTCCTCTACTTCTTTTAACCCTTAAATGCATGATTTTTTGTATAACTTTTTAATAAATTGAAATAGATGTGTCATGTTGTATAGATTGAGGGAAAAATAAAGAAAAAAATCATAGTATTTAAAAAAAACCATCAAATATACGATGCATATATACATCATTATGCATTTAAGGGTTAATATTATCCATCCAGGCTAGCTTACTTCTTCCTCTACTTATTTTAATAGTATCCATCCAAGCTAGCTTCCTTCTTCCTCTACTTCTTTTGCCCTCTATTTAGCCTTCTATTATTTTCCTTAGAATTTGATATTTATTGTTACGGTGTACATATATGTCCATATTTATTGTTAGGGTATATACATATGTACAAAATATGAGATTTTTCTTTTCTTTACTGTTTCCAAAATTTTCAATTTTTTCTTCATTGTTTGCAAAACTATTTACTGCATTGGTTATTCGATCTCTCCATGATATTTTTAGCATTCTTCGGTAGAGCCACATTTCAAAAGCGTTTATTTTTGCCTTTATGGTTCGGTTTATGTTTATCGACGCCGTATATAACTTTAATACAGATAACACGTAACATTTAAACACTCTACATCTGAGTTTCAGGTTTATATCTTTGTTGGTGTATAGCTTGTTCATTTTCATGAATGTGCTTCTTGCTATTTCTATTCTTGTCCGTATCTCTTTTCGTGGGTCCCATTTTTCGTTAAGAGAGCTTCCTAAATACTTGTAGTGTTTGACTATTTCAAAGTGGCTTGCCGTTGATAGACAGCGTAAGCATACTATTCATCACATAATATACGACTCCCCAGAGAAAGTTTAATTGCAATCATGCAGACCTGCTCGCGCCTAGTGAAGACGCAGCCCTATAGGCAAAGACACTTTTATTCTTAATTACTAATATTTCAAGCGACTTGAATCTATTGTTTTGCCATAAGATTTTAAAAAAGCAGGCACACCGAGGGCGGGGTTCGGGCTCTCTTCCAATTCAGATGGCGTGCCGCAAACATCGAAAATCGAAATTTCTGTCAATGCCTCTATCACTCGAAAAGCCAAGAAATTAAAATAAAGAAATTTTGAGTTCCGATGTTCGTGGTAAGCACTCACTCAGAACTCGTGTGCAAAGTGAAACACACCACTAATCCTCAATATCTCTAGAGAAAAGTTATAACTACAGTCAAAGATAGATATAACACCGTAATAGATAGATACAGTCTAAGGAAAAAACGTGCCTCTAAAATCAAGAAAATTTGATTCTCGTTCAGAGGGCGCTACTAGTTTTGGTCTACAGTCGTATAGATGGCGTTGACGGTTTCGTTTGTTATTTAACAATTTTAACGCATATCAGTGAAAGAACATGGGTCAAAATCATAAAAATAATAAATGCAAATAAAAATTTTTTTTATCTATATTTAAATACATTCTATCGTATTTTTATAAATCTTCATTTTTAGTTTTAAAGTGTGTCGACAGATGGCAGTGAATTTACTGTGGTCACAAAATTTACTATGACAGTATCGCTCTAGTATAAGTTACTCTATGCTACAGTAGAATAAACTTCGAACAGGTAGAAGTAGCTTGTCACAGTTAACTTGACAATTTCGACTCGTTATAAGTTTGTAGTGTGTGTTTGCGTTGGAGTTATGGCTTGATTCTGTTCTGTGGCATTGTCTCGTGCGATGTAGGTCAGGAATTAAGCCGGAACACGGCCACCTTTATACACAAGCTATGGATTAGTAAGAAACTTACTCGTCATAGACTAATTATGCTGTCATAACATGCTTTAATTAAATTCAAGTGCGGTTAACAGGTTCAAGAGGTATGCAGTCGAAGTTACGGGCAAAATTCGTAATCTACTAAGCGGAGCGAGGTCTTTTTGTTAAGTACCTAGGGGTGCATTTTTCATGTTTGTTCTGTTTCTGTGTCTGTTAGATAGTATCTTAAAAATGGTTGGACCCGTATTCTTGAAATTTGTCACGAAAGTATATAGTGCACATAAATTAGGAGGTTTGATTTGAGAAAGCTGGGCCTGGTTAAAGAATTAGGGTAGGGTAGGTTCTGGGTTCGAATCCCAGGTGTGTTCTATGTTTTTAAGTGTCTGTATATTATATATATCGTTGTCTGAGTACCCACAACACAAACCTTCTTGAGCTTACTGTGGAGCTTTGTCAATTTGTTTAAAAATGTCCTGTAATATGCATTTATCTATATATATTTTGTTTATATGTCGCGAGGTGGTCGCGAGGTTCAGGGCGAACTACTAGTAAGTATGTTAGTCAGCTGTAACACAATTTTGCAAGCACTCCTTTCAATGCAGCAACCGCTAAGTAGTAAAGGTAAACTTGTGTATGTGTATACACGGATCCCTTTATTTTACCGAATTTTTTTTGACCAAATTTCATTTCCCAACCAAACTTTACCAACTGCACGTTTGTCAACTCAATCTTTCCCATATAATTATTTCGCAACCATTTCATTTCCCAACCCCATAGTTGGGAAATGAAAATTACGTACTAGGTTGGGTTAGGTTAGGTTTGATTATGTAAAGTTGGGAAATGATTAGTTGGGTTTTAAATTTTTGGGAGAGATAGTTTGGGATATGAAAATTTGGCAATTTTTTTCGGTAATACGTCAGTAACCCGTGTATACAAAGCGTGCCGATTTGCAGAAATAATTGACTCGCTCCATTTTTATAATAATAAGCTCGATAGCTGGAACGCCAAATTGGATCCAATCGAAATTCAAATTAATTCACTTGAAATGATAACTTAACATTAGGTATTACGAGTATGTCAACGTGCCGAGACAAGTAAAGAAAACCCGACATCTAAGCCTCGCCAAAATAAATCAATGAATACGAAACAATTGCGACTCAATTCTGCCCCACAAAGCATATAGAACCAGACAAATCCTCCTACTAAATAAATCCCTAGACGCCATGGAAAACGATGTATATAGTGAACCTTCGACAAGCACTAAAGTTGCCCTAAAAAAGGTTCAAAAGATAGGTAATATCCCGTGGCGCGATAAAAGCATAACAGAGCTGTCAGAGACCGCAGAACATCACGATGAATCTTCGACAAATGGTGATTATCGCCAAATCTGTCATGCGGAATCTGTACGCTGCACAGCTTCTTTTTTCTAGGCCACAACTATCTTAAAAACAACCCTAATTTCAAGCTGTCCAACCCGCTGCACTGAACGCCTAAAATATAGCAGGACTCGATGAAGTTGCGGCAATAGAAACATTATGGTGATTTTATATAGAATTTAGCAAGTTAGATGGTTATATCTGTTTGTCTTTTTACTGTGATTATTGACAGTTTACCTGCCTAGGTATTTGTATTTTTAACAATGTAATATTTACAATTTGGTACCTACATTAAAAAAGATTACACCTAGACAATACTACTATCACCTATAAACTGCCAATGAAACATAATGCACATTGGATAATCGGCTTCATACCACAATAAGCCTAACCCTAGACATTTGTTACGATTACTTTCGCATGTTCGTATTGTATCTAAACATAGGTACGTCAAAAACAACGTTAATACAAAAGGAATACGGTTCTTTTTCTAAAGGAACATCAAAGCCAGTAGATTCAATGATCATATTGGTTTCTAGCTAGTGAAACGGTGTATTACGAAAGTAATTTCCACAATCTCGCATACCGGATTTATATTCCAATTTGAACTTTATGCAACTAGAATAGGGTTGGTTTTCCTATAATTCAGTTAGTGATGACATATTTGTTGATTAAACTCACAGTGGGGGTTGTATTGTCTGTATTGGCATTGGTACCTTCTATTCTATCCATTGGTTAGGGCTGGTACACACGGACTGCAACGCGGAGACAATATATATGGGAACCGCACGCTGATTTCACGCCAACTGCACAGTTTCCATACAAATTGCAGCAGAGTTGCAGTCCGTCTGTGCCGACCCATAGAGCGTTTTCACATTATCCGATCCGATATCGGATGCGAGTACACACTCATTATGCCTACACATACGCACACAAACAAATATAATCGGTCCGACAGCTGACGGGGGGCTCCGACATGCTGGCTGAATTTATTGGAAGCGCCTTCCCGATATCGGATGTCGAAAGTCGAAAGGCGCCTATGGCAAAAACAGCTGCAGGAGAGTGCCATTGGCATGAAGTTCGGCTTTTTTGCGTTATTTATCGTGTATTTATTAGTAATAATGACATATTAACAATGGCGATAAGAACACTTGAAACCTTTTTAAGTAGTATAGGTATACACGGTGTAACATGAGGATACCGAATAATTTTAACAGCGTATTCCTGATCATATTTAAAGACATGTCATATAAACTTTTCTGTAATTTGCCTATTTTCAGAGTTAATACCAATTAAAAAAAAAAAAACTAGTTTTTATTGTTACATAATGCAAAACGCATTTTTGATGGCGATGTTGCCACTGTGAGACGTAGTCTAAGTCACCTTATTGAAAGATGTCAAAAAGTGACAAGTAACACTTTGTAAAAACTACGTTTAACGAAAAAAAAGTTAAAGTCCATATTAAGTGACAAGTTTACCAATAATATTTACTTTTTATGTACAAATACATCTAAAAAATAAAAAAATAAAAAATAAATTTTTGTTTTGCGAATTTGACCTAAACTTATAAAAAATTTTCCTTCTTTTGGCCTCAGAAAAGCGTGGTTAAAATCTTTCGGTTTCATCGTGAACACCTTGTATAACCTGCTTAATTTGAAAAGTTTTAATCACGTTACTGGTTACTTCAATACATTAGACATTTGGTTTGAAGTCACAATTCAAAATACGACTGTCAATTATGGCGAACGCAACTAGGGTAATTTTTAGAACTAATCAATTTAATAAACCCTCCATTGTACACAACAATTACCGGTATAACTAACATTATTCTAAGAATAATAGCACAACGTGGAGTTATGTAAACCGCCGACAGCATTATCACGTTTCCATTATCTTGGACTCTGAACAAAATGTCACAAGAGTGAGTTGGCATGTGCGTCCCCAATCCAGAAAAAATTAAAATATTCCTTGCAATAAATAATTGCAAAAAAAATGTATGCGAAGATTTGTCACCGGTTTCACATATACTTGAATCCACGATTAATCAACTTGGAAAAGAAAGATGTGCGGTGGTCAATTTGCCTACGATCAAACAGAAGCAGGATTCAATTAAGGCGGTTCCCTGAGCCAGAAGGCGAAAAATCTCCTTATTATATCTAAGAGGCGTTGATATTCGTAGACGTGGAAAAAATATATGTAGTTCTTGACTATATTATCTTTAATATCATAGCTTCCGATACACGAATTATGACACTTCGCTCGATACAATTATTTCCCAAAGTAACCTCTAACTCGGACTTTTAATCCAACTTTACTCGGTTATTTATTATGTGATACTATAAACAAAAAAAGAAGAAAAAACAATCTTAATTTAAATAATAATTTCATAGCTTTCTAATTTCGATATTCTAGGGTAACGTTTTTAAAATAAATAAAAATCGACAAAATTCGATCAAAATTGACACTTGGCGCGCATGATCTTTCCCGTTCTTTCTTGCGAAATGTGACAGAGACAGCGGCAAACCAATGGAACGGCCTTAATAGAGCGAGAAAGGCATTTTTGCAAACCAATAGCACCATAAAAGTTCCTTAAGTGTTATCAAAAGACTTTTTGCTTTGCGAAGACGGATTATGGGAAGTTTTAATATTTTGCTCTAAAATATCAAAACGGTTTATGAAGAATTTCAGTTCTGGGTCATTTTTTGGCGATGACTCATTTAAGTCAGCTCCAAACCACTTGCTCAGCTTTACTCCATTTATATTGACCTTGATTCAGATGCAAATACTACTAATGTGGTCCCGGTTATATTTGCTCTATTACCAAACAAACAATTACAAACATATATTCGTTTGTTTGAAACGCTGAAATCAAAGCTAACTTTGCGTAATTGGCATTATGCGTGATAACTTGGTAGGTACTTTGCGTAATATATATATCGCAAAATTTCAAATGGCACTGCGTATTTGGTACTATGCGTCGAAATGATTAGGTACATAAATTTAAAGTTGTACACTGCCTACACTTTTTTTCTAATTTGGAAATTTGTATGTTTTTTTCATTTTCCATGCATTTTTCGTTTTTTTCATTCCGTTACCGTCATACAAAGTCTTTGAAAAATGGTAACGAAATAGAAATATAAATCTTGGGACACTTTTTTTCTCCTATTTTTTAGGATCGAAAGACCGCGTCTGAGTAGAAATAACATAAAATATCCTAAATATGAAAAAAAAAGTGTAGAGAATAAAATGGCCCACCTAGTTCTACTCGTCGCGCGTTTGGAATAACAACCTCCTGAAATATCTACTACTGTTTCAAAGCAGCCACAATCAAATTAAACTGGGAGTTCATTAATTTAGTTTGACGCCCCTTGAATAGAGGCAAGATGCCTCTATACTGGGTAACTAACACATGATTTTGCGCTATTTTTACTGAAATGTCAAGCCTTTGACTATGTTAACTATGATGACTCTTATGCAAGCTCGAAATGTATGATCTTAGGGGCAATGTGCTAAATCTTATCGAATCTTACTTAAGAGAAAGGCCTCCAATGCACGGAAGTATCTATAATCTGTAAGAATACAAAAGAATATAAGTCTAGTGAATCTGTAAGAAGACAAAAATAGAACAAATCACAGGGCAGTGTGCTTGGTCCCCTACTGTTCCTGGTTTGTAATAATGATCTGGCAAATGACGTTGATTATCCAATAGTACTATTTGCTGACGACAGCACAACCTAATTAAATACGAACAGGACATTAATTCAGAATTAAATAATATTATAATGTTGTTAAATAATAATAATCTAATAATCAATCTTAAAAAGACAAATGTAATGCATTTCTACAAACGCATAAATTCGATTCATACTGATTCAATTGACACAAACTATAAACATGACAAAATATAAAACGTAGACACGATACGATTTTTAGGCCTATTATGCTTATGCACTTTTTAAACTATCAAAAATAGTAAATCAAGATACAGTTCTGTCGGCATACCGTGGACTTGTAGTCTTAAGACTCCGATATGGGATTATATTTTGGGGTAACTCAGTCGTTAGAGAAAATGTACTTATAGCCTAAAAGCGGTGCGTAAGAGCAATGTGCGGAAAATTCGGAGAAAGCAGTGTTACGTTATTAAAATTAATTAAATTTTTAACATTTCCGTGTATTTATATACCTATTAGACATGGCAGTAATTGTTTTTTTTTTTTTTTTTTTTTAATTTATTGAATAAGGAAGCAAATTACAGTTTTTTTAGATCATTACAAGACCCATCGTAGGCAAAACCTTATGGAGGTTTGTGTGCCGATGGGGAGTTCGAGAATAACATAAAGAAAAACAATATTATATCCTATATCTTATCATAAATATGATTCTTAGTATACATAGCTTGTGTCGTTAGTTTTTAATAAGTGCATTTTAACGACATTTTTTATATGTTTACCATTTAAATATTTAGCACAAACAACTTCTGGCAGATCATTCAATATTTTAGGTAATATATATGTGTACAGCCTAGTGCCATATATGTTGTTATATTTGGGTATACAATATTTGTTTTGGTTCTGTAGACATCTTAGTTTTGTACATCTTTTGTGTTCTTTTAGTTTAGTAACATGGTGATATTCTTCTGTTAGTATGGCTAGTTTACACATATTTTGAACTGGGAGTAAATTACAGTATTTGAAAAGTTGGGAATAGTCTGTTTCGTACTTCTTTTTGATATGCTTAGGTACAAGTGTCTTCAATAATCTTATTTGTAAGTTATATATTTTTTCTATATATGTTTTATAGGTTTTACCATAAGTACTCAGAGCGTAACCGATCACAGAGTCAGCAAGGGCTAAGTACAACATACGTAGGGTTTTGTACGGTAACTTATATCTTAATGTTGACATTTTACTTAGGATGGCTCTCAACTTATCGCACACATAATTAATGTGTGGTCCCCAGTTGAATCTGTGGTCGATTATTAACCCAAGGTACATGTGCTCTGTGACCACTTCAATTTTTTCACAGTTACACGTTGTGATATTATGCTGGTGCAGGCAGCTATGTTGGTGTGCAAATACAGTAATATTATGAGTAGTTTTATTGTGAGCTGAACGAATATGCATTATCTTGGTCTTTTGGGCGTTAATTACTAAACCGACATCGTGCGCCCATTTGCAGAGGGTGTTAAAGTTGGATTGCATTATGCGTTCTGCGGCAGCTATGTCGCGGTCGGCTGTGATAATGCATGTGTCGTCCGCGAACTGATAGACAGAGCCCTCAGTTATTATGTTGCACATATCATTAACATATAGCAGGTATTCCGTTGGTCCAATTATGGATCCCTGCGCCGTGCCTTTTTCGGTTTTTATTTCGTCACTGTATGTATTGTTTATTTTTACTCGTGTATGTCTATTTTTATGATAGCTTTTCAGCAAGTTAACTAGAGGACCCTGTATACCGCTCTGCTCTAATTTGTAATATAACGTTTCATAATCTAGCATTTCAAAAGCTTTGCTGAAATCAATGAAAACAACGAGCACATGCCTTTTTTCATGCATGTGCTCGTTGATTTCATTGTTGAAGTCGCGAAGTAGCTGAGAGGTACTTCGATTTTTTTGAAAACCGTATTGTTTACTGTTAATTATATTGTTTTGAGTCAAAAAGTTACTGATTTCGTTACCGAGGTATCTCTCAATTATCTTATCGATACACGACAATATAGTAATTGGTCTATAGTTATTACAATCACTATGCGCTCCTTTTTTATAAATAGGGCGTATTATACCCGTTTTGAGTTCGTCGGGATATACCGATGTGGCAAGGCAGGTGTTAATCAAGTGAGTAAGAATTGGTGTTATTTTAATACAATTTTTTTTAATGTCCATGACTCGAATTTTGTCATACCCAGGGCTTTTTCTATCATTTAGACCTTTAATTATTTTAGAAATATTGTCGCATGTCGCCTTTTTAACCCTCATTGCCACATCTGCGCCCCCGGCGAACCCGGTATGGTCCAGAATTTGTGTTTTACATGTAACTGATATTTTCTTTACATTATTTTGAAATTCTTGGGCAAAATTACTACATATTTCTCTTTCATTCATTTTAAAATATTTCATGATTACATCATCAATGGAACAATTTATTTTGCCGCACAGTTCATTAATTATGCGCCATATTTTTTTCGAATTTTTAAAATTTTTAGTAATTTCTTGTTTAATGTACTTATTTTTAATGAAATTAATATATTTATTTGTTTTATTACGATACTTATTGTATAAAATTCTATTTTCAATTTTTTCCGGCGCTTTTTTCCAAATTTTGTACATTTTATCTCTTTGTTTACACATTCTAAGCATTTTTTTATTTACCCATTTACATTTTGTTTTTATATTTTTACACCTTATAGTCTTTCTACATTCATCGTATGCATTTTGAATTTTTTCCTTGACGAAGTTAAATATTCTATTCGGACAGTTGTAGGCGAGTGCCTCATCCCATTCAACCTGCTGCAGCGCAATATCGATCTTATCGTTGTCTAGCACGGTAACTAATCGCGCCGCGGGCGCACAGGCGCTTGCGCCCGTTATCGGTAGCGCACAGCCCGTTATGTAATGATCAGCAATAGATATGTTAATGACCCCGGTATGTACTGAGTGGCAATTGATCGGCCTCAAGAAGATATGATCTATACAGGATCTTGACATACTGTTTCCTTTACTTTCCTCACGGGTAAATTGAGTTATGCCACTCTCTAGTCCCAGTTCAGAAAGTCTATTTAAATACATAGTATTAATATTATTTTGTTTCTTCAGGTCAATATTCATATCTCCAATAATTATCAATTTGTTTTTGTCGGCGATGTGGTTTATAGTTGTACATAACTCGTTTACAAAGTGCGATTTGCATTTATCGGGCGGGCGGTACACCGCGCAGATACTGATTTTTTCCTTATTGTTTATGTCTATGCGCCCGCATAGCGATTCAAAGTATAAAGACGCATAAGGGGTCAGGGTAAATGGGATGGTTTTGCGTACATATAATATTACTCCACCTCCCTTCCGGTTTTTTCTAAGATTAGTGTGCATGTTATAATCCGCTAAATTAAATAATGATCTACAAGTTTCAGTTATGTTAACTTCTGTAAGTACAATTAAGTCTATTACGCGGTTGCTATGCGTAACTATGTATTCTAAATGTGAGAAATTTAATAACATCGATCTTATGTTTACATGCAGTGTAATCAGATATCGACATCCTGTAGGAATAGCACTTATATAATTGTTCCAACTGCTGAAACTACCTTCGTCGATGTTGAAAGACCTATACATTTAACTTTTTTTTTTTTTTAGGTAGGCACTTAGATGTCTTTATAATGCAAGAGTCAATCCGTTTTGGAAGCCCAATATTCAATATCACTCACCGATCTTATATGATGTGTTTTACCTTGCTCGTCCTTCTTGATAAGTATGCATCCTTTTTTACACCATACAAACTTATACAAACTGGTTTCCTTTAGCTCCGACTTGGCTTTCCAGAGTAGGTAGGCGGTCGTGGGTGTTAAATGCAACTAATTTGTTCGTTAAAGTCTCAGAATACCGCAGATATCCAACGCGATCACAATATGACCAGAGTTGCACAATGAGCAACGGAACACTACATTGATTCGGATTGCGGAAGAACATTTTTGGAATGGCAACCAGAATATATAATAAAATTCCTGATTATTCAAAAACATTACCACTCAATTTAAAAAACATTTTTCAATTCATTGTTATTTTATAATAACATTTTTCAATTAATAGTGCAGTCAGACTATTAATTGAAAAATGTAATTATAAAATAAGTGATTAATGAATGAAAATTAAATGTATAAATGTTATTTCCTAAGTATAAATATATTTTGTGACTATGTTCTAATGATTAATATTTAATTTATAAATTGTAAATTTTGAAATAATGCATGTTTTATGTTTAAATGTGTAGTATTTGTACGCCACTTTTATCAGAGCATGGTGAGACTACGAAATTTATGTAAGATCTTGTACCTACCTATGTTTTCACAAAAAAGAATCTCTCTCTCTCTCTCTCTTAACTTTTACACCCTGACTCATCGCCCCAAAACGAAAAATCGAAAAAAAAAAACATTTAGTATGGAGGACCCCTAAATGTTTTAAAAAATTCTGGAAAAAAATCCACTGGTTTTTTTGTGGTAGATTTTACATTAAGCGACGAAATAAGGACCACCCTACCTCTTACCAATAAAGTACTTCAACACACAAAAAGCATTACAAACAGAACAAATGAGAAAAATTGAAAAAAGTTATAATAACAACCAGAAAAGGAAGGCATGTTGTAATAAATACTATTTCAGAGCTAACCGCCTAAACGGATTTAGGTGCGTTATTAACGTTTACTTAGTTATCGTGTAATGCATGAACGCGCAATGAAAGAATAGACTAAATGAGGATACATATAATATGGGAGAGAGTGTGCAATTTGGTAATAGACTATTTATACAAGCAACGATACAAAGCGCTGATTGCCGAGTAAAGTGCTTTCAAAAATGGTTCTTTCAGGTCCCAAATTCGAAGTGTCCTTCTCATATTATTTAATTAAGTTGTAGCGAGACATGGTTAAATTGAAATATATAATTAGGTAACGAGCACTATAGAATCATTTACTAATTGGTTTCTTTAGTGTTAACAATTGAAGGATAAGAATAAAAAATCGTTTGAAGTTAGGTACGAATACGAACTGCTTTTTCAATTGTTTTAAGTCATTAAAATGTCTACACAATTGTCGCTAATGACACTAATTTTATGAATTTCCAGCTAATGATAGCAATTTGATTTGAATTAAATTACGAGTACCATTAAGTTATTATTTATTTAAAGTAAATGATCGTCTGGGAGCGCCTTTGTTTAATTTTCTTTTGAATAAGTGCACGACGACAACTCAGAAGATGCAGCAATTTTATTATAGGTGTAAAATTATAAGAGAATCGTTTGGATTGTTGATTGAGTAATATTCTGTTAGTATAACACGGTTTAGAACGCCTGAGACACTAGAAATGGAAGTTAAAGGCTTAAGGCACAGAATTACAAGTGGTGTTACGCCCCTATTTCACCACGGTGACAGATGCGATAATTATAAATATAGATAGTTGCTGACGTCACAGGCATCCATGGGCTACGTTTACCGCTTACCATCGGGCGGGCCGTATTTCTGTTTGCCACCATCATTTCATTATTTAAAAAAACTTTATTATATCGGCAAAAACAGTTATTTCTCTTGCAAAGTTTATTATGATGATGATGATGACAAGTGTTACGAGATTTAAAAGAATTTTCAGTAATTCTTACAGGAAATGAGTGTTGTCGTGTTTCTTGTGACAATTGTCATTAGCTTCGCAAAATAAGTACTTATTTTATTTATTGGCGATATAAGTAATGGAATTTTTTTTTATATTAAAATGTTGGTGGCAAACGGTGTGCCGCCCGTCCGATGGTAAGCGGTTACCGTTTCCTATGGAGGCCTGTGACATTAGTAACAGTGATGTCGACAATTGTCGCACCTGTCACCGTGGTGAAATAGGGGCGCCCCGAAAGAATACACCTCATCCGGTCCTCATATTAGATCATTCTACGAATACCTACCGCGCATTTTCGCGTCTTCTTCGTAATCCGTTAACTTATTAAAATCATTCATTGAAAATAAAATTATTTAAATGTAGCAAAGTTTTTATGCGTATTTTATACTATTCTAATAATTTTAAAGATTCTAACAATGCTACACTGTCTAGTTTAGTCTGGGGGTATAAAACTAAGCTATAACGTTTGTTCACTAAAATTAGAAAGAAGAAAGAAAGAAAGAAAATAGGGTTCTGCCCTTAAGGTTCTGCCTATCACAGAAAAAGTTAAAGAAAACCGCCTCCGCTGGTACGGGTATATCCAAAGACGGCCAGAGGACCATATAGTAAAGCTAGCCCTAGATTTGCCAACGACGAAACGGGGACCTGGAAGGCCACCCACCACTTGGCTTACGACGGTCGAGAAAGACCTAAAATAATTAGGATTGGACGCCTGCACAGCTCAAGACCGAGCACAGTGGAAGAGAAAGATAAGGAGGGCCGACCCCAAGTAGATGGGAAAAGGTCGCGACAAAAGAAGAAGAAAGAAAGAAAGAAAATACATTTTATTTAACGCCACAACATAGTACATAAAACAGAAAGGCATGCAGACAAAAAAAAAACATTTGGACGCTAAAAAGGATCTCAGCATAATGCCGCGGCAATCCGTGGCGCTGGTTTTCTGTGGGGGGAATTACTACTTGTTTGTTGTTCTACGTACGAGGTATACACTGTATTATCAATCCAGTTTAATTAATTTATAATCAGCGATCGAGGGTTAGACAAAGGGTATCCAATGTTTTACAAAGCCTATTCTGTAACCCAGTAAACAGAGATAATGAAAATTTCCAAGGCAATTTCAGACACCCTTTGGAGGAGTAACGTTTAAGGCGATGTTTATGCGGTTTTAGAGCGTTTTCCGTTGTAAGATCCGATATCGGATGTAGGATTCTACATTCGCGTAGTCACGCCGCGGAGGCGCGCCCGAGTGCCGTCTTTAGCGGTCACGCGCACTACAATAAGCAGCCTACACATACGCACCCAAACAAATATTATCGGTCCGTCAGCTGACGGGGGGCTCCGACATGGCTGAATTTATCGGAAGCGCCTTTCCGATATCTGATGTCGGAAGGCGCCAATGACAAAAAAAGCTGCAGGAAAGCCGGCCTTTTTGCGTTATTGATCGTTTTTTAGTGATAATGATTTATTCAATGCATAAGAAGTCCGTCAATGTATATTGTTACTTATCAATTAGTTAAATATACAGACTTAAAAACTACATAATTTTACGTTACAATATTGCAATATCCCACAAATCCTTTACGGCTACCATCAGTTTGGCACTGACCATAAAGTAACTGATACTAGAGCGTTACTGTCATAGTAAATTTTGTAACCCCAGTAAATTCACTGCCATCTGTCGACACACTTTAAAACTAAAAATGAAGATTTATAAAAATACGATAGAATTTATTTAAATATAGATAAATGATTTTTTTTATTTGCATTAATTATTTTTATGATTTTGACCCATGTTCTTTCACTGATATGCGTTAAAATTGTTAAATAACAAACGAAACCGTCAACGCCATCTATAAGACTGTAGGCCAAAACTAGTAGCGCCCTCTGAACGAGAATCAAATTTTCTTGATTTTCGAGGCACGTTTTTTCCTTAGACTGTATCCATCTATTACGGAGTTATATCTATCTTTGGCACTGACATATTAATTAAACGCTAGCGTGAACATTACTTACTTTCTATGCATCTCGCTCGTACTGACATATTATATTAGAGTACTACTGTCAGTGACTCATAGTACGGATACTAAATCAGTTAAATTATCTGACACTTTGTACGCTTTCTTAGTGAAATTGGTAGTTATTACAACTTTTTTAAATAAACGGTATGGTAAATCTGTTATGTGACTAGCTATCGAATCGATACAGTCCCTCGAGGAAGGCGTCAAGATTGCTAATTAAATTTATGGCAGCCGTAATGTGATCCAAAAAAGCTCGACGACTTTTAAAAAACTCCGTTTTCTGAGTCTAATAAAAACTTTTCATCTAGCCTGTTAGGAGCAGTCAGCATTTTTAGGGTTCCGTACCAAAAGGGTAAAAACGGGACTGTCCGCTGTCCGTCTGTCTGTCACCAGCCTGTATCTCATGAACCGTGATAGCTAGACAGTTAAAATTTTCACAGATGATGTATTGTTGCCGCTATAACAACAGTTTCTAAACAGAATAAAATAAATATTTAAGTGGGGCTCCCATACAATAAACGTGATTTTTTGCCGTTTTCTGCGTAATGGTACGGAACCCTTCGTGCGCGAGTCCGATTAGCACTTGGCCGGTTTTTTAAAATAGGCAGAAAAGTAAATCATAAGCTTATAACAAGCTTATGATTTACTTAGGCTTAGTTTATAAGTTATTATAGGTTTAACTAACATAGGCTTAAGAGGCCGTAGTCGATTTTGGAGCAAAAATTTAAAATTGATAGATTTAGTCGTTGAAATTGTACACGTTTTGTTACGTAATATCAAAATAACAAGTATTGATTTCTATTAGCACGTCTTCTCATCTTGCCTTTTAATAATGAGGTCACGAGCGTGCGTCACCGGTAATGCATGAAGAGAAGGGGCAGTTTTTAAAAATTCATCAAAAAATCATGGTGGTAAATTATACAAATTGATGTATAAGAATAGTTTCAGCAAATGTTGTAGATTGTTTAAGTATCAAAATTACGTTGAAATTAATTCGATTTTCAGAGAAATTGTCACTTGTTTTGAAGTAATTTCTGGAGAAAATAGATTCTGAGACTCATAACTCATACTAATAAAAATGTAGTTTGATAAACGTCAAGTACAGGATATGTGTAATACAAAATTACCATGTTTAGCCGTCCAAACTTTACGAAATTTACAAATAAGAGCGATAAAATCAGTGCTTTACGCGCGTTTACCTAAACGTCCATCAGAAAAGCAAACATTACTAATTTAGTGAGTATGTTTTCAAAAAACTGATCTGATAAAAGGTAAGATAAGAAGACGTGCTAATAGAAACCAGTACTTGTTATTTCAATTAGGTAACAAAAGGTGTAAAATTTCACGGACTAAATCTATCAATTTTACATTTTTGCGACTAAAATCGACACCGGCCTCTTAAGGGAATGTACACTAACACTATGGACATGGTCTGAAATAAAATATATTGTTTGATTGATTGATAAGGTTTACACGATAACGTAATCTCATGAAATATACATTCACAACTCTCAGTTTTCCCTTTTTAATTCTGAAAACGAGTTCCGCTAATTATACCCGCCGATAAGTCTTAAAGTCAAGTTTCAGCTAATAGAAACCTGACTAGAAATTCGACATTTCTGCAATCATGATAATGTCTCCAAAATTACGAAAACATCGGAACTCGGAAACATGTTGGAGTTGGAACATCCTTTTGTCTTTGTGCAGCGTATTTCAACATTTCAAAGGGAGCGGAGATTGAAAAAGTATTCAATATTGTACTGTTTGTATTTCACGCAAACAATCGAGGTAATTTTGAACGAAATGCCGGAGTTAAACTCGGATTTTTTGCATGGAGTCAAATGTAATGTTACTGTTGATTGCATTCTAATTCTTATGCACATGCAAATTGTGTAAAAAAATATCTTTTCACCTCATCGCTCGGAAAATCTTAGTTTATAGCGCGAAATCTGCGTGCAAGTCTTTTTTATCCGCTAGCGTGCAAAAGTCATTTGAATTTCGAACACGATGAATATGTGTGTTTTTCTCTTGTTTATTTACAGGTGTAGGATTCGGCAGTTTCTCATCCGCCGAAATACCACACTCTTCCAGAAAGTACAGTACAATAACATTAATTTTGTTTGCCCGTAGGTCTCCCCAACGACCTACTGGTGTGCTGGCACCAGTACCCCTACTTCCTGGGCATCGTGTTCTGCAAGCTGCGGGCCCTCATCTCAGAAGCGTAAGTCCTCCATCTTTCCACATTCACGAAAAATTTTATTAAAGAGAAAAAAAAATACTCTTTTTTTAAAGCTTCATATCTCAAGAACTATTTGACATACGGCGCTGTAAATGGGCTTCAATTTTTCCAAATTTAATATACTTTGAACATTACAAGCAAGTTTTGACCATAAACCAACGGTTTTATAATAAAACCACAAAAACTGAAAAAAGTCCAAAATTTTTGCAGTATTTTGCAAATTAACTCAGGGAGCATAACTTTTTTTTGCTTGCAAAACATAGTTTCACATTCCTCCAAGGACTCCAAACAACATACAAAAAATACAGAACTACATCACGTACTGTTTTTTTATTGTAAGATTTGACCGATGTAACTAGCGAAACACTAGGCGGGTTCTCTGGGGGCCTAGCCAGGTTGACAATCGTACATCGACAAAACGCCAAACGAAAAGAAAGAATGTTGGGATGACGGATGCTATTACAAAAAGTAACGTGACTATTTCCATACATTATTTAAGTTTTTCATCAACGATTGTCACCTTGGGTAGGCGCCTGTTCGTAGGCGCTTTTCGATACAAATCGGATAAACCACGTAATCGGCTACTAGCGTAGCGCGTAGCTGGCGCTGGCAGTGAACGCGTTAATCATATTATAATAGAATACTAAAATTAACAGTTACAGAAAAAAAAGAGATAGATAATAGGAGCTAACTGCTAAATGCGATCCCTTCCAGACAACCTTTGGAAAATGGAATAAGGGAATGTTAATCAAAAAGAGTAGGCGTTGTAAAAAATATATAAAGTAAAATATATATAGTATATGTATAAAGAAAAAAATTAATAGACACAATTACAGTAAATAAATAAACCTAGGTACCTATTACCTACCATTTATAAAAAATACAAATATACATGTGTCGTGGCCATATCTTAGAATGTATCATTTCATGATGTGGCAATCATTTCATCAAATGATCGGTTGGCCACATCATGAAAAAGGTCAATCCTGACCTAACCATAATTATCATGAAATGATCTAATTCCATGATCTGGCCACGACACATACATATTATATTTCCTGGTTGTTTCCGAAAAGAAAATGTCCGCTTGGTGACCTAGTTCCAGCCGCTTTATGACAACCTTAATCCCAAGAATTGGCGTAAGCGCTTGTTTTTACGGAAGCGTCTGCTATCTCAGCTTTTAACACGGTAGCAAAACTGAGCCCTATTGGGATTAGTCCTTACGATGTTTCTTTTATAGGTACACTAGGCGCTCTGGCGCACTAAAGTTAGACCAAGCTAAGTTGGCAGCGATTTTGATAACCCAAACTGTGCAAGTGTTAATTTAGATGTCAAACTTCTATGAAATTATAACATTTGAACAAGGCTCGGAAACCGGTTTAATTTCCGTTATCATGTACCTACATACTTAACGCAAAACCTTTTAATTTTGGTCTCGTTCGTAAAATCGTTATTTTTAAACCGGTTTTAGGAGAATATTTCCATAAAGTTCTTGTCATATTGACCGGTTTAGAACATCGGTTTCGTCCTATGTCGGTGTCTTTGTTTACATGGCACACCACCCGCGGCCGGCCGGCCGTCTCGTCGCTTGTCGAATAAACCGGCTTATGTAGGTTACAATAAAGTTCTTAAAACGTTCGTGTTTTTATGAAAGTTCGGAGTAAAACCGAAATAAACCGGTATTCATCGCTATTTTTAAAACCGGTTCCAAGCCTTGCGTTTAAATAACATTGCACAGTCTAGGCTATCAAAATCGCTGCTAACTTAGCTTGGGCTCTAATATTAAACTTAATTCTAAGGTACCTGCACCAAAAAAGGCCCACCGTTATTTTTATTATTTATTTTTCTTATGTTTGTTATGAACTTGCAGTTTTGCCTATGTTACTAGCGAAGATGGACGCAAAATTTGAACCCATACTTATAAAAGTATGAAATTTTGAAAGTAGGCAAACTCAAGAACCGGGACTTCTTTTAGCGAAGGTCGCAGGTACATTATTTTGACAATTTTTTTCATTGAGTCCCTTGATAATTACCCTTAGAAGTATTTTTTTAAATACACTTGCTCGTAACGTCGAACTTATTGAACCGCTTTTTTCTTAAAGTTTCTAATTTACTAGATTGTTAAGAGGAATGGGGACGGACGCTTCTATATACAACAATTTGTGTCAAAATATTTTCAATAATATCCAGAGAGGAAAATGAGGACTACGTGTGTATGAAAAGGCGATTTCGCGCACCTCCACGTTTGTCTTAAGCTCCAAAAAGACTCCAGAACAAATCAAGCGCGAACCGCATATGAGCCGTAACCCTCGATTCTTTTGGCCCAATGAACTGTAATAACATCGAACCTTCAAAGGATTTTAAACCTTCCGCAGTCGGACGAGGACCTATTTCGGAGTGGTCGATTTAACGTTATATTAAATGGTGCCATTATTTTTCTAGCGTACCTGCGTTTACGCGATTTTGTTAAGTATTTTTAAGAGATTTCTTATGGTTGAACGGGTAACTACTTAGTGGTGCGTTATTTATGTTTTTCTTTTTATCTGTTATACAATCAGCAGTGAGTAACACGAAAGTATGTGTTCGGGATTCTTCGGAAGTCCTCCCCGAGAGTGTCTGAGAGGACAACGGCCAACGCTGCAAGACTACATAGCATACGACACTGGCGCGCTCGCACGCACTTGCGTCCTTCTTAATTTTGATTAAAACTAAAGCCAAATTATGTAATTAATTAACTACCACGATTAAACGAATAACCAAGAAAGCCTTTTTTAATCGAAAAAAGCATCAACCAGTAGGTATACTTATATTGGCAATACGGATTGGTCCCTTAATAATCCCTTATGGTAACGGAATCAAATCATATAATTTTTTGTGTAAGAATTTCCTATAATATTTGTTTATTTATTTTTATTCAGCAAATAGGCCAAAAGGCCGCTTTATTACGTCAATTACCTACAATCAAAATAAATATTAAATAATTCATAGTTACTCAGAAATGTGTACAGTCTAAGTCATTCAGTGAGGTGTAAAAATATCTCAGTCGGGTCATCCGTAACACTACCTAGTTTCTTAAATATCCTGAGATAAGCCGGTCTTTTGCCGGTGATGAATGTGGAGGGAGGTACGAGGAGAGGAAAACCGAGGAAAAGGTGGATGGACTGTGTGAAAGATGATATGAAACTAACGCAAGTGAATGATGAGATGACGGGTGACAGAGAGGTATGGAAGAAAAAGACATGCTGCGCCGACCCCAAGTGAAAGGGACAAGGGCAAGCGAATGATGAATGAAGCCGGTCTTTTGAGTCTAAAGTTGAAGAACTTGGCTTAGCTCGTTTTTAAGAGACCCAGCGCTTATAAAAAAACTAAATAGTAATTAAGTCCCGAATCGAGTCTTTGTTGAGTCTCTTTTAAGCGCAACTCAAAAGGACTGCAGCCTTCGAATAACTCCGTCAAGCATTTCGTAGGCTTAATTTAACTTGTCTACATTTAATTTTTTTTATTTAAGAAATATTTCTCGGAGAAGAACTCAAGTCTATAAAATACTCGTGTGTTGAAGTTGAGAAAACTTTTTCAAGTTGAGTTTCAACTTAATAGAGTCTGAAAAACTGAGTCGTGATCTGGAGGCGCGTATGGTTATCGACGTAATCGTCCTATAGAAAATTTGAATTTCGCGCCTTTTTCTACTGACAAAGTTGTGTTTGTGACCGGCTATATGAACCCGACCAAATTATGTAGGTTATTTTTGATATGTTGTCAGGACGTTTAAAATGTGGTTTTAATTTCGTCGCATTGCTTATGTTCTGTCCCTCACGGGCGCACGCGTATAGCCCATCTATAGAAAGTACAAAGTCTATGACTACCACTTACAAATTTCTACCACTTGAAGCAAGTTCGGTAACTGTTGAATCACGGTTTGAAGAAATTTAAACAGGTGACTGTTTGGAATATCTGGTATATGGTGACTGAGTTTCTTTGATTACAAAAACTTGACTGAGGAGTTTTGAACGTACAATGCACCAAGCAACGGACGCCATGCAAGTGTCACTTAAAGTAAGTCACTTTTCCATAATTACTCATAAATCTCATCAGATTCAAATTAGGTTTTAAAAACTTCGGCTCTTGCCGAACAGTAAAGTAAAGCGCTTAATAATTACATCTAAATGGTTGCCGGAGCCCTTACTGTGGGAAGGCCGGTTCGCTTTTCTACAAATACTGCCCGGCCACTATGTAAATGTAATGACCGCTATAGTGTTTTGATACAAGAGTACACCCCAGGCCAAAAGTATGGAAACAACGTTGTTTTCTTTAATATCTCATGTTTCTATCTTTGTTGTATATATTTGTAAACTAAGACTTACATTAGGCAAACCCAAAAGATTAAAAATACACGCTTAATATCAAAACATCCTAAAATATTGTCAAAAAGCTAAAAAATAAATATGAGTTCTCTGAGAAAACTTTTTAAATTGAGTTTCAACTTAATAGTCTGAAAAACTGAGTCGAATCTTAAAGTAGATGTCTCAAAGGACTCGAGTCTGAAAAAATACTACTGAGGATTTATAGCTTCTCCGTGGCTTCTCCAAACGCCAAAACTTTCAACAAACAATTAAATGCAGTGTGTGACGTCATTTCCGCACTCAATGTTAAACAGACCGGTTAACTGTACCCATAAACTCCATAAACTGTACCCAATCACTCGAGTGTAAGTTACATAAGGAATTCGACTGCAGCGGCATTACTGTTGCAGTACTTAATCCAGCGAAGCGGAGAAGAAATGCGGATTACAACCAATGCGATTGGTTGATTCCCGCAAATCCCCTCTCATCTCCGCCTCAGTGGAAAGCCAACCTTACTGGTGAAGTGTTGCAGCAACCGGAAATTAACGATGTCACTCTCAATTCGGCAAGCAACGCAATTTATCAAGGAAATTGATCGTGACATATCCCATTTCCCACTACCGCAACGCAGTCGCCACCTGTCACTTTATCTATTGGTACGTGTCTCAGGGCGTCCCAGCCAGCCATTGAGCACAAGTAAAAAAAAATTAACCCTTTGAACGCCAATAACTGCTAAAGTGGTCGTTACTAGTCGTACCCACAGCGCCAAGGACCACTATAGCGGTTATGGCGGCCGCTGTCAAAGTAACTTAACACTTTCAAGTTAAGTTTACATTCGCTCGATTGCGCCCGTTATCTTGGCGTGACGTGGGTTTAGTGGGTAGGGCCAATTCTCCCCCCCTCTCGCCAAGAGAGGGAAAAGGAGCGGCGAGTCCCACACACCGTGCGTAAGTGCATTCCCACTCCGACAAAAAAAAAGTGTTGAAAAAAAATGTTAGCTCAGGTAAAGTTTATTGCAGTCAAGTCTTTGTGACGGCCGACATTTGCAAACTAAGATAAGGAATCCAAAATGCATCCTAATTGGTTATCTTTTTGGGGAAGCGAAGCTTAGCCTAAACAACAACTAATAAACTGTCCTTACTAGGTACCTACTGTTTGTCTCATTACCTTTTTTTACCCTTTTTCATTATTACCATAAAGAATCCTAAATGCATCGTAATTGGTAAACTCTAAGGGAGGCGACCAGATGGAAGACCAGAGTAGTCGATGCTCTCACACAAGCTTTATCCCTAAAATGGCGCTGGGCTGGCCACATATCACACTATACTGACAAGAGGTGGACCATAGAAACAACAAAATGGAGAGGACCACCAGGAGGGCGGCGCGCTGGCCGGCCGCAGCAGCGTTGGGCTGATGACCTATCCCAGGCTGTGGGCAAGCAATGGATGGCAATAGCTTCAAACAGAAGCAAATGGATTGAGTTGGAGGAGGCCTTCACCCAAAGAGGGGTTCACCACTAAGCAAATTAAGATAGATTCAACCTACAAATGTAACCTAAACTTAGTGTGAATAAACGGCTTTTTATTTATGAAATAAAACTATGAAAACGGATTATATCGCGTATATTGAATTTATAATACATCCCGACGTTTCGAACTCTTTACAGCGTTCGTGGAGTTCGAAACGTCGGGATGTATTATAAATTCAATATACGCGATATAATCCGTTTTCATAGTTTTATTTCATGAGTAACTATCGCGGTAACCGAAGGCTTTTTATTTATTTATTTTATTTTATGGGAGGCGAAGTTTAGCTCGCTCGTAAGGATCGAGGTAAAAAAAAATCTGAAGTGGCCTAGAGGCCTGTGCCCAGCAGTAGGACGTATATAGGCTGAAATATTATATTATTATCTATTATATACCCCGTCGTCTTTTATACCCACAACACAAGGCTTGATTGAGCGGCAAGGTTGGATTGAGCTTACTGTGGCACGAGATCGATTTGTATAAGATTGTCTCATAATATTTATATTTATTTATTTATAAATAAGCAATATAATAACGCATTTAACGTACCATCGCCCACACTGTTACCTGTAGGTAGGACTGTTAACTGTTAACAGCTAGGAGTATTGCTGTTTGTACTCGGACTTAGAATTCGAAGCAGCGAATAAAAGCAATTCCCGGAAACCAAATGTAATTGGGAACTTAAGTTTGCATAAGTACTTAATAGAATAATAAATTTCCATTTACTGAAATTCCTGGTATAGGAATGAAATAAAAAGGTTAAATAAAAGTAAGGATTTTTTAAATCAGATTTCAGCGAAGCATTTAAAATGAAGAACGTGTTACGGGCATACTAGAAGCAAAGATAGATATAACTCCGTAATAGATGGATACAGTCTAAGGAAAAAACGTGCCTCGAAAATCAAGATAATTTGATTCTCGATCAGAGGGCGCTACTAGTTTTGGCCTACAGTCTTATAGATGGCGTTGACGGTTTCGTTTGTTATTTACAGTCCCGTTTTTACCCTTTTGGTACGGAACCCTAAAAATGCTGACTGCTCCTAACAGGCTAGATGAAAAGTTTTTATTAGACTCAGAAAACGGAGTTTTTTTAAAGTCGTCGAGCTTTTTTGGATCACATTACGGCTGCCATAAATTTAATTAGCAATCTTGACGCCTTCCTCGAGGGACTGTATCGATTCGATAGCTAGTCACATAACAGATTTACCATACCGTTTATTTAAAAAAGTTGTAATAACTACCAATTTCACTAAGAAAGCGTACAAAGTGTCAGATAATTTAACTGATTTAGTATCCGTACTATGAGTCACTGACAGTAGTACTCTAATATAATATGTCAGTACGAGCGAGATGCATAGAAAGTAAGTAATGTTCACGCTAGCGTTTAATTAATATGTCAGTGCCAAAGATAGATATAACTCCGTAATAGATGGATACAGTCTAAGGAAAAAACGTGCCTCGAAAATCAAGAAAATTTGATTCTCGTTCAGAGGGCGCTACTAGTTTTGGCCTACAGTCTTATAGATGGCGTTGACGGTTTCGTTTGTTATTTAACAATTTTAACGCATATCAGTGAAAGAACATGGGTCAAAATCATAAAAATAACTAATGCAATTTAAAAAAATCATTTATCCATATTTAAATACATTTTGTCGTATTTTTATAAATCTTCATTTTTAGTTTTAAAGTGTGTCGACAGATGGCAGTGAATTTACTGTGGTCACAAAATTTACTATGACAGTACCGCTCTAGTATAAGTTACTCTATGGTAGAAGGTTAAGTAAACTTAAGTATACATGGGTATATCTATAGTATTACCCAAGCTTTTGGGTAAAGCCCGAAAATTAAGTAAACTTGCATTCGGCGTTTACCCGTAGAAGTGATGATGCAACACCTAACATTGCCCAGCCCATTATCCTATGTCCTTCTCAGGGACTCAACCTATCTCTATGCCAAATTTCATCTAAATCGGTTCAGCGGTTTAAGCGTGAAGAGGGAACACACAGACAGAAAGGCAGACAGACAGACAGACAAACTTTGGCATTTATAATATTACTAGCTTTTGCCCGCGACTTCGTCTGCGTGGACTTAGTAACAGCAGCTAAAGTAAGTATAGCGCCTGGAAAAATTCTCATAGCAATTATTAAATTTGAGCATATTATGCACACAAATTAGCAGGCATTCATTAATTATCTCAAACCCACCCCGCTTTTTACTTTCTTAACGGATGATTTTCGGGATAAAAACTATCCTATGTCCTTCTCAGTGACTCAACCTATCTCTATGCCAAATTTCATCTACTTAAATCGATTCGGCGGTTTAAGCGTGAAGAGGGAACACACAGACAGAAAGACAGACAGACAGAAAGACAGACTTTCGCATTTATAATATTAGTATAATATTTATGTCCCACGCCCATGCCACATGGAGGGAAAGTACCTTAAATATTGTAGATAGAACATTTTACTGAAAGAAGACATTATTTTAATTTTAAAAACAATTTTAACTGCGTTCATAGATTTTTGAATAATTATACGTTTGAACCGGGAATCGAACCCGCTACACGAGAAAAAATCATCCTGTAGCTTTATCATACCGATCGAAAGGGTTCATCAGAAGGATTATTTTTTGCTAAATAACATAGTGTCAGAAATAAAAGGAAGACCATGAATTTTAACATTTGATGAGGAATTTCGTTCAGATTGCGTGGGACGCCCTGTATAGTATAGATTAGCAGGAGGAATTTTTACATTTATTATAGTGTTATTTTAGATTTATTTTATTACATTTTAGTTTTAGTTTAATTTTTATTATTCGTTTTAATCATAATATTATGTAATGATTTGTAGAACCTCAATTAGTATCCACTGATGTAGGTAATAATATATATGAAAAACATGCTTTTGATCTTATTTATATTTTCATATTTGTTATGATCGCTTATTTCAATATTGATCTAATTTCGAGTTATTAAGACACGAGTTATATTAAGGTAAGAAAATACAGGGGTATTTAGATAGAGTAGGTATAACAGAGCTTAATATACGTAATATACCTATATATTTATCAAAGAGCGCCTTACAACAAAATAGGATTATTTTGTCCAATACAAACAAGTCTGGTAAACACGAAAGGAATCCCTCACACTCGGTTGGGCACAACCTTTTTATCGAGTTTGCTGTTTCGGGGGTTGTTTTTATTGACCTAATGCTTATTGTTATTTCCTTTAACTACACTCAAGGACAAATTTAGAGAACACACAAAAAAGTTTAATTACTAATTTTGAAATTACTTTAGTGCTGTAATCTGCGTTCCTCTAAATTTAAGAGTAAACTGACAGAGAAAATATTATCATCATCATCATATTAGTATCGTGTCAATTTGTCAGAGTTAGGCTGAGTTACATCCAAAGATGTGCGAACATGCGTTGCGAGGGATGTGTTTACCATTACAATCACTTCATTTGTTTTCCTTGCTCAGCGTGCAGTGATTCTATTGGTTCTTAAAAACACATCCCTCGCAACGCATCCTAACATTGGTCAGCATTTCAATTTTGCCTAGGAATTGAAATTAAAATAGCTGTGCACTGATAGTTGTCACTAGCATTACGCCAATGCGCAAACTTGCCATGCCATCTAAACTGCCGGTGACGAGGCATGCGGCGTTGTATGCAGATTAAAAGTATTTTTTTGTACAATCAGCATCAAAAGTATCAGACTTAGCGTCAAAAGTATCTATTTCTCATAGCTTTCTCTGATAGATTAACAGAGAGAAATGTCTCTATATTCAGAACAATTAAACTGTTGCAGATATCTACTTTTGAACGCGAACTGTCGAGATATATCTCTGTTTGGAAAATTATTAGATGGTGGCAGATACTTTTCGCGCAACTGATTGTACCACGCAGTTAACACAAAAGTCGTGATGAACACACAAATAAATGCCCTCACCGGGATTCGAACCTGGGACCTCCTGCTTCGCAGGCAGGGTCACTACTGACTGGGCTAGGGAGGCCGTTGCAAATCTTTATCCCTGCGGTCGATCAGAGCCCTCTCAACGCATTCTCATTACTTTCTAGAGCACTACATATAGCCTTCGGGTCCTACTTGAACTTGTTTAATATCTCTCAAAAGGGCACATGAGACCTCTAACTACACAATTGGGCCAATTTACTGAGACGTGAGTGATAGGCGTCTGTTTAAATAGGTTTACCCACGTTTGACCTCAAACAGCTTAAACTTGACAGGACAGGGGGCTAATGTAATGTGACTAGTTTCGATAAAGCCGATTAAATAATTTGTTAAATTATTACGTCACATGTCCAAGGAGTGTACAGGTTTTTAAAGGGTCGGCAACGCGCATGTAATATCTCTGGTGTTGCAGGCGTCCATAGGCTACGGTGACTGCTTACCACCAGGCGGGCCGTATGCTTGTTTGCCACCGTCGTGGTATAAAAAAAAAGTTAACAAAAATATTATCATCTACATATTTTTTTAATGACAAAATTTGCACCTAACGAAAAAATACAAATTATAAAAAAACCTGCACATAAAAAAATGGTAAACTACAATAAAAAAATATAAACGAATTCTCCCCATCTTAGCGTTTTTTCGGTTACATCTTTAATGAGCTCAGAGTCTGCTTTGGTAACTCATTTATTAATAATATTATTACATATTACATGTCAAATTTTTAATTACATGACAGATTATATTATTTTTACAGTTTTGGGTAGTGTAGGAACAAAAATGTCTATTAATTTTACAATTGTGATTTTTATAATATTACCTAATTAGTTTTGTTACATTAAATTACCAACTCCAAGACCTCCAAGAATTGAGGTTTTATGAAAGCATATGCCATCATTGCCATCTGACCAAAGTTAGCTAAATCTAACTTACCCACATAGAGGGGTTCTTGCATAATAACGAAAGAAAAAAAGCTAAAATAAGTTATTTACCTAGTTTTAAAATAATATTTTTAAATAAATAATATTTTTTGATTCAGTGAAATGTAAAAAAAACTAAGATTAACATCCATATATAAGTAAATACCTAGATATTAAATTGTAAGTACATACTTGCATCACTAAGACTAATCTGTGAAAATAGATGCAAAAAATAAAAGGCTTTTTAATTTTTATTTTTATTTATGCCATCTGACCGGACCTTCCAAAAAGTCTTAGTGGAATTATAAATTTATAATATTTCCTACACAAGTTCCGAGAAAGTAATTAATCTAGTCATAAGCTGAGCCCTGAGCGGACATCCTGCATCCGTGCGTAGCCGCCGGGACCGCGGATATCATTGTTATTGAATTGTTAGTTTTGACCGAGCGTTAGCGAAGGTCTCCGTTTCAGCTTGGGCAAAAATGCTTTCGTAGGCCCGGATGTTCTCCATAAGTCGCAATTCTCAACCGATTCTCGTGAACTTTTTTGTCGATACAGTTTTTATATTATTTTTTTTCAAAATGGCGGAGCCATACATTTTTCAGTTTTAAATTTTTCTCGCGAGGTCTACAGCTCACAGAGCCACTAATCGATGAGTTCGATCAAAAATAAAATTACGCATTTTTAGAAGCAATGTTCATGTTAATGGCATTTGTGCAATAATAGTTAAAATAGAGGTGATGAATAATGTAGATATTAAAATAATATATGGAAATAATACAAAATTTCAGGACTAGAAAGTTTCAAAATTTAAGTTAATTTTTAACTTCCAAAAAGGAAAAAAGTAAGGGTTCCTTACAATAAGGGTAATTCAATTCCTTACATTTTATCCAAAAAAATATTTAACCGACAAAAACGCAATTTTCATGTTTTGTCCATACATTCAAGATAGGCTCTCAGTGAACTTTACGTCACGTTCACTTATCGTTTTTTTAGGAGCGTTTCGCGAGTGAAGTACGACTGTCGGACTTTGACTATCATTTCTGACTTTTGTATTGCTTTAATGCAATGGGGTCCCATATAGACATTTGACCTTAAAAATAAACCTGATCGATTGATACCATTAATGAAAATTTGTCATTTTTAATGGTGCGTTTTTATACCTGTGTTCGTGATTTTATTCTATCGAGCGTAAGTTAATCAAGTTTTGAATCGATCAAGTTTCTAAAAACCCTCAAAATTGCTGTTCATGTATGGTCATTTTATTAAACACTAAGTATAAAAAAATCAAAATTGCAAACTAAATTAAAAACTAAAATTAAAAACTAAACTTAAAAATAAACTATAAATAAAAAATTTGCCCCAAATCAGTACCGTCTATTGGCAGCGTGCCCAGAAGGCTGGCAGCATTGCCACGTTGTATGGCAATGCTGATCCGCTGTGCTAGATATGAACCAGCCCTCTGGTCACGCGTCAACTCTACTAACCTGCGGCTACATTCCTTAAAAACTCTATGGGCACTTTCCCCCCAAGGCCCCATAGTTCCAACCCCAAACGGCTCAGATATGCAACCACTATTTATGGTTGCATACTTGCGCCGCTTGAGGAGCTCGGCCGAATTGGCAGCCGAACCAGCCTTCACTGCGGTGCCATGGAGATGGGATAGCGCTAAGGTATCGGCACAGGTTGCGTCCCAAACCAACGGCCGTCCCATCTTCCATGGCACGAGGGTCATGCCGTCGGGCCTTTTACCGTCATCGCGGGCGAGGCCGGTCGCTTCCAAAACCGCCGGTGCTCCCGCACTGGCTAAGGCCCGATGGATGATATCATTAAGGCCAGCATGGCGGGGGGCACGCCCAGCACTTCTGCCGCAGGATAGTCCATGGTGGCCCAACCGGTCGACTGGGTCACTACAGCGACAACGATGTGGGGCAACACAGTTCACTCCCAGGCGGAGAGCGACGGAAAGGCGGAAGGTAAAGTTGTCTAAAAGTGTTCCAGTTGATACGGAAGGCAGAGCTTGGAGCTTGCTGTTCATATTTTTTGCCTTTTTTTTTGGCAACCGTATTATGATCTAAAAAAGCGCTACGGTACAAAATCTTTGCCAGCTGAACCCACTGCACCTTAACGACAATAGGGATTTTCCCTGTATTTAAAATAATTAATTTCACATCATGCATGAAATAAAGCACCAGATGATTATTAGAAAAACATAGATAGCAGTTAGTTTTTTACACAATTTCTAAAAAAATCAAATCGATTTATTAAAATTTCTAATTTCTAATAAATCGGACAGAAAAAAAATAGGTTGTCAAAGGACTTTCTCATTTCGAACATCGACAGAGAGAATCATACTATCTTTGTTAACACTAGTACTAGCACCCAAGAGAAAAGGATGAGTATAGTTTTTCTTGTTCTTATTTAATGACAATTTGGTTTGACCAACTATAGATGAGTTGACCATGACGTCACTATAGGTATAGCAGTTTTCATATAAATTCCATATTGGCAAATCGTTTTGACAGTTGTAAAAAAGAAACTGATTTAACTAGTGGAAAAGTAACCTATTGCTATTGTCATGTACACGCCACTCGCTGTCAGTTTTCATTCAGATATTTTCGTGTACACGTGCAAATTTTCTTTTGCAATGTCGCCGTTTTGTCCGCGATGACCTTGTCGAATAAGTAAGCCTGACACTGAAAGCTGACAGTGACAGGCAACCGGAGTAGCGCGAGCTGGTAAATCGGTGGAATCTCAAAGAAAGTATACAGTAGTACTACCTATAGAGTTGCAACATTCGTGCGCTTTTGAGGGACAAAACGTGTAGAGGACTTTTCATACATCTTTATCTTTCTTTCTTTTTTTTTTCCGCCAATCCGGATAAAATGCGTCCAAGTCGTCCCGCCATCTGCTTTTCGGCCTACCTTCATTATTCATCTTCTCGGTTTTATAAGCATGGCATTTAAGATCCACCTCAACGTCAACATACTTTTTTACTTAAAATAAGAATTTGATGGCCTGCAATACGTGTATTTAGAGCCAAGGTAAAAAGATGTGTATTCGGACTTATTCGACACGGTAGGTATAAAAGTTAATTAGAATTGGACCAAGTTAAAATATACTAATATATATTTACTTACCTAAGAAGTCTGATTAAAACGTCCACTTTATTGTGGTATTTTCTATAAAAAGGGACCTTATTGTCGATGGCGCTTACGCCATTATAAACGATGCACCGATATAAATACAATGCCCGCGCGACGTTTTCATAGAAAATGCCTCATTTTTATTTGTCATGAGGATTATTAACCCTTATCAAGGAAAAGGCTAAATCGCCACCAAATGCGTCACTTCAAACATGTATAAGTAGGTAAACCCAGATGGGATTTAAGCAGCTTAAGCATGGGACAACGTGGTGATTTTTCCATACAAACGTTCTCGATTTTCCTCTCTGGATTCTGACCCTAGATGAATATTTTTTATATGAGTTCAATATTACCAGTGTCTGTGTCTGTACGTTTTGCTTTTATTGATATTCTTGTTTTTAAGATTTTTAAGAACTAGGTTACTTCAAACAGCGCTAAAAACGGCCGGCTAAATAAATGCGCCGTAAACAGACGCCTAGCATACAAACTCGGGAACAATAAACGCAAAAATCAAAAAAAATCGTTACGATTGGTTAAGTTTTGGAGGACGATAATGTCGAGAACGAAACGTCAATTTCTGAGATTTTTACGCAGGATATTTTGTCTAAGCTGCAGTTGTCCTAATCGCACTAATTTTAGGATCCACCCCGTCAGCGCGGTATATCCTCTTAATGTCGAGTAATCCCTACTATAATAGTATAAATACGATAGTAGGTAACCGGGATTCCACGCAGATGAAATCGCGAGCAGAAGGGTATTATACAGATCAATGCGACCAAATTCATCCGCGGCAAATTCCGTACCCAAGCGTATATTCTTCAACTGTGGGCTATTGAAACTGTCGGCTATTGAAACTATGCCTTTCCCTGCTGGAACTTGAAACTAATCTGCTGCTACTGAACTGCTTTATTTATGAAGTAACAATGGTAGGGGAGAGTGGGATAATCACGGACATTGGTTAATTTCGGACAGACTAGAGTACCTAACGTCACCCCTCCGCGCCCCGCTAATCGACTGATTCGGTTGTGTCAGTCATTTCTACTTTTTAGGGTTCCGTACCCGAAGGGTAAAAACGGAACCCTATTACTAAGACTCCGCTGTCCGTCTGTCCGTCACGAGGCTGTATCTCATGAACCGTGATAATTAGACAATTGAAATTTTGTGTATTTCTGTTTATGTATTTCTGTTGCCGCTATAACAACAAATACTAAAAAGTACGGAACCCTTGGTGCGCGAGTCCGACTCGCACTTGGTCGGTTTTTAAAGATTTTGTTGATATTTTGCTACTTATTAAGTCACATTTACAATCGGCTCTATCGCGAATTTATTTTGTTACCTTTATTTACCGACGTTTCGATTCGACACAGGTTTTACTGGTCGTGGTCGCGGCTAACTGACGTCCCAGCAAAATGTCAAAACAGAGATTTGTGTGACTACCCCACGAAAAACCCGATTACCCGATCCCCGATTAACCCACCCCGATTTTACCCGATTGTAAATGTGTTTTAATATGTAACATTAAATCATTTTACGGTTTAGACTCACTTGTTTTAGTCACTCGCGCGACATGTTTCGGAGAGCCTAGGTCTCCTTTCTCAAGCACTAATAGTGCGAGCAGCGTTCACGACGACCGTGTATTGCGTACTGATAATAATATAATAGTTAATATTTTAATATGTGTTCAAAACGCGAAAGTTTTAAATGTTATTTTGTAACTTAAAGAACAATAATATATTTTTTATTAGTTTATAACATATATAACGAAAATACCGTATTCTAGAGACCTCGACTGGGGGACGGAAAACCACGAGCCAGATGAAGGGGCGTCGTAAACTAGGGCTGGGGCCCTTGGGCACTCAAGAATTTTGGGCCCATTTGGAAAGTAAAGAAAGCGAATTAAACTAACACTCGACCCGACCAGACTCGGTTGCTCACTGTTACTGTCTCCTTCGGGGCCCCCTGGGTGTCAGGAGTAAAAGATTATAGTAAATCAAATATTCACAAACACATATTCCGAGGGACCCCTAACAAAGTTTCTTAAAAAGATCATCGATCATTGTAATATATAATAATAGGTTGAAGCAGACAATGTCAATAGTGTATTTGACTGTATTTATCATAAATTATTTTACACCATGCATGAAATAAAGCTGATAATTATTGGAAAAACATAGATAGCAGTTATTTTTAAACACAACTTCTATTTAATAAATCGGATAGAAATATAAATAAAAACCGGTCAAGTGCGGGTTCGTTTAACTCGCGCACCGAGGGTTCCGTACAAACTTTCAATTTTCTCATGTAAATAGAATCACAAAAGACTTGACCAGAAGTATACTAAGCGTAATTTTGTACAGCGCCATCTATCGGCAAATGGCTAACTAATTTGCGCGACCTGTATGTATGGTGGTTTTTCAAGGATACTTAATTCTTCATCATGTGAACCGATTTCAACAATTTTTGTTTTATTTGAAAGAAGGTATTTTTAGTGTAATCTCGTAGACATTTCAAGAATAACAAACACTCGCAAATATAAATTAAATTAGAAAATGTTTTTTGATAATTAAAAAAAAGTTTTTTAAGATAGAGGTGTGATTATATTTTTCCTGTAATATTTATGATAATGTTATTATTATGTAAAAATCTCAAAAAATTTCGTTGGTAAACTTCAGAGATAAGGGGTGGGGGGGGGGGAATGGTATTTTTTTCACATTTTCCTTCATAAGTAAATATTTTTTCACTATGAAAAACAAATAAAAAATTGTTTGTAATGTTCAATTCGACCTCTTTCAAATGATACCCCACTCGACTTAGTAACTAGACTTTGACTGTTTGCCCCCTCTTTATATAATTTTACATAATTAATAAAAATAAAATAAAAAAATTACACTTCCAATGTGTTAAGGTTAGCGCTGTTCATACCTGTTCCAAATTTCAAATCGATAGCTTCAGTAGTTCTCGAGATATTTAGCAATGTGACAGACAGACGGACAGAGTCGCACCATAAGGGTTCCTTTTGTACCTTGTTGCTACGGAACCCTAAAAGTAGGTGAGTGACGTCATTATGTAAGGTTTATATAAATCCCATATAAGCAAATCGTTTCGACAGTTCTAAAAAAGAAACTGATTTGACTAGTAGGAGAATACCCTATTAAATGTTAGCAATCTGCAGCGCACGGGCTCCCAGAGGTAATCTATATTCCACTGTCTTATGGTGTCACAGAGCACTGAAAACAGATAGAGTTAGACCAAGAAAAGTCTGCAGCGATTTTGATGGCACACGCGGTACAAGTGTTATTTTAAACGTCAAACTTCTATGAAATTATGACGTATAAAATAACACTTGCACTGCGTGTGTTATCAAAGTCGTTGCTGACTTGTCTTGGTCTGACTCTATTAGATTGATTTCTAGACGTTTCTGCTTGATTAAAATTAGTTTAAGTAGTTCGGGTTAGCACAAGCTATGTAATTTAAGCTTATTGTACCTGTGGTTGTAATTGTAATTGTTACTTGTAGTTAAATTAACTTCCTTTTTCGAACTGTCAAAACAATTAACGCCTATGAAGTTGATATTGCGTTTTCTTTATAGTTTATTAAATAGTACCTACTACCGGTTTATTAAATAGAAATTGTGTCAAAAGTACATAGAGAGCTAAGTTTTCTTTTATTGCTATTAATGCGTAATGTAAAATATTGTTTGATTAATTATTTAAATAGGTACAGTCAACAACCCTTTTGTACGTATTGTGCGTTATTTCTTCTATGTCCATTGCTGTTTTGTTTTTGCGACAATAAATGTGTTCTTTTTAGAGTTCCGTACCCAAAGGGTAAAAACGGGACCCTATTACTAAGACTCCGCTGTCTGTCTGTCTGTCTGTCTGTCCGTCTGTCACCAAGCTGTATCTCATAAACCGTGATAGCTAGAAAGATGTATTCCTGTTGCCGCTATAACAACAAATACTAAAAATAGAATAAAATAAATATTTAAGTGGGGCTTCCATACAACAAACGTGATTTTTTTGCCGTTTTTGAGAGTAATGGTACGGAACCCTTCGTGCGCGAGTCCGACTCGCACTTGGCCGGTTTTTTTGTTATTGGCGAACTCTCAATACAAGGTGTAAAAAAAATAGTGGGGATCCGTTTACGAGCATACTCGATATCGTGTTCAGAGTAAGAAGAAGTAGAAAAGTTTTTTGTCGCGAAAGTTTTTTGGCTTGTATGGAGGGTTGGCCTAATTAGACGACCTGCCCCAAATAAAAACGAAAAAGGTTTGGCCTGCCTGCCTAGGGTCTGCTCGACTACCTAATGCCAATACATGTACACCTCATTTTACGAAAGCGATCGCGAAAGAAACTAGGCCTTATCGAGATACAGCATAGGATTTTAAATAAAGAAATAAGTCATTTATAAGTAGTGTTTCAACTTAAAAATAACACTAATCTAATAAATTAATTTGATTTGTTTCCTAGTTAATGATAATACCTACTGGTGTATACATATAAAAATATTTTTTTGAACAGGTATCCGCTTTTAAACTTGAAAGTGTAAATGTTCGTTAGTGTTTTTCTGTTGTAAAGTTCAACGCAGGTGGCGCTGCAATCGTTTAATAACAAACATGTAAATAAATTGCCAAATTCAGAAACATAAACCATATACTACAGATATTCGGTCGGTGGGTTTTTAACCTATAAATAAAATCTAGTAATCATTTATTACCAGGCAACAAAGGCCCACAGATACATACACATACCTTACAGACATACATACTTACATTAATTATATTACTTTTTTTATGTCCTGCATCTCCTAGGATATCTCTGTTCTATATTCTGTGGTAACACGCACCTTAACGAGATCACGCAAATTGACTGGACATTTTCATAATTGCTTCAGAATATGGTTCTACTATTCATAGTATAAGATATAATCGAATAAAAATGAAAGGGTAGATGTCGCTAGGCGTCCCCTTAGGCGCATATTTTGAAGGGTAGCGTGGAAACATTCGCTAAAATAGTGGGGATCCGTTCATTGGGCATATTCGGTATCGTGTTCTGATTAGGAAAAAGAAGAAAAAACATTTTTTGACGAGATATTTTTTGACGACCTAGTGGGTAGTGACCCTGCCTGTGAAGCCGATGGTCCTGGGTTCAAATCCTGGTAAGGGCATTTATGCAGTGATGAGCACGGATATTTGTTCCTGAGTCATGGCCTGGGTCTTGTATTTATATATTATATATATACATCAGCTTTATTGAGCTTACCGTGGGACTGTCAGTTTGTGTAATAATGTCCTATAATATTTATTTAATCATCATCATCATCATGTCAGCCGATAGACGTCCACTGCTGGACATAGGCCTCCCCCAAGGCTCGCCACTCCGACCGATCCTGTGCCGCTCGCAACCACCGAATTCCCGCGACCTTCACCAGGTCGTCGCTCCATCTTGTTGGAGGCCTACCGGCAGTATATATATTTAATATTATAGTATTATTTCGTAATCACATAGCACACACTTTGAAATATATATGAACATGATTTTATCTACAATTGTATCCTTGTATTTACACTCATGTTTAAATACAATATTTTAAGGGGCCCACTGGCTGTCAGTCCGCCGGACGATATCGGCCTGTCAGTTGTTCGGAACTGTCAAATTTTTGTTCTAACTTACAGGCCGATATCGTCCGGCAGACTGATAGTCAGTGGGTCCCTTTAATTGTTCATATTTCTGTGAAAGCAAACTTCATAACATTTAAAACTTTCGCGGTTTAAACACATATTAAATCACATTTAGAAACGGGTCTATCGCGAATTTATTTTGTTACCTTTATTTACCGACGTTTCGACACAGGTTTCACTGGTCGTGGTCGCGGCTAACTGACGTCCCAGCAAAATGTCAAAACCGAGATTTGTGTGTTTTGACATTTTGCTGGGACGTCAGTTAGCCGCGACCACGACCAGTGAAACCTGTGTCGAAACGTCGGTAAATAAAGGTAACAAAATAAATTCGCGATAGACCCGTTTCTAAATGTGATTTAATAAAGCAAACTTCGTTAAAATATTAGATTATGTATCGAACGCTAACCAAGTCAGCTGTCGTAGTTACATAATAATATGAGATTATGAGATGTGTTGCGAGTCAAATGCCGAGGCAATGCCTGCTAATATGTTAGTCTTCAAAAAGGAACCCAAGAATCATCGGACCTACTTATTTCAAGCACCTACCTGACGAGATAAGAAACGAGCAATGCGACGAAATATTCAGGCGTAAATAGAGATACCTTTTGTCAAAAAACTGTTTTTTACTCAGTTAACGAGTTCATGGAAGTGACATTTCGATTCAGAAATTGTTTTATTCTTACTGTTTCTTGTTGACATTGTTTTCTTTATCATTAAGATGATCCTTATTGGGAGATATATTTCACATTTTTGCCCGCGACTTTCTCTACGTGGAATTAGTAATTTGGGTAGGTACCTTAATTTTTAAACAAATCTGCTTTTAAATCCATCCTGGAAAAAACGGGACCCTATTACTAAGACTCCTCTGTCCGTCTGTCCATCTGTCTGTCTGTTCGTCTGTCTGTCACCACGCTGTATCGCCTGTATCTCATCAACCGCGATAGTACAGTTGAAATTTTCACAGATGATGTATTTCTGTTGCCGCTATAACAACAAATACTAAAAGTACGGAACCCTCGGTGGGCGAGTCCGACTCTGGTCCGGCTAATAACAGATCCACTATATTTATGACTGTAGATTTTTTCTACAGATTTACTATATTATATTATTATATAAAAAGTAATGCGTTTGAACTTACCAATTTAACTTTAATTTTGTCACGTGACTACCGGCCAGCCTACCTGACAAGCAGGTAAAAGGAGGGGTGATGATCTAATAAGAGGCCGGGCACCTCATTGAGGAGACGATTGTCATCCAAGCAGCCTTAGGAGTAAGACAACAGTCTGAGCTAACAAAAGTGTTCTAAAAAGTGTATTAGCTGTGCGATTGCGCTACTAATATTACCAAAATAATAGTGTTGATAGTATAAAAGTGGACTGTATAGAGTTATAAATAAACAATAAATATTAGTGTTTTACAACGAAGTTTCTTTTCTACTCCGGCCCTAGCTCCTACTACAATTCTAATTTGTAATTTTATCTAATTTTAAATTTACTAGACTAAGTGACTTGTATATCACTGACAAATATTTCCACATGTCTATCTTGACTGAATGTATAATGGGAAGCAATGTATATAAATTAAGATCTTATGTTACCATATGTTCATTGTGAATAAACGTTTTCTGTCATTCATTCACAAATTACCACGAATAGCGCTCAAATTATGTGCAAAAAAATTAACAAGAGGCCTCTAGGACTATGACGTTTAAAAAAAGCTGGGGACTTAGGTTATACATATATATATGCGAAAAAGGTGAGAATGAACGAGATGACATAAATACTATTAACAAAAATAATTTTGAGGATGCGTTTTGAATATGGTAGGTATATTAAAAAATAAAAACGCTTTTTTACCCTATTTATAACAATATTACTTACTTAGTAAGTTTCCGGGACTTTAGTCCCGAAAAAAAATGTTATCACAAGGAAGTCTCCACTTCATGACTTTGTTCTACCAAGTTTAAGTATTTATATTCTGCCTTTCCGATCACTGGTTATTAAAGGGAAATAATTACATTAGTCTACAGACTTAAACAGCTTAAATAAAAAGCTCTTCGAAAGTATCTCTAAGCCTTTTCTCTTTGAAGTTGATAGCCAATGAGATACGGTACGTACTACGGACTACGTACTTTTAACATTGAAAATGTTTATCAGATCGTTTTCGTGGGGGAGTGTAATTCGGTTATACTTTCAAATGTTATAAAGATAGACAAAAGGACGACGGGGACGGCTGCAGAAGACGCCCAATTTAACAAGCGCCGCAAATATGCATTTTTAAAAGAGAATTACATATTTGCGGCGCTTGCAGTCGAAACCTTTGGGCCATGGTCATCAGACACCAGACAAGTTGTGAAAGAAATTTCAAATAAACTTGTCTGGGTGTCTGGCGATTTTCGAGCGGGCGAATATTTCGCTCAGCGGCTAAGTCTGGCAATCCAGCGGGGAAACGCAGCAAGCGTCCTGGGGACGATGCCCCATGCAACTTTAGGTTTTTAATATCTGTATTATGTAATAGCAAATTTATGTGAAATAAACGATTTTATATTGTCATAATAAAAAAATTCAGTTAAACCGCTAAAAAAAAAAAAAAAAGACAAAAGGTGGTAGTTTAAATGATGCGGAGGTATGAGCATCGTGGGGTACAAAATTTTCGAAAATCGGTCTAACTTTTTTTTGGAAAATGGCAACACTGAGTAGCCAATGTAAACTGTTGTGAGACATACTTTAACATTAAATAATTTCACGGTTTAGACTCACTTGTTTTAGTCACTCGCGCGACATGTTTCGGAGAGCCTAGGTCTCCTTTCTCAAGCACTTATAACGTATGCGGAGTGAAATCTGGACAGTTTTGAACATGTAAAAAGTAAACAAAAAACTAAACTGAAATTATATCCAACTGCCAGTTTAAAGTTTATATATCTGTCAATTAATCCGGTAAGTTTCATGGGCATTGGATTCTTTCTCTTGAAATTGTGGTCAATCTAGAAGAACACCATCGCGATACTCACATTCTATTTCATGTGTGAATTTCATTCTTGGCGCAAATCACTGGATTGAGCTTCATAAACCAAAAGTTGTCTCCACTGAACGCCATTATTATCCTCGAGTTGTGCGAGAAGCGATTGAAATCAAGAAGCACCCCAGAAATTTTAACAGGGAAGATGGTTTTAACTTATCGGCAACTTGGGGACCAGTGATCCAGAAGTTAAAGCCAAGGGATCTTCGGATGTATGCGCGGATGTTGTGAGTGTTGCGTGTCGGACTATTGACAATAATTAACATTTATGTGTAGTGGGTGGTTTGAAAATGTGATGTCTACCTCAAACTTTGAATGCACTTTTCGTAAGGTAGTCACACAAATCTCTGTTTTGACATTTTGCTGGGACGTCAGTTAGCCGCGACCAAGATCAGTGAAACCTGTGTCGAAACGTCGGTAAATAAAGGTAACAAAATAAATTTGCGATAGACCCGTTTGTAAATGTGATTTAATATGTGTTCAAAACGCGAAAGTTTTAAATGTTATAAGGTAACTATTATTTTGAGGACACCAATGGTCCAACGGACGAGAATGTGAAATATGTCGAACATACGAAGTTTCCTAAAAAAGTTTTTCTAAAGAAGATAAAATTTTAACTAAAAAAAATGCCAACGTGTGTTTTTGACACCGATCACACCGATGGCTTTAAAGTACCACAACTTCCGTTAAAAATCTCGCATTTGAGTTAACTTTATCTTGCATTTATCGTTGGTTAATACATTATTAAAATACATGAAAATTTATGAAAAGTAAGCACGTTGTTTTATTTAATACGACATTGAATTTTGTCCAGATTTCACTCCGCATACGTTAATGCGAGCAGCGTTCACGACGACCGTGTATTTCGTACGCACAAGTGAGTCTAAACCGTGAAATTATTTAACTGAGTAGCCAAATTAAGGAATTGGAACTGGAATCACTAGAAGTGAGAGGTGTAAAATATGGAGCCAGGACCGGAACCAGGGTGGGGAGACCCAACATGCGGAAGAGGAGCGATGATGAGCGGAGAGCGGGAAGGAGAACGGATCAAGGCAAGCTAATTCGAAATTCACAATCCGAAAGTTTTACTCCATACATATTCCCAGCTCACCTCATTGCTATCCCCTATAACCCCAACTACTGGGTGAGGTGGGATTTCGCACTATTTTGTGCATATCTTCGAAATTATGAAATTAAACGGCAGATAATCATTAAAAAACTAAAATTCACACTGCCGGACTATTTTTTATTTATACAAATCAACGTGCCACATGTAAAAATAATTTTTTATCGAAGTTTATATGTAGGTGTTGTCCCTACTCACCCCATTTTACGGTACAAAGGAGTCAAACGGGCATTGTGTTGGCAATTTCAGTGCCTCACAAAAAAGACCGAACGAGAATTTTCTCTTTAAAAGGCTACTTTGAAGGAACTTTATTGAGCCTTCAGCCTTCACGCAAGGGGTGGTAATTAGGCGACTGAGCCACTGTGCGAGCTGAGCCACACTGTTCCGGCCTTGACCCTACTCGGATCGGCTACGTGTGTTAAGCTGATAATGAAACTAACATTATTTTATATGCCTACAATAGTATGTAATCTTAGTAAACATAATAATATTACTAGTGGTACTGTGAGCAGAGCTGTAAACTTAGCGAATACCCGTGGCTCCGCTATTTAAGAAAATAAATCCAAAAACTGAACCTTAGATAAAAAAATAATTTATTATTTAATCTGCTCATCAAATTTCACAAGAATCGATTAATAATTGCGGCCTGTAGAGGAGAACATCCGGACATACAGAGATTCGCTTTCGCTCGGTCTATTACTGTACATATCAACAAACGTTCTTAGATTTTACTAACTCGTTTCGCCTAAATCGTTTTAATATAAAAAAGCGAATAAGCGTAGACCAGGTATTAAAAACATTAATTTCAGATTATTGAAAATTCCATTCGAAAAGCTCATGCTCAAACCCAGTTTCTCAACTATGTAAACGCTTCAACGAGAAATTAATAATATCGAATATTGTGCCATTCATTTTGTGAACCTGTTTCAAAACTATTTTATTAAAGCGCGTTGTTAAAATGATCCTGCTTTTAAAAATATAACTTGTTATTATGAAATCGTGAAACTTTTCGTGAGAATTTTCACAAAGGCTTACCTTTACCATGCGTGTCAATTCATTAAAAATGCAAAACGCTTACACAGAACTTCATAAGCTGATTGTAAAAGACGACAACGTTGATACATAATTAAATTAATGCTGTAAAGTCACCTGTATTAATTTATGAACATCTTATTTTGTAAGCCCACGAGGCAATCTAATTTTAATAACAAAAACGGCAACATATTAACACATACACACATTAACATGTCGAGCAATTTTCGAACTAAAACACGTTAAACACGTGAGTTTTTTCGTTTTATTATTACAAATCAAATTCATAATTATAAATCGATTCCGTAGGTAACTAATCGAAACGTATTAGGTCCTTGCGCTGATTATGTAAAAATAAAATAAAATACATATTAACATTATAAGAGTAAATATCATGGAATGACAAAGGCGTGTATATGTATATTACACAATGTGGGATACCGCCGTTTAGCCAAAATATTTTTCGCCAAATTTCACTTTCCAACAAACTTATGGCATCAGTTTCATGAAATGAAATTTTGCCAAATGATAATTTGCGTAAAATAGTTTGGGAAGTAATACTTTGAGAAACGATTTTTGGCAATACATTAGTAAACCACACAATGTATACAATATATGTGACAAAGTACAATTATGATACAAGTGTGCTAAGTTGGTCATTACACTTGTCACGAAGGCGATATTGTGCGCGTGAGTGGGAAGCGAGTGCATTTATTCTGCATGACAAAGGCGTCATGTGCGTCAGTAGGTACTGTGTCCCGGAATGTTAGATAGATGTTAGATACTTTTGGTGCGTGTTGACTGTACTAACAACACATATGCTACTTACTAATAAGTACTTCACAATAAAGTAGATGGCGCATCCGTGCTTGAGAGAATGGGACTGCAAGTTCCTCTGGCTCAGTGTCGCGGCGTGCGTGTGCGCGTAAGCCAGGCCGCGTAGCCAACATGCCAATCGCTTACGCTCCGTAGCGATTGAAACGCAACTGTCATTGTTGCACTAATATGGAAGAGTGATAGAGACACAAAGCGTTTCGTTGTCGTAGTGATAGCGATTGTCACCGCTCGAGCCCGAGCTACTCTTAACCGCATCATATTGGAGTCAGATGATGTTGACATATTTGCTGATAGCGCTGGTGTATTTTACAGGAAACTTAAAGCGCATACATGTGATATGATAATTATCTCCTATCTTATTGTTATAAGTTTTGTAGTTCAACTTTTCTTGATTTTTAGGGTTCCGTACCCAAAGGGTAAAAACGGGACCCTATTACTAAGACTTCGCTGTCCGTGTGTCCATCTGTCCGTCTGTCCGTCTGTTCGTCTGTTCGTCTGTCCGTCTGTCCGTCTGTCTGTCTGTCTGTCTGTCACCAGGCTGTATCTCATGAACCGTGATAGCTAGACAATTGAAATTTTCACAGATGATGTATTTCTGTTGCCGCTATAACAACAAATACTAAAAAGTACGGAACCCTCGGTGCGCGAGTCCAACTCGCACTTGGCCCGTTTTTTGTAATTACTATTTAAATGGATAAGTGCTTTGGTGTAATACTGTTAATCTATGTGTAAAATACAATAAAAATAAAATATCTTAAGCCACCAGTTTTGTAGCCATAACGCTACTTCACAAACATTGTACATAGCTACAGCTTCTGTTTACATAATGTTTATTGTTAGAACCGAAGCCTAATGGAATTTCCTTTACTTCTCGATACACGCGAATACAAAGATTGATGTTTCTGTTATTCTTGTACCTATATCTAGACGAAGTTTGTGTAACTTTTTGCGAGAGTTTAGCTCAAGTAAAGAGTTTCGCGAAATGGAATTTCTGTTACGTTTCCTTTTATTTGGACAAGAATGTGTATTGAAGATTGAAGGATATAATAACTTTATAACATAAGAAACACGAATTAGGCATACCCTCCTAAGACCCCGCGTACAATTTTTTGTATATATTCCACAATCTATTTTGAACTTTTATCGAATAAGGGTACTAAGTTCAAAAACAAAACAAATTCTTCTGGGTGTCAGGAGGTCTACCACATAACTAAGGTGATTGGGAAGATTATGAGGTTAAAACTGACTTGTTTAAATGTATAACTGCTAGCTATTGATTTGAATATGTTAAGTAAACATTGAATTATTCGAGCGCGCGAATAAGTGAGGCCTTAGGATTACGTATGGTGCACTTTTCACGTTTTATGTCCCACGTTTGTTAGACGATATTTTCAGTATTCTTTATGTGCAATATTAATGAAAGTAAGGAATGTAGTTTAGATAAACACATTTTTTAAGTTCGAATATGAGAAGAATGAACCTGGAGGTTAAGGACTTTAAGGAGTTGTTAGAGTGACAAAAATGTAGGTACGTGGCGCGAGGTCTCTGTTCGAGGTAAACTACTAGTTAGAATAAGAATATTTAATCCTAAAACTAAGCTTATTTCTACAAGAAAACCACCTCACAACATCTTGATTACAGTTTTAACTAGTGTTTTAATTAGTGGAAAGTTGGAAACTAGTTATCACCAAGGCACTTTTCGAAAACTAGTTTTAGCTAAAAAATCCTAGTTAACTAAAACTAGTTTTCACCAAGGCGATATGGAAAACTAGGTAAAACGTGATTTCACTTAAAACGAGTTTTTACGGAAACAACCATCAATCGTTGTCTAGTAACTCATAACACAAGCCTTATTTTAGGTAGACTTGTTAAATGGTACAACAATAAATATTTATTATTTCAATATCGATTGTTTCAGAGCCTCCTACGTGTCGGTGTTGACGATAGTCGCCTTTTCCCTCGAACGTTACCTGGCTATCTGTCACCCCCTGCACCTGTACACCATGGCAGGGCTACGGCGCGCGCTGCGGATCGTGGCCGCGATTTGGGCCCTGGCGATGGTGGCCGCCGTGCCTGTGGCTACGTACACTAGCATACATTACCTGGACTATCCACCAGGTGAGTGCATATACAATTTGTGTCACCCGCTGCTATACACCATAGCAAGGCTACGTCGCGCGCTGCGGATCGTGGCCGCCATATGGACTCTGGCGATGGTCGCTACCATGCCCGTGGCTACGTACACTAGCATACATTACCTGGACTATCCACCAGGTGAGTGCATTTACAAGTTATGTGTCACCCGCTGCTATACACCATAGCAAGGCTACGTCGCGCGCTGCGGATCGTGGCCGCCATATGGACTCTGGCGATGGTCGCCGCCGTACCCGTGGCTGCGTACTCTACGTACACTATTCCCTCAAAGGAATAAGTTCGTTTGTACATCGTATTATTTGTACCATGTAATTTTTAATATGTATATTTGTACAATAAAGAGTTTACTACTACTACTACTATTTAGAATATCCACCTAGTGAGTGTACATATTCTTATGCTTAATCGTCAGTCTTGGCCAGGAGTATGGTCGCTCTGTATGTATGCTTAGATCTTTAAAACTAGGCAACGGATTTTGTTTTATTTTATTTTATTAGTGATTCAAGAGGAAGGTTAATTGGAATTTTCACATCTAGCTGCTGTCATAGAATATTTTGTCTATGATCTTAGGCAGTAAAATACTACTCGACATAAATACGAATGTGATTTAAGTAACTTAGTTCGTTTTGTGAGAATTATTTCTTCACAGCATTTACATTGAACAGTGATTTCAGTATTTTCATTACTATTAAAGTGGTCCGAAGCAGCTATTTAAAACCCACTGTTTGTTTTATTTGGCAATAAATAAATGTTCATCGTCTATCGAAACAGGTGGAAATCTAATTTGTTTTGTTTATATGAAATGAAAACGGATATAGAATATATTTGTTTATATTTAGTAATGAGGACTGTAGACGTGGGCATTCTTCTCGTATTTTTTCAATGTGGTGTATAATAACGGTTTCAGAAGCTGATATTATTTGAGTATAATCTAATCATATCTAGAGAAAAGGCACCCCCCCTGCATACAAAGTTCTGTAAATTAGTATGGACGTGGGGTAACCTTTTCTCTGCAGCTGACTGTACATATGATTAGATTATACTAATACATACAGGCTGGAAAAAAATTATGGGCCTGGAGGGAAAGTACCTTAAAAAGTTAAGTTAGCTAATTTTACCTAAAGGGAACATTCTTTTTTTTTTAAAGAAACAAAACAGCATTCAAAGATTTTTTAAATTTGCTTGTTTCTCCCGGGAATCGAACCGACTAAAAATTCAAAAAAATAAACACCATCTATTTTATTCTACTAGTCAGTACAGTTAATATTAATGATAACATTTCTTCAAGATACATAGGTCTTACACTCGTCTGTCGTACAAAATATCCATAAAATCGAATATTTAGTACTCAAGAATATTTTTTGACAAAATTAAAAAAAAGAAAAATCTATGAATGCAGTTTTGTTTCTTTTTAAAAACAAAAAATATTTCCTTTAAATAAAATAAGCTGTCTACTAACTTAAGGTTTTAAGGCACTTTCCCTCCAGGGCCCATTTTTTTTCCACTGTATACTAGTGGTTCTCATTTCTGTGAGCTGTAGACCTCGCGACCGGCCAGTATTTATAAAAAATAAAAATAAACCGGCCAAGTGCGAGTCGGACTCGCGCACCGAGGGTTCCGTACTTTTTAGTATTTGTTGTTATAGCGGCAACAGAAATACATCATCTGTGAAAATTTCAACTGTCTAGCTAACACGGTTCATGAGATACAGCCTGGTGATAGACAGACGGACAGCGGAGTCTTAGAATAGGGTCCCGTTTTTACCCTTTGGGTACGGAACCCTAAAAACGGTTTCCTAAAACTGAATTAACAATTTTTTTTATTATACTGGCGGCATTTCCTCACTGAATGGCCAGTGATATTTGTTGCACCAGGCGGTCTAGCGTGAGTTGCGTTCTCGCGCGCGAGTCCATACTTGAAGTCGCGCTAGATACATGAAGTCGCGCGCGAGAACGCAACTCATGCTAGCAGGTCAGGAAAAAACCAGAACGAGGTTCGCAACCCTTTTACATAAAATACGCAACATCAGCTTTTATACTACGTAAGGATTCTTTTTACCATAAATAAATATTACTGGGTAATCTTCCACAATTCCACAAACCGACCTCATACCACAGTAAGCTTAATAAAAAATAAGGCTTGTGTTATATGTGAAATAGTTGTTAATTTGTTCTAGCATGTACCTATTTCAAGATTTTCAAGTATACTTACGAGTAAAGTGGAATAATTCGTACCGATTGAAACCACACACAAACGCTTCTGTGCGAAGTGCGAACACATCATGTCAAAGTTAAATGAAATCTTGGTCAGAACAAATAATATAGGATATTTATTGGATAAATTATTTAAATAGATCTAAAACCGGGTACCTATTTATCTGTGAGATTGACGTGCCTCGGGGTACAAAAAGGGATCACTCAGTGTAATCAGATGAGATCTTTTTGCCTGCCTTCGGCGAGGCCAAGTTCTTAGTCAAAGGATTTGTATTTGCTGAAAACTTATAGGTACAGTAACAGTAGACTTTGTACTATTTCTATCTAATGGTAAATCTTACACCCTTCTTAGTATCCCCATGACTGAGGGTTGCGAATTTGCGAGCATATAAGGCCTTTATAGAATAGAATAGAATAGAAATAATTTATTCGTTAGCACACACAAATAGAAAATTATACAAAACAGAGAAACATAAAAAAGAAAAAGTGTTACGAAATGGGAGTGTTCTCTAATAGTTGTTAATTTGTTCTAGCATGTACCTATTTCAAGATTTTCAAGTATACTTACGAGTAAAGTGGAATAATCCGTACCGATTGAAACCACACACAAACGCTTCTGTGCGAAGTGCGAATACATCATATCAAAGTTAAATGAAATCTTGGTCTGAACAAATAATATAGGATATTTATTAGATAAATTATTTAAATAGATCTTAAACCGGGTACCTATTTATCTGTGAGATTGACGTGCCTCGGGGTACGAAAAGGGACCACTCAGTGTAATCAGATGAGATCTTTTTGCCTGCCTTCGGCGAGGCCAAGTTCTTAGTCAAAGGATTTGTATTTGCTGAAAACTTATAGGTACAGTAACAGTAGACTGTACAATTTCTCATCATCATCATTCGCTTGCCCTTGTCCCGTTTACTTGGGGTCGGCGCAGCATGTCTTTTTCTTCCATACCTCTCTGTCACCCGTCATCTCATCATTCACTTGCGTTAGTTTCATATCATCTTTCACACAGTCCATCCACCTTTTCCTCGGTTTTCCTCTCCTCGTACCTCCCTCCACATTCATTCTTAATACCTTTCTCGTCACATGACTTTCATCCCTCCGCATCACATGCCCGTACCATGCTAGGCGATTTGCCCTTACTTTTTCTGTTATGGGTGCAACTTTGTACTATTTCTATCTAATGGTAAATATTACACCCTTCTTAGTATCCCCATGACTGAGGGTTGCGAATTTGCGAGCATATAAGGCCTTTATAGAATGGAATAGAATAGAATAGAAATAATTTATTCGTTAGCACACACAAATAGAAAATTATACAAAACAGAGAAACATAAAAAAGAAAAAGTGTTACGAAATGGGAGTGTTCTCTCGGATATGTGAAAAACAAAAAAATAAAAATGAAGAAGAAGAAGTCCCCGCCTGTATAGGTCGTTCGTAGGCATATTTCGCGACATCGGTCCTTTTCTAAGCTTAATTGATTATTTAAAATCATATTTAAATTAATAGGCAAAACACGACCTTTCATGCACTCAAATATTCATATTACTGAGTATTTGACAACACTCAATGGAAATTAATGAATGAATGGAACGAATGAAAGGAACAAATGAAATAAATGAATGAAATGAATGAATGAATGAAATTAAGGAATGAAATGAAGTTATGAAATTAATGAATGATGAATGAAATTGGGCATTTGGATCTGGACATCGGTGTTACCTACGGATATGCTAATCGGGAATAGTACTTAAGAGAAAGAACAGAAGAGAAACCATAAAAAACTTTTGGGTTCATAAAACTTGGAGAACGAAAATGGCCAGGACAATTGATGGAGCAACAAGTAAAACCGAATGGATACAAATAGTAATATAATACACCGTAAAAGAAAAAACGCCAGAAAATTATATTCTCTATTGTTAAAAACGGGAACAAGACGCCGATTGACCTTTCAAATATATGCATGGTACAGAAATAAAAATAACGGTAGTCAGCGTATGACTTCGTGCCGGGAGCAGTGACGGCGGGGCCCTGGGGCACAGATGTTCGCCAAGGTTTTAAGAAATAGGCTGTTGTTTACGAGAGAGGGGCGGTTTTCCCCGCGCTGGATCGTACTTGGCACAAAATATACTCTGCCTCGTCACAATTCCATAAAAACAGTTGAATTTGGATACGCATTTTTTGCTAGTGAAGTTACTGTGCTGGTGCTGGGAATTACAAAAAGAGATATCGGAGTAGTTTTCAGGAATGTTTAAACTTTTGGAAACATAAATTATTATAAAAGCCACGATTTTCGAGACTGGCATAAACTTTTGACCTTCATTATGGGTGTTAAGTAAATGAAATAGGCCGTCATTAGGTACTGAAGGATACATATTACGTTCATTTGGAATTTCGTCTTGTTAGTGACTTGACTGAGCCCGATAAATAGAAGCTATTACCTAGAAAATTACCTACTATTTAACAAATTATTATTTGGAGTTTCATTGCGAAGTTAAAGGTACTGGGAAAATTAATGTTTATTAACACACACACACACATACAGATACACATATACTTACACATTGTTTATACTGATTTATTAATAGTTATAGAGTGAGTTTTCGATTTCACTGTACATATAATGTTTACAAGTTACCCAGCTAATTATTAGGTAGACTCATTAATAAGATGGTAAAAAATAAAACAGGCAAACGTTGATAAACTTTAACCTGACGGTTTAGAAAAAAAACACTTTCTGCTCTTTCCTACTCACGTCATCCATACTAATATTATAAATTCGAAAGTCTGTCTGTCTGTCTGTCTGTGTGTTACCTCTTCACGCTTAAACCGCTAAACCGATTTAGTTGAAATTTGGTATACAGATAGTTTGAGTCCCCGGGAAGGACATAGGATACTTTTTATCCCAGAACTCACCCCTCAAGGGGGTGAAAAGGGGGGTGGAAATTTGTATGGGGAATCAATAACCGCTAAACTGATTTAGATGAAACTTGGTATAACTTTTATCCTCGAAATCATCCCTTAAGGGTGTAAAAAATGGGGTGGAAATGTATAGTGTGGACCAATATGGGGGTGAAAAAGGATGGATTAAAAAGCAGATTTGTTTAAGAATTAAGGTACCCATGTTACTAATTCCACGCAGACGAAGTCGCGGGCAAAAGCTAGTATATTATAAACGAATTGCTCAAGGGTATATATATATATACGACATGAGCGGTGGGGGGAAATGACCGAACGGGAGTCTTATGTGTCTTTCAGTAGGAGTAGCAGAGAAAGCGTTATTAATGTTTGTCCTTTTCACAGTCTCACTTTTATTTTATTCCCCACCATATCACCATACCATGAATTTACGAAAACTAGGTAACGGTTGTATATGAGTATGAGTATAGGAAGGAAGAAGTAAGTTACAAGTTACTGCCCACATTGTTGTCTAAGTCGCAAAGAAATTCCCATTAGTTACCACTGGTAACAACTTGGTGGTAACTAGTGGGAATAACCCGTTTATTTTCACCGAGTGTCTCCAGTAGTTACCACTGGTAACAACTTGGTGGTAACTAGTGGGAATAACCCGTTTATTTTCACCGAGTGTCCCCAGTAGTTACCACTGGTAACAACTTGGTGGTAACTAGTGGGAATAACCCGTTTATTTTCACCGAGTGTCCCCAGTAGTTACCACTGGTAACAACTTGGTAGTAGATAGTGGGAATAACCCGTTTATTTTCACCGAGTGTCGTGTTGAAGTTGAGCTTCCCAAGATATGTCATTTACAACTTTCACTTAGAAATTAGAAATTTATTTGCTACATGCAATTTCACGAGTTCAGCATATTTCGCCAATACTCTAGGCACTGCATATATTAAAGTAAACCTTTGTTTTTGGTCTACATTGTCTAGTATTTCGGACCAAGAACCACCATACTATACCACCACCACCACCACCATATTATACCATAGCGCGAAAATTTGTTTTGATACACGTTCACAAACATTAACTTTTTGAATCTTTCGCGTTCTGAACGGGGTCCCTTTGTTTGATATAATTATTGAAAGTCATAATGTAATGATTGTCATATTATCATTAGTCATAATTCTGAAACCGTTAACTTTTCAGGATTTTCCTCAGGTTATCCTATAGATAGGTTAGGTTAGGTTTGTTTTATGGCAATCCTGAAAAGTTACGCGTTTCTGAGAAAAACCAAATTATGACTAACGAAAATGTGGACAAACATTACGACTTAAAACTATATGGGAAACAATAGAGACCCGTTCTGAACACATATTAAATCACATATTCAATCGGGTCTAACGCTAATTTTGCGTGAATTGAGTGTTGCGTGTGGGATTATTGACAATAAACATTTATGTGTAGTGGGTGGTTTAAAAATGTGATATCTACCACAAACGTTTTCATGCACTTTTCGTCAGGTAGTCACACAAATCTCTGTTTTGACATTTTGCTGGGACGTCAGTTAGCCGCGACCACGGCCAGTGAAACCTGTGTCGAAGCGTCGGTAAATAAAGGTCACCAAATAAATTCGCGATAGACCCGATTATAAATATGATTTAATATAACACCTATAGTTGTTGTTGGCGCTGTGGGCACGACTAGACGACACCTTTAGGGGCTCTTGGCTTTCAAAGGGTTAAATTACGAATTTTTTCTATTCATGAACACACTGCAGCAGTAATGCTGGATGCTGGTGTAATTTGAATCCGTACGGTACCTATAGTTAACTCGTAGTAGCAAGCTCGGCCCAATTTCACCTTCCTATACCTACAAACACAGTTTCGTTCTCATTTTAAAACTACGTGTTGGAATGTAATAAAACTTTGCACATACAATGACATGAGGTATATCTAGGTCTGAAATTAGTTTATATAGCTCCAGTTTATAAAACAAACGAAATAGAGCAAAAACAAGTTTTGTATGAAAATTCGCTATATTTTTTAAACTATGGTATCTGAAGCTACAAAAACTAATTACAGGTATAGATATGCCTTATCCTATTGTAAGTACAAAGTTTCAGAGCAATCTAGCTACTCGTTTTAAAATGAGAGCGTAACTACGTTGGTTAGAGGACCGAGCTTGCCGGGGCCCTTACATGTAAACATCAAACTCTCAAACATCGCTATGTTTCGGAACGTGGCATCAGTTTATTTAATAGTGTAGCGACATATAAACTAGGTACTTATATTTCCTCTTTGCTACATCGTGTAAACATTGAAGTTTAAAACATAGCTCATGTCAAACGGGGAAAACGGAATGAGATTTTGCGAGCAAGTATTAAGCTGTTATAATCGTTTAGTTTATTAATTTTCATTTCTAGTCGGTGATGAAGAAAAGGGTTATACTTATAATTAAGTATGAGTTATGAAGTAAAGTCCCTGCGCCAAAGGAGGCCCGGTTCTTAAGCTAGCCTACATTTAAAATTTCATGCTTTCATAAGTGTGAATGGATTTAAATTTTGCGTCCATGTTCGCTAGTAACATAGGCAAAATTGCAAGTTCAAGAAATAAAAGAAAATAACGATGGCCCTTTTTTGTGCAGGGAGCTTAGGTAATGAAGAAAAAAAATCAGATCGTTATCTCGCTTAAGGAAAAAAATCTAATCTTAAGGAAAAAATCAGCAGGCACAGAACCCTCGGAGCGCGTTTTCGACTCGTACTTGGCCAGTTTTAGATATTAATTCCCAACAAATCTGCCGCATGGATTAAACTTTTAAATTTAGAACGGAAAACGTCTGTTAGTATTTACTTAGTATCCGTCATAATTAAATTTTATATGTTTATAATAAACTGATAGGAATATAAAATGGTTTAAAAGTTACCTAGCTAGGCCGAAAAAACAAATAATACAGAATATCACACCAAAAGTAACCGAATGATGTTTAAGACGATGATGTCCTAAACTTCATTTTTAGCATGTTTTTTTATAAGTTCACTAGTTAGTAAGATTGCCGAATCGTTGAATATATGAAAACTATCCAAAAGGATGCCAGGTTTTCTTTGAAATAAGATGAGCTTTCTGTAAGAATAGTCGTAGAAAAGATCAAAATCAAAGTAAACATAGTACACGAAAAGTACAAAAGTAAACAATAACAATAATGAACTATCAATAGTGTCAAGTCAAATGCCAAAGTTGTCAAACGGACAACAACTTTTTTATACTGGCAGTATTAAATTAAAAATATATATTTTTTTAATTAATAAGTTTTTATTTCGGAGAATTGCATATTTGGGAGTATGCATTCAGCGGCCCTGTGACGTAAACTTCCGCTTTAACAATTTCCCATTTATTTTTCCCATTTAATTTCCAAACATATGGCAAAGATTCAAAAACATATTTTTTGCGTTTTATATGAGTTTTCCTCGAAATGGTTTTCGAATTTCGATTAAAGGCAAATTAAAAATATGAAATGTTGTCAGTTACCAGAACTAAATCCCAAACGCGGGTTTCACCCAAATGTGAAAAGGCGTTTTATAATTGCAAAAGTAAATACCTACGATAAATTTCTGGCTCAATTTTCTGATTTCAATATAGGACTAGTAGGTTTTGAACTAATATAGGTTAGCGGTATTTACATCAAAATTGTAACAATATTGTTTGGAAGAAGACTTAAGTTTTGAACAGTCGTAATCCGGACAATCCATACTAATATCCATACTAATCCATACTAATATTATAAATGCGAAAGTCTGTCTGTCTGTCTGTGCGTTCCCTCTTCACGCTTAAACCGCTGAACCGATTTAGATGAAATTTGGCATAGAGATAGGTTGAGTCCCTGAGAAGGACATAGGATACTTTTTATCCCAGAACTCACCCCTCAAGGGGGTGAAAAGGGGGGTGGAAATTTGTATGGGGAATCAATAACAGCTGAACCGATTTAGAACTTGGTATGGGAATAGTTTGACCTGCGGGGAAGGATATAGAATAACTTTTATCCCCGAAATCATCCCTTAAGGGTGTAAAAAATGGGGTGGAAATGTATAGTGTGGACCAATTTGGGGGTGAAAAAAGGATGGATTAAAAAGCAGATTTGTTTAAGAATTAAGGTATCCAAATTACTAATTCCACGCAGACGAAGTCGCGGGCAAAAGCTAGTTTTATTATAATCGACTTCATTCCTAAGAAGTTTTGGAACGATTAAATTTAAGATGAGCTAAACTAAGCGCCGTATCGCCGGGGAATCGGGTTAAGATATATAAATTATTCAGTCAGAATTTATAATAATTAAAAAAGAAGTGACTTCAAAAACAAGTTATTATTTTATAATCTTCATCAGCAGTCTGGTTCCACTTCGTCAAATGTCGCTTCAAAGAAGGAATGCACGAATTGAAATTAGATTTAATTTTTTTAAGTTTCAGTGAATTGCGAGCGGATTATTGTAGCGCTTAAATATATTTTTGACGTAAAAAGAAATATCGCAGAAAATTTATATACTTAAATCAACTAAAAAAAAAAGCTATTTGTTTACAACCGTCTTACTAAGAAATTTCAAGAAAGAAATTACCTATTGATTATTATTTTTGAGTCATGTCCACATTATTGCGAGTATTTGCCACTAATGACGCGAAGAATCCGATCCTTCAACAGGGGCCCACTGACTATCAGTCCGCCGGACGATATAGGCCGGTCAGTTAGAACAAAAATTTGAGTGTTCCGAACAACTGACAGGCCGATATCGTCCGGCGGACTGATAGTCAGTGGGCCCCTTACACGTACTTACATAACATATAGGGCTTATTTATGAGTAACATTGAAAGTGTGTGTGAAGGTCGTTCTCTGTAACACTGTTTTGTTTTGTTTTGTTTCGGCCTTCGGTTGTCACAACTTTCAAATTGTGCTGCAACATGCGTGTTAGCGAACTTCCCGTTTAAGAGGAAAGGGGTCGGCCGTTTCTTCATACAAACGTAGTCCCCATTTTCCTCCCTGGATATTGATATAATGGAAAATATTTTTACATAATTGGATGTATATTATTATATTAACCATAGCTATGTAACCCTACGTTTGATTTTTCGATTTTTTTATTATAGTAAAAATTTGGAGCGAAAACAGATTTTATACAAATTAGAGTTTTGAATGATTCACTATTATTTGTGAGCTCCCGATATTTCGATGCAGTTACATGCATCATGTTCACGGGTGACTGAAGATGCCCCACCCGTGCAGTCACCCGTGAACATGATGCATGTAACTGCGTCGAAATATCGGGAGCTCACAAATAATACAAAAGGTAATCACGGTCTATATCCCGGTCAATATAAGTCTAGTTTATACAAATTTTCAAATGCTCCTAACTCTTATAATAATTAAAAATTCGAAAAAAATCAAACGTAAGGGCATAAATTGTGTCAAAGTATTTTCAATAATGTTAATATCCAAAGAGGAAAATGAGGCGAAATCGCGCGGGTCCTCCACTTTCTTCTTAATCAACTTTCCCTACGGGTGTAAGGTAAGGTACTCGTAATTATGGGCCGCCTTTATAGACCTGTACCAATAACTTCTGAGGTTATAAGAATATTAATGTTGCTTATTTTTTATATATAGTTTCCAGACCATATACTAAACCTAAAAATAATATTTTGTGTCATCCTAGGTATTTGCTTAGGTAGAAATTTAGGTATTTCTTTTTTCAATCAGCATTCTGTAAAAAAAATATTCGAGACGAAATTCTTTGTTTCCCTGTAAAGGCAAAGTGGCTTCCGACGTAAACACGCATTTTGTGTCATTTTCATCCACGGGTATAATGGCATTTAATAAATACCTAATATTGATCCTAAAACGCCTAAAAAAATATTAGAGTCGGTAAGTGAAGTGTTGTACTTTACAGAACATTGTTATATGTTATTCAAACAAATCTGTGTCAAATTCATCCACCGCTTTTATTTAAAAAAATTTTTTTTCTAATTAACAACCTGTATCTGCCACAAAAAAAAATTCATATTATTAAGTTTACGTCTACAATATTATAATACCACATTGAGACATCATTCATAATTTGGGTCATTTTGATCCACGGTTTTTTTACTATCTGGCAAAATAAAACTCAATTGAGCAAGAAGGGCGTGCGCGGGGAAGGGTACCTACGCGGGTGGGGTGCTTATTATACTTGCCGCAATATCAGCTGGCGACTGAGATCTTAATACTATCTCCTTTACCCTTGTTAATGTGGGGGATAAACCTATCACTATTTAGCAGAGATCAACACAGTGAAACCAAGAAAGTGAATACTCGTAATTTATTCAGACTTTACATGAGGGCTGTTATTGACCGACTGACGTATCTAAAAGTAAACAAACAATTCTGGAACCGTTGCTATACAAATACAAATTTGACAGGGTTCCATCTACTACCAGTACTATGGCTTCTTAAAATAGGCGCACATACAAATAAAACATTAACATAATATTTCAATACGCCCCCTTAATGTGCATATTCAAAATAAATTGGAACACAATAAAACATACAAACAAATCAAAGTGAATACTCGTAATTTATTCAGACTTTACATGGGGGCTGTTATTGACCGACTGACGTATCTAAAAGTAAACAAACAATTCTGGAACCGTTGCTATACAAATACAAATTTGACAGGGTTCCATCTACTGCCAGTACTATGGCTTCTTAAAATAGGCGCACATACAAATAAAACATTAACATAATATTTCAATAGTTAAGACCAACCAAGAGATGGCATTATGAGCTGTCTCGCCACTTAGTTTTGCGATACAGTGTATTTATTTCATTCGGAGGCATAATTACATTGTCTTATCAATCTTACCGTAGTAGGTATATAAATATAATTAAAAATAAACTGTAGGCTGCACTCCTCATACTGACCAACATTTGTGACGTTCCTAATCAAAAGGTACCACTTTCTCTGACAGGTTATTTGTATAAAGATATAATCAAATTTCGTCTTTATGGTAAACGACAAAGTGGTACCTACCTTTTGATTGAGAATGTCACAACAGCGACTTAAAAATTACTTGTTTCGATTTTTAGTAGACTTTTTAAGTTTATTTTAAGACGCAATTTATTGTGATTTTTGTTATGTTTAAGCGTGGCAAGCAACATTAATTACATTGATGATGATGTTCATTAAATACAATATTTTTTCATACTATACTGAACTGTCACCCTATACATGAGATTGAACAGCGCCCTCTTGACAATGATCATATATTACTGGTCAGGCTTTAATATGTGTCATAATTTAGTAAAGTCCCCTTTGTGGATTCTAAGTTTCCGAGTTACAGCAGTTTAGTGAAAGCGTTTTTTTTTAAATATAAATTAAGGGTTGAATAAAGAGGAAAGAAAATTTGATTATTTTTGCGCTACGACGCACGGTTTAGGAGATACAGCCCTATAAAGTTTTTTTTATAGTTTTTTTCTTTTTTCATTGTGTTTTTTGTATATTACTTTGGGGTTTCATAAAGGGGAACGAAAATTTAATTATTTTTGCGCTACGACGCATGGTTTAGGAGATCAAGCCCTATAAAAAAAAACTCTTTTTTTTTGCGTTTTTTTTGTATAAATTAATGGTTACATAAAGGGGACCGAAAAGTTGATTATTTTTGCGCTACGACGCACGGTTTAGGAGATACAGCCCTATATAGATTTTTTTCTTTTTCTTTTTTACGTTTCTAAATCTTAATTAAGGGCTTCTTAAGGGGAACGAAAATTTGATTATTTTTCGCTACCATGCACGGTTTAGGAGATACATCCCTAGAGTTTTTTTTGTTGTTCTTTTTTCTTTTTTTTGTCATTGCGTTTTTTGTTATTACTTTGGGGTTTCATAAAAGGGAACGAAAATTTTATTATTTTTGCGCTACGACGCACGGTTTAGGAGATACAGCCCTAAAATGATTTTTTTCTCTTTTTCTTTTTTGCGTTTTTAAATCTTAATTAGGGGCTTCTTAAAGGGGAACGGATATTGATTATTTTTGCGCTACGATGCACGGTTTAGGAGATACAGCCCTATAAAGTTTTTTTGTTATTATTATTTTCTTTCTTTTTCTTGTGTTTTTGTATATTATTTTGGGGCTTCATAAAGGGGAACGAAAATTTAATTATTTTTGCGCTACGACGCATGGTTTAGGAGATACAGCCCTATAAAGATTTTTTTTTAAATTTTGCCTTTTTTTTTTAAATATAAATTATGGGTTGCATAAAGGGGAACGAAAATTTTATTGTTTTTGCGGTACCACGCACGGTTTAGCAGATACAGCTCTATAAAGTTTTTTTTCCTGGTTTTTTTTTGTTTTTTTTAAGTATTAATTACGGGTTTCTTAAAGGGGTTTTTTAAATTATTTTTGCGCTACGACGCATGGTTTAAGAGATACAGCCCTATAATGATTTTTTTTTTAACTTTTGCGTTTTTTTTTAAATATAAATTATGGGTTGCATAAAGGGGAACGAAAATTTTATTATTTTTGCGCTACGACGCATGGTTTAGGAGATACAGCCCTATAAAGATTTTTTTATTCTTTTTTTTTCTTTTTTTCTTTTTTACATTGTGTTTTTTGTATATTACTTTGGGGTTTCATGAAGGGGAACGAAAATTTTATTATTTTTGCGCTACGACACATGGTTTAGGAGATACAGCCCTATAGATTTTTTTTAAAATTTTGCGTTTTTTTAAATATAAATTATGGGTTGCATAAAGGGGAACGAAAATTTTATTGTTTTTGCGGTACCACGCACGGTTTAGGAGATACAGCTCTATAAAGTTTTTTTTCCTGGTTGACTTTTGTTTTTTTTTTTAATTATTAATTACGGGTTTCTTAAAGGGGTTTTTTAAATTATTTTTGCGCTACGACGCATGGTTTAAGAGATACAGCCCTATAATGTTTTTTTTTAAATTTTGCGTTTTTTTTTTTATATAAATTATGGGTTGCATAAAGGGGAACGAAAATTTTATTATTTTTGCGCTACGACGCATGGTTTAGGAGATACAGCCCTATAAAGATTTTTTTTAAAATTTTGCGTTTTTTTTTAAATATAAATTATGGGTTGCATAAAGGGAAACGAAAATTTTATTATTTTTGCGCTACGACGCATGGTTTAGGAGATACAGCCCTATAAAGATTTTTTTTTAAATTTTGCGTTTTTTTTAAAATATAAATTATGGGTTGCATAAAGGGGAACGAAAATTTTAATGTTTTTGCGGTACCACGCACGGTTTAGGAGATACAGCTCTATAGTTTTTTTTCCTGGTTTTTATTGTTTTTTTTTAAGTATTAATTACGGGTTTCTTAAAGGGGTTTTTTTTAATTATTTTTGCGCTACGACGCATGGTTTAAGAGATACAGCCCTATAATGTTTTTTTTTTTAAATTTTGCGTTATTTTTTTTTAAATATAAATTATGGGTTGCATAAAGGGGAACGAAAATTTTATTATTTTTGCGCCACCACGCACGGTTTAGGAGATATTATATCTATATATATAGCTATAATAAAGTTTTTTTTCCTGGTTTTTTTTTAAGTTTTAATTAAGGGTTTCTTAAAGGGGAACGAAAATTTGATTATTTTTGTGCTACGATGCACGGTTTAGGAGATGCAGCCCTATAAAGATTTTTTTTGTTGTTTTTTTTTTTCATTGTGTTTTTTGTATATTATTTTGGGGTTCCGTAAAGGGGAACGAAAATTTTGTTCTTTTTGCGCTACCACGCACGGTTTAGGAGATATAAAGATTTTTTCCTGTTTTTTTTTGTTTTTTTTTTTTAAGTATTAATTAAGGGATCCTTAAAGGGGAACGAAAAATTGATTATTTTTGCGCTACGATGCACGATTTAGGATATGCAGCCCTATAAAGATTTTTTTTTTGTTTTTTTTTTTTTCATTGTGTTTTTTGTATATTAGTTTGGGGTTCCACAAAGGGGAACGAAATTTTGATTATTTTTGCGCTACGACGGTTTAGGAGATACAGCCCTATAAAGTTTTTTTTGTTTTTTTTTCATTGTGTTTTTTGTATATTACTTTGGGGTTCCGTAAAGGGGAACGAAAATTTTATTATTTTTGCGCTACGACGCACGGTTTAGGAGATACAGCCCTAAAATGATTTTTTTTCCACTTTTTCTTTTTTGCGTTTTTCAATCTTAATTAGGGGTTTCTTAAAGGGATTTTTTTAATTATATTTGCGCTACGATGCACGGTGTAGGAGATACAGCCCTATAAAGTTTTTTTGTTATTTTTTTTCTTTTTTTTCATTGTGTTTTTAGTATATTACTTTGGGGCTTCATAAAGGGGAACGAAATTTTTATTATTTTTGTGCCACCACGCACGGTTTAGGAGATATTATATCTATATATATAGCTATAATAGCTCTATAAAGTTTTTTTCCTGGTTTTTTTAAAAGTTTTAATTAAGGGTTTCTTAAGGGGAACGAAAATTTGATTATTTTTGTGCTACGATGCACGGTTTAGGAGATGCAGCCCTATAAAGATTTTTTCCTCTTTTTTTCTTTTTTGCGTTTTTAAATCTTAATTAGGGGCTTCTTAAAGGGGAGCGAAAATTTGATTATTTTTGCGCTACGATGCACGATATAGGAGATACAGCTAATACAGCCCTATAAAGATTTTGTTTCTTTTTTTTTCATTGTATTTTTCATGTATTATACTTTTGGGTTACATAAAGGGGAACGAAAATTTTATTATTTTTGCGCTACGACGCATGGTTTAGGAGATACAGTCCTATATATTTTTTTACAATGCATGTGCTCGAAAAGTGCGTTTCCTACGGAGCCATATCGTGCGGAAAGTACTGCTTTTCCGCACTAGTGCTTTTTGTTTTCAATTTTTTTTTACAGTACATATGGTGCTACTTTCTCGCACTAGTGCGGGAATGAGCACTTTTCGTGCATATGTCGAAAGTTTAAAGGGCCATATGTACTGTAAATCGTACGATACACGTGCGAATAGGTAATTCGCAACTCGTGTCGATTTAAAACACTCCTTTTAATAATTAAACTTATTTGCCATGACATGTTTTTTTATTTACTCGCACAATGCATAGTAAAACATTGTATGATACACGTGCGTAAAGATGATTTCCGCACTTGTTGCATAAATAGCAATTTTTTTTATCAAAGAATGAAAGAAAGTCACGGTATTAATAACCAAATTTTACTTTAGTGGTACCTTTTCCCTATCACTGTCACAAATGTATGTGGCGTTCACGTAAACGCGATATTTTTAAGATTTCCCTGCGCAATGTTGCCAGCTCGCTCGCAAATCAAACATGTACTTACAGTTCTTTTGCATAATGGTGACATTGTACAATATCTATGAGATTTAAATAGGTAAAAGATAATTCGACGCATTCTTTGCTTGCTTGTTGCTTGTTGTTGTGTTGTTTGCGTAACTTCTTTGAATAAGTTGCGTTAATTTGGCGCACAGGCGAAGTAAACATGCGTTGCGTACGGCAAGGTCACGCCGCGGCCCCACCCTGCACGGCCTCCGTTGCCCATTCAGACCGCCCGCTAGCTTCGTTTGAACGCAAATAATATTTTTGTAATATTTGTTAATGCAGTGGATGCAAGTGACACAAATTCATACATCTTATTTATCCCGCATTTCAAATTAATAAGATGTAAACTCTAATATCTTTAATATTCTTTTGTAACGGTGACAGCCTGTTACAACAAAATCATCAAATATCTTATGAAGCTATGCCTTAATAAGACACAAAATCATTTAATGGACCTATTTAAACGATTAAATTCGACCTAAGTAATTTTTTTTAACTCTAATTTTTTTTTTTGTGTCATTTAGAATATTATGACATAGTATCAGATTGCAGTGGACGTAATTGACACAAACTATGTTTTCACACTAAAAACACTATCCTAAATGCAACACAGTTACATGTTTTCTCTCGAATATTTTTTTCTCCAAGATAATTCAAAATAAAAAATAATTACCACAAAATAACAAATTACTAGAAAAGCAAATTATATATATGACACAAAACAAAATGTAAGATTTACATCTTAACACAGTATTCATAAGCGAAAACAGAATTGACTTTAATATTTTTATAACCTAGGGGTCAAAATATAGCCAGCGGTACAGGTCTATTAGGCGTGTATTTAAATATACGGAGAATCACTATATTATTTCTTTACCTCGTTAAATCTTACAGCTGTGTGTGTTTCAGACATATGTTACTTTGGAGTTACTTATATATATATACCTCCCAATTGAGGGGGATTTAAATCTTCTCGGGGCAGAGGTGTAGGGTTAGAGCCGGCGTAGCTTTATTTGACGTTCATAACTTTCATAAGCGCATTGTAATATGCCTACTTAAATAATAAACTTTCTTTATCTTTACTACTGACTTTAAGTATAAATACTTAAATACATGGAAAATATCCATCATCATCATCATCATCATCATGTCAGCCGATAGACGTCCACTGCTGGACATAGGCCTCCCCCAAGGCTCGCCACTCCGACCGACCGATCCATATATAAAAAAACATCCATAACCAAATATCCATAACTCAGAACAAATATTTGTGAAGGTCACGCAAATAAATGCCCTTACCAGGATTCGAACCCGGGACCTCCAGCTGCGCAGGCAGGGTCACTACCGACTAGGCTACGGAGGTCCTAAAAAGCAGGTCAAAGTAGGTAAGTGTCGGCAACGCGCATGTAATATCTCTGGTGTTGCAGGCGTCCATAAGCTACGGTGACTGTTTACCATCAGGCGGGCCGTATGCTCGTTTGCCACCGACGTGGTATAAAAAAAAGTGTGAGAGTAACGTCTATATAACACGATAAACTATAAAAGAACAAATATCATAGTGTTTAGTTAAAACTCCTGGATTTTGATTTCGTAATCAAGCAGGTTGAAGCATATTGCACAAACTTGAAGATTTCCCCCCGAAAATAGCGGACCTTTTGCCCTTCTCGAAAACTGTCACTTTGTCACAGTAGATTCTGAGAACGCACAATCTCACGAAGGCACAGGCCTACCTAATATACCTACCTATAGTTTGTCAAAGGACTGTCTCATTTCAAACATAGACATAGACATAGACGGAATCATACTCTTTGTCTTACACTAGTACTAGTACAGTCAGCTGCAGAGAAAAGGCACCCCCCTGCATACAAAGTTCTGTAAATTAGTATGGACGTGGGGTACCTTTTCTCTGCAGCTGACTGTACCTAAAAGAAAAGGATGAGTATAGTTTTTTTTTCTTTTTATTTACTGACAATTTGGTTTGACCAACTATATCTACTCAAGTACTCATATCGCCCGAAACATGTTGAATTGTTGAACCATGTTTAGTGTAAAATTGCGTAAGCGATTAGTAAATACACGGTGGCAAAAAAATAAGTGCATTCCCATTGTCAGAGAGGTTTTGGGATTATACTGAGCAACTTTTACTATGGGACCAACCCCGAAATCGCGAAAAAAAATTTGGCTGTTTCATACATTTTGGCTGGTCCATTTCGTGGTTGGTCCCATAGTAAATGTTGCTCAGTATAATCCCAAAACCTCCCTGGCAACGGGAATGCACTTATTTTTAGCCACCCTGTATAAGCACTTTCGCCTGAAAGTGGAAAAGCCAGTGAAATCGAAGTACCTACTTGTTATTTTTTCTTTTTCGTTATACAGTGGAACCTCGATAGCACGAATCTCAAGGGAAATGCCAAAAGTTTCGTCTTATAGAGGGCATTGACTTAGGGAGGTTCTTTTCTAAAAGGTCATTGTTCGTTTTAAAGAGGTTTCGAGTTACAATCACCTTGCAGACATCTTGCAGAATTTCATGAACGAAATGATAAAATCCATTAGAATCCGATAAAGAAACGAGACTGTCTCGCTTCGCCGCGCTAATAACATTTTATAAACAATTTTCATTTCAATTTCTTACAAAGCTTTTACTAATACCATTATTCACGAAACTGGGCCAAACAAAACATTATTAAATACGCTCTTGGTTTTCATTTGGATATTCTTAGGGTTGCCATCATCATGTTGCCAAAATCAGCCAAAAATTACCCTTCGAGGTATTCTCGAGGGACTACAGTACAGTTTCTTCAATTATGCAAACGCATAAAGTACAGAGTTATTGTGTTTTTCGAGTTACAGAGGTTTGTTAGTTACTTTGAGATATAAGAGGTGATAAAACAATAAGTCAAATTTTTCGAATTGTCTAGGTCAAATTTTATTTTTCGAGTTATAGAGGTGAAAATTGTACTGGATAGTCGTGAAGGGAATAATTTTTATTTCGTGTTAACAAGGATTTCGCCTTATCGAGGTTCGAGTTATCGAGGTTTCACTGAATATACATAAACACCGCTGCCATGAATTTTATCACATATGTTACACAACGGTGTTCTGCCTTTTCGCCGAAGTTTTATTGTCTGAATTTCACTTGACAACGAACGTAAATTCAACAAAACACGTCCCCTCCCCACCAAATAACATATAATAATTTAGGATCCCCACTTTAGGTGTAGGAATTAGTAATTTTATTACATCATGTTTTTTCTTTATTTTTAGGTAAGTATACCCATCTCCATCCGCATACCTATAACAGCTTATTACAGTACATCTGGTGCTCCATTACGACACCCTGTGCTATAATAAGCACATTACGTAGGTAACTACGTCGAATAATATGACGAAACTAATGGCGTTATTCATACATGCGCTACAAGCCGCAATTAGTCATAATCTGTCATTTTGACATGTATATGTAAGAAAGGGATAAAACATAAAATAACTAATTGAAGCTTTAATGAACAAAGGGGGAAAATTTTCTTTGTTGTCTACAGAACCCTAAAATACTAAAAGATTGTAAAGCCCCAACGGATCTAAATGAAGGTTGGGGCCTTTGGGATACGAAGTTTTGTCTACACGAATAAAATATAGTTTTCTTTCTTTAGAATAAATAATGTTTCTCTGAAATCCTTTCAAGAAAATGTAGTTAGTAAATGTTTTGTTTTTTACAAAACTCGAAATCAAATTGATGTAGCGCGATTTTTAGGGTTCCGTACCCAAAGGGTAAAAACGGGACCATATTACTAAGACTCCGCTGTCCGTCTGTCTGTCCATCTGTCTGTCAGCAGGCTGTATCTCATGAACCGTGATATATTTCTGTTGCCGCTATAACAATAAATGAGAATGTGAGATTCACTGGTTGACTGTATTATTTTACTATACAGTTCATTGATAACAAGGATACCTACATGGGATTATGCTATCCTGTTTTATCACAAACGTAAATTTTCTATGAAAATATTACTTTTAGTTTTATTAAAAATCTTTTCAAACATTATCCTTCGTAGGCTACTAATTTTCATAATAAATGTGATTCAATATTTACACATATTTTACCGAATATTCGTCCGCCGAATATTCGCCGCTTCGGCCTAGAGTGTAGCCGAATATTCAGTATTCGGCCAAAACTACTATTCGCGGCATCTCTAAATAAATTTTTATTTTCTCTAACCTTTATTGAATATAATTAAATATGTTAGTCCGTTATTTGTTTGTCCTGGTAAATTTGTTTATTGTTGCGGGTGTCCATGGGCGGCGGTAATCGCTTATCATCAGGTGATCCGTCTGCTCGTTTGCCTCCTATTTCATAAAAAAAATCCTTGGACATCCCTACTTTTCTTTAATTTGACTGAGTACTCACTGGGTAGTACAAACTTTATTGACTGAACCGCCAATTTTGTGCATAATTTTATCGAGGTCGTCCTTAACAATTAATCTGTTTGAAAGAGAAAAGTGTAGGGAAGCGTATAAAGGGTGTTGCATGGACCACTGATATACAATTTAAATAAAATAAATAAATATTAGGGGACATCTTACACTGATCAACCTAAACCCAAACTAAGCAAAGCTTGTACTATGGGTGCTAGGCGACGATATACATACTTATATACATAGAAAACACCCATGACTCAGGAACAAATATTTGTGTTCATCACACACACACAAATAAATGTCCTTACCGGGATTCGTCCTTCGTACCTTCATACCGACGAATCATTTTCCATTTTGAAAATAAAGAATAATCTGACCATTTCTGTGCTGAACTGCCCTGCCAGTCCGATCCTCTTTGAGCTTACTCTGAGGGGATTATGTGGTAAAGCTAATAAATCAAGACTTGCGTATCGAGCCCGTCAGTTAGGATTTTTAGCGACTTCAAAAAGAGGGGGATTTTCAATTCCTCGGGATCGTTATTTTTCTTTTTAGCTGGTTTTTCTAACAACGCTGGCTCGATTAGGAAATTTCTTTATTCAGGCTTAGGTACACTTTACAGTTTCCATGATCATCACGTCAGAATCTGATGGTGGGCTCGAGGAAATTCTTCAAATATCTTACATTTTGCTTTCACTTTTAGTATTTTTAATAGTAGGGTCAATGTGGAAAAGACATATAAAAATCTATTGCTGGGAACACCGTCATAGGGCAAAAACTCGATATGCCTATGAAGCCGATGGTCCTGGGTTCGAATCCCGGTAAGGGCATATATTTGTGTGATGAGCACAGATATTTGTTCCTGATGAGTCATGGGTGTTTTCTATGTATTTAAGTATTTATATATTATATATATCGTTGTCTGAGTACCCATAACTCAAGCCTCCTTGGGCTTATCGTGGGACTTGGTCAATCTGTGTAAGAATGTCCTATAATATTTTATTTTTATTTTTATTTATGTATATTGTATACCTTACGTAAGTCGCTGAGACACAATCAGAAAGGAAGTGCTTCACTCTTTCTGCTTTACCGAACTTCTGTAAGTGGAGTATGTGTCAAGTGTAAAAATATGCACACATCATATTCAAAAATATGTCCCATAGCTCTTATCCAGGTGTTGATTTGAAGTGGACGCGAAAGTTGACGATTTAGCATGTTGATCTGACATTATTTTGTATTGTTCCAGGTTCCGGCAACCTATCCAGGGAGTCAGCGTTCTGCGCCATGCTAACCATGCCCTCCTGGTACTTGTGTGAGCTGAGCAGTCTTCTCTTCTTCATACTACCAGCCTTCATCATACTGGGGCTGTATGTGCGGATGGGGCTTCGCATTAGGTACGTCATGGGGTACGTCTGTTGTCTATTATTTTGTTTGATTATTCTGTAAGCAGAGCAGATCTATGGCCCTTCGCCTTTGAGCGGAGGCACCGCGGGTACAATCGTAGGTGAAATCCGTCGCACGCAGTGTTGGCCGAAACGTTAATGCAATTAACCATTAATCAGTACAAATTGAACCGTAAACTGTAACCGTCCGTCACGGCTTACGGTTCAATTTGTACTGGTTAAGGCGCTTCGCGCAGTTTTTGGCCAAAAACTGTTACATTTTAGAGCTTATAACTTCTAAATGAGTCAACCAAAAATTATGAAAAAAATATATATGCATCTTCACTCTATGGACAACAATCGCAACATTTGACTTTTTTCCTGAAATTTGTAGTTTCACCGAAAAAAAAATAACACGACAGGCCGTTTTGCGGCTAACTTTGCTTATAACTTCTAAACGGCTCAATCGATTAAAATTATTTTTAAACTAACAAAAATGTTTTAACAGGTTCTACAAATACAACATAGCTTTTCTTAATCAAAAAATATTTTCTTAAGAAATCGAACGTTTTTCCACATTTCATGCGTATGCAGCCTGAAAATGGCGTGGCCGTGTTCGCTTATGCACAAGCAAAGTGCTATAATATCGGAGTTATTGTGGCCAAAGAATAAATAACTGCAGAGCGCTGATTTGGTTGCGACGCGCATTAGCGAGCGCAACATGGTATTTTGCGGTCTATTACAATGAATGTAATGATAATATCCGTATATATTATACTATAATATACGTATGTGTGAGAAAACTTCATTTGAAATAAATAAATAAATGTTTTCTAACCGACATATTATAATGTCATTAAAGTTTTACGTTTTGAATAATGTTCCATTCCATCTCGAAACAATAAATAATTGATTTAACATAAGCTACCTATTACCTATTACGTTGTATAGGTATGTATGAATAGTACCTGTTAAAACACATTGTTTTTGTAGTTTAAAAATAATTTTAATCGATTAAGAACTAGCAAAACGGCCTATCGTATTTTTATTTACGGAAAAACTTACTATTAAGTTTATTGTAGGTTTAGTTAAGTAGTAATTAGTGTTAAATAGTGTAATTGTAGTTATGTCTGTACATTTTTCATGGGTGATTCTTGCCTGTTAATAAACGTTTAATTATTTTATTATTATTTGTATCTCCTTCTGGATTTCAGTAATTATTTCATTGGGGTCAACTTGGTGTATTATGTCTTCTAAATGGGTAAACAAAAAATTATGAAAAAAATATATATGAATCTTCATTTATTGTTCAACAATTATAAAATTAAACTTATTTCCTGATATTTATAGTTTTACCGTAATAAAAATAATAACACAGGCCATTTTGCGGCTAACTTTGGTTATTTTTATTAAACGGCTAAATCAATTAAAATTATTTTTAAACTAACAATAATGTTTTAATAGCTGACGGTCTTTCCACCGCGATACAACCGGCCGACGATTTGTTTTATTAACAATATCATCTAAACTACCATCTGACAAAGTATGAAATGGAATGCGATGACTGAAAAGATTTTTTTATATGTTCATGTGACCAGCTGACGGTCCACCGAGATACAACCGGCTGACCATTTTTTTAATTCACAATAGCATCTAAACTATCATCTGACACAGTACCAAGCGGGAGGCGATAACATTTTTTTTGCGTGTTTCGGTGGCTGCCATTTCTCAACCCATCAACGACGCGGCAGCTGACGTCCACAGGGGTTCATCATACATAGCCGTTAACCACTAAAAAAATAAATGACTGCAAAGCGCTGATTTGGTTGTGGCGCGCTTGTAATAAAAACCGGCCAAGTGTGAGTCGGAGTCGCGTTCCAAGGGTTCCGTACATTACTCGAATTAAACAATTTATTTTTTATGTGAAACGTGCGTGAAATGTCTTTAATAAACCCGTAGGGGTTGGATCAAAAACTAAATAATTAAGTCCGACTCACGCTTGACTGCTCATTTCTAATAAGATTTCCTGTGATCTATAATAGGTAAAGATCTATTTTGTGTATTTTTTTCAAAATTTTATACCCAGTAGTTTCGGAGATAAAGGGGGGGAATGCTAATTTTTTGCCTATTTTCGTGAATAACTTCTAAACAATTTAAAAGTGCTTGTTGCTAGGCCTATTTGAATAAAGAATATATTGAATTGAATTGAATCGAATTGAATTGAATTGACTGTTTATCCTAAAATTATAAAAAATATACATTTTAGATTCTCACAATGAGCTCTTTCATTTGATATGTAACACGATATAGTTTGAAAAACTTTTTTAATTTTCTCTTTTACCCCCCTAAAAGTGGCCCCCGTGTTTAAAATCAATTTGTTTACGTTACATGTCCGTCTTTGGGTCACAAACTTACATATATACACCAAATTTCAACTTAATTGGTTCAGTCGTTTCCGAGAAAATAGGCTGTGACAGACGGACAGACAGACAGACGCACGAGTGATCCTATAAGGGTTTCGTTTTTTCCTTTTGAGGTACGGAACCCTAATAATGATGATATTCCCACGTAATGATTGAGAAAACTTCGAACTTCGAAAAATAACACATTTGTAGTAGTATATGAAGCTAGTAGGTACTTTAATTTTATAAGTTAACTATTAATGGCATTATTTATATTTATTTATTACGGATAAAAAAAACTGTATAAAATAAACGCACTGTACGCCTCAATTTAGTACATACCAAGCTTTAGCTATAAATCTTAATCCGTCGATTTGACTTAGGTATTTATTTGTTAGAAACAGATAAAACACAAATTAACTAATTGAGGCTTGTAAAGTATAATGCATAAGGGAATATATTTTTATTATAATTTACACGCATGATCTACTCATACTCAAACAACAAAATATCTGCAAAAGATACACAAACGCCAAATGCCGCGCGCCTCTGGGCTAGTATAGCTGTAGGTTATTCTTTGAACCTCGTTCCGCCGCAGTCGCCGCACCGAGACGAAATTCACGTACGATCGCAGTGAGCGGGGTGCGGGTACAGAGACGCTGAGACGCTCAAGGCCAAATCAGCGAGAATCGTCTTAATTGAAATTAACGTTCGGCCAACACTGTACGCACGCGTCCGCGCCAGTCAGCGTTGCTCATAATACTATTTCTTGTTAACTCGTTCGCCGCTCGAGTCGGCGAAGGGTCTAATGAAGTAACAGTTATTGAAGTAAAGGTGAAATGAAAAAGTTCATCTCGAGACTCGAACTCACGGCGGAAACGAGTCACCACTTTACCTACTGATCTTTATTATAAATCATTTACTTTCTCGTTTTTTTGCCCGAGTATGGAGCGACCTAAATTAGGAAATATCTCAAGAATTTGAAAAATCACAGCAATTTTAGTTATTTCTGTTAGATACTTAACTACATACTTAGATTCTGACCACGCTAACTTTGCACAAACTTGGCAGTAACAATGCATACATATCCCTATAAGCTCCATACTTGACTTAGCACTTGACACAAAAACATAGCGTGGTCCGACTCTAGCTACCTACTTTTGAATTTAATGACGATATTTCGGCTCAACTAATCTTTCAATTCGAAATTTTGCCTCATTAAAAAAATTGTAATATCACCACTTCTCATTAAAATACCGGTATGGTAGTGATGTGCTACTGCCATAATATATTCTAGGCAAGTAGGCACGTCAGCTTCCACCTTCCATCACATTATGAAGTAAAATTTAGCCATAGGTAAGAAGTTGATTAATTAATTCCGTCCTGTATCGTACGCGTGCCAAAACGTAACTCCATTTATTTTCGGGCACTGCGTAATATCAATTAAAGCTGACTTGACTTTAACTCCATCCTCGAATTATAATACCGTAAAACGGGGTTACATTGATTAATTTTTAAAATTCGATTTGTATATATCTTTATCATTTTTAAATAAAAAAATGTGAAAAAAATAATGTATAAACAAGCTAACTCGAGTGAGTTATCACGTTATGTATAATCTACTTAACATGATACCTCACACGTAAATAATTGTTTTTTTACAATCCATAACTCCCGCGGGAACAATAATACTTCGGCCTTTGTCCTTTAGTACACCTGCATGAAATATTTTTTTTTCGAGCAAGTGATGAAAACTAAATTAGTCCACACCATGCACGAAATAAAGCACCAGAAATTATTAGAAAAAACTAGGCAGCAGTTATTTTTTGACACAATTTCTATTTGATAAACCGGATAGAACAAAATAATGTAAGTAAGTGACGACTTGACCGTGACGTCACTTGTGCAGTTTTCATATAAATTCCATAGTGGCTCATCGTTTTGACAGTTCGAAAAAAGAAACTGGTTTGACTAGTAGGAAAGTACACTATTATGTCAAAATCATCGCTCGATAGCGATGCCAGTGTGTTTCGCCTTAGCACTAATTTCCTACGCTATTAGCGCATCCCGTTACCGCAAATTGTAAGCCTGGCCAGTGCCATGCTAGTTTGTCAATAGCACTCCACTGCTGTTACGGCGTACGTGATGTTAATGATTCCATTAGCTGTGGACGTGATGGATCGAATGCATCTTCATGAGTGGAATATATGGCCGCATTTACATGGTACAGACGGTACGGTAGTTTTTAGTGCAATTTGAGTAGGGCATCTAATATCGGACGATTCTCAATACCAGTATTGAAATCCGATATTGGCCGTCAGTACCGGAATTCCGGAATTACCTTTATTTAACTTGAACATATACATAGACACTGAAAATTGTCAGTTGTAATAATGAAACGAAGTAACACGTCATAATGAAAATTTGGCGAATGTTGGTTGAAAAAGTAAATCATCTGCGTGAAGTTGGTTGGCAAGTGAAATTCGGAAAAGAAAACTTCGGAGAAAAGGCAGAACACCGGTAAAAACATTGGAAAAGAATAGACGTCACCTTGGCTGCGCCCTCTATCATTTCAACACGTTTTATCTCATATACTCACTTCACTTTCAAACTCAACATTTATTAAACTTCATCATTGGCTCATCTTGGCTTGATTGAAGCTTGAGATGTCTCAAGCTTTAAGCCAAGAGTAACACATTATCCACTGTCACTCACACACCAAAGTCGCTATTACAATCGAGCCCGTATATTAATAACTGACTTGCAAGACCGAAGTGATCCCATAAGTGTTCCATGATCAAAGAAAAACTAGTTATTTATCTGTAAAGCGAATTAAAATAAAACAAAACAGTTTTCGGTTACAGGTGAAGTTAAAGTGACGTCACAATCCCTGTGACCCCCCTCCCCCTTGTCACAACATGTCACATTTTCTTGACCCTCTCCCTCCCCCTAAATGTGTGAACGTAATTAATGGGATGACCCCTTAGTAGATATTTACAATTATCAAAATTATCCCGCATTCGAAGTTACTTGAATACACCTTATGCCTTATACTATTTGAACTCAGGAAAAATTTCATTAATAGCCAACGGTTTTTTTTTAAATTACGATTAAAGGATTTAATAAAAAGTGAGTCACTATTTATTTTTAGACATCTAAGACATCATAGCCGTTACATTTATTTCACACTGCTGTACTTTTATACCAAAACAGCTTTTTCTCGCAATTTGTTCTCAGTTCTTTCATTAAAAGACAAAGACAAATTTTCCAACGTCAGTTTACTTGAAAGAAACTAGCTAATTAAAATGGATATTGTAATTTGCTTGTGCAACTATTTTAAGTCTGTTAAAGACCCGTTTTTCCTACGGCCATATTTTACGGAAGATTTTGCTTTCAGGCTCCGTTAGTATTTTTAAAAGAGCGATTATGTCCGTTACCGCAACATTCACAACATCTCAGTAAATTACCTTATCCATTCCAGTAAAATTATCCATGCCAAATTGCAGCTTTCTAGCTCTAACGACCACCGAGCAAAGCCGCGGACGGACAGACGGACATGGCGAAACTATAAGGGTTCCTAGTTGACTACGGAACCCTAAAAACGGGCCCCAGTACTCATGTAAATTAAAAATATGTTCCAAAATTAAGGTTTAGGGGTGTACCTGTACTGTTATAGTATAAAATGGTGTAGTATACAATACAACTTAGTTGTGCTTCTCGAATCTTCGCATTTTACGTAAAATTGCACCTATATGTGTGGCGACCTCGTACTCTTTGTAAACGTGTGTGTGTGTTCGTTCTATTAAAATATAAATCGACGGATCTGGTCTCGGGTACTGATACAAAAACAATTATAGTCAACAACAAAAGTACTAAACACGCACGCAGAATCTCAAAATAGTCCGAACAAGTGCGAGATTATATTTTTATCGAGCTGGAGCGGCTATCTTTACAATTTTCATCATCATTGGTTTGTGTTTTAATAATATCGATATCGAATATAGAAAATGTTCATTTCACAAAACATTATTTTTTTAAATTGCGAGTGTTCTAAAAGAGACAATTTAAAGCATTTCGTTCAAGTAAGGTAAGACGGCTAGAAGTTTGAAAGAAGTTTGTTTGTACCTATATTAAGTTTGTATATATTTTTTAGGGTTCCGTACCCAAAGGGTAAAAACGGGACTATGACTCCGCTGTCTGTCTGTCTGTCTATCCGTCTGTCACCAGCAGTACTTACCGTCTTTACCATAAGGGCACACGGGCCCCGTGCCCAGGGCCACCTTCCTCAGGGGGCCCCGGCCCCTCATGGGGCCGCGAAGGGCAGACAGTAACAGTGAGCAACCGAGTCGGCAGGGTCTGGTTGGTTGTTAGTTTAATTCGCTTTTTTTACATTCCAAAAGGGCCCCAGCATAGTTTAAGACTGCCCTGGTCACCAGGCTGTATCTCATGAACCGTGATAGCTAGACAGTTGAAATTTTCACAGATGATGTATTTCTGTTGCCGCTATAAATACTAAAAACAAAATAAAATAAATATTTAAGTGAGGCTCCCATACAACAAACGTGATTTTTTTGCCGTTTTTTGCGTAATGGTACGGAGCCCTTCGTGCGCGAGTCCAACTCGTACTTGGCCGGTTTTTTTTTATTTTCTATTCATTAACTATTTTTTTAAATCTGAAAGAAATTTGCAGCCTTTTAATAAAATATGAAAATTGTTCATCTGACTGAGGACTTACATAAAAACCTTATATCCTCGGAGATTTTATGACAAAGTTTACTTTGCGCTCGTCCCTTATTTGGATGGTTCCAGTTCATTTTTAGGGTTCCGTACCCAAAGGGTAAAAACGGGACCCTATTACTAAGACTCCGCTGTCCGTCTGTCCGTCTGTCTGTCTGTCTGTCTGTCTGTCTGTCTGTCACCAGGCTGTATCTCATACCAGACAGTTGAAATTTTCACAGATGATGTATTTCTGTTGCCGCTATAACAACAAATACTAAAAACATAATAATAAAAATATTTAAATGGGGCTCCCATACAACAAACGTGATTTATTTGCTGTTTTTTTCCGTAATGGTACGGAACCCTTCGTGCGCGAGTCCAACTCGTACTTGGCCGGTTTTTTTTTATTTTCTATTCATTAACTATTTTTTTAAATCTGAAAGAAATTTGCAGCCTTTTAATAAAATATGAAAATTGTTCATCTGACTGAGGACTTACATAAAAACCTTATATCCTCGGAGATTTTATGACAAAGTTTACTTTGCGCTCGTCCCTTATTTGGATGGTTCCAGTTCATTTTTAGGGTTCCGTACCCAAAGGGTAAAAACGGGACCCTATTACTAAGACTCCGCTGTCCGTCTGTCTGTCTGTCTGTCACCAGGCTGTATCTCATGAACCGTGATAGCTAGACAGTTGAAATTTTCACTGATGATATATTTCTGTTGCCGCTATAACAACAAATACTAAAAACATAATAATATAAATATTTAAATGGGGCTCCCATACAACAAACGTGATTTTTTTGCTGTTTTTTTCCGTAATGGTACGGAACCCTTCGTGCGCGAGTCCGACTCGCACTTGGCCGGTTTTTTACGTTGTTTACTTCCTGAAATATGTTTACCGACTCCTAACACTTTGTGTTTCTTCCGGGCTGCATATTTTTTAATACCAGGGTCACTGGGTCAGAGACAATTTTCGTTGTATTTTGTTTACTTATGACTGTAATTTAAAATTTTTGCTTTATTGCCATTACATATATTCTTAGATTTTGAACAAAATAACCATGGTTTACAAAACACATTAGAAATGAAATTTTAACAGTGCATAAGGCACATATCACTACATAGTATAAAACAAAGTCGCTTTCGGCAACGGATTTTGATACGCAGCGTCTTACGCAAGCGAACACCGCGCGAACGCGAAGCGAAACGGCGCGGCGCGGTGCGGCGCGGCAAGCCCACGGCGTTCACGTTCGCAACGAGATCGCTTCGTTTCGCGTTCGCGTGTAGTTCGCGTACGTAAATACGCTTCGTTAGTATGTTCTCTTCGCCCCCTTCCCCATTGAATTATTTTAACTTCATAGAGACGCCATACACCAATTTAATTAAAAATTTGGCCAAGTGCGAGTCGGACTCGCGCACGAAGGGTTCCGTACAATTACGGAAAAAAACAGCCAAAAAAATCACGTTTATTGTATGGGAGACCCATTTAAATATTTATATTATTCTGTTTTTAGTATTTGTTGTTACAGCGGCAACAGAAATACATCATCGGTGAAAATTTCAACTGTCTAGCTATCACGGTTCATGAGATACAGCCTGGTGACAGACAGACGGACAGACGGACGGACAGACGGACAGCGGAGTCTTAGTAATAGGGTCCCGTTTTTACCCTTTGGGTACGGAACCCTAAAAAAACGCCAATTACCAAACAATGAAAGTGTCGCAAGTCGCAATCGCAACCTGTAGGCGAGGGGAACGGGGCGTGAACCACGCGACAAAAATTTTACGTTTTAGTCGCGACGAGATTCACGCCCAGCTTCCATAGTTGATGTCGCCTGGCAACAACTCATGGCTCAAAATACTGGTTTTCAGTGCTGGTTCTATACGTAGTACCAATATTTCAATGCCCTTCCCTTCCCGTACATCTCAGTTCCAATCTTCTAATAGAGGGTCTCCGGCAAGTTCGGTTCTCCATACAAACGTAGTTCCGCCACTATTACTTCATTATTCTGTGGTTCCGCTCTGATGTTAAAACGATTAGCTAGATTGCTCTGAAACTTTGTACTTACAATAGGATAAGGTATATCTAGGTCTGTAATTAGTTTAATGTAGCTTCAGGTTAAAAAAATACAGGGAATTTGTTTTTCACACAAAACTTGTTTTTGCTCTATTTCGTTTGTTTTAACTGAAGCTATAACTGGAGTTATATATGAACTAATTACAGACCTAGATATACCTCATGTCATTGCATGTGCAAAGTATCATTACAATCCAACACGTAGTTTTAAAATAAGAGCGGAACTACGTTTGTATGGGAAGGTGCAATTCTGCCGAGCTTGCCGGGGACTCTAAGGCAACTTTCTATCGACAGATCGTCGTGCAGCAACTCCGGCAGCCCGGGCACGCTCAACGGCGTCAATGGCAGCGTGCATGGCGAAGCCAGACAAGCGCAGTCCAGGAAGACCATCATTAGGATGCTAGGTCAGTATTTACAGTATATCTACGTACAGTAAGATAAAGAAACTAGATAAATGGTGTTGTTCATAAACGCACTGTCATGCTTCAATTAGCTATTGTTTTTCTTAGGCTAGGTACGCACTTAGCGGCTGGCCGCACTGCGGCTGCCCGCACGGCCCGCAAATAGTATGTAACCGTATCATCATTTAATGCGTATAGATGATACGGTTACATACAATTTGCGGGCGGTGTGGGCAGCCGCAGTGCGTACTTATATAGTCTGTCATTCATCATCATCATCATATCAGCCGTCTACTACTGCTGGCCTCCCACAACGGGAAAACGCAGCAGGAAAAGACCCACAACAAGGGTCCGAAGAGAGGCGCGGGGAGCCGATGGATAAGAGCGGCGCAAGACCGGTCGTTGTGGAAATCCCGGGGCGAGGCCTATGTCCAGCAGTCTGTTATTATGACTTATTTATTCTTAAGAAAATTATAAAACACAAATTAACTAATGGAGGCTTGTAAGGTCTGACCGTAGAAATAGTCAAGTGACTTTTTGCTACCTACATCCTTACCCTTTCCACCTTTATGCATCCGGGGTCATCTATTAATTACGTCACACGAATTTGACGATTTCTTGTCACACCTGCAGGCGTATTATGAATGGATTTATCCACGTGATAAAATAACCGTCACTTTTTAACACCGGGCGATTGAAAGTGACGGACGCCGTTTTATCAAGCTGTCACGTAGACAAGAACGACCATCATATCCGTGCTGATGGTCACATTTTTTTGACTCCCTCCCTCCCCCTAAACGTGTGATGTAATTAATGGATGACCCCTCCCGATATTTTCTTTTGTACGCTTGTCATCTTGCCTAGGCGCCCAGAGGACATCTAAGCCTCCATGTTGTGAACAAGTTTATCTTAGTTTGCGAAACACAATCTCTTCAAATAAAAATTTCTGAATCCTTGAAAGTTTGTTTGCATTATTTATCTCGGTACGTTTTCTGCCTGAATTTAGACCGACACGTGTAGTTTCTTTGCGGTCGTGTGTGTGGGTTTCATTCGATACCCGTATGTATGTAAATAAGTATGAGCGGCCTTATCCACCGCTGTGGAGTGATCTGTTCTGTGGTCGTTTTGGGAACAATAGGGCGTCTGTGGTCGGCCAGTTTTTTGCTACCGGCCTTTATCCAACCCCGCGATCCGTATCCGTATACATTACGTACTTGTGGCGTAAAGCCAATGGGACTGTAATTGGTGATTTGTACTATATTAATCCAGAAGATTTAGGTAGGCTTACCGGATGGTTTTCGGGTCTGCTGCTGGCAGAGGCCTCTGCTGGTGGCTGCCTGCTGATATCCTTTCTTGGTGGAGCACTTTAAATAGGTTTTTACCGAGTATTATTTTGGATTCGTGTTAGTATTATCACGTTTTTGATGACACTGAAGTTTCATCAGTTGTTTATTTTCAGTCAGTCAGTTATTTGTTTTTCTAGACCTCTTTTGTGTGACCGGCCATTAGCCGCGCTACTCCTTAATATAGCATTTAGGTGGAATACTAAACAATTACATAGCCGTATTTCGTAAAACGGATACATTATCTGACCTCAGAAAACGAATCCGAAAACATAACTCAAATGCCCGAAACTATTTCATCTAATATAGGTACCTACCTGCATCGGAAGTCAAAGGGCAAAGTTGATCAATATCGGTCTAACTTATCCATCGTGGGTGAGACTTCGCAATAGTTGAGAAATTTGCCCACAGTTAGTCATAGTTGGTTTATTAGTTACTGTCTTGCGGTCGAACTGAGTTGGTTAGACTTCCTTATCGGGCTATTAATACTTGTCTAATAGTTCTTGAAAGTCAAATAGATCGGTTTGCATAAATTGTAACATCAAGAGCTAACTTTAGATCAAACTTTTCGGAAACGTTATATTTGCAGAGTTATTTATATAGATATTTTTCCCTTATTAGCTAGTTATATACAACATAGGTACCAATACCAAGCAACATAGATCTCATCAAAAACCTACATAGCCTACATGCCTTAAACGTGAACACTAGAGGTTTTGTTTTGTTATAAAAGATGATTATATAAAGAGAAATTAATATTGTTGATTGTAGTAGTTTAAAACACGATAATTTACCTTTCAGAAAAAGCTATTAAAGTTAACCTACAAATACTTATTATCTTTTGATTTGTTTCAAAACTTTGTTAGGTGCTCGTAATTACTTCGCCTTACCCCAGTCCCCTAAAATTTCAACATAAATTTTCACTGCTAAATGAATTTTAGAAGTCACATAGGTTAAATACTACTTATGTACTGAAATACAAGCATAGTCCATGCAAGCTTTGCATATTTTGGGGCTAGGTGGATCTGTGTAAGATTGTCCCCAAATATTTATTATTATATATATCATATACACGGTGTTTTTTTTTAAACTCCGTTAACTATCGCCTCGTATGTAGTGACCAACTTAGCACACTTGTATCACAATGTACTATATTTTATTCTGTTTTTAGTATTTGTTGTTATAGCGGCAACAAAAATACATCATCTGTAAAAATTTCAACTGTCTAGCTATCACGGTTCATGATACATCCTGGTGACAGACAGATGGACAGACAGACAGACGTACAGAGGAGTCTTATTAGCAATAGGGTCCCGTTTTTACCCTTTGGTTACGGAACTTTAAAACACCGTGTAGAAGATCGTATTGATTTTAAGTAATTTAATAATTTTACATAAAATTAATGTTTTTGATAAGGGCTGGATCCTACAGTTTTCATTTAGGTACTTCGTTTGAATTACTTTAATTTATTTACGTAATTTATTCCACAATAGTAGGTATTTACCTAACTTTGTGAAGCATTGATACAACGCTCAAGTTCAATGAAACTTTAATACTAATCAGTTAACTTTGAAAACAAACCGCAATCACAATGGAATTTATTTGGCTCGGTTGTTTGTAAACTATGTAGCAACTAATTCAATTTTGTTTGGTCGCGGTCAGACTTTTTTAAGGTTTTTATAAAAGATGCAATGGTTTTTGTATTTTAGGGTTCCGTTCCTGAATAATAACAACAACAGGATCCTAATACTGTTGATAAACATAACAATTTCATAGAAGTCGAACCGTTTATGCCGCCATTGGACTAACGCTGCGTTTTACGTAAGCGAACAACTCGCGAAAATTAGAATTGACCGAAAGCACGAAAAAAAGTACTCACCACTTCCGGTTACAAAAAAAAGTGAAATTTACGTCCTGGTACAAAGATGAGTCTGGTGGCACGGTGGATTTCGAAATCCGGCGAAAAGTTATGGTTCGGTCTTTATAAAAAAACTTAGGTTGTGCGAGTTACGTTTTTAATGTTCCTTTAATCACCATCTCCAATAACCTAACAGTTTTTTTATAAGTATAAAATGTTTCATGTGTCATCACCGTCTACCGGAAAAATAAGGACCTTTTTGTTTGCAGTGAAAATGATCGCATACCTATCGTACGATTGCGATTTTTCTTTTCCATTTTTCTTTTTTGCCATTTTTATATATTTTCCATGTTGTTGTTTAACACTTTTGTTGTGTGTTGATTTAGGTAATTTTAATCACTACTATATATGGGGCATTTTCTATGAAAAGGGACCTTATTGTCGATGGCGCTTACGCCGCACAGCGCCGCACGGCATTGTATTTATATCGGAGTATCGTTAATAATGGCGTAAGTGCCATCGACAATGAGGTCCCTTTTTATAGAAAATACCACATATTACTTGTATTACAAAGAAAGTAACTCTGTCTCTGTCTATCGGTCTGTCTGTTACCTCTTCACGCTTAAACCGCTAAGCCGATTTCGACACAATGTAATAAATTTCAAAAGAAATAAATAGGTACCAAACTTTTATGAAATGTTCAAAGTTCTTGTCATTTCAATGATTCTCTAGACGCCAATATGAAGTTGAACCCCCATCTTTGAAGATATCTCATAAAACTTTGTTTATAACTGTTAACACGCATTAGCGTTAAGCTTCTACATACTTTTACTATACATAATAATCATAATCATAATCATATTTATTGGTAATATCATATTACATGTCAAAATAAATTTTACACTTAAGTAATAATGTAGATAATTAGGTATTTAAAATTTAACACCAAAAATACGGTACAATAGTAAATATTTTCTCTTATTCTACACCAAAGCGACAAAATAGCTCGTTACGATTGTAGAAAGCCTGCTCGACAAGCCAGTTGTTCAGTTTTATTCTAAATACTGACGCACTAGGAGCAGCAATTATTTCGCTTGGAAGGTGATTATAAACCTTGCGACCCATAGCGTGCGCGAGTTTTTTTGATTTGGCAAGTTTGAGAGGTACGAGGGGTAGTTTTCCGGCGGAGGGCTCCGTGGTGGAATGTTATCAATCCCAGTGGGCCCTCACGAACGGCAAAGAGGGTGAAACGCCGGAGTGGGTTTAGTGGGTAGGGCCAATTCTCCCCCCTCTCGCCAAGAGAGGGAAAAGGAGCGGCGAGTCCCACACACCGTGCGTAAGTGCATTCCCACTCCGACAAAAAAAAGGGGTAGTTTTCCGGCGCGCGCGCTTCGGGTTTCATACCTACCCTACGGTGAACCGCGCTACTAATTGGGGTGGATTCTACTTCACCTCGTGTGGTCACAGCCATTTGTAGTATTAAAAGTGAAGGCAGTGTTAAATTAATACCTAGGCTCTTAAACATTGGTTTCGCAGAAACAGTTTGTGGGACGCGCGCTATAGCACGTACTGCACGCTTCTGAAGCCGAAACACTCTCTCCCACTCCGCGGCTCCTGCCCAAAACTCAACCCCGTACTGCAGGTGCGCGTGTACCAAAGCGAAATAGCAAGCACGCACCGTTTCCGCCGGCAGGACTCGTGATAGTCGTTTTAACGCGAAACATGCTGTAGCGAGTTTATTGCACACCTTATTGATGTGATAACTCCAGGTGAGGCCAAGCTGTCTAGCTCAAATCCCAAAAATGTTGAGTTAGTGACCTGTTCAATGACATCACCCTTAGCTAGCACTGACAACGATCTCATTTGGCGTCCAGAAAGATCAAAATTATTGAGATGTGTTTTTTGAGTGTTTAGTATGAGACCATTGATACTAAACCAGTTTGCTATTGTTGCGGCCGTCACATTCAACTTCCTTTCGAGCTCCTCGTATGACGCAGCGTGCACAACAACTGCAACATCGTCAGCGTAGATGAAGGTCTCCACAGCCAATAGCATTAGGTAGGTCATTCAGCAGCAAGGAGAAAAGTGTATTAGATACTGACGAACCTTGAGCGACGCCCATACTTGTGACCACTGCGTCAGATCGTACGCGGCCACTGTCAGCCACAACAATCTGTTTCCTGTTCCGTAGCAGGTCCGCCATCTATGAAGGGTTATCGGTGGTAAGGTGATGTTTTCTATATAAAACTGAAGTGTCGAACGCCTCGGCTCGGCTCGGACCCGGGCCATTCTAGCGTGAGTCATCATACGGTGGTGTGTAAGTGTTTGATTTATTACGCCGACTACGCGACGCGCGCTAGGTACTAATTAAACGACTGAAACATACTTTTTTTTCAATTTATTTAGGTAAACAAACAGCCACTACAAGTAATTCATATTATACTAATTACTACAATGTCTACAATATGTGTGGCCCACACCGCTTACCACTAATTAGCATGAATAATGTTCATTCAGAGCCAAACTAATCATCGTCAGTCTTAAGGACTACCGGTGTCACTGTCAACAACAACATAGAATGGTTGGTTATGTATAAATATGTTAGGTAGGTACTTGAAATACAGTGTAAGAAACTAAAAGAAGTGACATGACTCTTATTAATACTTAAAGGGTACAGAACGATTAAATATTCGAGGATCACACACTTATTAGGTGCGTCTAATTACATTTCATCGGTAATGCCGTTCGCTTGATAGAAGAACGTATGTTATCGTCCTATGGTACCCCATTGGTATAGATACTATATAGGTAGATATAAAGAACCTTCGTGAGACGTCGCCATCCGCTCCTGTCCTGTGCCTTGCGCTCCGCGTCCTTCCAACTCCTGCTGCCCGCAGCTCGGCGTCGACGGTGCGCTGTGGGTGCGCTGGCCGGCCCCGTCGCCTGCTCCCGTGCGGCCTCCGCGTGAACGCGATCCTGACCGTGTTGTTCTCTGATCTTCGGAGGGTGTGCCTTATCCACTTCCACATCCGTCGAGCGATTTCTTGCCTGACCAGGATATGGTGGCATCGATTCCATAGATCCTCGTTCACCTCGTTGCTAATAGTATCCGGCTAGAATATGCGCAGAATGGATCTAAGGCATTCGTTAACAAACACTTGCAGCTTGTAGAAGATTTATACCGTATTTTCGTGGAATTTATCGGAGTAAATCTGATATTTACCTGAAGGGCTTTCTCACTTAAAGGGATCAAATTCCTACAACCTTAAGTACATCAATGTTCTCTTTTGCACGAACTATTGATATTTTTTGCGTGGGTGTTTTGATTTTATATTGCTTTTGTAAACCCCCAATGTTTGCTCAGGTTACTTTGTACAAATTTATTGTCCTAAAAAAATTTCATCTCAATCGAAAAATGCCGGAAAAGTTATCTGACCAGCTTTGTTTCAACTTTGAACGAAAGTAAATAAATCAAAGCTTTGTGGAAGTTTTCATTTTTATATTAAACACAAAGGCCTCATTAGTAGCGTACATTTTTAATATTTTAAGGGGTAAAACTTTCGGTTATGATTGGCGACATTTCCTTTTGAAGCTATTTTAAACTATCATTAAATAATTTTACGGTTTAGAGGTCTAGGCCTAGGTCTAGGCTCTCCGAAACATGTCGCGCGAGTGACTAAAACGTTAGTATGTCTCACAGTTTAAATTCGACTATTTTAAACTATTCCTGTAAAATAATACTCAATAAAATATACCTACAAAAGAGCAACTAAACGAATTAGGGAATCAGGCACGTACTTATGATTCTTTCAACGTTCAAAATTACAATTTGAAATAGAAATTACAATTAAAACTTGAGTGCATTTGAAATTACAATCAAGACATGAGTACAGTTGAAGTCGACGATTTATTTCTGTCCACCCATTTCCTTAGGTGAGGCTGCGTTTCCACCAGAGACTGCGAGGATGCGTTGCAAGGTACTTATGTGTTTGTTAAGAACCAATAGAAAACAAATGAAGTGATTCTATTGGTTATTAACTAACACATCCCTCGCTACGAATCCTCGCACATCTCTGGTGGAAACGCAGCCTAAGCGTTAAAGAAAATATAACATAGTAATAAATTTATCTTATTACGAAATTCGTAGTGAAAGTAAAATGTTTTTCTTTATTCAAAACTCAGTTAAATTAACATAATACAGTTCGTTTTTTCGTCAGCTTTAAACAAATTACAAATTTTCTTCTCGTCCTTATTATTCGTATTCCAGATTGGAACACACAGAGTAATTGATCATTTTATTTATAAATTTTGAATTATTGAATATCATATTCACATTTATTTTATTGGTAGTATTTAATAAATACCTAAAATCTAAAAAATACAAAAGCAATGAATTCCAAAACAATAAAATACAATCTACATACAATTTCATCAACAATCATCAATCAACAGAGTAATCTCAAAGTTCTCAGAATAATATTCGCCTATTCTAGTAAATGGGTTTAGGTCTTGACTTGAAACGTGCCTAAACCAACCTAAACATACTTTATCCACCGTTATCACGGCCAAAATGGAAATAAAGAATATCGTATGCGAGCAAATCCTTCAGTTTATTTGGCTCAAGATATATCTCATCGAGATGGAGCGACGACCTAGTGAAGGTCGCGGGAATTCGGTGGTTGCGAACGGCACAGGATCGGTCGGAGTGGCGAGCCTTGGGGGAGGCCTATGTCCAGCAGTGGACGTCTATCGGCTGACATGATGATGATGATGATGATATCTCATCCCATTTGTAGGGTTCCGTACCAAAAGGGTAAAAAAACGGGACCATATTACTAAGACTCCACTGTCCGTCTGTCTGCCTGCCATCAGGCTGTATCTCATGAACCGTGCTAGCTAGACAGTTGAAATTTTCACAGATGATGTATTTCTGTTGCCGTTGCCGCTATAATAACAAATATTAAAAACAGCACTACTGCTCCCATACAACAAACGTGATTTTTTTGCCGTTTTTTACGTAATGGTACGGGACTCTTCGTGCGCGAGTCCGACTCGCACTTGGCTTTTTTCTTTTTTAATTTGGCTAAGCTAATGTGCTCGTACGTAACTTCACTAAACTGCGTGTTCTCTCGCTTTGTGTTTAGAATATTTGAATTTTAGTCCTAGTGGCATCATTTTATTTACCTTTCCTTTCCTTATATCCATATTATATGCATCAAAAAATGCTTATTGTATGTACTTTTGATATATGTAACAATATGTGAAAATTTTTTTTTTTTTTTTCTGAACCCAAATGACTCAATTTAGGAAACACCGTTTAACTTATTGCAACGGGGTGCCTTTTTCTAATAGCCTATGGTTAAGCAATCTAATTTAATGATTTGTCAAATCATTTAGCATAATAATCTATAATTACATATACCCCATGACTTGCCAAGTTAAAAGCCTTGTTCCTTACTTAAGGCATTCCAGTTCCTACTTTCTTAGTTTATGGTTCTGATTTGGCGGTTCCGAGAGAATTAATCTGCCGAATCATACATCGGAGCAGATGGCGCAATTAAGAGCCAAAACACAATTACACGATGCGACGTCGTGTTGAGGCACGATACGTAATCGTGTCACGTTGCGACGTCGTGTCACGTTGCAACGTGGCGTCGAGTAATTCACTTTGTATAAACGCCCTTATTTACTTAATAACGCGACCCGAACAATAATTTATTTTGCCAAATGTTGTACTTATTTCCAAGAAAAAAGGTGTATGAGTAAAAAAACGAACATGACGTGGCATCGTGCCACGACACGACGTCACATTGTGTACGCCGGCATCATCCGACAATGGCGGGTCGATGTACGAAATTCATCATACCTACTAGGGTCATTCTACTTTTTATTGCGTGTTTTTACGATTTCAAATAATCATGAAATCATAAAATATATACTTACTTCTCTGGCGCAGCGACCCAAAGTCTTGGCCTCCAGCACGACTGCTATATGTATATATATATATTTAATTTAATATTCGTAATGATTAAATATACAATTAAGGTTTGCGAGGTGCATAGATGTATATAGATGTATATGTGGAGCCATGGTTCAGGAGGACGGACACCATGGGCTTAGTTGCCAGAGGTGCGCTGGTCGTTTTTCGCGTCACCACGCGATAAATGAGGTAGTTCGCAGGGCTTTGGTCTCAGCCAGCGTTCCCTGCGTCCTGGAGCCTCCGGGTTTGTGCCGTTCGGACGGCAAAAGGCCAGATGGTCTTACGTTGGTTCCTTGGCAGAAGGGCCGGTGCCTCTTATGGGACGCAACGTGTGTTAGCACCTTTGCCCCGTCCCATCTGAATCACACCATCAGTACTGCTGGTTCGGCTGCGGAGTATGCGGCCAAACAGAAGCATATAAAGTACTCTGCCTTGGAACCGACGTATGAGTTCATACCGGTGGCGGTGGAGACTGCAGGATCTTGGGGTGCGGAGGCTAAGGAGTTTGTGTGGCAATTGGGTCGGCGACTAAGAGAAAGGGGTGGCGATCCTCGCTCCGGATCGTATCTGGTCCAACAGATCTCCTTGGCAATTCAACGGGGCAACACTGCCAGTGTCATGGGGTCTAACGTGAGTCATCCTTTATAGACGACCGACAATTTTGACCCTTTTGGTTGAAAATGGCACATATAAAAATCAAATTCACAGCAATGTAATGCGCATTATAAATTCCAGTAATACATTATATTATTATTTTAGCTAAGTATTTAGTAATGTTATGAATATGACACTGATGAAACTAGGATTTTACATTGCAATTTGACATTTTTTTCTACCATTATTATACGACATCAATAAATTAAAATATTAACTATTAATAATAAACTGACAAATCAATTCAATTAATCATTTACCAATATAATTATTTTTGACGATATATTCTTAGATTTAGTTTTAAGATTTGCGGTCATTTATTTTATTTTATTTTAATTTTAATTGATTACTAATAAGTAAATGTAATTAGCCTAGAATAATATTACTATTGTGTGCCCTTACAGGGTGTCATGATCTGACTTTATATTATGTAACACCTATTATGTACATGACAATACAATAAATAAATGATAAATGATAAATACTTTCTTCTGGGGATAGAAAAATCTGCAGTAAAAAGTAGAACGACCCGCTAAGCGTCTACTTTACCAAAAACTATTTGTTCCAGCCGCCGTAGTGGTAGCTTTCTTCGTGTGCTGGGCGCCCTTCCACTTCCAACGGCTCTTCTACATCTACGGGAGAGCCACCCCCCACTTCTCGACCATCAACGAATACCTATTCTTCGTGGCTGGCGGACTCTACTACGTCTCGGCCACTGTCAACCCTATACTGTATAATCTCATGAGTCATAGGTAAGTCTTTTACAAGCTTTTTATTAACTTGCAGTGTAATGTATGTTTGTAAGGGTCAAATCTTGCAAGTTAAATTTGACCCACTTGCTGACTTTCAATGAAGCTGAAAATTTGCATACATATGTAAGTCGGGTGAAAATGCAATAAGTATTGTGATGTCATCGAGCTGATCTGATGATGGAGAAAGGAGGTAGCCATAGGAAATCTGTGATAAAACAACTAAACCTAATTGTGTTTGGGGTTTTTGGAATTGTCTCCATAAGTATTAGTTGCCTGTGGAAAAAAAAGTACAGTGTGGAAAATAAAAGCTTGTACCAAAAATGTAATTTTTGCCAAGAACTTATTTACATTCGTTATGATTAGTGATAGGTTTATTTACCACGAGGATTATTTTCTTCATTCTTCCATCAAAGCACTAAGGTAATATCAACAGTAATAATATCTAAGGGCCAAAACACAATTACGCAGCGTACTACGTGGGCGAACGACACGAACGCGAGGCGAAGCGATGCGGCGCGGGGTGAATCACACCTTTGATTTTAAGAAGTGTCCTACGCGGGCGATCTCGTTGCGAACGTGAACGCCGTGGGCCCTCCGCGCCGCTTCGCTTCACGTTCGTGAGTTGTTCGCTTACGTAAGACGCACGTTACACAATGCGACGTCGTGTCACGTTACGACACGACGTCGTGTCCTGGAAATCTACGATGTGAATTGATTGATTCACGATACGATATCGTATCGTAGTACGATTTACGGTACGACATTGTGTTGGATTCCGTCAATACCGTAACGTTGAAATGTAAAAAAAAAATATCTCAGTTAATCAAGAGATATGGACCGCAACAGACTTGTTCTTATCCTGCTGCTAAATATTATTAACAAGTCGCAGAAAGAAGATAGAGAAACAGACAATAGTTATTTACGATACAAGTGCGGAAAAGAGGAAATTCTAAACGAGCGGCGATAAATTAAAACACGACCGCAGGGAGTGTTTTAAATCGACACGAGTTGCGAATTACCTATTCGCACGTGTATCGTACAACGTTTTAAAGTACATATGGCCCTTTTAACTTTCGACATATACACAAAAAGTGCTCATTACGCACTAGTGCGAGAAAGTAGCACCATATGTACTGTAAAATAATATTTACGTTTTACGTCATAGATTTCCACGACAATTCCGGTTTGAATTGGCCTTCTAATATTATATCGCACATATACTTAGTTTTTAAATTTCTGAACAATTGAAGGCAAAGCCATATATCCCAAACTCACAAGCGGTATTGAACCTTTAAGTTTAAGGAGAGACTTTGCCTCCTTGTGTGTGTTCTACCGCCTGTACAATGGGCTGTGCTCTGAAGAATTGTTTGACATAATGCCAACGGCCGCTTTCTATCACCGCACCGCTCGCCATCGGCAGGGCGTTCATCCTCACATGCTAGCACCGAAATGGTCGCGTACTGTGCGGTTTAAGAGGAATTTCCTCCCGCGGACGCTTCGGCTGTGGAATGAGCTCCCTGCCGAGGTTTTCCCGAGGGGCTAGAGTATGCGGTTCTTCAAAAAAGGAGTGTACAGGTTTTTAAAGGGTCGGCAACGCGCATGTAATATCTCTGGTGTTGCAGGCGTCTATAGGCTACGGTGACTGCTTACCATCAGGCGGGCCGTATGCTTGTTAGCGACCGTCGTGGTATAAAAAAATATCAACAAAATATATCCTTACAAGTAAAGACCGAGTATAATAGGCTTTTATGCTTGAAACATTAAGCTGCTTTAAACTTGAACAAATTAAAGTTATTATACTCGTAGTAAGCACTTATTGTTTATATATATGAAATGCATTGTTTAATTATACGAACTTAACTGATTCTATCCATTTTTAATGCTCTTAAGTGTACCTACAATAAAGAACAACGAAAATCGATCCAATTGGGGACCGAATAAGCCGACTTATTTCGTATAGGTAAATTCTGAAGTGCTCCGATGGGGAACCTACGTAATTGGATTTTACGGAGTCTTTCACCTTTCAGTGATCGATGCTCTTAGATGTTCTTGTCTAATGATGGATGAATGATTTTCCAGGAAAGTTTAGTTAAGTTGGGTTCGGGCACTCTATCACGTGGGTCTTGTACAACTTTTGTATGGAGAACTCTCGAAAATCGAGTTTTGCGTAGGTACAGCTGAGCTTAATTAGGTGTCGACAAAACTTTACCACCACATTTTACAAGTTGGTCTAGTCTAAGTTTGATGGTTAGTTGGAAATGCTCTTTGCGTAAACCTTTAGCACTATATTATTTTAAAAAAATACACAAAATTTTACAGACACGTGATAACTTTATTTGTTATCACGTGTCTGTAAGTGTAAGTTTTTTTTATACACCGAAGATTCTTGTTGTACGTGATATGTCGTGATTTCGTGAAACGTCGCGTCGTAATTGGTAAAAAATACTTCCTGACCAAACCCTACCAAACCTGCCGAAACCTACAAGAGGGGAAATTAATTTATCTCAAAGTTATAGTTAAAAATATATAGTGGATCCATACATTCATAACGCACTAGAATAAAGCTTAATTAGCATGCTATACAATGAGCAAAGCGTGGAAAACTAAATAGGTAAGCATGTTCCATCCTAGACTGCATCGGCATTTACCATTAGGTGAGATTGCGGTCAAATACTTACCTTTTTGTAATAAATAAAAAAAATTGGGCATTAAAAATATATCAGCCCCAGCCCACCTCAACCATGTAATGAGCTTGTAAACGCGTTGCCTCTTAAGTCATAGTCAAAATTGTTTGTACCTACTCATCATTAAGTATCCCCTCGTGCGGCAAGATGCCTCAAAATGAACGCTCTCCGACAACCGCGCATGCGGCGGCCGCCATTTTTATCAGGGTAAAGGGTAAAAACGGAACCCTATTACCAAAATTACTGTCTGTCTGTTACCAGACTGTATCTCATGTACCGTGATAGCTAGACAGTTGAAATTTTCACAGATGGTGTATTTCTGTTGCCGCTATAACAACACATACTAAAAACAGAATAAAATAAATATTTAAGTGGGCCTCCCATACAACAAACGTGATTTTATTGCCGTTTTTTGCGTAATGGTACGGAACCCTTCGTGTGCGAGTCCGACTCGCACTTGGCCTGTTTTTAATATTGAAAACTTGCCGCCTCGCGGCTGCGCGTCGCACGGCGCGAAAATTTGAAATATTGCTTTGCCGCCCGAAGGGTTATAATCCTATGATTAATCATGATAAATGGGGGCAGAATCCGGCGTCGTTAACCCTGGGCTTTTTCGACATTCTAATCGATTAATAAGCAGTCAACTTTGATTGATCGATCCTGCGTTCGTTGCAATGCGTGCAAAAAAAACCGTCGTCGATTCGTGACGTCACGATCAGGTACCGTTTGGTAAGGGGCGTTACGCGCGTAGAGTACCTACCTACGATTGTCATGATTTTTATAAACGACCTGCCGTTCCGTTTATCTTAATCCCCGAGATGATTGATGTGCGGTCAATGTAATGAATACTTACACGACTTTGGATCTTACTCCTATGGCATTACGCTTTAAAATTAAGAGGTAATAATATGGACTATTAATATGACGTGCGAGAATGAGGCGTGAATCGCAAGAAACAGGTAAAGGTAGTTTAGATATCTATATAATTATATTAATTATGTACCTATACAGGGTGGCTAAAAATTATTGCATTCCCGTTGCCAGGGAGGTTTTGGTAATTATACCAAAGATAGATATAACTCCGTAATAGATGGATACAGTCTAAGGAAAAAACGTGCCTCGAAAATCAAGAAAATTTGATTCTCGTTCAGAGGGCGCTACTAGTTTTGGCCTACAGTCGTATAGATGGCGTTGACGGTTTCGTTTGTTATTTAACAATTTTAACGCATATCAGTGAAAGAACATGGGTCAAAATCATAAAAATAATTAATGCAAAAAAAAAAAAAACATTTATCCATATTTAAATACATTTAATCCTATTTTTATAAATCTTCATTTTTAGTTTTTAAGTGTGTCGACAGATGGCAGTGAATTTACTGGGATTACAAAATGTACTATGACAGTACCGCTCTAGTATAAGTTACTCTATGATTATACTGAGCAACTTTTACTATGGGACCAACCCCTAAATCGCGAAAAAAAATTTGGCTGTTTCATACATTTTGGCTGTTCCATTTTCTATGGGAGGGAAACATTTTTTTTTCGCGATTTCGTGGTTGGTCCCATAGTAAAAGTTGCTCTGTATAATCCCAAATCCTCCCTGGCAACGGGAATGCACTTATTTTTTTGCCAACCTGTATAGGTCCATAGGTTAGGGCGTCCCTTATTTTACGATTTACAGAAATTAATAGCGCATACCGCGTCCCTCAATAGGTTTATAACTTTATATTATCCTAAAACACTGAAAATAAATTTCAGGTTATTCCTGTAACTGTAACCCGTGCCGACTTTCATGCGATTCTCCCATACAATGTAGAAAATTACCAAATATTTACAAATATTTATTAATAATTATTGGGATTTTATCTATCTGTCGAGGATGTACAGCACTTTCTAATGGAATGTGTTCGGAGTCGAGACAAGAGGACGCAAACTGTTGGGTATTGGGATATTGGGGTTTTTCACTCGATATTGGCGGAACCCCTGTCTAAAACCGCGAAATTCGTGTACAGTTTTTTTGATATCTAGCATAGAGTAACTTATACTAGAGCGGTACTGTCATAGTAAATTTTGTAACCCCAGTAAATTCACTGCCATCTGTCGACACACTTTAAAACTAAAAATGAAGATTTATAAAAATCCGATAAAATGTATTTAAATATGGATAAATGATTTTTTTTATTTGCATTAATTATTTTTATGATTTTGACCCATGTTCTTTCACTGATATGCGTTAAAATTGTTAAATAACAAACGAAACCGTCAACGCCATCTATACGACAGTAGGCCAAAGCTAGTAGCGCCCTCTGAACGAGAATCAAATTTTCTTGATTTTCGAGGCACGTTTTTTCCTTAGACTGTATCCATCTATTACGGAGTTATATCTATCTTTGATATCTAGTAACACTTATTGAAACTGTTATGTAGAGGCCCAACGTAGCCGACATGTTTTATTGATAAAGGCTTCTTTTAAATATGTAGATTAAAAAAACTATCTGTGGACTGAGCAGTAAGTTTACTTATATTTCTCTACAGTATCAGATAGCCATATAATGTAAATAGGTAACAAGAAGCGTTAAAGGCAGTGTTGAAGCGTCGACTCGAATACACCGGATAACAAGTTATTAAATTCGGTTTCCGTCCCATCTCTATTCTCCCTTTTTTGTCAAAAGTCTTGGAAGCTATTGTACATAAACAATTATCTGCTCATATCTACTCCAACCTTGTTCTCACTCCATTTCAATCAGGTTTTCGTCCAGGCCACGGCACTACCACGGCATTGCTTAAGATCGTTGAGGATGTGAGACTAGCTATGGAATCAACGCAGCTGACGGTTTTGGTGTTGATTGACTTTTCAAACGCATTCAATGCAGTCAATCATGAACTCTTGTTAGCTGCATTGAACCACTTAAATATAACGTCATCAACGGCTAAATGGTTCGCCTCATATCTTCAAGATCGACGTCAGATGGTTCGTGTGGACAGTTCCTCTTTTTCCGACTGGTGTGACCTCACTTCCGGTGTTCCGCAGGGCGGCATACTCTCTCCACTTCTTTTTTCCGTTTTTATTAACTTAATTGCGTCTCACTTAGCATGCTCTTTCCATCTTTACGCCGATGACCTGCAATTGTACACCCACAGTAGCATTAGTGATCTGGATTGTGCCATAGCGAAGATCAACGAGGACTTGAATCGCATCTCTGTTTGGTCGCGTTGCTTCGGCATTTCTGTTAATCCGTCCAAATGCCAGGCTATTGTACTGGGAAGCCCCCGTTTACTCTCCGTAGCTGACCTTACTCACTTGTCTCCTATCGTGTACGAAAATATACCTGTGCCGCTGGCATCGCAAGTGAGAAACCTGGGGTTGATTCTTGACAATGGCCTGACTTGGGAACCGCAGGTATCTGACGTATGTCGCCGGGTCACTAACACACTAAGAGCCCTATACCGGCTTAAATATTTCCTTCCGACTGGCACTAAAGTTCTCCTTGTTCAAGCTCTTGTATTACCTATTGTAGACTATGCTGATGTGTGTTACACGAATATCACAGAAGTCTCGCTGAGCAAACTAGATCGGCTTCTTAATAACAGCATCAGATTTATTTTCGGACTCCGTAAATATGACCACATATCTGCATATCGCCGCCGACTTAACTGGCTCCCTATTCGAGAACGGAGGTCCTTGCGTATTCTGTGCACACTATATTCTATTTTATTTGATCGGAAAGCGCCCGGCTATCTTAGTTCGAAATTTAATTTTATAACCGCCCGATCAGGTTGCACCCTTCGTGAGTCCCGTAGTCTCAAGCTTACTGTTCCTTCTCATCGCACCGGTTTTGTCTCTAACTCCTTCACCCTTCACGCGATCCGGCTTTGGAATAATCTCCCACTCAACATCAGACAGGCTTCAACCAAGCTCTCGTTTAAGCGCATGTTACGCAAGCATTTTTTCGACAAGCTCACTGGTTAGTTGTCCATCGTAGGCATAGTATTATTTGCACTGGGTACATAAAATGAGGTAATATATATGTAAGTTTATTTAATTATAGTATGTATAGTATGTATAGGTATATGTAAGTTTATTTTCGGTAGTGTGTATTATTTATCGCTATATTTTTTGTTTTAAGTTACCTATTCTGCTTTTTTTTTGTTCAATGCCTGCACCTATCACTGTTTCTGTTTAGCCTGGTGGTTGACTGGTAGAGAATGCCTTTAGGCATTAAGTCCGCCATTTGTACTTTATTTGTTATATTGTGCAATAAAGTTTAAAATAAATAAATAAATAAAAAAATTCCTGGTGCGATTGAGTACAGGTACAGTCAGCAGCAGAAGTTGCTAAGCGGGAAAGTTGGTCAAAATGATCTTGACGCGACTTGACTTTATTGTTAAGGGCATAAGAGCGTGTCAAGGTAATTTTGAACACCTCGGCCGCTTAGCAACTGTTGCTGACTGTACAGAGACGTGCACGTGTAATTTAATGATACTCCTATGCGCGACCGGCGGCGGCGGCGGCGGCGCGGCGGCGGCAACCATAGGTGGAGACGAAAGGACCGATCGCTATGTCTCGAGGTCTCGCTCCAACCTATGGCCGCCGCTCGCCACTGCCAATGACGCCGCCGCGCGATGTCGTGGCCGGGCCGTAACGGCCTCCTAGCCTATAGTCGGTTCTCGGTAATGAGTGTCGGTATGAAGCAGGAGGCCCTGGGTTTGAATCCCGGTCAGGGCATTTATTTGTACCTTTATCACAAATATTTGTTCATGAGTACTGGCACAAAAGGTAATTGCGTTGGTGTGGGCACCTTGTACGTATGGCACCATCGAGACTGCCTAAAGCAGTAATTTTACTTTGAGCTAATAGCCACTGGTAAACGCAAGGCTGGTGGGCAGTACCTGCGCTACAGGGATTTGCAAGCCAAGCCACGCTCGCGCCCATGCACGTAATAGTTAAGACCCTTTTTATTTTTCCGGATGTCGCCGTCGACGGATACGTCTGGGAGTGCATCATCATCACAACTATATTACTTATAATCTAACCAGCACCGTTTTTCAGGTACAGGATAGCGTTCAAAGAAACGCTCTGCTTCGGTCGTGCGAGACGCAAGAGCAAGTACTACCGAGAACATTCCAGCGTTCGGGAGACCACCGTGAACCACACCTCTGACGGGTCCCACCTCGTCAGAGTCCGTTCGCAGAGCGGAGACAGGTATTAACTATGAAGCTACTATGTATTTTGTTATTGACTACTATTATTTAGGTAGATATAGTTGGTCAAGTTGGTCAAGCAAATAATCTTGTCAGTAGAAAAAGGCGGCAAATTTAAAAAATGTAGGCGCGAAGGGTTATCGTCCCATAGAAAATCTGAATTTCGCGGCATTTTCGAAGATCTAAAGTGGGAAGAGCACATATCTACAATGGTTAAGAAAGCCAGAAGCATGATTTACCGCATTAGGAAAGCTTTCAAGACCTTAACACCGGATATGATGCTAAAAATATACAAGACATACTTCAGACCCATACTGGAGTGGAGTATGCGTTTCAAGTCTGGAGTCCTTACTTTGCCAAGGACATTGAGATGCTGAAGAAGGTCCAACGGCGTTTCACGAAACTGCCAAGGCAACTTAAAAACAAGCCTTATGAGGAGAGACTAAAGGAACTGAAACTCACTACCCTAAAGCACCGCAGAGAACGCGGAGACCTAATAGAGAGTTACAAAATACTAACTGGGCACTATGACCTCAAGGATTTTCAAGAGATGTTCAAGCGCAACAACATCGACCGTCTGAGAGGTCATCACTTAAAGCTAGAAAGGCATAGGTTTCACAGTAACCCTTACAAACACTTTCTGAGCAACCGAGTAGTAATGGCTTGGAACAAACTCCCAGAAGACGTAGTTTCAGCACAAAATGTGAACCAGTTTAAAAATAAATTAGACAAGCATAACACTACATCTAATACTCGTTCATGATAACTATATATCTTTATGATTACTGGATACAGGCCATATCAGTTGCCATAACTGCCTGCCTGCTTATTAAATAATAATAATAATTTTCTACTGACAAGATTTGCTTGACTAACTTTAAACGCTCTGCTTCAGCATGAGACACGAGACACGAGGACATGATCATGACCATGAGCATGAGCATGAACACGTCACCACCCTTTCTTAACTTCGTTCCAACCGAGTGTTCCACGACACTCACCATTTTTTTGTTTTTGGACATCACGGACGTCACTTAAGGCGTTATAATTATCATAATAGGAAGTTTACAGTCACATACGACTTTTTTTCGAACATCACGGACTAAAAACTCAAAATTAAAAACTCCTGACGATTCAAAAAATACACACGTACTTACCTATAATTGTTCGTTTTCACTTCTGTCGGCACTCCCGGAGTGCGGATTTTTTTTAATACGTAAAATCGGTATTCAGCTCTTAAAACGCTTTACTTTTTAATTAAGCCGGCCCACTTTTCCTCGTCTTTCATTCATGATAGACAAATGTCAAGCGTAAGCCCGGAAATGAAGAAATTTATGTAGGTATTATTAAACATTACCCCCGGGACAACGATATATCCACAATAAGCCACAATTTCACTTTGCACTTCGTTCACTTTGGCGGGGTGAATGACTTTCAACTTTTCGTGCCGGCTGCCATTATAATTCCCTGGCTTAGGAAAACATTGAACAAAATTGTTGACTTTGAAGTTTTGAACCTTTACCTTAAGAAATGTTGACGCCTTGACGGTCGTTTTAACTTAGCTGTTAGTAACTTTGCCTACCAAGCTGAAATGTGTTAAGACGAAAGTGGACGGCCGCCCGAAATCGCCTTTTTAGGGTTCCGTACCTCAAAAGGAAAAAACGGAACCCTTATACCACTCGTGCGTCTGTCTGTCTGTCTGTCTGTCAGTCTGTCCGTCTGTCTGTCTGTCCGTCTGTTACAGCCTATTTTCTCCGAAACTACTGGACCAATTAAGTTGAAATTTGGTATATATATGTAAGTTTGTGACCCAAAGACGGACATGTAACGTAAACAAATGAATTTTAAACACGGGGGCCACTTTTGGGGGGTAAATGGGAAAATTAAAAAATTAAATTTTTCAAACTATATCGTGTTACATATCAAATGAAAGAGCTCATTGTGAGAATCTCAAATATATATTTTTTATAATTTTAGGATAAACAGTTTAGAATTTATTCAAGAAAATAGGCATAAAATGACCATTCCCCCCCCCCCCCTTTATCTCCGAAACTACTGGCTTAAAAAATTTGAAAAAAATACACAAAATAGATCTTTACCTATAGATCACAGGAAAACCTACTATATAGGTAAATGTGCTGTCAAGCGTGAATCGGACTTAATTACTTAGTTTTTGATCCGACCCCTACGGGGTTTTTAAAGACATTTCACTCACGTTTAAATTGTGTAATGTACGGAACCCTTGGAACGCGAGTCCGTCTCGCACTTGGCCGGTTTTTTTTTCAACATTATAATAGTTTTAGATTTATCCCTGTACTTGTAGTGTAAGACGATATTAATTACCAAATTTTACAGTTCTAGGTCAACGGGAGCGTATAAATTTTGATTCCCTTGAGAGTGTCGAATTGTACGTTTTTTGCAGCATAAACGGCCGTATATTTTTTTACGTAGTTTAGGTGTTTGATTTTTTCACATCTTCAAGGGACTGTAGACCTGAGATATAGTTTTAATTTCAACTCGATACTTACACGCGTTCCCGAGATAAAGGACGACATAGAAATTTTCAACGGAAACGGCGGTCTTTAATGGAATTTTCGGTCCCGTGCCCCCAGAAAGATGAAAGAAATGTCCGCGTTTTAAAATTCCATGTACTGCTAACGTTTACAAACAAAATATATTGTCCACAGGAGAAATCGCATCAGCCACAAAGTCTTCCGGCGATCCAGCTTCACTGAAACCTCGTCCACCGACAGATGGAAGGTCAACTACTTCAAGACCAAGGACTCCTGCCTTCTGAACAGCGCTGACTCCTCTCCGTACAACAGCAAAGAGACCAGGCAACTAGTCAACGATGTTAAGAAAAACAGTGACGTCAGTTTTTGAAAGAAACCCTGTATATTTTGAAAGGTGGATCTTAACAATTTATTATATAAAGTTTGTAACAATCTTGTTCAAGCGCCCATTTCAATATAATTTCTGCTAGCTGGCGCGGTTGCACGGAGCGGGTTAAAAGGGAAGAATAACTACTGACAATTGGCACTTTTTTCATACAATTTCCATTTCGGGAGAAAACGGCTTTGATTTCAAATCGCTTTCGCATAATATATTCTAGGTTTATAGGTTTCGCTTAATTTTTTTTTGTATTGAAAATTTTGGAAAAAAAGGAAAACCTATAAACCTAGTATTTCATTGCATCAATAACGTACTAAATAACCGTTTTTCCCCTTTGGGTACGGAACCCTAAAAATCATGGAGAATGGAAAATATTTAGGAGTGGAAAAACATTTTCTCTTTTTGTATGGACGAGTATTAGCTGTACTTCCCTCTTAACGAAAAATAGTATGAGCAACGCTAACGCAGCGTCTTACGTAACCGAACAACTCGCAAACGCGAAGCGAAGCGGCGCGGCGCGGCGGGTCGCGTTCGCAACGAGATCGCCCACGTAGGACACTTCTATAGATGTCAAAGGATTGATTCACCCCTCGCGGCATCGGTTCGCTTCGCATTCGCGTGTTCGCCTACGTAGTACGTTGCGTAACTGTCACGAACGCGTGCGACGGACTCTACCTACAATGGCACCCGCGCCGCGTGCGCCCACTGCGCCCGGTTCGTGCATCCGCGCCAGCCAGCGGACGCCCTTTAATGAGCTATGAACACACACACCTAGCGAGTTCTTGACATTGAATGAGTTAAATATTGATTTAAAAATTCAATATTTTCTTAGAGTTTATACTATATGGAACATAATAATTGTGTCACCGCTAGTCCGCTACTACCATTGTAATTATAATTGTGGTTTTTCTTAAAGCGGGAAAAGTTGGTTAGATTCCCAGCACTAATCTCATTTAGAGTTTTTATAAGTAAATCTAGTTTAAGATCAAAGTATATAAACATTTTATAAATAAACTGAAGCTATTTGTGAACCGTTCCATTCAATTCAAATCTCTCAACCGTAACCAACACATGCTGTATTGACGTCTTGTCGATATTTTACGACTACCATCTACCATTTTGAATTCTATTCTGAAATTTTGGGCGAACTAGAAACAAATCAATAACAATTTGAAAAATATTACTAACCACGCAATGAGATAACGAAAAATAGATAAGATGTGGACCAATGAGTGCTAAGATGGAATCCTAAGGTATTTCGTGGTAGCATTACTTTACTTACGGTGCGTTTTACGTAAGCGAACAACTCGCGAACGCGAAGCGAAACGGCACGGCACGGCGCGGCGGGCCCGCGGCGTTCGAGTTCGCAACGAGATCGCCCACGTAGGACACTTTTATAGGTATCAAAGGATTGATTCACCCCGCGCCGCCGCATCGCTTCGCGTTCGCGTGTTGTTCGCCTACGTAACGTAGTACCCTGCGTTACTGGAGCAGCATTGTAGTTTAGTCAACAAGTTCAAAATGGTAAAAAATAGGTACGTGTGATACCTCATTGGATTCGCAATGCTGTATAGAAAAATGTATGCAAAGCGTTTGTTAGCACACAAACAATTTTAAAAGTGAATAGACAAGAAAAGGCGGCAAAAAGAAAATATTTATTTTTTCGCCAATATCTCAAAAGTATTAATATTTAAGTAATCTAAATAGAATATTCTTAAAGAGGAGGGAGTTTCCAATAAAAAGTCTTACTTGCAGAACTGTATCTCCATTATTTATACTTTTTTTTTTCAACGCTAAACAAAGGTCTGTAACTTGTCGACTAGACTATTGTTTATTTTCTCAGATTTAAACAGCCAATTATCTAATTCTCTTCCGGCGACTAAGGCTTCTTGGCCCGACGATATTGTAGCCTATGAAGTCTCTGTTTGTAAAATAAAGTTTAGCAAATCAAGCTCAACAATTCAAAATAGTTCCCCTAAATGGCCTAGTGAAATAAATTATAAAAAGTGTGATTTTTTGACGACAAGTATTAAGGTGCACATAATTTCGTTACTATTTCGTACTGAGTCACGGTGACAATCAATGTTAAAGTCGTTAGGGACCTCATAATTGTGGTATTTTTGAACTGTCATCTAGGGAGTTTTCATTTATCGACTTCCGAATCTTCCGATACACATATAATTATTACGATACAATGTAGACATATATTACAACCAAAACATTAAAAAGTTTTAATAGTTAATGGATATTTATTTGACCATCAAATAAATAATTTAAGCATATAATATGAAAAAAAGATGTAAAGAATCTAATGGAATATTTGTTAGCACTAAAACAGACTAAACGTGAAATTGAAAAAAAATATCACGGAACTGAAGAAATTAAATGTGAAACTAGTTATAAAAAAACGTTTATTTCGGACGATACAATCCATGTTTTGTTACCTATGTTTTGTTATGTGTTATTAACTATTATGTTTTTATGTTGTTTTTTCGCACATTTCTGTTTCGCATTTTTCTATTCAAAAGTTATCTGGAAGAGATCGCTCTTTAGCGATAAGATAAGATTGCTTGTTATTTACCTATACTTTAAATCTTTTTTAAATATTTATGATGTATTGTATGTAACAGGAGCAATAAATTAAACTGGAGGCTGTACGCCTCAAACTGACCAACATTTGTTCAGCAACTTTTTAAAACTATGAAATTTTTAGATTATACCTTTTTCATACTAATTAAATATTATTTTCAATGTACGCTGCCATCTGTGTGTTTGACGTTGCTTGTCACCCTTTAAACATAACAAATTTTGCAATACATTGCATCTTAGAATAAACTTTAAAGTGTAATGAAAGTCAAAACACAAGTTATTTTTAAAAGTCGCTGAACAAACATTGGTCAGTTTGAGGAGTACAGCTTACAGCTTAATTTATTGCTCCTGTTACAGGAATCACCCGGTATATAGGTATACCGAAAGTCGATAAATGAGAGGTCCCTAATGACAATTCAAACTGCCACGAGAATTCCGGCCCCTGATGACAAGGTACGATATGGTAATTAAATTAAATTTCTTGACCGTGCCTAAATATGGCGCCAACTTTAGCAACTCAATATTATACACTCATAACATAATTATTTCAAAATAAATTATAACAATTGTAAATAAAATAATTAATAATTACGATGAATGTAAATAATTGTTACTACTTATAATTTATATTGACCTTTATGTAAGTGCACGATGTAAAGTATCACCTTAATAGTAAGGTTTTTATTTTAGAGACCATTTACCATTCTTTAGTAAATCAGAGATTCATAATCTAGTTCCTAATAAGACATTATTATGTACTATAATGAACGATTATGCAACGTGGATTTACACATATAATGGAAAGACATACTATTCTATTATTACTATAAAGTGCCACGGTTCACTAACGTGTAAGTATACTTACTTAGGCCAGGATTACACTTGTAAGTTTTACTTACGTAAGTAGGGACAAAGCTATTTGCTAGAATGAGATAACGATATTCATATCTCATTCTGTGCTGTGTCCCTACTTACGTAAGTAAAACTTACAAGTGTAATCCTGGCCTTATGTATATACTTAAATTACCACGACATCTTACTACGAACATTACATCTTAAATTTGTACATGTTGTAATATAATATAATCTATTTGTGATAATATTATTATAATTATGTATAATTCCAAACAATACAATTATATACCTAATTAAAATTGTTTTATTTTTCTCCGGCTGTTTCTAATGGAAAGGTTTGTTGTTTTTTTACCTATTTCTGTATACTTAAAAAGAGACACCAACCTGCATATTGTTAAGCTATTAAGTTACTAAATAAATCATTTTTATTAAAAAAAATATATATTTTGAATTTAGTTATAGGTACTGTCAATTTTGTTTACACAACAACCATAGGAACTTTTAATATAAAAACCGTCCACAAGTGCGAGTCGGACTCGCCCACCGAGGCGAGGGTTCCGTACTTTTTAGTATTTGTTAAAATTTCAACTGTCTAGCTATCACGGTTCATGAGATACAGCCTGGTGACAGACGGACCGACGGACAGTGGAGTCTTAGTAATAGGGTCCCGTTTTTACCCTCTGGGTACGGAACCGTGATAAAAAGATTCCTTTCCTACTCCAAAAATCCTACCTCCTTCCAACAGGCCTTAATAGACTTATTAAAATAAAAATGCTCATCCGATTATGCTGCGCTGTACATGTAGCGATAAGGCGGTCGTATCGAGGAGTATTGTGACACTGCATTTCTTGTTAAAAAAATAATTTAACGTTTTTAGAAATAGTGAAACCCCATTGAGTTTGTATAGTTAACGACCGCAATGTTACAAAATGTTAGTACTTATAAGCAGATGTAACGGATGTGGTTTTATCGGAACCGAAAGCGGAACCAGATATTTTAAATTTAGTTTATCGGAACCAAAAACGGAATCGGAACTCGGGACCAGACTCGGAGCCTGAGTTAGATGTGGATGAGATGTTAAGGGTAAGGTCTATTAAAACTAAAAATTCGGGGCGATGAGAGAATAAGAGGTATAACTTGTTTCTTTTTGATGCCGCGCTAAGCTTTGACATCCGTATAACTTCCGATTTAAAAATAACGGAATCGGAATCGAAGCGGATGTGGAATACCAATCGGAAGTTCCGACTAAACGGAACCGGAACCGAAGCTCCGTAACATTCGTGCTTATAAGTCATAATCAAACAATTGAATAAAGTCAAAAAAGTCAAAAAGTTGGCTCGGTCTGCTGATAGATCAACTGGCAGCTACGGGACCGTCATCACTTTGACGGCTATGGCGCGGCTAAATCACACGCCACGGAATACTTAATACTGGGCAGAACCGCCATTCGAGGAAAAAACCCAAACTAATTATTATCTGGATGACAGCTTTTGTGTTTGACACGGCGTCAAAAGATTAAAGAAAAGCCATCCAGTGGTGAAGGCCGGGAGAAACCTCTGGGGAAGAACATTTCACTGTCGGGGCCATTTGTACATAACAAAAAAGACCGGTCAAGCGTAAATCGGGCTTAAGAAAAAAAATTGCGATGGTGCACTAGTCTTACCTAACCAGGCTTTGGCTGAGTTCTTTCGCAAGAGTGGAGGTTCTGCTTAGCATAATGTATTCTGTGCGCTGGTCAGCAATTACGTAGGTACCTACGTGATAGATGGCTGACACGTGGCGTTGGCACAGACCACCTCAATACTAAATAGACGGAGGACTTTCAGTTCCAGCGCCATCTTGATAGTCACGCCTCGTGATTAATTGCTTTGTTTTTTGCTCATTAATCACTATCACTACATAGTATAAAACAAAGTCGCTTCCTGCTGTCTGTCTGTCCCTATGTATGCTGAGATCTTTACACCTACGCAACGGATTTTTATGCGGTTTCTTACCTACTAATAAAACCACCGTACTCTGTCTTGTACACTCTTGACAAAACCCTGCGTTGGTCATTACACACGAGGCGATATTTTGCGCGCGAGCTGTAAACGAGCGCGCAATAAGAAACTCAAAGAAAGCCGATGTACATCATGTACAAGTTTTTTATATCAAGATAATGTCCCCTGGAAAAGTATAAGCGCTCAATCTGGATTCAGCAAGTACTAGAAGATTAAATTTTTCCGCAAGCATGTTATAAATTAAATTAAATTAAATAATTATTTATTTCAGAAATTCAATTTCCATAATATATTAGTAACTTATTCTATTAACTCTTAACCTATGTTAGTGACAATATCTATGTATGTAATCTATGTATACTTTAACTATTATAAACATGTAGGCTACTCCAGTATTTCCAGAAAGTTATATAGGACTTTTTTTGTGTAGAATTTAATAAGCTTTAATGTCATTATTCTGAGGCTTTAATGTTGCCTTACACCATTTTTTTTTGGAGATCCAACAGCTGTGACATTAACATAAAAATTATAGTAGATACAGAAAGCCAATTATAAGAACTCACAGGTAGTGACATGATACCATATTTCCATAGAATACGTAAATTCAGAGTAAAATGCGAATTTTTCCAGGAAGGCAAACATTTTCCAAAATGGCTGCGGTTCCTCGAGGTCCCCAAATGGCAAATAGTGTGGGCATGATTTGAAAAAGGGACCTTTAATTAACATATATACCAAATTTCATTACTGTCCAAGAGATTTCGCAGTTTGTTTTATTCCGATTGTGCTACTTAGTAATAATTATTAGGGTTCCGTACCCAAAGGGTAAAAACGAGACCCTATTAGAGTTCCGTACCCAAAGGGTAAAAATGGGACCCTATTACTAAGACTCCGCTGTCCGTCTGTCCGTCTGTCTGTCCGTCTGTTCGTCTGTCTGTCTGTCTGTCACCAGGCTGTATCTCATGAACCGTGTTAGCTAGACAGTTGAAATTTTCACAAATGATGTATTTCTGTTGCCGCTATAACGACAAATACTACAAACAGAATAATATAAATATTTAAATGGGGCTCCCATCCAATAAACGTGATTTTTTTGCTGATTTTTCCGTAACTTCGTGCGCGAGTCCGACTCGCACTTGGCCGGCTTTATTACCTATTACTAAGATACTAAGACTCCGCTGTCCGTCTGTCTGTCTGTCACCAGGCTGTATCTGATGAACCGTGGTAGCTAGACAGTTAAAATTTTCACAGATGATGCATTTCTGTTGTCGCTATAACAACAAATACTAAAACGTACGGAACCCTCGGAGCGCGAGTCCGACTCGCACTTGGCCGGTTTTTGTTATATAAATATTAGTTTTAGTACCACTACCGCCATCTATGGGCACTAACAAAAGATTAACAGCTGTCTGCGGTCTCAAATAAATAAACAGAGTAACAATGACATCGCTAAGGCGTTTTTAAAGATTATTAACTCGCACGGATCTATACGTTTGCCGACGTTCTTTTGCGTTTGCCAACGTAGGTATTTTATGGTTCATTAACTTTTTTAAGGAAAATCGATTATTACTATTAGTGCTTTTACTTGCTAATGTTACAAATAAATATTTGAAAGCAACTAGAATTCTAAATCTACAATACCCATTGTCCCATACTTACATTTAAAAAAATATGCAAGAACGTCTTTAATCTGTCAACGCAATTTATTGTTTTCCTTTGTATTTTCCTCCTAACTTTTTCGGAGAATTGAAAACATCAACACAGCTTCGAATTTAGCAATTCACGGTCTCACGTCCTCATATGATATCATACAATTTCTTGTCCTTATTGTAAAACATGGAGACAAATCTGCAGTACGAAGATTTGCTGATAAAATTGCGAGCAAAGCTGAACGAAGAAAGAATAAAATTATGGGAGTCACCATTTACCTTGCCCGATCAATCTATTTCCGAAAGTTTAAAGGTTAGTTATTTGTTTACACAATTGTTGCATTGTTTTTGTTTTTAGATTTGTAATGACTTTATCCGAGCTGTTAACAGAATTGCGTGTTGTATTTTTGCGACGTAGATTTTTATGAAAGATTTCTCATCAATAAAATAGAATAAATATTGTAATTTTCAAACTGATGCAATGTTGTAGAAATTTTAGATTTCTCATTTAATATTAGCTTTATTATGTTTGGAGTTTATCTTGTTGGAAATAATATGTTTATTTATATTCCTTGTGTATAACAAGAGATATAAATAAACATGCACACAGTGACACAGCACCCAGTATTAAATAAATAAATAAAGATTATAAGATCAACCTAGTCCCAAAGTAAGCTCAATAAGGCTTGTGTTGGGTACTAGACAATGATATATAATATAATATGTGACATTTTCAATTAAAAGGTACCATATTGTTGTCAATAAGGTTGATTTCAAATTAGAGATGCGCAAAACGCTCCACTGAGTTGAAAAGATTGATTTCATATCTTTCGCTCACTGTAACATAAGTAAATAAATAAATAAAAATAAAAATGGCCTTTATTACTGAAGTTTTGTAACACTGATAGTCTACTTAAAATATACCTTACTTTACTCTATACAATTATATATATATATATATATTACTATTTACTATTTTCTTGTTCCCATTGACAACTTCAGCTTGTCCTCCGACATAGGCCTCTTCTAAGCTTCCGCCGCGCCAGTAACATATATCACTCTATTCACTTAGTGGATCTGTAGACTTTATTGTTCTTGTAGACTATAGCGTGTAGAGTGAGTAGAGGGAGATGATACACACAGCCATAAGTATGACCAAGATAGCGTATCATGCGATACAATCCAGCCATGTATTCCCGACACCCTCTAAATTCTCCGAAACCTATTCGCATCGTCTCCATTGCTCACTCACTCGTAGAGCTCGGCCGGCTCATTCGAATCATGAGTGAGACAGAGCGAGCAAGGAACACTGATACAGATGAGTTACTGAGCGAGTTTAATCAAAAGATATAGTTCATTTAAATCACTCACTACATTGTAGCTTTATAAATAGAAATAGCGCCTTATTGACAATCGACAATAAGTATGCTTTTGGTTGAAAATGACACGTATAGATCCTTAACTCAGGAACAAATATTTGTAATAAATACAATGTCCTAACCAGGATAGAACCCTACCTCGTAGTCAGGGTGACTAACTACCAATTAGGCTAGGAGGTTGTCTAACCAACCGTACTCTTGAAATTAATTGTAATAAATTCTAGCACTTCTACTTGAGTTCTACTGCAAGACTACTTCCTTTATAATAATAATAATGAAAGACGTTTATTCAAAAAGTTTGAACATAGGTACATAATAAAAGTACACGATAATGCTTACAAACTAATTGAAAGGGAAAGTGGCTCAGCTATTGTCTGTGCCAAAAAGGCTTCAGGACACAGCAGCCCTAAAGACTTCCAGCAACGGACGCTGTTATTCTGCCACCGCCGTAATTATATCTAGCTAAGGACAGTATAAACATTTGCCCTTTGTCCTAATGTTAATGTGAATTCAGATTATTTATGAGCATCTTGTTTGCTCCTGTATTTTTTTAATAGCATCATACACAATAAGTTGCTATATTTATATTAACAAAAATTACAGGACCTCTCCAAAAAGTTCGCAACAGAACTCTCTCTCCCCGATAATGATGTCTTGAGTGCACTGCATGAGTTGCAGCTCCATTCCATTGACCGGTCCAAGGCTAACTCGGAGTTCAAGGAGACGGGACTGGCTACGCTCCGAGTGAAGGCTACCGTGCCAGGAGACAAGCCGCAGGTGTTGAAGATACAACAGACTTTGGAGTCAGTGGGCAAGGGGCTGATAGAGTCTGTGGCTAAAGAGTTGAATGTTAGTGAGAGTCGGTAAGGTCTAACATATTTCATATACGTAATATATGAGGCTTTCCATGACAGAAGGGTCCTCATGCTTCAAGTGTAATAAGGATGTTTGCATCTCAAATTCCAACAGAAATTCTGATAAACTGAAATAAATGTCATATACTAAAAAAAAGTGGCCAAGGCCTCCAGTACCCCAGGCTGGAATCAAACCAGCGTCCTCTGCTATCGCGGCAGGTGCCTGTGCCATTCGGCCACTGAGCCACAGCGGCATAGGTCGAAATTTTCCAAGTATATGCACTTGTTACTGAAGGCTAAGGCGCCCCCTGGCCATCCCGAAGGTAGAAGGGTCAATACTGGAGGCCTTGGTCACTTTTTCTTAGTATATGACATTTATTTCAGTTTATAATTTATATAATAGTGTTTCTACTTAAAAATAGAAACAAATTAAAGTATTTTACAGTACATATGGTGCTACTTTCTCGCACTAGTGCGTAAAGTGCACTTTTTGTGCATATGTCGAAAGTTTAAAGGGCCATATGTACTGTAAAATGTGGTTCGATACACGTGCGAATAGGTAATTCGCAACTCGTGTCGATTTAAAACACTCCCTGCGGTCGTGTTTTAATTTATCGCCACTCGTTTCGAATTTCCTCTTTTCCGCACTTGTATGAAATACCGCAGGCGACAGTTCATATAAATACTTTCAAATTAAAAGTTTTAATGTTTAGGTTTACATAAATTTAATTAAGGAAACTTAAGTCTACAATATTACTAACTACCCTTGTACCTAATGTTACATATAAGAGACTGTTTGTTTCTTAATAAATAAAATAAAATAAATAAATAAAATGTGTTGAAAGTTTTGCTCAAGTCTCTGACATATTGTATTTTTCCAGGGTGAAATTAATATATAATGGCAAAGTTATACAACCAGCTCCAAGTCTGGAGGATCAGGGAATCAAAAACGGGGTGCAAATCATGGCTCTAATAATGGCTGGTGAGTACCATGTCTGTTTCAAACCTCCAGGGTCATCCATTAATTACGTCACACGAATTTCTAGGCTTTTTGACCCCTTCCCCCCTCCTTGTCACACTTGGTCACGTTTGGCAAACCCCTCCCCTCTGGTGTGACGTCACATTTTTGGAAATTTTGTTTCCAACGAAATCAGCAAGTCGAATTAGGTATTATTATTATTCAGAAAAGGAATTTTAAGGTCCCTTTTTATAGAAAATACCACAATTAGTGGTAGTAATTAGTGAGTTTTGGTTGTCAATTGAGATATGAAATTAAAATTATCTGGGCGTGATTTAATGTATTTTTCAGTCATGGTTTAAATAAGGATTATACTTCTTTTTTCAAATTTTTTACCATAATCACAAGACCGCACAGTAACTAACGACACCTAGTTTGTTTCACGATCTCCTTAAGCCACATATTTCCCACAAACATTATGAACTTTATTTCATAGCAACCCGGTTCAATTTTGCATAATTTCTGATACCCTTATGCCCGTTAAAGGGTTGACCCCAGGCTTTTGCTATACTAAAACTAGTTAACGTTTTCACAGTTGGACGTATTTATGCAAACGGGAACCAACCCACACCAAATATTCATTGAAAATCGAACCTTAACGTTAAAACTGTATTAAACATTTGAATGAGTTGGTGTGGGTTGGTTCCCGTTTGCAAAAATACGTTCAGTTACATAATATTTATTGTTATTGTTTGACCCATACACTTTTCTGTTTCTGTAGTAAACCCTGAGGAAGCTAAAAAGGAAGATCGGATGTATTTGGAAATGAAGTCTACACGTGATGATGCCATGCTGCTCTCTGAATATGCTGATGATTTTGAAGATGAAGAGTACATTAAGGTGGGAGGATGAATTTAAACTAACGGTGCGCCCGAAATGGAGGAGAGTGGCTCATGATAGACTACAGTGGAAAGTTCGTTCAGTAGTTCGTTTTTTTAGCATTATAAAAAAGGTAAACAATCTTGACGTGACTTTTTATTGAAAAATATTTAGAAACGCTTTAAAAAAATTATCGAATTTAAACTATCGTGAGACATATTAACTTAACTAACTTAGCGGTTTCACTCACGTATTTTGAGACACTCGCACGACATGTTTCGGAGAGCCTAGGTCTCCATTTTCAAGCAATAACAGTGCCTGAGTGAGTAGCGGTCACGACGGGTGGGCGCCACGTACTGCGGAGCGCCGCGTCGCGTAAAAATACGTGATTGAAACCGCTAAGTTAGTTAAGTTAAAAAAATTTGTTTATATTTCATATATCTTTATTGCGATCATGTTCATTACAGAGGATGGTACAAATATTACTTATGAAAGCAAAAGAATGTAAAAGATCGTATATGATTTATAATTGTAACATATTTGCTGTGACTTATTTTTCAAAAGTGACTTTTAATAAAAAGACACGTCAAGATCGCTTACCTTCTTTCTAATGCTAAAAAGAGAACTACTTATAGAGGAGGCCGTGGCCTAGGGGTTCAAGCCGTTAGCCCGGTTTGCTAAAGACGCCGGCGAGTCCGGCCTTCACCACTTTTTCGTCACTTTTTCTTTAATATATGACATCTATTTCAGTTTATAATTTGTATATAGTAGTGTGACTACTTATAAAAACACAAATCAATAGTATTTTATACAATCGTGATATAATAGAGAGCTTTTCAGTCGAGTACCGTGTTTAAGCAACGAAGCTTGCTGAGTTGCTTAAGGTAAGGTACGAGATTGAAAAGCTTGATTATATCACTATTGTATACAATACTTTTTCTACGAGACAAAAAAATAACACTTTCAACTAGTAGAATCATATAGGTAAACAAACCAAAAGTATACAGGATACGCGAGCTGCCGCAGCCCGCGATACCTTCTTACTCGTACGCGTCCCGGCCGCGGCCGCCGCGGGCCCGGCGCCCCCGGCGGGTTGGTAAACGACACCTCCTCGTAACTCATGAGGCCCTGGTACCTGCTCCTTGCTAAATTCAATTTTATGACAGTTTTTTTCTCGATTTTGGCCACCGTAGCCTATGGAGACTAACAAGCAACGCTAAGAGGTTTTCGTAGGGTATGGATGTTGCTATATGAAGGGTGTCACATGCGCATTTCTGACTTATGAAGCAATTGTATCTACTACAACATAAAATAAAATGTTTTTGTTGGCCAACCAATCACAAAGCAGATGCGACGCAGCAGTGTAGGCTAATTTGCATTGAATCGAGTCTCCTTAAACAAAAAATATTTTATCAAAATGTATGACATTCTATTTTCAAAATTTTTATAATTGATTAAACCGTATCGATAAAATTCTTATGCTTGAGTCGGAAAGAGTAAGGTTGTAGTGTAGCATATCAAGTTGAAATACACAGATTATACTCGACGAGTAGAAAAAATATTTAATAAAATAATGCGATTTGTTCCCATAGTTGTGTAGATTCTTTAAGAATATCGTTATCTCATTCTAGCAAATAGCTTTGTCCCTACTTACGTAAGTAAAACTTACAAGTGTAATCCTGGCCTAAGACTAAGTTTTTTTTTCAGTTGGAAGACCAATCGGGTAAGACAGTGGAGCTGCCTGCTGCGGAACGGCGAGCTCTGATGGTCGGCCTGGCGTTACACGAGCGTGGACGGGCGGCAGCTAAAAAGAAGGACTATCCACTCGCTCTGGTGTTGCTGCTAGAAGCTGACCGACAATTGAGGTACAGTTATTAACTGTCTGTCTGTGTGATAGAGAAAGAGCAAGAGTGCTATCTCTGTCACTCTTTCTCTCTGTGTGAAAGTGAAAGCATATTCATAAGAGCAATCGGGCAAGACGGAGCTGCCTGCTGCGGAACGGCGAGCTATGATGGTCGGACTGGCGTTACACGAGCGCGGGCGAGCAGCTGCTAAGGAAAAAGATTATCCTCTCGCTCTGGTATTGCTGCTAGAAGCTGACCGACAATTGAGGTTCACACGACGTCAAATTTTGTAGGATGTACTAACTATCGGATCCTGTAAAATCGGATAGTGTATTCACATGGCCGCCCGATTTTATAGTCTGGATCTGGTTTTTTGCAGGATTCTTGATCCGAGTTTGTGTGAATGCAAGTATTGAAATACTGTTGCCACTGAATAGGATCCGGCATTTTACCGAACGACCGGACCGATTTGTAGTCGCAAAATCGGATGAAACATTTTGCAGGATCCGTTTTATTGCCGGATTCTGCAACCGTACGCTTTGAACGCGTGCATTGAAATACTGTTGCCACTAAATCGGATCCTACGAGCCTTCAGACCGTCTGACCTTGGTCTGTGGGTCCGTCTGAGTTGTCTTGTCTGGCTAGACGATGGCAGACCACAGTGTGTTCAGAACTCGCGGACGGACACGTATTGCAACCGCACAAAATGGCCCCTCACCTATCAAAACCTAGGAGGATATAACCAAACGGAGTAGCCATTAACAGGCATTCCCCTTTCGAAAATAGTCGGCCAGCACAATGTATGGACTGACGTTTATCTGAAATGGCTATTTTGACGTTACGTATACATTTGACGTTCCCCTCCCCCGCAAAAATTGGCATACTTTTTTGTACAGCAAATTACAGACGTGGCGGCTCCGTTTGGTTATATCCTCCTAGAGTTTTTCACGATAAAACGCTTATCAAAACGCGGTAGATCAAAACGCTTTAACAGTCGTTTGGTCACTTATATCACGCTTTTTCACAGTGAATGCAGCTCGTCAATCCTGGCTTCAGTCGACAACGTGGCAGTCCTTCAGCTGGACATAGCGTGGTGCTACCTGTGTCTCCAGAGTCTAGCCGCGGCGGGAGACGCAGCGGCGAGGCTGGCGCGGGCGGAGCGCGCGCTCAAGCGGAGCTATGGGGAGGACCATGGACGCGTGCTGGCGGTGAAGGGGACCGATGGTGAGATATACTGTACAGCTGGACATAGCGTGGTGCTACCTGTGTCTCCAGAGTCTAGCCGCGGCGGGAGACGCAGCGGCGAGGCTGGCGCGGGCGGAGCGCGCGCTCAAGCGGAGCTATGGGGAGGACCATGGACGCGTGCTGGCGGTGAAGGGGACCGATGGTGAGATATACTGTACAGCTGGACATAGCGTGGTGCTACCTGTGTCTCCAGAGTCTAGCCGCGGCGGGAGACGCAGCGGCGAGGCTGGCGCGGGCGGAGCGCGCGCTCAAGCGGAGCTATGGGGAGGACCATGGACGCGTGCTGGCGGTGAAGGGGACCGATGGTGAGATATACTGTACAGCTGGACATAGCGTGGTGCTACCTGTGTCTCCAGAGTCTAGCCGCGGCGGGAGACGCAGCGGCGAGGCTGGCGCGGGCGGAGCGCGCGCTCAAGCGGAGCTATGGGGAGGACCATGGACGCGTGCTGGCGGTGAAGGGGACCGATGGTGAGATATACTGTACAGCTGGACATAGCGTGGTGCTACCTGTGTCTCCAGAGTCTAGCCGCGGCGGGAGACGCAGCGGCGAGGCTGGCGCGGGCGGAGCGCGCGCTCAAGCGGAGCTATGGGGAGGACCATGGACGCGTGCTGGCGGTGAAGGGGACCGATGGTGAGATATACTGTACAGCTGGACATAGCGTGGTGCTACCTGTGTCTACAGAGTCTAGCCGCGGCGGGAGACGCAGCGGCGAGGCTGGCGCGGGCGGAGCGCGCGCTCAAGCGGAGCTATGGGGAGGACCATGGACGCGTGCTGGCGGTGAAGGGGACCGATGGTGAAATATACTGTACAGCTGGACATAGCGTGGTGCTACCTGTGTCTCCAGAGTCTAGCCGCGGCGGGAGACGCAGCGGCGAGGCTGGCGCGGGCGGAGCGCGCGCTCAAGCGGAGCTATGGGGAGGACCATGGACGCGTGCTGGCGGTGAAGGGGACCGATGGTGAAATATACTGTACAGCTGGACATAGCGTGGTGCTACCTGTGTCTCCAGAGTCTAGCCGCGGCGGGAGACGCAGCGGCGAGGCTGGCGCGGGCGGAGCGCGCGCTCAAGCGGAGCTATGGGGAGGACCATGGACGCGTGCTGGCGGTGAAGGGGACCGATGGTGAGATATACTGTACAGCTGGACATAGCGTGGTGCTACCTGTGTCTCCAGAGTCTAGCCGCGGCGGGAGACGCAGCGGCGAGGCTGGCGCGGGCGGAGCGCGCGCTCAAGCGGAGCTATGGGGAGGACCATGGACGCGTGCTGGCGGTGAAGGGGACCGATGGTGAGATATAATGTACAGCTGGACATAGCGTGGTGACTTGTGCCTGCAGACCATGGACGCGTGCTGGCGGTGCGGCTGCGGTCAAACAAGCCAGCTTTGTCAGTAGTTAAAGGTGCGAAATTGAAAAAAATATGGGAGATCGACGCATAGGACCTGCATTTTTTAATTGTGCTGTCTATTTCTACTGACAAAACTTGCTTGCCAGACATATGCCATTGCCATTGCCAAGTCATTATAAGTATTAATAAAATAAAAGTATTAGATACCTACTTCTTACGGTTTTAACAGCCCCTGGCATTGACTAAAATAACCGACTTGGCTTCACATTACATCTCAAAACTTTTTTGTAGTAGAAGAACTGCGTTGCGAGACTTGCATCTTTTTCATGTAATGTTTTTGATGGGATATCTATTGTCTACAATTACGATATCTTCCTAAATTATATTGTTTTTCCTGTTTTAGGGTTCCGTACCCAAAAGGTAAAAACGGCACCCTAATACTAAGACTCCGCTGTCCGTCCGTCTGTCACTAGGCTGTATCTCATGAACCGTGATAGCTAGACAGTTGATTTTTTTTATACTACGTGGCAAACAAGGGTCGGCAATGCTTAAGTGGCTCCTATGATGTTGCTTACGTCCATGGGCGACGATGACTGCTTCCCATCAGGCGGCTCGTCTGCTCGTTTGCTGACTAACACATGCATACGGCCCGCCTGATGTGAAGCAGTCTCCGTAGCCTATGTACGCCTGCAACTCCAGAGGAGTTACATGCTCCATGTACTCGTATGGGAGTGAGTGTCTTCGTGCTTAGCGTCCTTATTTTAGTCCAGTTTACAGTTTCGTTTTTCAAGCCAGCACTTTCTTCCAGCCAACGAGCGGGCGCTGATGATGCGTCTGCACCTCCTGCAGGGCATCGTCAGCTTCCATCAGAACAAGCGGGACGAAGCACGCCGGTTGCTTGAAAAAGCGGAGACTGAGCTCAATTCGCTTAGGGTAAGCGCTATTCAAATGAATTGATTTTTTTAATAACTGCTGTCTACGTTTCTCTATTAATCTTCCGGTGCTTTATTTCATGCATGGTGTAAAATAATTTATTTTAAATTAAATTATTAAATTATTTATTTCAGAAATTCAATTTCCATAATATATTAGTAACTTATTATCATAACTCTTAACCTATGTTAGTGACAATATCTTAATATCTATGTATGTAATATTATACTTTAACTATTATAAAAATGTTGGCTACACCAGTACTTCCAGAAAGCGCCATCTATCCTGTCTGCGACTGTGGCTAGGATTTTAAATACAGTCAAATACCTTATAGAGAACCCGACTATCGGGTCACTGGCACTGAATGTGTTAAATAGTCCTCCACGCCTTTCAGTATGACCAGTGGGTGAACCACATTTAGCGGACTGACCAGCGTCACCCGTAGTGAACCTTCTATACAATAAAATTTTGTGAATGCTTTATCGGTGACCGACGGTTTTGGTGCAACCGACCCAAGGCCGTTCCATCGGTTTGCCGCTGTCTCTGTCACATTTCGCAAGAAAGAACGGGAAAGATCATGCGCGCCAAGTGTCAATTTTGATCGAATTTTGTCGATTTTTATTTATTTTAAAAACGTTACCCTACAATATCGAAATTCGAAAGCTATGAAATTATTATTTAAGTTAAGATTGTTTTTCTTCTTTTTTTGTTTATAGTATCACATAATAAATAACCGAGTAAAGTTGTGTTAAAAGTCCGAGTTAGAGGTTACTTTGGGAATTAATTGTATCGAGCGAAGTGTCATAATTCGTGTATCGGAAGCTAATATACAGGATCATATAAGGAGATTTTTCGCTTTCTGGCTCAGGGAACCGCCTCTCTCTCTCTCTCTCTCTCTCTTGCTCTTAAGCAACGCACGGATTGCGGAGGTTGCGGGTTCAAGTCCTGCCGGAAGCGTAACTTTTTCCATTTTTTCCTTTAATATAAAATTTGGAGTATCGCTCGCTGACGTATCTGCATGTTAAAAAATTGGTTTATGTGTCATCACATACCTATTGTTCAGTAAACAAAAACAAACGCGTTACCCATCTTAGCCAGATGCCAGGCCAGCTCGCAGCTGAGCGGGCCGCCGCCGACGATGGTGACGTGGCGCGCCGCCAGGACCTTCCGGAACGCGCTCTCGAGGTCCCGGATCGTCCGGAACGTGGTCACCTGTACTGTACTGGTTGTGAGCTTGAAATAGAAACATTCGTTTTTAGGGTTCCGTACCCAAAGGGTATAAAGGGGACCCTATTACTAAGACTCCGCTTTTCTGTCTGTCTGTCCGTCTATCACCAAGCTGTATTTCATGAACCGTGATAGCTAGAGAGTTGAAATTTTCACAGATCACACAATGGGCGTTTTACTAAAATAAATATTGTAAACCTGATTCTTTCAAATCTGGACATTCTTGGGCTCATTCTACTCAGAATCGACAGCATTCTCCACCCTGCCATTAAAAAAAGATGTACCAAAATGTCCATTCCATTACGTCACGTTTTAGTGTGTTTTTTTTTTTTCACTTGTATGTGCGTTACGTAGTGTCATGTATAGGTACAATTTTCATACAAATATTTAGGATACTTTTCATCAGGATTGAATATGCTAGTGATTCTGAGTTAAAAGAACCCAAAAACACCACGATCTGTGAGAATCAGGTTTACGATATTTATTTTAGAAAACGCCCAATACAAGAATCGCTCCATCGCGGTTGTAACCTTCAGTGCGTACATCGTTTTAAGAGCATCTTTACTGTTATTGCATTAAGGTCGACGACGGCGCCGTAACAGCGCTTATGGAGCTGGGCTGGTCGCTAAGCTGCGCGCGACGTGGCTTGCGCGCGTCGCGCGGAGACGTGGCTGCGGCGCACCACTACCTCTCCGACACGTCCGACGCCAGGGACCTGCAGCGCCGCAAGCACAAGCAGGACAGGTATACAACAGGCGCACCACTACCTCGCCGACACGTCCGACGCCAGGGACCTGCAGCGCCGCAAGCACAAGCAGGACAGGTATACAACAGGCGCACCACTACCTCGCCGACACGTCCGACGCCAGGGACCTGCAGCGCCGCAAGCACAAGCAGGACAGGTATACAACAGGCGCACCACTACCTCGCCGACACGTCCGACGCCAGGGACCTGCAGCGCCGCAAGCACAAGCAGGACAGGTATACAACAGGCGCACCACTACCTCGCCGACACGTCCGACGCCAGGGACCTGCAGCGCCGCAAGCACAAGCAGGACAGGTATACAACAGGCGCACCACTACCTCGCCGACACGTCCGACGCCAGGGACCTGCAGCGCCGCAAGCACAAGCAGGACAGGTATACAACAGGCGCACAACTACCTCGCCGACACGTCCGACGCCAGGGACCTGCAGCGCCGCAAGTACAAGCAGGACAGGTATACAACAGGCGCACCACTACCTCGCCGACACGTCCGACGCCAGGGACCTGCAGCGCCGCAAGCACAAGCAGGACAGGTATACAACAGGCGCACCACTACCTCGCCGACACGTCCGACGCCAGGGACCTGCAGCGCCGCAAGCACAAGCAGGACAGGTATACAACAGGCGCACCACTACCTCGCCGACACGTCCGACGCCAGGGACCTGCAGCGCCGCAAGCACAAGCAGGACAGGTATACAACAGGCGCACCACTACCTCGCCGACACCTCCGACGCCAGGGACCTGCAGCGCCGCAAGCACAAGCAGGACAGGTATACAACAGGCGCACCACTACCTCGCCGACACGTCCGACGCCAGGGACCTGCAGCGCCGCAAGCACAAGCAGGACAGGTATACAACAGGCGCACAACTACCTCGCCGACACGTCCGACGCCAGGGACCTGCAGCGCCGCAAGTACAAGCAGGACAGGTATACAACAGGCGCACCACTACCTCGCCGACACGTCCGACGCCAGGGACCTGCAGCGCCGCAAGCACAAGCAGGACAGGTATACAACAGGCGCACCACTACCTCGCCGACACGTCCGACGCCAGGGACCTGCAGCGCCGCAAGCACAAGCAGGACAGGTATACAACAGGCGCACCACTACCTCGCCGACACGTCCGACGCCAGGGACCTGCAGCGCCGCAAGCACAAGCAGGACAGGTATACAACAGGCGCACCACTACCTCGCCGACACGTCCGACGCCAGGGACCTGCAGCGCCGCAAGCACAAGCAGGACAGGTATACAACAGGCGCACCACTACCTCGCCGACACGTCCGACGCCAGGGACCTGCAGCGCCGCAAGCACAAGCAGGACAGGTATACAACAGGCGCACCACTACCTCGCCGACACGTCCGACGCCAGGGACCTGCAGCGCCGCAAGCACAAGCAGGACAGGTATACAACAGGCGCACAACTACCTCGCCGACACGTCCGACGCCAGGGACCTGCAGCGCCGCAAGTACAAGCAGGACAGGTATACAACAGGCGCACCACTACCTCGCCGGCACGTCCGACGCCAGGGACCTGCAGCGCCGCAAGCACAAGCAGGACTGGTACTCAACAGTGATAAGGTGCGACCAGACCTGACGAACTAAAGAAAAGGAACCATTAATGAGGGCTAACGCGTATGAATTCGCCGCTAGGGGTGCTAGTGTAGATGGTGGTCTTTTCCATAGTTCGAAATGTCAAATGTCACTTGTCACTTCAATGACTGACAGCTGTTCTTTAGTCTTTTGGACCACCATCAACAGAGGCGCCAACTGGTGAGCAAAAAAACGATAGCCCTCATTGCTCACGATTAACGATCAAATGCGGGTAGTTCAAAAAACTCGCGCGCCTAGAAGATGTTGACGTCAACTTTAGCCAGTCTTCTCCGAGACCATGGGGACAACGCCGTCCTCGAAACGTCGGAGGTAAATTGAAAACTTAATTTTACGCGATGAAGTCCCGTCGTTGTGAATGAGTAAAAATCGTGAAAGTATCAGTATCAAATGATATTTCGTACATAAGTTCCGAAAAACTCGACTGGTACGAGCCGGGGTTTGAACCCGCGACTTCCGAATTGAAAGTCGCACGCTCTTACCGCTAGGCCATCAGCGCTTCTACTACTACTTAGTCTTTGAAAAACTCAATTTTCAAATATATCTCTTTCCAGGGAGAGCAAAGCCCTAGGCATATGCGAGGACGGTACTCCAGTCAACAAGCAACTAGTGGACGCTCTAGTCGGGATGGGGTACACGCGACGTCTAGCCACTCTGGCATTGAGGACCTCCAACAACCACGTGGCTGAGGGCGTCAGGCTGATACAGGAACAGCCTGAACTGGTGAGACTTACCTTTAACTTATAGAGTATACTTTACAGCTCAGAACCGGATGAATGCCGCCTCAAAGGCTTAACTATGCGTGGATGGAACTCCAACCAACCAACAGCTGTATGATTGACGCGACAGTATCTCGCCGCGACATAGACTACCCGTCTTTTACTAACTGTATGAATTAAAGGGGGACGGGTAGTCTATGTCGCGGCGAGATACTCTCGCGCCAATCATGTGCTAGCCCGGCTGGTAGACGCTCTGGTCGGGATGGGGTACACGCGACTTCTAGCTACTCTGGCCTTGAGGAGCAGAAATAATCACGTGGCAGAGGGCGTCAGGCTGATACAGGAACAGCCTGAACTGGTAAGACTTACCTTTGTATGGAGAAGCGGTCGTGCTTCTAAGCTTTCCTCCTAATAACGGAATAATTTACTAACAATATTGTTATTAACAGTTGGAGGACATTGAAGAGGAAGCAGATGAGAGTGAGTCGCCGAGCTCAGAGGAGTCCCTCGTTGAGCCGGACAACAAACTGGTTGCTGAGGTAATTTATATATACCAAAATATTTCGATGTAAGAGTCCCTCGAGAGAGACTCTTACATCGAAATCCCGAAGAGAGCTCAGCCGAATTTCACCTTACCATACAAACGGAGTTTCGTTCTCATTATAAAACTATTTTTAGGGTTCCGTACCCAAAGGGTAAAAACGGGACCCTATTACTAAGACTCCGCTGTCCGTCTGTCCGTCTGTCACCAGGCTGTATCTCATGATCCGTGATAGCTAGACAGTTGAAATTTTCACAGATGATGTATTTCTGTTGCCGCTATAACAACAAATACTAAAAAGTACGGAACCCTCGGTGTGAGAGTCCGACTCGCACTTGGCCGGTTTAATTTAACTATGTTATCTAAAGCTACATAAACTAATTACAGGACTAGATATACCTTATCCTATTGTAAGTACAAAGTTTCAGAGCAATCTAGCTAGTCGTTTTAAAATGAGAGCGTAACTACGTTTGTATGGAAGACCGAGCTTGCCGGGGACCCTTAACAGATTTCTTAAAGATACGAATAGATAAATATTAAATACGTATCCAAAATGCATTAACTATAAAACTATTTTGCTTCGCTTTAACTCCACAACAGTTTTATTGTAACAATCATTGAAGTTTCAGGTAGAATAATAGTACATACATTACGATACAAGTGCGAAAAGTAGGAAATTCGCAACGAGTGGCGATAAATTAAAACACGACCGTAGGGAGTGTTTTAAATCGACACGAGTCACAGTGGATCGAAATGACTAAAAAAATGGACATTCGCATATTTTTTTTAAACCCAATTTAAAACAAAATGCTTTTCGGTTGAAAATTATGTAAGGAATAAAAAATGATATATAATTTTTTTTTTTCAAATAAGGCTTATTTAAAGCAGAAAACAGTAAAATCTGTTTTTTTTTTGTATGAAACTTATTTAGTCGTATGGCAATTTTTACAAATGAAACTGAAAAATTGGTAAGAAAACCGATACCGATCTCGCTTTCTTACCTGTAGAATATTATTCTCCTACTTAAAAATAGTAGAAAACAGTAAACAGCTTATCTCGGTAGGTGCCCGTTTTTTTTTATAGTCCTGTCAAAATTTAGTAAAAAAACAACATTTTTCTTAGTGTTTTATTTTTTTATTTTCAATAGTTTAACGGTATATTAATGATAATTTAGTGTAACCCGACTGCAATTTGTATGGGAACTGCACGCCGACGTTGCAGTTGGCGTGCAGTCGGCTTGCAGTTCCCATACAAATTGCAGTCGGGTTGCAGTTCCCGTACAAATTGCAGTCGGGTTGCAGTTCCCATACAAATTGCAGTCGGCTTGCAGTTCACATACAAATTGCAGTCGGGTTACAGTTGCAGTCCATCTATACCGGCCCTTATACTCTGTATCTTTAGGTATTTAAATAAAAGTAAACAAACAATTTGTACATTTTCGGGTAGTTATAACATTTATTGGTTAACCAACCAAATACAAAACCGCTTGGATCTGTCACTGTACGACCTGACTTTAACCTACATTATTTGATCATGTAATGTTTTCAACTACCCTCAACTGGCTTAAGGAGCCATTTGAGGGTTGTTTTTTTTTTTTTTTTTTTTTAATTTATTTAGGAAAATTCATTTAGTCATTTATTCAATATTGCATTGTCATGTACATAATAAGGTGTTACATTTTATATAGCCAGTTCATGACACCCTGTAAGGACACACAATAGTACAGTTTTTCTATTCTATTAATTCTAATTTACACATTGCAATTAAGGTAACATAAATTAATTTAGTAACTTCAACAATAGCAACGTCAACAATGCACCGATACAATAATTTCTGATTGGATTAACTTGTCAAATTATTATAATTATTATTTATTTAATGAATGTCAATTAATATTAAAGTGATGGCAGCAATATGTCAAGTTAACAGTCTTACACTAATTCGGTGTCATATTTATCTAACGTATTATCTTCCAGGAATGATTCGACTGTGTAATAACAATTTTCTATTAATAGGCTTTTCAGTTTAGAGTTAAAAGTTTTCTCATTTAGTTCGTATTTGATAGCATTAGGGATTTTATTAAAAATTTGGGTACATTTATACTGTGGTCCATTCTTATACTGACTTCTAGTTTTATACGTATCGACTTTTAATGGAAATAATTCTGTGTGTTGTCTGACAAATTGTACAGCCTCCATTATGTATATTGAGGGCAACGTTAACAGTTTAAACCGTATAAAGTGAGGGCGGCAGCTGTTAGGAATGTGTACGTTCGCTAAGATTCGTATACACTTTTTCTGTAGGATGAATATATCTTTGGCGTCTGTGCTATCTCCCCAGAGAAGTACGCCATATCGGAGGCCAGAATAGATATAAGCAAAATATACTGATAAAGCCGACTCAAAATCCGTGTTCGCTTTTAATATACCAAGAGCGTAGATAAATTTGATTATTCTTGTTTTGAGACTTTGGATATGCTCTTTCCAGTTTAACCCTGAATCTATAGTTATACCCAACAGTTTGAAATCATTTACCTCTTCTATTGTATTGTTATTTATTTGTAGTTGCAATTCTAATGGTTTCTTCTGTGTCGGTTTAAATTGAATAATTTTTGTTTTCTGTAGGTTTATATCTAAATTATGCTCGGCAAGCCATTTTTTGACAGTGTGTAAAAGGGTCGAAAGTTTTAGGTTAGCTTCGGTACTGTCCGTAGCACTAAACAGCAAAGAGACGTCGTCTGCAAACATGACACATTTTGTATTTTCATCTAAAATTTTGGGCAGATCGTTGATATACGCTAAGAATAGGGTACAGGCCAAAATACTTCCTTGAGGGAGGTAGCAAGTGGTCTGACGTAGTTGAGAGTTTACGCTCGCTACCTCTCGGCTCTGGTGGTCGTAATAATCTATTTGTACATATTGTTTCCGATTCTGTAGGTATGATTGGAACCATTTGTAGGCCATGCCGCGTACTCCCATGCCGTATAGTTTAGTCAATAATATCTCATGGGATACTTTATCTATATATGGGAAACAAACAGTCACATACAGATAAGTTTAAACTTGCAGATATACAATAAGACCTATAGTTCCATTAATTATAACATACTGATATTGATAACAAGTAGAAACAGGGCTTGTTCGGCACTGCCTATAAATAGGAAGATACACAGAAGTAACAATTAGATACACAACTAATAAAGTACCTAAGTATCAAACATGCTTACAAACATACATATGTTACATAAGACTATAGAACAATTACAATTGTTGTTGTATTGTTGTGTTGTTGTGTGTTGTTGTTGTTGTATTTTGTTTACTTTTATTTAAATACCTAAAGATACAGAGTATAGGTTTAATAGTTAACGGCCCTAAATGTCACGTTCCCTTGTTGCAGCTGGAGGCGATGGGCTACTCGGCCGACGAGGCCAGGGACGCTCTGAGCCGCGCGCACAACCACGTCAGCGGCGCCGTCGACCTGCTCGTCGCCGGCGAGGCGGAGCCACACGAAGGTACGCCTTATGTCCTCGTAATAAGGTTTACAATTGTAACGCTCTCAAGCGCGCACAACCACGTCAGCGGCGCCGTCGACCTGCTCGTCGCCGACGCCGCTGCTGCCGGCCACCTAGCGGCCATATCTGTCGTAATAGATGCGTTTTGTTCAAGAGTGAACCTTCTGTACCTAATACTATTATTTATTCTGTGACCCTGTTTATATCAAGAATCATTATTTAAATTGACAGGTATGGACACCACCGATGCCGGGAACCCCTCCACTAGTGCTGCTTCCACCGATAAAAAGGAGAAACATGTTAAGAGAAAGAGGGACGATAAAAAGTAAGTAATTTTCAAAACCTTGATTAAGTATACAAAGTGCTCGGGAAGAACTCTAGGAGTTACACCGCCTTTTTGATTTGAGGCTATAAAAAACCGGGCAAGTGCGAGTCGGAATCGTCCACCGAGGGTTCCGTACCAGCCATACTCTGCGTAGTGAATTTATAGGTTGTACTGAACAACTTTTATTATGGGATAAATGCGGAAATCGCGAAAAAAAATTTGCCTGTTCTATACGTTCCGGCTGATTTTTATGGAACAGAACCAATTTTTTTTTTCGCGATTTCGGCATTGGTCCCATAATAAAAGTTGTTCAGTATGATTAAAGTGAATTGATTTTAAGTGAAGTCTAAGATTAAAACGCACCCCTTAGTTTCAAACGTCAACTTTTGACAACCGCAAAATGTAAGGAGCTGTACAGCGCCATCTCGTTTACCTGTAAAATTCGAAGCACGAAATTGTCTATCTTACTCAATCAATGTATAATTTGTAACATATCACGACCGACTTCGGCCACGGCCACTGCTGTCAACTACGTTGCTGTCGCTGGTGTGCTCGCAAGTGGTTGATGTAACCGATTTAGTTAGTAAAAGTTCACGAACATTGCGGGCATGTGAGCACACCATGAACATTTGTAAATTAGTGTATCTTTGATATGACCTATAAATTCACTACGCAGAGTAAGTAAGTAAGTAAGTAAATACACTTTATTGCACCACAAGAACAAAAAAAAATAATTGGTTGGTGAGTAAAAATGTCACCCTGTAGGATATTATTAACTTCATGGTAATATTACAGAAAGCGAGAACGCGAACAGGCTCTAAATCGACTGACATCGGTCATACAACACGACGAAGATGATCATCTGGACACTTCGCTGGTTGATGAGGAGGACTTCCTCGCGCAATACAAGTCTCTACTCTAAACGGTATACGGTCCAATTTCTTTTGTAACTTTAGAGCGTCTTTAGACATTTGAGGATTGAGGCAGTGAGAGGTCATTGTACCTTGTAACAAAATGGCTCCGAATTCCATTTTGCTTGCGTCTGTGTGAAAATTAACGGGTATTTTCTTATTGTGACAGTGCAGTAATACCCCCTGTATTACTGCAATGTTCTACCGCCAGAGTGCAGCACTAGCACATATTGTAAACCATAGATTAACTTATACATACTATACCTTAAGCAGTTTTTTGACAAGTTTTCATTATAACTTTGATGCATCAAGGCGGTTTGTAGTCTACAGCGAAACGCGAAAATCGAAATTTCGTTATCTGCCTCTCTATCGCTCTAATATGCAAGAGTGATAGAGAGGCAGATAAAGAAATTTTGATTTTCGTGTTCCGCGGTAGGCCCTCAGTTTGTGCTAGTAGCGCCCTCTACGCAGAGTTTTGCGTAATATTCCCTATTGCGTGCAATACGTACCATTTTACGTTTTCAAGTCACACAAACGAAATATGTATAGTGATGACAGATGATACGAGAAGTCACTTGACTATTTCCATACATTATTTCAGCTTCAATTGACGTTTTCTATCAGCGACTGTCACCTTGGCTAGGCCCCCTGCGGCAGTAGCACGGTCGCATTTATATCGCCTGTCACCATGCCTGTCACGTTCTAACAAGTATGTAAGTGTGAAAGTGACGGAACCATGCTGCCACCGGGAGTGTAAGCTGTCATAGGTACGATAATAACTTCTGAAATAAAACCGAGCTTTAAAACGATAGTGATGGAAAATGAGGTTTGTTGATGTAAGGCTGTGGTTCAAAAACCGAATAGGTACTTATGTATTTATCACTCTTTAGTAGAGATCTGATAAAAATCTGTAATCATTATTGGGGTATTTACCGTTTCTTTTTTTAAATATTCAGATGACAACGAAAAGTCACTAATTGCCAAAAATAATTAATTAAAATTCAACCTTGTTTTGGCACGAGTACGGTTCACTATGGCTACCTGTTATAGTAATTATGAGTTTTGGTTGTCATTTGACGATATGCCGTTTTTAATATTAGTCATTATCAGAGCCCGGAATTTTCGCGTCAAAACAAAAGACTGTCGTAGATCTTGCTAGAGTTAGAAACATTTTTTTATCGATATCGATAGTTGGGTAATGGAAGAAAAAAAATTGCCCACCAATAAAAAAAATATTTAATAAGTAAATTTACATAAGGTTTTTATAAAATTATATAGAAACAGATGCAATTTCTTCCTCAAAATCTACGTCAGTACACAGCAGCACATGACATTATATTTGGTTTGTGACAGTGATAGGACTAGATAATCATTATGGTTAATTTCTCAAACTTCTCTGGGAGTAAACAGTTTCGTTTATCACAATATAAAGCTAATTATGTTTACTATTAAATTATGTATACTAATTGTATGTAATTTTATATAAACCTCACCATTTTTTTTTAATATTCTTTTTATTTGGTTGACCGTCTTCTTCTATTACACAACTATCGATATCGATAAAAATATGTTTCTAATTCTAGCAAGATTGCGACATTCTTATGTGTTGCAGCGAAAATTCCGGGCTCTGGTCATTATGTTGCCACTTAGGAATATAATTCTTGAGTCGTCCTAAAAATTATTTAATATTAGCTAATAAAGTACGAACGCTAATCACGTAGAATTTCGAACATCGACCCATCATTTCCTATCTCTATCGCACGTGTGCATAATTATATTGCTGTTCCGCCTGTATTAGTGGCATTGACCACCGGCATCATGGGAGGCACAGCAATATAATAGGGGGTATTACTGCAATGTTCTGCTGCAGTTTGTTTACAGATTACCTACCGGGAAACGCGAATCCGAATCTGCCTCTTTATTGCTCAAATATGCAAGAGTGACAGACATCTTAGATAACAAAATTTCGATTTTATTGTTTCGCGATAGACCCTCAGATTGTGGTAGTGGCGCAGAGTTTCGCGTAATATTCCCTATAATGCGCGTGCTATGGAAATAGATATGGCGGGTGAATTTACGAAATTGTTCGTGTTTTGCGTCCTTACTTTAAACTAAGATATAGTAAGTTTTCGTGGTAATACATTGTTGTAAAAGTCTACCTCTATATCCCTAAAGTATATTTTGTCCTAAGGTTGTGTAAAACAATAAATATTTTTGGGTGCTGTTTTTGGAATGAGAAATCAATTATTATTTAAAGATTGTTTACAATTCTATCGGAAATCTAATTTGCAAATCTTGCAATATTATAATAACTAAACTGCTATTTTGTGGAAAACAAAATTGTTTGTATTTTAGAAACCTAGTAAGTATTAAGAGGCCATTGTAAAAATCGGCATTTGGTGTTTACTTGTATGTACACAACAACTTGGTTATGTTCTGAAAATATATTTAACTGTTGATCTTTGATCTGTACAATATAAAAATATACCTTAAACTAACAACAAATTGTATATCTTAGAAACTATGTACAGCCACGGACTTTAATTGTTAATCCATTTAGGGTTCAAGCTGATTTGGTTGTCAATACTAAACTATCGGTATGAAATGTCCAATGTATGTATAAAATGTCTGTTATTTGTATCGTTTTTATTAGTTTTTTTTTCTTGTGTAATTAACCATTTATATTTATGTAATTGTTTTTTTGTAATTTTGGATTAATTTTATTGTTTGTAAAAATTGACATGTAAAAGTGCCCCTGTGGCCTATTTGCTGAATAAATGTTTGATGTTTGAATGTCAAGTTAACCCCAAATGGCTCAACAATTAAAGTCCGTGACTGTACCATAAATGGTAATATATTATATGTAATGTCCATGGTAGGTACATTATGTTTAAAGTGTATTTATTTTAGTGTATTTGAAATACAAGTACAGCTAGTAGACTACATAAACCTTAATATGTTTGGTTATAATGCAACTAAACGATGTCTACATATAAAGAAGAAATCGACGACTGTTTTCATAGCATTCTGTATTTAAACGAAATAAAATTAAAGTATATATAGCAATGTATTAAACATAATACATGTTATGAACACTTTAAGGTAGAATATGGATTAATACCGTCCCCATTATTGTCATTGCCATTCTCTTGATAATCGGGTCAATCAACTTTTGAGTTACGGACGGTAACGCAGGAGACCAATGCGAAGCAATTTCTTAAAATAAATGTTTGCTGTGGAATTCATCTTTTACGTTTGTGGTTTTACTCTTTGAATTAGTAATTTTAAAGAGTAACGCAGGGGACATTCTTGGTAACTAACTGTAAGTATACCAATAGGTATTTTGACTATTTGTCTGTTTTCCTGTATTCGTCCATATCTGTGTTATACGTGTGTTATGAAATAAATTATATTATTGTATTAGGTAAATTAGTTTTATTTCATTAATGTAATTTTATTACAAACCTATTTAAATTACCTATAATTAATGTACATGTTAAAATTTGTCACAAATGTTGCTTAGTACTAAGAAACAGCGTTGTGTGCGAATAGGAATGCTTAACATAGGATATAGACCACAAGCAGCAGCTGTTCGAAACGGCCGCAAATCGCCGCTATACTTACTCAACCTCGTATCTGCAATACTCATTTGATGACAAAAACACCCGTATTCTGAATGAAAGAAAAGCGATATTTCCATCAAATGATTGTTGCAGATATGAGGTTGAGTAAGTATAGCGACGAAATGGTTCTATTCCATTTAAAAGGAAGCCTTGTGTGTAGTATTTTTTTTAATGAAATATAATAAGTTTTTGAGCGTTAAAAACTTAGTCTTGTTTTTTGGAGGACGATTTACTGAGTTGTGCTGCTTATTTATTGGTTGACAATAAACTCGAAGAACACCGTATCCCCCTTAACGTATTCGAACTTGTCTAAACTGGTGTGCGGTATGAAGATGTACTGCCTCTTCAGTTGTGTGACGGTCTTGTCCAGAGCCTCCGTGGAGCGCGTCTTCTCGTCGGTGGAGTCGTAGTCGTGACGTTTGGACGACGATTTGCGACGGAGCTGGAGGGATTTTACTATGTCCATTGCCTGGAAATTTACGAAAAAATTGGATAGGTAGATTTCTGTTATCTAAAGTTTGATAAAATCCAGAACTACTGGCGTATAAAGTGTTCAATATAGGGTATTTGACTGTATAAATCACCAGAAGGTTAATAGACAAGCTGTTATTTTTAGACACAATTCCTATTTTAAAACCTGAATAAAACTATAAAGAGTAGGTAATTTTGATCGTGACGTCACATGCTTGTGTTTCATATAAATTCCATAGTAGAAAACAAAGTTCGGTTTTGAAAGTTCGAAAAAAAAACAGATTTGACCAGTAGTCAAATACCCTATTGTCTGGAGAAGTGTCTGAATCATAAGTACATGTAACATGTTTTGGTAATGTAGGACCATCGACCACCTCAATGTAGGCGAGCGCTCATTACATTGATTTGAACCTTAAAACCACCACGATACGGCCGCTATTTAAACGACATTGTTGCTTTGGCACGCGCTCAGACACAATGGCCGACCGCTCGAATAAAAGAAACAATGGCCTTTGTTTAACAGATTAGGGTCTTAGGCGTAAAAATCATTTGAGAAAACTCATACTATAAACGCGTTTATTTTACCTGATTCCTATTATGAGGTTGGTCCCGCAGCACAATGTTGACGGCTATATCGCAGGGCCACTGGAGCAGTGCGTCGTAAGGCCCGCCAACCAAACGTACGGTACACGTTATGTGCCGCCCCTTCCATTTGCCGATGCCGTTGAGGTTCAATTCCGCCTGTAACGATCTCAAGTTAACCAAATTGTGCCATTCTCAACCACCTTTTGGTACTTATTGTCGGTTGTCAATAAGGCGCTATTTCCATATAGCTTCAATTTGAAATCGACTAGCGACAATGTGGTACATTTTGGTTGAAAACGTCACCAATAGTCATGTTTACAGCTATAAATTAAAGTATATGTCAAAACTTCCGTGAGACACAGACATATTAAACATATTAATAACGGGTCACTCACGCGGGTCCTCGGTACGGAGTGAAACATGTCGAGCGTTTACACTTAAAATACGTGAGTGACCCATTATTAATATGTTTAAAGTATATGTCACTAAAGAAAAAGCGACAAAACCCTCCAGCGTCTTTAGCTATCGCGGCTAACGCCTGGGCCTCTAGGATCCGTCCCAATTTCTCGACTAAATGCGATCTTGGAAAGACTAGGCGTCTTTGACCAACTCTAAGGGCGAGCAGTACGTGCTTGCACCTACACGAATCCCTTGCGATATAGCGAGAGAGCTTAGATGGTGCTGCTATCTCCTATCTATACAACTTTTTGGAAACAAAATCAAATTAATGTTTACAAGATTTCCAAAAAGTATTTTCGTGCAAGCAAAGTTATTTAAAGCAAGCTAGTTGTTCTTTCGTACGAACGAGCTGCGAGCCGTGGGACTGAGCTGGAGCAAGTAGGCCATTGTTTGAAAAATCTGGTAAGAATTAAAAGCGAACCTTCAAAGTGTATCCGTATTTGTTAGTCCGAAACAATGGGCTGGTGAGCACAGTTTCATTTGATTTCGCGTCCTTCATCCGCTCCGTGAAGTTGTCGATCCGCCAGATAAGGTGCCCTGCAAAAAATAAATCATTAAAGCACATGTCGGATTATGCTTAGTGTAGGTTTCCTAGTCGATATTACAAAGAAATATTATTCACTATTTAAACTAGACTCTTCGAACCATTCTTTAGAAACATAGAGTCAGACCAAGCTCATTCTGCATCGCATTTGCAATGACAAAGTGTCGTCACTAATGTCAAATTCCTATGAAAACATGCCGTTTTTAATGACACTCCCTCACTTTGTTCTGTTCTGTTCGGTGCATAGTTAGCTACGAGTAAGACGGTATCTACACATTTCCTACAACTTGACTGCCATAACACGACATAGGTAGTATTGGGACCATCCAGTAGGTAAATAGTATTTTGAGATAAAGATAGTTTATTATTCAAGTAGGCACAAGGGAGAGGGCCCTTGAGTACCTACACGGCTCGCGCGACTATATATACGCGGGCCGCATGCTCTGTGGCATTTCAGAAATTGATACCTTCTACAAATATTATCCGACAAATATTTAGAACACACGAAACATGAAAGTACCTTTAGGCTTGGACGGTCAATGTATCATGTCAAATGATGTTACTGAAACCGTTTATACCATGTGAATGGCCGCTTGGGGCTCACAAAATAAATTTAATGTACTAGTCCTTTGCTTATTACCATCATCGCTCCCGAACTCCGCTCTCTCGAAGCCCACCCTCGTTTGAAAGTCCGCCAGCTCGCTCCTCAGCTTAAGATACGACTTGGTGAGGGCCCTCATGTCTCGCGCGACGATATCCACGCGGGTCGCGTGCTCAGCGGTCTCTGCGCGAGCTTCTGTGGTGGCCAGCTCGAGGACTGCTAGGCGGTCCACTTCCTGGAATAAGGAACATAGTTTATGTGGCCTTTTCATTTTGTGACTGTACTTAGCTTGAACATCCTTTGTAGGTGCATATCACTTGGACATCAACGACAAATATGTTTAAGTAGTAACTTTATGCAATTGGCAAGTTTGCCTAGGTTGCTTTCGCCTGGGCCCTATGCCCTGTAGAAGGAGAAAGTTCCAGAAATGCTGACTGAACGATGCGAGGGAGGAAATGCGTGCTAATGATATAAATAAAGATTATGCTGAGGATGGATCGTACGAAGAGGTGGAAAAGCAGACTTTGTGTTCCAAAACAGTAGCTTAGGTAGCACCATGTTACGCTTAGAAGATCTCTTTTCTCACTCTCACTCGTGTATCCTTAGAAGCCAACCTCATTTTTCACGTGGAACACAAAATTACACACGGAGCAGTTACTTTGCTGTCAGTTTACTGTCTTCTGTAAAAGAACCTGGTCAAGGTAGGATGGGCCAAGTTAAATTATGCGGATTAAAATCTAAGTATTTAGGTGGAGATAGCGGGACAATCTTGACGCCTTTGAAAGAGAATGGTAGTAATTATTAGGGACAGAGAACAGTGTAAATCAAACAGCTGCTCAATGGCCTATTGAACAATCCAAAAGGACAAGGAACCTTTCTAAATCTTACCGGCCTGTCATGTGCGGCGCCCTGCAGCTGCGCTGTAACGGCGGCCAGTTGCCCTAACTGCGCTGAAGACCTGCGTGCCTCCACCAGCTCCTGCTCGAGTGCCACGCGGCTCTCTACGTTGCGCGCGCGCTCCTCTTCAACCGTCTGTTTTATGTAATCGATTACTTCCTCTGGAAATCAGAAGTGCTCATCATTACTACATATGTTCTCTGACAATCTTTAGGGAAATTATAATTTGACTACATCAAAGCCACTGTCCGGCAACGAAGTCACCACATTGTAACTTACTAAAGAATCTCCTTTGTCCATTATATCAGAAATCTTAATATTTCTTAGCAAGTTTCCCCAGTGGGAAGAAGTTCAGAGCCGCTCGAGCAACCTGGTCGCAATAATTGATCGTACTGGATTGACAACCGAACGACAGTCATAATATAAGGAATAATGACAACGACTGCCATCTACTTAACCTTCGAAGCCAGAGGATAAACTAGACTAGACCTTATTGAGATTTGTCCAGTACCTTTGACCGTGATAAGACTGATAAATTCTGAAACTATACCCCCTGTTTATAACTCGCACGTCCCCGCTCGCTAGGCTACAACGTTTTTGACAACAACGAACTCCTTAAATTAATCTTAATAGTTTGTTTTTAGTAAGTTGGATTACTTAATCTCTCTCACCTAGCTTATTAACAGCACGTATCCTGTTATCATGCTGCGTGAGCGCCGCCTCCAACAGCTCGCGTTCACGTTGCTCATGCAATAAGCTGCTTATTGTACTCTCGAGCCGCATCGCTGTCGTCAGCTGCTGACTCTGCAGCTCCTGCAAGATGTGGATTATCAAGAGTTTATATAGAGGGGTGAGTTAAGTATAAAAAATAGTTTTGTAAAGTTGAGAGAAGCTGAACACACCAACCATGTTATAAGGTTTGTGCATTCAGCCTCTCTCTACGTTTAAACCAGGCTCGTGTTTAAATCGCTCAGGCTCAATTGACAGCGCCCCAAGATCACCTGAGTAGTGGACAAATAGGTCCTACAGGATTTTCCAAGAAAAATCGATAAATTCATAGACTAAAGCCGAAGACAGGGCTGGTGGAACTGGAAAGCTCAGCCTCATCATCTACAGCAGCAAGGATACCATCAAGAAAATAAAGTCCATCTTCCCAGCCTCAGTCCCGCTTTTTGTCAGAGCCTGGTGTTCGCTCGTCAATCTTATCCCAAAAATTGGCACAACGGTAGTTGGTAAAACTGAATATTTGAATCTGACCCAGGTAGCAAAATGACGTAAAATGACGTCAGCGACGTCATAATGACGGCATTATTACGTCATTACGACGTCGCTGACGTCATTTGACGTCATTTTGCTACCTGGGGACCCTCCAACCCATAAATCTAGGACTTATCGGGATTACTCTGGTTTCCTCACAATGATTCGTGTTTATAATTTGTCAATCTATTTACTAATCAGAGATTGCACGTACGTGTTAAAAGGGAAAAATAATGAATTAAAGTTGGAATGGAATGGAACATTTAATACCTGCAAAGCTAGCTGCACATTAGCCAGATCGTGTTTAAACTGCGCAGCCCAATTAGCAGCGCGCTCCGCCTCGTCATCCACGGCAGCACGCAAAGACACAAGCGTAGAAAGGAAGTGTTGACTACGTTCCTCCACTATGACCAGCTTCGAGCGAAGATTCTCGAGCTCTGAGGCTTGCACGTCGCGGTAGTTCACTTCTTCTGTGATGACTAGTCTAGAAATAAGGAGTTCGGAAAATTACTGTATGAAAACATAAAATCTGTTGATATTACAAATTAAAAAACAGGTAACATACGTGTCGTATGCCTTGCGTTTTTATTATACACTTTGTTAACGGTGCCTCACCGTCTTTTGAGCAGCAGTGTACCATTTCTTGAATAAGTGAAAGTTCAAACCGTAAAATTTGACTTGTCTGACCTTTGTCACAAGGACTAACTAACTACAATGATAGCATTTTTTGGCTGGCAATTGGTAATTGGATATTGAGGACTAACTGCATGGGGGCCTAAATAAGATGACAATTGATAGAAAACGACATTATTGAAAATATTTTGACATTATTGTATATCAACCACAGCTATGCCCCGTTTGATTCTTGTCGAATTTTTAATTATTAAATATAACAGGAGCATTTAAAAAATTGTATAAAATCTGTTTTTCGCTCCTAATTTTTGCTATACCTAATCAAAAAATCCAAAAAGTCGTTAATATACATCGAATTATGTATAAATATTTTCCATAATGTCAATATCCAGAGAGGAAAATGGGGACTACGTTTGTATGGAAAAGCGGCTGTCCCCTTAATCGTCACAAAGACACTAACTAGATGATAAAATACTTACTTTTGAAAAATTCTTTATTTACATACAAGATATATACAGTGGTACTACGTAAACGAAATTAATAACTAGCTTAAATCTAAAATAGGCCCTTGAGGCATTGTACCAAGGATGCTGGCGGCATTTCCTCGCTGTATCGCAATGCTGATACGTTGTGCGAGGAAGCCGCCAGCTCTTCGGTCACCAGTTACGTCAACCAGACGCTTCGCGATTTCGGAACACTTACTTAATATTAGCGACTTCCTTTTCAAGGTAAGTGACGCAGTCATCCAGCGGCACTGCTCTGGGTGACCACGTGTGGTTCTTGATCGGCTCTGGAGGGGATGGGTCAGCGTTGCGAGCGTGTGAGGGTGATGATGAGGAGCGATTCTGGAAACGTAATCAATTATACAGGTAGCAGCTGTTGATTGTTTTTTGTTAAAGTATTTTCACTAATTACCTACTACCAAATCTTTTTGGGTGGTTGTAGTAGTCAGTAATACCTGAGTTTTTGATTTATCATGTTTTTTTTTAGAAAACGGCTAGCACATCTTGCCGCGGCCTGCACGACTTCATATAGGTCACGCAGATCTGACATTTCCTATATGTGTCAGCCGTGCAGCTCAATTGTGTATCAGCGTGTATCTCCCATTTATACTTTTTTGCAAAAGGAGTGTTATGATTTTGACCATTATGTATGGGGGTAAGTATCAATGTTTATGTTCGTTTATAAGTTCTAGATTATTTTTTCCGGAAATTAAGTACAATGCAAGTACTTAACAAATTATGTACCTAAGGTTTTCTATTTTCACGCGACAGAACTCTTTATAATGAAAAGCTTCATTTGAGGAAAACGTTGTAGGAGTTATTGGTTTAATTGATAGTACCTTTTCCATCTTCGGGCAGTCCTTCACGTGCGTGTCCTTATGTTTTCTCTGGATCCAGGCGCCGCACCGCAGCGGGCACTGCTCTAAGATGCTGCCGCATAGCTTCAGGTGGCTCTGATTTACACAAACACATTTATGTATGGTTTAAAAGGCAGAAGTAATCTATTATGAAAGGAAATACAACTAGGATAAGGGCGGATCCAGGGGGTGGAGAGCCCTGGGCCCTGAAAAATATCTAGTTAGAATTTGACCATCCATGTAAAAATTCACCTCGAATGATAAATTTCAAGTTTCAAAAGTTATACAGAGCAGTCGCCACCTTACCACAACGGCTTGATAAACAAATATTTTTTTCGTTATTCAGTTACATTTTATCTCATCAATTCGTATAAACACGTATCTTCGCGATTATCTCAAGTTCTGCGGAATTCAATGATTATTGGACAAATAAATGTCCTTAAAAAACACATACATATTTCAAATAAACAACCAATACATTAATATTATGCTTTTGGGACTTCGGGATAACTTTGTTTTGGTAGGCATCAGTTTGGATACCATCAATACCCAAATTGAACCCAATAAGCAACCAAACCCAGGCCGATTTTACATTAGCTATGTACAGTCAGCAATACTATTCGCTTTACAACTGTGTATACAAACTTTTATGCAGGGGGGGGGGGTCATTTTTCTGTGCAGTTGACTGTATTTGCCAAAGGTCAGTTTATTGAGCATCATATGTTGACTATGCATCAGACAATAAGTGGCGTACTGGAAGAGAGGCCTATGCTCAGCAGTGGGCGATAAAGGGCTGATATGATGATGATGTATCAGACAACAATTCCACAAGAAACTTCAGGCGTTAGGTACCAATTTTTTTGTTTATTAGGTACCTTTATGGTCACTGGAAAAGTGGAAGGAAAAAGGCCTCGTAGTCGGAGCCCTAAACGTTGAACCAGGTGGCGTCAAGCCCGGAGATGTCGGTCAGCATCACGGCTCTCCACGAGGCAGAGGACAGAAGCCGATGGAGAGAAGCCATCTCGAAACTTCTTCGAAAGAGTCACGATCCTCAGTAATGAGGGAACGACGGAAGAGGGAGGTAGGTACAATCAGCATCAAAAGTAACGGATCAGACTACACGTCAAAAGTATCTACCATTCTCAATAAGCTTATCAAAAATAATATCTCTATACTGTAGGGTTACAATAGTTATTTGTTACACAAGGGTGCAAAGTTGTATTTTACCCGCGAGTGTGGAATTGAAACACGAGCAAGCGAAAGGATTCTATAGTTGAACGACGAGCGAAGCGAGTGGTTCTAAAATAGAATCCTGAGCGAAGCGAGTCTTTCAACACACGAGAAGTAAAATACATTTGCACCAATACGTGTGTAACACAAAACTTTTCCCCTCACTATAGCGAGGAAAGTGCAACATGCACAGGCGTTAGATCATCTTCATCACTGGAATCACTATTGTTTTTACGATAATACGATATTATAACAGAAAACTCTGGAAGTTGTGTATTTTTACGTGTCGGAGTCGGTGAGAAAATTTTTGTTGACAATGTTGACATTTCTGACGATGCGTTTTAAAATTGCATCGACTCAACTTGTGCGTTCAGAATTACATTCAACATCATTTTAAATAACAAATGTTTTTTATGGAATTTAAGGTTTATGACTTAAAATCATTAAATAAAGCTAAATTTGGTATTATTTATTAAATTCTCAAACCATTTATTTAATGATAAATAATATCGAACGAACCATTATTATGAGCGTTTTACGTTTTGTTATCTGTCAAAAGCTACTTAAACACGCTCCATCCAAGGTCAAATTACTTTCCCCACTAGTGGATAAAATGCGTTTTTCCCCGCTTGTTTTAAAGGATAAAAGATGGCTTTCCGAGCTAATGAGGGGAAAATAGTTTTGGCGCGTTGTTTCATACTCTAGTATTGATGCTAACTATACTTACAATTGCATCCACATTACCTGTAACTGTCCCAATTCAAACAACTCATTGCAGAAATAGCACTCGCTGTCCTTTGATTTCTTATCATCCACAGCACTCATTTTGTCATTGGACCGATTTAACTATCTTCGAAGAACATTCCACTGCTATGTCCTACCACCTCTCTTCTTACTCGTAAACATAAACTATATTTACTACAATTTTTCAAAGATAACACTGATCGATTTGTTTTATCAATTTTAACACAATCAAAAGAAAGAAAAACAATAATTTCAGACGGACACTATTTACAAAATATTAAACTGGTATTATATTCACAGCTGCACTACATCACATTACGGAAACTTATTTTCCTTTAATCGAATATATTACTTTTTAATTTATTATTTTTGTCAAACGCAGCAACAATAGCATTAGCACAAAACACGCTGAAAGTTCTGTCTGCCAAGTGAATCATAGGTATCTGATAAGTTATCTCTCATTGATATTGGATACGGGGCGTTGTCAGTGATAACGCTAAACGACGAGGTTGTCGTTTCACGCACAGCGCCTCAGAGAACAAATATATTATGGGACCTCCGTGTTTATTCCTAACGACCCGTCCCGGCTTCGCACGGGTTACACAAAACCTTTACCAATTATACACTAAAACCTTCCTTATTACTCCGAACTACTCTATTGACAGGTGAAAACCGCATCAAAATCCGTCGCGTAGTTTTAAAGATCTAAGCATACATAGGGACAGACAGACAGCGGAAAGCCACTTTGTTTTATACTATCTACTATGTAGTGAAAAGAGAGCGCAAGAAGCTCACTGCCCTCACTGGTACAGTTTAATAATAATAATAAATATTTTTTATTGTACATAAGGAGCGCGTTACATAATAGTTTATAACTTTTTACTGCCTAAGTTTTTCACTTTTGATTTTCAAAGGCCTAGACTAGTAGCACGGGCGTCGCCACTGTCGCCAGGGAGTTCTCGCGGGGCTACAGTATGGGGTACTTCCAAAAAGCAGTCAGTGTACAGGCTTTGAAAGGGTCGGCAACGCGGATGAAACAGCTGTGGAGTTGCAGGCGTCTATATGCTACAGTGACTGCTTACCATCAGGCGGGCCGTGTGTTTGTTAGCCACCGCCGTGGTATAAAAAATAGGTTCTAGGCTTTGAAAGGGTCGGCAACGCGGATGAAACAGCTGTGGAGTTGCAGGCGTCTATATGCTACAGTGACTGCTTACCATCAGGCGGGCCGTGTGTTTGTTAGCCAGCGCCGTGGTATAAAAAATAGGTTCTAGCCAAAATGGTTAAATATATTGCAGGTTCTGAACGACCGCGGTAGGGAAAGTAATGAACCTTCTTGTAGAAAATCGCGTAACTAAAGCATACACGCATTGAATCCTTAATTCAGAATGACTCAGAATCACCTTAATATATGACCGCTATTACGAAATTGCGTAGGCAACACTTTACCACTTTTCTTAATGATGCTTAGAGGGAATTGTTTTCGGTTATGCTCGCGACAGTGTCGCTTGCCTGGCGGCGTTGAGAGGCATTAGTTATTTTGACAGTCTATGAAGGTATATATCAATCAGTATAAATTTTTTTGCCTACACCACATCTTGGCCACGCCGAGCGCTTTTAACACGAATACTCTACCACAAGCTTCGCGCGTACTTATTATTCGAACTGAACAGTTAGTAACTAATGCTAAACTGCACCTATAAATTATAATAAAAATAACACAGTAATATAAGAATCAATACAATACGTCATACAGTTTTTACTCATTCACCCTCGTATCATGTCTATCTTATGTTATGAAATGTCAAGGCTATCTCTAATTGAATAAAATCTCACTAGACTAGACCGTAAAGTAAATTATATTTATTTATTTGCCGGGCTGAGGCATCCGACACTTCATTTTTTAGGGTTCCGTACCCAAAGGGTAAAAACGGGACTCCGCTGTCCGTCTGTCCGTCTGTCTGTCACCAGCCTGTAAAATGTACGGAACCCTCGGTGTGCGAGTCCGACTCGCACTGTGCCGGTTTTTTTTTAGAGAGCATCACATGGTCACCGAGAACGAAAAGCGAAGTGTCGGACGCTTCGGCTCGAATCCAGACCGTTCTATCGTGAGCCATCCTTTATTAATTTAGTCCCCATCTCCAAAGTTTTTGGCTGAGAGCCACACTTCACCTGATTCACTAGTGCGAGCCAAAGGTTGCAAGTGCTTGCAAGGCTGGATTTTGCCCGCAGGCTAAGTTTGAAGTCCCTGTATGCTGCACACGAATATGTATGCACTTCGGTGTATGAAAGTGACCTAGGCAACAGTGTTTCATAATATTACGACTGTCGTATGGCCATAGTTTACAAAACATGCCAAACTACACGTGTCAAGATTACGTAGGTGTTCACGCAGAGTACAAAAATCCGTAGGCATTCTACTTGGATTGAATTTTTGAGCGTACACACTACTTACACTCAGGTTCTACAGCGGGCTTAGTACGGTAGCATTTTTATCGCCTGTCACCATGCCTGTCACGTTCTAACAAGTATGTAAGTGCGAAAGTGACAGGCATATAGTGACAGGTGATAAAAATGCAATCCTGCTGACACCGCTGGAGTCGTAGCACGGTACGCTTATCACCATGCCTGTCACGTTCTAACAAGTATGTGAGTGCGAAAGTGACGGACTTAGTGATAGGGGAAACCATGCTGCGCGGGCAGGTTACATGCTAATTTGATTAGATGAGCGATAGCGCTACCTTGTCCCCGGCAAGCTCGGTTCTCCATACAAACGTAGTTACGCTCTCATTTTAACACGACTAGCTAGATTGCTCTGAAACACTTAAAATAAGATAAGGTAAGATGGTCTATAATTAGTTTATGTAGCTTCAGATACCATAGTAGGTACTTAAATAAAATACAGCGAATTTAAGTTTTTCACACAAAACTTGTTTTTGCTCTATTCCGTTTGTTTTATAAACTGGAGCTATATAAACTAATTACAGACCTAGATATGACTCATGTCATTGTATATGCAAAGTTTCTTTGTAACGAAACTTGACTTGATTGTTATCCAACACGTAGTTTGTAAATGAGAACGAAACTACGTTTATATGGGAAGGTGAAATTCGGCCGAGCTTGTCGGGGACTCTTAACCTTTCGTATGCTTAGGAGCAGATCTGCTTCCTTGACGCTTTTCTGTTTAGCCCTATGGTTGACTGGTAGAGAATGCCTATAATGGCATTAAGTCCGCCTGTTGTACACTTTTTATGTGCAATTAAGTTTAAAATAAATAAATAAATATATATTCAACTTGACAACATGAAGTTGTCACGATTGCTATTTATATGGCAATTTTTTGACATTCCATTCTCCTCTTAACCTTTCGTATGCGCACGAAAGGTTAAGAGGAGAGTGGACGACCGCATTTTGATACAAACGTAATTCCCATTTTTCTCTCTCGATATAAACTTTGCTTATGACTAGTGTCTCTGTTAGCTGCAGACCTTGCGTGTATATTAAAACTTAATAAATGTATTACTTCGCCATTTAGAAAAAATTCCAAAAACGAAATTGACCAAGGCTCGGAAGTGGTTTTGTTTTTTCAAAACCCCGAAGTAGCCCAATATTTTTAATACTCTTATGCTCTTTACGTAGGACTGAATTTAAGATGATTTATGTAACAACTCCGTATTATTAGATTATCCCATTAAAAATGAAATAATAAACCAAAGAACGCAATGGAACGTAATAATAACAGTATTTTTGTATGAATAAAAAACCGGTCCAATAAAACATAATAATGAAATTAATAAAAATACACAAATTATACTCAGGCCTACCGCGAAAATAGGAAACCGACAGTTCGTTAAACATCAAACATCAAACATTTATTCAGCAAATAGGCCACAGGGGCACTTTTACATGTCATTTACATTTTTACATGTGAATTTTACAAACAATTACATAAATATAAATGTCAAATTACACAAAAAAAACTAATAAAAAATATACAAGCAACAGAAGTACTAAAATTGTTTAGAGATGTAAAAGTCTCGTCCGTAGGCCCGACGTGAGCTTGTCAAGACATTTTTAGGTGTCAGAAATAAAATGTATATAATAATTAAAAAAATCATCAAGTTATCTGCCTCTCTATCTCTCTCTTGCATATTCGAGCGTCTGATTCCGTCTTTTATTTTTGAACTATCTGTATAAAAGTCAGTAATTTCTGTTACAGTTATCTCACGTTATTAATAATGCACTGTGCTTCAATTTTTGCGCGTTTAACCTCAGAGCATTTTCCATGAGCAGATGATCTTTCTTTCGTTCTTTGATTCATAAGGTACTTCGTCTCTTCTTCTTCCTTCCCTCATTCATAAGGTACTTATAGGTTTGATATTGACTTGTAGCAACTCAATAATGACGTAACTCGTATCACATCGATCTTGTTTTCTTGAATCATGATTTCAACAAAAAGTTTATACTTATACCTAGGTACACCTATGTCTGATGAAATGAAGCTGTCTGTATGTACAATCGTGCCTGCATTGAATTGAGGCAGCTTTAAAAACATCCTAAAATATATTTTTTACTGAACACTTCGTTATAAACACTTCGTCTGCAGTCTGCACAAGAATAAAGATGTTTTGTATTGTATAAGACCTCAGTGGCAAACAACCATACAGCTTGCCGTAATTGGTGCTTTAAAGAACCCATTACAGTAGCAATCTTGCCTTTCGATTGAGGCGGACATGAGCGGAGATGCGTGGAGAATTCCGGGAATCAGCAAATAGCATCAGTTGTAATTGTAATCCAGCGGAGCTCATCTCACTCATCTTCTATCATGTGGTAAGGCAGTCTAACTTAAGGAAACCTTGGTAAGCAGTTCTATAGCCGAAGCACTCATGGGCTCCAGGGTATGCTGGGGATGAACGCCTTGCAGAGAGCAGCAGTACCAGTACAGTGTGAGGAAGCAGCCATATCTATCTATCTATCTAAGCCCTTTATCCGGAACTCAAATTTTTCTTCCTTTCTTTAGTAGTTTTTGCTTTGTTTTTCCTTATCATACCTATATATTTTTGATACATTTTTTCTATTTTGTATTTCATTTCATTTCATTTCATTTATTTAATGCAAAACCATGGTTATAAAAGGTGTTACATAGAGATTTGGTATGGTACATGGTCACCCTGCAAGGGCGTAGCAATGTCTTAAAACTAGTTAAAGCTAAAAAGTTAATTTATACAAAACAAGATATGTTTAAATTGGTACTTTCAGTGGAAATATAATAATAATCAATTCGTAGTAAATATATAACATTGAATTGGTGAATTATCGTCAAGAAATAATTTTATAATTATAGCAAATTAGAATGTTATATTGTCAGTTTATTCAATTATTCCATCATAGTGTCAACAAATTGGTATTCAATTAGGTAATTAATTATGAGATAACATTATTGAGTATCATATGTCATAAATTCTTGGTAGGAATAAAATGTTTTATTAAGTAGCCACGATTTTAGGTTATTTCGAAATATATTAAAGGTTTCGGCTTGTTTGATGGAGTCGGGGATTTTATTATATATTTTAATTGATTGGTAATAGGGCCCGTTTTTATATAATGTTAATTTAGGCTCTGGAAGAGCTAGCTGATTATTTCGACGCGCGCTTGTAACATACTGGAAGTCAGATATGTGTTTTCTTACAAATAGTCCAACCTCCAGTATGTATATGCATGGTAAGGTAAGAAGCTTCAGGTTAATAAAATGTGGTCGGCAGCTTTCTGGTTGTCGGATGTTAGCTATAACGCGTACGCATTTTTTTTGTGCTATAAATAAATCTTCGACGTCTGTGCTATTCCCCCATAAGACTACTCCGTACCGCAGCCATGCATAGGCATATGCGTAATATGCAGAAAGTGCACATTCTACGTTTGTGTTCCTTTTTAAAACACTTAACGCAAACAAAAAACGTGATAGTTTGTTCCTGACCTCTTCAATATGCGTTTTCCAATTTAAACTCGTGTCAATGTGTAGTCCTAATAGTTTGAATGAGCTAACCTCTTCGATGCCAAGTTGTTTTGACGTTGCCGATAAATCTAAGTCTTCTTTTTGGTACGGATGAAATTGAATTATTTTAGTTTTGCTCATATTCATATTTTGCTCATTTTTTGTTATAATATGTCTCTAAGTTCAGTGTGCCTCCTGGCAAAGGCCTCCTCTAACTCCTTCCATTGCTTTCTATCATTCGCTACTCTTCTCCAGTTTCGACCAGCTGTCAGTTTGAGTTCGTCTTCCCACCTCTTGTACTGTCTTCCTCTATTCTTTCTCTAGGATACCACTGTGTTACTATCTTACTACATTTTTCATGCCTGTTCCTTAGCATATGCCCAGTCCACCTCCATTTCAGTTGATCTATCTTTGAGAGTACATCTGTTATGCCCGTTTTTGCTCTTATAGTTGTATTTCTGTGTCTGTCTTGTCGTTTGATTCCCAGTATGCAAGGAAGCAGCCATATAGTATCATATCAAACAATTCTGAGCACAACCTGTTTTACAAGCGGTTGGGTACAATAGCAAGCTTGACCTTGACTTCCCTCAAGTACATCCCGAATCCCGACCTGCGAATCTACGGAAAAACATGTCCCTAACTGCCGCCTTTCTCTATACTTCTTTATACTCAACGACCTAACTCCAATTCCAGAATCTAAATTCAGTAGTTCATAAATCAATAAAAATGCAAAATTTTTATGCGATCTTCCAAGCCTAAGTTTTATAACGAATTTTGCACACAGCGCGTTTTTTAAAGGAAATATTCTTAATAAGATTGTTTACCTACTTCATTATGCATCAAAGAATAAATTTAATAGGTAGCCTAATAGTACCTATCGTATTGGTACAACTCTTAGTTGACTCGTCTAACCAACCAACCTGTTTAGTTGTCTGGTGGCTTGCGCAAACAGCGCACGCGCACGTTCACCGCACAAGTTGCGCGCGAGTGTCAGTGTTTTTGTTTTCGAGTGCGTCTTGTGCTAAATATTCTGTGAAAAGGGGTGTTTTTGAGGAGTTATATTAGTGTAAGTTTTGTTTTTTGGTTGTGGTGTTTTGATCCAAATGTCATTGATCGAACGATCAATAAGTCATTTTAAAGGTTGATTAGCGTTCGATACTAATTAATTTAGTGAATATAAGATCTTAGGGATACCTGACTTGATTTTTTTTATTAACAAATCCGCTTCGACAACGTTCTACATCCATACATTACAGTTTATAATATTCCGTGTCGAAAGGGTGTTTATAGGGTTCCGTACCCAAAGGGTAAAAACGGGACCCTATTACTAAGACTCCACTGTCCGTCCGTCTGTCTGTCTGTCCGTCTGTCCGTCTGTCACCAGGCTGTATCCCATGAACCCTGATAGTTAGACAGTTGAAATTTTCACAGATACTTAATGTATTTCTGTTGCTGCTATAACAACAAATACTAAAAACAGAATAAAATAAATATTTAAGGAAGCTCCCATACAACAAACGTGGTTTTTTTTGCTGTTTTTATCGATAATGGTACGGAACCCTTCGTGCGTGAGTCCGACTCGCACTTGGCTGTTTTTTTTTTTGAGTTAATTTAGTTATTTTACAGTACATCTGGTGCTCCATTACGACACCCTGTCACCCTGTGCTGTATAATATTAATGTACGAATTTCCTATTTTTCGCACTTGTATCGTAAATAACTATTTCAACTATTTGTTTATGTTGTGATATTTTGTTTTTCCTCGATTGTCATTGACCTATGTCACCTTTACACTGCGTTCGAACGCCGCGCCGCCAAACCGGCAGAAATGAGTGCCTTTCATCCCTTGGCTAACAATCTATACTATTACGCAACATTAGTAAGAACTTCAAGTTACCTAACTGCTGGCTCGCAAAAGTCATACTAAAGTTAACCCCTTATTCATAAACGCGTCGCGATTAGTTAATTTATGTTGTATCCCTTATTAGGATTCCGTACCCAAAGGGTAAAAACGGGATTACTAAGACTCCGCTGTCTGTCTGTCCGTCTGTCACCAGGCTGTAGGTATCTTATGAACCGTGATAGGTAGACAGTTGACATTTTCACCTGTTGCCGCTATTAACAACAAATAAACGGACAAATTATTTCTATCCTACTCTAATAAATAAAACCGAATAAAATAAATATTTAAGTGGGGTCCCATACAACAAACGTGATTTTTTTGCCGTTTTTTTGCGTAATGGTACTACGGAACCCTTCGTGCGCGAGTCCGACTCGCACTTGGCCGGTCTTTACAAACACATAACTCAAATTGACAGATTAAAACAAACGATTATTACTTAGCTAATTATTGAGGCTTGAAGCGCGTATATGAATAAGGGAGTATCTACTTAGTGCTTATAATTTATTAGGGACAAAAAAAAATAGGCAGTGCTAGAATGAAGAGTTAAAGTTATATTGTAAATGGTGGTTTTGCGGCGTTATTTACAACATCATCATCTTCCTCGCCTTGTCCCGGCATTTTTGCCACGGCTCACGGGAGCCTGGGGTCCGCTTGGCAACTAATCCCAAAAATTGACGTAGGCACTAGGTTTTACGAAGCGACTGCCATCTGACCTTCCAACACAAAGAGGTAACTAGGCCTTGTTGGGATTAGTCCGGTTTCCTCACGAAAGATGTTTTCCTTTACCGAAAAGCGACTGGTAAATATCAAATGATATTTCGTACATAAGTTCCGAAAAACTCATTGGTACGAGCCGGGGTTTGAACCCGCGACCTCCGGATTGCAAGTCGCACGCTTTACCGCTAGGGCCACCAGCGCTTCTAATTCTATTTACAACATTGTTATTATTTATTTAGAGCCCACTGTGTCCCATTGCTGGGCTAAGGCCTCCCCCCTCTTTTTCCACTCGTCTCTGTTTAGTGCTATATCTGGCCAGCCTCTCAAAAAGGAGTCCAAGTTATCCCGCCATCGCCGACGAGGTCTGCCGGATCCCCGGTTAGACTCGTGGGGCTCCCACTCCGTGGTTAACTTGGCCCACAAGTCGTCCGCCATTCGGCAGGGCAGACATGACCAGCCCAGTCCCATTTCAACTTAGCCGCTTTCCGAGCTACGTCTATTACTTGAGTCTTAGAGCGCAGCGTGTGTTTTGGACTCGATCCCTTAATTTTACACCTAATATGCTGCGCTCCATAGCTCTCTAGCAACATAATTTACAACATAATAATTGAAATATATAAGTATAAGGAGTGATGTCACAACACCTTTTTTATTAAATAACTTTTGCGTAATATACCTAACCAATGCGAAACGATGCTTAACAATAGCGATTATAGATGCGGAAGAAATAAACAAATTAGCATAATACCCGCTTTTACCGTCCGCTTCCACAATTACTTTGGTTTGTATCTTTATACTTTACGTTTTTATACTAAGACATGCAAGGACGTCTTAAACTATGCTGGGGCCCTTTTGGAAAGTAAAGAAAGCGAATTAAATTAACATTTTTCTACTATAATCTTCTATTTATTATGGGTAGTCAAGTATACTGTTACTGTCTGTCCTTCGGGGCCCGCTGAGGATGGGGGCCCTGGGTACGGGTCCCGTGGCGTGTGCCCTTATGGTAAAGACGGTAGGTATTGATGACATGCAAGGGTACGGCTGCCTGGAAGTTAATTTTTATTTAGCTTCTCATTCTGGGCGGAATAAATACGAAATCAAAACTTGTCCCGAATTTTTTTTATGTAATTTACAATATTAAGTAAGTATGTATTTGGGCGAATCAACTTTTACGAGGCCAATTTCCTTGTCCCCGATAAAAAAAAAAACGTTTTTTCAAAAACCTAATACTTTTATTGCGCCTTTTTAGGGTAATGACATTTTTAGAACTATAAATATTTAATCAAAATATTAAAGATTAGCAATTTGATCAGAATTTTAGCAAATTTATACGGTAACGCAGCAGAAGAAAATTTACTCCCATACAAAAATTGTGTGTCCCCAACGATAGCTATAGTCACACAATGGTAATTTCTAAGTTTAAACATAAGGTGACATATTTTTATAATATCATTAAAAGAATCAGAATAAAATAGTACATTTAATCCATCCCATGCCAACATGATTTAAGTTTTATAAAATTTTCGAGAATTTTTCAAATTGTTGTCCCTAAGCTAGCGTCCAATTTCAATTCTCCCGCGTTACTATAGAAGGTTGCAAAATTTTTTAAAGAGATGGCGTTGGTCGTGGCTCATGCGCAGGCGAAATATGCCTACGTTTCTGAGAACCCGCGTTGTCGAGGTGAAATCCCTGGCGGGGAGACGCCAGTCAGCGACGAGCAGCCGTCGGGTGTGCGTGACTTAATTGCTGCTCCCCTAAGTTACGTTACGTGTTTCGGTAAGTTTTTATCCTTATGTTTGAAAACTATCGAAATGTTGTGTGTTTGGTGTCTAATATTAACGCGATATATATGCAAATGTAATTGTATTAATAACTAACGTGATAATTTACTTTGTAGTTAAAATTTTCCCCTTCGTTACCGGTAACGCTGGAGAAACTTCTCTTACGTTACTGGTAACGTAAGAGAAAGTACGACTTATCCTATTTAACTCGCCATCGAACTTATTTGACCTATCTTTTAAATATGTAAATACATTTAACGTGGAGTAATAAGAGTAATATTGTTTATAAATGTCTCATAAAAATTCGTCACAAATTAAATGATTTTATGGCTAGAGTATTAGTTAGTATAAAGTTATTATTTACGTTGCAACTTAGCGACATTGTTTTATTTATTTCAGCATTTAATGGTGCACACCTAAAAAAACAATGCCTCTAAGCGCCGCAGAAAAACAAAAACGGTATCGAGAACGATTGAAAAACAAACCAGAATGCTATGAAGAAGCTAAAAAGAAACAAAGAGAACGGTACAATAAAACTAAAAGATTAGTGAAAAACTTAACCCCTAAAGAAAAGTACAACGCTAACACGATTTGGCGTTTACGGAAAAGAGAACAGGCGAGAAAAAAACGGATCGTAGAAAGAGTGTTACGAATTAGCCTCAATCGCCTACTCCTCCGCCAGTGACGGCTTCGTTATGCACACTTCCACTAGCGACGTCTCCTTTAAGATTAAGCCCACTACGTATACTGCAACCAGTAGCATATTTACCACCATCACCCCAACCCCAAATTGCAATGCTTCCTCAAGTGACGTCTCTGCGGGCTGCTCCACTTCAATCAGCGACGCCTTCACCAACTACATCTCCACTCACTCTTCCACCTCAGAGAACTTTGTCGGCAAAGCCTTCTTCACTGACACTTTCATCGGCGACACCTCCGCCAGTCACACCAATTCCGGCAATACTTTCGTCAATTTCACGTCCGCCAGCGACATCTTCGCCGCCGATTATATCTTCCCGACCAGCTAATCCTGTTGCTTTTACAAAACCAGTAGCGAAGCACATCCAGCCTTTGTCATCAGTCTTTGTAGATTTGGAGATTAACCAGCCAATCGTATCGCCAAAATAACGAGGGCGAAAAAGAACAAGAAGAGATAGAGCTAAAGTTTGCAGAGAGAATAGGATATTAGCTAACAAAAATGAAAATTTAAGAGAAAAAAATAAACCTAAATCTAAACAGACCAAAGATGACTTAAAGTGCCAAATGTTGGCGAATGCCATAAAGGAAACATTTAAAAAAACAAAATCGAAAAAAGAAAGAAATACATTAAAAACTTTTTTTGCGGCACAAGCAATTCAAAATTCACGTATGAAGATAATTTTTTTGATGGACACGTTTGGCACAAACAAAATTGAAATGAACAAGTCTCGCTTTGATCGAGAAACGCTCCTAAAGAAAAAGATAAAAGATTTTTTTCTAAGAGACGACGACCCGAGCTTCAGCTGGAAAAAAGGAAGTACTAACCAAGAAAGGTATTAAAGTTCCTAAAAGATATATGCTAGATACAATGAAAAGTCTTCACAAGGTTTTTCTAAAAGAGAACCCTGAGATTAATGCTCTTATTATTATTTTACACGGAATAAGCCGTTCTTTGTTGTGACTCCTTCGATTGATGCAAGGGAAATTCGCTTGTGCAAGCTTCATGCAAATTTTGAATACAAAGCTAAAGCTTTGAGGAAAAAAGGTATTACAGGAACTGACGACCCCAGTTTACTAATAGAAGCAACAGTGTGTGATTTCGATTCGAAAGTGCATGTATGGCCTCTGCAACGAGTGTAAGAATAAAAAGAGTAATACAACCTCGATAAAATAAATGGAATGATAAAATGGACTGAATAGACTAGAAAAGAAGAGAAATTTCAGAAGGATGGAAAAATTATGAAAGCTTTCAGAAACATTCGAGAAGAACTTTAGTTGACTTCGAGACTTCGATTAACGTTTTAGAGAAATGACTTTACTCATTTTTTGAAGCCTTAGTAGGTTAATCTTAATTTGTTGATTTTTTATGTTAACTGTTTTTTCTTTATATAACTGAAGTTGATTCAAACGTTAAAGTTAATATTTAAGTGTTTGTGATGTTCCTGAGAATTACTGATCTTGTATTTAATTTAACACTGATCTCAAGCGTAGATTATTCAACTTAGTTGATCTCATGTTAATTAGGTGGTGTATTGTTATGTTAATTTATGAATGAATGACGAGGCGAATAGCAAACTAACGTGTATACCGACGCATAAAAACAGACGACAAATATTTACTGATTAATAAGAAGTTTGTTTCATTTAATAGGTGTATCAAAAAGGGTCAGTAACACCAGAGAATGTATGGCCTATTCTCTTGCGTTACTCGTTATTTTTCTCTTGCGTTACTGGATGTCCCCAAATAATTCCACAATATTTTTATTTTTTTGATTACCAGGATCGTTTTTGATGGATATGATTCGGTGAGTTATAATCTTATTAAATTTCCCCTGCTATAGATATACAATTTTTAAGCCAAATCCTAACGAAAGAAGTAATATTCGAAAAATACGACTTCTTAAAATACTATAGTAACGCAGGGGATTTGCAAAGTCCAGTTATTACCGTAATAATGTGGTTTTTCTTTAAAAAACCTCTCATATAATGAGCTTCTTAACTGTGGAAAATATCTATATCGATTTCAATGGGCTTTCAGATTTTTATTCCTATGTTATGATTAAATCTAGATGACGTAACGCAAGAGAATTTCCGACTGTATGAAGAACAAAATGTGATTAAAACTCACATAATAGCATTCTGATCTCGTTGCTGATATTAAAATAAGTTAATTTAATCAATTATCCGTACGCCAATGGTATTAATTATCAGTATTTTGACAAAAAAATATTTTAAAAAACTTTTTTGAAACCTCTTTCAAATTGGCCTCGTAAAAGTTGATTCGCCCATTTATTTGCAAAGAATAAGTAGGTACAATAGTGTCTTAGGTGGTAAGTGACAATTGGTTGCTTATTCTGCTATTTGTACTAGCATGCAAAAATCTTAAAACTAGAAACTACTACAAATCTGGCTGTATATCTTGAGAAAGGAAATTAAATACCTTACGTTTTCGTAACTCCGGTAATTCCGTGGAAGATGGGACATATGGTGTAATTGCGCTTATTATATTGTACAGATTTTGTCGGCAGAGTGGTCGGCAACGCGCATGTAATATCTCTGGTGTTGCAGGCGTCCATATTATGCACAGAATATATAATTGCCATAGGCTACGGTGACTGCTTACCATCAGGCGGGCCGTATGATTGTTTGCAACCGACGTAGTATATAAAAAGATTAGGTAACACTATCGACCAAATTTTATCGAATACTGACGTTAAAAGTTCGGCAACAAAATAAAAATATCTCCGGTGTTGCAGGCGTCCATAGGCTATGGTAACTGCTTACCATCAGGCGGGCCGTATGCTTGATTGCCACCGACGTGGCATAAAAAAAAATCTGCTACTAACACCTACTAATACTATAAACGCGAAAGTAACTCTGTCTTTCTGTTACCTCTTCACGCTTAAACTGCTGAACGAATTTAGATGAAATTTGGCATGGAGATAGTTTGAGGCCCGGGGAAGGATGCAGGATAATTTTTATCAATCATCATCATAGACAAAAGCTAGTATGAACATACTCGTCAAGTCAACCCCTACAACGGGCTCCTATTAGGCTAGTCGGTAGTGACCCTGTCTTTCTACGAATCAGGAGGTCCTGGGTTCGAACCCTGGTAAAGAGCATTTATTTGTGTGTTAATCACAAGTATTTGTTCCTGAGTGGATGTTTTCTATGTATTTATATATTGCCGTATATATATAATACCTACATATGTATTAAATTTATCGTCGTCTATCTAGTACCCACAAGCACAACACAAGCCTTAATCATTGCAATCATGTGCAACATTATATATAAGTCTACAAGGTAACATATATGTGAACATGAACCCTGACAGGGTATAGCAATTAGTTTTAATCTTATACTGAAGTTTTATTAAAATAAATGCTCGTAGTCTATACAAAAAACATAACAATGTATAGAATTTACATTACAAATAACTAGTAGATTGTTAACCAGGGGTGGAAAGTGAACCATTTTACCCGAGATATTTCGGCTAACAGTTCGAGGGTGAGATGGTTACTTTTACCCAAATTAAACACTACTTTTCATTTCGACTACCTATGAGGAAAGTCAAACACAAGAAATGTAGGTTTATTATTTGTAAGTACATATATTTCTTTAGAACAAATTATTAAACAAATTGTTAATTATTGGTAAGTATATTCTTTAGAACAAATTACAGGTAAACCACATAACAACAATGAAATGCAATTACTTAAAGATTACGTTAAAATTAGAACAATTAGAATATTTTCTTCTGACTTAATTTGTCTGGGAATGCTATTATATGTATATGTGGACTTTTTTAAACATCTCTATTTTGCGTTCCGATAAGGCTAAATAATGATCTCGGCGAGGATTTGTATTGGATTTATAGCGAAGGTACTGGCTATGTAGGTTCAGAAGGTTTTGTAGTTAGTATCTTGAAGTAAAACACTTGTCTATGTACAAGAATTGAATGAATTTTATTTACAAAATGCACGGTTTATATACAAAAATTAAGGAAAGAATGAAAGAGACGTATTTACATAAAAGAGTGAGACAAGAGATAGGATAATATTTCTACGTACAAATTGTCTGTTTGTAGTATGTGTAATGAAGGGAAGGTTAAAACTCGAAGTCGAATGAAATGTGGTGTACAGCTAGAAGTTCTTTTGATATTAACACACACACACACACACTTTACACACTTTTCTGCATAATAAATGCGTCATGTGCATCGACGCTGTGTCCCCAAAGTAGAGCGTCATAACTTAATCATGAGTGAGCATACGCGTAATATGCTGAGAGAGCACATTGCACATTATATAAGGCAAACAGAAAGGCAGATAAACTGTTCTTAATTCGCTCTACGTGTCGTTTCCAATCTAAGTGTGTATTTATTGTAAAGCCTAACAATGTAAAATCAAAATCTGATACTTCTTCTATGTTTAGTTTTTCGGATGTACAACTTATGTGTTATATAACTGAGATGTTTTTGATGGGGCCTCAATTAGATTGCTTGTTTTATTATTATTAATTACCAGTGGCCCGTTTCTCAAAAGCTTGTAGCTTGAATTACAAGTGGAAGTCCCTTTGTAACAAAAGCTGTCAAAAAGTGACATCCGCTTGTATTACAAGTTACAAGCTTTTGAGAAACGGGCCCCAGGTTGTGGTCTTGTAACCAATCATTGAGTTTACTGTGGGACTAGATCGATTTTTGTAAGATTGTTTTTGTAATATTTACTTATTTATTTATACTGATTACTCGATGGTGCCATAACGGACACTGCATGCAAACCTAATATTATGATGGCATACTATCATACATATATGTTAATAGTCACTAACTCGTTGTAATTACTGATTTTATTACTTAGGAATAATTTAAGTGAATGTAATCTAGCAATATGTGCACGTTTTTACCGCAGTTTATTATCAGTTACCGTACTGGTTGTTTACAAAAAAATATTAACAGTCGAGTTCACAAACATGTTTACTAAGCAAACGTTTCAAAAATATAATTTACTAGCGACCCGCCCCGGCTTCGCATGGGATGGGTTACACCAAAGATAGATATAACTCCGTAATAGATGGATACAGTCTAAGGAAAAAACGTGCCTCGAAAATCAAGAAAATTTGATTCTCGTTCAGAGGGCGCTATTAGCTTTGGCCTACTGTCGTATAGATGGCGTTGACGGTTTCGTTTGTTATTTAACAATTTTAACGCATATTAGTGAAAGAACATGGGTCAAAATCATAAAAATAATTAATGCGAATAAAAAAAATCATTTATCCATATTTAAATACATTTTACCGTGTTTTTATAAATCTTCATTTTTAGTTTTAAAGTGTGTCGACAGATGGCAGTGAATTTACTGGGGTTACAAAATTTACTATGACAGTACCGCTCTAGTATAAGTTACTCTATGGTTACACAAAACCCAAAACCTTAACATTTTATACATCTAAATCTCAACGAGGGTGCGGAGTGTTAGGGTCGGCAACGCGCATGTAACTCCTCTAGAGTTTCAGGCGTACATAGGCTACGGAGACTGCTTACCATCAGACGGGCCGTATGCTTACTTTCTACCCGTATGGTACTTTGTTTTATAAGTAATGTCATCTTTACGGTAAAGGGTGTTTTCTTCCCTGCTAGGAGGGAATAAAGATGCACTTTTCTAGGTCAGTAATGTCAGTATAAAATATTTTATTTATTGATATTTAGGACAACAACAGCCGTAACTAAAAGTTTTACATATGAATGCTTACAATAACAGATGACCAATATCAGTTATCCATTGATTACATTTTACTTAGAATAACGTAAGTAGTATTCTCATTATTTATTATAAATAGTTTAAAAAATACAGTGTGTGTTGTGTACTAGTCATACAAAATGCTCACCATTAATTTTATTATGTGTTTATGATTCTATATGGATATATAAATGTTAGCTAGGACGCGGTTACGTCAACAAGTTCGTACACGTTCGTTAACACAATGAAATATGAAAATAATATGCACATAATAGATTACAATTTCTTTATAATCTACTACTACTAAGGATTCCAATATAGTCCTTCTCTTTCTTCAGTATTCAATGTACTCCCACGCCGTAAATATGTTATTTTGCTCCTTTGTGACACAATCTACTAATTTACCTACACGCCTCTAAGCACTGACAATTTTCTTTTTATTACTTAGGGAAAAACTTAGGTTACAACTAAGAATTAATTAAATGTGTAGGATATATTCGTTCGTGCAGACATTCGTCATTATTATATTGTTTTTGAAAATCAAACGTACACAAAATATTGATTGAGTGACACTGCTTAAATAAAGTCACAGGAAGAAGTTAGGATCATATAATGTACTTATGATTTAGATAAGTTTTGCTAAATTTGGAACGATGACTATGATATGCATATGCATAAAATATTTTAAGCGTACAGTTTTTTGCCGCACGAACTTATACCTAAGATACATTATTTATAGCTAAAGATCAAACTACGAAGAAGTAGTTAATTATGCAGTGGTGAGAATTTATTTCAAACATAATACTAATGTAATAATGACCTTTTTTGCGGTACGCAAAAAAGACCTTTTATGCATTCATTTATAAAATTGTTGATGAATGATGTTGACCGTGACATGAAGCTACATATACATATAAACAATAATATTTAATGGTACCCACAAATTATCAGCATGGTATAAAGAGTTAAGTATAGACAATGTGGCCAAATATATGCCAACACAAACTTAATAGGATAACGTGGACGGGCGTTTTTCTATACAAAAGTAGTCCCCATTTTCCTCTCTGGATTTTGACATTATAGAAATAGTTATTTGTTATACAAGGGTGCAAAGTTGTATTTTTCCCGCGAGTGTAGAATTGAAACACGAGCAAACTCGCTTCGCTCGAGGTTCAACTATAGAATCCTGAGCGTAGCGAGTGTTTCAGCACACGAGAAGTAAAATACATTTGCACCCGTGTGTAATACAAAACTTTTCACCTCACTATAGCGAGGAAAGTGCAACATCTTCATCACTGGAATCACTTATTTTTTTACGATATTATAACAAAAACTATGGAAATTCTGTATTTTTAATTGAGTTTTTAAGCAAAAATTTTGTTGACAATGTTGACATTTCTGACGTATGAAATGTCATATGTCAATGATGCGTTTTGAAATTGCATCGACTCAACTTGTGCGTTCAGAATTATATTTAACATCATTATTAAAAAACAAACATTTCTTATGGAACTTTAAGGTTTATGACATAAACACAACTTATCTTCTTTGCCCAAAGGTTGACTGGTAAAAAATGCCTTATGGCGTTAAGTTCGCCTTTTGTACGTTTGTATTTCTTTTTGTGCAATAAAGATTAAATAAATATCAAGAGGGGCATCGCATTCCGCGTATTTTACTTATTTTATTTTAATTCACCAAGAACTCACCATGCAGAGATTGAAGATGACGAGATTAGAAGGAATTCAACATTACAAAGGTTTAAAAGGTTTTTTTTTTATAACTGACAGTGCATTCCACATTTTGTATTAGAAATAAAAGTAATAAAACTTTTTATTTTGTATGTATTGAGGATGCAAACTCCAATCAAAGTAACCATTATGGTCGTATAGTTATCGTCCCTAGGTATACCTACTTAATTTACTAGTATATACACACACACAACTTAAGCTTAAATTTAACGGCCTTTAAAAACGCGTTCAGAATGGGGGCAAAAAAATCCCAAAAAACTTGCAAAAATATTGTGGTTTTTTATTTTAGAAAACGAAACCGTTATAGGATTACTTGTGCGTCTGTCTGTCCTTCTGTCACAGCCTATTTTCCTTGAAACTGAATCAGTTCAATACGATCGAGTATACTACCTTACCTACATAAATTATATATAATTTATATACTTACCGGGTGGGGCCTGTAAGTCCTGTAACACGAGGAAATAATTAAAACATAGCATGTAGGTACTCCTCAAACGATGACACTTATGTTCAAGTCTTTAGATTTCGCATTTTTCATAATACAATTTAAATATTATATTCAATGTACGTCATTATCATCGTGATTGACGTTGCTTGTCACGCTTTAAACATTAAACAAAATCGCAATGCATTGCGTCTTACAATAAACTTTAAAGTGTACTAAAAATACAAGTTATTTATACTAAAACGCAATAATTTCGTAAAAAAACACATCTAGACATTTGTTTTACTACTCTTTCTAACTACTAGCTACGTGTATTTATTACCTACATTCATGTTTAAATTTGGAATCCTGGGGCCCATTTCTCGAACGGTATTAGGCTAATATTATTAGTCCACAAACTGTCAAACCGTATGGGTTTCCATGACAACGCACTAATAATATTAGTTTATTAGCAAATATAGATATAACTCCGTAAATATTAGGTAGTCTAATATTGTTCGAGAAATGGACGCCTGGTAAGGGAATTTATTTGTGTTTATCACAGATATTTGTTCCTGAGTTATGGGTGGTTTCTTATATTTATTTATACTATTAACATGGCATGTTATTTTAATTGTATGCAGCAACTTCAATGGTGTATATATTCAATTGCAGCACAACATAAATGCACCTAACAATCCACATAGGTATTAAATGTAATAATTATTAGTCAAAATAATGGCCTGGGTAAAACCTCGAGTGGACAGAAACATGTGATACGATACGACGTAAAAAACAAACATTACGTATATAACCAGTTTACACAAAGGGCAATGCAAATCTGTCCTAATACTTATACATATAGAGTTTATAATGGCTTACATGCAATAGGTTTCACACCCTTTTTGGCCTTTCATTAAAGGCCAATAGAACAATTCAGTTATTTTAACTTGATTTTCGGTAAAGGAAAACATTATGAGGAACCCGGACTAATCCAAGTAGACTTAGTTTCCCCTCTGGCTTGGAAGGTCAGATATTAGCAAGAGATTTTTAGCAATCGTTTTAATCCCTCCTAAAGCCTCAATGGACATCTACGGGATAAATATGAAGCTACTGAGGGCTGCTCCAATCCCCTTAGCCTATGCCATGGCGGAGCTTTTCAATCGCTGTATAAGGGAGGGCATCTACCCTAAACCTCTGAAAATCAGCAAAATAGCTCCAATCTTTAAGGGCAAGGGAAAAAAGGGGGATATGGATGCGTACAGACCCGTTGCTATCATCCCCGCGATGGCAAAGGTCTTTGAAAATGGACTCAGCCGCCGGCTGACAAGTTTCCTAGAGTCGACGAGCGCCCTATCCGACAGACAACACGCCTATCGAGCGGGCCGCTCCACAACCACACTGACTCGTGATGTGGTTCGACGCGTGATAGACGCCAGAGAGAGGAATCAGCAAGTTGCTGTGTTGTGCTGTGACCTGTCCAGGGCGTTTGACGTCGCAGACCACGCAGTCCTTACCAGCAAGCTAAGGCACTATGGGATCGATGGTCCGACACTTTCCCTGTTCAAGAGTCTTCTGCGATGTAGATTTCAAATTGTAGTCGGAGATGGTGGAAAGGCTAGATCAGACCCGCTAGAAACTACCATGGGTGTAGCTCAGGGCTCATCGGTTTCAAACATATTATTCTCGTTATTATTGAACGATCTGCCGAATGCTATACAGGCCGCTGAAATCCTCATGTACGCCGATGATGTTGCTGCAATCATCACGGCGCAATCGGTGGACGCCATAGAAGAGAAATTGAATGAAACCGCGGCGCAGCTTGCACAGTGGTTTTATGCCAATGGTCTAGCGCTAAACCTTAAGAAGACCCACTACCTGGTCTTCAATCTATCAGGTCGCAGCACGAGGCCGCTTGCTGTTTCCGTAAATGGAACTGCTCTAGACCAATTAAGTAGCACCGGTTTCCTAGGGTTCGAAATTGACACCTGTCTAAAGTGGGACCATCATGTTAGCAGACTCAGCGGAAGAATCGGCAGTGCGTGCTTTGCATTAGGACGAGTAACTAGGTTGGTGTCGGATGAGGTCGCGCGCTCGTGCTATTTTGCCACGGTGCACTCACTAATCCAGTACGGTGCGGAGCTATGGGGACGCTGTGCCGAGTGGGAAAGAGTATTCCGTCTCCAGAAGCGCGCGGTCAGGATAATCGCTCGGGTCCCGCACAACACTCCTGCACGACCCTATTTTAAAAAACTGGGGATACTGACCTTACCAGCAATAGTCATCTTGCAGGTGGCTATGTATGTGAGGTCAAACTTAACAGCCTACAAAACGAATAGCATGGTACACAATTACAACACGCGTAACGCCCACAAGCTCGTCGGCGTGGGCTGTAAAATGGCCAAGTCGGCCAAGCTCACCCACATCATGGGGCCCGCCGTCTATAACAAGCTGCCCGACAGCATCACCAGCGCCCAGAGCTTGGGCAGTTTTAAGTGTCGCCTCAAACGCTGGCTTGTTGAGCATCCGTTTTATGACTATGACGAGTACCTAAATTTCCACAAAAGTGATGTTAACTAGCTAATTCTTTTAGTTCTATATTATTACGAATAATGTGATTTATGTGATGTTATGTTTATTTCAAATTGATTTTGTGTATTTCTTACGGCATATGTAAATATGTTCCATTTTTATAACGTGTAAATTAGCTTTATGAATAAATGACTTATGACTTATGACTTAATAAAAAAATAGTGTCTACAGCAATTATTGAGATAAGAGGCCAAGCGGACCCCAGGCTTCCATGAGCAGTGGCAAAAAGCCGGGTTAACGCTAGGAAGAAGATTATGACGAACAAACACCGTTATCAATCAATATAGGGAGCGTGCATAAACTGTAGGGGGCAGCACAGACGTCAGATTTTTGGCGAGAGGCGTAAATGTGAAGTTTATGCTTCCAAAGTAGCCCACAAGATGGCAGCACTTGCTTTGGCGTGAAGTGTCATGTACATGTGATGTACATGTTTATGGTTCCGATTCAGGCCACAAGATGGCAGACCCTCCTACGCGTACGGTCCCTATTGTAGTTCATTGAAAATAAGGTCGCCTTTAGTACTCCGACTTTAATCCTACTAAAGACTAAGTAGAAGGATTAATTTCAAATATTCCTATAAAACCTGTTGTCCCATCAGGTTAAAAGGTCAATGAAAAGGTCAGTCAAGTCAGACGCGTTAGCTAAAACAAGGTTTCCTAAACTTTTTGGAGTCACGGACCATTTTCACAATTTAAGCAATTCCACTGACCCCGGTCATCAAGTTTACTACAAACTTTCCTAATAACTAAGTATGTTTACAGTAGGTAACTGACCTACCGCGGACCCCTGATAAACATGCTACGGACCCCTGAGGGGTCCGTGGACCCCACTTTCAGAAACCCTGAGCTAAAACCTATCCGGTAGTTCAAAATTAGGTTGTCAAAAACGGTCCTCTAGCTTCTTTAACATTTACAGTCGCCATCAGATATACCGGAGCGGCCGAGATGGTCAAAAATATCTGAAAAAGGCGTGTTCAGATATATGTGAGCAGCTTGGCCGCTCCGATATATCTGGTGGCGACTGTACAATCGAGAAAAGGGCTAAGACAAAGCCTGGCAGTTAGAAAAACAATGTAATCTAGCAGCGTCTTTGATTAGCATTCAATTAATCTAGGCTGAATGAACTGACGTAAGAAGTTGCGCAAGAGTTGCGATACGGCGCGGTTGCACACTGCGGCTGAGACTCGCTGTGTTGTCTGCCGCATCCTTGACTCGAACACGCCGGCGCAGTCAAAAATGTCAAAAAACGGCCAAGTGCGAGTCTGTACCATTACGCAAAAAACGGCAAACAATCACAGTTGTTGTTTGGGAGCCCCACTTAAGCATTTATTTTATTGTTTCTAGTATTTGTTGTTATAGCGGCAACGGAATACATCATCTGTGAAAATTTCAACTGTCTAGCTATCACGGTTCATGAGATACAGCCTGGTGACAGACGGACAGACAGACAGACAGACGGACGGACAGCGGAGTCTTAGTAATAGGGTCCCGTTTTTACCCTTTGGGTACGGAACCCTAGAAAGTTCCAATTGACTCCAGTTTTCCCTCACATTTGCATTCATGGACAACAATTTTTTCAAGGGCCGTCAATACGCTTTGACACCCCGGAAGTACCAGGCGTCCAATTAATTACTATATGGTAAATGCACCGCTTACTATCAAGCGGGCCGTATGCTTGTTTGTCACCGATGTGGTATAAAAGTTCTAATGGCGCTCCTGGGGGCCTAGCCAAGTGTAAGTCGGGTGACAATGCAATATTATGGTACCATCGAGCTGATCTGATGATGGAGACAGGTGGTGGCCATAGGAACTCTTTGATAAAACATCATCATCATCATCATAATTTAAGAGCATGGCTCTTGTCCGTGGAGTATGCGCCAGTTTTTTCGGTCCTCGGCCAGGCTCTTTAGGTCTTTAGGTAGGTTTAGGTTAGGTATGTGATAAAACAACTAAACCTAATTGTGTTTGGGGTTTTGAATATTGTCTCGATGAATATTAGTTGCCCGTGGAAAGGAAAGTACAGTCGGCGATAAAAGCTTGCACCAAAAATGAAATTTTTGCCAAAAACTTATTATTTTCTAATTGGCACAACAAGGTGTATATGACATAACAATTTGTTCCGCGCGTCCCGTACGAGGAACAATCGTCTGAATGTAAACGATGCTCGGAGGCCAAACATCAGTCGGAAAGTGGAAAAAACAGTTTGTTTGTCTTATGAAGTAGGTACACTCGCTTGCAAACTCGCTAATAGTAATATTTATTTTGGGAAGGTTAGCGACTTGATGGGTATTCTCAGGAGCAGCAGAAATTAGGCAATTAAGAAAGATAGAATGGATGGCGATTGCCAAAAAATTCAAAATATCGCAAGTGGCTTATGTGCCGTGTCGAAAGGATGGTAAAGTGAAGAGGCTATCGTCACACCCCCGCGCGGCCGTGTTGAGAACTCCTCCTCTTCTTAGGGTGTCCGGTAGAGGGCGTTAGAGTCGCGAACAATTATAAATGTAAATGTTTGGAAGTTTGTTGCTTAAAAAAGATAGCACAGCCACAGTATGTTGCTGCCGACATTGCATATTAGACGGACTCCAGAGTATTTGAATAAGGTAGGCAGTTCACTTAAAATATTCTCATTCAGATACATAGAGAATTATAAGCAAATCCCAGATAGAGAAGAGCGCGGCATATTAAATGTTTGGTGGGGAAGACCGTCATAGGGCAAGAACCCTCGTATTTGTACACGTACCTAATACTTCGCTCAGACACAGTCAAAAAGGAAGAGCTTTACTATTTCTGCTCTACCGACCTTCTGTAAATGGAATAGGTGTACAAACGCAAGAGTTAGAAGCGATGGCGATGAAAGTGCTTGTACTTGTAGACGGTCTTACCTGATAGACGATTTTCTCCACATTTACCTTATTAGTTTCTTTTTTACATTGTTATTGCTGGTGAGATAGTGAGTACAGTTCTTCCCTTTTTAGGTTTCCGTACCTCAAAAGGAAATAACGGAACACTTATAGGATCACTCGTCCGTCTCTCTATTGCTCAGCCTATTGCTCTGAAACTACTGGAGCAATTAAGTTGAAATTTGGTACAAAGTACAAAGCATAATTCTTACGACAATAACGACAACTGTTGAACTATAAAAAACTATAACACAGCTTTCTGTACACGATTGTACTTCGGGACTGCATAATGTCTCGTGGAATTACCTACGATTACGAGAACGCTTCCTTTGGACAGGTTAAATGCAACAGTGACACGAGATCATCTCTAATCATCGCAATAATCTTTTGTCAAGAGGAAAGGTGACGACCGGTTCTCCATACAAACGTAATCCCCATTTTCCTCTCTGAATACTGACATTATATATTTTTTATAAAAATAGATGTTTATTAACTATAGCAATGCCACTTCGTTTGAATTTTCTCGATTTTTAGTGTTCCGTGCAAAACTTTGTTTTGACAAACGGAACACTTATTTTAATAAGTGTTATATTATAAGTTAGGAGCGAAAAACAATTTCCATAAAAAAAATTAAAAGCTTCTTATAATAATTAAAAATCGAACAATTCAAACAAGGGGCATATACACATGGCTTCTGTAAAAATATTTTCTACATATTTAATTGGCTTATCGTGAATAGTGGCACAAAACAAAATGAAATGCCATTCGATATTAAATCTTGTCCAGATGGCAGTCGCTTTCGTAAAAACTAGTGCCCAGGCCCACGACAATTCCTGGGATTAGTTGCCAAGCGGACTCCAGGCTTCTATTAGCCGCGGCAAAATGCCGGGACAAAGCGAGGAAGTTGATGATGATGAGTAGAAGAAATAATATTAAATGCAATAGCATTTCATTTTGATATGTGCCACTGTTCATGATAAGCAAATGTCAGACCCAGGAAGTGAAATACTCCACATACAAATGTTTGTATGTAGAGGCGGTCGTCCACTATCCTCTGAACATCATCAATAATTATCGTGATAATCATAATTGGCCTATCATTGCAATTATTGTAAACAATATCGGTAAGGTTCATTTCTTGCGACCTTGTAATGGCTCATGCAATTAAATGCTAAGTGTAATTAACAGTAGAGTTGATTGGACAAATTAGCACAGTAAATAATAAGGTAACCTCACTTTTTCGAAAAATATTCTCCGTCCGCAACATCCTCCGCATAGTCTCAATTTTAGTAGGTTCTTCTGCCTACTAGTTCTACTGCTAATATTACACCTCTTAGGGGATGATTCCTGGGGGCCTAGCTAAGATGATAATCGTGCATCCACGAACGCCAAACGAACGGAAATGTTTTTGGCAAAAAAAACAATTTTGTTACAAGCTTTTATCGCTGATTGTACTTTTCTTACCACAGGCAACTAATACTCATAGAGACAATGGTCTGATGACAAATTTTGAAATCCCTTTTAATAATATTGTCGGTACACTTGTATAGGTTCCGAAAAACACAATATTTCAGCTATGCTCATAAGTTTTAACATAAATAATTGCATTTTTTTATAGCTTATTTAAACCTCGCCCGAAAACGCCTCGCGTCCGTTTGTGACGTCGCGGTTAGGATTTTTCTAAGTTTTTCAGAGAATTCGGAAGGTGATTAATTGATTATTCATTTGAACCACACATAAAACACACAAAACACACACATAAAATGAGGGCTAGATGTGACAAGCTTTAATGAGGAAAAGGCAATTCTAGTTTGTTTAAATTTCGGTTGTTTTCTATTGTGTATTAGTGGTGAATAAAAATTGATATTATGTTTTCTGACAAATATGCTTGTTTCTAGTCGTACCTATTTTTTTCTTGCATTTTACTTGCTTGCTACTCACCATTGCAGAAGGTGAAGCGAATTTAATTCATATTCTAGGTCACAGTTTTAACCCTTATTTCCTTGTATTAAGGTTGAACATAATTAATGTTTTACTTCTGGGTATCATTCTGACGTTACTCGACGAGATGCATCTTGGGTTTTCCATCCACCTATCGCAAACCAGTATAACATTACTCCCAAGACCTTGAACAGCTGTTTACTATCAGAGACCACATTATTCTGGTTTCTCTGAGGCTGAGTGAAGGGACTGGAATGATAGTTAGATCTTATCTTGGTAATTACAGGCATCCGAGAACAGGTTTGCTGACGCAAGTGCGGTATTTTGATATGAAAATATTGTTGTTACACTTGTGTGCAATCGGTATCTAATATATTGGAGAGGCCGAGGTACTCAAAAATATCTAAACACGTACGTGTGTGTCTGACGTGTTGACAATAGAGGCGTGTTCAAATATTTGTGAGCACCTTGGCTGTTCTGATATATCTGATGGCAACATTGGCGACTGATATGTACTCAGCGGTAACCACGACCAATATGATAGTTCGGGGGTCAGCAAATGCAGCTCCTTCGATGTATGATAGCGGCTCATTAAGCCACCCGAAAACATTTGTGGCTCTTTGAATTTCCTAGAACTGGTGATTTCTACTGCGGTTGGCTCTTCTTAAAAAGTTTGTCGACTCCTAGCTGTAACAATGTCTTATGCGGAGTACACATATTGGGCCAACGTAGGCCAATCTAAGGGATGCAGCGATACGGAGGAATGAGATAGGAATATCGCTTGCTTTCTCTAATACAAAATCGCATTCCTAATATTGGCCTACGTTGGCTCAATATGTGTATAGTCGTTCGTTTTGTAGCTGGCCCCGAACGGCTAATCCTTTGCCTATTGTTAAGTAAAACCGCACGTGCTACCACCTGCAAAAAAGTAAGGTAAGTAGCAAGTGCGGTGTAACTTACAATACGCAAGGAGTTAGCCGTAAGGGCCAGCTTGATAACTAAAGACCATACTCAGCATTATGAAGCATCGTTGTCAAAAAGGTCAAAGTCAAAAAACAGGCTAAAACCAATAGATTGCGGATAAAGTTACGTCATATTTGGTAACCGGTGTTATTCAATAAAAGTGACCAATCCAGTATAGCGGGTCACCATTAGCCTAAGATACGTTATATAATATATAAGGTAAACGTCAGTGCTCGACGCGGTACGAGTATATGGCATGGGCACTATGTCAAAGTGACATGGCTTAAATTCGAACTAGGAGGATTTTTCTTCATTCGAATTTAACCTTTTGGACGCCAATGACGGATATATCGGAACCGCAGGTCCAACGACAAAGACGGATTAACCCGCCACAGACCACAGAGCAACATAGACCTACGTGCATGTGCATAAAGTTCAATTTCAGTTTTGACACTTCGGTGACGTGGCGTCCGAGTGACAGCTTTTGTGTTTGACACGGCCTCGAAAAGGTTAAGCCATGTCACTTTGACATAGAGTCACAGATTAATAAATAGTTACATAGAGTGCCCATGCCATAATATACTAGTACCGCGTCGAGCACTCGGACGTTTACCTTATGGTCGACCTTCACCGATACGTCTGACGGATGAAACTTATATTTTATCAAAGAAAATATGTTCCTGAATATAAATAAATAGGGTTGCCTAAAAAATATGCTCAAGGCTATTTTGTATTAATTTTTGGAATAAAAAAAACATTTTTCTTCACATTTCACGGACTTGTCTGACGAACGAAATAAGTTCCAATGGAAAGTATACAACTTGTACAACATGAATCAATTAGGTTGCTATCTTTTTACGACCACTATTAACGGCGGTTACTGTGGTTGCCGTGTTTAAACAGGTGAGTTTGTATCGATAATTGCACTCATCTGTCTGGCGCTTGAATTATATACTTATCAAAATGATGGTAATTTTATTGCGAATCCAGTGGTATAGGGTTGCCTGCGAAAATCAGGTAACAAATAAGGGTTGCCAGGCTTTTAAATAAAATAAGAAGGGAAGACTTAGCGATAACTCATAAACGGCTTAACTGATCACGGTTGTATTATTAATAATAATAATAAGATTGCGCGAAAATCTACAAACAGCTCTAGATCAGTATACGGGGTCAGACCCTACAATCAGACCAAAATTGCCGAAATTAAAATACAGCATATACCTTACACAGCTCGTAGACTTATTCAACCGCAAAATACTACAACTATTTATTTCAGAAGATTCTCAACTGATAGACATTCATACGCTTGTATATTGTAGTGCTCTAGTTATATCACAAGAACTAGGATATAAAACTGAGGAAAGTGATCAACCTAGGCGGATGAAGGGGAGGAAACCTGCCTGGTGCATCCGATTAGAAAATGATATAACCCAGCTTAGATCAGATATAGGTAGGTTAACCCAATATATTAATAATAATCGAACAAGAAGAGTAGTAGACAGAGTAAATGCAATATTTAGAAATTTTAAAGTACACAGCAGCCATGAAAACAACAATAAAAGACCTGAAGAGTTCCTAGATACTCTTAAACAAAAATTAGCACTGAAAGCCCATCGACTAAAGCGGTATAATAAAGCACTAAAACGAAAAAAGGACAACAAGTTATTTAATACCAACGAAAAAATTTTCTACAGGCAGCTTACTAACCCCGAAGGAGATACAAGTACAACCAACGCACACGAAACACCAGAGGTAAGTGAATTAGAATTGTTTTGGGCAGGTATTTGGGAGACGGAACTACAACACAATGAAGAAGCTAGCTGGATAAAAGGAGAAGAATTACGTTGGCAAGAGATGGAGGGAATGAAATTCGAAGAAATAACTGAAGCAGATTTGGTAAGTATTACAAGTAGATTACATAATTGGAAATCTCCAGGAATAGACAGAATTCACAACTTTTGGTATAAGAAATTCCAAGTCCTTCATAAAGCATTAGCTAAAAGTATCACAGAAATTATCAAAGGCCAACAGAACACACCGGATTTTATTGCAAAAGGCGTCACTTACATGCTGCCAAAAGGTAAGTACACAACACAACCATCACAGTACCGACCGATAACATGTTTACCTACTATCTACAAGATCCTCACATCAGCAATAACCCGGAAGATTACCACGCATTTAGAACAACATGATATAATTTCTGAAGAACAGAAGGGATGCAGGCGGAATCACATGGGGTGCAAGGAGCAACTAATTATAGATTCGTTGATACTCAAAAATGCAGCAAGTAACAAGAGAAACTTACACTGTACTTATATAGATTACAAAAAAGCTTTTGATAGCGTACCCCATTCCTGGTTAATACGCGTACTAAAAATTTATAAAATAGACCCGGTATTAATAACTTTTCTTAACAACACTATGAAACTTTGGAAAACCACCCTGCACCTTGCCCAGATGAAAACTAGAGAGATAAGTATAAAGAAAGGAATTTACCAAGGCGACTCCTTGAGCCCCCTGTGGTTCTGCTTGGCCCTTAACCCAATCTCCTACATGCTGCGTAGACGACAAGCCGGATATACCCTAAAACATGATACTCAGGAAACAAGCTTATCGCACTTAATTTATATGGATGATATAAAACTGTACTCTGAAACAGAAAAAGACATGAAATTACTGATTGACACAACGACAGAATTTAGTAACGACATTAAAATGCATTTTGGATTCGACAAGTGTAAAACCATCCATATTGTAAAAGGAAAAATTCGACCTGGTGACTACGCAGTAGATAATACGAATACGATAACAGCAATGGACCAGAATGAGCTTTATAAATATTTAGGCTACCAGCAATCAAAAGGAATTGATCACATTAAAACTAAAAATACACTAAAAGTGGAATATAAAAGAAGAATTAATACCATATGCAAAAGTCAACTTACAGCAAAGAACCTGATAAAAGCCATCAACAGTTATGCAGTACCAATTTTGACTTACTCATTCGGGATTATTAAATGGACTAAAACTGACATTCGCCATATTGAAATAGCTACAAGAACGATTCTTACAAAGCACAATAATCACCACCCCAAGTCAGCAATAGAAAGGATGACTCTGAAAAGAGAGAACGGAGGCCGAGGAATGATAGCTATACATGCACTTTGGACAAAACAGCTTCATTCTCTTAAGACATTCTTCTTAAACAAAGCCAATAGCAGCAGCATTCACAGCGCAGTTGTAAGTAACGACTTAAACCACACCCCTTTAAACCTTACAGATCAAACACTTCTCGCCATTGATAGTAACTCCGAAGCCTTGAAATTAGAGCAGTGGAAGAAAAAGGTACAAAGGTACATGGCCGACATCCTCAGGATCTATCTCAATCACACATTGACCCGATAGCCTCAAACAAATGGTTAAAACTAGGATCACTGTTTCCTGAAACAGAAGGTTTTATTATAGCAATTCAAGACCAAGTCATCAATACTAGAAACTATCGGAAATATATAATTAAAGACCCTAGAATATCAGATGACAGATGCCGAAAATGCCACAACCAACCAGAAACTATCCAACATATCATGCACCGGCGCATGCTCTAACCTTGCACAAACAGATTACACACATCGACATAACCAGATAGCAAACATCATACACCAATACCTAGCTGTTAAGCACAAACTTATACCTGAAAACAATACACCCTACTACAAATATAACCCTAGCCCTATATTGGAGAATAATAGCCACAAAATGTATTTTGACCGTGCCATACTTACTGATAGAACTATACACTACAACCGTCCAGACATTTCTTTGACAGATAAAATGAACAAAATAACTTACCTTATTGATATTGCCGTCCCCAACACTCACAATCTACAGAAAACAATAACCGAAAAAATACATAAATATACCGACCTTAAAGACGAAATCACTAGGATCTGGAACCAAGAGAAAGTCTACATTGTCCCCATAGTCTTGTCAACGACCGGCGTCATCCCCAAACATCTCCACCATAGTCTGAAGCTCATTGATCTGAAACAAAACACCTACATGCAGCTGCAGAAAGCTGCGATACTAAATACATGCAGAATCGTTAGAAAGTTTTTGCAACAAGATGAAGCTAGGACCGAATAAGCTGAATAACCTATTTTTAACATGTATATCTTTGACTTTATGTCATCTACTTGGCTTAGGCCCGTAGCTGGCATTAACTACCAGCTTATGCTGAGATATAAAAACCCCTGAAAATAATAATAATAATATTCTTTATTGTGCACAATGAAACATGATTAAATACAGCAAATTAACATAAAAAACTAAGCAGCAACAGGCGGTCTTATCGCTTAAAAGCGATCTCTTCCAGACAACCTTCAGGTAGTAGAAATTAATAATTAATTAATTAATTTTTATCGAATGTGTTTATTAAGCACTATTTTTGAGATTTTTTTTATATTTTGTGGACTGACGGTGAAGGTCGACCATATAATAATAAAATATATTATAACATTTATATCGTATCTCCTACTACATCATATGGCTTCGCACAGGTTACACAAAACCTTAACAAATTTTACATCTAAACCTTCCTTAAGAATCGCTCTATTGATATGTGCAAAGAGGATATAATAGGGTAGAGCGGTACTGTCATAGTAAATTGTGAAGCCACACGATTAAAACTAAAAATAAAAATATCAAAAAATGTATTAATATATGGATAAATGATTTTTTTATTTGCAATATTTGCATTAATTATTTTTATTTTATTTTGACCCATGTTCTTTCAATGATATGCGTTAAAATTGTTAAATAACAAACGAAACCGTCAACGCCATCTATACGAGAGTAGGCAAAAGGTAGTAGCGCCATCTGATCGAGAATCAAATTTTCTTGATTTTCGAGGCACGTTTTTTCCTTAGAATGTATCCATCTATTACAGAGTTATATATCTTTGATATGTCAAATATATAATATTGTCTTCGGTTACCGCGATAGTTACTCATGAAATAAAACTATGAAAACGGATTATATCGCGTATATTGAATTTATAATACACCCCCCCGTCACCCGTTGACCACGAACGCTGTAAAGAGTTCGAAACGTCGGGATGTATTATAAATTCAATATACGCGATATAATCCGTTTTCATAGTTTTATTTCATGTGAAATATGTTTCTCTTTGATATGTGAAAACCGCATGAAAATCCGTTGAGTAGTTTTTGAGTTTATCGCGAACATATATACACACGGACAGACGCGGGGGGGGGGGGGGGCTTTGTTTTACATATAAGAAGTGTACAATATAATATAACCTACCTAAACCGTGTTTTTATGTCCGAGATCCAAAAATAACAGTTTGATTGGCCACTTTACCTATCATTGTGTTGCAGAGTGTTAGTTTTGTACTAAAATAATAGATCGTACATGTAAGAATAAATAACAAAGATTTTCATGCTCGTAAAGTTGGTATTTATGTCGCGGTTAAGCGTCATAAAGTTTCTTTTTATGCTCTAGTGCATAAAGGCATCTATTACGAGCGTTTTGGACTCTTCCCTAGTAGCAAAATGACGTCAGCGACGTCATAATGACGTCATTTATACGTCATAATGACGTAACCGACGTCACAATGACGTATAAATGCTACCTGGGTTCAGGTATTGAGATTGAGACAAAAGGTAAAAACCCGCGCGACGGCCATATCTACAACCCTACAGTCAACAACCCTATTAGTTTGTTTTTGCGACAATAAATGACTTTTTATTTTATTTATTTATTTATATCTTCCCCCGACCCCCCTTTTCCACTATCTTGATTGGATTTTGTTGGATAAGGTAGATGTTGTGCGAATTTCGTCGTTCTGTTCACAAAATTACTTTTAGCACATTGCTTAGTCCGTGACACTCTAAAAACTTGTTTATCTACTAGTTGGACGTATTCCCCATGCTTTATCATCTATCCTTTTTCTTCTCCTCAGACTAATAGAGACAGATGCACGAACGATAGACTCGATAGTTCGAGATGGTGGCTTACCTTGATTCAGTTAATTCTAGTTTGCAAAACATGTAAATAAAAACAGTAGGTAAGTAAAAAAGTAGTAGAGGTGCTTTGCATAATTTTATACAGTGTAGATAAATTTACATTGTGAACCATTTGTGATATAATTCGTGATACAATTTTGATGATAAATAATAAAATGAGATCCCTTAGATCAGGGGTCCTAGCCAAGATAATGGTTGATAGAAAACGCTGATCGAAACTTAAATAATGTAATGTATGTTATGTAACCACGTGACTTTTCGTAGCGTTTTGCGTTTGTCCATGTACAGTCGCCATCAGATATATCAGAGCGGCCGAGGTGCTCAAAAATATCTGAACACGCACTCTAACGCCTTGACAATAGAGGCGTGTTCAGATATTTGTGAGCGCCTCGGCCGCTCCGATATGTCTGATATCTGATGGCGACTGCAAAAATGAATACCTACCTTTACGTTGACGTTAATGCTTACAATCTCATGCATTTACGAGTACGTCCCCATCAGCTTTATCGCGACGGTAGAACGAGTTGATGTCGTGGACGTCCGACAATACGAGTATAAAAGCGCCCTTAGAGCACATTAAAAAATAATGTCACCTAACCTTAAACTAGTACTAGTCAAGTTCATAAATATAAAGTCGATACTATTTATGAACTCGACTGTATCTTAGTCTGTAATATACTCTATGGTTATTAGTTACCTGATATAATGATTTTTGATTTGTATACTTACATAATTTCATACTGCACGCATATATTCGCATAATTCGCATAAGTCATCTCCGTGACCGGATGGCAAACGTACACTCAGTCTGGTTATCGATGTGAAAAATTATGCCCAATTTGTCATCGGTGAACTAAGCAACATAACCGACCAATGGTAGGCCTTCTGTCTTGACAATAAGGTATAAGTATACGAATTATCAGTTAACGGTGTGGAATATAGAGATGGGCCGAATATTCGGTAATTATTTTGTATTTGGCATATTTGTCAAGTTTTACAATGTTCGTATTCGGAGTACCGAATAATCGGCAAATATTTTTCGTTATGTTTGTCTTGTTGCAACACTGTAAACCTCCTCCAGTTTGGCTCTGACATCAACGCTAGCGTGAACGTAATCAACTTTCAATGCATCTTGCTCGTACTAGCATTAGAGCCATCGAGATGTCATCATCAATGGCCACCGCATCCCTGACGGATGATTGTTGCAACACTGTGTCAAGAGCGGTTGAGAGTGTTGAGACAGCCAATGCATTTTCGCTTATGACTATACAAGCCTATCGCTGCACAGCACTTTTTGCCGCATAAGTCGCATGTATGGGTTTGTTGAGCTTCTGGATTTGAGACCAGGCTGCCAGCCTGGTGACGTCTCTGCCTTTTATGTTTCAAGTTTTCCAGCCACACTTCGTCGTGCTTCTTCACTCCCACGCATAGGTAGGTCTCTTCTCTACGCCACTCGAGTCTCGATGCAGCACGTTCCCCCCAGCCGCCGGTACCGATGCCAAAGCATTCCATGTCGCGCTTGCAGGAGTGCCTTAACATTGGACGTCCCACAGGTCTTTTTGCATGTGCAATCTGACACATCAGCACTTGGCGTGGTAACCTTTCTGGATATAAACAACTAACGTCAGTCAAGGGAGCACGATCAGAGCTCCTTGACCTCGGAAATTGTGCTGTACCCCAAGGCTCCACAATGGGAAATAACCTGTTTCTCATTCTTATGAACGACTTCTCAGAAGCATCCAATGAAGCTGAGTTTGTCCTTTTTGCCGACGACGGCTGTGTAATTGTTGCAGCCGACAACCAGGACCAACTAATACTAAAACTGGACACAGTGATGCAGCAGGTTGCGGCGTGGTTCGCGGCGAACGGTATGTCCCTCATCATTGAAAAAACTAATATTGTCCATTTCGGCCTAAGGGGAACTAGAGAGCACACCCTTAATATCACATGCAACGGATTGCTAGTGCCGCAAGTCGACCACGTAAAATATTTAGGCCTTACATTCGACTCTGGCCTAACATGGGGACCACATATCGATTCTCTGTGTGACCGCCTTGCTGCCGCTTGCTTCGCGCTCTCAAGGTTGCGCCAAAGTCTGCACCCCGACAACGTCAAAAAGGCTTACTTTGGCTATTTTCACTCCCTATTAACGTATGGTATAGACCTATGGGGTGACGCCGCGGAGCGCGAGAGAGTCTTCAAACTACAGAAGCGCGCAATTCGTGTAGTCGCCGGTGTCAAATGGGACCACCCTGCCAAAGAACTGTTCACTAGTAACAAAATACTAACGCTACCCTGCCTTTATATCCTAGAGGTAGCTAAACAGGTAAGGTTTAATTACGAACAGTTCCAGTCTAACGCTGCGGAACCCAAATACAACTTAAGGCGCCGCCACGAACTTCGTCCACCCCGCACACGGCTAGCTAAATCTAAAAAATGTCTGCACACAATTGGCCCTAAAATCTATAACCGAGTCTCTGAAGACATAAAAACTGCGAATAGCTACAATTCTTTCGTACTCAAACTTAAAAAATACCTAGTCTCTGCTGCCTTCTACTCGTTAAACGAATTCTTCTGATAGGAATAGAATGTCACATGAGTCCTGCACATTTAAAACATTATAATATTATATATAATAAACATTTGGTTAACAATTGTGTACCGAATTTATAATAATGCATTGTAATTTTAATAATTTAATGTATATGAATAATAATGTAATTTAGAATAGCATTGTAAATTACTATGACGTGTAAAATTTTAATTTTATTAATAAATGATTGTATTGTATTGTATTGATCCATACGGTGTACGTGGTACGGTCCGGTGCATTACGGATACAGGTTACGTTTTCCCGTTGTCATAAAACACATGATGAGACATGTTGAATCCACAGGATGTTTTGATTATTTGGTGAATGTTTAAAATTTGTTTGCGAGTCCCTTGCCTTTTGACCTGTTTGGTTCTAAGGAATTAATTGCCTTTACCTTACCTGGCGTGTTCATTCTTGGAGTCTGCCTGCACGTCCGGTACAACCTAGGGTCGTACCCGACTCGCGCGCAGCACCATGCCTCTGGCAGGAGCACGCGGCACCTGCTAGTCGTGCCGTCGCGGAGGCTAGCTAAGGTGCGAGGGCCACTCGGTGTACTAGGGCCTAAGTTTTCAGAATGGTCTTCCAGCTGACATAATAAACGCGCCCAGTGATGCAATTTTTAAAACAAGGTCAAGAATATTTTACTATATTTGGCTCGACAATTGGTTTACACAATTGACGAATACTTTGAAATAATCTCATTGGCCCATTCTCATTGGTCATATTGTAATACTTAAGTCAATATTTAACCGACAACAACTGTGCAATTTTTTTAAATTTAAACTGAAATTAATAATTAAGAATTTAACTGTGAACAAGTTTGAAAACAAATCAAGTTATTATTATTATTATTTTCTTTAATATATGACATCTATTACAATTTATAAGTAACTTCCTTCTTCCTCGCGTTATCCCGGCATTTTACCACGGCTCCTGGGAGCCTGGGGTCCGCTTGACAACTAATCCTAAGAATCGACGTAGGCACTAGTTTTTACGAAAGCGACTGCCATCTGACCTTTCAACCCAGAGGGGGAACTAGGCCTTGTTAGGATCAGTCCGGTTTCCTCACGATGTTTTCCTTCACCGAAAAGCGACTGGTAAATATCAAATGATATTTCGTACATATGTTCCGAAAAACTCATTGGTACAAGCCGGGGTTTGAACCCGCGACCTCCGGATTGAAAGTCGCACGCTCTTACCGCTAGGCCACCAGCGCTTCTACAGTTTATAAGTAACTGTGAGTTAAAATTATTCATACTCTTCAGATTTGACATACCTAGTTAAAATATATTTTTATATAAGTCATAATATATTTTTGTACCTGCCATGTGAAACATTGCTTTTACCAATAAATTTTTGATGCTGATGCTGATTCTGAAGCGATTCATCTTTAGCTGCTTTTGTAATTGGATGGTTTATTAGAATGATACAGATGAATCGAATAATTCGGTTCGGTAAGATCTTAACCGAACATTGGCCGAATATTCGTATTCGGCAAACTCCATATTTGGCGCATCTCTAGTGTGGACTATGAATGCATTAAACGCACCTATTTCGACCGCCATGGTCGTTGGACATAGTAATCGAATGTTTAAGCACATGAAAGGTTATATTATTATTATTATTTTATTTTCCAAATATGCAAGTTTACAGTTCTAAACCAAAGCACTTACATACTACAATAAATCATATTATTAAATTACATTATATTACATTATATTAATTTACATGTCAAACTATAATTTAAATCATTTCTTAAACTACCAATTGTACTCAGTCATATGATTAAATTACATTATAAATAATTCAAATTGCACATTAAACCTTATTCCTAAAATTAGCAAGTATATATAAATCACTCATCTTATAAATCAATCATATTAAAATTACACATGTATAAATCAAATCAAATTAAAATTAATTTTAATTGCCCACCTATATTGCGTTACAATTGCCAAGACACAGCCCAACACGTCTCACGAAAACACCTATACTATCGTGGAATATATCTGTATCAGCAACCTGCGCGTACAATTTGTTCAGCAGCAAAAGTGCTCTCCGCGTGGGAGCATTACCACCCCGTCGAGTGCGCGCAACGCTCCTCGCAAACAGGTGCGGGCGTCGCCGCGGTTCCACTGCTGCGCCACCTCCGCGCCTCAGAACGGGGACGTGCAATCCTATCTGCCCTAGCACACTCGGATTGTCAACTCTATTATTTAGAAGCTGATAGTAGTGCACTATGAGCAACAACTTCCTTCTCAATTCCAGAGTGTCCAATCCGACCATAGCCGTAACAAATAGTGACGGATACATATAGGGGTAGTACCCATATTTACGCCTGTATATAAACCTAGCAAATTTGCGCTGTATTTTCTCTATACTTAGGATATATTTTGCTTCGTGGGGATCCCAAACTATAGCGCCAAATTCCAGTCTGCTGCGAACGTATGCATTGTAAAGCCTTATGGCAACATTCGGATTAGGAAACTGGTATGCCATCCTCATGATAAATCCGAGTGTTTTGCTCGACTTCAAACATGTGGTAGTGATATGTTGCCGGAAGTTAAGTTCCCTATCAAGCGTTAGTCCAAGGTCACGAATTTCTGTGACGCGCTCCAACGGGATACCATGCAGAGTGTACGGTGCATTTATCGGCTTGCGGATTCGGTTAAAGGTGATAGTTTTACATTTGGAGACATTAAAATGTAATTTATTAACTTCACTCCATTTAGCCATCGCATCTATATCCCGCTGCAGCGCCTCACAGTCGCTTATTTCGCCGACACCCAGGAAGAGTTTGAGGTCGTCTGCAAACAATAAACACTTGGCAGTGGTTACAACTTCCGGCAAGTCATTTATCATGATTATGAATTGCATCGGACCTAGGGTGCTTCCTTGGCTCACTCCAGATCGGGTGAAATACGCCTTCGACTCGCATCCAGCAACCTTGACCACCTGACACCGATCCCTTAAGTAATTTGCGAAGAATTTAAGAAGCTTTGGCGAGAAACCTAATGAAGCACACTTCTGCAAGAGGATGTCGTTATCAACAAGGTCAAACGCCTTCTTAAAATCAAAATACGCGGCGTCAACCTGGTGGCCCGCATCCATTTCTGCGGAGACATAGTCGACAAAAACTGTCTGGTTGGTGGAAGTCGAGCGTCCCCTACGGAACCCGTGCTGGCCGTCAGCAAGCTGGGTGGAAATCTGATGGCTAATTTGACAGTCTATCATCGATTCAAAAAGCTTGCCAAAGACAGACAGGACTGCTATGGGTCTATACGTTTCTACTTCCGTATTACTTGAACCACTCTTAGGTACAGGAGTGACTCTAGATTTCTTCCATACGCCAGGATAGACTGCACATTTCAACGCTAGGTTGTAAATATGCAAGAGCGGATCCTCTAAAGCGGATATGCAGTCCTTTGCGAGATATGGAGGAATGCCATCAAGACCTGTTGCACTGCGCGGCTTAAGTCGCTTAACAGCCTTTCGCAATCCTACGGCGTCCACAATATCTACAGTGACTCGTGCCGCCTGAGACTCTGCATTACTCACCACCTGCATTGCTTCCGCCTCGTCGAGTTGCGGCTCGTCATTATGGAATACCGAGCTAAAGTAGTCAGCAAAAGCATTTGCGGCTCTTTGTCCCGACACCCTCTCACCCTTATAGGTAAATTCGGTCGTCTGATTCCTATTCTTTCGCTTGCTCTTTACATAATTCCAGAACCTCGATGGATCTTCTGTAATGTCCTTCTCAAGGTTTCGGAGGTATTGCTGGTGGGCATTGTCGATGAGGAATTTAACACGGCTTCTATAGTATTATGTCTTCTATAGTAGTATTATGTCTCGTTGTTACAACTACGATTATGTTGTTGATGAGAAAAAGTTGTTGAAATAATTACAGATAGTATCTTATCTTATCTTATAGTTTCGGGGGCCCTTACGGATACACTTCGACCCATAGGGATCTTTTGTGCAGTTACCCCCTAGGAAAGATCCGTCCGCTACTCAAGAGCCTTCCCCACCATCTCCATATGCCGGATGATGGACCTTATGGGTAGCTTTTTGAATTCCTTTGGTACCAGGTAGCCTGTTCCAAAGTCCTTCATTCTTTGTCTGGCGAGGGCGTGACATTCACACATAAGGTGTTCTATTGTCTCTTCCTCTTCGCCACACATACGACAATCGGTGTTGTCAGCGTGCCCCATCTTGGCCAGGATTCCCTTGACCCCGTAATGGCCAGTAAACACCCCCGTTATTATTTGGAGTTGCCGTTTGCTAAGTTTCCAAAGCTTTTTGCTCCAACCAGAGTCTACCCCTTGTATAAAGAGCTTTGAGTGCTTTAGACCCGTCAGACTGTAGGGAAGTTACAGATAGTAACTTCCCTACAATTGAAAACGCAGACACATCGGTCGTAGGCTCGTAGGGATTACTTACTTACTTACTTCGCTGGCTCAGCGACCCGAAGTGGATCTTGGCCTCCGATTCTAGGTTTCACCATTCGTTCCTATCCTGTGCGATCCGACGCCGCCACGACACGCCAGGCTCGTAGGGCTCCGTAGCCAAAAAACCGGCCAAGTGCGAATTGCGAATCTAACTCATGTCCAAAGAATTCCGTACTTCTCACATATTTTTAAGATGAATGCGTTTACTAGCGTTCATTTGAATTTGATTTGTAATGTTTTACAATTAGTATTTTCCTCGCGTTGGGGTGGTGAAAAATTTTGTGTTTCATTTGGTAGCAAAGCTTGTATGTAGACCCTCATACCTTGCAACCCTCGCATAGCTCAAGATTCCACTTTTTCTCCCTTCCCTTGCTCGGGTATCAATATTTGCAAGAGATAAGATAAGATACATTTATTGATAAAATTGTACAAATTTTACACGTCAATTCAGCCATACTATAATATACAATGTCAACCATATAATTATAATAAATTTATACTACATTACAATATACAATTTGTGTTCGTAGTTCTATTGATAAAGTTCATTATTACAATTATTATATTTATTTTCTATTCGTTATTACAATTATTATATCTATATCTCAGTTTTTTATCTAATGTCAGGGCTTATTACACTTCCTTAAAATAAATTAATTCACACTGTAGCAACACAGGTCAAGCAACATTTTTTTAATCTTATTGTAAAATATTTTATCGCTCGCCGAGGTAATTATGTCACTAGGTAGGGTATTATAGATCTTGACACCTAGGACAGCGAGTGACTTTCGAGCTTTAGCGAGTCTGCGGTGCGGGACGTGCGGGACAAGTAGCGGGTGTGCACCACGGGTATTTCTACTATGACACTGACCGCGCGTTGTGTATTGTTTAAGATTAGACCTCACGTGTTGGCAGGCCATCAATATGAACATACAAGGCAGAGTTAGAATTTTATGCTGCTTAAATAATGCTTGGGCTGGATGATCGTAGGGCTTACCAGATATAATTCTAAGAGCACGCTTCTGTAGTTTAAACGGTCTGTCACAGTCTGCTGACGTACCCCATAGTTCGACACGTTAAAGGTTAAACAACAACTTTACCCCTTTGTAAAACAAATAACTAATTGTCTTCACAGTAGCTTTGCGTACCTAGTTAGTAGGGACACTTGTGACACCAACTCACTAACCCGGGGTTAACCGGTTAAACCCGTAGTTACCATGGTTACCAGTACAATTTGACACTAGATTAACGGTTTAACCTGTTAACCCCGGGTTAGTGGAATGGTGCAAGTGGCGCTAAGCATAACATAGCGAAGACAAAAACAATTAAACCATAAAAAAGAGCAGCCTAAGTGCCAAACTATAAAAATGGCATTTAATTAGCTTAAAAAGTATCGCTACAACCAAAGAGGATGTAATATTACGAAGTTATATCTATCTTTACTACAACTTATGTGATGTAACTTAACCCTTTATACAAAAGCACTTCCTAATCGCACGAACTTGAACTCAAAAAACAAAGTAGGAAGACGAAATTTAAACAAATTCACACATTAGTACAATAATAGGTTCTACGTCCTTGGAACACGGTTTATTTACTTGTCATAGTGATGAGTTGGTACGTGACATCCGCAATTATAAAAATGTGGCGCTAAGCGATATAGCGGTAATCGAGGTCGTGTATTGAGGACATTAAATGTAGAAATAGTTATGGCTTTGGCTATAGCTGAAATTGTATGAACTCAAGGGCCTGACACTCTTTGATAGAGAAAGATAGTCTTATTGCGATTCCTATAAGAGGAAAGAGAAAATAGTGCCTTGTCCTTATCACCATAGAGTAACTTATACTAGAGCGGTACTGTCATAGTAAATTTTGTAACCCCAGTAAATTCACTGCCATCTGTCGACACACTTTAAAACTAAAAATGAAGGTTTATAAAAATACGATAAAATGTATTTAAATATGGATAAATGATTTTTTTTATTTGCATTAATTATTTTTATGATTTTGACCCATGTTCTTTCACTGATATGCGTTAAAATTGTTAAATAACAAACGAAACCGTCAACGCCATCTATACGACAGTAGGCCAAAGCTAGTAGCGCCCTCTGAAAGAGAATCAAATTTTCTTGATTTTCGAGGCACGTTTTTTCCTTAGATCTCTATCTTTGTTATCACCGACCGAAATCCTATGCTGCCCAAATTTTATATGAATATTCTTTCTCTTACCCCCGGTCGCTCGGTGGCGCGTCTATAACTACTTGTATATACTATGTCTATGTATGAACTACATATCCCGGTCCTATGCAGTTTCTCGTCAATCTTGAACCTGGAGCTTGCGTAGAACAGCTTCCACCACATCCGCCCATCGATACCTAGGTCGACCGACCGGGCGGCGTGCTGTTGGTTTTCCCGTGAATATTGCCATACATTATTTAGAATAGAAAGAATAGAACATAAATCATTTATTGAGACAACACATCAATACAAATAACATATATAGCAAATACAAGACAAAGATAAACTAAACAGTAGAAATAGAGATGTGAAGCCGAAATGGTCTCCACTCAGAAATGCAGCTGGTACGACTATAGGGCACCTGGCGCTATACTAGTCGTGCCAGCTAGCACCTAGCACCTGGTGTCGTAATGTAGCACGAGATGTACTGTAAGCTTATTTTCAACACACTTGCTCAAAACGACGTTTTTATTCCACCGATTTTTGGCTCATAATCCTAGATATTAAACACGCGTGCTTTTTCAGTATATTATAACACTCGTGCTAACTCGTGTAATGAAAACATTATATTATCCGATTGAGTTAAGAAGGTAACTGATTGCTAATAATATGCATGGAAACGGAGCCTTCTTTAATTGGTCGGACTGGCGGGCACCGGCGCGCCCGACCGCCTGCCGCGGCCGGGGCGAGGGGCAGCCGGCAGTATGACAGATTTTAGACTGTTTTAACAATTAAAATTTGATTAATATGAAAGTTTCTTTTTTTGTGTGCAAGTGTGTTGAAAAACGTCGTATGAAACGCATGTGCATTGGTCATTACACACATCGGCTTTCTTATTGCGCGCTCGCTTACAGCTCGCGCGCACAATATCGCCTCGTGTGTAATGACCAACTTAGCACACTTGTATCATAATGTACTATTATAGAATATAGGTAATAATATAATAATACATGTATATTAACTACAAAGTTCGCACTAATTAGAACAACAGAGTAAACAGTTTTTTCGAATAACTACGTGTTTCCTTGGCAATTATGTTATCTCAACGCCACAAAATACGTGTTATTATGCAGAATTAATACAAGGAATTCTATTTTTAAGAGACTAAGGAGATAATTAGACGGGGGATCTTGAATAACGATAGTATTATAGCATCGTTATTGTCTGTAAGTAGATAATTGTAGGCACCTCCGTAATAATAAGATGAATAATTATTTTTGCGTCATTATGAGACTTAAAAAAATTGTTCGTTTAATAATTATTTATTGAAGTCGCCTCTGCGGCGTAGGCCTACCCCAGTCTCCAAGCTTTACTCTTATCTGTCAAAAGTACTGCCACATACCTAATTGTTAACGCATAACGAGATATATCTATATTTTACACATGGCTTTTCAAAAGAAACTTATAAGAAAAATGCCTAATTGCCTAAACCTCAACTACGGATATTTTAGAAAACAACCAAGTTTTTCCGTATCCCCTTAGAGTACCGGTCATTTAAATGATTAAAATAAACATTGTGGGACAATACATATCAACCTAGTCCCACAGTACCTAAGCTTAAACTAGTGGCTCTTTTGTTTGACATAATTATTGAAAGTCATACTGATTGTCATATTATCATAAGTCATAATACTGAAACCGTTAACATTTCAGGATTTTCCTCGGGTTATCCTATAGATAGGTTAGGTTAGGTTTGTTTTATGGCAATCCTGTAGTTACGCGTTTCTGAGAAAAACCAAATTATGACTAACGAAAATGTGGACAAACAATACATTATGATTTATGACTTAAAACTTTATGGGAAACAATAGACCCGGCTTTGTGAGTTGTAGACCTCGAGTTAAGCTTCATCATCATCATCATCATCATGTCAGCCGATAGACGTCCACTGCTGGACATAGGCCTCCCCCAAGGCTCGCCACTCCGACCGATCCTGTGCCGCTCGCAACCACCGAATTCCCGCGACTTTCACCAGGTCGTCGCTCCACCTCGTTGGAGGCCTACCGGCAGTCCTAAGCGAGTTAAGCTTAGAAGATGTAAAAGTGAAAAATACTTCGTTCGTTATCACAGTCAACTCACAATTTAGTGGTCTTAAGCGCCATAGACGCTATTGGCGCTTGTCCTTTATCCGCATTTTGAAAATTTTACAAAATTGGATCGACAAAAAATCTATTTGATCATAGAATCTGGTCACAAAATTTCACGAGAACCGGTTAAGAATTGCGACCTGTAGAGGAGAGCATCCGGACATGCGACAGCAAAATGCCCGAGTTAAAATGGAGACCTTTCGCTAACGCTTCGGGCAATACTTGGCTGGTGTCGAACTCAGGACCACGCTGCATATAGGCACTAGGCATAGGCAGTCACATAATAGGCTAAACTGCCGTCGCATTTGCATACATATTAATCATATTATGTCCCGTTACACAAGCGTTAAGTAAAAGGCTCTATTACATAGTAAATGAACAAAGCCTACCTAGATAACTCAATTTGGCCTCTCATTGTTTTGCTGTGAGTATGTCGCGTGTGTTCACACATGGCACGAAAAATGCGTTTGTATGGGGACAATGTGGCTGGGAAACTCTCACTTTTATTAGCAAAAGGTTAGTCACACGATGCGGTGATGGAGGACAGATATAGTAGTCAGTCCTTATGTCCGACAGAAACCCGATTTTTTACCGAAACCGAAGGTTTGTTTTTGCACAAGTTTTGGCAGAAACTTGATCTTTATGCTGAAAACTGCGAAACCAAAATATTGATCGGATACTACCGAAAATACAGTTTCGGCGCGGCCGAAAATTCAATAGTTATTTGGCCGAAACATGATTTTTGTGCCAAACATCGATCGGACACTAAGCGCCACTTGCACCATCCCATTAACCCGGGGTTAAGCGGTTAAACCGTTAACCCAGTGTCAAACTGTACTGGTAACCATGGTAACTTCAGGTTTAACCGGTTAACCCCGGGTTAGTGAATGGTGCAAGAGACCCTGTGTTAACCTATAAGGTGCCTATAAGTAAGTAACTACGGCATTTTGAAATAAGGGTCCTTTTGTCGTAAGGATATTTAGTTTAACAGTTAATATGCAACATATAGACCAAGAATTTTTTGTAGGCTTATCGAGCATCACATTCCAGTTATCCTTAATTCACTACCTTTTTTGACATTAGTGCTTACTATTTTTAGCTATAATTTGTGAAATCAAATAATCATTCACCTCAACTCACCTTCTGGCATCGGCACCAATTCGACTAGTTGGTTACCCAGAGGTCTCAGGTTCAATACCCGGGCTTGTTCGTTTAAATAAAAATCAGCTTTGTCCAGTCCAGTTACACTTAGCATTGTACCAAGGAGAAAAATAAGTTTCCGAAGTTACCAAATTTCTATAGGAAAAGTTTTCAGAAATTAAAATTTAGCAAGAATATAAACAATGAAAAAGGTATATTATGTATAGGACATTCTTACACAAATTGACTAAGTCCCACGGTAAGCCCAAGGAGGCTTGTGTTATGGGTACTCAGACAACAATATATTTAATATAGGTTAAATACTTAAATATATAGAAAACACCCATGACTCAGGAACAAATATCTGTGCTCATCACACAAATAAATGCCCTTACCGGGATTCGAACCCAGGACCATCGGCTTCACAGGCAGGGTCACTAGGTCACTACCCACTAGGCCAGACCGGTCGTCAACCACGAATAGATACCTACAGGCTTTATTAGATAGGTATTTCTTCTGCCTGTCTAATTATTTTTGTGATATATAATATTTTATCGAGGACAAAAAGCTGGTTAGGCAGATTGGGCGTCGGTTAAGGGACAGGGGTTGCGACCCACACGCTTGACGCGCTGGCTGTTATCTGGTCCAACAAATATCTTTCGCTATTCAGCGTGGTATGGTACCTAAATTTAACGCAGCTAAGCGCAGCTAGCATATTTGGGACGTTTGGTCCAGGCAGGGAACGTTCGGGGCTTAATTGTTGGAATAGCTTTTTATTGATTTTGTAATTGACGAAATATGTTGTGGATACTATTTTTGTGTGTATCAACTATGACGAAGCAAGCTGCGCTATGGAATATATTGTATGGCTTTCTGAATGGAAACTTGCTGTAAATTCTCATGTAACAACTTTCCAGAAATTTCCGAGAATGTTCCTGCGCTTTTGAGAATGATCTGCTACCTGCACATTGCTAGTTCCACTGTCATCTGCCGTGCACTGGCTGCACTGCATCCGCATAACAATTACCATCAACAATTAACTCCAAGTATTTCCAGAACACCACGCGTCACAATCACTACATACCTAGTATAAAACAAAGTCGCTTCCTTCTGTCTGTCTGTCCCTATGTATGCTTAGATTTTTAAAACTACGCAACGGATTTTGATGCGATTTTTTTAATAGATAGAGTGATTGAAGAGGAAGGTTTATATGTATAATACATCAGCATTGCACCCGTGCGAAGCCGGGGCGGGTCGCTAGTTATATGTATATAATATTGTCTTCGGTTACCGCGATAGTTAGTCATGAAATAAAACTATGAAGTCGGATTATATCGCGTATATTGAATTTGTATACATCCCGAAGTTTCGAACCCTTTACAGCGTTCGTGGTCAACGTGACTGAGGAAAAACTACAACGTGCACAAGTACTCACATTCAAAAATAATGAACCATAATAAACTATAAACTTTAAGGCTGGTTATACATGCAAAATCGGTTCATAAGGCTGGTTTCATTACAACTATTTTCAAGTAAAGATATATAGGTAGGTACGCGATAAAGCTACGCCGGCTCTAACCCTCTGACCCGAGAAGATTTAATTATATGTATAGTTTAATAATTTATTTGTCTCGGCCGTCCTTCAAGAAAAGTTACATTTAATGATCAGTTGGCTGTCTAATGGTCGTGTAATGACAGGGAGACCATCCGTCTGTCTTTTGTCATTTCCTGTCAACACTGTCGCGATGTCGCATCGCGTGATAAAGCACGTCAATTACTGACTTGGACATGCAGCATGAATCACTCAAACTGCATACTCGTAGTTATGTACCTTCGTCTACTGTTTTTTTTATACCACGTCGGTGGCAATCAAGCATACGGCCCGCCTGATGGTATGCAGTTACCGTAGCCTATGGACGCCTGCAACACCGGAGATATTACACGCGCGTTGCCGACCCTTTAAAAACCTGTACACTCCTTTTTTGAAGAACCCCATACTGTAGCCCCTCAGGAAAACCTGGGCAGGGAGCTCATTCCACAGCCGAAGCGTACGCGGGAGGAAATTCCTCTTAAATCGCACAGTACGCGACCATTTAGGTACTAGGGTGTGAGGATGAACACCCTGCCGATGGCGAGCGGTGCGGTGATAAATAGAAAGCGGCCGTTGGCATCATGTCAAACAATTCTTCAGAGCACAGCCCATTGTACAAGCGGACAACCCGCGGTTAGACCCGATTTGCACTAGATTGAGTCTTGTATCGTGTATATTTTAAATAAAAATAAAAAATAAAAAAAGTAATTTATTGTCGCAGTAAAAAAAACAGTAGTATGTACGATAAGCTTAAATTACAGCAGTATTTTAGTCCATTAAAGATTAAAGGGTTAAACAACATGCAACGTGGGGGGTAAGTGAAATATTCTTACCCCCGGAGTTACACACAATGTTTTTCATCACACTTGCGAAGAAAAAACGAAATTTTAAACGAAATTATTCTTAATTAAGGTGACAGCTTTTTTTTCAGTACCCATAACCCGCGGGAACAATATAGCCCTTTATCCTTTAGTACACCTGCATGAAATAAGATATTTTTCGAGCAAGTGTGATGAAAAATAACTAACTCCGACCAACCGACCGATTGATGACCGGTCTGGCCTAGTGGGTAGTGACCCTGCCTGTGAAGCCGATGGTCCTGGGTTCGACTCCCGGTATGGGCATTTATTTGAGTGATGAGCACAGATATTTGTTCCTGAGTCATGGATGTTTTCTATGTATTTAAGTATTTATATATTATATAAATCGTTGTCTCAGAACCCATAACCCAAGCCTCCTTGGGCTTACCGTGGGACTTGATCTTGATCAATCTGTGTTAGAATGTCCTATAATATTTATTTATTTTTATTTATTTTATTTTAACTATTAACCTAATCTGTCAACTCAACTTGGTTCGAGTATGTTCCTCGTGTCCCTCATGTCATGTGTGCCATTGTAGAAACCCCCATTGGCATCAAGGTGAAACATAGTCGGCTGTTTCCAAACAATGCTTATCAAATTCGGAAGCGGATGTGATTTACCATATTTGAAACAGAAATGTAACAAATCGCGACACATTCGTGTTTAGCGTCATTCTCCGAAAATATGTCTGCGGTTGCGTCTAATTATTTTTTTTATACCACGACGGTGGCAAACAAGCATACGGCCCGCCTGATGGTAAGCAGTCACCGTAGCCTATGGACGCCTGCAACACCAGAGGTATTACATGCGCGTTGCCGACCCTTTAAAAAACCTGTACACTCCTTTTTTGAAGAACCCCATACTGTAGCCCCTCGGGAAAAACCAAAAGATTTCTCTTCTATGGGTCGCGGAGATTAGACCGGAGACATATTTTTTTAGAATGACCCTTCAATCCAAACCGTTTATGGTAACGGCAACAATCATGAGAAATTTTAGAGAAAATCTTGCAGTATTTTTGATATTTCACTGATGATCAGTATTTTTTTTAAGGGATTTTTTTTATATTTAGTTTTTAATTTGTATTGTTTTAGTTTTAGCTCGTCTAGGTTTAATTAGTAATAGTTAGTTTTAAGTTTTGATTTTTTTTAAATATATTGTACTTTATTAATGTGTGATGATCAGATTACAACTTCTATAAAATCGTAACTTTTATTTCACTTTCAACCCAAACAATACCTAATGTATGTTTTCCCACAACTCGGCGAACGCGTCAAATTTCATTCACGCTTATCCATTCACTATGATTACAAACTTACTAGTTCCGTTGATGGTATTAACTTTGTGTGTGGATATAGGAGATACCGTGTTTTTATAACTGCAATGTTAACTTGGGTTTGTCGCTCATGTCTCATGTACAATGGACACATCAGTCTACTATCAGAACTTCAATGAAATTTTAGATTGTGTTTGTAAGGATTAATAGAAGCCATTGTAAGAATTTTAGCGAATTATGTGTAACTAACTCATTAAGTACAGTTGGCAAAGAAACTGGAAATTTTGTTTGGGGCAGAAGAAACAGTATAAGGATTCCTTGGTTCCCTACAAGTGATTTTCGCCCCAATATTTATTTTACCCCTTCTAAACTGAATATGTTAATAGTTATTTTATACCTTAGACATATGATAGTAGTTAACTTATAAGAATGGTACTTTAATAGACGTAAAAGTAAAACACAACAACACTATGATTTTTTTTAAATTAAATAAACTAATCTGTAAAACTAAACTATAGTAATAACACTTAAAATAAACTTATAAATAAAAAATGCTCCCCGGGTCGCTATCATGTGTTATGCCCAGAAGACTGGCAGCGTTACCTTTTTGGATGGCCAGACAGTCTCTGGCCGAAGTAGCTGCCAGCCCTCTGGTCACCAGAGGGCATCGTACTTAACTTATAATTTTGTTGTTGCAGTGATGTCGGTCGCCGACACAACATGGCGGCCCCGCAGCTGCGCCTGCTGCTGTGGAAGGACTACCTCGTGCGCAAGCGCAAACTGGTGAGCTTAACATTGTTGTTGCAGTGATGTCGGTCGCCGACACAACATGGCGGCCCCGCAGCTGCGCCTGCTGCTATGTGGAAGGACTACCTCGTGCGCAAGCGCAAACTGGTGAGTTTTACATTGTTGTTGCAGTGATGTCGGTCGCCAACACAACATGGCGGCCCCGCAGCTGCGCCTGCTGCTGTGGAAGGACTACCTCGTGCGCAAGCGCAAACTGGTGAGCTTTACATTGTTGTTGCAGTGATGTCGGTCGCTGACACAACATGGCGGCCCCGCAGCTGCGCTGACTACCTCGTGCGCAAGCGCAAACTAGTGAGCTTCATATTTAAGTTATTTAAGTTAAATATAATAATATATAATTTAACCGATATATCCGAGTGCCATGATTAGAGGCCGCCCAACACGGCACTGGTCCTCAACAGACTTCGTACTGGCCATGGCCGCTGTGCTTACTATAAACAACGGGATGGGTGGAATCCCCGGCTTGCACTTGTGGTGTTTCGCTATTTCGTTAACTAATTACCTGTTACATTTAAGGTTGACTGGTAGAAAATGCCATGTAGCATTAAGTCTGCCTTTTGTTACTGTATATTTTTTACTTTGCAATGAAGTTTAAATAAATAAATGGTCCATGATTAGGTCATGATCATGAGCATGACCGTCGAAAAAGGAGATTATCTCCGTTCAACACAATTTATAATATTTGCATGCTAAAGTTAGACCAATAAGTTAACTCTATAATTCGGTGCAGAGTAAAGTTAGACGGACTCTTTTAGTGGAAGTGATAGTATACACTAACCCTTTAACGGACCAGATTATGAGAAATCCTCAATTCAAGTCTCATGGCCATCTTATAGTCCAACAATTCTGCTTAAGGAAAAAATACAAAATCTCACGTTATAGGGTGGTCTTGTATGTATGTATGTATAAACTCTTTATTGTACAGACATAGAACACAAATATGGCACAGAAATAGGCAGTACAAAGGCGAACTTATCCCTTTAAGGGATTTCTTCCAGTTAACCTTTGAGTAGATGAGAATTGATGAAGAACGGTAGACAAATATAGCACTGCGTACAATAGACTAGAGGAAAGTCAATAAATTTATAAAAGAGGGCGAAAATAAATAAAATAAGATAAAAATTTGAAGTAACAGTATAACAAATATATATAATACCTACGTTTTATAAAATAAATATACATCCATAGTCACAAACAGTTAATTCTGGTCCGATAGCCACAGTTTCCTTAACTGCCCCTTAAGCGATGCAACGGACCGCGATTTCCTTAAGGAGGGGGACAACTCATTTCAAAGCTGAACCGCTCGTACCGCAAAAGATTTACCATACGCACTAGATTTGTGATGAGGTGTTGCCAGTGCAAGATTTGCACTCGATCGAAGGCGATGGCCACTACCATCTGCCATAAATTTGAATTTTTGTGAGAGATAGACAGGAGAAGAAGGAATAAAAAGAACATTAAAAAGAAGAGAAAGAATATGCAGATCCCTGCGACGGCGGATGGGAAGCCATTTAAGTTGATTACGAAATAGGGAAACATGATCGTATTTCCTTAGACCGAATACAAATCTTATGCACATATTCTGCAGACGTTCAAGCTTGTCAAGCAGTTCCTGTCTCAGATCGAGAAACGCAATATCGGCGTAATCGAGAAGCGGAAGTAGAAGAGACTGAGCCAACATAATTTTCGTCGGAAGCGGGAGGAAATTCTGCAGGCGCCTCAGGGAATGGAGAGAAGCAAAAATCTTTCGGCTGATTTCAGAGACATGAGGATCCCATGAGAGCGTCTGGTCCATAGTAATACCAAGGTTCTTGACAGTAGAAGAGAAAGGAATAGGAGTTCCGTCGAACATAATATCTGGCAAGACCTGGTAAGACATCTTGGAGTAAGGACTACCAATGATTATCGCCTGCGACTTTGTGGTGTTAATTTTCAGCCCGAAGGATGATGCCCACACACGGATTGATTCCAAGTCGGAGTTAATTTGGCTAACAAGAGAACTGATGTCATCAAGGTTGGACGCTGAATAGAGCTGTAAATCGTCTGCATAAAGGTGGTATGACGAATGCAAATTTTTGGTTATGCTATCAATCTTTTTAGGGTTCCGTACCCAAAGGGTAAAAACGGGACCCTATTACTAAGACTCCGCTGTGTCTTCTGTCTGTCCGTCACCAAGCTGTATCTCATAAACCGTGATAGCTAGACAGTTGAAATTTTCACAGATGATGTATTTCTGTTGCCGCTATAACAACAAATACTAAAAACAGAATAAAATTATTATTCAATACGGCTCCCATACAACAAACGTGATTTTTTTGCCGTTTTTTGCGTAGTGGTACGGAACCCTTCGTGCGCGAGTCCGACTCGCACTTGGCCGGTTTTTTTCCTTAGAGTTATAATTTATTAAGGGTCAAAAGAAAATGAACTATCAACAGCAACACATGCAGACCATTCCAATGCGAAAAATATGTATGTACATGTACCTACACGTGTTTGTTACACTTTTTCAATAAACGAATACTTTGCCTAATATACTCAGGGTCAGAAATTTGACAGTTCACTGCCATGCTCAAAGACAAACAATTGCTTTGTCTGTTTTGTTTGTTTCTGACTGAAATCGAAATCGGCATGTTAATACAGTTGTATAAATAGCGTGACTAAGTTGAAAGTTACTCACTAACGCGACATAAGGTCAGCGCATGAACGCCAGTTAATTAGCGACAAAATAATTAAAATTATTGTACTAACACGTGTAAACCATGTCGATTCAAGAACTGTGAATCAGTGAATCGAAACCAAAGAGGATATAATAGGATAAAGCGGTACTCTGTCATAGTAAATCTTGTAGCCACAATAAATTCACTGCCATCTATCGACACACGATTAAAACTAACAATAAAAATATCAAAAAATGTATTTATATATGGATAAATGATTTTTTTTACTGTATTAATTATTTTTATATGATTTTGTCATTTTTGACCCATGTTCTTCCACTGATACTATCTTTCATGATATGCGTTAAAATTGTTAAATAACAAACGAAATCGGCAACGCCATCTATACGAGAGTAGGCCAAAGGTAGTGACGCCATCTGATCGAGAATCAAATTTTCTTGATTTTCGAGGTACGGTTTTTCCTTAGACTGTATCCATCTATTACGGAGATATCTATACTATTATATCTATCTTTGATCGAAACAGATGCATTGATTTCACCTCACTACGTATGCAATTCGGATCTAAGCTGTGCGAAAAATCCATTGGATCCATACCTTGATCCGAATAATTCCAAATTAATTGGATCCTGATTCCAATCTATTCTCCTGCCGCAGGAGAATAGGATTTGAATTAGGATCCAATTAATTCTCCTGCGTTTTCAGAGCGGCGTTTATTTCATTTATGAAATTGGTTTGAATTACGTATATCAGCTATAATGAGCGTTTTTCCCTGGGGTATGTAAAGTAGGGTAAGGCGATTTATTATAATACTAGCGACCCGCCCTGGCTTCGCACGGGTAGTTCAACTAATTTACACAAAACCTTTAAAAATTATACATATAAAGCTTCCTCTTGAATCACAATCTATTAAAAAAATCGCATCAAAATCCGTTGCGTAGTTTTAAAGATCTAAGCATACATAGAGGGACAGACGGACAGACAGCGGAAAGCGACTTTGTTTTATAATTTATATTATGTAGTGCTAGTCAGGTCAATACGGCGAAGTGTGGCTGCGGGATAAGTATGGCTGTACTTACTCATATAGCCGATATAAGTACCACACTTATCCGAACTGACCTTCTGTAACTGAGTTATATCCAGCTGATATTTTTAGGTTCAAATACCTACATTCAAAAATATATATACAATTGCTAGTATTCGTATTTATTTTTTGTATCAATTATTTATAACCTCATGCAGTCGTGATTTCGTGAAGGTCTGAACGTTCGTATAAGGAAAACATGCATCTCGTATTCGCAGAATTTTATTTATTCTGATGCAGTGTGTCTCATCGATAACGATTAATCTATGACGTCATTGCAGTAGGAAAGTATTGATAGCATTTTGTGGTCCCGTTCCTATAACAAATAACTATTTTTCTAAAAAAATTGTTATGATATAGGAGACAAATTAGCAAACGAATGGTCAGCAATTACCGGGTCAGCAAGAGTTGCCGGCCTTTAATATGGGAGTAGATACGCTCTTTACTTGAAGGTTACAAACAAAAGGTAGTCAAAATGACAGATTAATAATTGTTTTGTTTCAGATCACACTAGGCGGAGTGATATGGGCAACTACAGTAGTACTCAGCCTCTACATAGTGAGATCAAACGTCGATAACGTCGATTACAAAACATGTGAGTATTCAATTATTCATACAAAAATGGAATATGAGAGATCCCGCTAGCGTCTCCCGTGCGTAGGCGCGGCGTCTAGTCAACTCTATGTGTAAGGCCTGAGTGGACGCTCGAAACGGAGTGTTCGGCGGGGCGTGCAGCGTGGCGTCGGGCTCACAAGTCACAAGTGATTAGAGCAGCGCGCACTAAGGCCGCTCCTATACGTTTGCATTTGTGCCGCACGCCCCGCCCCGCTGCACGCCCAACTCGAGCGTCCACTCAGGCCTTACACTATGGCTGCTGCTCAACGCAACTGCGCAGTAACTACATTTTTAGCTAGAGACCCTGGTCTATAGAGCTGGTGCCTATCTTTAAAAATATAAGGGTTGATTTAGCCCCGCTGCCCTGCAGCAGTGGGGGGAAACTAGAGCGTTCGGGCGTTCTCGGCTCCGTTCGGCTCAGCGTTACTACGAGCAATTATTAGGGTTGGCAAAACTTAACGTTCCTTTGCACGCACAAACACAGATAAGATAATGACATGAATTTTGACAACCATAAATAGCCGAAAGGGATAGTACATACATAAGAAAGGGACAGCATGATTCGTCCCTGCATCCCTGTCAAACTTCGGTTTTGTAGGAAGTTTCCTTTCTATACGGTAGTACTATTATTTATTCTGTGTCTGCAGCCAGACCTCCAGTGTATAATAGGAGAAGTCGGAGACAAATTTTCAGCTTGCCTCAAATACCTCCTTACTCTAAAATGTCTACCATCTCGGACCACGAGTGATCTCTAACGACGCATCTCTAACTACAAACAATACGTAGTTATTAGTTTAACAAGGGAGCAACATTACCCCTCGTAATATTGATACGAACAAAATTGCTACGCTCGTGGTTAAAAAAGTTGAACCTTGAGCGTTGCGAGGGCTTCAAGACACGAGAGATGAGTTTTAAAGTTTGTGCGTCTCCGAGTGAAACAATATTTATCAGAACAACAACGCAAGGAGAATTCTAGCTGTAAAATATTACAAATCTAATCCAAATTAGTCGTATTTAAGTAAATAACAGCTTACATTTTTCATTACATAGGTACTTTAAACTCTAGAGGATAAAATGCGACTGTTCACTGATTTTAACTAATAAAGAGAGCCTTTCCGAGCCGTATATCCAACAATAAACGATTACAAAATACACACACACGTACCTATATACATTATACATCAATATAACATTCAATAATAATTAATGAAACAATACCAAACAATGTCTCTAGAGAAAATAAGTAACACACTCACGTCTTCTTCTAAATCTAAATATTCCACAATCGAAGTCCACCAAGAGACCTTGACTTCCATTATAATTATGTCATACTTAATTTAAGAATTGTTTATGTCTTTGACCAGTTTTAAGGGCATCACACAGATACTATAATAATTTATGTTAAGATAAAATAAACGGCTAAGATACCTACTATTTATTTTGATAATGGGGTTGGCAACAACTGTCTAAGGTTTGCAGAGATGGCGCCATCATAGCTTGCCCCTTTTTCTATGAGATTTGACTTAAAGGGCTGGCATCCAGGGCATTAAAAAAACAAAAATTTGACACAATTCTAAGGATTGACAGGGCAAGCTATGCTGGCGCCATCTGCTAGCTATTTCGACCGGCCAACCCCATTACATTTAAGCTATCGAGCGATATCGAAATTCTTAACATGCTATCTTAATATACAAAATATATCTTGAGATCCTTAGGGATGACTCACGCTAGACCGGCCCAGGCTCGGGCCGAGGCGTCCGACATGTCATTTTCTATGACGGCTGACCGGCGATCACGTGGTGCTTTCCATAGAAAACGAAGCGCCGGAAGCTCCGGCACGGCCCCGGCCCGGTCTAGCGTGAGTAATCCTTTATTTGTAAAAGGACATAAATAAATAAATATTAGGGGACATCTTACACAGACCAACCTAGCCCAAACTCGTACTATGGGTGCACTATAGGTGCTAGGCGACGATATACATACTTATATAAATAAATACATACATATATACATAGAAAACATCCATGACTCAGGAACAAATATTAGTGTTCATCACACAAATAAATGTCCTCACCGGGATTCGAACCTCGGACCATCGGCTTCGCAGGCAAGATCCCTACCCACTAGGCCAAACCGGTCGTCAAATAATAGGACAATCTTATAACATTGTGAGTTGGCAGGTCATTACGCGGCGCGCGCGCTGCCCAGCGCTGGGGTGCTGGCCTTCCTTCAGTCCTTCATCTGCAGCGTGAACAACGAGTGTCTACCTATGGAGCAGTATGAACAAATACCCACCTATGAGAACTCCACGTGAGTATGGATAAATTTACAACATTTTAGTTTCTGATAGAATTGGGAATACACTGTTAAAATTCTTCGCGATTATCTCGAGTGATTAATATTGTAAAGCCGGATCCAGACGGGTGTGACGTGTAATGTAAGATTACGTATAATATAGCGCCATCGTGTGGACGCGCGCTGAAGCCGGGTCCAAACGGGTGTACATGTAATGTAATCCATCGTGTAATGTAACAGGAATTCTGCGTGTGGACGGCACTACGAGCATTACATATGTAACGCTCGTGCCGGATCCATCGAATTTTCTGTCGAATTTTAGCGCGAACACAAAGGCGCTCGCAGTGCCGTCCACACTGACGCCATATTACACATTACGCGTTACACGCGTCTGGACCCGGCTTGAGAACCGACAGGCGATGGACGGCACAAGCGTTACATGTATTGCTAGTAGTGCCGCCCACATGCAGAATTCGTAAGGGTAACAAATAACCCGACCAAATTACGTAACTAGGTTGTTTTTGGTATTTTGTCAGGAATGTTAAAACGTGTTTTTATTTTTTTCGCACTGCGTATGTTCTACCCCTCACGGGCGCAGCCGTATAGCTCATATATAGGATCCTACCATCTATGGGTAATTTAAAATTATAAGTAGTAAGTAGCCAAGGGCCTGACACTCTTTGATAGTTTTATTGCGATTCCTATAAGAGAGAAAATAGTGCCATGCTTTGTCCTTATCACCGACCGGGTGGCATCAAAGGTAGGAGGCGATGGCGAAATTTATAAGAGTGAAAGAAAAAATCCTATGCTGCCCAAATTGTATATGAATATTCTTTCTCTTACCCCCGGTCGCTCGGTGGCGCGTCTATACCTACTTGTATATACTATGTCTATGTAATCGTAAGTAGCCAATTAAATTCATAGAAAAGCACAGATCAGTGAGACCAATGATTTATGTAGTCAAGACCACAGGTCTAGAATATAAACGATCATTCTAGAAATCTAGATCTGTGGTCAAGTCAAGACATTTGTTTGCCCTAGCCAAGTATCCACTCAGTTTGCGAAAAGATGTGTTTCAACACGAGTCGCCAAATATTGTCTATGCAATCGCAAAACACAATATTCCAGTGTTTTCCTCAGCAAATAGCACTTGAGCACGCATATTTGTTCTTGTACCTGAGCAAGTATGAAGGTCATATTCTAATATTTGATGAAGGTAATACCTACTACTATCATAGACTAAATTGATCGGTCATAAGCCTTATTCCAACGACATAAGATCTAACGAAAGGTCAATTAAGAGGGGGCCTAAAGCGAGAAAATTTCGAAGGGGACAAAGTATATAGAAATCAGAAATCATCGCATTTATTCGTAATAAACTATAACATATGTGTATGTAAAACATATATATAATATATAAAACAACAAAGAGATATAAACATAAAAATAAATAAAAAGTTTACCACGAAATGGTCCCGCCTCAGCATACTTAATGCTAATATTAAATCATTGAGGTAATATGTATACACTAGAGGCGGCCTCTCGAAGAAAATGTTCCGCACCTCAATGAAGTGCATGCACTTCATTGCTACAGGCTAGCTGCGCTTATTCTTTAGCTTAGTGACAGACGTCAAACGCAAAAAATGGCGTACACCGCGCGGACACAATTTGTTCTCGCCAGCTTGTTAATGTCTATACATATATGTCAGTGTATTAAATACATACTTTGTTACAGACTTACCAAGCTCCAGCGTCAGTTCACTCCGCTCCTGTACAACGATTCGGTGCTAAATGTGGCCGCTACTGTCCCAGACGCGTTGAAACTGTTGGCCACCCTAGCAGACATCGTGGATGAACCCACCTTCGTCTCTATTACTAGTACGTTTAGGGTCACTTTACTTTAGAACCTCCGACTGTAGAACGATTCGGTGCTAAATGTAACCGCCACTGTCCCAGACGCGTTGAAACTGATGGCCACCTTAGCGAACATCGTTGATGAACCCACCTTTGTCTCTATTTAAGGGTTCTTAATTGACACCGACACACACACACACACACACAATTTTTTTACGGCGAAAATAACGAGAAACTATTTTTTTATAATTTCTTCCATGCCATCTGGCGCAGCCTGTCTGGTCTATACCTAATTACCTAACGTCACAAAGCCGCGTGCTTTTTAGCGGGCCGATTTTATTAGCGGTGCAGCAAGCGCCACATTTATTTTGACTTTTCGATAGTTTCTGAGCCTGCTACAATGGATATCAGGTTTATTAGCAACATTTCAATTTCATGAAAACTAGAATCTGTTGACATATAAAAAAAAATACATGTAAGTAGATAATTTGGAACGCAAAGACAAGACAAGGTGGACCTTGTCTTCAGCGGTGGACCGCTGGTCTAGTATATCAAGTATATTATGTGAGTTTTTTGTTTCCAGAACATGGTCTCAAAGTCCGGGATCTATTCAACAGCCCCGCTAGAGTAAGGCGATATATAGCATCAACATTCAATGTGACTCAGGACGTCGCGGAAAGCATTATGGGATCTGAACTAAGCTTTCAAGGTGTAAGTTATTATAATCAACATCGTAATTAGACTGCCTTTCCACTGAGGCGGAGGTGAACGGAGATGAGAGACGTTTGCCGGAGGATCCCTCAGTATCCTCAGTGGAAAGGAGTGTGTTCAAAAATTCATTCATTTTTGAATTGGGCTTAATCAAAACGTTCAACCGAATTGTGAACCCACTGGGTTCACAATTAGGATTTTTTGTTTATTGCAGATTACGAGATCCATATTACATTAAAATCACGAGCACAATTAAAATAACAATAAATAGGTACATTAAAAAAATATTAAAATTTCCGTCATAAAACAAATAAAACAAATGAAAAGGCACATTACAAAATTCAACAGTTAAACAAATACAAAATAAATATTAATAATGGCCAAATTTCCGTCGAGTTAATACTTAGGAAGAGGTTTTTAGATTAGGGTAGATTTAAAAAAACGATTTGAATGTTTTTCATGAACGTTTTTATTCAGTTATCAATGGTAATAATGTGCAACATGCCATATTGAACATGATGCGATTAGTTTATGTGACTGCTATAATTAAAGGCATTAAAATACGAGTGTGGGTTTATGAAACGAACGAAGTGAGTGAGTTATGGTTCGATATCAAATAACATGCGAGATTTGTCAAAATTGTTTCCAATTGACACTTAATTTTGAATAAAACGTCATCTCGACTGATATTAGATCAGAGGTCAAATCAAATTTAGAACATCTCTAAGAAACAATTCATAGAGTATCGGTTATCAATAGATACTTTAAAGTAAACATTACCTACGATGCACAGATACAGCCTTTCTTACGACATAATTCGCTATTAGCTTATCGTTTCTGAACATTTTGCGGGGAAGCTATGAGTCCCCGGCAAGCTCGGCCGAATTGCACCTTCCCATACAAACGTAGTTCCACTCTCATTTTAAAACTACGTGTTGGATTGTAATGAAACTGCACATACATTGACATGGGGTATATCTAGTAGTACTAGTAGATTATATAGCTCCAGTTTATAACACAAACAAAATAGAGCAAAAACAAGTTTTGTATAAAAATTTAAATTCGCTGTATTTTTTAGCTATGGTATCTTAAACTACATAAACTAATTTCAGACATAGATATACCTTATCCTATTGTAAGTACAATGTTTTAGAGCAATCTAGCTAGTCGTTTTTAAATGAGAGCAGAACTACGTTTGTATGGAGAACCGAGCTTGCCGGGGACCCTTATGGTATGGAGGTAAATAGAAAAAAATATTTGGAATGCAATTAAAATATTATTTTGTCCTTTTCAGATAATGAAAGGTAACATAGACAGATGTAGTGCAACTTCACTAGCAGAGACGCTGAAAATGGAAAATGCAGAACATTTGAGATTAATAGTGGAGAAACTTTGTTCGCTAACAAATAAAGATATAAGAAAAATACTTTTAGATCTAATAGTAGAAGTAAATTTTGGGAAATATATAAATATGGTAAGTAGTGTTAACTAGTGTTATCGTGTGATTTTTCCACGAAGCTTACTTGGCCCGATTTTTATTTTGCTCTAGTGTTTTTTGTCAAATTTTGACAAAATTTAGTAAATTTAATAACTAAGCTACTACTAAATTAAGTGTTTATTCAACAGATAGGTGACATGTATAAGAAGCTAAGCGGGGACGACCGGCTAACGCAACTGGGCTACATGTTGACGGCAGTACTACGGATGACAAATGTCAACAGCTTCCTGCCATCAGAGCTGACAGTCTTCTTCGGGAATGAGGAATTCAGCTACTTCAACTTGACATTGTAAGTAATTCTGAAAGGGACTAGAGATACTAATATTTGGGGCATAAAACACAGCTTTAAACCTCTCGTTTTGAATGACAGTTCCTTCAAGTTTTTTTGTTGAGCTTAGTTTAAAATATATTAAACTGGTGTTGCAGGCGTCCATGGGCAACGGTAATATGGGGCATTTTTTATAAAAAAAATATTGTCGATGGCGCTTACGCCGCACAGCGTCGCGCGGCATTGTATTTATATCGGAGCTTCGTTAATAATGGCGTAAGCGCCATCGACAATAAGGTCTCTTTTTATAGAAAATACCACATATTAGCTTACCATCAGGCAATTCGTCTGTTCGTTTGCCTTATCATTAAAAAACTGCTTTTAATAATATTCTAGGTTCCTTTATTCAATGAAAACAGGTTTTCTTTCTGATATTGATAATTTAATAGATTATTCATTATAGTACAATAGACAATATTCTGCCGTGGGACAATAGAGAAATAGCTAATAAAGTAAACAATGAATGAAACATGATTAATTCAAAGCCACCGTTAATAGTTTCTGAATTACAAAATCAGTCAAACTAATAGTTTATTAGCTGTAAGATAATTATAGCATAGCGATCATTGAGCACGTAAATGTTCGTTTTTAGATTCTAAGTAACCATTGTTCTGACAATTTTATCACCAGTCTCATTCACAAGTATTTCAAGGTACAAACATACTTTGATAAATGGTTTTCAATCCAAAATAATATTATATTAAGACAAATTTTAGTTTAAAAACAAGACCTGCGGTGCTTTTCTAGCAAAGTCGGATGTAGGTACCAACATAAAAGTAGAAAATAAAATGTATAAAATCTGTCAACACAAACTGAGGACAATTTTAAACAGCATATACTTTTATAATGATTTCAGTATTTCTAAGTTCATCGACCAATTTAAACCAACGTATGCCGACACACAAGCATACAAGACGGTAAGGGAACTCGTCGACGCAGCTATAGTTGGTATTCAGTATTTGAACAAATTCGTGGCTTCCAAGGATTCCAACGACACTGTTGAAGAAATTTCAAGTTTATTATTGACACACGTTGGCAACAAACTCGGCGGTAATAATGATTTTAAAGCAGTTTCTAAGGACGTCAATGATGCTGTGCAGGAATTCGATAGAAATGGAAACGATTCGGGTTTTGATGTTTTTGATGTGTAAGTGGATTTTTATTTAAACTATGTTACACATATTGTTTTGTTAGTTTTTTTTTATATTACTCCAAATGAAGCAACCATTTAAAATATTTTGCAAAATAATTCTCAGAAAAAGTGCTGTTACGATAACTGTTTCAAAAAGTTAAATTTTCATATTTTCTATTTTAGATTTTCAAAACTCACCAATTTAATATTAAAGTGGATTCCGGATGATGAAAAACAAGACGTTCTCTTCTATTCGACTTTGCTGACTAAACTAATCGAAGGAGCAGACAAAGTCGTCTCCACCAACATGCATATAGAAGAGGTGGTCTACAATGCTTCCTTGCGGAACTCCGAGGGTTTTAAATTATTGCTGGACATTCCAGCTCCAATTGTAGTGAAGGGATTGGAAGCTTTAGCTGATGCGGAGAGGACTCAGGTAATCCATCTTTGTATGGGACTAAAACCAAACATTAGTGTGTTATAACGTAGTGTTACTTGATCAAATGGTTATTATAAGTCTTCTCAAAGAAAAATATATAATTATGAGTATTAGTGACGGTAATAAAAGTATATTATAATGTGGAAGTCGTCTTAAATCAGTAATGGCATGTCTACACTATTACTATGTATGCAAAGATAATCTTCTGTCGGGCTTTCTTTATTTGACTAAATTTCATTCGCAGATCTTCACTTCTAAAATAAATTTCCCTGGTCAGCTGTTTTGCGATAGATTAAAGCTGCAAAGATTCTTTATGGTGTCAAATACCGACGCAGACATGCTGAAGGGTAAACTCTGTAGTGACGTTTGGAAAAACTATATTTCAGACTTAATAAGATCTTTTGGTTTCTTCGACGTTAGAGATAATGTAAGTATATTCTTTATAGTATGGGTTTGTTTTAAATAATTGCCTATTCGCTTCTCTTACTTATGAAGGAAAAAATACTTTTCAGATAAACAATATGGCATCGTTATTAATTCAGAAAACTATTGGAAAAGACACAAGCAGTCAGCTTTACACAATAGATAAAGATTTTCAAGTTCTTAAGGATTTCTACAATACGTTGACTAGAATAAACGCTGAGCACAACACTAAGGTTGACTGGAGGACACTGCTTGATGGCACTAAAAACGGAGAATTTTTGGAAACATTTCAAAATAAGACTAATTTGAGGAATCAGATATTGTAAGTGAGATTTAAGAAAATTTGTCCTTTAGATTCAGATTATTTTCAACACTTGAAAATATATCCATTTAAAATAAGCACATAACAACTTTAATACCTATATGAATCTCCATTTTATGCATTGGTGTGCAAATGAAGACGAAAGCGAATATTTTCTAGTTTTTACCACAAAGTGTAAATTACATAAAAAAAATAGACTAAGTTTGACGAGTACTTTATATTGGTAATCAAATTAATCATGTCTAAGAAGTCATTATTAAGTGTTTTTTATTAAGCAGATACGTCTATAAGCGATACTACTTTTTTTTTCATTATTAAATGAATTAAAACAATTAATGTGTATTTAGAATAACCCTCCACGGAGCATTAGCCAAAGAGATAGTCAAACAAAACACGATCTTGGATTTCAAGATAACTCCAGTTCTGATCGATGCGACGACTATGTTGATGGCTTTGAATGCCCAGCTTGCGACCACACCCACAGACGTGACAGATGAGGTGAAGCAAATGTATCCTGACGTATTGAAGACTGTGCTATTGACTGCTTTGGATGAAGAAAAGGTAGGTTTAAAATTGTAAATGAACTTTAGTAAAACAATCCAATGAGAGGATGAGAGAGTTAACCCATTGAGTTGGTACGTACCTTCAATTTTGTAAAATGTATTCGGTAGTATCGGCAATGAGTTGATGACATTCATAATCATAATCATAATCATTTATTTGCACATAAAAAGGGTTTCAACGACGTCAACAAAAAAAGATGAATAGTGAATACTGTTTCAATTATCGCATGTAAATCGGAATAACAATAAGGTTAAAATAACATATTTTTTTACATTTAGAGTTGATGATCACACTATTGACCGGCAACTTTTTTATCGTTGGCATCGGAAAATTATTATTTTCTTGAATAACTTGTTTGATCTCTATAAGCATCGTGAAATATAATGTAAGTACTTTTTTTCAGACTTATAGATCTTTATCGGCACATAGCGAAGACATTTTATGTCACGGAATCGAAAAAGCATCATCATTTATATTAATGCCACCAGTAGTAGACAGTCATCGTTTGGTGTCCGCTTTATGTCAAATGTCCAGTGCAATTGAAAAAGGATTCATAAGAAACTCATCAATTGGAAAAGCTGTAAGTTATTGAATTCCGGTATTGTATCCTTTTATTTTTGTCATTTGTAATTCATTATACCTTTGTCAATAAATTATTTATATTGTATTTGTATTTTGTAGTTTTTGTTGTTGTAATTATTAATAATAGCATGCATGGCCTGTAAATGAAATTTAAATGTAATTTAGTAATAAGCTAGATATAAGACAATTTGTGTGCCCTGACAGGGTGTCATGGAAGCTTCCTGTATAACTTCAATAACATCTCATGTACATGACTTTTACAAATAAACATCTTATCTTATCTTATCTTATCTTATTATATATTTTGTATTCCTTGTCCTTGTGAGGATTAAATAAGAACTTTCGGTATAAGTAATTTTCCTATCAAATAACACCTGAATCCAAATCTGTATTAATTTAACACTAGATCAGGGTGCGACTTCGTTTTATCAAACTAGGTTCCAATTGAACAGGATTGAATAACATTATTAAGAATTGAGACCATACATTTTGTTCCAGATAGAAAAGGTAAAGAACTCCAAACATAGCGCGCTAGACGAGGTAAAATGGACACAGCTCATAAACGGAGTCAAACAGTTGTATGCCACTCTAGACAGAGATTACACTTATCTGTTTGAGTTTAAGACCTATGGGATGGATCAAGAGACGCAGAAAGAACTTAAAGTATTATTGGACGATGCAAAGAATTTTTGGTTTGGAAAGGACAATGTACAAAGAAGCTTGCATTTAAGGTATTTATCCAAATTAACAATTCCTGGTACAAATGTATTAAACGCGGTATCGCGGCGACCCAAATGGCTACTATTTTGCCTGTTATTTATAAGTGTGATGCTTAACCTGTATCTTTTTAAACAATGATATATGAGGATAAATTAAACTCATTGTAAATGACGCTAGTTTTAATTTGTTTCAGTCTTAAGTTTGGATTTCGCGTCTTGGACCTAATGGATCGTGAGATCTTCAACCTGACCAGCGAGGGTTGGATGAAAGTGAAAGGCAGCTTCGGCATGCTTACTGGACCTCTGGCGGTAGCTGAAGAGTTCATTAGAGTCATTGCAGGTAAGGAACAATTAGGATAGTGCAAAGGTATTGACTATTAGTACCATGAGTACCCTGGGAGGGTCGGCTGCTGCGGGGGCAGCTGCAATATGTAAAATATATATATTATATCGTTATCGGTATGGAAAGGTTGAATTTCTGTTTCGTTTGACTAGTTTTGCGACTCGTACGAAGTTCCTTAATCCATATATCAGTTTTAAAATGTCAGCTTTAAAGCTCTTACCTGCCGTGTCTTCATTATCTACATCAACCAACAATTTATCATGTATGCCCCCAACTAAATAGTGTTCCCACAAGGCCAGGTCGTTGTCCATCCATCTGATGGGGGCCTAATCTATCTCTAATCTAATTGACTCATAAACAATTTCCACCTCTTTTCAGCTCTATCACGGAACGAATCTTATACCTCAGATTTACCTCCCACCACGGTACAGGTTGTTCGCCGGCTGATTCCTAATCTGCCTCATTTGATCGCCGATGCCTCTCTCATTCTTGCCAGTGATAATACTGATGTGAGTATCTTTAATACTGTATTGTTTACTTGAGCAAATTACGAGTAACAAATTAGTGTTTTATATAGATACCGTATTCCAGACAGGACCGATAATAGCAGCACTCAACGCGGATCCGCCATGGCCTTGCTCAAACACCCTGACCAATCTGCTGGACCTCACGGACAGCTCGAAGGAAGCCGTGGAGGCGCTGGAGACAGTGCTGTGTTTGGATAGAAGCTTCCAGATGGAGTGGATCGAGTATCTGAATGAGAAGAACTTGACGAATCTTGTAAGTTCCTTGTTATGCCTCTTTATAAGACTGCTGCATCATCATCAACAATCGAAAGAAGTCCATTTTGCTAGATAAAATAAACCTCAAAGATCGTTACAGCAACTGATCATGCGTCATCCAACAGTTTCCAACTATCTCAAGTATCTCGACCAGATCAGTCTATTTTGTTAAGAGCTTTACTTTCTCCTTGTACGTGTATAAATAGTACTTCTCTCTCATTAGAGAACTTATTTGTCCTAGTGACTATCGGTTCTGTGCGCAATGTCCTTCACCCACTACCACTGTCTCGCAACTGATTGATAATAATGATAATCCTTTGATATTATTGATAAACCTTTTTTCCCGAATGAGAGTGTAAGGTCAGTTGCTGGTCAATGTACGTGTTCCTACCCTCTTATCTTCCAGAGTATACAAACATGGAACACTACAGCACCATCTCCACACATATTTCTGAAGTTCTCCTCAACATTCGACTCTGTGATAAAAGATACAGCGGCCCTCAAAAAAGTTCTGGATGAAATGGGGGGCGATTCTTCTGACATAACAGAAAGACCTGTAACGTTCGTTTCGGCTTGGAGATATGCACAGCAGACGTTGAGGGGAAAAGATGTTGAGATACGGTAAATTGAGACTTGAGACTTAAGTATTGTTTATATTTTTTAGGTATTTTCTATCATGGGACTACAGTAAGGGTTCTCCACAATGGGTACAGTTTTTAAATGGTCGCCATAGCGCATGTGAAACAGGATTACAGGTATCCATATACAATGGTAGCATTGGTAACCGCTTATCATTAGACGACCTGTACGCCTGTTTGCCACCAACGTCGTATTAACTGACCACCATATTACTCGTACCTAAAAAAACACAAACAAAAAGAAGACACCTTATGAATTTAAGTTGACATGTTTCGTATATACCTACTTCCCCTGTTGTGGATGTAATATCGTATCCATCAATATCGGTGGTTGCAAGAATATTTACCTAAGGACTTAAAGAGTTTCCTAAACTTACAGGTACTACATATATGCATAATATGCACTTATATACTATTGACTAACCCTTTCATTTCTGTTTGTCCAGAAATTTCTTCTCAAAATTGGACTTCGTCATGGACTCAATTATAACACCAGTAACCCATGACAACGTGCCTTTGAACAGCCTATGGGAAGACTACGTAAAATGTTCAGGAGCTACATACATAGAGGATGACTGCAGACTACTCTTGAGAAGTGCTGTTAAGAACTCTCTCAGGTTCTTGTCTGTTCTGGTTAAAAACATGGCTGAAGATCTTCATACTTTTTTCTATGAAATTAATGGTAAGAAGAATAACGTCATATTTTTCATACTTGCAGTCACATTATTAGTTTTGATTATAAGTAAAATTATCTTGAGGGCAGTTGACAACTGTGGAGATAACTTCGTCGTGTTTTGCAGCACATACTGAGCGTAAATACTTGGTTTCAGAGCCCGACGCTAACCTGCTTCAAATAATGGGCTTTACGAAGAAAACTGGCCTTTACATGCTGTATGACAAGATGACTGATTTCATCGGAGTATTGCTCAACTCTTACTGGGATTATGGTTTCATGAACCAAGTGAGTATTCCACGCATAAAAATTTACAATAATTATCATTCTTATTTTTTCAATTTTCACTTTATTTAGGTAGCAGCTCTCTCGATCCTGTGGATTGTCACTTCACAATCCACTCGCATTCTGAAAGCGCAGCAATCCACTTTACCTTTACTTTAAAATATTTTTGACCTTAAGATAATAAGATACCAATTACTTTAGTGTTTTTCAACTTCGCTTTCATACGCCATTTTCCAAATTTGTATGATGTACTGAATATAATTGATTTATTCGGAGAACGTAGTCTTTCCCCTCCAACTTTCCTATCCAACTTTAACCAGTTCATCGCTGATCCTTGACTTGCTCAAGCCCTTCTTAATAAATCTTGTCCAATGCCACTTTCTAATAGCTTGCAGTAATCATCTGAATCATTACCTAACAGGTACGCAGAGCATCCCAGTCTCAGTTCTGGGACTGCGACGCCCTGGTGTCGGCGCTAACCTCGCCTCCCGGCAGCGCCATTGACGCCGCTGGCATCCGCAGAGTCCAGCCGTACATATGCCCATCGCTCTTGTACTGGATCTCGCTGCCAAGGGGCGATAACACATTGCTTGATGTCGTCGCGAAACCGGTAAGTAAAATAATATGTTTTGGTAGCTACTATTACCTTTCGTTAGTACCCTTTTAGTAGTTTCTACATAGTTGCAATAACGCATTAATTGCCATAAAAAAAATTGAATGTTAAATGTTTTTGACACAAAAAATTACAGGTGCCCCGCTTTTTATTACCGACTTTATCTTAAAACAAAAAAATAAATAAAGGCGATTCTACCGAGCCCAATTTTAATTTATAACAGTGTTTCTGTATTCAATTGATGTTATGTAATTTACTATGATTCTTTTTTGTTTTAGCAATATTACTTCTTTACCGTAAATGCTAGTAATTTGATAAGTAATTTTGAAGATGCTTTCGACAAAGTAAACAATTTGACAACTCTACTAAAAGATATCGCTAGCAAAAATGTCGCTATTCTATCTGAAGAAGACTTTAAACTTAGCGCAATGAAAAGCAAATTTGAGACTAACTTTAATTCAATTTTAACTTATACTGTTAATAAAACAGATGCATCATATAAGTTATTTAATGAAATAAATACAAAACAATTTGCTGCTACTGCTTATTTGGCCAGAATAGTAGCTATCGTAAACAAACTTCACACTGCTATAGAAAGCCTCAAAGTTGATGATATTGCTAAAGAGTTAACAGAAGATGACGTAAAAATACTAGAAAATGATTTGACTACCATACAGAAAATATTTAAAAGAAGACCAGCAGAGGCTGTAGCATTGCATTTTGATTTAATTACGAATGTTTTATGGCAAAATAACGATAACTACACATTAATCAATGGTATAGCAGAAATGTGTGATGACTTGAAAAATAATGATACACAGAAAGATATTTTACTTGACATGCAAAGGACTAAAGTGTTGTTATGTGTTAAGAATTTCCGAGTGGTTTATGATGCAGTTGAAGATACTGTTAAAGAAGACTACGAAGTTACACGAGATAGTTTATATAATTTGCTGGACGTTTTGCAACAAGGTGTAATAGGTAGTTTAACAGATGTAGGGGAATTTCTTAAACAAAGGTATTGCATTTTGTTTTAATTTGGTTTGTCTCTTTTATATTCGATCTTTGTAAAAAAAAATTAAGTTCTTATTTTTTCTTGTCATTTTCGATAATGTATTCGTCCAGTAGGTACTTGAACATTATCCGGGATCCAATTTCTCATTACAGAACTCAAATTATCAACTATTTGAAATACTCAATAAAATATTCCTACGACCTGGGAATCCCAGTATATCTCAAATACCTACATTCCGCTCTCCAGCATCAAGACGTAATCCTTAGTTTCATCTCCGGTGGCAATTGGTGGACAGACCTGAAAAATATCTACAATGGACAGTACGCTACACGATTTTTCGACAATTTAGAAAACAGCTTTGATATCTTCGATGATGTGGTCACTAATTTTGATCAAATTCACGTGAGTAACCGTTTTCGAGTAATGTTTAGAAACATTCATGTTAACACTTAAATAATTTTGTAGTTACAGCGTTCCTTTTTTTTCCTTAGTCTTAGATGAAACCATAGTATTTTTACCTACCAATAAAAATAAAAGGCCATCATTCATTTATATTTTTTTATTTTATTTTCATTGGTACAAAGTTATAGAAGTGATGGATTGAACATTCTTATCAGACCAATTGTACCTACTTTAGTTTTACGATATAAATTTGCAACACCCTTATCATCATCATCATCATCATCAACATATCATGTTGTTCTGTATTATATTGTAATACCTGTGTACCAACATGAAAGCAATAAAGTTCTATAGGTAGGTATGTTCATTTCATTCACATTGTATCTTTTTAGTTTGTCCGCCTCCTTCGAGATATTAACGTGAACAATACAGATGCTCTGTGCCTCCCCAACATTACCCTATCCGACTATGTCCCAGACAAGACCGGAATAATTTCTGATTTAAAGAACCAGCTGTGTATGGAAGAGAAAACAGAATTGTTCAAGGAGCTGCCAATGCTTGTAATCGCATCTCAGGTAATTTATTCAGATACTTAAAAATAATTATTATAATCGTTGTCATCGTCGACAATACCTTCATCATAATCATTCCACCACAATAAATGGTGACCAAGGTGTAGGTAATTAACTGGTTATAGAAAAACCTTGCTAAAGTTATAAATCTTGTATTTTCAGGGTTACGACATGGATCTTACTCTGCCTACAGAAATTAACTATACTTCGCTAAACTTAGACATAGGGAACTTTGAATCCAAATTTGACTTGGTCAAAACGGGCCCCCAAACTCCTATGAGACCCGATTGGGTGACGGAAGAGAAGCTAGCTCACGTGAGGGTGGTAGCAATGAGTTTGCTGTCTCAGGAGTCGGTAACGAAGATGGCTTTTGGATTCCTGACCAATATTGTTGATGCTGCTACACTATTCTTGAACACCAGGTTTGCGATATTTATTGTGATGATTATACCCTCCAATCTCAAATACTTTTTTGTCTTCATTATATTAATATACCTTTCGCTTAAGTTAGTCTTCGTTGCGTCATCATTTTCGCCGTCGCCGATTATCTGCATTTAAAGGAGAACTGGTACATATCGATGTTTTTTTGTTTTAGCAAATGTTCCATCTGCTCTCCATTGACGACTTGGTTCAAGCAATTAAATCTTCAGCTTTTCAAAAAACAAGAGTATGATAACTTACTGTGTCATTTGCACGAAATGAGCATGGACGATATATACCAAACTTTGAAGAACAACTTCCATTGGGACATGGCACTCAGAGAGGTAGGTTAAGAGTATTGTCAAGTACCTCGTCATAGGGACATCATGATCATGATCTGTAGCATAGAGTAACTTATACTAGAGCGGTACTGTCATAGTAAATTTTGTAACCCCAGTAAATTCACTGCCATCTGTCGACACACTTTAAAACTAAAAATAAATTTTTACAAAAATACGATAAAATGTATTTAAATATGGATAAATGATTTTTTTATTTGCATTAATTATTTTTATATGATTTTGACCCATGTTATTTCACTGGTATGCGTTAAAATTATAAATAACAAACGAAACAGTCAACGCCCTCTATACGAGTGTAGGCCAAAACTAGTGGCGCCATCTGATCGAGAATCAAATTTTCGTGATTTTCGAGGCACGTTTTTTCCTTAGACTTATATCTATCTTTGTCTGTAGGAAATTTTTATTTACAAACAATAATTTGCCTTCTATTGTCGTTGGGAATGAAATAATAATATTTGCATTTTAAGATAGAGAGATAGAGATCTTTACTTGCATCCAAGTAGATGATACATAAGCTAAGTTTGACTAACGGCCTGAATTACCTCTTGAATTTTCTCTGCAAACAGCTGATGTCAACACGGAACTATACTAAATACGAGCTTAACAAGGCCGTAAATGAATTTCTGGAACACGTAGAATTACACTTACTCGAAGATTTGTCCAACCATTCACCTAAACTAACCGACTGCCTTGCGAAAAACGTCAGTCGCAATGCGTTTGGAAACGCCACCATGTAAGTAGTAATTTAATAATTCAATCTTTTACTTCTCTCCATAGTGTTTGTTAATTCGTAGCTATTCGGTGTTTCATAGCCACTGCCATTTTGCTTGATGACAAGTATTTTTATATGACATGTAAATAATCCTATTTGATCATTCCAAACATAAATGCTGTTGTGTAATGCTCGTAACTTTTCCGAGAGGAGAACTGTTTTTTTTTAAATGGAAATGAACATTAATTTATAATCAAAATTCAGGTTCACACAAGTATTAGCACAAACCTTAAAACTGCTTCGAGCACAGCTGCCTCATATAAAAGAAATAGAAGGAATCAGTGACACACCTTTCATGAAGAAGCTGCTATCCAATGTGGCGCATAACCTTGACGTAATGGCGCCTTTGAAGATGTATTTGAGGAAGGATAATGATTTGACTAAGGAGTTAAAGACGATTGGAGAGGGTCTAATAGACGTCAATGATATAGAAATTAATTTGCGGATAGTAAGTGGAATATTCTAATTATTGTCATAACTTTGCACGTTGCTCTTTTTGAGCTAAAATTACGAAGTCAACTGAACGAGGAATTACGATAAAATTTGGTATTTTCTTCTGCATTTTTATTTCTCTGAAATTACTCTGAAAAGAAAAACTAATAATGAATAACCATATTTCAGATCAATCAATGCAAGGAATTCAACTATTGTGTGAAAATACAAAATAGCGATGGCGACATCTGTGAAAATATAAATTGTAGTAAAATCATCGAAGATATTAACAATAACTTAAATAAAACTCTCGTCGAAAAACAGGTGGGTGGAATAAATGGGCTTCGTTCCTTATTATAGTAAATTATTAAAAATTCAAGAGCTTGTCTAGGTAAATTAATTTAGTATTAAGCACAGAAACGTCTGCGAACGATGCTATTAAGCTTAGCAATAAATTAAAAGTGGAAAAAATTCACTGTCTTGGGTGGGACTTGAACCCACGACCACTGGATCACTAGTACAGTGCTCTACCATCTGAGCCACCAAGACCGTACCCAATGTAGCGAATATTTCCACCATATATGAGCCACTAGGGAGGCTCTAGTAGGCTTGTCTAGGTAGTCTTTGTTTGAGCCCATGTACAGTCAGCTACAGACAAAATTCTATGCAGGGGGGTTGATTGTCTCTGCAGCTACCGTACCGTACATACTCGTATACTGTGTTCCTTAAGCCTTTGTTAGACGACGGACAGAACCCAATGCCACATGCCCCTTTAGATATCCCTAGTCGACCCCTAGTCTATCCCTAGTTGACCTCAAAACAATTAAGCCACGTAGAAGAATGGTACTTGTCTCCGTGACGCTCAATTCTGGTAAGGAAAATATTTAAAAGCAGAGTCAAAAGGAATTGATTTAGAATTGTTTCTTAAACTTCCAGCTACCAACCGTACAAGCTGCTGAATTCTGGCGTCTCTCCTTCGTCACATCCATTGTAGAACATGTGGAACAGCTTATAAGCCACTTGGCTCGTCTCCTCGGCGTTGCCAGTGGCATGGACGTCCAGGCCCTGATGGAGGGGAGGTTGGCGGCCATGTTTGATTTCGTTATGAGGTTGCTCTCTGATGAGATTCTGGATAGTGTCGTATACAGGTAAATTTTGTCGCATATGTGTTATCGATACATGGCGAACTTGTTTTGCAGTATTAAGATCTTTAGGCTACCTACCCCTGTCTCTTGAATTATCAATCTCAGCCTATATACATATGTGCAAGATAAAGCAAAATAACCCAAATTTAGAGATAGAGATCTTTATTTGCATACCAGTACAGATGTTACATACATGGACCCTGAAAAGGGTGTAGCAAAATAGGTAGTTCACAATATTACAGTGCTTAATATTATACTACTGATTTATACATTCAATAAAAAAAGCGTAACTACTTACTGTTTGTTACTGATTGTCTTTTTGACTCTATTTACATGGTTCGTGATGTGTGACTAAAGATGTAACATAACGACATTTTTTTCAGTTTACAAAGTATAATAAAAGAGCTCGAGCCAATCTTGAAAGAGTCTTCTCTAGAAGCAGATGTAACATTTCTAACTAATGGGTTGAGAGTAATACAAGACTTCAAAAACAATTTCCTGGAAAAAGAAGAACTTAGAGGTAAGAAACTAACAATATTTAACAATTTTGTGACCTTTCTGATTTTTGTAGATACAAGTCTTATATAGTAAAAAAAAGTTACCACCATGCAGAGTGCCATCTAGAACAATTGTTATGTGCCTTCTACAAACCATCAATTTTAATATATTTCTAGTGGAACTGTCAGAATTGATTTCTTCGCCGGACCGCTTGGAGTCAGCTCTCAGTGCTCTTGGCTTCAACAACACCAACTTCTGGTCGATCGCAGCACCCAGAGTTCACGTGGGATACATCAATCTCAAGCCGGTATGTTTTTTCAAATTAAGTACAATGAAATAGGTAAAATAGAGACGCCAACCTAAATCAACAAGAAAGAGCCATCCAGCAATTAATATGTAGGCAAAGTTGGACTTTTCCAAAATAAGTCCGTACGAAAAAGCTCATAAATTGGTTTTATTATAACCTCAACGTGAAACCTTAACCTTATAGACCAAATAATTTAATTTTCTAATCATCATATACTTAATCACGAAAAACGGCCAAGCGGCGGGCGAGCTTCCCTCAGTTATCTGCAAAATGTTCGGTCCTGTACTGTCTTCATCCAATGATTCCCTACTGTCTGGTCGATATGGTACCTTGGCCATGTACTTACCTATTCACTATGGGTTTTAGTGAATAGGTACCTAGGTACTCACTTTAAGGTACGAGCATGCTAGAGGTTGTCATTAGGATAAAATTCCCTTTATTCTTTCAGATCATAACCCCAAAATCCGACTATCAAATAGCCAGCTTCGTCTGCCAGACGGAAAACATGTCGCAAGCCATCATCCCAGCCAACGTGGACGTAGTGACTCTAGACGACGTCTACGGTGCTATTATAGAGCAGTTCTGCAACATTGAAGATGAACAGGCGATGCAAATCGTGCCTGCGTTGATGGAAAACATCAACTTTAGTTACGTTTTGGATAAGGTTCGTAGAAAAAGGTCGTTATTTTGGGGTGTTTTTTCAAAACATCGCTTAAACGATTGCTCCCACTTAAATGTCAATGATAACATAAAAACTGCTAATCGTTACAGACATAGTGCATAATTGTTTTCTTTCGTATTTTCACGGACTGGTTGGTTGACTGAAGTAGCATGACAAATACGAACGCTTCCGAGAAAATACGAAGGAAAACAATTATGCACTACATCTGTACCTTATATCCCAAAGCATTTAACATATTTTTGTCCCTGGGTTATAGCCGAACTGCCAGTCGGTAATTTATTAGATAGGTAATAGAAATAGAAATATTAAATTGACATGACGTGTTCCTTCATAGATATCATCAATCCTCCTTGTCCAACTGTACTCAGCGTCAAACCTAACCACCGACGAGGGAACCACAGTCCTGGAGAGCTACCCACAGATGGCGTCACTCTTGCCTATTATCCAGGATAATGTGGGGAATCTCAGCGAGGTGCTGGCAAACGAACCGATCTTCCAGAAGCTAGCTGATTTTACGTCTGTTGGCAATCTGTTTTCTTGTAAGTATGGATTGCGTGATTATATTTTGTGTATAAAGTAAGGATGCTAAGCACGAAGGAAACCCGCTCACACAGGGTCATCGACCGCCGGCATCATGGCCGGGACAGGGGGTCGATCTGTGTAAGATTGTCCCCAAATATTTATTTATTTATTTTACGCTACAACTATCGTTTGCTTAGAATACGGCATATGGGATCAAGTTATGCTGTACCTAAACTGAATACGTTTATTGTTCCAGCATCGAGTTTCTTAGCGTCTGCCGGTAATATGCTATGCGGCACGCCTATGCAGGTACCAGACAATCGCTTTTATAAAGCTATTGTTGAGACCACTGACTTCTCTAAGGAACCCGATCCAATGCAGTTGGAGGTGTTACCAAGTGAGTTAAGATCTTTATTATCAGCATGTTATGTTTTTACAGGCCGCGCGAAAAGAAAACTAACTTAGTTCCGTTAGATACATTTAGAAACTGCACTTTTATCATCTGTCATCGTTTAATGCTATGCTATGTAAGTGCGACAGTGACATATACGACACGATAGAAGATAAATGTGCAAACATTTTATCCGTATGCACTTGACCTAACTAGCTAGGTAATGTTTACTATTTTTACAGCCGATTTCTGCCGTTCTATTTATAAGGAAGTACTAAACATGTACGGTGGAAAAATTGTATGGAGTTACATAAAGCCCATCATTATGGGAAAGATATTATATACTCCTGTGAATCCGGTGGTCGAGAAAATTATCCAACAGGTAAGACAAAAACATTTTATGAGATTTAACGGATGGGGGACGAACAGAGACGGCAAAAGTAAATCTGAACGAACGCCTGATGACTATTTGTTACTTGAATTCCCAATTTTTTTTTTAAATACATATATTTACAACGCTTCATAATCTCTATTGACATTTCAGGCAAACTCGACCTACTCTCACATGCAAAAACTAATCGGCTTAGTCCACTCATTCGCCAACGCGTTCTCATCAATCGATAAGCTATCCCAGCACCGAGACGGCATCACAGTGTTGAGGAGACTCATAGCATCACCAGCGTTCGGGCAGCTGAGAAACAATCTCATTGGCGAAGCTGCTGTACCTGACGTCGATGTAGATGGGCTGTTTGATGAATTCGGAGATTTAAAGGTAAATTAAATTAAAATAACATTGGCTTTAATACGACATACCTACTGGTCTCGACATGCAGGCCTCATCACATTATACAAGAGGGGTAGTATAACTATATAGATCTAATGTGGATTAAATTTCTTCGATATGTAGATAAAACCAACATATCTTTACGATGTTTCCTTCAACAAAATAAAATGTCTATTTGCTGGATTTGTGGGATATGGTTTGGCCCATCGGACGTCGGCGTCCCTAGAGAATATTCAAGGAGCTACTTTCTTCTTTCTCGAAGAATTTCGAAACATTTTCGTGATTGATGATTTTCTATTCGTATTCGTATCCTTGTTTATTCCTAGGTACTGTTACTGACACAAATAAACAATGAAGACTATTTTTTATTCAGAACGTAGGCAGCATGCTTCGCAAGGGCTCAGACTTACTCCATTGCATCAACATGGACCGCTTCAGACCTATGCCTGACGAAAAAGAACTTACTCACGAGGCCGTCAGACTTACGAGGACCAACGAATTCTCCGCTGGCCTGGTGTTCATGAATGTGGACGAGGAGTTCGGGAGTCCGGTTAATGTGGAATACAAGATTCGTATGGATATAGAGAGCGTGCCGACCACTACGAGATTACGGAATCAGTAAGTATTTAGTTTTCAATGTGAGCTCAATTTGAGATTCACTGTTTTGTGTCGTGTTCAAAACCGCAAACGGAAGGTTCATGACGCTATTTAATGTTTAATATCTGGGAGACCGAGCTTTGCTCGGAAAACATATAAAAACTCAAAAATGTGCGTTTTCCCAGACATAAGATCTAACTAGATCGATTTTTCGCTCCCGAAAACCCCATATAGCAAATTTCGTCAAAATCGTTAGGGCCGTTTCCGAGATCCCCAAAATATATAAATATATATACAAGAATTGCTCGTTTAAAGATATAAGATAGGATCAATATTATCTCTAGGGCCATAGGCAGTAGATACATGATGAACTGTACTGGCCAGCGGCAGCGAAACCCTGGTGTGGCTAATGCCTTTTTATGTCTCCGAAAGCATTAAATTTCGCTAAACATACATAGGCTATATATCGGGCTCAAATCGGTAACTCTTACCATATATCCTCTTGAAACTTTACCAAAAATATTAATAATTCCACTTTTTGCACCAGATTTTGGACTCCCGGCCCCGAAGACAGTTTCCTCGAAAACATGCGCTACTTCCGCGGCTTCGTCCAGATCCAGGACCTGATCGACAGCTCCATCATCAAGCTGGCCGCTAATTCTTCTAGAAGCGTCCAGAATAAAGTGCAGAAGCGGGACATTGCTTCTAGACCGGTCGAGAAGTTTGCGGTGTACACGCAGCAGACTCCGTACCCGTGTTATAGGAAGGACTAGTGAGTGCTAGCTAGTTTGTTTATAATTCTTGCCGACTGTCTTTATTGACAGTTTGCGATATTTCTTTCTTTAAAATGATGATTGTCAGTGATTGGGAATGTTGGGGGTAAATTATGATGGATTGAACCATGAACCATATTACTACTATTTTCTAAAAGAGATGATCTTAATTTTACTAGTTTTACAGTGTATCTATCTAATCTATTGTTGATAAAAAGTCAAATTTTTGTACCTAGTCCTCATGCTTAGAAATGGAAACTCGTGTGTTCTTTCAGAGAAAGTTTTTTGAATTCCTTCAGAGAGGACTCAACAAATTTCAAGACTCGTTGTTTACGTCTAGGTTCAAAGTATTTCAATGACGACTGTCCATGACTCAGAACCTTTAACCTCTTGGGGTTCAACACCTACTAGTACAAGTTACCTCCAATTAAATTTAAATCATTATTTATAAGAACAGAATTACTTTTGTGTTTTTATTGTTATCAAAATTAATTCAATTCTATTCTCTAATACCACATGAATTCTAAACCATGTGGGTAGGGATAGTCATAGAAGGAAGACTAGATGAGACCTTTTCAGTAATTCGAAAGTATTTTAACATTGGCGATCTTGTAGGTAAGTGTCCTAAATATTTTTTTCCTTTTCTCCTAGTTTCCAGTCGTCGCTGTACGAATCACAAGCGCTGGTCGTGGCGTTTTTCTTCTCGCTACTATTCACTGTAGCATCAGCCGTGCGGTTCATAGTCTCTGACAAAGAATCTGGGAATACTATGGTAAGTTTTTTTACGTCTAATCCAAGACTAAGGATTGGGCTCATCAAATCGTCTGTCACGCTTAAAATGTTCGTTCAATTTTATTGTACTGGGAACATCGTTCACTGCTGAATAACATTAATCAGTCTGTCACGTGTGAATCATACAAGTGGCCCTTAGTTAGTAAAGCTATGCTAATACCGATTTGATTCGATTTTTTTGCACGACATCAAGTAAACCGAGGCTAATTTTTACTCTCTCTATCTCCTAATTGATTATAAAATACCCATTTTGCAAGTAGTGGATGTTAAAAATAATATTAGATAGGTATTGAACAACTTGTAGAATTATACCAACGGATCCCCCCGGATCGGCAAAATATTTGCTCTTGACTTGCATATGAAATGGCGGCATTTCATGATATGTCTAGGAATTTCATGATCTGGCAGATTATACGATCTGCCTCCAACATATATAAGCCCATATCCAATATCAGATGCCTTTCCACTTTGCCGCTGTGGGCAGGTAGCAAGGAAGTCGTGTCTGAAACGTCTTACCTAAGTACTTTTTGTGTCCCCTCCTTTTTGTGTGCTCATACCAATATACGAGGTAGACAGTAGAGGCGGCAAAGTGTAACCGGAGTATTACTAAAGTCCCATTACACGGTGCGAGAACTTGCATGCAATATTCAAATTATTCGATACATCTAACTACAGAGTACAGTTGTAGTTCATAATTATTTTCTGTGTATACGTGTGTTGCTATTTCAGTCAGTCTCGGTACAAAAAATACTGAGGTTGACTGAAGTAGCATTACAAATACGTTCGATGGAAAGCAATTATGCACTACATCTGTATAATGAATTCAGTCGATCGGCCAAATACTGTAATGTAACGAAAATCTCATGCAAGTTACTTATTCGTCTAAATGGGGCCTCTGTTGATTATTTACAATTATATAAAACAACCGCAGCTCATGTCCGTAATGGGTGTGAACCTGGCGTACCACACGCTGTCCTGGTTCGTGGCGTCACTAGTGGAGCTGATGGTGACGGCGGCGTGCGTCACGCTCGCGCTGACCGCCAGCGGCGTGTTGCCGCGCACTGACGCCACGCTACTGTTCACGCTACTCGTCATATATGGCTACTCCGTGCTTATGTTCTGGTCAGTCCTACATTTAGACGGCATGTTTAATAAATTAATACTTTAAAAAACACGCTCAAAGTCCATTACGTGACCTTTCTCACAAGTGCAAACACGACTATGATACGATATTCCATCATGGAATGCCAGTGCCTATCTTCCGGCTTCATCATCAGACCTTGAAACCTAATCGTAGTCAAAGTTCATTACAAGACTTTTCTAACAAATCCAAACACAGCTATGATACGATGTTCCATCATGAAGTTCCAGTTCATATCTTCCGGCTCCATCATCAGATCAGTTCGACAGTACCATATTATTGCATTGTCATCAGAACTACATACAGCTGCCAATTTTCATGACGCTACGATCCTTGGAAGATGGTTAAATTAGTTACCTTAGATTCCATTACATGGTTAGTTACATACAGATCGACCTAATAAAAGCGTGTTAAAAATGTTGCCAGCTAGATAAGGGGCTGTGGAAGATTGCTATTTACTGTTTGCATTACTACTAAGAGCGTCACCATTTTTTGCGGTTAAAATATCAAATATGGTTCCCAAAAAGTACATTTGCTTATTCAGATTTCATGACATGTTTTGACTTCTATTTCAGTTACGCGATGTCTAAACTGTTCTCAACAGCGAGCTCAGCGGCAGTGACAGCTGCTCTGGCTTACCTCGTCACTTTCATGCCCTACGTGCTCATACTGTCTCTTGAAGCACTATTGTCGCTCACCGCCAGGCTGTGTGCTGTGAGTACATTTTCTAATATAACGAGCATACATAAACTATCTATGCAAGGGAAAGTCGAGGGCAAAAGATCTCGTGGGCGCTCTCCAACGCGATGGACAGACCTCATCAAGTGTGTCACACACTGCAGCATAAACGAGAATTCTCACTCCGCCAAACATAGAGCTACATGGCGTCGCATCACCAGGGAAGTGGTGGCGAAAGACTCAACCTAGACATGACCATGACCACTCTGCCAAGAGTGCACGACTAAGAAGAAGAAGATAAACTGTAGGAGACAGAATATAAACCTATTGGCGCGGCGTGTAAATGTCTAAGTTTAGAATTCTAAAAAAGCCACAACTTACACCAAACAATTTAAGAGAGCGTGCATAAAATGCAGGAGACAGCACCTGCATTGGCGTGAAGTGCAAAGTGCCAAGTTTAGGGTTTTTTATGTATGTAGGTCTCAAAGTTGGCAGAACCTCCGACGCGCACAAAGGAAGTAGTAGATATATTGCCAAGGAAATTTAAGATTTTCCCATAGTATATATTTATTTACCAAGTCTTTCAGAGGTAACTACTTAATGTATCTAACCTCAAAAACCTCATTTGTTTCCAGTGCCTCTCGGTGTCGACAGCGTTTTCCTACTCCCTGCTATTCATAGCCCGTTTAGAAGCCATTGGTGTCGGCGCGCACTGGTCTGACCTCTGGTCTTCGCAACCAGGCGACGGCATGAGCATTGGACTGGCAGCTATCATGATGTTGACAGACGGACTGCTTTATTTGGCTATTGGATGGCTGATTGACAGATATTTTGGTAAGTAGTTTTGTAAACATCCCTTCATAGCGTGTTTAGAAGCTGTTGGTATCGGCGCGCACTGGTCTGACCTCTGGGCCTCCCAACCTGGCGATGGCAAAGAACTCTCTGTTATTTACAGGGTAATATTAGCGGTAGTTCGTAGGCAGACCTTTGGTCTTACCAACCCTTTTAAACGTGTACACTCATTTTAAGAACCCCCTAGGAAATTTTTCTTAAGAAATCCTTGAATATTTTTTCGAAGTTTCTTGAACAAGTCAACCCTAACCAACCAACCTTAACCAATTGCAGGTTTAAAAACCCTCAGCAGCAGCATAACCTACACGACGACGACCAGCGAGAAGGCCGGAGTAAGCATCGTGAACGTGACCAAGATATACGGCGAACGCTCCCGCCGACCCAAGCTGGCGCTCGATAATGTATCCATAGAGCTGCATAAGGGACAGGTCACTACGCTGCTGGGGCATAATGGCGCTGGAAAGACTACACTCACGTAAGTAAACAAATTTCGTATCCATTGACGTTTTGGCATTGAATTTGATTATAAAATTATCGAATTCAAACTATCGTGAGACTTAGCTAACTTAGCGGTTTCACCCACGTATTTTTAGTCACTCGCGCGACATGTTTTGTAGAGCCTAGGTCTCTATTTTCAAGAACTAACAGTGCCTGAGTGAGTAGCGGTCACGATGGGCAGGCGTATAATACAATTTATCATAAGTATAAAAATCTAAGATAAAATGAATGCAAAGAAACCAAAGTATTAGTTGGTCAAACCAAATTGGCAGTAAGTAAGAACAAAAAAAAACTATACTCACCCTTTTCTTTTGGGCGCTAGTACTAGTGTAAGACAAAGATAGTATGAGTCTCTCTGTCTATGTTTGAAATGAGACAGTCCTTTGACAAACTATATAAAATAATACGTGTATTTTTTCCAGAAATATCCTAACGGGCATGCTAAAGCCAACCAGAGGGCACGTGACCATCCGATCCGAGCTGGCCGGCGGGACCCGCTTCGGCGTATGTCCGCAACGGGACGTATTGTTCCCGTGTCTGTCCGCCCGAGAACATATAGCATTGTACGCGCAACTCAAGACAGGGAAACCGCTGCGGGATGTTCAGGATGAAATAAACAGGTATTGACATTTAAATTTACAGGTATTGAAAGCCAACTAAACGTGAAGAAATCTAAACTAGCAGACGTAAAAGTGATCGCGGCCTTGCAAGAAGTTTTACAAACGTTTGTTCTTCTGCTAATCCATTGTGGCTTTAAAAATACAAATAATTTAGTGTATGAAAGTGACTGTTATTAGGTAACTAGCTTTTGCCCGCGACTTCGTCTGCGCGGAGTGGCTTTTTATCGATTTCCCCATACAAACGTTAACCCCCCCCCCCCCTTTCACCCCCTTAAAGGATGACTTCTGGGATAAAAACCCTATGTCCTTCCCCGGGACTGCTAATCATAATCTTTATTGTCTGTGAGAAATGGGTACATTGCACAGTAATTACTAATACTAAACTATACTCAAACTATACTAAACTCAAACTGTCTCGATACCAAATTTCAACTAAATCGGTTCAGCGGTTTAAGCGTGAAGAGGTAACAGACAGACAGACACATTTTCGCATTTATAATATTAGAATGGACAAACTATCGCACTGCAAAAGGGAGGCCAAACGAGAAGTTGCACATGCTAGAGCACAATGCGATGATGACTTCTGCAGCAGGCTGGAAAAAGCTAAGGATGACAGAGAACTTTTGATTGTATTCGGACATTCAATATTTTCTTTCTACTTGGCCTTGGCCCTTGGCTGTAACTTCACGAAATTCTTGATACCTACCTATTGTGTGTTTTGATGTTTTATCATTACTCCAGCATGCTCCTCGTGCTGTCGCTGGGCCCGCACGCCGAGCACCCGGCGAGCAAGTTGTCGGGCGGCACGCGGCGGCGCGTGTGCGTGGCGCTGGCGTTCGTGGGGCGGCCCGACCTGGTGGCGCTGGACGAACCGGCGGCTGGCGTCGACCCTGCGGCGAGGAGGTACGACTGACCATATCAAAAGACACGGTTCAAACATACGGTTATATTCGGAAGAATCCATCAACCTTGGCACGCATGTCTGTCACTGGTGGAAAATATTTCGACCCTCCGTTTACCCTTTTTTCCGGATGAAAATGTTTTAAGCTAACCAAAACTAAAATTACACAACTGGGACTAAATTATTTTATTAAATATTTTGATATGTGATCCGGTCTTCACCACTGGATGGCTTCGTCACTTTTTTCTATTTCACTTTAGAATTATTATTATTTTAGTTTTGGAATTTTAATTCTTTTTGGTTTCCAATTCCTAAGTTAACTTTAGCTATCTGTTAAAGTTTCTAAATTTTCCTCTCTACTCCATTTCGATTTTAAGTGTAATAATAATTGTTTGACGCAGGGATATCTGGTCAATGATCTTGAAGCTAAAAGAGGACAGGACTGTTCTGCTGACTACTCATCATCTGGATGAAGCCGAATTCTTGAGCGACCAGGTCGTCATCATGCACAAGGTAAATAAACAATCACTATATACAAAATTCAACAATTCAAATTCGATTCAACGGAGCCACGCCGTTTTGTCGCCTAAATAGTGTTTAGTTTTTAAGTTTATAAAATGCATATATATGTTAGTCTGTAAGGTATTTGTAATATGAGCCCTGTTGCCTGATTTAAATTTTTAAATAAATAAAAATAACTGACATACTACCGGTATTAAAGTGATCGGCCACTTACAGATGAGCACATGACTACTTAGGTACATGACACAGATGCAGATGATCACATGTAGTATAAAATAGCCTAAGATGCAACTGAGAGTTGATACCCTCAGCGTAATGTTTTGTTCATTACTGCAGAGATGCGTCATAAGCATGGGCGCAACTGAAATAAGCGCTGCGTTCCCATACTAAATCAATATAGGTACAGAAGTGCGACTTGTCTTAAGTAAATACCCCATCTTGCAGTTGAAGTGATTTGTGGTCTTACATAAAACAGTCCTTTAACTCTTTGGCATTAATAACCTTTTCCTCTTTTCTAGGGTCAAATCCACACAATGGGGAGCCCAATCGAGATCAAACGCAGCCTCGGCAACGGTTACAAGCTGACCGTAACATACCCCCACGACGAGGAATGGAGGGAGGAAGACTTGGAGGAGAAGACCAAGAGAGTGCTGGCTACAGTGAGGGATGTGGTCAGGAACGCGCAGATTGTGGATGTGGACGGACTGGAGGTGGAGATTGTACTGCCGTTCTTTGATGCTAATGGGTTGAATAATGAGTAAGTTTGTGTAGTTGTCAAGCGGACCCCAGGCTCCCATGAGCCGTGGCATAATGCAGGCATAACGCTAGGAAGAAGAGAAGAAGTTGTATTTGACTCGTTGACTGTCTGTAATAAAACCTTCCTAGTGGAATTTGACCCGTTTCCCGATCTTCAACTACACATATCATTTGTGTCATGTTTTGGTTTTTGCTGTCTTGACCCCCGTGTAGTGAAAAGGTTGTGTGTGTGAATTGTAGAATGTAGCACAGGGGTCCCTAAATATAGACGTTCGCGTTGTCAAGTTTAAGTTTTCAATTTAGGTCACAAGGTGGCATATCCTCCAACGGAAGAAACTGTAGGGAGCACCACTTGCTTATTAGCGTGAAGTGACAGTGTCATATACTGATTTAAACTAACACAATTTTTTTTTGTGTGTGTTTTTTTGTAAGTTTGTACGCGATTAAATCCCGTGTTAGTTTTAAAAATTATGACAGTGTCATGTTTAAATTTTCAATGTAGGATGCAGATTGATAGACCCTACAACGCGTACTGTATAGAGGATACAGTGTGAAAAAGACACTGAGTACTTGAGTACGAGAATGCCACCTCGGCAAAGATGCTTACTTATTTTTCTGTGGTAATACTTAGCTATTTCATACGTTATTCTATGCAATTAATTACCATATTTCTTGTTACAGCTTCCACAAAGTATGCACCACGCTAGAATCCCGTCAGTCTGAGCTAGGTTTCTCAGCCTTCGCCATGGACTGCAGTTCGCTGGAGCAGGTGTTCTTCAACATCACGTCGCAGGCCGACGCGCCGCAGACGGACTACGGGACCGCGTCTTCTTCCGACTCCGGAGGTATGCGTTAACTTATTTGAAATTAAAATAATATAAACTCAGCCAAAAATATCATCGTTGTGTGCCGGTTTGAAACTCTAACCTTTAGTACTTTACTGAAATTGAATCACAAGGAAATGAAACAATAAGAAAATTTAAATGTAGGTGAACCTTTAAATGTAGGCCTCCCAATGTTTATCTGAGGATGTAAATTGACTGAAATTATTATCAAATTCTTACCACACCCAGTGTGTGTGTGTGTTTGACAATTAATCTTCTTCCTCGCGTTATTCCTGCATTTTGCCACGCACGGGTCATGGGAGCCTGGGGTCCGCTTGACAACTAATCCTAAGAATTGGCGTAGGCGTGTTGGACAATTAATAAAAACAAATAACTCTATACTTATATATTCTGCCCCTGGTGGGGCATCTATAAAAGCAATATAACATATGTAACAACCATTCGTAAACTCATTCAATGCTTACCGTATTTTCGCACAACAAATTCCAAATTCAAACTTATTTTCCAATAGCTGTTGCGCGTGGAGGGACAGTATTAAGTGTCATAAAGAAAACGTATTAGAGTTAGACCAAGAAAAGTCTGCAGAGATTTTGACAGCACACGCACTGCCAGTGTTATTTATTTATACGTCATATATAATTTCATAGAAGTTTGACGTTTAAAATAACACCTGCACTGCGTGTGCTGTCAAAATCTCTGCAGACTTCTCTTGGTTTAACTCTAGGTATTTTGGGAATGACATTTCCAGAGAGTCCATCGAAGAGTACGTCAAGCGCCAGCATCAAAACAGATCGAGCACCGCTGGTGGACGGTTCGGGCGCTCTTACTGCGGGAATCACGAGTCAAATGCGAGCCATGTTACGTGCGCGATGGCTCCACTACACCAGAAACAGGTAACACGTCACATCACTGATGAACGAATCAGATAGAGACAGTGCGTGTTGAAAGGTCTGCCATCTCGTGACCTGAATGGAAAGCGAAAACGATTCACGCTTCTAAGCAGATGCTGACCCCTACGCTTCACGCTTGCTCTACTTCGCATAGTAGAGTCTGCCATCTAGTGGCTTAAATCTAATAAAAACCGGCAAAGTGCGAGTCGGACTCGCGCACGAAGGGTTCCGTACCATTACGCAAAGCACGGCAAAAAAATCACGTTTGTTGTATGGGAGCCCCCCTTAAATATTCATTATATTCTGTTTTTAGTATTTGTTGTTTTAGCGGCAACAAAAATACACCATCTGTGAAGATTTCAATTGTCTAGCTATCACGGTTCATAAGATATAGCCTGGTGACAGACGGACAGACGGACAGCGGAGTCTTAGTAATAGGGTCCCGTTTTTACCCTTTGGGTACGGAACCCTAAAAATGGATACCTGACATAACGCTTCGCGCCAATGTATAGGGGGCTTCTGCGCTGCCGTCTATAGTTCTGCACGCTCCCTATATAACTGCAGTGGATAGCTCGGCAGTAGGGATTGGCACATGAATATGCGAGGAAGGCAACCGTCAGAGGAACATGGCAGCATGAGTGAATCTTATCACAGCGCTGAAATGATGGGCACGAGGGTTCGTGCTCATCATTTCAGCTTTTAACGTGGGTTAAAGACGTTAAAGTTAATCCACTCCTCATGTATAACATTACCGAAATATAGTGTTTATCCCCTTCTCCGCCGAGCACGAAGTTTTTAGCAGATTATTTTAGTGCCAACTCCCAACCAAGTTCGTTTAGAAAGGATTTGAATCATCGTCCTGTGCTGCAGTTTCTACCATTAGCCTTGGATTAGTACTGGTTAGTGAGCTCTCAGGTGGCTGAAGTGGCGTATTTTATTAGACATTGTACGACCATATTAACTGCAAGTAAGTAACCCTCCGAAAAAAATGTATCTAATAATAACTGCCGGTGGTTGACTTTTAAACCATCACGTTTAGGGCAGAACTCCATTTCATTATTTTGAGTACATGGTGGCTAATCATCCATTTGGGTGAATGGACCAAAGCTGTGGTTGGCCAAGATGATATGAAATGATATTTTCCACAGATGGCTGCTCTTCCTTCTACTGGTGCTGCCATCTCTGTTCGTGATCATCGCCATGGGCTTTTCCATGATCCGGCCGCCAGCGGACAATGAAATTCCTCTAAGGCTGCATCCTGATTTATACCCTGATGCTACCCAGTTTCTAGTGTAAGCTCAACTGTTTTTCCTTAGCGATTTCCTAATATCGAAGTTATCTAAATATGTAACCTCAGCACGAGATAGACTACCCGTCTTTTTTAACATTAAAGACTAGAATTATTTCTTCCAGACCGCAGCCCGCAATGTATTCAAAGGACATGGATCCATCGTTTGTACAACGAGTATTGGACGAGTTGCAGTATCAGAAAGGCGATACCAGGAATTGGACCAGTCAAGTAAGGAACTTCAAAGTTGAATAAAATAAACACAAAGATATAGCAAAGTTAATTCTTCGAGCAACACCGGCTTCCGACACGTCGGAAGGGAGGAGCCCAAGCGATATCTTACCGTACAAATCGTTTTGCCATTTTTTTGCGGGGGGAAACACAGTCGCATGTCTCACTCACTACATACAAAATCCGTTCTGTAATGACGACACAAATACAAAGAAAATGACACACGTCAAAGACAAATCTTGCACACCTCGATCTCTTTTCGTGTACGGATGAGTCCAGTTGGGCATGTGCTTCGGCAGGGGAAATACTGCGAATGCCGACTCCCTTCCCGGTGTTGCTCGAAGTATTTATTCATTCATTTTTAGGGTTCCGTGCCCAAAGGGTAAAAACGGGACCCTATTACTAAGACTCCTCTGTCCGTCTGTCTGTCACCAGGCTGTATCTTATCAACCGTGATAGCTAGACAGTTGAAATTTTCACAGATGATGTATTTCTGTTGCAGCTATAACAACAAATACTAAAAAGTATGGAAGTCTCGGTGGGCGAGTCCGACTCGCACTTGTCTGGTTTTTTTATTTATTTATTAATACATTTTGGCTCCAGGATTCACCCGAATGTAAATGCGAGATACGACAAGTGTGCAACATTACCGAGAGACCGACTCTTCCGGAAATGATGCTTCTGCCCGATGCTGACACTCTCAATCATTGGCTAATCGATTCACAAGAGATATATATTGAGAAACGGTAAGTGTTCATCGACACAATATGAAACAAGTACGTAACACTAGATGGAAAGGAAATTAGAAATATACTGTTTTTATTAATTACACAATACAAGAAAGTACAAATGGTGGGTTTAAATCCCTGTTGCGGTTATAACATACTGTATTACTTAGGTGTAACGCAAAAAGACTTCACGCAGACTATTTTTTTATTCTATCAGAATAGACGACCATTTTAGCCTAGTCTTTATGTCGAATATGAATTTGTTGCCGAGGTATAGAAATTACTTTATAGAGAAATACGTAGACGTAAGAACACGTAAACGAACATTTTACACATTTTACAGTCGTATGGTTTGAAACCATACTATTGTAAAATGTGCTAAAATTTCTTCTGTATTATCTTTTTTTTACCTCGGAAGTAGGTAAGCTTTGTGTCCGTGTTGTGTATTTTTTAAATGTTGTGTCGTTTTCAAGCAAAAGGTACCACATTTTACTCCGACAGGTTATTTGTATAAAGATGCAAGCAAATTTCGTCCTTTTGCTTGAAATCGTCACATATGTACTATGTAGTAGGTTAGATAGGATAAGAAACATTTGTAGAAAATTCTCATACAGTGCTCTTGCACCGAACAACATAAACTGTTGAAGCTTACAGAACATGACCTAATTTACCACAAACTGATAATGGTTGTCCTTCCAGCTACGGCGGGTACTCGTCAGCCTTCAAGAACAACGTGAGCAACCTCGTGGCGTGGTACAACAACAAGGGCCACCACGCGCTGCCGAGCTTCGTGAACGGCCTCCACGCGGCCGCGCTGCGCGCCGTGGCGGGCGCGGGCGCGGGCATCGCTGCCTACTCGCACCCGCTCAAGATATCGCACGAGCAGCTTAGCAAGTCCACTTTGTAAGTACGAGTACCAGCAGGGGTGCCAAACTCCTCCTTTCCGGTATAGGGTATTTGACTACTAGTCAAATCAGTTTCTTTTTTCGAACTTTCAAAACGATCTTGCTACTATGGAATTTATATGAAACACTAGCATGTGACGTCACAATCAAATTACCTACCTACTCTTTATAGTTTTATACGGGTTTTAATATAGAAATAGTGTATAAAAATAACTGCTGTCCACGTTTCTCTATTAATCTTCTTGTGCTTTATTTAGTAGTAGTAGTAAATCACTTTATTGTACAAAATAAATGCATTAATTAATTTATTTCATGCATGTTGTAAAATAAGTTATTTTAGATACAATCAAATACCCTATTCTCGGCTCCGTTCGGCTCAGCATTGCTCCGAGCAATTATTAGGGTTGACACAACTTGACGTCCCTTTGCGTACACGACCAACAGATAAGATAATGACTTGAATTTTGACAACCCTAAATAGCTGAAAAGGATAGTGTCATACATTAAAAAGGGTCAGCATGATTCGTCCCTGTACAGCGGTACAGGGACGAATCATGCTGACCCTGAGTTTGACAGCGGTCAAACTTCGGTTTTGTAGGAAGTTTATAGTACTATTATTTATTCTGTGGTACCAGTATTGTATAGAAGCCCTTTAAACAGCGACGGAATACGTGTAGACGAATCTCTCGGTACATTCTTGACATCCAAAACTGGTTCATATATTACACTGACAGTTATCCCTTCTCCACAAATTTACCCCGTCCGCAACCTTGAATATAACCCAATATACATTTTCCCGCTATAAAAAAACCATTTTGATGACTTCTTCTTGAAACACATTGTCTATTATGACATAAACGATATCAAAGCAATCGAATTGTCCAGCCGTTTAACCAGCAGCGATCGGCGTGAAACGAGTATTGTGAACAGCCAGTAATCAACGATATTATATGCATTTCCTTTATTCAAACGGAATCTTCACTTATTCTTGCGCGAGAAAATAGTTCATCGCTAGTCGTTTTAAACGCCACTCGTCGAACGTTATTATTATTGGGTGATCTATTATTGTGATTCTTTAAAGTTCATTACTAATGTCCGTTGAGTCCAGAAAATTCCAGATGCTTTTGGGCCGTAATGTTCTGTACCTCATAAGGGTTGCAGTACGTGCCGCCCTAGGTGGGTACTTCTTTTTGACATTAGTGGTCCACGGGAGCAGAGAATGTGCATTGCAGTCTCCTTTGACTCCTGCATGTCGCATCTTGTTTCTTTCCAATTTGAAACATGTGTTTGTTCACTTACAGTGTCCAGTCAGTATTCTAGTCACTGCGCAGGTTTTGTGTCTTGTGCCCTAGAAGCTCCTTAGCAGTTTTGCTGTTGAACCCTTTGATTTGAGCTTTCGATAGTGTTCTTGTCCTTTGACGAACTTCCACCAATCGATTGCTCTACGGGCGTCTATTTTAACTTTATTATTTTTTCAGATTACAACACGTAGCCGACGCAGGCATATCCGGCATGCTGCTAGTGGCATACAGCTTGGTGACGGCGGGGGCGGCCGTGTACCTCGTCAGCAACCGGACCAGTCAGCAAAAACGACTGCAGCTGCTGACCGGCGTCAGCCCCGCGGCGTACTGGGCGGCCGCACTCCTGTGGGACATGGCTGTAAGTCAATTAGTATTAGAAAAATTAAAAATAATTATTTACGATACAAGTGCGGAAAAGAGGAAATTCGAAACGAGTGGCGATAAATTAAAACACGACCGCAGTGAGTGTTTCAAATCGACACGAGTTGCGAATGCGAATGGTCTTTCGGTGTGGATGGTAATTAAATTAATAAAATATAATTTCCAGATCATGGTGGTGAACATAATCATATCTGTGTGCGTGCTCGAAGCGTTTGGATTCCCTGTGTTCGTGGCCAAAAGTAATCTGCCCGCTATCTGCTTACTACTTCTTCTATTTGGGTAAGTTTTGGGTAAAATTGAAATTGAAATTGAAATTGACCAGAGACCGCATTAATGGCTCAAATTTAAAAGTATCGATATACCTACGCAACCTAGAATATTAGCATTATATAGCGCCTATCGCCTATCCTATTAAGCACTGAAAATTAAGGTAGGGTATCTATTGCTCACTTCTCTCCATTGCTCTTTGGGTTCTTATGATCCTAAGTTGGATTGTTTTTGAGTATGTCCATGTTTGGCAGCCGTAAAGCAGGCATGGCAAGAGGCAGGTGTCCATGACAATTTTCTTCATATGTAGACTGTAGTTGCCCTTCAGAACCTCCTTTAGTGACCAAAGAGCAATGGAGAGAAGTATCCTTAAAATAAGGAAGATACATAAAATTAACAGCAAAAAAATTAGGCAAAAGACCAGAGTAGTCGATACTCTCACACAAGCTTTATCCCTAAAATGGCGCTGGGCTGGCCACATATCACGCTATACTGACAAAAGGTGGACCATAGAAACAACAAAATGGAGAGGACCACCAGGAGGGCGGCGCGCTGGCCGGCCGCAGCTGCGTTGGGCTGACGACCTATCCCAGGCTGTGGGAAAGCAATGGATGGCAATAGCTTCAAACAGAAGCAAATGGATTGAGTTGGAGGAGGCCTTCACCCAAAGAGGGGTTCACCACTAAGCAAATTAAAATAGATTCAACCTACAAATGTAACCTAAACTAAGTGTGAATAAACGGCTTTTTTATTTTATTATTATTTTATCTATTGCTCAAGGATTATGAATTTATTTATATAACGTATGTCATTATTAAATTTATGTCAAATTAGATTTTTCTATATGGCTGTAATAGTTGCTTATTTTAAAATTACTCTATTCAAAATAGTGATCTAAAAAGTTGATAATTGAGACGTCACTGCCACACAAGATGCCAGCAATATTCGGTCTCTGGCAATAATAGACAGCTAAAATTGCTGTCCTTAAAGCAGGTTTCAGCAATAGTAGCGGATGAAAGTTTCATCATGAAACAACGCGCCACGAGTATCTGGTATTCCGGATAACTTTTTTAGAATAGAATAGAATAGAATAGTTTATTTCACAATCAGATTTACAAAACATAGTTACCAGGGGCCCCCGCACTAGGTTGCACCTGTATCGCGGGGAACCAGTTACATTTGTACAACAGAATTTTTCAAATATAAATATCTAAAATTCACGTTTACAAGTATATCTTTTACAGTCTTAATTGTTCTCTATATAGAACCATCACTTTTTGTCAAGTTTTTACAGAATCTACCATTCATACTTTTGAAGCGTTGTTTGATCCGCTACTTTTGAAGCTGATTATACAAAGTACTACTTAATAAACTCGGAAACATTAAGGTGGTTCGACTAGGTTACCCAAAGCTTAAACCCCGCTAGATGGCGTCACTTTTGCAAATTTTAAGGTTTTATTTTTTTGTGGAATAGTGTTGGTATCTGTATACTTAAAAGTATGTTTAGCGCACTCTTTACATAAATATTGAACTATTATAATAAACATTGAATACTTCATTAGTGCAAAAAACACTTTTAAAGTCGACAGAGTGTGTCTGTCATGCTATTTCCTACTATTACTCACACATGCAAACAGTGTTTCCGTGATGCTTGTAGTAGACAATTTCATGCAGTATAAGTATGCTGCAATGGCGTTGCGGTATGTCCGTGGAAATACGTGCAAGAGGATTCGGGTTCGAGACTGGTACTACGTCAGGGGTACTTTTTTTTGTCCTTTTTGTGTTATCTTATGTTTCTTATACCTTTATTCTTCGAATTCTTGTCCGATTCCGATATAACCGAAATATATTTCAGTGATATTGGAAACGGCTCTAACGATTTCGATGAAATTTGCTGTAAGGGGTTCGATCTAGCTAGGTCTTATCTCTGGGAAAACGAGCATTTTTGAGTTTTTACTTATGTTTTCTTTTTCTCCCAGATATTCAGTATTATTAATAAATTAGTTTATAACGTTTTATAAAAATATGTGACGTTTTGAACTAAAAGGTAGCACATTGTCGGTTGTCGATTAGGTTGATTTCATTTTGAAGCTTTATGGAAATATGACAACAATAAGTAGGTACCCGTTTGGTTGAAAACGCCACATATATTGAAAACCTGACTTTCACAAATCTCACCTTTTTGGGTTCTTCCAACTCAGAAAGGATGGAGAATACTGACGATTCTTAGTAGCACTAGCCCAAGGAAGTCCAGGTTTGTAAGTGTCAGGTATCAGTTTTTTTAAAGCGCTAAATATAGTTCTACAAGTAAAGCAATCCCTTACTGCCCAGCCTCTATAGTATTTTTCAAACTAGAAGGGTACGATGATAGATTTCATCTCCATACAATTTATAACCTATTAATGCCAAATGTTGCAAAATTATATTGAATTGAGATCTATCATCGTACCCTTGCAGTTTGAAATAGTTATTTACGATACAAGTGCGGAAAAGAGAAAATTCGAAACGAGTGGCGACAGATTAAAACACGACCGCAGAGAGTGTTTTAAATCGACACGAGTTGCGAATTACCTATTCGCACGTGTATCGTACAACGTTTTACAGTACATATGGCCCTTTAAACTTTCGACATATGCATGAAAAGTGCTCTTTACGCACTAGGGCGAGAAAGTTGCACCATATGTACTGTAAAATACTTTTTAGTACATATGGTGCTACATATACGTTACCGCCCTAGTGCGGTAATTAGTACAATACGTGCATATGTCGAAAATGTAAAGGGCCATAATTATGTACTGTAAAACGTTGTACAATACACGTGCGAAAAGGTAATTCGCAACTCGTGTCGATTAAAACATTTCCTTCGGTCGTGTTTCAATTTATCGCCACTCGTTGCCAATTTCCTACTTTTCGCACTTGTATCGTAATGTACTAATAATAAAGTAGTAATTGTAAAATAAAATTAAAACTTTTTTTATTTTATTTTTTTGGATTCAAGTAGGTACAGTGAGTAACAACATTGCATGGCCTTCTAATTATAACTATTATAGAAAACGGGATATTTATCATGTTTATTTATATTATTTATTTCTCGATATTTTGGCCGGTCTTGCAAGACCAGTCGTTGTGGAGATCCCTGGGGAGGCCTATGTCCAGCAGTGGATGTCTTGTTGGTGTAGATGGATTCACACAACAAATGAAATAACATTTTTTCATATTTGTTATCCGTAGTTGTCCCTGTACCTGAAAGAAAAATAATATCATGATAGCACAAAATCTCTAATGTTATAGGAAGAAAGATGACGCAACAATATGGATTCTAATAAAGTTATCATTTACTTACCTAGTAATAATTGTGTTTTTCATTCATAGACAAAATTCCATAATTTTCATCCCCACGAAATGTTTTATTTTACTTTATTGCAGTGAGGATGTCCTGATTTTTTCTGGCTAATGAAGGAAAACATTTTATTTCCAAGAATGCCTCTTCATTTTGCACAATACCTAAAAAACCTAGAGTTAGTGACACATTGACTATTCGGCAACCAAAACAGTAATAATTACACATATAGGTATTGTTCACTGCTTATATTACGGAAGAAGTGAGAATTATTTTCTAAAAAGATCGGCACGAGAAAATTACAATGTACAATGAAGGAATGAAACTGTACCTACCTTACGAAACTTCACCATCATGAATTCCGCTTCAATTGAGTCTGAATTTTTCTGGATTTTCGCGGACCAGAACACCGATGATTTTTGTAACTTGATTTAGACGTTGCTATCATTTTCAGTTTATACAAACAAATTGATGTCACAATAAACATGACCCTATGTGTCAGTGTCAACACTGTCAAATAAAAATGCACTAAACATGACGGCACTGCAAATCCTGCCAGGTCGGCCAGGCAACGTCGCCAACGTCATAGAGTGGCAACGCCGCACGCAACGTATTTGTACACGACATTTGTGACACACACATACGTAAAATTGATGAAAAAATTACGTTGATTTATGTATGATTTCTGTATGAAACAAAGTTTTTCTATTAATTTAGCGCAAACGAATATTCGAAAGTAGATAAATGAGCAAATATTTGTGTAGTAATAGTGTGTAGTGCCTTAATTAAAGCAGATTGAATTTTGTATGAAAATCGAACCACCTTAAGTGACTTTTCATTGACTTCTCAGCTATTCCTGCGGGAATTTGGTCCACGTGCTTGAGAAGTGGTTCACGGACCCCAGCCTCGCGAACATGGTCATCTTCTGCGCCAACGTGTTCCTCGGCCTCTCCGGCATCACAATATTGCTCATTATGGACATCATCTCTGAATCACAGGTTCGGTGAACATTGTTTATTAAAATAAATTAATAACAACACAGTTTGGTAATTATAATAAGAAAGCAGACATTTTTAGTTCTACGTTTTTCTTCATACAGCGATTTTTTAAACATTTATTCTGTGGTATTTTATCCTAAAGTAAATTTTTTCCTATCCCGGAAGGCATAAAAATAATATCGAAATTTCAATTCCTGCGGCGGTAGCACGGTCGCATTTTTATCGCGTGTCACCATGCCTGTCACGTTCTAACAAGTATGTGAGTGCGAAAGTGACGGGCATAGTGACAGGCGATAAAAATGGAACCATCCTGCGCCCGCTGTTATCGTATATGCCCTTCGGGCTTAGCTTGCTTATTTCAGTTTATTCTACGCATAAGAGCCATAGGAAAATGAGCTGGAATTTGAAATTTACTGCCCGAAAATACGGTATTACTGAATGAGTTTTCAAATAGCTGTTACGGGCGTTACACGTGATGGGGTTTTTTTTTATTTGTCACTCATTCATGATGTTTGTTGACAGGCGACGGACGACGCGCGGTGGGTGCTGCACAAGATATTCATGTTGTGCCCGCAGTTCATACTGGCCGACGCTTTACTGGAGATCGCCAAGAACACAGTGCAGGCACAGGTAAACTATACTAGTTTCAGTTTTGTAACATTTACAAAGATGTGCAAACAATATTGCAGGCTGTCTTGAACAAAACGACATTTTTCAATAAAGCTGCGCAATTTAAAATAACAACTAAAAAGGCCATTTAAAGAAAATGATCCTATGAAATGTTTATGAACATCCGTGCTTACGCAACTTACTTATTTAGAGCTCTTTCCCACTTACGTCCAGTTTTTTTCGGGGTACGGTTTTTGCAGTTTCCCGCTAGTAGTAGGTATACGTGCTAATATAGTAACGTTCACACGAGCATTCTGTTTGCGGGATACTGCATGTTAACTGTGTGTTATCTGTCGTGGCACCACCGAATGGGCCCTACGGAAGACCAGCGCTGGCTTTATAGCTAGCATTATGCTGAGTTGGGTCCATTTCGTGATACACACTTGATGATTTCTTCTTTTCGTGCTGTTGTTGTCTGTACATGTTCGTACTTGTGTTGTGATCGTCACGAATAAATATCTTTTTATCTTTATCTATGGTACAAAAAACTGGATCCTGCAAAAAACCGTACCCGCAAAAAACTGGACGTAAGTGGGAAACAGCTCTTAGCCGTGGACTGACTATGATTAATATACTATGACAATATACTGGATTCTATGACTTGTTATATTTTAATTAAAAGTTAATGCCAAATTAATAAATCCAGCCAGTTTTCTAAGTCCGCCTATGCTGAAAATTGTAATCTCTGCAGGTGTTAGAGCGCTTTGGTATGGACACCTACAAGGACCCGTTGTCGAGCGAACTGTTAGTGTATCACTACGCGGCGTCCGCGCTGGTCGGCACTGCGCTCATGCTGCTCAACCTGGCCATCGAATACGACTGCTTCGAGGGAATCCTGGCCAGGTAACGCCATCTATTATTGTCCTTTCCTACCCAGATATCGATTGGTAACTTAAAGGTCTTAAAGTGATGCTTAGTGACATGAGTCAAGATTTAATCAACCCACACAGTTGGAATTTGGAACATTGCGTTTTTCCTCTTCATCTTAGTTTCTCATTTAAAATAAATTGGAAAAGCGTTAATGTGTAAGCTATCAGTCATTCATTCAATGAGAAGCAGAGGCAGCTGAGACAGGTGTGGTGCGCCAGATCTGGATGCACCCTAATATTTTATTCGTTTGGTAGAAGTACCTATTATATCCTTCTAAGATCCAGCCATACAAATGAAAAGCCCAAAAATTTGCCCTGAAATTTGAACCTATAGTTTAGGGTATAGAGTTGATTTTATGTTGCTTGAAAATTGAAAGAAACAAAGCAAATGCAACTGTTCCAATTGAACATGATTTAAATTTCGTCAAACTGACTATAGTTAGGACCTTGAGCCTTAAGGAGGATAAAGTTACCCCCTTATTCACTCGGTTCGTGTCAAATTTTTCTGACTGGCTTATGTTTACTTCTGAAATCTGTGGTTTACAATAATAGGAAAGAACTGGAGCGGCATTCGACATGCGTTAAGTGACGTTTCGTGTTGAACTTCAGTTGAATGGAAGAAATCGTGTGTTGTCAAATAGGTAAATTTGACATTAGCAATCCACAGTTAGGTGACAACGAAACCAAACCGAACCACGCAGAGTTCAGAGCCATTTTAAACCGTATAGTAGTAAGAAAACAAAGTTGATTATTGTTGCATAATTTTTTCAATGAATGAGTTTTGGTGTACAACCAAATGATACTTTCCACAGTTGATGAACAAATGATTCATTCCACTGTTGAACTGATGTTGAAGCCGAAACTGACAGTTGTGCATCTCGAATAGGGCCCCTGAATTATTATTTAACGTAATTTTCAAATTTGTTAATATAAATGGAATAATTGTTCCAGGTTCCGTAGCAAAGCACTGACCGTGGACAACAACGAAATGGAAGCGGCCGACGTAGTCGCGGAGAGGAGGCGCGTGGCCGACGCCATCCTGGCCACGAGCGCGCGGGTCGTGCGACTGCCCACTATTGGGAACATTAACGCTGGTAATTCTAATTCAATTCACTCTAACTTAATTAGTGCAAAAATTTGACGCGAGAATTAACGACTAACGTGTATTTTAATGGAATGGCTCGTGCGTTCAGTTACTGTTACTATTTAAACATATTTTCTGAAGATGAGGAGCATCTTGCGGTCTCTTTAATTTTATGTCTGCAGACTTAATGTTAAGCTTTTCATAATTTTCTATGGTTTTATGTAGTTTAGATACAGGCGCAAATCTGGAGAACGACCGACTGAATTTTTTTTAAGTTTTCTGGAAAGTGTTTGTAAAAATATTTCATGAACTACATTCGTAAATGAATGAAATGCCTATGTAATGTCAAAACAAATTACAAATTTTGCGGTTTCTTTACAAGCCAAATTGTGATTATGGCTGACAGTTACATGGGGCATTTTCTATGAAAAGGGAGCTTATTGTCGATGGCGCTTACGCCGCACAGCGTCGCGCGGCACTGTACTATATCGGAGCATCGTTTATAATGGCGTAAGCGCCATCGACAATAAGGTCCCTTTTTATAGAAAATACCACATATATTATATATGTTACATTTCCCGCAGGTTTCATAGACACGGAAGGCAAGAAGAACTCAGTGAAACGAATGGTGTCGACGACGGCGGACGTGGCGCAGTGCGTGACGTTGAGCAAGCAGTACCGCGCCCTCGGCGGACCGAGGGCTGCGGTCAGCCAACTCACGCTGGGCATACCGCCGGGACAGGTATGGAACTCCCCTCATTGACATCCAAAAAACTCAATCGACCAAACTTCAAACTTATAATAGTTATAATGTACTCATTATTATTCACAACGACGGGACTTAATCGCGTAAAATAAGTTTTAAATTTACCCCCGTTGTATGTCGACCGGGTGACATCCCTAGTGCGCAAAACGTTCAAGTTAATAAACAAGACTAAGTGCGGGTAGTTCGAAAAACTCGTGCGCCTAGATGTTGATGTCAACTTTAGCCAGTCTTCTCCGAGACCACGGAGACAACGCCGTCCTCGAAACCGGAGGTAAATTTAAAACTTATTTTACGCGATTAAGGTCCTTCGTTGTGAATAATAATGAGTAAAAATCGTGAAAGTTTAAATCAGTGTTTTATAGTGTACTGTTTGCACACATTTTTTTTAATTCTCATATTGGATGCTCACACACCGCTCCGAGTGGGACATCGCTATATATGTGCATAGCTGTGTATTGCTCACACCGGAGTGATGTACAACCGAGGGTTGCTGCTGTCACAACTGTCATAATACTACCTTATCTTCCAGTGTACGGCGCTATTAGGGGAGAACGGGGCGGGCAAGTCCACCACATTCGCGATGCTCACGGGGGAGGTGCGGCCCACCAGCGGTCAGATATATCTGAACGAGGCGACCGTCTCGCCGCGGCAGCTGTGCAGCGGGTTGATCAGTAAGCTCACTTATTTATTTTCATTCTTATAACATACTTTAAAACAGTTCCGTTGTGTGTGTATAGGGAGCGTGCATAAACTGTAGGGGGCAGTACAGGAGACGTCAGATTTATGGCGCGAGGCGTAAATGTGTAATTTATGCTTGCAAAGTAGCCCACAAGATGGCAGCACTTGCTTTGGCGTGAAGTGTCAATGTACATGTGATGTACATGTTTATGGTTCCGATTCAGGCCACAAGATGGCAGACCCTCCAACGCGCACGGTCCCTATAGACATACATTTAGAAAGGATCGGTAGGTACTTTGAAAAAAAAAAGACAATGGAGCTGGAAGTTTTTAACGCCATCTTCACAAACTGCAATCGACAGACTTACTAATATAATTGTAAAACTTACAAAACTATTATGATTTTTTCCGGATGCAATAAATTTAAGCGAAGGATTTACAGTCAAAAATTTTGATATGACTCAACTGGCCCTAACTCGCGTATGGAGCACAGTGATGCTCCTTTTTAGGGTTCCGTACCCAAAGGGTAGAAACAGGACCCTATTATTAAGACTCCACTGTCCGTCTGTCCGTCACCAGGCTGTATCTCAGGAACCGTGATAGACCGAGATAGAATACATCATCTGTGAAAATTTCAGCTGTCTAGATTTCTGTTGCCGCTATAACAACAAATACTAAAAAGTACGGAGCCCTCGGTGTGCGAGTACGTCTCGCACTTGTCCGGTTTTTATTGTAAAATGTCCATAAAATTGTACGGCTTCCTTACAGGTTACTGTCCACAAAATGATGCCCTAGATCCACTCCTGACAGTACGAGAGACGCTCAGTTTCTACTGCGAGCTGCGGAGCATAGAGCAAGAAGATGAGGTAATTCTTTTGTCTTTCCAACCGACCTGTGAGGCCGAAATGCGAGGAACAGAAAATAGCTTCTACAAGGGAGCTTTTATTCCAAATTTTTATGACAGTGAATTTTTCCACTCGATTTATTTTTAAGTTTCTTGGTAAACGCTTGGTAAGCAAGCAAATAAACATTCTATCCATATAATATTCAAAGTGGGTTTCCATTTAAACATAATGGATGATTTCGCTTCCCTTTTTAGGGTTCCGTACCCAAAGGGTAAAAACGGGACCCTATTACTAAGACTCCGCTGTCCGTCTGTCTCTCTGTCACCAGGCTGTCTCATGAACCGTGATAGCTAGACAGTTGAAATTTTCACAGATGATGTATTTCTGTTGCCTCTATAACAACAAATACTAAAAAGTACGGAACCCTCGGTGCGCGAGTCCAACTCGCACTTGGTCGGTTTGTTAAACTTACATGTTGTCAGGTGACAACCAAAACTCATTAATTACCACCACAAGTTCATAGCCATAGTGAACTATATTAGTACCAAAATAAGATCGATTTTTGTTTAATATTTTTTAAGTAATTAGTGAGTTTTGGTTGTCACCTGACGATATATCAATGTGAATTGTAGGTACCAGGATATTCAGGCGTTTTGTTTCATTTAAATTTAGTTGTGTAATGATTTTGCTTGTACAGGTTATAAAGCGAACAGTGGACATGTTCGACTTGTCCAAATACGTGGAGGTGCGTACGGGCGCGCTCAGCGGCGGGAACAAGAGGAAGCTCTGTGCTGCTATCGCTTTCATGGGCAGGACCCCGTTGGTGTTACTTGACGAGCCTACTAGGTGAGTACTATGTATGTTTTTAAACTGAAATGATAATAATATATTTAGGGATGGCCAGGGGGCGCCTTAGCCTTCAGTAACAAGTGCATATAATTGGAAAATTTCGATCTATGCCGCTGTAGCCCAGTGGCCGAATGGCACAGGCACCTGCCGCGTTGGCAGAGGACGCTGGTTCGATTCCTGCCTGGGGCACTGGAGGCCTTGGTAATTTTCTTAGTATATGACATTTATTTCAGTTTATAATTTATATAGTAGTGTTTCTACTTAAAATAAAAACAAATTAAAGTATTTTCTGTAAATAATTTAATTTGTTCTAATACTTCTAACAGTATGTATGTTTTTGTACGAATTTTCCTCTTAAACACACAATAAATACTTATGGCCATCCATGGATGACCTTGTAAAATAGTACCAAAACGCACGCACTGGGTGTGAATTAGTCAATTGTATTTTATTGTTTTCAACGATAGGATATTATTATTTTATTTCGCATGCTCTGAAAGAGGCTCATTGTTGTTCTAAAAAGTGTACAGAAAGTGATAAGTTTGTGCATTTTAGTTTTCAAGTACAATTTTTTTTTTTACGATTACCCATTGAAATTTGGTTGTACATACATGGGTTTGTTATATAATTTCCATTCTGATATTTAACTCCCCATTCCATAAATAACGATACTTTTACCTAAACGGTTAATTGAAAGTACCCCCAAGGAATGCTAAATTATAGTTAGTCATGTCTTTAAAAAAATATGTATTTTTTCCCGTATTCGAAATGAAAAGTAGAGTGTTTAACTCGGGTGAAAGACATCATTTCAGCCTCGGACTATTGGCGCTCTCATTGCGTTCGAGCGCCAAACTATCTCGACAAAAATGAGGGCCTGTCATCCCTCGGTTAACAATCTACTATTGAGTTCCTTCTTTCACTTTGAATGAAATGTAAAACCATGGAGACTATATAAAGGAGCCAAATCTCTATGTATGAAAAGTGTCCATCAAAAAACAGTATTTAGGCGGCGCCACCATACACCGAAATACTACCAAAAACAACCTACGTAATTTGGTCGGGTTATTTGTTGCCTTATATGGTTCATGTTATACTCATGTCCCAGAGCCTAACTAGCGCCACCGGAGAGATTAGGAACTATTATTTACAGCTGAAAGCTGATCACTTTTGCAATAGTTCTACCATAAGAGATTGTCGTCCTTTCTATACCGTCCATATGTAAAACCATAGAGTAACTTATACTAGAGCGGTACTGTCATAGTAAATTTTGTAACCCCAGTAAATTCACTGCCATCTGTCGACACACTTTGAAACTAAAAATAAATATTTATAAAAATACGATAAAATGTATTTAAATATGGATAAATGATTTTTTTATTTGCATTAATTATTTTTATATGATTTTGACCCATGTTCTTTCACTGGTATGCGTTATAATTATAAATAACAAACGAAAAGTCAACGCCCTCTATACGAGTGTAGGCCAAAACTAGTGGCGCCATCTGATCGAGAATCAAATTTTCGTGATTTTCGAGGCACGTTTTTTCCTTAGACTGTATCCATCTATTACGGAGTTATATCTATCTTTGGTAAAACTATGTTTTATAAAGGAATGAATGAATGAATGAATGTTCTCGGCAGCGGCATGGACCCCGGGTCGCGCGGCTGCGTGGCGCGCGGGCTGCGCGCGGCGCTGTGCGCGCGGCGCGGCGTGCTGCTGTCCACGCACGCGCTGCAGGACGCGCGCCGCCTGTGCGCGAGGGTGGCGCTCGTGCGCCGCGGCCGGCTGTGCGCGCTAGGGAGCGTCGATGATTGTCTACGACGGTGAGTTTCAACTATAACGACTCTTTTAGTGTAAGGCCTGAGTGGACGCTCGAGTTGGGCGTGCAGCGGGGCGGGGCGCGCGGCGTGCATGTTAAACAAATGCAAACGTATAGGAGCGGCCTTAGTGCACGCTGCTCACATCACTTGTGAGCCCGACGCGACGCTGCACGCCCCGCCGAACGCTCCGCTTTGAGCGTCCACTCAGGCCTTACACTAAGGCCTTTTCGACGCCGTGTCAAACACAAAAGCGGTCATCCGGACGCCGCGTCACCGAAGTGTCAAAACTGAAATTGAACTATATGCATGTAGGTCTACGTTGCTCTGTGGTCTATGACCGAATAATCGGTCTTTGTCGTTGAACCTACGGTGCGTATGTATCGATCATTGGCGTCCAAAAGCATAACAATGAGGTATCATATTTGGCTCACGTTTGGCTGCGTGATGCTTACCGTAATATGAATAGACTAACTAATGAGCCTCGACTGGAGTCGGACCGAGACAAATCTGCAACGATTTTGATAGCAGTGCAAGTGTTATTTTAAACGTTAAACTTCTGTGAAATTATGACGTATAAATAACACTTGCACCTCGTGTGCTATTAAAATCATTGCAGAGAAATCTTCGACCAACTCTATCTTTTTTACCGTACACTTCCATATTTTGGTTAGTAAATTAAGCTATCATTGGCCGATGTAAACTATTAATAGAATCATAAATCCCGAGATGTTTCTAGTTTTGGTGAATCAATAGGTCGTGAAAGGCTAACATAAACTCTAATAGTTTTTATTGGAGCAGAGTACTTGTAGGATTCAGATTTATTAAAAGTAAACCTAAAAAAAATCTTTCTACGCTTACTTTTTATAAATCTGAATGCTCCTGTTACTTCCGAACTTAATAACAGACCCAGCGATAAGTTCGGAAGTAACAGGAGCATTCAGATTTATTAAAAGTAAGCGTAGAAAGATGTTTTTAGGTTTACCTTTAACTTATCGCTGGGTCTGTTACTAAGTTAGGCAGTAGACGGAAATGTTAGGCAGTAGACGAAAATTCCATCGGTTTAAAACGTTCTCCGATCTCCCATTAGAAATGAACGAAGAAATGTAAATAAAACAATCTAAAATAGCAATTCAGCTGAAAATAGGTTGCTAAAAGTTTCTAAATATAAAAATTTTGCGCATTTATTAAACCTTATTAACCCAGGAGTACTGCCCCTGTCTGATAACTAAAACTTGGTCTAAATACACTTTCTATCACAGATTCGGCGGTGGCTACGCGATATCATGTCGCGTGGGGCGGCGCGAGGACGCGACGCAACAAAGTCCGCGCGATGCCTGGAGACGCGTGCTCGCGAGCGCGCCCCGCGCCGTGCCGAGGGACCTCAGCAGGGGCCGGATGCACTTCGTCATACCCGCTGTTATAGGTACGGTTTACTAACAGACCGAAGCCAGGAGCGTGCAAACGAGCATGCCCTATGCCGATACCCGCGGTTATAGGGACACAAATAGCCCGAGAAACGTCTAACTGTATCTTGCTCCTAGGCATCCGTTTCCTAAGACATCGCCCCACTACTTCGTAGACCGATAGTGGGACCATATTTTTGACCTTAAAGTTATGATAATTCTAAAGAAGGAAAAGTGATGCTTATATGGCAGGGGACATGTTTTTAAGCATATTTGTAATTTAAGACGAAAAGTTAGAACGAGCGTTAGGTATAAATTAGGTATTTATATATTTTGATTGATGCTTTTTGAATATTGAATTAAAGTGCAAAGTTTAAGCTTCATCGTTTAAATTATGTATGACGCTTTAAACTGTTACATTTTTAGAAAAAAAATTAACGTGCTTCTTTGTCAAACTAAAATTAGCTTATTATTTTGTCGATATTGAATTAAAGTTTTAAAAATCCACAATAATATCTCTAAATTCTTAAGTTAATAGACAAAGCCGAAAAATTAGAAAAATATGATTGCTGCTTAAATTTTAATATGCGTTTTTTGTCCTGTAAGGTCCAATATTGAATTAAAGTCTATAAAGATAAGTTTCATACTATAAAATAATATATGCAACCATATTATGAAAAGTAAGAAATTACTGTGTGTAGCTTCCATTGTTATAGCCAAATCTATTTAAAAAGGCGCGAAATTCATACATACGCCGCGCTGGTCCGTCAAGGTGCCGGCGCGGCACGCGGGAGCCTATCGTAGCATTCGTATCTATCTATACCTATAGGTACCTCGCCCGGTCGCCCCACCCCCCGCTCAACTTCGTAAGCGCTGCTTGTCTTTTCTTGTCATTCATTAGTTTGTTTACCGTGCACATAAATTAGATGCCGATATTACGTGAAATTAATGTAATTATGACTTCAAAATGAGTACAAAATATTTGTTATGTGGACTGATTATTTGTAGTTACTTAGTGGTCCGAGAGCTGGTAGACATTTTGGAGTAGGTCCTTGAGGCAAGCTGAAAATTTGCCTGATACTTCTCCTATCATACCCTAACTCAGCACTGGAGGTCTGGCTGCAGGGTAGCGGGGCTAAATCAATCCTTATATTTTTTAAGATTTTTTTAGGGCTCCAAAAATGTTCGTGAGGCAATCTATAATTTTTACAGGTTGAAGTTAAGTATCTAAATAGTCACAAAAAAATAAGCTTGAACATTTGGTCGGGTCTTTGACCTTGCCAGAAGATCTAAAAAGTAACGTATGGCACTTACTCGTACGCAAAATTAAGTTTGTCTACTAAAGTAATTGTATGCATTACAGTTATTTTTGTAGTACAGTAAATTAAAGACGAGTAAATTAAAGACTAGGTAGGATGTACAGTCAGCAATACTATTCGCTTAGCACCGTTGCATACAAACTTCTTTACAGGGGTGGTATCTTTTCTCTGCAGCTGACTGTACAATGTGTTTGTAACTATGACGATGGTGTATATTTATGATGTATGTTATTTATTGTGTTTTTTGTATGTTACTTAAGGGCTTCTGTTAAGGGAACGAAAATTTGATTATTTTTGCGCTACAACGCACGGTTTAGGAGATACAGCCCTGTAAATATTTTTTTCTGTTTTTTTTTCTATTTTTTTTTATTTTATGTTTATTAAGGGTCCACTGCAGGCGAACGAAAATGTTTATTATTTTGCGCTACGGCACACGGTTTAGGAGATACAGAATTATAAAGATTTTTTGTGTTTTTTTTTTAAATATATTAATTAAGGGTTTCTTAGTGGAACGAAAATTTGATTATTTTTGCGCTCCGTCGCACGGTTTAGGAGATACAACCCTATAAAGATTTTTTCTTTGTTTTTATTTTTAGTTTTTCATTGTGTTTTCTGTATGTTACTTAGCAGTTTCTCAAAGGGGAACGAAAATTAGACTATTTTTGCACTACAACGCACGGTTTAGGAGATACAGCCCTCTAAAAAAAATTTCTTTTTTTCTTTTCTTTTTAAATGTTAATTAAGTTGAACGAAAATTGTATTATTTTACGCTACGACGCTATTATTAAATTATGTTAGATTTTGAAATTTTTATATTAAATATATCTACTTATATATAAAATTGAAGTTTGGTTATGGAATTTTATATTATATTATATACAAAAAAAAGAAATATAGGGCTGTATCTCCTAACCCGTCCGTCGTAGCGCAAAAATAATAAAATTTTCGTTCCCCTTTAAAAAACACTTTTAATATACAAAAAACACAATGAAACACAATAAGAAAAAAAAGAACTTTACACGGCTGTATCTCCTAAGCCGAGCGTCGTAGCGCAAAAACAATCAAATGTTCGTTCCACTTTAAGAAACCCTTAATTAATATTAAAAAAAAAATAAACAAAAAAAACAAAAAAATCTTTATAAGGCTGTATCTCCTGAACCGTGGGTCGTAGCGTAAAATATAAAATTTTCGTTAAACTTAATGAATATTTAAAAAGAAGAAAAAAAAACAGAAATTTTTTTTTAGAGGGCTGTATCTCCTAAACCGTGCGTTGTAGCGCAAAAATAATCTAATTTTCGTTCCCCTTTTAGAAACCCCTAAGTAACATACAGAAAACACAATGAAAACTAAAAAGAAAAACAAAGAAAAAATCTTTATATGGTTGTATCTCCTAAACCGTGCGACGGAGCGCAAAAATAATCAAATTTTCGTTCCACTAAGAAACCCTTAATTGATATATTTAAAAAAAACACAAAAAATCTTTATAAGGCTGTATGTCCTAAACCGTGCATCGTAGCGCAAAATAATAAAATTTTCGTTCCATTGCAGTGGACCCTTAGTTAACATTAAAAAAAAAAACAAAAAAAAACAGAATAGTACATTTCGATGCTAGTGCGAAAAGTATGTCATTACTTCACGAGTACCGAGATAAGAATCGGGGCGAGTGAAGAATGACATTTCCGCACGTGTATCGAACGACGTTTTTTTAATACAGTTGCGAAAAAATAAGAAAAGAACAAGTAAGGAATTCGAAACTTTTATATTATTAATTCTGTGACATCATTGACATTATGAAGAGGTGTTTTTTTAGCTGGGTGTTATTATTATTGAACCCACTTCAATGAAAGATTTTTTTTAATGCATGTTCTATAAGGCAATTGTACATATAAAACATTGTACTATTATTACCCAAATATCGTTAATTACGATTATTTGTGTATCGTACATTTATAAAAACAATATCGAATGTTGCCTTTGGAAATTTAAAGCAGAAATAAAAAACGCCTCTCCTTTGACAGGCGTTCCGTTCTATTCAGACAACTTATTAAGAACGGTTTTTCAATATTCAATATATAAAAAAATAGACGTATTATAATGATGAAGAGGTAAGTAATAAAATATGAAATATGTATATTTTTCGTATTCTTACTTTAACAGTAGGTTTTTATGTTGATTACGACGTTTCGCGAACTAGTGCTTTTTACTTTTCCAATTTTTTTAAATTTATACTTGTTCCAATTCACGACTACTTATTGATGAGTGTTAATATAGTTTCCTTTAAACGTCGTAATTAACATAAAAATCTACTGTTAATGTAAGAATACGAAAAATATGCATATTTCATACTTTATTACTTACCTCTTCATCATTATAAGTATTATAACACGTTTATTTTTTAACGTTGAAAAACCATTCTTAATAAGTTGTCTGAATGGAACGGAACGCCTGTCAAAGAAGAGGCGTTTTTTCTTACTGCAAGAATGTTTTAAGTTTCCAAAGGCAACATTCGATATTGTTTTTATAAATATACGATATTCAAATAATCGTTAATAACGATATTTAGGTAATAATAGTACAATGTTTTATATTTGTAAAACAATACAATGTCTACAATGTTGTATGAAGTGGGTTCAATAATAATAACAAAATCCATTCTAGTCGAATAAATGTTAAAAAACACCTCTTCATAATGTCAATGTCAATAATGTCACAGAATTAATAATATAAAAGTTTCGAATTCCTTACTTATTGTTTTTCTTATTTTTTCGCAACTGTATTAAAAAACGTCGTTCGATACACGTGCGGAAATGTCATTCTTCACTCGCCCCGATATCAAGATATCTCGGTACTCGTGAGGTAATGACATACTTTCCGCACTAGCATCGAAATGTACTATTACAGGGCTGTATCTCGTAAACCGTGCGTTGTAGCGCAAAACTAATCAAATTTGCGTTCCCCTTTGAGGAACCCGTAAGTAACATTCAAAAAACATAATCGAACAACAAAGAAGAAAACAAAAAATTAAAAAAAATCTTTATAGGGTTGTATCTCCTAAACCGTGCGTTGTAGCGCAAAAATAATCTAATTTTCGTCCCCCTTTGAAAAGCCCCTAAGTAACATACAAAACACACAATGAAAAACTAAAAAGAAATTATAGGGTTGTTGCATCTCCTAAACCGTGCGTCGGAACGAAGAGCAAAAATAATTAAATTTTCGTTCCACTTTAATAATATTTAAAAATTAATATTTAATATTTAAGAGATACAAACATTTCTTTTTTGTTTTTCATTGTATTTTTTGAATGTTACTTACGGGTTTCTCAAACGGGAACGAAAATTAGATTATTTTTGCGCTACAACGCACGGTTTAGGAGATACAGCCCTGTAAAGATATTTTTCTGTTTTTTTTTCTTTTTTTTAATGTTAACTAAGGGTCCACTGCAATGGAACGAAAATTTTATTATTTTGCGCTACGATGCACGGTTTAGGAGATACAGCCTTATAATAGTTATTTACGATACAAGGGCGGAAAAGAGGAAATTTGAAACGAGTGGCGATAAATTAAAACACGACCGCAGGGAGTGTTTTAAATCGACACGAGTTGCGAATTACCTATTCGCACGTGTATCGTACAACGTTTTACAGTACATATGGCCCTTTAAACTTTCGACATATGCACGAAAAGTGGTATTTGACGCACTAGTGCGAGAAAGTAGCACCATATGTACTGTAAAGATTTTTTTTAAATATAAATTAAGGGTTTCTTAAAGTGGAATGAAATTTTGATTATTTTTGCGCTACGACGCACGGTTTAGGATCTACAGCCGTGTAAATATTTCTTTCGTTTTTTTTTGTTTTTTCTCATATTAAAAAAGGGTTTCTTAGAGGGGAACGAACATTTTACTTTTTTTGCGCTCCGACGCACGGTTTAGGAGATACAGCCCTATAAAAAGATTGTTTTCTTTGTTTTTTCTTTTATGTTTTCGTTGTGTTTTTTGTATGTTACTTAGGGGCTTCTGATAGGGGAACGAAAATTTGATTATTTTTGCGCTATAACGAACGGTTTAGGAGATACAGCCCTGTAAATATTTTTTCTGTTTTTTTTTTCTTTGTTTTTTTTAAATGTTTATTAAGGGTCCACTGCAGGCGGACGAAAATGTTATTATTTTGCGCTACGGCGCACGGTTTAGGAGATTCAGCCTTATAAAGATTTTTTTGTGTTTTTTTATACCTATATTAATTAAGGGTTTCTTAAAATGGAACGAAAATTTGATTATTTTTGCGCTCCGTCGCACGGTTTAGGAGATTCAACCCTATAAAGATTTTTTCTTTGTTTTTTTCTTTTTTGTTTTTCATTGTGTTTTTTGTATGTTACTTAGGGGTCTCTCAAAGGGGAACGAAAACTAGATTATTTTTACTCTACAACGCACGGTTTAGGAGTTTTTTTTTTCTTCTTTTTTCTTTTTTTTTAATGTTAATGAAGGGTCCACTGCAGTTGAACGAAAATTTTATTATTTTGCGCTACGACGCACGGTTCAGGATATACAGCCTTATAAAGATTTTTTCGGATTTTTTTGTTTTTTTTTTTTAAATATTAATTGAGGGTTTCTTAAAGTGGAACGAAAATTTGATGATTGTTTTTGTCCTGCGACGCGCGGTTTAGGAGATACAGCCGTGTAAAGATATTTTTTTCTTTTTGTGTTTCATTGTACGACCGGTCTGGCCTAGTGGGTGACCCTGCCTGTGAAGCCGATGGTCCTGGGTTCGAATCCCGGTAAGGGCATTTATTTGTGTGATGAACACAGATATTTGTTCCTGAGTCATGGGTGTTTTCTATGTAATTATGTATTTGTATATTATATATATCGTTGTCTGAGTACCCATAACACAAGCCTTCTTGAGCTTACTGTGGGACTTAGTCAATCTGTGTAAGAATGTCCTATAATATTTATTTATTTATTGTGTTTTTTATATATTAAGTGTTATTTAAAGGGGAACGAACATTTTATTATTTTTGCGCTGCGACGGACGGTTTAGGAGATACAGCCCTATTTTTTTTTGTTTATTGTTGTGTTTTTTTATATGTTATATAATATAAAATTCCATAACCAAAATTTTTTTTTTTATATAAGTAGATATACTCAATATAAAAATTTCAAAATCTAACATAACTTTTAATAGAAATATCCTCATATATCATAAATATACACCATCCTCATAGTTACAATCACATTGTACAGTCAGCTGCAGAGAAAAGATACCACCCCTGTATAGAAGTTTGTATGCAAAGGTGCTAAGCGAATAGTATTGCTAACTGTACATCCTATCTAGTGGTCTTTAATTTACTGTACTACAAAAATAACTTTGTAATGCATACACTTTGTTTAGTAGACAAACATAATTTTGCGTGCAAAAATAACTGCAATGCGTACACTTTGTATAGTAGAGAAACTTAATTTTGCGTGCAAAGATAACTTTGTAATGCATACAATTTGTATAGTAAACAAACTTAATTTTGCGTGCAAGTAAGTGCCATACTTTTTAGATCGCCTGGCAAGGTTAAAGATACGACACGACCAAATGTTCTGGTTTATTACTTTTATGACCATTTAGATACTTAATTTTACCCTGTAAAAAAGAATTACTCAAATCGGACCACGGGTATCGGAGTAATCGGTGAACATACATAAAAAAATAGCCACAACCGAATACAGAACCTCCTCCTTCTATGAAATTGAAGTCAGTTAAAAATTACAGATTGATTTTAGAACATTTTTTTGAATTTAGAGAAAAATTATTTTGCACGCGTCTGGCAAGGTTAGGTTACCCGCTAGCCCGTTGATCTATATATCAATACCGTTTGATCGCTGCCTCGGCGGCGCACAGCGCGGCGCGCGCGAACATGCCGCGCGTTTGAAATGTAACGTAAATATAAGCACGGAATGCATACGTATCAGTATTTAGTGACGCACTGATTTTATATTTCTAATCTTTTGTGTGGGAACTAAGATCATTGTCATGACCGTTTAATATTAACTCTACAAACTTTAATTCAATATTGGCTATACTGCTTAACCAGAAATCAATATCTAGAGAAGCACATTGTCTACATTTCTAATTTTTTACAGGTATAATAAGCTGATCCATAATATCGTAATTTTGCAATATCAGCTACTCTAATTATTTATTTACAAAATAATTCATGTTTTTAAGTTCACCAGAAAGCACATGTTCCAGATTTCTAAAAACCGAATATTGTGTATAAATTAAAGTGGTATTAAATATGTTAAAGTTTTTTGTAACTTTAATTTTATATTTACAAAGTTATTAGCAAAAATTAAAATATTTCAATATATCCGAACGCTCACCCTAAAAATTTCTAACTTTTTACGAAAGTCTTATTTAACATGCTAACAATGACATATCGAAAAAGAAGAAACTTTAATATTATCAAAACCCATTTTTGTTCCACCGCTGGTCTATTCGGTGCTCAAGAAACGACCATTGTATATGTAATAATGTATAACCTACGGTATATTAACCAAAGATCCCACGCGACGCCTATTAAGGCGGTATGGAGTATACATTATGCCTATTTTAAATATATGAGATCCGCATTCCGCACGCCGTCCTGACGACGCAGTGTTGAAACGGCTACAAACGTTTAGCACATTAAGGACGCAGAGATTTATTCGCAGATGTGTAGTTAGGAAGAATAGCTAGGAATTTTAATAACAAAACTTCCGTGAGACACAGACATATTAATAGCGGGTCACTCACGTATTTTAAGTCGAAAAACGCCCGACATGTTTCACTCCGTACCGAGGAGTGTCATCAGGAGCTTGCCGGCGGAGTCTGCGCCGGTCCGTCACCGTCAACGCAAGTCGAGAGTTTTTCGACTTTAAATACGCGAGTGACCCGTTATTAATATATTTAATAGCTAGGAAGAACAAAAAATATAAGTAAAGATAGTTAATGAACTAAACTCATATTGATTTTCAGATGATAAGCAAGAAGCGACTCGCCTGAGCAGCATTTTCAGACTCATGGCCGAGCTGCAGAGCGAGTGCGACGTCGAAGACTACACCATCAACCAAAGCTCTCTTGAAGAGGTAGGATTGCATAATATATGCATCACCAATGAACCTCGTAAAATAGACTGTTTTGACCAACATAAGTAATAACAGATATTCGGCTCCAGTAGGGTAGGGTAGGACAGTGGTTCAGTCGCCCCAATATCGCCTCTATCATGTTGGAATTAGGTTGAGTGAGCCACTGTACCCGGCTAATTTTTCCGAGCCACGGTTTCCTACCCTACCCTATTCTTAACTTTTGGAAGAAGAGCAGATAACTTTTGATTTTAGTTATGTCACTAATTAAGGCAAATACAAAAATATATTCGTAAAGTTGATTGCACCGACATAACGTCTGTTGCTGTTGGCACGTTTATTGAAGTCAATATTTTCCGTTACAGATGTTCCTAAGGTTCTCAGATAAACCCCAAGATGAAGTGTTCTGGGAGCCCCTCCCCTCCCCCTCCCCGCGGCCGCGACGGGACAGCGGACAACTTGACAGTATTACGTCACTATAATATAATACATGTTAGCTTTTATTATACGAGTAAGGTGACTTGCTCGTTACAATTTAATTCGAATTGCTTCATAGTTTTTGCCATGAAATTCATCCCAATTTATACAAGGTTCAAAGTAAAAATAGGAAATTTTTGTATCGTTTCCATGCATAGATGTGTTGTAGGTTATATATTGGATATCTGAAGTTTGCAATCACATTTGCGATGCATTATTTTTCAAAAACACCATTAATATCAATGACGTTTGTGGTGACGTTGCTAAATCAAATAGATCCCATTGCTGAGTCTGACTTTTTTTACTTTGAAGAAAACTTACTTTTTTACTATCAAATCAAGGGCCTGACACTCTTTGATAGAGAAAGATAGTCTTATTGCGATTCCTATAAGAGGAAAGAGAAAATAGTGCCATGCTTTGTCCTTATCACCGACCGGATTATTTTTCATGGTCGGATTATGGCAGCACAGGTAGGAGGCGATGGTGAAATACCGAAATTTATAAGAGTGAAAGAGAAAAAGGATTATGCTGCCATACATTAACGTGTCAATACATGAATATGTCTTTCTCTTACCCCGGTCGCTCGGTTTCATGTCAAATAAATAGTGAAGGGCAAAGAGGCCAAACATGTCATAACCTATTCCTATTATACAGGGTGGATTTTCTTAGTGGTCTGTGAGGACAGCTACCAGATCCCGTGCTGCTACGCGAAAATCGTCTTATAAGACCTTCCCTCAATTTCAAATTAATGAAGATTAGAGTTTACTGTTTTTCGAAAAAACATACAGGGTGCGAGAAAAAGGTCATTTTGGCAAACTTTTTTTTGACGCCAATCGATCCTATTCCTTTCCACGATCAAAAGATTGTATGGGACCAAAAATTAACGGCTAGAAAAGCCACAAATCGAGGAAAACTTTTCCCAAACAATTTGTAGGAAATATATTTTTTTATTTCTTACATGCAATTTTTTTTTATGCCAATCGATTCCATTCTTATCCAGTATCAATAGTTTCCTAGGGGACAACTTAAGGTAAGTAATGTACTAATAATCCACAAATTAAAGGAAACTTTTTTGTCATACATTTACTATGGAGAAAACGGGAAATTTTATTCAAGTTTTTTATCATATTATCGGAATAAGATTAAGATAAGGGTAAGAGAAATATTGCTGCAAGAGAATCAGTTGTAGGCAAAATAAACAGTAAGAAATACTTAAAGAGATTTACTACCAAATTAAATGATAATACTAAAAATAAAACTTCCATAAATAAAATTGACTTAAAATACGTAAAAGGACTTTATCCGCATACGGTTTATCTTGTCGCGAGCAAAATAAATAGTTTCTCTTAACCTGACCTTACTGAAATGTTTGAGTGCCTTCAGATATTTAAACTGAAAATTGCTGGACAATTGTAAAAACTACAATGTAATTGTGTAACGAGATTATTTGTTATCTTGCCTATTTGTTTGTGTTAATGTTACCAGTTTTTGACAAACATATTTTTAAGAGGCCGGTGTCGATTTTAGTCGCAAAAATGTAAAATTGATAGATTTCGTCGATGAAATTGTACACCTTTTGTTAGCAAATTGAAATAACAAGTACTGTTTTCTATTAGCACGTCTTCTTATCTTGCCTTTTATCAGATCAATTTTTTGAAAACAGACTCACTAAATTAGTAATGATTTTTTTTCTGAAGCACGTCTAGGTAAACGCGCGTAAAGCACTGATTTTGTCGCTCTTATTTGTAAATTTTGTAAAGTTTGGACTGCTAAAAATGGTAAATTTGTATTACACATATTCTGTACTTGACCTTTATCAGATTACATTTTTGTTATATGACTTAAGAGTTCGAGAAAATGAAAGTTAAATGAATTCAATTTTCTCCAGAAATTACTTCAAAACAAGTTACAATTTCTCTGAAAATCGACTTAATTTCAACGTAATTTGGATACTTGAACAATCTACAACATTTGCTGAAACTATTCTTATACATCAATTTGTATAATTTACCACCATAATTTTTTGATGAATTTTTAAAAACTGCCCCTTCTCTTCATATATTACTGGTGACGGACGCTCGCGACCTCATTATTAAAAGGCAAGATGAGAAAACGTGCTAATAGAAACCAATACTTGTTATTTAGATATTACGTAACAAAACGTGTATAATTTCAACGTCTAAATCTATCAATTTAAAATTTTTGCTCCAAAATCGACTACGGCCTCTTAATTAAAATACAAATAGATATATGTAGGTTCTATTTTTTAATTTTAAAATGATTACCGTATTAAAACAATGAGGGCTATCGTTTTTTTGCTCACCAGTTGGCGCCTCTGTTGATGGTGGTCCAAAAGACTATAGAACAGCTGCCAGTCATTGAAGTGACATTTGACATTTCGAACTATGGAAAAGACCACCATCTACACTAGCGCTAGGGGCGGCGAATTCTTTATTAGGTACAAGAATACACAGGTTCGGGACATAGTTCATAATGCAATTGACAAATACCTAATCATTAGGTAAAATTGTAGATGTAAGATAATTTGCAATGTATAATTTGTGATATATAACTGTTTCTCATAAAATGACATTATCGAGTAATACGTAAAATATGTGCAATTATATATTTGAAGCGTATAGTAAAAACAAAATACATAGTTATAATAGACAGGTATTAAGTATTTAATGAGAATCTTCTAAGATATTACCTATATGTTTTAGAATAAGAATGTTTTGTTATTAGAAGATTTTTTACAAAAAATACGGAACCCTAAAAAATTCTAAAATAATATGTTTTGAAGTTTTACTACAAAATATTTCTATTTTGTATTGATGTTACTATCTTGAAATTTAATTTTGATTTATCGAATTTAAAGTGTTTTTAGTCACTCGCGCGACATATGTTACAGACATATTGTGTGTGTGTGTGAGAGAGAGAGAGAGAGAGTGACAAAAAACACGTGATTTTGAACCGTAAAATTAGTTTAATTTTGATTGACTTCGTCGGCCTGATATGGCGTCGGTGGGAAGCAAGGAATTAACCTCCTAAGACCCTGCCTACAAATGTTTGTACATATGTAAATATTCCATAATTTACGAGTATTTTGAACCTTTATTGAGGGTTCTAATGGAACTAAGGGTTCTAAATTCAAAAACAACATCCTTCTGGGTCTCAGGAGGTATACCTACCTAAATGTTACTCCATATTTTTCGATATAATATATCGAGTAATATTATTACTATATAGTTATTTGTGAAAAGTACTTCATATCACAGAATTGAAAGATAGATTAGAAAGGCAGAAATAGGGTCACGCTCAATTCCCCGTGATTACGGCACACACATTTCTCAACTGACCCGTGTCTGGCTCAGTCAATAATTTAGTACTATCAAGTGGAATAACTGGGGACAGGAGGGATAACATTAGACAAAGGAAATATTCCCCAATTATATGAACGTGGCTGACAGCAGTGTACTTATTAGAATCTTTGAATTAGGATTTACCAGTCTTAGGGTCAATTTTTCACCTTCATTTGCGCAATTTTGTCTTAGCAACACTTGTATGTATATCTACCAGCTCTGATCATAGAAATTAAGTGTGTGTACTTAAATTAGGTATTTTAACTGTACATAAAATGCGCGACTTAATTTTAAGTATAAAGTGACTGTTTAGTTATTTACCTACTGTGTCATGCTCTTTATTGTTTGAGCTGTGATTTGTTTAAAGTAAATAAATATTTTATTAATGGTGTAAGGAAACTCGTGTTTTTAATTTGCGTCCATTTATTATATATTAATTATATGTGTACAATAACATCAATATAAATCACATTTAATCAATTAGTTCGGAATAGTTTCATATAAATATGAGATCCAAATTTAAATATGTTTATTTACAAGTAACAATTTTTGTTTTTTTGTAGAAAACAGTAAAATAAGATAAAAATAGCCTAATTTTGTGCCAGATCTTGAAAAACGTCCTTTTAAATAATTAATATAAATAATTTTCTGTTAATTTCACAAACTACAAAAATAACAAGACTACTAAAGAATACAAAAATAAGTAGATCGATTCAGATCAAGTGCTTTCTTCTCCTTTAACACATTCACTGCCAGTGACCCGCTAGGCGGGTTTTCTGTGCTTTACGCTACAAAGCGGAAAAACACGTTATCGTCTGCAAGTGCAGCGCGTAACTCGCGTCGGTAGTGAAGAATGCATTAACTCATTCACTGCTAAGCTAAGATCGTAGTCCTCTATATCGCTAGTAGCCTAGGAGGATATAACCAACGGAGACGCCTTGTCTGTAATTTGCTGTACAAAAAGTCTGCCAATTTTTGCGGGGAGGGGAACGTCAAATGTATACGTAACGTCAAAATAGCCACGTCAGATAAACGTCAGTCCATACATTGTGTATGACCATTGGCCGACTATTTTCAACAGAGGGGAACGCCTGATAATGGCTACTCGTGGGCTACTCCGTTTGGTTATATCTTCCTAGGTAGTAGCCGATAACGGGTACCCTGCAGTATATATCCTCCTAAGGCCCAAGGTCCTACCTATAGTACATCTTCAGTTCGCTGAAATTTAAATCATATTCAATTGGATGTCGCTTTTGCTGTTTTGATCAATTTTCAAACAACGCAAAATCAACGCTATTTTCTACACTATAGGTTCAAATTTCAGTGGCAAAAAATTTCAAAACTTATGTACGAAATATCATTTGATATTTACCAGTCACTTTTCGGTTAAGGAAAACGTGAGGTTTTTCCACTTTTAAATTTATTCTAAGCTTAATATATCTTTGTTCACTAAATTCAATTGGCATCAAAAGAAGGGTTCCTAAGGCCGGCAGACTTCTTGAAATGCACCGCGACGAGGTCCAACACGCGGAACATCACGTCTTTGTTCAGCTCCTTGTGGCCGAAACTCGATATGGAGAGCTTGACGCAGTCAGACAGGGCCTCTTCGCCGAATATGGAGCCTAGAACTGGGACAAACAAGTTTGATAAAAAAAAGTGTGTGTGTGTAATCTTTACGCGCGATTGAAGTAAAACTTCTTTGACGATGACGTTTATCGCTATGTTGGCACTATGACGTGTGTCCTATTGTACTGAGCGTTACTTCCGTCAGAAAAAAAACTGAGTTACATTCTAGTCGCGCCTAAAGAAGTTTTACTTCAAAAAATGGCTGACATCAAATGCATATTATGACATGTCAGAATATAATAATAACGATTTAATTTAATTTTAATGTACTTATTAATGTTTTAATTGTTGGATATGTTAATTGTATTGACTATTTATTATTACGTATTATTTGTTGTTTTATTTCATTTTACTTCAATTGATGATAGTTATTTTAAATTAATTGTGATTAAACTGACATATAATTAATATTACACCTATGACATGTAGTTTGTCATTTTATCAATAAAAGAATATGAATATGATTCGATTAATAAAATAATGAATAAATATTATTGCTTCCGAGGATCCTCAACGAGAGTGCGCGACACGTGTAGTCGCTATATTGTGTGTGTAGTAACCCGTTAAAATAGTTTGATTTGACCGAACGAAAGCGAATTACCTGGTATTTTCGACATGACGACCTGACATGTATGATCAAGGTTGTAAGGCCTGAGATGTACCCGCGGGAGGTCATTGTCCTCGTCGGCCATCTTCTCAAACACCACGAACACTTGTTTTCTCAACCACGACGCGAGTTCTTCTAACCACGCGTCGATGAGAGACTCTGCTACATCTGTTCAAAAGTTATTGAAATTAGCTCCATGCATGTTTTTTTTTTTTAATTTTTGTAATCATAATTAATAGGTGCTGGTTACTTTACAGGGTACAGTTGACGTAAACGTTAAAGGTGTAGAAGTGGTGGTACTGGTATGGAGGCTAATGCAAGTGATTAAGCTAATTTTGAATGGTAAAAAGGTAGTCTAAATTTAGGTGCCTCTAATTGGCCGCGATACAGGTTATGTGGAGCGCTCCTATTAGTGCATTTAAATAAGCCTCCGCATAGTAAGCGAGCCCGACGGCTGCGTTTAGCTACTGCATTATACAAATAAAAGGTTGCGTTCGCAACAGTATGGATTTGCGGTATTTTCAAACAACCGAGAACACCATTGTTCACAAAATGAGCTCTCAAGTCAGCTCAGCTTAAAAAACCGGCCAAGTGCGAGTCGGACTCGCGCACCGAGGGTTCCGTACTTTTTAGTATTTGTTGTTATAGCGGCAACAGAAATACATCATCTGTGAAAATTTCAACTAGCTATCACGGTTCATGAGATACAGCCTGGTGACAGACAGACGGACAGACGAACAGCAGTCTTAGTAATAGGGCCCCGTTTTTACCCTTTGGGTACGGAACCCTAAAAATTACAACTATACAATTTGACCGCGGGTTAACGGTTTAACCCCGTGTTAGTGGGATTGTGCAAGTGGCCCTAACAGGGCAAGCTAAATAAAAGCTCGTAAAGAGCCTTGACGGAGCGAGGAAGATGATGAGTAGTAGTAGTAGTAGTAGTTAATACTTTATTGCACAAAACAAGCCTTTATTACACAGAGAGAATACAGAACACATGAGAACATAGAAGATGATGATGTGTGTATGATGCGCATACCCGCGAGCAGCAGCGTGGCGAGGCGGTGCGCCGCGTGGCTGCTGCCGAGCCCGGCCGCGCTCGCCAGCTGCGCCAGCGCCATGCCGCCGCCGTACACCACGCACCACTCCTCTGCGATAACATAACAACTAACAACATTACATATATACATACATACATGCATATAATCACGCCTATTTCCCAGAGGGATAGGCAGAAACCACGGATTTCCCCTGATCCTGAAATACCTCTTTTGCTTCCTTCACTTTCATAACATTCGTACACGCTCGCCGGTTTAGGGTGCTCTTGACCTTGCCTTTCTTCAGGATTTCCCCGATCTAATCAGAGAAAGTCCGCCGAGATCTGCCCCTTCAAACTCCCGTTTCTAGGTTTCTACCTCATGTAAAGTTAAATAGATATATTAAAGAAAAAGTGACGAAGCCCTCCAGTGGTGAAGGCCGGATTCGAACCGGCGTCTTTAGCAATCCGGGCTGACGCCTTGAACCCCTTTTTTTTGACGCAGGGGTAAATGCATTTACGCATCTCACCTCCCGGGCTGGGGAAGCCCATTGGGGGGGTGGTATGTGGGACTCGCTCCTCCCGTACATCCTCTAACCAGAGGATGGGGAGGAGAATACCCACTAACATCCCCTGCGGCGTCACCCTCTCAGACGTTGTATGGGGGCATCATGGGCTCGCGCATTCATTCTTCCACCATGCCCCCCGCCTTTTCCCGGTATTAGACCGGGGAACCCGCACCAAAGGAGGGGAGAATCAGGGACACTTCTGATTCTCCCCCAGACGTGTAGGACCGTGCAATGTGGGCCCCCAACCCACTACCGAGGGAGGACGCGGTTTACAGCAGCGTACTGCGCACGTCTTCTCCCTCTTCGTCTGCGCCGAAGCGGGGGCGCGTCGGCCGCGTCTTCGCGCCCAGCGCTCCGCTGTCTCCTTCTGCGAGATGACCTCCTCGCAGAAGACGGTAGTCTTCCAGTTCCTCTCGCTGCCCAGTATGGCCGCAACTACACTGTGCAGCGAGAGATCCGTCGTTCCTATTGCTGCCGTAAGAGCGCGGGGATTCCCTTCCCAAAGACTGCACACCTCTAGGGTGTGTTGGGCCGTGTCATCAGGGTCGCCGCACTCGTGACACTGGGACACTATTTATGTTGTGCAGGTAATGACCGAAGCAGCCGTGTCCGGTCATCACCTGCGTTGTCCTATATGATAGAGCCCCGTGTTTCCTCTTCAACCACGCCTCTATATGAGGGAGGATTGCCCCAGGGGGAGTCCTCCAGGCCGGTCTCTCATAGCTCTCGAAGCCTGCCCTTAGCCTCTCGGTCTGCCCGCTCTACCACTTCTGGGTCTAAACGCTCTCCTCGAGCCCTGGCCTCCGCCCTCAACACGTATCTCTCCGCTAGGACCCGCGCTTCGAGCTCCCACGGAGGGGTGCAAGCGAGGAGACACGCTGTCGCATGGGATACCGTTGAGTAGGCCCTAATTATTCTTAGGGCCACCACCCTTTGCGGTCGCCGGAGCCGGGATTTGTTCTCGCTCGACAGCCGGTCCGCCCAAATCGGGGCCCCGTATAGGGCAACGCCTTGAACCCCTAGGCCACCCCGCCACGCCACGGCGGAACCGGTCCCAATTTCCCGACTATAGTTTATCAAACATAAATGTTTGTCTTACACTAGTACTAGCACCCAAAAGAAAAGGATGAATATAGTTTTATTTTTATTTTTTTAATTTATTTAGAACACAGTCACATATACAAATGGATTCGAAGTACAAATGTACTTAACATACTTAAGAAACAGGCCTGGAGGTTCATTATTAAGTACATAATGTTAACATACATACTAACAGCAGAGATAAAGTTTTTTGTTCTTATTTACTGACAAGATTTGCTTGACCAACTATATATTCCCTTACCGAAGTCCTCGGGCACTAAGTGGTGGTCCTTGGGCGGTAGTGCTAGTTGCTCGAGCGAGTCGAGCGCCGCGTCCACGTGCGAGTACGCGCGTCGCGACCCTACTAGCCGCGCCACTGCCCCTCCCACCTTGATATATAACACAAAATACAACTTCATTTTATTAAATATTTTGATATAACAGTATATTTATTGCAAAAAAAATTTTATTCTTTAATTTTTGATGTTTCCTGTATATTAGTTAATATTTTAGTAATACATATTTTAATTTTTAAGTGTGTATTTTAATTTTAATTTCTTATGATTCAAAGCTTTTATGAGCGATGTTGCTTGAATTAAATGAATACAATACAATAGTATAGTAACGAAGTCGAATAGAAAAAGGGGCAAGCTATGATGGCGCCATCTATGCAAACCTTTGACAGTTGCCAGCCCCATTAATAACTTCACTCGAGAGCATTCTGATCATCGTTGACCCTTGTGTTTTTGCAATAAAGTTTACGAATTGTCAATGTAGGTACAGATAGAGTCAGTGGACTTACGCTGAGTTCGACAGAGGTGCAGACATAAGTCCACTCTTGTAGAGGCTGTTGAGGTAATGTTTCGTCTCCTTCTGCGCCGACTGCAGTTTTTATCGAGTTAAACACGCCCGTCACCGTTCGTTGGAACAGTCTGAAACAGAAACAAGCTTTTAATTTCTCATGTTCTGAAAGTGGCTTATTGTTTGTTTATGAAGCGGGTTAAACAATTTTAAAGCAATAATAGTTAATATATATTTTCAATCTTTTGGTAACAAATATGCATTTTTTTTAAATAATTACAGTATGCAGTGGCGGTTGAGACGTTTGGGCCTTGGTCGTCAGACATCAAAACCCTGATAAAGTAAATTTCCTAGAAACTTGTTGGGTTGTCTGGCGACCTCCGAGCAGGGTCATATTTTGCCCAAAGGTTTAGTTTAGCCATACAGCGGGGAAATACGGCCAGTGTCCTATCCTGAGGACTATGCCCCAGGGCCCCATTAGGGTGACATTAGGTTACGTCGGAAAATGATTATGTAAATTTATATTGTAAATTTGTTATTATTTAAAAAAAATATTTTGGTTTCATAAGTAATAAACAAGTTTTGGAAACAAATTAAATTATTTTATTAAATATTTTGATTTGTGTTTTTTTTTTTAAATATATGACATCTATTACAGTTTATAATTTATATATAGTAGTGTGACTACTTAAAAAAACATCAAAATATTTAATAAAATAATTTGATGTGTTTCCAAAACTTGTTCATAGATAGCAGCACCAGTCTCTCTCGCTATAACGTAACTCCGTGGAATTCGTTTAGGAGGTGCAAGCGCGCACTGCTTGCCCGTAGAGCTGGTCAAAGACGCCTAGTCTTACTAAGATGGCATATAGTCGAGAAATTGGGACGGGTACCGCCGTGGCGAGGTGGCCTAGGGGTTCATGGCATTAGCCGCGATAGTTAAAGACGCCGGTTCGAATCCGGCCTTCACCACTAGAGGGCTTCGTCACTTTAATATATGACATATATTAAAGTAATAGTTACTAAGTACATAAGTAATAGTTACTATTTTTTTTAAGCGTTTTTCAATCAAAAGACATGTCAAGATATACCATTTTTCTACGTTTTAAAGAACAACGTATAAGATTAGCACTCACTTATCTAGCCTGTTGGAAGGCGTCGGCGACGAGCTCCTATCAGTCTGCATATCGTATTCGTCTGAAAAAATTTAATTTTCCTTATTATTAAAGCAACCACAGGCTTAGAAGTTCTTTATTAATCTGGGTAAGAAAGAGACGTAAAAATAATCGACTTACAATGATTAGACATATTATAATTAAATAAATAAAAATTATTAATTAATATTATAGGACATTATTACATATTGACTAAGTCCCACAAAAAGCTCAATAAGTTTTGTGTTCTGGGTACTTAACGATATGTATATATAATACTTATAAATAATCACTACATAGTATAAAGCAAAGTCGCTTTCCGCTGTCTGTCTGTCCTTATGTATGCTTAGATCTTTGAAACTACGCAACGGATTTTGATGCGGTTTTCACCTATCAATAGAGTAATTCTTGAGGAAGATTTAAGTGTATAATTTATAAAGGTTTTGTGTAACCCGTGCGAAGCCGGGACGGGTCGCTAATTAAATACATAGAAAACACCCATGACTCAGGAAATATCTGTGCTCATCACACAAATAAATGCCCTTACCGGGATTTGAACCCGGGACCATCGGCTTCACAAGCAAGGTCACTACCCACTAGGCCAGACAGGTCGTCAAAATGATGACCGACATCGTTTACGTTATTATACTATTATTGACGTTTACTTTGATGAAGAACAAGGGCCTGACACTCTTTGATAGAGAAAGATAGTATTATTGCGATTCCTATAAGAGGAAAGAGAAAATAGTGCCATGCTTTGTCTTCATCACCGACCGGGCATTTTTTCATGGTCGGGTTATGGCATCATAGCAAGGAGGCGATGGCGAAATACCGATTTTTATAAGAGTGAAAAAGAAAAAGGATTATGCTGCCATACATGAAACTGTCAATACATGAATACGTCTTGGTCGCTCGGTTTCATCAAAGATAGATATAACTCCGTAATAGACGGATACAGTCTAAGGAAAAAACGTGCCTCGAAAATCAAGAAAATTTGATTCTCGTTCAGAGGGCGCTACTAGCTTTGGCCAACTGTCGTATAGATGGCGTTGACGGTTTCGTTTGTTATTTAACAATTTTAACGCATATCAGTGAAAGAACATGGGTCAAAATCATAAAAATAATTAATGCAAATAAAAAAAATCATTTATCCATATCTAAATACACATTATCGTATTTTTAAGAATATTTATTTTTAGTTTTAAAGTGTGTCGACAGATGGCAGTGAATTTACTGGGGTTACAAAATTACAGTAAATTCACTGCCATCTGTCGACACACTTTAAAACTAAAAATAAATATTTATAAAAATACGATAAAATGTATTTAAATATGGATAAATGATTTTTTTATTTGCATTAATTATTTTTATATGATTTTGACCCATGTTCTTTCACTGGTATGCGTTAAAATTATAAATAACAAACGAAACAGTCAACGCCCTCTATACGAGTGTAGGCCAAAACTAGTGGCGCCATCTGATCGAGAATCAAATTTTCGTGATTTTCCAGGCACGTTTTTTTCTTAGACTGTATCCATCTATTACGGAGTTATATCTATCTTTGCTCTATGGTAATAATAAGAAATAAGATTGAGAAATGATTACCGGCGAGGGTGGCGGTGTCGACGGGCCGCGAGCAGTGGTGGCGCTGCGTGCGCCCGCGCGTCTCCTCCGCGCCCTCCCACACCACCTCGTCGCCGCTGTAAGGAAACACATTTGGGCATTTATATTTAAAGTAACACAATTCATTAGTTCAAGAAATACATCATAAAAAAAACTGTAATATAGGTAGATGTCATATATTAAAGAAAAAGCGACGAAGCCCTCCAGTGGTGAAGGCCGGATTCGAACCGGCGTCTTTAGCTATCGCGGCTAACGCCATGAACCCCTAGGCCACCCCGCCACAAACAAACAAATCAAAATATATAATAAAATAATTTGATTGATTCTCAAACTTGTTCAAATACATAATAATTAGAAATCCGGGTCGTTCGTGGCGCAGAGGTTGTCCATCGCGGTTCAGCACGGAAACGCGGCTAGCGTGATGGGCACCTTTTCGCCGGGAACGGTGCGGGGTGGGTTATTCGATTAGTTTTTAAAGTTTAATTTAGATTTAGTTTTATTATTAGTACCTAAATTTCTTAGATCTTAGGACTTTTTAATGATTGTTTTTTTATGTCTATGTAAATTTAGAAATTTAATAAATTGTCATTAATTTGTAAATAAATTAAAAATCTATTAGAAACTAAAACCCGTACAAATAAGAACCGGTTTTGCATTTCCTAGGCGGCGCGCCCGGGCGGGCCGTCGCCGGCGAGCTAATGCTAACGAAATTTTGAATTTCGAACGAAGATGAAATGTTCGAAGTTGGACTACTGGCACAGAATAAATAATACTACTACCGTACGAATAATGGAATATGTACCTACATAGGGATGCTGTTTAGCAAAAATATGTCAACCCATAATAATTTTTCAATAAAACGTCAACTTTAGACGTAATTTTTTTGAGTTGAGATCTTATTGCAAAATAAATATAATAATAGTACTACCGTACAGAAAGGAAACTTCCTAAAAAACCGAAGTTTGACAGCGGTTTAGGGACGAACCATGCTGTCCCTTTCTAATATATGTCACTATCTCTTTCGGCTATTTAGGGTTGTCAAAATTCAAGTCATAACTCACGAGTGAGTTATAGCTTTTTTTTTCAGAATCTGTAACTCCCGCGGAAAATAGGCCTTTGTCCTTCAGTAATGAAATAAGATCTTTTTCGAGCAAGTGTGATGAAAAATAAATAATGTCCGTCTGTGACGCACCTCTGTCCTGAGCCGTTGTTCTCGGGGCTGCCCTGCCGCTGCAGCAGCGAGCGCAGCTTGGCGATGCTGGCGGACAGGTCGGCCGCCTCCTCGTACTCGGGCTCCGGGGACTCCGGGGACTCCGGCGGCAGCGGCACGGGGGCGTGGGGAATCGGCTTCGGCGCTGATGGCTGATAACCAAAGGTCAACGTACGTGAGACAACTTTGGGATCAAACTTTGGGTTTTTTCATTTTTCTCTAAAACAGCTTGAAGGTGTTCTTAAAAAGGTTTTAACCTCTAGATGGCACTGTTTAATTTTAAATTAAGATTAGCCTGTTTTTAAGTAGGAATTGTATAAATACGCACCACGCTGTCTTGCGACACCACACGATGCTGCTTTACAAGAGAGTGAACCGCGTTTGCTCCGTTGTCTTCTGCAACAAACAATTACGTAATCGACCTTGCACTTGGCGGACCACAATTCTGTAACTTAAATTACCTATATAAAATAAAGTTTAATTCTATTCTATTATACGGGGCATTTTCTATGAAAAGGGACCTTATTGTCGATGGCGCTTACGCCGCACAGCGTCGCGCGGCATTGTATTTATATTGGAGCATCGTTAATAATGGCGTAAGCGCCATCGAAATAAGGTCCCTTTTTATAGAAAATACCACATACTATTGTTTAATAACTTTCATAAAACCAGGGTTTCACGACCCAGGAGAACGTACCATGGCAACGACAACGTGTGACTAAATATTGTATAACCACCATAGAAGACGCAAATGCATCTACTTCGCGTGTCCGAACCCCGACCAAGCGTCGAGGTTGACCTTCGCTCTTTACAGTGCACGCGCGTCAGTTGTTGCAGGCGGACGTCCGTGAAAATTAAAAAATGCTTCGTTGCATGATAATTAACTGCAACAGCCCAAAAATTGCGAGCACCCAAAGGCAAGAACATATTTCCTATCACAAATAACTAATTTTAAATTTATATTATGCGTAATTTTTTTATGAAAAAGTCGGCACGCTTGGTTTCAATACAAATCGTGGTATTTGCGTCATCTAGCGTATATATTAAATCTGTGGTATTACCTCATAGGGTAAGGAATCTACCTCTTTGTACGACGGACGACATGACAGTTTCCCTCTGTACCAGCTTTCTGCTCTCTGTTGGCGAATTCCGCTCGCTCCTGTCCTTCAGATGTGATGGTGACTTGTCCTGGTGACATACACGTAATAGGGATGATGATACATGTTGAATTTTAACAAAATCTAGTTAAATAGATAGAAAAAGCAATGTATCACGATAAACTGGACACTGGAATTGTTTGACATGATGCCAACGGCCGCTTTCTATCACCGCACCGCTCGCCATCGGCAGGGTGTTCATCCTCACACCCTAGCACCTAAATGGTCGCGTACTGTGCGGTTTAAGAGGAATTTCCTCCCGCGTACGCTTCGGCTGTGGAATGAGCTCCCTGCCGAGGTTTTCCCCAGGGGCTACAGTATGGGGTTCTTCAAAAAAGGAGTGTACAGGTTTTTAAAGGGTCGGCAACGCGCGTGTAATATCTCCGGTGTTGCAGGCGTTCATAGGCTACGGTAACTGCTTACCATCAGGCGGGCCGTATGCTTGATTGCCACCGACGTGGTATAAAAAAAAAACTAAAATATGGAAATGATAATAATTAGGTACATACAAGAGCACAAAGAATCAAATTTTAAGTTTTTCTTACTTCCAAAATAATAAAAAGCACCTGAATGGTATGTATATATATGCATAAACGCGACATTTCGCGGCATTTTTTGTTTTCCATGCTTCAAGACGGCTTCAACTTGATCGTGACGTCACGATTAAGTAAGATTTAGTATGGGGCGCTTCGCGCGTAGAAAACGATTGTCAGACTTTGACTGTCATTTCTAAGTCTTGTATCATATAAACGTTTGATCCTCAAATCAAACCTGATCGACTAATACCATTAATAAAAACCGGCCAAGTGCGAGTCGGACTCGCGCACGAAGAGTTCCGTACCATTACGGAAAAAACAGCAAAAAAAATCACATTTGTTGTATGGGAGCCCCATTTAAATATTTATATTATTCTGTTTTTAGTATTTGTTGTTATAGCGGCAACAGAAATACATCATCTGTGAAAATTTCAACTGTCTAGCTATCACGGTTCATGAGATACAGCCTGGTGACAGACAGACAGACGGACGGACAGACGGTCAGCGGAGTCTTAGTAATAGGATCCCGTTTTTACCCTTTGGGTACGGAACCCTAAAAACTGACGGAGAAATGGGGACTAAGTTTGTATGGAGAAGCGGTCACGTGACTTTACCCGCTTTCGTCTTAACTTAATTGTATATGGATTCCGAATTGTCCGAAATAAATGAATTTTATTTTTATTTATTTTTTATTTAACTGTATGAACGATGGTATGTATATATAGTATTACCTGCGAATCGTCACTCAGGCCCGTGAACCGAAGTCCTTTCTTCAGCCCCGCGATCCCGAAGTCCAGCAGCCCCTCCATCATGCCCGCGGCCTCGTCCTGCGACACCAAACCTTATCACCCAACACATACGATCCATTTCACATTGACACCAACAGTGGACTTATTCATGCGCCCGAATGTGGCTGTATAGGGGATATTACTGCAATGTTCTGCCACCAGAGTGCAGCACTAGCCTTTTTAGTAAACCATAGAGTAACTTATGTATGTTTAACAGGTTTTTGACAAGTTTTCAGAGATAATAAAACATGACATTGATGCATCAAGGCGGTTTGTTTACAGAGGACCTACCGGGAAACGCGAATCCGAAATTTCGCTATCTGCCTCTTTATCGCTCGAATATGCAAGAGAGACAGAGATGTTAGATAACGAAATTTCGATTTTGTTGTTTCGCGATAGACCCTCAGATTGTGGTAGTGGCGCCCCCTACGCAAAGTTTCGCGAAATATTCCCTATTCGCAGTCTTACCCTAGTCTTAGTCTTAGTCTTAAAAGTTACCCGCATCACCCAACACTTATAGTTCGTTTTTTTAGCATTAGAAAGAAGGTAAGCGATCTTGACGTGTGTTTTTATTAAAAATCACTTAAAAATAAGTCACAGAAATGTATAATATACGATCTTTTACATTATTTTGCTTTCATAAGTAATATAAACAAATTTTTTGAAAGCGTTTTTCAATAAAAATACACGTCAAGATTGTTTACCTTTTTTCTAATGCTAAAAAAAAACGAAGTATAATTTCTTGCGGTTTTAGTCTTACAAGTGTGTGCGCTTATGAGGCATTCCGTACGTTACACTGTTTGCGGTTCTGAAACCGCAAGAAATTAATCGCAGTGCGTTCTAAGCCTAAGATTAATTTTGCATTAACAACAATTCACGAAAGCTGTCCGAGAATCAATTTTTCTTGTTTTCCGAGGCACGTTTTTTCCTTAGACTTTATTCATCTTATACGGAGTTATACATATAGGTTTTTGATATCTAAGTATGTGTGTATCACATTAACCAATAAAATGGTGGCACTGACTGTATCACAAGAGTCACTCATACAATGAGAGTTTCGTTCATTCCATTCGTGAAAGCTTTCGTGAATCGACCTGTACGAAACACCACAACCAATCTAAACAAAGGACACTTAGCACGTGGAAAGTACATCGACCCACCTGTTCCTATCTCTATTATGCGCGTGAATAAATAGGTATTACAAGTTGACAGAAGATCAAGCAGGAAAGCTGACCCCACCACCATGTTAGATAGCTAGGCAGAGAGAGAGAGAGAGAGAGAGTACACATATTCCACTAAGAGAAGTCGGTAGAGCAGGAGGAGCGAAGCTATTCCTTTCTGACTGTGTTTGGGCGGTGTACGTGTACAAATATGATAGTTCTTGCCGTATGACGGTCTTCCCGACCAAACATTTTATATCGCCGCTATACTTACTCAACTTCGTATCTGCAACACTCATTTGATGACAAAAACACCCGTATTCCGAATGAAAGAAAAGCGACATTTCCATCAAATGAGAATATGAGGTTGAGTAAGTGTAGCGACGATATGCCGGTCTACCCCACTTTGATTTTATGTCTAATTCCTATGATCACGTTTCTCCTACCATTACGCCGGCTGTACCTACACAATCGTCGAGAGCCTCCGAGTCTCGGCACCGCTCCGACCCAATCGAAGAACGACGAGACGAGTAAGAGCGAGACGAAAAGGGAGCAAAAATGTACACACTCGTTCTCGGCCGGTCGCGGGGTCTCTCGACGAGTGTGTCTGTGTACAGCCCGCATTAGATATTAGACAGCTTTCTGGTAAAGAACCACTGTTTTTTTAAGCAAAGTAATGTTGGGCATAACTGGCAATGTTGAGCACGTTTACGGTTCAATTTTTGATTCCTGTTCCATAGTAAACAATCACTAATCACATATACATAACTTAGTTATATGTGGTGTCCAACGCCTAAAGGGTCCTTATGCTCCATGTGCACCCTTTAGGCGTGGAATGTCACATACATTGAGGATGTGCAGCTATAATCTACCTCTCCATGCAAATCATGACAATCGGACATGGAACACATAAGGGACATTTAACACATTTAGGGAAATACCGTGTGACTTGTAGCGAGCTTCAGAGACCCCATACACTGCATTTATGTCATACTTAAGTAGATATAGCAGGCGTATTATAGTTACGCCAATCGCGCTTGACAAGACATGATAGCATGTCATTGTCATGCTCGGTAAGTGATTCATAATACGACTGTTTCAAGTGACAAATAAACTAATACCTAGTCGTAGAACGCCAAAACCGCATCATTATTAAAAAATAAATAAAATTAAAATCGTTGTGTTTAACAAATAAGCTATTCTATTTAGTTTCATATTTTTTTACTTTCCATGGGGTTGGCCGGTCGAAATAATTAGCAGATGGCGCCAGCATAGCTTGCCCTGTCAGTCCCTAGAATTGTGTCCAATTTTTGCTTTTTTAATACCCTGGATACCAGGCCCTTTAAGCCAAATCTCATAGAAAAAGGGGCAAGCTATGATGGCGCCATCTCTGCAAACCTTTGACAGTTGCCAACCCCTTTGCAAACATCTATATGTTTCAACCCTAGTAGATTCGATGAATGACATGACATGTGTCAATTTGAAATGTAAATAACTTTATAGGGTTGTCACTGATATAAAAAAATCATTTTAATGATTTTGTTTTACTTTTTAATCCAGCTTTACGATTATAATAACTCGATTGTAGATCACTTAGATAACACTTTACAATATCCTTTCAGCTCAGTCTCTAGAAATGTTCCACCCTGTATTAGTTCGGTTGTCTGTGTTAGTTTATACCGAAAAGCCATTGTGAAAATTGTGCAGTCAAATATTTAAGTATCAGTAAATTTATCAGAAATATGTATCTACATACATACAGATATGTTTAATACAAGGTTATTTAGATACCGATATGAACTTGCACACTCACAGTAACTTTTTGAATTTAGCCTTAAGAAAGAAAAAGAGAGATCGGACAATCGGATAATTGTTAACTTAGAGTAACATTAAGTTTCTTAAAGCCTCTTGCACCATCCCACTAACCCTGGGTTAACCGGTTAAACCTGGAGTTACCATGGTTACCAGTAATTTGACACTGTGTTAACGATTTAACGGGTTAACCCTGGAAACAGGGCGGACACGCTATACATCAAAAATCACTTGCGTTTCTATGTGTGAACGGCACGGTTGTACACGCGTCATGCGTCATAGTGTGAGTAAGTTGCTTAAAAATAGTACTGAGCGGCCGGCAAACGGCCGTCAATCTGCTGTCGCGGGGCGAGGATTCGAGTCGGGGCGGGGCGGTGCGTGGCCGTTCTGTATGATAATACTATTACTTATTCTGGGCCCTAGGTTCGGGATGGTGCTAGTGGCGGATAAAATAAATCCGATCAACCGATCTCCCAAAGCATAGAGAAGCGACAGAACGTGCGTGAACTAACATTGGGCCGGACATCTAGTGAAGGTATGGGGACCTGTAGGCCTCCTATCTTGGTCTTGGCCGAGTGCTGCAACTCCTTCAGCAGCTCCACGGGCTTCGGACTGTGCTCCTTCTTAACTGGGCTGTCTTTTGGTGGGCTGTCGGGGTCTAGTTCTAGGGTTTCTTCTTCGCCTGAAAATAAGTTAATTTTAGAGAAAAAGTATAAACTGCGCGCCTATTCAAGAACCACCTACACTTATATACAAATACAACTAATCCTAAAGACGCAACGAACACAAATACGACAATAGAAATCGATGTTTATGATGTTTTTGTAAGTTGCGTCTATAAGAGCACTTTAGATGTGAGCGTAGTTGATTTTGAGCGTACAGATAAAAAAATGTTAATCTGTACGAGACGACAAGTCAGTATCTATGTAATTATAGATGGTTAAGACTCGCTCGGGGTCTGAGCCAGTCGGCCTGCCAGCGTCTAAGCTCGATATAGACCGCGGGCCAGAAACAGATTTCCATGACCAATCGGCTCCCGGACGAAGACTCGTATAGTGGTTAACGGCTATGTATGATGAACCCTCGTGAACGCCAGCTGCCGCTCCGTTGGTGGGTTGAGGAATGGCAGCCACCGAAACACGTAACACGGTCTTTCCATCGCGATACAACAGGCTGAGGATTTGTTTTATTAACAATAGCATCTAAACTATCATCTGACAAAGTATCAAAAGGGAGGCGATGACGCCGATGAGTGAAAAAAAATTTTTTTTTCATGTTTATGTGACCAGCTGACGGTATTTCCACTGCGATACAATCGGCTGACGATTTTGTTTATTCACAATAGCATCTAAACTATCATCTGACAAAGTACCAAGCGAGAGGCGATGACTAAATTTTTTTACGTGTTTCGGTGGCTGCCATTCCTCAACCCACCAACGGAACGGCAGCTGACGGGTTCATCATACATAGCCGTTAACCGCTATACGAGTTTTTGCCCGGGAGGCGATGACTGACGAAATTTGCGCCTGGCCCGCGGTCTAATAGAACGGTCTTAGGTCGTATTCTAATGTAGTATCTTACCAAACCAAAGGGGCAGTTCCGTGCTAGTGGCGTCGGGCGGACTACGGTCCACCGGCTCGGGGTCTGGCCATAGGCGGCCTACCACGCCGCCGTCCAAGCTCGCTAGTAGGTCTTGGCCCATGCTGATGCATTGTAGGTCCATGCTCGTGTCCCAGGTTTTTACGCTGCCTGTTGAACAAATATGAATTAGTCTCATGCATGAAGTTTATATTTGAACGAAATATATTTTATTCGGATGTTTGTTACCGTTATATCATGTTACAAATGCATTTCCGTTTTTAAATTACCATTTAATTACTCAAAATTATAAATAAAAAGTACAAAAAATTGCCCGCGAAAAGCTAGTGAGCGAAACGCTCGAAACGCCACGTGACGTCACGCGTTCGACAGATTAGTGTCATTAGTAGCAAACGTCAGTTGGGCCGCCCAACGTGTGACGTCATCACGCTCTGTCGAATTCACGCCAAAAATTATGAGCGTTTCAACCGCTCAAAAATTTTCAACATTTAATAATGTTAAGGTTTACAAAAGTATTTTTATCATTTCCGGTGTTCCAACGATATAAATTATGAATCCAAAAATAAAAATAAATTCATGCATGGAGCTAATTGTAAGCTTCAGGTGCCAAAGCCATTTTGTGCATATCTCGGATGACACAGAACATTTATTTTAATGGACGCGTTGTATTTAAAAACGCGTCTATTACGACGGATATGACCGCTAGGTGGCGCATGCGCGAACAGGCGTCCGTTCCGGAGCGGTGCGCGGCAATTACTATGGCTAGACCTCAGAACTGGGGACGGCCGCATGTACTTGTAGCGGCGCGACGAAATCGCGGAGTGAGTCACGCCTGCGGATGATTAAAAAATCATAAATCTATTGCCGAAATGGGCTTCGTACTTCAGATAAAATTAGAAATTTCTTCACGAGGCCGCTCGTTCTGTGTGGGTGCCTGTTCAAAAAAATATAAATATGTATTTAACTAATTCTAGTTGTCTCTACTGATTTAGGTAGAAACAACCTCGCCATTCTGGCAATAGCGCAGCCTTGGCAGCAAAGGTTTGCGCGTTAGCGTACTGATGTGTCACCGAAAAATTCCCTGAACTGCGAAGTTTCCACATAAAACATTTTCAGGATCTTCTCTTGTAAAATTAACTAACTTGTGAAATTGTCCTGAAACTCCGCAACTTGCACATTTCTATGTTAGCGTTAGGGTGAGTTCCCGATTCGCCGGATTCTTGTTTCGTCGGATTCTCGTAGGTATTCGGATTGTGACATACTAAAGTAAATCTGGCAAAACAGGAATACGGCGAAACAATAATCCGGTGAATCGGATACAACTTGTCTTGTTACGGCGTACGAAAAGACAGTATGAATGATGTAGAAGATTACCTTTAACAACTTTTTATATCAGGTGTTACAGACAGTCCCCTATGTCGAGGGTGAACGGAGACAAAAGACAGCCTCTCATATGGTGCTGGAGTGCAGCAGAGTGGCTCCATACAGGGCAAAACATCTCGGATCTCCGAGGTCCTACTCAACATCAAAGGTTTGATAGGATTGCTCGAGGAGTTAGGCTACCAGGACTAGCCCCTAACCCCTGTCACGCAAAATAGGCGCCAGTCGTCGAGTTGCGGAAAATCGCAAGAGCTACAATACAATACCTTCAACAATACGGTGCCGCAGCACCGGCGCGTCTGCTGCGGGCAGCAAGGCAGCACCTTCTATACTGTGTCTGGGATGGATGGTGTAAAAGATTACCTTCAACAATACGGTCATAGATCTTGACCTCGCGCTGGCGGCCGCGGCGCTGCCGCAGCACCGGCGCGTCTGCTGCGGGCAGCATCGCAGCACCTTCTATCACCGCTTCTGTGTCTGGGACGAATGGTGTGCTGTCTTCAGTAATATCTACAAACATGGGAATGGTAAGTTAGTTAAGTTTTGAAAATTAATGTTTCCTGAAAAGTGAGAGCAGTGTTTTATAAAACGTTGAAACATAGGTGTAACAAAAACTACGCAACGGATTTTGATGTTTTTTTTAAAAATAGATATAGTGATTCAAGAGGAAGGTTTATATGTATAATACATCAGCATTGCACCCGTGCGAAGCCGGGGCGGGTTGCTAGTTGTATATAAACTTCATTTTTCAGATTGACATAAATTAAGAATAATTGTCACTGTTAGGTGTGTAATAACCAAACACAAAACCAAAACAACAATATGCCTGTAAACATTTTGTAATGTTAATGATTCATGGTATGATATGCAAAGAAGATGCTAAGCTATTTAATACATATTTAGCAAACATACTAAATAGAGCTTAATTTAAAATTAGAGGGAGATTCGAGGGAGAGGAGTGTTAGGGTCGGCAACGCGCATGTAACTCCTCTGGAGTTGCAGGCGTACATAGGCTACGGAGACTGCTTAACATCAGGCGGGCTGTATGCTTGTTTGCCACCGACGTAGTATAAAAAAATAAATTAAAATTAATACCAATCTGCGGGGAAAGTACCTCTATCTAATATATATAATTAGTTAATTAGCCTCACAATTATAACAGACTAACATTTACATTTGACCTTCTTTCATAAAGTAATGATAATATGATGACTGATGAGTACTTTAACTAAGTATTAAGATAATTTCAAACTTACCTCTCTGTAAAATAGGTGCTGCACTATTAGTCGCAATTGTAGACAACACTGACTCAATCATCATCTCACTTTCCTTCTCAACCACTTCTGGCTCTTCCACTTTTTCAACCACATCTTCAATCTCTGCTTTATCTATGATATTCAACAACTTATCATTGATCCAAACAGGATCTGCTAGAGTACCATCAATAAATGCATCAAGCTTTTTAGACAAGATTCGGACTAGTAATTCAGAATGCGGTGTGTCCCAAAGCTCCCAAGGAACAAGATCTTTTAATATAATCCTTAGAATATTCGTGCAGTGTTCACCCGACTCTAGTTTCTTTTCAAATATCGGGTGAGCTTTCTTGTAAAGGGACTCTAAAGAGCTTGTCGGTGATTTTTCATGTCTTTTCAGAGTTTTTCTGTATTCTCTTAAGTGGCTAGTTAATATTGAGCAGGTGTCTATAAATACTTCTTTGGTTTCAATTTTATTGCAGATCTAAAAGTAAAGAAATTTTGATCGGAGCATCAATGAAATTTATCACTAAACTTTTTTATCTTCAGGACCACAGCCAGAGCCGTCTTAAACTATGCTGGGGCTCTTGTGCACACAAGAAATTGGGGCCCTTTTGGAAAGTAAAGAAAGCGAATTAAACTAATACCCGACCTGACCATAGTCGATTGCTCACTGTTACTGTATGTCCTTTGGGGCCCCCTGAGGAAGGGGGCCCTGGGCAAGGGCCCCGTGTGCCCATAAGGGCAGTACCGTCTTTACCATAAGGTAAAGACGGTACTGACCACATCTAGGCCTCTTACTTTTAATGGGCTGGATTGTATCAAATTAGGCACTTTGTGCGTGCTGATTTGCCAGACAGCTATAGTTTGGAGACCACTGTACAACATTATGATGTGGGATCTTTAAACACTCAAATGGGGTGGGGTGCCCCACAGTGATTGGCATTTTTAGTAAATTCTTACCAGACCGTCTATTAAAATAGTTTACTACTTGTATATCTTGATATCATGGCAATTTAGTCTTTGTTTCGTTGTTATTTACTATTTTGCAATACTATTGCTAAATTGAATCTCAACATTTTATCTCGACTTAGTCTAATGAGGAAAAGTTATTGAATACACATTATAACACAATGTCAATATTACATATTTAATATATTATACATATAAATTATATTAATGTCATCATTATCAGTAATATTTAGTATTACTAACCTTGAAAGTTTTTTCAATCATTTGATCTAGCAAATGCTTGCAGGCAAATGGAAATCCAATTTCTTGTGAAATATACGGCTCATACCATGATGACACTAACTTCTTCTGCAGCACAGTCGAAATAACGCTCAACTCATTCGTGTCATATTCCTTCCCTTCTTCAAAATCAGGAGATCTAACCCTCTTTTTGACTTGCGGTAAAAATCGTTTTAGAAATATAAACTGGGGATAATCCTTAAATAAACCTTCCAAGTCATATTTAATAGGCTTATTCATATGCAATAACCACTGGATGAACTTAAAACTAAACGATATTGAGAGGATAAACACCAAAATAACGTACAAAGGAAACCATATCCCGGTTACTGGGGATATGTTCGTCACGCAGTTAAGAAATATGCAAAGAACACACACGCCACACGAAAAAAGAGTCACACATTCTAACAAATTTCTTTTTAACAACATTTTAATTTATTATACACCGAAATTTGTAATAAGTAGAGCGCAGAACAGAATAACTGGTTTGTTTATTGATTTTTGCGAAATCCTCGTACGGCGGAGGAATGTCAAACGCAACAGCTGACATTTACAGAGCTATTCGAGATCAGTTTAAATGAATTACGGCCGATTACAGCAATCAATTAGTTTTTTATTTTTATTAGTGATTATATGTAATGCATTTCATAAAAAAATAAATTTGATCTATCATATCTAATTTCTAATACAAAATCAATCGTAATATATTTTAACAACAACAATTCCTTTTATCAGTTTTACCAACATCAAACGGCTTTCTAAAAAAAGTTGATCCGTTGACGTATGACGTTTTATGTAAACGTCACTAACGTCACTTGTCTGCTTACTTCATACTTGTATTACTTATTACTTGTCTGCCTTGAGTGAGTCGAATCGTGTTTCCTAGATTTCTTGAACTCTTTCTAAATAAATAACTTCAGATTCTTTCAAAATGTACGTATATCAAACTATTTTTAACTTAGCCTAGTTGTATAGGTTTGTCATTGACATTTTCTTTTGTTTTCAGGTCGAAAGTGAGTTTTAAGATTACGCTGACTTCGGATCCGAAATTACCTTTTAAAGTGTAAGTTTTTACTTTAATCTGTCTATGTTATGTCCTTGCTCATTTGCGAAGTAACTTCACGCAGTCAGTGCCTTGATTTATCTCAAACTAGTTTCAATTTGTTTTAACAGATGCTGACGCTGCTGTGCTGAAGTTACTTCGCATAGCTATGGACGTGGTCGCTAAGCAATTCATCGGCCTTTTCCAAGATTTTCTCCAACTCTGCCAAGTTCACGACTGGCCTAACAATAACACATCTGAAACAGAAATTAAAAATGCATTCCTTGTAGCCCATCACATAGAAAAATGTCTAGATAAATTTCAAAGAAGAAATATGATCAGTGACGTCCTGTCCATATTGAATAATGAACTTGATATGTCAACCATGGTGCTCAAAAACTGTTTTGCAGATCCACCAAAATACATATTAAAGAAAATTATAACTTCCAATACTAAAATAACACAAATGGATTTAGGTTTCAAAATATTTCTTCAAAATTTCTCAGAGGATAGATTGGAGAAATGCTTGTCTGAGCTAATGTTAGAAGCAGCATCAAAGGAGACTCTTCTTAGAAACTTATCTGTTGAAATGTCAAGAGACAAAATAATGCAGTTCAAAAGTAATATTCTATTGAATGAACTCAACAACTGCGAAGATCCTAAGGAACCTTTTATTACTATGCTAGATAGTTGCTCTCAAGATACAGTTGATTTATTAGTCTTAAGTTTAATAAATAAGGAGCTAAAGTACAATAACGCTGTTAACAATATTATTAACACACTAATAACAATTATGTCAAAACGAAATCACAATTACAAGCAATTCTGGAAATGTTTAATCAAGGTTGATGAGAAACAGTTTATACAATTATGTTTAGAGCATGCTGATTTGTGTAAAATGATTGTAAAGGCTCTATTAGACTGTGGGAAGTTGCTGAAAGAGAATATGTCATCGGAATTCTTTTACATAGATTTGACATTTTCTGAGCTAGTGGGTGTGGTGCAGAGGTTGTGCAAAGATCAGTGTTTAAGATTAGAGTTTGAAGACATAGTTAGGAGCAGTTCTGATGATTGGACGTTTTGGGAGAACATGTTGCCATCATGAAAAATTATTGTTTAATTTTTTTTAATACACATTTTTATAGTAACACATTTTTATTATTTTTGCCTAACCTTTTCCTCACGATTATTCAGAAGCCCGCTCCAGACTACGCGGCGCGAGTGTGGAGGGGGCTAGACAAGTTGGAGATAATTTGTGGCTTTCCGTCAGTGAAGGGTACTTATGCTTAATCTGCAATAAGAACGTTTGTAACAGAATTTCTTTTGGAATTTCAGATGAAATCATCATTGCACTTGAAGCATAAGGACCCTTCTGTGCTGGAAAGCCACATTTTATTTCACATTTAAATAATTTGCTATTTACTGTCATGATGATGATGCACCAAGGAAGCCTTAAAAAACTACAGTGCGACATAAAATAGTAGAAATTAAAAAAGGGCGCCACTTTCTACGCATCTCACATTTTTGACGTAATGGCAACAATTTAGTATGAATTTTTTTTAGTTCATTTTTATGTCGCACTGTGCATTTCATAAAGACCTGTAATCTCTATTTGCCTCTCTTTTTAACAATCATAGTTTTTGCTAAAAACTTAAGAACAATGAATACAGACTACAGGCGTTTTATAAACCACTATCAGTCTTCTCCACTGTAGACTTGAAAGTTGATTTGCAGTGTTTAGGAGTACCACAATGGATTACTGTGACATAAAAGCATATTGCTTGTGTCAGCGCGACCTAACATGTATTTTTCTACTCGTCGAGTATAATCTGTGTATTACGACTTCATATGCAACACTACAACCTTACTCTTTTCAACGTTGGATAGTCTATGGCACTCCGACTCAAGCATAAGAATTTTATCGATACGGTTTAGTCAATTATAAAAATTTTGAAAATAGAACTTCATACATTTCAGTAAAATATTTCTTGTTTAAGGAGACTCGATTCAATGCAAATTAGCCTACTTAAACACGCTGCTGCGTCGTATCTGCTTTGTGATTGGTTGGCCAACAATTGCTTCATAAGTCATAAACGCGCATGTGACACCCTTCATATAGCAACATCCATATCCTACGAAAACCGCTTAGCGTTGCTTGTTAGTCTCCATAGGCTACGGTGGCCAAAATCGAGAAAAAACTGACTTAAAATTGAATTTAGCGCGGAGCAGGTACCAGGGTCTCATGAGTTACGAGGAGGTGTCGTTGACCAACCCGCCGGGGGCACCGGGCCCGGCGGCCGGTGCGCGTACGAGTATGAAGTATGAAGGTATCGCGAGCCGCGGCAGCTCGCGTATCTTAGCTGTATACTTTTGGTTTGTTTACTTAAGTATATGATTCTACTAGTTGAAAGTATTATTTTTTTGTCTCGTAGAAAAAGTATTGTATACAATAGTGATATAATCAAGCTTTTCAATCTCGTACCTTAACTTAAGCAACTCAGCAAGCTTCGTTGCTTAAACACGGTACTCGACTGAAAAGCTCTCTATTATATCACGATTGTATAAAATACTAATATAGGCAGGCATTTAGAGAATATATGTTCTTATTGTATCACACTTAAGGTGTTTCACTTACTACTCCCTGCCACTGCTCGAAACAATATAACAAGATCAATTTTGTTATTTGACTTGCAGGTTGAGCGTGCCGGAAGCGACTCCATTCACAGCAGTACTCAAATTCGCGGCCGAAGAGTTCCGCGTGGAGCCGGCCACCAGCGCCATCATCACTGACGACGGCATCGGCATCAACCCCCAGCAGACCGCCGGTAAGCCTCCTCCTAGGAGGAGTAGGAAACTATACTGAAGAGTTGTAGAGCTGGCCACCAGCGTCATCATCACTGACGACGGCATCGGCATCAACCCCCAGCAGACCGCCAGTAAGTCTCCTCCTAGGAGGAGTAGAACACTACACTGAAGTGTTACAGAGCCGGCCACCAGCGCCATCATCACTGACGATGGCATCGGCATCAACCCCCAGCAGACCGCTGGTAAGCCTCCTCCCCCTAGGAGGAGTAGGAGACTACACTGAAGTGTTCTAGAGCCAGCCACCAGCGGCATCATCACTGACGACGGCATCGGCATCAACCCCCAGCAGACCGCCGGTAAGCCTCCTCCTCCTGACGAAAACGTTTCCGGTACACGAAAACGTTACGGCGCGTTACAGCGTTACAGGGGGGGAGAGGGGTCTAAAATCTTCGGAATTTGCGTTACGTAATATTTGAACGCCAGCTAAAACTTACATCGGTATAGCATCTGCTATACCTAATGGGACAGATTTGTATTTTGTATTCGTACCAATAAATAAATGATTGATCTATGTTTTTTTTTTTTTCAGGTAACGTGTTCCTGAAGCACGGCTCCGAACTGCGACTGATCCCTCGAGATCGGGTGGGTCACATATCCACATAAACATTCCACGATTACGCTATTTCCCATTCGCTTCATACAACTGATTTACTTTCTCTGTATTGTAGTCACATGTAATTGCTCAGTTGTAAATCTTGCAACGAAATAAGGTATATCCATGAACAGTTCAATGTAATGCTGTTAGTACAGTCGCCATCAGATATATCGGAGAGGCCAAGGTGCTCACAAATATCTGAATACGCTTCTATTGTCAAGGCGTTAGAGTGCGTGTTCAGATATTTATGAGCACCTCGGCCTCTCCGATATATCTGATGGCGACTGTACCAAGTACCTACTGCTGATGCTGATAGACATCGAAAAATACACAGCCCTACAACTCGTATGTATTTGCAATGAGGGCTAACGCGTTTGAATTCGCCGCTAGGGGCGCTAGTGTAGATGGTGGTCTTTTCCATAGTTCGAAATGTCACTTGTCACTTCAATGACTGACAGCTGTTCTTTAGTCTTTTGGACCACCATCAACAGAGGCGCCAACTGGTGAGCAAAAAAACGATAGCCCTCATTCAACAAAAAAATCAAATTGTCAACGTATTCAAAAAATAATTTATTATTAATAAATACATAGTAGTACATACTTACTTTACACTTTGGCAGATATATTATTAGTACACGTACAGAAAAAGTGTCGTCTCTATTTATAAGATTTCAGTTGTAGTAGTCAGCAGTATGTTCTCTTTATATAACAATAAATTAAAAAAAAAAGTTGTATGAAACAAATGGTAAATACCCCTTTTAATTTTAAGCTTGTATTTTTTATAAACAAATATTACCGCTTAATATATAACAGATGTTTTCAATAAAAGCAAAAAATACTTTGGCATGTTTTATTTAAAAACTTAATTACACTTAAAATTAGTGGAACATTTCATAAAAGATAAGTATTACTATTTGATGCTTAGCACTGGAAATAGTGAATTTTGAGTGTATTTATCTCTTTCTAAACTTAGCAAACGTGAGCAAACCATATAATAGGTACGTTTTTTTATCTACTCACTCAAAACGCATTTGACTTGATTAGTATAAACTAAAATGACTATACATACAATGTGTAACAAAAATAGTGGCGCGGCTACAGCCCAAAAACCTTCGTGCCGTACATTATGCCTCCTCAGCACTATCGGCGATGATCGTTGATAGTATCATCGTGAAGATCATCGTGTAAGCATCCACATGATCGCCTGACCCGGCACCCACAACGCATTCCCTTTGATGCGTGCCCAAAAAACCGACAACTCACGGGTAGCAGGCGATGACAGATGATGACAGGCGGGGACTGCCGAGTATGCTCTCTCCAGGGCCGGATCTAGGGTAGAGCGAGTGGAGCGGCCGCTCTAGGCGCCGGATGGCAAGGGGGGCGCCAAAATGGCAAATGAGAAAAAAAAGGGTAAAAGCTAACGGTAGGCTAGGTAGTAGCATAGAGTAACTTATACTAGAGCGGTACTGTCATAGTAAATTCACTGCCATCTGTCGACACACTTTAAAACTAAAAATGAAGATTTATAAAAATACGATAAAATGTATTTAAATATGGATAAATGATTTTTTTTATTTGCATTAATTATTTTTATGATTTTGACCCATGTTCTTTCACTGATATGCGTTAAAATTGATAACAAACGAAACCGTCAACGCCATCTATACGACAGTAGGCCAAAGCTAGTAGCGCCCTCTGAATGAGAATCAAATTTTCTTGATTTTCGAGGCACGTTTTTTCCTTAGACTGTATCCATCTATTTCGGAGTTATATCTATCTTTTGGTAGTACACCAAAGTTTGGTAGTAGGTAGGGTGTAGGGTAGGTTTAACGAAGGGCGCCAAAACCCCATTTCGCTCTACCCTGATCAAGGACTCGGGCCGGCACTGGCTCTCTCTACACTATCGTGTCCACCAGTCATCGTCTATCATCGCCGATAGTGTAGACTGTAGAGGAGCCACGTGTGCGGTGCGTCATCGCGAATGTTGTCGTAATGGCTGCTCTACACTATCAGTGATGATAGATGATGCTTGCACGATGATCTTGCCGATATTATCAACGATCATCGCCGATAGTCTAGAGGAAGCAGACGTGGCGTTCAAAAGTTTAAGTATCAGTAATTATATTCATAATTCTACGAATGGAGCTTCATAAGAGGTTCTGCCACCCGAAGGAAGGTCTTCTCAAACTCCAAAGTGGAGAAACGATCGACAGATGCCCTGCAAAATAAAAAGAGTTTATTAGAAAATATTTATCACCCAGTAAAATGCAAAGTTTGTTTTCCTTAGGGCTTATTGCGTCTCACATTTTGCTTAATGAGAGAGTGAGACGCAATGACATTGGACAAATCAATTGAACAGATGGAATACCATCCTTAGATGTTAAACATACTTTGTTTCTTATACTAAAACAATCTTGGGACCTCAAGGTTTGGAAAATATTCCTATGAAGCAACTAATTTCAGCTACCCAACTACCAAGATCCGAGTTTTTCAAATTATTGTTATACTAGAATTAAACAGCATTTTTTTTTAATATTTACGAAATCCTATCTCCAGTTTATTTCCTTCGGCCGATTAAGTTGGCCAACGTAACGTATAGCAGCGATGGACATATGGTACGCACCGCATATTAGAGGAAGATAAAGAGACAAAGCCTGCTTCCATATATTCTGTCACAAAAGTGTTAGCCACAAAAACCTCAGTAACACAATAAGTTAAGTTCGTCTTTCGTCTAAGTATAGGCACTAACCGACGGGCGACGGCGCGGGCAATGGCCCGCGTACTCATCAGCCTCAGAGCATAGGAAGCGATGAAGAGGATATGATAGAAAGAAAGCCTGCTGCGATATATTCTGCCTCTCACAAGCCAAAGCCACAGCATGGGCTTGTGCACAAATCACGCGAGGTTTTTTCGGCTACTTTACGACCTCCCCCCCTTCCTAGCCCTTGGTGATATTTGGTGAGGTTCTTGGCTAAACCCCCCCACATAACCTCACGTATATTTTCTTTCATTCGACCTAATTGTAAGATAAATAGTAATAGTGTTGTAAATCTTGTTTATTTTTTTATGTATACCTTCTTGTATCTACTCGTGTGGTAGATATTTTTTCTTAGTTTCGTTCACTGTAGAAAAACGCTGCCTGACCCCACCCCCCTCACCCCTATCGAACCTCGCGTGATTTGTGCACAAGCCCCATGTAGTACTTACCGTGCAGCGTCTATGATTCGCTGTCGCTCCTCAGGCGCTAGAGCTATGACTTCAAGTATGGCGCGAGCGTACTCATCGGCCTCAGAGCACAGGAAGCCGGTTCGACTAGTGTCAGTTGTTTCGACGATGTCGGCGAGGGGACCGCCGGACCGGTGCGCGATGGTGATCAGACCTGCTGCCATCAGTTCTACTACACCTGGAAAGAGACATGAATTATTCCTAAGGCGCAGTCTACAGTGCAAACTTTATCAAAAAATGGTTTTTGAAGACCCTTATTCGTTTCGAAAGATCTAACGATACCCCACGCGTTCACGACGAACTGGACGCTGTTCTCGAGAGACAGATGCTTGGCCAAATCTTTGAGGTTTTGTTACTTACTGATTCCAAAATGCTCGTTCCACATAGCATGCAGCCCTATGCTGCACGTCTGGTACAACTGCAGCAGCTGCGCGTAGGGAGCGTTCACGACGAACTGGACGCTGCTCTCGAGAGACAGATGCTTGGCCAAATCTTTGAGGTTTTGGACACGCTCCTCGTCTTCTGCGTTACGACACGCGCCGGCGAATACCAGCTTAACCTAGAATTTAAGACGTATTCCATTACGCCCACCGAGGGTTCCGTGCATAAAAATACTTGGCCAAATCTTTGAGGTTTTGGACACGCTCCTCGTCTTCTGCGTTACGACACGCGCCGGCGAATACCAGCTTAACCTAGAATTTAAGACGTATTCCATTACGCCCACCGAGGGTTCCGTGCATAAAAATATACTGCTTTTAGATTGTTTGTATTCTGTACAAATTAGTAAAAGTTTAAAAAGATTTGGTATATGTATACCCATACAATTATGAGCGCGCATACGTAATACCGTTGCAGCTTGCTTAACCTCGATGATTGGTTACGTAATTTAAATAAAGACTATATATTTTATGATTTAATTACAAATGTATAGCTTTCAGATTTTTCCCTTTACTTGTATTATAACTATTATAAGGCTTAGAACGCACTGCGATTAATATCTTGCGGTTTTAGTCTTGCAACTGCGTGTGCGTAAGCATGCCGTAAGTTACACATTTTGCGGTTCTGAAACTGCAAGAAATTAATCACAGTGCGTTCTAAGCCTAAGATGGATTGCCAAACCAATTTTTTAACAAGCAGATACGTCTGCGAGCGATACTACAAATTTTTATTGGAGAAAATGGCAAAAATTACGCTTCCGGCAACATACCGATTGCCAAATTTCATAGTTCTAGTCAATTTTCGTATTTTGCGGTAGGCCCTGTAAACTGCGACACGGATAGTATCCGGATCGGATCCGTATCGGAACCGTGTCTAGCGAATAATCAAGTATTACCTTGTGCCAAAGGACTTCGTTCTTAACCAGCAGATTTCTTAACTCGTATATAGCTTGTAGCATGAGCGGATGATCCTTCTCGGGTCTGAACTGCGCCACAGACAGTATCCGGATCGGATCCGTGTCTTTGACTAGAGATCGTAGCTGCTTCAGCTCTGTTACCTATACAGTCAAAACAAATTATTATATTATGAACATGATAGAAACATTCGTATAAGCTTTGGTAATTAAGGTACTTAATAGTATTTCATACTATGACTTATTCTGTGCTTAAGGGCGCTCTCATTTTAAAACGACTAGCTAGATTGCTCTGAAACTTTGTACTTACAATAGGATATAAGGTATATCTATGTCTGTTATTAGTTTATGTGGCTTCAGAAACCATAGTTAAAAAAATACAGTGAATTTAAGTTTTTTATACAAAACTTGTTATTGCTTTATTTCGTTTGTTTTATAAACTGGAGCTATTATAAACTAATTTCTGACCTAGAATAATAATAATAATTATAATTCATGTCATTGTATGTGCAAAGTTTCATTACAATCCAACACGTAGTTAACGTAGTTAAAATGAGAGCGGAACTACGTTTGTATGGGAAGGTGCAATTCGCTGAGCTTGCCGGGGACTCTTAAGAAAACCCTTACTTCGCAAGGTGGATAGACTCGGTGCGTCTTGAAGGGCGAGTCCCACAAGTCGTTGATGTGGTCCTCCGTCCATGTCCCGTTCACCATCACCACGTCAGCGCAGCGCCCCACGATCCCATACAGCTGGAAATAGAAACTTCTTGTTTATGAATTAACCTCTAGCGTCCCATCGTCCTAATACTAGTACTAATTTGCAACTTGCACAATTGCACATCATCACAAAACATTGATCTCATTATAAGGAATTGGTTTCTAAAGGCTTTCATGATGTATTTCTGTTAAGCTTGCCAACCACATCATAAGAGGAGTGTCTTTCCAAAAGGGTTTTCAAAACCCTTTTGAAAAGACACTCCTCATAAAACTCTTAAGCTAACGTCCAAAAATCAACGCCCTATTTCTTAAAAATCGATAATCAATGTTTCACCGCGATTCGTATCATTGATTACAATGATACGAATCGCGGTGAATGGGATTACCCAGTATAAATACTGCTAAAGCTACTTGCTATTATATTTATAAGATATATTACTCAAACTACTGAGTTTATTAGAAACATTTGTTGGTACCTTATATAGGTTGGCGCTTACGCTGTTATTAACAACGCTACAATACTAAATGCGGTGTTCGGTGACGTAAGCGCCAACCGCCATAAGGTACTGTGGAACGTCACATTTCTCTATACCAATCATTCTCACCTAGGGCTCCGCAAAGCCTCTGTTGGGGCTCCGCCAGAATACTTGTAATAATAAGGAAAAAACCAGCTCTCCTATTAGGTATATCTGGTGTAGACGTAAAGTGACGAAAGGTTTTATTTTATTTCGGGGCCGTCAAATATTTCGCTTTCCAAAAGGGTTCCGTCACCAAAAAAATTTGAGAACCGCTGCTCTATACAACTGAAATTTTAAATTACTAACCCAACCAAAAGCTTTATAGTATAACAGCTTGCACCAAGTGAACACAGGATTCCTGGCTATAATCCCCCTGTTATTGTAGGAGACGATTCGCTGCTGCACGCGCCGCATCATACTCTTAGTGATGATAGGGTAGTGGGTGTATGTGCCCACCGGGCATTGTGCTAGGTATCGGAAGATTGGATAGGTGAAGGCATACCCTGTTGTGTCTATGAAGATATCTGTAAAAAGAAAAAAAAACTTTGAATATGCAACAGCGAAGCCTAACGGCTATAAATCTATTTCCGACCTTTCTATTATTTTATTTTACTAGAATTAAAAATGTCTTCTAAGAACTAATAAAATTTATCTTATAAGCGCTGTACATTCCCCAAACATAGTAATAGTAATAGCCTTTATTTCATGCGTCTTTTTTACAATTACATAAAATTTCATATTGGTTTATTATTTGCATGTCGCTTGTGCGGAAAAGGCCTCCCCCAGTTTCTCCCATTCCTTCCTATCCTGTGCTGTTCTCCACCAGAATCTGTCGAAGTTCACTAGCTCGTCTCTCCATATTTTATTTGGTCTTTTTTGCTTTCTCGCTATTCCTATTGGTGACCATTCTGTGACACGTTTAGTCCACCGGTTATCCGTTGTTCGACATATATGGCCAGCCCAGGCCCATTTGATCTTTTTTATTGCGTATTTTATATCTTTTACTCCAGTTTTCTCTCTTATGACTTCGTTTCTGATTCTGTCCTTAATTTTAACTTTTAACATTGACCGTTCCATAGCTCTTTGAGAGATTTTCAGTTTATGAATATGTTTCTCAATGGGGCCCCAAACATAGACTACTATTATTAAACTTTTGTAATAATTGTGACGTTTTCAACCAAAAGGTACCACATTGTTGCTTGTCGATAAGGTTGATTTCTAATTAAGGCTACAGGGAAATAGCGCCTTACTGACAAGCGACAATAAGTACCCTTTTGGTTGAAAATGGCACAATTGATGATCAAACCAACTTCGATCGAACCATAAACCATAAGCACATAGTTGACAAGTTACGGGTTATGGATCACACATTCTTGTTGTCATTCATTAGCATAGGGGACTTCTGAGACTTGAGCCTAGGGGAGACTAAATCACGTAAATTATAAAACCATAATTAAATGGCAATAACTTTATAATTTAGAGGACCAAGTCTCCCCTAGGATCAAATGTCCCCAGTCTAGGTATATATGTAAGTGTCCCTAGTCCCTAGTGTTGTTTTGTCAATTATGAATATGAAGCTAACCTGGATTGAACTTCATGAAGGCCTCCAAGCCCATCACCATGGAGCCCAGGCTCTGCATCAGCAGTGTGAAGTAAGGGTATGAGCTTGCCTCTATTGCCCGTTTTGATACCAACCTTTGGACAGAAAGCAATTTTTAACTCAAAGTGCTAGACATTTTAGGGAATGCTTCATACTGGCAGTAAGAACATTTTAGGGAATGGAAGGGCAAACAAGTGTGAGGCCTGCCTGATGTTAAGCAGCCACTACAGCGTGTGGGCGCTTGCAACTCAAGTGGAGTTACATGTGCATTACCTACAAAATAAGATTACCTAATAAAGTTAAGTTTGCTTGCATCAACTTTGACATTAAATGTATTCTGCACTTTGTTGGCAATCGTCTGAGGCTCTGCCGTATCCACTGTGTAAATGTATATATTGGTGTCTGGGTATCTGTAAACAAATATAAGTTTTTAAGTCTTATTTATTGAATTAATAAACCAACTAACTTACACAACTAGGTACTTTAAAAAACCAATAACTTTACTTTGAAATTTTGCAAATCAATTTCAACAAAATGTTGTTGACAATATGTAGTTGAATATGACATTTTTGCCAAATCAGAGGACATTTTTGGTTGGTTGTTAATAATTCATCAACCTAATTGCATTCGAATTTAGAAATACACTAACCCCCTTATTCATAAACGTCTACTTAAGTTGTTGACAAGCCGCTAATAATCATTTGTCCCTTTCCGACGTATTGGTATGATGGAAAGGGACAAACGATTATTAGCGGCTTGTCAACTTTAGTAGACGTTTATGAATAAGGGGGTTAGTGGTTACCAAAAACAAAGTTGCATTTTGCATGGTTTTTACCTTGTCAAAATGGCCTTTATAGCCACCCATAGTACCCGCTCTCCACCACCCCCGGCATTACAATACGGGTGAAAGAACGCCAAGTTGGGCCCATCACGCAGCCTCCGCTGTTTCTTCCGCTCGTAGATTCGCATGTACCATGACGCGAAAATAAAGGCGCCCGGGATGATCACGAAGGCTCCGAACAGTAGCAACGTGAGAAAGAATAACGGGAGTACTACCAGTAAACTACAAAGATAGAAAAAAAACTATCATAAAACAATCCGAATATAGACTTAAAAAGGTGTAATGTTACATTATTGGTCTTAATAGGTCAGGTAATATTTCATGATATATTGAATTGATCGTTTTCATAAACATTTTGTAATGCCAGCACCACACTTCGCTGTATTTGGCAAATATTCGTGTTGCATCCCTTTTGTTTTGTACGTCAAAGGAAAGAGAAACAACACGAATATTTGCCAAATAAGGTGAAGTGTGGTGCCAGCATAAAACATAGGAAATAGCCGAAAGAAAATCACGTGAACTTTCATTTGTATACAAAAGCCGACATTATGTTTTTACAGTTTTTTTGTTATTATTTTAGTCAGTACATAACACAATGACTTACATAAAGACTTCGAAGAGCATTTTATTTTAATTAATAAATATAATTGTGAGTTTTTAGTTTTTAATTTACTAAATAAATATCTCTAAATACGACGACCAATCCACAAATGCCGTATGTAATTTGCTTTGCTGTCAAAATGCTGTCATTTCTGTCATGTAGACAAGCGTTCGGATACTATACAATATAGTACTAGCATTTAAAAAGCAATTTACTAAAAATTAATTAAAACTGGATTTATACCAAATTTATACAAAAAATAAATAAATAAATGTTTTGTGGTTTTCATAGTTTTATTTCAAAAAAATATATATTTTCGTTCTGATTTATCAGAACGCACTAAAATAATCCGTTCAGTAGTTTTTGAGTTTATCGCGAACCTACAGACATACAGACAGACAAACGCGGCGGGGGACTTGGCCAATGCCGGGTCGATGCTACCAGGCAGATGATAACTAGGTAATTCGCTGATAATGTTGATATTTGCATTAAAAATATTTTATCAAGAAAATAATAATTTATCAAACAGTAGTCCATGGATAACAATAATTTGTTTATTTTAGCTATAGGTAGTGATAAACTATGGCATAGTTTATCAGATCGTTATGGCTATAATACGTAAAACGGCTTGATAGCGTCAAACTCGGTAATAGATGGATAATTATAATTACCTGCCTACCTATAAATTTTTGATGCATTTTTTCCGAACTTGGCTTGTAAACAACATCGGGTTCTTGTCAAAGCAATAGTATTATATATCTATCTTTGGTATAACCAATCCAATAACCATATACACTGTGGTTATAGTTTAGTCACTTAGTGCACGAGACTGAAGACTGAACTAAACTATAACGGAGTTATTACGTATCAATGATCATAACAATTTATTGTCACAGACAAGTGTATTCAATAGACGTCGCATTAAAGACATTAACTTTTGATTTTAGATAGTATATATCTGTATATTATATCTAATGGTTCCCCATCTCACCTAACGGAAAGATTTAACTATCTGGCTGAAGGCAGTGATCACCGCTTACGATCTAGTTCTAATCTCACGCTTGCTATTCCTCCTAATAAGACGCGATCGTATGCAAATTCTTTCACGGTTCGCGCTGTGAAGTTGTGGAACGAGTTGCCCCTGTCGCTCAAACAGTCCGTCTGTAGCGTCACTCAAGGCTAGTGATTACTACTACTACTACTACTACTACTACTACTACTACTACTAATGGTACATACCTGTTTGTACTTAAAGTCGCGGCGACCTCTCCGCTTTATAAAATAAACACAATTTCCCATTTTTTGTGTTTTCAGTAGTTACTACCCATTTCGTTTTACCACTACGATCGCGATCGCTCATAATTTTGTACGCCCCAGCATCGCCTAAGTGATCTATTCATAATTATGTCTGCGATTGTTATCATACTATCCCCTCCAACTCGACAGTGCCATATTATATTATTGAATACCAACAACATAAGTTTAGTTTATCACCGGTCTTTAAGCAGTTAATGTGAGTATTACGTATTACACACTTTTATTTAGCTTAATTCTTAATTTATACCGGGAGGACCCTGTAACTTCTCTTCACGTTATCCCGCGGCATGTTTGCCACGGCTCATGGGTGCCTGGGGTCCTCTTTCTAACTAATCCCTAGAATTGACGTAGGCACTAGTTTTTACGAAAGCGACTGCCATCTGTGCTTCCAACCCGGAGGGGAAACTGGGCCTTATTGGGATTAGTCCGGTTTCCTCACGATGTTTTCCTTCACCAAAAAGCAACTGGTAAATATCAAATTATATTTCGTACATAAGTTCCGAAAAACTCATTGGTACGAGCCGGGGTTTGAACCCGCGACCTCCGGATTGAAAGTCGCACGCTCTTACCGCTAAGCCACCAGCGCTTCTTAGGGGAGGGCCCTGTAATATAACAGGAGCAATAAATTAAATTAAAGTGTAGGCTGACCCCTCGATGGAAAAACATAAATAAGTGCGTTGGGGTAAATTTGAAAGGGGTTTTCATGAGGGGTAAGACAAAAAATCGTCCGTCGGCCGTCGGCCGAAGCACCACGAGCGACTTTCAATCTTACCCCAGCCCACATTCAACGGCCTCAGTTAAATGGTAAGGGCCCTCCACACTCATGTGCGAATCACGGCGCGAAGCCGCGAACGCGAGTCTGGAGTCTAGTTCGCTATTTAGCGAAATCGACTCCACACTCGCGTTCGCGGCTTCGCGCCGTGATTCGCGCATGAGTGTGGAGGGCCCTGTAGGTCTGCAGTAAGGTGCCAAAGAAGAATTTCAAAAATTACAAAGTTCCCATGAAATGTTCTCGGCATTTTTTTCTACGTTTATTGAATTGCCTAATATGCTTATAGACGCCAATGAGTGACGTACATTTATATTAAATGAAACAGTCGTCAAACAGTTAAGAACATTGAGTATTAGTCTCCATCTTCTCAAATGATTTTTACGTCTAAGACCGTAATCTGTTAAACAAAAGCCATTGTTTCTTTTATGCCAGCGGTCAGCCATTGTGTGCCATATATTGTTAGACACAAAAGCACGCGCCGTAGCACGCGCTCAGTTGTCTCTGAGCGCGTGCCACGGCGCGTGGCACACAATGGCCGACCGCTCCAGAAAAGAAACAATGGCTTTTGTTTAACAGATTAGGGTTAAGACCCTACGTACTACTAAGAGTACTAAGACGTAAAAATCATTTGAGAAAATGTATACTATAATAGCCCCTAATTTGCACGGGAACTTTCGAAGTGGAAACTTGCACGAGAATCTTCTCATGAAAAACTCCAGAAATTTTCCAAAATTTTGAGAATGTTTTACAACGCTAAGGGTAACTAGGTAAGGGTAACTATAATAGGTAGGTAGTAGGCAAGAATTCAAGAGCCTGTAGTATTGTTCATAGCAGAAATTTTATTGGACAATATTGCATCTTGATTTCTTGACTTATTTGAAATTCGATTTTAGGTTATATTGTTGACATTGTGTATCAACAACATTTTGTAAAAATTACGAGTGTGAGTTGTTATCAAGTTTATCAGGGTAAGTGGGATTCTAAGATATTTTAAGTACTTTATCGTTAAAGGTACCAGAATAGATTCTTAATTCGTCTTCATAACATAGGTAGGTACCTAACATGGAATTACAATTTTTCAACATTATTCGAGTTTTAAGCACCTATAGGTACGTACCTACATTCCCTCTGCAGTTATACCACAGTTATACATAGAGTAGAGTAGAATTAACCTCTGCCGGTCTGCGGGTACCAACTTCTGCCTTTGTTCCACTATTCAACGACGCCATACCTACAATAACTGTTTAATGTCCTAACAAAATTCTATTACAAATTTCTACCTAAGAATCTTGGAAATCTGTTCAGGACTATCCTTCCCAAATATTGCAATTCTTTGTCAACACCATAGAGAGTTAATCATTAAAAAACAGAAAATTCTCATGTCCAACCACAGTGCGTTTCATTCCATGAATGCACGTATTTCATTTCCAGATGACTATCCGCTGGGGCATCGTAAGCGCGGCGAAGATCGCCAACGACTTCGTCAACGCTATGAACAGCTTCCCCGGCAAGGGAGACCAAGCTGTCGTCGCCATCGCCGCAAGGGACCGGAGCCGCGCCGAGGCGTTCGCGAAGACACACAACATCCCTACGGTGTTCGACTCTTATCAGGCTATGGCGGAGAGTGAGGGGGTTATCGGTAAGTTTGAACTCGAATGAGCAAAGCTGGTGGGATGGGCAGCATTCAATAAACTAGTGGACATACTTAAATCTACTTACTAACGTTCCACATGCCTGAAAACTCGCCTCTCAATGAGTCCTGATTACCATATATGGCATACGGTGCCGAAACATGGACGCTCACTAAGAAGACTGTGCTGCATAAGATAAGTATGAGTAGCACAGAGAGATGAAACTCCAAGACTGAGGAATGAGGAAGAGTGAGGAATGTCGAGATCCGACTTCGCACTAAGGTACGAGACGTGGGTGACGTCATTACCAAGCATAACCTTTTCGACGCCGTGTCAAATACAAAAGCTGTCACTCGGACGCCACGTCACTGAAGTGTCAAAACTGAAATTGAACTTTATGCACATGCACGAAAGTCTATGTTGATCTGTGGTCTTTGACCGATTAATCAGTCTTTGGCGTTGGACCTGCGGTGCTGATATATCCGTCATTGGCGTCCAAAAGGTAAATTGAAATTGGGCAGGGCATGTTGCCAGGCAGTTGTGGAGATGGACCAAATGACCGATTGGTGGCCGCTTTCGGATGAAAGAAGCGCCTGGCGTCCCTTGGCTCGTTGGGTGGATGCCATTCGGAAAATCGCGGGGCACTACTGGATGACACTAGCCCAGGACCGGGATAAGTGGCGTACACGAATATATTCGAGGCCTTTGCTCAGCAGTGGGTGACTGAAGGCTAAAATAATGATGTGACGATGAATATAGATTACGATATCGTACAAGTACCCTTCTATTTCCATTCTATATATTGCATTAAAGACAAAATCTATCAATGGTCAGTTCGCTCGATAACAAGCATATAACCTTTATTTACAGATGTCGTCTACATCGGCACTCTCAACCCCGACCACTATCCCCTCGCCAAACTGTTCCTCGAGCACGGCAAGCACGTTCTCTGCGAGAAGCCCCTCTGCCTCAACCTGAAGCAAGCCCAGTCCCTCATCAACATCGCCAGGAAGAACAAACGCTTCCTAATGGAAGCCGTGTGGTCGAGATTCGCGCCCGCGTATTTGGAGCTGGAGAAGGAGATTGCGTCTGGGAAGTTGGGGGAGGTGAAGAGAGTGGAAGTGAATTTTGGAGTGCCATTGTTGGATGTTGCTAGGCTGAAGTGAGATTTGTAACTTTACACCTGTCGTCATAAGTAGTATATAATAACTTGTTCTTTCCCGTTTAAATATCTATTATCTTGGCGATTTCCCAGTGGCATCCAATAAGAGCCCCGTATCGGTTTTCAGGTCTTTAATTGGTTTCCTCAAGATTTCTTTTAGCAATAGCAACTGGCAAATATACGAGAAGGGTTTTAAAGCCAAGACCTCCAGTTTAAAAGCCGCGTGTCTTAATTATCACTAGACTACCGTGGTGTGGTACCTCTTACTCTCAAAATTATGAGATGAAATATAGTTACATGGTACAAATAACAGATAATACTTATTCCATTTCTCATTTACAGCAAAAAAGCCATGGGCGGCAGCACAGTCCTAGACCTTGGAGTATACGTCCTCCAATTCGCGCAACTGATGTTCAAGGACGAGCCGACCAAGGTCACAGTGGTCGGAGAGACGAATGACGACGGCGTGGACATCGGCGAGACCATCATCCTGGAGTACTCGGGCGGGCGGCGCGCCGTGCTCAATGCGGACGCGACCGTCAAGATGTGGAACAAGGCTACCGTCACCGGCACCAGAGGACGTGCTACGGTAATAAAATACTTTAAGTATTGTCAATAGAAAGCCCAAAAAGCTGGTAAGACGTTGCGAGGAATGACATGTCCCATCTTACAAAAGACGATGCCAAAGGCCATGCGAGGCCATAGGATGGAAAAGGTGCATAGGATGCAACCATGAGCTCACTGGCTTCGATGGTAGACAAGCACTGATCAACAAGCCAATACCATGCTGAGGCGGGACCATTTCGTATTGGTATTGTTCTGTCATTTAGTACCGATTCATTTGATTTCTATCTTTTGCTAGCGTTGGACCAAGCTTGCATTGACAAAGTGTGACAACGTCATAATTAATGTCAAATTTCTATGACGTTGCTAATCTAATGACACTCCCTCACTTTGCTCTGTTCAAGTCTGTGCAAAACACGGACTCTATTTTACAGTGTCTCTTTTACCCTGAAATCCACAAATAAGTACTTGTTTCTGTTTCTATCTGAAAAAAGGTGGATATTAATTATGTTGACTTTCACGCGACTATATTTGAAGTAACCGTCTGTTCACAGGTCGAAGATCCATTCCACTTCCCTGAAACCCTGATTCGTGCTGACGGTACAGTGGAGGCGTTCAAACTGCACGACTCCAAGTTACCTTACAACTTTGGCAACAGCGCGGGACTTGTGTACGAGTCGCTAGAGGTCGCCCGGTGTATTAGAGAAGGTGAGCTATATACAGTGCTCCCACTCTTCCCTTAGACTCTGATCTGTGGTGACGGCACAGTGGTGGTGTTCAAACTGCACGACTCCAAGTTACCTTACAACTTCGGCAACAGCGCGGGACTCTTTTACAAGTCGCTAGATGTCGCCCGGTGTATTAGAGAAGGTGAGCAATATATCCTATAGTTCTGCGCCTATTTTTCACTGGTGGTCTGGTTTTTAGACTGGTCAGTATTGTTTAAACCAGTTTAAACTGCAAAACTTTAAACTGTCTTATTACGGCAGTAGCAAGGCATGCAGGTGTGTAAACATTTCTGTAGGTACACTTTCCTCGCAATCAAAGTAAAAAACGGAGAGCGTGATTACTTGATTAGATAATATTAGGTAAGTAGGTTGGAGTACTTATTTTATCTTCGACACATATGGCCACTTACACCTGGCCACTTAAACAGATAAACTGCTACGGATAAGTAAAACAAGTTATTTTACAGTACATATGGTGCTAATTTACCGCCCTAGTGCGTCAACTGCACTATAGTTACGTATGTCGAAAATGTATAAGGATGCTGTGTCCTTCAGTTCGCAATGGAGGATATTACTGCAATGTTCTGCCATCAGAGTGCAGCACTAGCCTTTTTAGTAAACCATAAAGTAACTTATACATATTTTACCTTTAACAGGTTTTTGACAAGTTTTCAGAGATAGGTAATAAAATATGACATTGATGCATCAAGGCGGTTTGTTTACAGAGGACCTACCGGGAAACGCGAATCCGAAATTTCGCTATCGCCTGTTTATCGCTCGAATATGCAAGAGTGACAGAGATGTTAGATAATGAAATTTAGCATTTAAAACTTTCGCGGTTTAAACACATATTAAATCACATTTAGAAACGGGTCTATCGCGAATTTAGCCTTTATTTTTTATTTATTTTTTAGTTAGCCGCGACCACGACCAGTGAAACCTGTGTCGAAACGTCGGTAAATAAAGGTAACAAAATAAATTCGCGATAGACCCGTTTCTAAATGTGATTTAAAATGAAATTTAGATTTCCTTGTTTCGCAATAGACCCTCAGATTGTGGTAGTGGCGCCCCCTCCGCAGAGTTTCGCTTTAATATTCCCTATTGCCAGATACTTAGAAGTTCGTATATTACTTGCATATTCCTTTCCAGGTCTGTTGGAGTCTCCGCGCATGAGCCACAGAGAGAGTCTCATTCTGGCCAAGCTCGAGGACACCGTTCGAAAACAACTGGGAGTGCATTACGACGTCGATGACCAGGAGTTTTAAAATATGTATCTCCCACAAGGCGGATAGTATGGAATCATTTCAACTGAGCTAATGCACTTAACCGTACTAACAATGGCATTGTGTTATTACAATACTATTATCTGCTTTTGTTCTCGTAGCCGCCAACTAGTTACTTACAAAATAAGTTAGAAGTGCATTGCCTGTATATTAAATTTTTAACCTTATTCCTTGTTGAATGGGGTTAAAATGGTCTAAAAAATGGTTTTCTACAGAGTGCATTCGTTTTGGGTGTTCATTCATTTAGTTAGACTACATAGTCTATTGTTAAAAAAAATAGAGTCGTTAATCTATACTAACATTTCAAGGCGGTTATAATCTGCTTTTACTACGAGGTAGTTATCCTAATTTGTGGTTTACCACTCAATGGCATTGTATTCTTGAGACTCTTTGAGTAAACAGGTAAGTGCATGAGCTCAGTTGATATGATTCCATCTATACTGTTTAGCGATCAAAACTGAACCATATCACCGACAGGCAAGGCTTATTTATCGTATACTAGAAAAACTGGCCTAGTGCGAGTCGGAATCGCGTTCCAAGGGGAATGTATTATATGTGAAACGTGAGTGGAATAATATGTTCTGGGTCTTGGCGGCAGTTAGAATAAAAAAATTGACTATTAAAAGCTTAACTTTTATTTTTGTACTTATTATCATATTTTTCTTACACTTTAATATATGTGGTTATCAAACAAAACCGTATTCAAAATAACATACAGCTCATAATAACTTAATTTTATGTCTTTAACCTTTTAACCGTTGCATTGAGATGGCATTTTAATTTGTTAAGTTATTTTGTGTTTGTTAGTGATAGTACTTATAAATATTAAATAAATAGATACTAGATGTGTAGACTCCCTCCCACGTGATATGACATGAGAAGAGCAGTGAATCAGATATTTTATATTTTTACACTTTCCAACTTAACATCAAAATGATATACGGCATATCGTCGTTATAATTACTCAACCTCATATCTGCAAGAATCATTTGATGGAAATGTCGCTTTTCTTTCATTCGGAATACGGGTGTTTTTGTCATCAAATGAGTGTTGCAGATACGAGGTTGAGTAAGTATAGCGGCGATATATAAAAAACCGCTCAACAGTATGATTCTTATAAAAAGGCTGCAAGATTATCAATCGTAGTTTAACTCATTTTAACAGTCTACTGTAATATATACCTAATGTACACGTCGTAACGCCTCTTTTCAAATGTACAATATTTCGTCAAGTCAGTCCATAGATTGCATAATGAACCTTACTGCCTACACGTAAGGTCCTTCGTCAATTGGCCGGTATTTTATTGTCGGTGGTAAGTAATATAAATACAATATAGGGTATTTGACTGTATTAAAAATAAATTATTTCACACCATGCATGAAATAAAGCACCAGATGATTAATAGAGAAACCTAGACAGCAGTTATTTTTAAACGCAATTTTTTTTAAACCCGTATAAAACTATAACGAGTAGATAATTTGATTGTGACGTCACATGCTAGTGTTTCATGTAAATTCCACGTCAAATACCCTATTGTAAAATAAACCGTATTGCCAACTCCCAAGTCTCCCCCTTCCCCCCCGCTCTCTCAACCGTCTAGTGTTTTTAAAAGAAAGTACATAAACGAATTGATTGTAAAATAAACCTTAGGGCCCGCACGTAAGGTTTCTTTTTAAGTGAGAGGCGGCCTCTCATCAGTGACTTCGGCAGCGAGGTCCGCGAATTTAGCCACGTAGTCTACACTGGACTCCGCCATCAGGGACTGGAGGTGGGAGTCCACCTGGAAATATAATGCTTGTATTAGAATAATGATTATGTAAGCCGAAAGACGATAGCTAGGTATTAATTCGAATGATTGACAAGCGCAGCACTTTGCTGCAATAATAATTAATCCAATACTTCAATCAAGCGCGTTCGCGCCGCGTGGCGGGTGCAGTTTATTTATTTATTTTAAACTTTATTGCACATCAAAAAAAGGTACAAATGGCGGACTTAATGCCTTATGGACCCGACTTATGAAAACTACGACTTGTATACGTCATTTTTTAAAGCTTGATAAAAAAAATGGTGAAAATAGTTCACGAAAAACATGTCCAAAGATGACTCGAGGTAGACCAAGATAACACTGCAACAATTTTGACAGCCCAGACTGCGCGAGTGTTATTTATAGGGTAATTGCACTAGTTTCCGTCCATGCTATAGTTTTCGTCCACTTGACGGATTAGCAAACAATATACTTATTTCATTTTTAATTTGCTACTTGCTACATATAATATTTATGTAGAAAGATATATTGTTTAGACATTAAGGATTGCAATAACTCCAATTTTGTGCAGCAATGTAGGTTTATATTCAAATTTCGTCAAGTGGACGAAAACTAGAGCTGGACGAAAACTAGCGTAATGACCCTACGTCATAATTTAATAAAAGTTTGACATTTAAAATAACATTTGCACAGTCTGTGCTAACAAAATCGCTGCCAACTTAGATTGGTACAACTGTTTAATGGCTCCTCTACACGATGGTCCAACGAAGGCCAATCTAAGGGACAAAGCTATGCTTGCTCCCTCTAACGCATAAATGCGTCCCTTAGACTGGCCTACGTTGGGCCATCGTGTAGAGGAGCCATAAACTCCAAGGATGTAAGGAAACCACAGATATAAATATACCATAGATGACGCAAATGCATCTACTTAACGTGTCCGAACCCCGAGAAATCCTCGGGGTTGACCGTCGCTCTTGACAGTCCACGCGCGTCAGTTGTTGCAGCCGGACGTCCGTGAAAACTTAAAAAATGCCCCGTTGCGTGATAATTAACTGCATCAGCCCAAAAATTGCGAGCACCCAAAGGCAAAAAACATATTTCCTATCACAGCTAAGTAATTTTAAAATTATACTATGCGTAAATTTTGTATGAAAAAGTCGGCACGCTTGGTTTCAATACAAATAGTTATGGATGGTATAGAAAGGATGCCAATCTCTTATGGCAGAATTGTTGCAAAAGTGACCGCTTTCAGCTTTAAATAATAGTTCCTAATCTCTCCGGTGGCGCTAGTTAGGTTCTGGAACATGAGTATAACATGAACCATATAAGGCAACAAATAACCCGACCAAATTACGTAGGTTGTTTTTGGTAGTATTTCTGTGTATGGTGGCGCCGCCTAATTACTGTTTTTTGATGGACACTTTTCATACATAGAGATTTGGCTCCTTTATATAGTCTCCATGCAAATAGTGATATTTACGTCATCCAGCGTATATATTAAATTAGTGAAGGAAACAGTATTGACCTGCTCGGAGGGTGCCGGCTCCAGCTGGCCGAGGAACGAGCTGAGGCTGAAGTCGTGTGTGCCGGCCAGCCAGCCGTCGCCCGCCAGCAGCCGCGACGGAGATAGCGACATCGACTCCGATGGCAGGAAGTCTGCGATATTTAAATAAGGCAATTTAGACCCGAACCTAATAGGGAATGTTATGCAAAACTCTGCGAAGGGGGCGCCGGGGCGCCACTACCACGATCTGAGGGTCTATCGTGAAACATGAAAATTTCTTTATCTAACATCTCTGTCACTCTTGCATATTCGAGCGATAAAGAGGCAGATAGCAAATTTTCGGATTCGCGTTTCCCGGTAGGTCCTCTGTAAGCAAACCGCCTTGATGCATCAATGTCATATTTTATTATCTCTCAAAACTTGTCAAAAACCTGTTAAAGGTACAGTAAGTATAGGTTACTCTATGGTTTACTAAAAAGGCTAGTCCTGCACTCTGGTGGCAAAACATTGCAGTAATATCCCCTATTACGAAGCTACTGGTAGAAGGAGTAAACTAATAAGAAAATATGCTTAAATGAGCTGGACACGCACGCAAGACGCGCCACCATGCGGCTCAGCCATGACTTTACGCGGCGGCGAGTGGCGGCCATGGGGGAAGGAGAGGTCGAATCGCTGTGTCTCGCTCCTGCCTGTGGCCGCTGCTCGGCGCAATCAGCGGGCGCAGCACGGTTCCATTTTTATCGCCTGTCACTATGCTCGTCACTTTCGCACTTACATACTTGTTAGAACGTGACAGGCATGGCGACAAGCGATAAAAATGCGACCGTGCTACCTAAAAATAGAAAATTCTCATGTCCACCCACAAGTGTGGCGTGTCTATTACTGAAAAACTAATTAGAAAAGGCGAGGTTTTAAAGGGAGTGACAAAACAACTCACTGGCGATATCTCCCCCTTCAGCTTTCTTCTCCTTTTCTCTCTGACTCGAATCATTCGGCTGACTCGGTTCGCTCGGCTCAATAGGCTCATTCTCGTCAGGCTTGCCTTGCACGTTGACTCGTTTCTCGACCTCCGTCGAGGATATGTCGATTTTGAATTCTTTCGTGTCTTCTTTACTGTCGTATGATTCGTCTTGGATGTATTCTTCAGCTTGAAAACAGAGTGTAAACAAATGAATAAACACTGATTTCTGTCAGTGTTTAACATAGCAAGGAAAGTAAGACACAGATACGCTCTTTGCACACAATTTAACACTGTCTTTGCTAGTATCAAATTTTCACAAATGAGCTCATAGTCAGGACGGAATATATATTAGTTTAACTCATTCACTGCCAGTGGGTTGGCCTAGGAACAAACTTGTATGACGGTTAGCGCACATGTGCGTTGGGGGCAGTGAATGTGTTAAAAGTACAAAAAATGCACGCAACACTTAGTTTGTCGATGTCGTGGCCAGACTATAGAATTTTACCATGAGTCTAGGGTTTGCAGTGTTATAATAATTTTGATAGTTCTAATATGCTCCTTATTGTGAAGAGATAAAGTCTACCAGTACCAATCGTCAGTTAAATACTCGTAATCACTGTTCGTACCTTCTTCATTATCGTCCTGCGCCGAAATGGGTATGCGGCGCTCGCCGTCGTGAAAGAAGAATTGACCGTTTGTTTCACTCAGCACGTAGAATAATGACAGGCTGTAAGCAAATACATAAATTAACCTGAGGGTATTAGATTATTTTAAATCGGGTCACTCACGTATTATTAAGTCGAATAGCTCGACATGTTTCGGTCCAATTTACGAGGACCGTCTTCACGGAGACACGACACGTCTTCACTGGTCGAGGGCACGGCGTGTACTGCGGGCCAAAGCCCGACTCGCCCGGCCGCTCACGACAGACGGCGTCGGCGGTGCCGGCACAGATTAATAAATAGTTACTACGTAACAGATACATCATTCCCATACAAAAGCGAAAATACCTACGCTATAATAGCCTACAAAATCTTAATAATAATACCTGCTGCTCAGGACGAGAAGAAATGTACCATAAGTACGCGCACAAAGAGTCGAGACTGCCTTGCTCGCCGTGCGAGTCACGTGCCAACGCATCATCGTAAGAATGCGCTAGGGTTGTACTGTTACTTATGTTATTATTGTAATAAAACGAATGTTGCGAATCAACCATATTTTTTATTAATCAATGAAATATTTAAAAACAACAATTTATATTACCTGACTCAAAAAACTCCTTCATTTACGATTTACCTACTTATGTTCCAAGAAATAAATGGTGACAAAATTCATAAAGATAGATTTAAAATACTACTCGGTAAATACGACAAATTTTTCTTTGTTTTTTGACTTTTACACCCATCTACTGCACAATAATTACGTGGTTTCGGCATTTCGAAGCGTAGGCGCGGGAAACGTGCGGTGCAAGCGCTCAGGCGGGCGTTCGGCGGCCCTCTGTCGGTTGTATCGTCGACGATACGCCGAGCGGTAGGCATATAGCGCGTGGCCTTGAGCGAGTGAAGGAGGCCTGGTGCCGGCAACGTCACCGTTGCGAGGATAGCTCGAACATGTCGAGCTATTCGACTTAATAATACGTGAGTGACCCGGTTTAAAATAATCTAATATGTTTGAGTCTCACGGGAGTTTTATAGTTAATCTGAGGGTCTATCGTAAAACAAGAAAATGGAAATTTCATTATCTAACATCTGTGTCACTCTTGCATATTCGAGCGATAAAGAGGCAGATAGCGAAATTTCGGATTCGCGTTTCCCGGTAGGTTTTCTCTAAACCAAACGCCTTCGTGCATCAATGTCATATGTTATTATCTCTGAAAACGTCAAAAACCTGTTAAAGGCACAGTATGTATAAGTTACTCTATAGTTTACTAAACGGGCTAGTCCTGCACTCTGGTGGCAGAACATTGCAGTAATGTGGATGGTTTACACTTACTCGTTGGTGGATGTAGGCGGAGGCTTGGGCAAGATACGCGGAGGCACTGCGGGCGAGTTCGGGACGATTTTTACCGGGATCAGGTCTGAAAGGCAATTAATGAATATTAATTTAACTACTCCAATTACCATATCCCGCCACCCCACCACGATTTCACGGGTGCAATTTGGATTGACGTTTAAAAAGTGCAAGGACAAGTGAAACTTACTATAAGTCGATAAAATTACGACGTAAGACAGTATGTATTTTTAGGGTTCCGTAAGACTCAACTGTCCGTCCGTCTGTCAGTCTGTCTGGAGTTTTAGGATCCCGTTTTTACCCTTTGGGTACGGAACCCCGGTGGGAGAGTCTGACTCGCACTTATTATATAATATTAATATCATCCGGTTTATTCTATAATATAAGGTAATCCTCATGCTTGTCGTCCTTAGCGATAATATTATGTATCAAACAAAGTACCAATACGGAATTCCTTTGCGTCAGCATGCACACGGAAGCAGGCGTGTCTCACTCCGCGATTTCGTCGCGTCGCTACAAGTACCTGCGGCCGCCCCAATTTTGGGGTTTTGCCATAGTAATTGCCGCGCGCCGCTACGGAACGAACGCCTGCACGCGCTTGCGCCGCCTTGCGCGTAGTAGACGCGTTTTGTTAGAGAGTGAATCTTCTGCACCTTTTTTTTTTTTTTCTTGATGGACTTGAGGGCGGTGTTGCCCGTAGCCAATGTCACGTAAAAGGGTAGGAACAAAATAAATGCTCTTAGAGCACGACGTTGTTCGGTGGTTGTTGTAGTTGTCTCGTAAAACCGATAGCTGGATTTTACGAGAAGCACGTGGACTACCGGCCGTTGACTCCAAAATGGTGGTTAAACACGCTTTGAGATTAATTCTCCATTCACTGCACACTACCACATTAGATTATTGTATAATAAAGCTATCGATATTACACTTTAAACAATATTAATGAGCAAAAAACAAAGGAATTAATCACGAGGCTACTATCAAGATGGCGTTCGAACCGGAAGTCCTTCTGCACCTAGTACTATTAAATATTCCGTGACGGAAGGGCGGGGCGACCACAAGTAATACTCACTGCTGGGCGGAGGCAGCTTGGGCAGCAAGGGCAGCAGGCGCTGCACCACGACGCGGCTGTCGGCGCCGCGCGGCCGCCCGCGCCGCCAGCGCGGCAGGTCCGACAGCGACACGGACAGCGGCGCCTGCCACCAGACACCAGACACCAGTACACTCACAAGTCACAGGTGAGGACTTACGAAAATAAGCCTTGTGTGTCTCTTCATAAGGCTTATTTTTGTATGGTTTTTGATAGAGAAGACACTCCTCAAATATACCATAGACGACGTAATAGTACATTACTACAGAGGCCGGGAAGGAAGGGGTTGCCGGCCCGAATAGGATAGTTATGAGGCCGACAACCCCTTTTCACGCCGATGTATGTATAGTGCTTTTCTCAAACGTTGAATATATTATCTTCAATCATACTATCTTTGTCTTACACTAGTACTAACACCCAAAAGAAAAGGATGAGTATAGTTTTTTTTGTTCTTATTTACTGACAAGATTTGCTTGACCAACTATATATATCAATCAAATATCGTTTATTGTTTTTTTTTATAGGCGTATTGGCAGAATGTCATAAACGAACCAAAAAGCAAATTTTGCTTATAGTTTTTTTTTATGGCTGAATGCCATGATGCTGTGTCACAATCATATGTGAAATAGAAATTAAAAAAGAGCCACTTCCCGGCCTAGGCCTGCAACTTTGTATGAAATTTCATTACAGGCCCCTCGTCTAGCCGCGCCGGAGACGTGATACTTCCCAACCTATTATAAAGAACGTAATATCAATATTACATAGCATGTTTGAGAAATAGTACATTACTACAGAGGCCGGGAAGGAAGGGGTTGCCGGCCGAATAGAATATACGGCCGAACGTAGTGAGGCCGGATAGTTATGAGGCCGACAACCCGTTTTCACGCCGATGTATGTATAGTGCTTTTCTCAAACCCGGCTACCATCCCCCCACACAGTCCTACCGCTCTAATGCCATAGAGCCCAAGTCAGGTTCAAAAAAAAAAAAAGTTTTTTTCTAATAGGCGTATTGGCAGAATGTCATAAACGAACCAAAAAGCAAATATTGCTTATAGTTTTTTTTTAATGGCTGAGTGCCACAATTATATGTGAAATTGAAATTTAAAAAAAAAGCCACTTCCCGGCCTAGGCCTGCAACTTTGTATGAAATTTCATTACAGACATTCTAGCCGCGCCTGAAACGTGATACTTCCCAGCCTAATATAAAGAACGTAATATCAATATTACATAGCATGTTTGAGAAAATGCATCTACTTCGCGTGTCCGAACCCCGAGAAATGCTCGGGGTTGACTGTCGCTCTTGAGAGTCCACGCGCGTTAGTTGTTGCAGCCGTGAAAACTTAAAAGATGCCTCGTTGCGTGATAATTAACTGCAACAGCTCAAAAATTACGAGCACCCAAAGGCGAAAACATATTTCCTATCACAAGTAAGTAATTTTAAAATTATATTATGCGTAAATTTTGTATGAAAAAGTCGGCACGCTTGGTTTCAATACAAATAGTGATATTTCTGTGAGTACATTGCTATAGAGACCGGGGAATAAGGGATTGTTGGCCAAGAAGTACTACTAAGACAGACTAGACCAGGGGTCACCAATTAGTTTCTTCAGGGGTCCGGTTCTTAGAATAAAATGACCATCGCGGTCCGTTTCTCATTGAGTTTATTAAATGTGGTATTTTCTATAAAAAGGGACCTTATTGTCGATGGCGCTTACGCCATTATTAACGATGCTCCGATATAAATACAATGCCGTGCGACGCTGTGTGGCGTAAGCGCCATCGACAATAAGGTCTCTTTTCATAGAAAATACCCCAAAGAAGCAAAAAAATAAAAAACGTCGGCGGTCCATTTAGTGACCCCTGGACTAGACGATAGTACCTAGGCACCACCCACGGATGTAATGAAAATATTACCACGCATGTTTGAGAATAGTAAGTACAAGTGTGCTACGTTGGTCATTAAACACGAGGCGATATTGTTTTATAAGAAAGCCGATGTGTGTAATGACCAATGCACACGCGTTTCATACAACGTTTTTCAACACACTTGCGAAGAAAAAAAAGAAACTTTCATATTAATCAAATGTTAATAGTTAAAACAGTTAGTATGCAGTCTTGCATCTGTCATACTGCCGGCCGCCCCTCGACCCCTGCCGCTGGTTCTGCACACTTTTCGCAGAGCATGAGATATGAAAAAATATATAAAAATGATAGCCTACAGTTTTCAGTATTGTGTAGCGTACCTCGTTGGCGGGTTTAGGCGCGATGGGCGTGGGATGCCGGAACACTGGCTCCGACCGCGGTGATGGCGGTTGGAGCAACGGTGGTTTAGGCTGCAACAACACATTATGATACCATTTATGTACCGTCAACTGGGGTTAATAGGGATGGTAGGGATGAATAGGGACAAACCTTAAACGGTGATTTATCTGACAATTTCTTAAATTATACCCACACAAATTGTATCATTCGATTGAAAATAATAGTAGATTTTGTATGATACCATTTGTGTGGGTAGTTATTAAGAAATTGGCAGGTAAATCACATTTTAAGTTTTGCCCTATTCACCCCAGCCATCCCTATTCACCCCGGTCGATGGTATCCGCACGAGAGAGATTTTATGACAATTGTATTATTATTTTAGTTCTTTGATTTTCTCAGTACTCCAGGGAGAACTGGTGTAATGACATACTTACACTTATTATTTTGGTTAATTTTATCTAAACGTTTATACTAAACGACATTGTTGCTTTGGCACGCACTCACACACGGTAGCCCACAGCTCACAAAAAAGAAACAATAGCTTTTGTTTAACATATTAGGGTCTTAGGCATAAAAAGCATTAGAAAATTGATACTACACGCATACCTGATGTTTCCGCTGCGAGCAAACATGTCCGCACGTGCAGCGGGCGAGCGCACCGCCGACGTGCGGGTTGCCCGCCAGCGCCAGCAGCCGCTTCAATCTGCATGGCACACAAACATACATAGATATTACATTTCAAGAAAAATTATAGTATTAGCGCCACTTGCACCATACCACTGACCCGGGTGCCCTTGCCTAATGCGCACTCGCAAAGATCACGAAAATTTGATTCTCGATCAGATGGCGTCACTAGTTTTGGCCTACTCTCGTATAGAGGGCGTTGACGGTTTCGTTTGTTATTTATAATTTTAACGCATACCAGTGAAAGAACATGGGTCAAAATCATATAAAAATAATTAATGCAAATAAAAAATCATTTATCCATATTTAAATATATTTTAACGTAATTTTATAAATCTTCATTTTTAGTTTTAAAGTATGTCGATAGATGGCAGTGAATTTACAGTGGTTACAAAATTTACTATGACAGTACCGCTATATCTTATTATATCCTCTTTGGTACTCGTGACTTAATCCTGGGCGGACATAATTTGACGTTCCCCTCCCCCGCAAAAATTGGCAGACTTTTTTGTACAACAAATTACAGACATGGCGTCTCCGTTGGTTATAGTTATATCCTCCTAGCCTGTAAGTGTAACTAACCCTTTTTCTGCAAATAAAGATGAATCAGAATCCGATGTACAAAGGTCGTGGGTTACCTATCGCTGAGTTGGCTGAACCCGTCGGCGGGAGGCGCGGGGGTCGCGGGGGTCGCGGAGGGCGCGGGGGGCCGGTTAACCAGCTTGCTGGCGAGGTTCAGGCTGCTAACACTTGGTTTTCTCTCCGGAGATGATACTAGTACTAGGTGTTCCGCTGAAAACAGGCAACAAAATTTTTAATAGCTCCTTTCTCTCTCTCTCCTTAGCATTATTATTCCCATCTGATCGTGGGGTCTGTTTTCCTTGTCCTTTCTCTCCATTTCGCACGATCGGACGTGTCGTCTACTGAAACGTGGCGGCCCTCATGTCTTTCATTGTCTTTTTAAGTGTTTTAATAGTTCCTGTGTTGAACCTAATTGCCTAACTAACCTAAAAACTAGTGCCTACGCCAATTCCCGCGATTAGTTGCCAAGCGGACCCACTCCCACTCTCACAAGCCGTGGCAAAATGCCGGGATAACGCGAGGAAGATGAGATGATGAGTTGAACCTAAATCAAAGTCCAAACAACATGGTACTTATACAACGACAACGACAAATTATAAATGACAGACAATACGGCTTAAATATGCTTATTATGCTTTTTAGGGTTCCGTACCCAAAGGGTAAAAAACGGGACCCTATTACTAAGACTCCGCTGTCCGTATGTCTGTTACCAGGCTGTATCTCATGAACCGTGATAGCTAGACAATTGATATTTTCATAGATGATGTATTTCTGTTGCCGCTATAACAACAAATACTAAAAACAGAATAAAATAAATATTTAAGTGAGGCTCCCATACAACAAACGTGATTTTTTTGCCGTTATTTCCGTAATGGTACGGAACCCTTCGTGCTCGAGTCCGTCTCGCACCAGCCAGGTTTTTATTAGACGGCTTATTGAATAAATAGTATAATAATTGTGATTTTAATAGTTATTGGAACGAAGTTCCTTATCGGACGGTTGGCGAATGGGGTCCAGGCGATTGAGAAAGAAGGAGAATGAGGATGACGGACACGGATACGGACACAGACACGAAGAACATAACATAACAGAATATAAATAAACATAAATGAACACAAACGAACATAAATGAACAGAACAGAACATAAATAAACAGAACAGAACATAAATGAGCGGAACAGAACACAAATAAACATAAATGAAAATGAATATGAACACGTCACCACCCTTTCTTAACTTCGTTCTAACCGAGTGTTCCACAACACACCAATTTTTTGTATATATTTTGCTACTTTTATGGATTCCTTTAGTTTAGAAGAATGTTTTGAGTTTTAACTAGGTTCTTTTACTGGTGAGACTTTTGGACAATAATACACTGAAGAGCAAACAGACCTCATTTAAAACTACCATACAGAATAACCCATTTTATAAGAGGAGGCTCGAGGACATATTAGCAAGAGGAGGCTCGGAACTGAAGGTGGCAGGACCGGAGCCAATCCTACCTCTGCCATATGCCTGGCTCCGGAACATGCTGCGGCACAACACCAAGGTAAAACACCAACACTACTGGACTAACCTAGGTACTTGCAGACAGGCGAAGGAAGCCCTCCCGACGATCAACCCAGGTCTGTCACGGAGGCTGCGACTGCTGAAGAGGCCACAGCTCCGGCTATTAACTGGAGCTACAACTGGCCACGCCCCACTAAACAAGCACTTACTAACCATGCGTGTTACAGATAGCCCCCTTTGCAGGGCATGCATGGAGGCAGAAGAGACAGCCGCCCACGTCATCCTCGAATGTCCAGGGGTGGCAGAATACCGGGCACAATACCTCGGCTCGCCGGGGTCTCTCCCAGAAGTCGTCAGCAACATCAAGGGTCTGCTAGGCTTCCTGGAGGAGTTGGGTTGGCAGTAGTGCCGTCAACCCATTACGCAAAATAGGCGCATTATATGACGTCGAGTTGCGGAAACCAAGCCCGCGAAAACCTATAACCTAACCCATTTTTATTGCTCTTAAGTATGTTTTAACAATTATTCGGAAATCACTTACGTTTTCGTTCATCCCCAGAGCCATCATTACTATCCTGCCCCGACGCCTTAGGAGAGAAGATGTCCGAGTCACTCTCCCGTCTCTCTCTCTCATCATCCACTGAACTGTCAGTGCCCTTGTCGGGGGTGCGCTCCGGCCTTTTATCTTGGGGAGGGGTTTTCTCGAGCTCCTTGATGGGGAGGGGAGGGGTGGGTTCCGCCCACCAGTAGTCCAGGTCGAGTTTGGAGCGGGCGCCGAACTAAAAAAACGAGTAAAATTTTAACATAAGTGTCCCACTGCTGGGCAAAGGCCTCTCCCCTAGATTTCCACGACTCCCGATTTGGTGTTTCCTCCGGCCAGTTGTTCAGGAAGCTGTCCAGGTCATCCCTTCTAACTGTCAACGTCAGGAGGCTTCTATACCTACTACTGATCACTCTACTAGATATAACATCCGATCAACTCACCATAAGATACAAGTCTCCAATTGTAAGATCACCCGTGTCGTACACACTCCACCCCTTCCTTATTTGTTTGACAGCGCTGTCAACGTCAATGTCAGGAGGCTCCTCCTCCTTAGGCTCCTCTACTTTCGGCTCGTCTTCGTTAACTAGGGTGTAAATGGTGCCGCCGCGTTTCTTTGGGCGTATGCGGAATTTCACCTAAACATTTGTATCATTTAATAAATTTATTGCCGTTGACATCTATTTTTGTTTAACGTACATAATAATTGATTTATTAGAAGATAGGATTAATCAAATTTATTAGATAAGTAAATAACGACCCCCTTATTCATAAGTTTCCAAGCCTCAATAGGGAATATAACGCAAAACTCTGCGTAGGGGACGTCACAAGCACAAACAGTAAACAAACTGCCTTGATCGTTCAATTGAAATTTATTAGATAAGTAAATATCGGCTCCCTTATTCATAAAAGTTTCCAAGCCTCAATAGGGAATATTACGCAAAACTCTGCGTAGAGGGCGTCATTAGCACAAACAGTAAACAAACCGCCTTGATCCATCAATGTCATATTTATTCGTAAAAATAACTGTGAAAACTTGTCATATAACTGTTTACGGCATAGTAAGTATATATTAGCGACCCGCCCCGGCTTCGCACGGGTTAAACCAAATCTTAAAAAATTATACACCTAACCCTTCCTCAAGAATCACTGTATTAATAGGTGAAAATCGAATGAAAATCCGTTCAGTAGTTTTTAGGGTTCCGTACCCAAAGGGTAAAAACGGGACCCTATTACTAAGACTCCGCTGTCCGTCTGTCTGTCTGTCTGTCACCAGGCTGTATCTCATAAACCGTGATAGCTAGACAGTTGAAATTTTCACAGATGATATATGTATTTCTGTTGCCGCTATAACAACAAATACTACAAAGTACGGAACCCTTGGTGCGCGAGTCCGACTCGCACTTGGCCGGTTTTTGAGTTTATCGCGAATATACTAAACAGACAGACGCGCCTCTAAACATTGTATGGACTGACGTTTATCTGACATGGCTATTTTTACGTAAGGTATAAATTTGACGTGCCCCTCCCCCGCAAAAATCGGTCGACTGTTTTGTACAGAAAATTACCGACAAGGCGTCTCCATTTAGTTATATCCTCCAATACTCAAAATGACCATCAAATGTCCACGTCAACCAAGGGCCTGACACTCTTTGATAAAGAAAGATAGTCTTATTGCGATTCCTATAAGAGGAAAGAGAAAATAGTGCCATGCTTTGACCTTATCACCGACCGGGAGGCATCATAGGTAGGAGGCGATGGCGAAATACCGAAATTTATAAGAGTGAAAAGGAAAAAAACCTATGCTGCCCAAATTCTATATGAATATTCTTTCTCTTACCCCCGGTCGCCCGGTGGCGCGTCTATAACTACTTGTATATACTATGTCTATGATGTCAACTGAAATTATCTTGCAACCACGAACCTTTAAATTCTTAAACTTCGTCTTCTTCTCTCCCTTATCTTTATCACTCTCATTATCACTGTCGCTCTTGATATACAACTTCTCATCATCTTCCATCTCAGAAAAGCTGTCCTTCTCTCTCTCGGACATATCCTTGTCTCTTTCACCTTCCTTGTCCCCCTCTTCCTCGGCCGTTTCTTCTGCTTTTATCTCTTTCTCGTCTTCGGTGCTGGGCTTTTCTTCGTCTTCCTGAAGGGAAAAAAAAACACGGTAAGTAGTGAGTAATTTATACATGTACTCTTTGTAGTTTAGCACTTTCAAAAGAAACGAAATAGTAGATTGTGTCACAAGGGAGCAAAATGACATATTTACGGCGAGGGCGTACAATTGAATCCTAAACGAAGCGAAGGATTCTATAATAGAATCCTGAGCGTAGCGAGGGATTCAAGAGTTAACGCCCAAGGTGAAAATAATTTTGCTACCATGTCCATGTGCATGTGGCAACAAAATGTCCTTGAACAGAAAAGTGCCACTTTGATCCCTCCTAGCAGGGAAGAAAAGTTCCCTTTTCGAATAGGTGATGTGAAAATAGAATTAATGAATTTACGCATATAGGTATTCGAAAGCCTACTACTAGTAGTGACAGCCTAAGGAGCAGGAGGTACCGGGTTCGAATCCCAGTAAGGGCATTTCATTGCGTGTTTATCACAAATATTTATGCCTGAGTTATGGATGTATATCAGTATAGGGTATTTGACTACTAGTCAAATCAGTTTCTTTTTTAGAACTGTCAAAACGATTTGCTACTATGGAATTTATATGAAACTCTTTATAGTTTTATACGGGTTTAAAATAGAAATTGTGTCTAAAAATAACTGCTGTCTACGTTTCTCTATTAATCTTCTGGTGCTTTATTTCTTGAATGGTGTAAAATAATTTATTTTACAGTACATATGGTGTTACTTTCTATATCGAAAATTTAAAGGGCAATATGTACTGTAAAACGTTGTACTTAACATGTGCGAATAGGTAATTTGCAACTCGTGTCGATTTAAAACACTCCCTTAGGTCGTGTTTTAATTTGTTGCCACTCGTTGCGAATTTCCTAGTTTTCGCAAACAAGCATACGGCCCGCCTGATGTTAAGCAAACATGCGCGTTGCCGACTCTAACACAGCACCCTTATTGAGCTCTGGCAACCTTACTCACCGGTAGGAACACAACACAGTGGGGTCTAGTGTTATTTGGCTGCGGTTTTCTGTAAGGTGGAGGTACTTTCCCAGTTGGGCTCTGCTCTAGATCTGGAATGACATCCGCTGTCCTGTGCCCTACCACACAAAGCGAGATGACTTTCACAGTGCCCGGTGTACTTCCTTTTTGGTGAAATTTATTTCGCCAAATTTCACTTGGCAACCAACTTTTTTTTTTTCTTTTTTCTTTTGGTGCAATAAAGAATATTTACTTACTTACTTTTCGCCAAAGTTTCATTTGGCAAACCAATCGTTGGCATAACCTTACTTCGCAACCATTTCATTTCCCAACCCCATACTTGCGAAATGAAAATGACGTACTAGGTTGGGTTAGGTTAGGTTGGATTGATCAGCAGTGAGGAGGCATGGGCGGCAGTGGCTTCCTTTAGCGTCACTGTTCTAACGCAAAAGGAAGCGGCAGAGCGATCGCGCGAGGACGACGCGAACTCGCTCCCTCAGCGCCGAAGGAGACCAGGTAGGCGGCGAAGAGCCTTCGTATCAAGGATGATGCCGCCTTAACGGGACCCAGCGGGTGATGGGTCGGGAGTTCCATCACCCGCATGAACAGGTTCGAGCTGGAAGGCCCTCGAGTGTTCCGAGGAGCCTTCAACGAAGTAAGCTGCTAGAGCAGCCGCAAAGAATGGGTTCGCAAGAGCAACGCCGACGGGGTATCGGAGGTCTACAACCGAATTCCCGAAACCCCGTCTACAAAGCGCGCGGCGGAACACCCCAGGGGGTTTAGTCCGTGGGAGTCGGACATACCCACTAGGCTTCTCCCGGGCCAGTGGGATCCATAAAGGATTCCCCCTGGGTCATCAAAAAAAAAAAAAAAGGTTAGGTTGGATTATGTAAATTTGCGAAATGAAATTTCGCTCAACTATAAATATGGGATAAATAGTTCGGGAACTGAAAGTTTGTCAAGTAATTTTCGCCGAAACATCAGTAAACCACAGTGCCCATACCTCTCTTAACCTCTTAAACTCTCTTTAACTTGTATCGTAATGTACTGTTAAATACAGTCAAATATGCTATTAATATTTTTTTACCTGATTTGTCTTATAGTTGGCCATCAGTTCGATCCCGTCGACGGCGGTTTCGTCGATATCGAGTTTAGGTTCACTTTCCAGCCTGGGTCGTTTCTGCTCTAGTTCCTTGTCTTTTTCACTGCTGTCTTTATGGTGCCGTTTTGGAGTGCGGATTTTGGCTGAAAACAAAACACAATTTAGACAGGTCGACTAATGAGTCAATTTCCCCATTAGTTAACAATTTTAACAAACCGTTATTAAATTGAAATAAATGTCATATACGAAGGAAAAAAGAAGAGAAGGAGTTGATTAAGTTAGAAGGTCGAACCATACTGTTCTACTTCAGAGATGGCCAGGGGGCGCCACAAGCCTTCGGGAAATTGTCATATACTCGGAAATTTCGACCCATGCCACCGTGACCGGATAGCCGAGCGGTTCAGGCACCTGTCCGGTAAACGGGGGACGCTGGTTCGATTCCAGCTCTGAACATTTTTTCCTTCGTACATGACATTTATTTCAGTTTATAGTTTAAATAGTAGTGTGTCTACTTGAAAAAACCTAAATTTTTAAAAATTAAATTTTTTCTATGAAAATATTTTAATTTGTTCTTAGTGTACTACTATATACTTCTAATAGTATTGATTGGCAGCGCCATCTCTCTCGCTAGCTCGGAATCACATGAATAATTTATTTTAAAAACAATCCAGTATCCTATTGTACTCACTGGCTTCCTTGTCTTGCGAATACATGCGTTGTAGATAGCTGGAGAAGCATATTTTTTGGCTGGAAAGCTGCTCGCTGGCTCGGACCACTGGCAATCGGACGGTTGTGGTGGGCCGGGGGCCTACGTGAAGCACCGGTCGTTTTACTAACTTTTGTTCTGAAATTATACAATTTTTAGTCTCCAAATATATTTTCTTCCATGTTATTCATGTAAGGTACCCGACCCATATAAAGCCTTATTTATGGTTTACTAATGTATTGCCAAAAATCGTTTCCCAAAGTATTACTTCCCAAACTATTTTACGCAAATTATCATTTGGCAAAATTTCATTTCGCAAATTTTCATAATCCAACCTTACCTAACCCAACCTAGTACGTCATTTTCATTTCGCAATATGGGGTTGGGAAATGAAATGGTTGCGAAGTAAAAAACTTGCTAAAATTTCATTTGGGAAATGAAACTGATGCCATAAGTTTGTCGGGAAGTGCAATTTGGCGAAAAATATTTTGGCTAAACGGCGGTATCCCCTTATTTATTTATATATACAAAAATAAAACTATGAACGTTAAGAAATAAACAAAAATCGCCAAATATTCGCTTGGCTATTTGTGTAGCCACAAACTGCTACTACTACTACTACTAGGTGGCTTACTAATGAACACCCGACCCTATATATTTTTTTAGTCATGGATAAGACAGGTTTAAGTTTTATCCTCCTAAGGCCCAGCCATACAAATGAAACACCCAAATTTGCCACTGAAATCTGAACCTATAGTGCAGGGAATAGAGTTGATTTTTTTTTTTCAATTTTTTTTCAATTTCATTTTATTTATTTCCTTTAAGTACAATTTTAATTTACATCATGTTGTTCATAAGAGCAGGAAACGATTCCTCCGTACTAGTAAAAACTGTATGACGGCAGGAAGCACCACCTCTCCCGGATCACATTTAATCTTATTTAGCAGTAGGTATACATGTATTTGCGCAGTACTACCTAGTCGGCTCATAAGTTCTGTCATATACATAGTATCAAATAAAATCAAAAGTTTAAGTTTATTCCGTATAATTTGTACAGCGTTTGAAAGCTTATAAACTAGAGAATCTAAATGTATAACATTTATTCAAAATGACCGCCATAATTATCTACACAGGCTTGAAGTCTTCGTGGCCAGTCGTCAATGGATTCACGCACCACTTTCATGTCGATATTGGCCACTGCCGTAGCAAGAGATTTTTTCAGCGAGTCTAGATTTGCATGAGGTTTTGAGCACACCTTTTCCTCTAAATACTGCCATATTTTATAGTCTAAAGGATTAAGATCTGGGCTAGAGGAGGGCCAATCTTCATGCCGTATAAAGTCGATTTTATTGGAGGCGAGCCAGGCTTGTGTAGACTTTGCCTTATGGGCTGGAGCAGAGTCCTGCTGGAAAACCCAATGCTGGTTTAGAAACATCGTATGGGATAGTGGTTTCACAATATTAGTCAACACCGTGTCTTGGTACACTTTGGCACTAGTTTTTACTCCTTTCTCACAAAAATGCATACTAGTGACGCCCGCATAAGAAACTCCCAGCCAAACCATCACAGATGAAGGGTGATGACCTCTTTGAATACGGGGAATGCTATTAGACGCTTCTTTACTATTGCGAGCGTACACTCTATCATTTTGTTTATTACAGTTTTCTTCTATGTCAAAAATTTTCTCGTCCGAAAACAGTATACAACGGTGCTTATTTTTAGCGTACTTCTTCAATAAAGCTTTAGATCTTTTAAGCCTTAAAGCTTTAAGCCGACCATTGAGAAGATGGCCAGTTTTTCGTTTATAAGCACGAAGTCTCAGGTCTTGATTAAACACTCTTTTCACCGTGTTTTTGCTCAAACCCATCTGGAGGGCCATAACTTTTTGTTTCCTAGCGGGATTTCTGGCAATGCGTGCCCTAATTGCTTGTACAACCGCTGGAGTCCTAGCTGTACGCGGACGACCGCTTCTTTTCTTGTCATTTAAACTAGAGACCTCACTGTATCTTTCTATGGTACGATACACAAATCTTAGAGAGAATTTTAAATTTTCAAGTAGCTTAAAAATTTTAGTCGGCGAGTGACCACAACGATATAGTGCAATTATTGCGGTACGGCTATCTTTAAGCGTCCACTCCATGTTGAAGAAAACAGAAAATTGCAAAATTATACTACTCAAATATTTAATAAAGATTCGAAATTCAAATGCAGAACGGTTTTTGTTTTAGGAGTTCCAAATTTAAATTTTAAAGGCCAGTGACAGAACTTATGAGCCGACTAGGTAGATATATATACATATATATATATATGTAATATTCTATAAAGATTACAAGAAAATGAAAAAATAAAACAGGTTGCAACAAGAAAAAAAACAAAGCAAATAGCATTGGAAATAAGTGTTTGTGTATGTGCGCGCGTGTGTGTGTATATATATGTGTGTGTGTATGTGTGTGTGTGTGTGTGTGTGTGTGTGTGTGTGTGTGTGTGTGTGTGTGTGTGTGTGTGTGTGTTGTATGTGTGTGTTTGTGTGTGTAGTTGTCATCACTAGTGAGATTCTAAAGATCATGAGAAGCATAGCATGTATGGAAGCATATATGGATATATGATGGATATGTAATATGTGAGGGAAGCACAACGTATATAGAAAAAAAAATAGATATCAAGATGTAATTCTTCAAGAGGGTAATTCTTTAAAAGTCCAGGTTTTATTAAGTTAGGTAACCTTTTTGTATTAATTGTATTTAGTTAAGTTTAGACAGAGATTTTTAGGAGTTTTTCAGTGTCATCGTAGTGGTATAGTTTCAAAAAAGATGTAACGGCCGCTTTACAACGATTCACTGTTAGCTGGGTTAAGTTAAAATTTTTCGAGATCTTGTTGTACAGAAATGGGCCAAGGAAAAAGGCAAAGTCATGGGCAAAGCTAGTTCTACTAGGTGGATTGATAAAAATTCGGTTTCTCCTTCTCTCAGAAACTGCTGAAGATGGTGCTTTTTTGTGTTATTTTAGAATGATGGACTTTATATATAATTGTCTTACCGATAGAACATTAAATTCTCTATATATAGCGGTCGTTGAGTATCTGAAATTTTTAAATGTAGCTACCTTAATAACTGCTCTTTGGAGCTCGTTCTATTGCAATCATGTGAGACTTTTTGGCACCTCCCCAAGCTTCAATGCCGTGCCGTATGCTATAATGGACTGGCATAGTGCAAAATATACATTTTTGACAACAGTAGGATCCCTCAAATGCCTAATGTTTTTAAATATATACATTAGTTTTCTTACTCGAAAACATAGAGTATTAATGTGGTAGTTCCATTTTAGTTCCATTTTTGAAAATTTACTGAAACAACAGAAATGCAGCTGTTCTAATTGAATATGGTTTAAATTTCTTCTAACTGAAGAAGTCCTATAGCTAGGACCTTGGGCCTTAGGAGGTTAATAGGCGATCTAGCACAGAAAAGAGTGTCCAGACCTGACGAACGCTATGCGAATATGCCTATTGGCTAAAGACTCGCTGACAGTTCGCATGCACTACGTAATACATATATGCAGCGGGTGCTTTTGTAATATCTCATCTTCCTGCCCTTATCCAACGTTAGGTAGGGTCGGCACAATATGTTTTTCACCTCAGCATCTCGAACAAGCCTACTTTCGTCACTCCCTGGAGTGACGAAAGTGCGACTTTCCTCACTCCAGGGAGTGAAACAAAGTAGGTTTTTAATTTAGTGAAGGCCATAAACTGCCACTTCATACTTCGGGGTCTATTACAAATTCGAAATACATTATGTTCCCAATACTGAGGTGAAAAATTATATGTGTCACACGAGAGCAAAGTTATTTTACATCTCGTGTTTTTGAGTACGCTCAAGATTCTAACTTAGAATCTCGCTTACTCGGGACTCAAAATCAACACTCGCAAGAAAAATCAACTGTCCTCTCTTGTTGCATAAATAATTATTTCTCTTCCATTCTCCTCTATCTTTCGTCACCTCAGCACTCACTCCTTTCTTTCTCATACCCTCTTTCACACAATCCATCCATCGTTTTTTGGGTCTACCATTCGCTCTCCGTCCATCAACATTCATCCCTAATATTCTTTTGCCTATAAAGTACTGAAACCACTATCAAAATAAGTAGTAGATAATGGATAAATGAAAAAAAAAAAAGTTATTTTAGTTCAAAATAAGTTCCTTGAATAATGTACCTTGAACTATAATCCTGTCGGTTTCCAGGTTGAGATGGTCTTCCAGGTCATCTTCGTTTTCTTCGGGTCTTGCCGGTTCCGGCTCTTCCGGTTCCATCTCTACTATACTCTCCAACTTTGGTTTACACTAGTAGCGGCTAAGGAATATATTCTACGTGTTTTAAAACTTACACATCTTACTTACGTTATTTTACTTTGTATAATGATAGACAAAGTCACATTTTACAGTCGAATGGTTTTAAAATTGGTCCCTATCGCTCTTTAGAGGGCGCTGAATGTATTAAGCGTACGGTCCATTAGAAACATTTTGATGGCGCTGACGATATTTAGGGCAAATACATTTTTGAAACCGGCACTATAATATTATATTATTACTTCTATAACTAATTATAATATTAGTTGCAATTGTCGCGCATTAGACTTTTCGTTTGTCGCGACACTCGCGGCATCTAGTGTCACGTAGCGGTACTGATAAAATCCGCTACTTGATGCTGGATGTCGACTACGAAAATAAGCAATATTTTGGTTACAAACATGTCAAGGGGATAAGCCATCGATGCATTATTAGTCTATGGTACAAGTATGTAAATCAAAAGGATACATGAATGTTCATCTTCCCCTGCCACCGCTTCTCCAACGCCCTCAGCAGCGCGTGCAGCTTGGTGCGCGGCGACAGCTGCACGCAGGCGCGCGGGTTGTGCGCCGCGGCCTGCACGCGCGCCCACGCGCTCGCCGTGCGCGCGCGCAGCGACACCGTGGCCAGCGCGCACACGCCCACCGCCAGCGACCGCTCTGTATATTGTGTATGTAATTGTGTTATACATGAATGCATAGAGTAACTTATACTAGAGCGGTACTGTCATAGTCAATTTTGTAACCCCAGTAAATTCACTGCCATCTGTCGAGATACTTTAAAACTAAAAATGAAGATTTATAAAAATACGATAAAATGTATTTAAATATGGATAAATGATTTTTTTTATTTGCATTAATTATTTTTATGATTTTGACCCATGTTCTTTCACTGATATGCGTTGAAATTGTTAAATAACAAACGGAACCGTCAATGCCATCTATACGACACTAGGCCAAAGCTAGTAGCGCCCTCTGAACGAGAATCAAATTTTCTTGATTTTCGAGGCACGTTTTTTCCTTAGACTGTATCCATCTATTACGGAGTTATATCTATCTTTGAGGAATGTAAGGTGCAATTTTGAAATCGTCGCGCTCCCATACTATATTTATTAGTACGGGAAACACATGTGTAATGTATGGTGACCGCGAGTTATCTTTAATACTACATTTACATTTACGTAGCACCATATCTCGTGTACTATTGGGCTCACCTGTGGTTTGGTGAATTAAGTTTATCGGTATTGGACTTATCTGCCGTTTAGCACCAGTTCTTGTAATACGCGTAAGTCTTCTCACAATGCCTCGTCTTTGATGAAGTATAAAACTATTACTAAAACTAATTGTATAAAACTCACCTGTAATCTAATTGAGCCTCCGCAACGCACGGCACATAGGAGTCCGAACACGGACGTTCCTACCACGGTGTCGAACCACCATGCTGCCTAAGCGGCACCATCGCGTGTAGACGCGCGCAAATCTTCTCACAGTATTTCGTGTTTCGTATATATCTGTATTTAACTCACCTGTGATTTGATTGAGTCTCCGCAGCGCACGGCACATAGGAGTCCGAACACGGACGTTCCTACCACGGTGTCGAACCACCATGCTGCCGCTTAGCACCATCTCGTGCAGACGCGCGCAAGTTTTCTCGCTTACTGAGACCAGCTTCTTCCTGAGCTCACCGTAGTTGATTAAAGCGTATAGCTCTTGGGCTACTTTCTTCACGTCTGAGAAAAGCAAAAAGACACGATCAACGAGCTGATATATCTTTATAAACATGTTTTCTTTGAATGTGACTTCGCTCGTCGAAGATCGTCGAAGAAAGCAAGAGTAAATTTTAAGATAGGTAGGTACGATACTATTACTATGTCGGATCCACGTTCTTTAGAATGCGATGTATCGTGTGTTGATGAAATGACATCAACAATTGAGTTGCCTTTTCCAAAGATAAAGCTTGTTGAAACGGAAAATTAAACAATAAGTGAAATATACTAACTTTCCCCAAAATGCACATGTTTCGACAGTTTATGCCAAGTCCTGTAATAAAAGTGGCTAACTTGCGTCTTCGTCTTCAGATTGACGTCTGGCATGCCTTTCTTCTTCATCTTCGCACATATGTGAGTGGTGATGGCATCGAAGTCTTTGCCGTACTCGTTTAAAGCCTCAAAGAACAGACTCTTCTCGTCAGCCGACCAGAGAGCTTTGGGCATGCGCTGTTTGACTGTGGGGAATTTTAGTTCTTTCTCGTCGATTTTGCTTGGAGTGTCGCATTCTGGTATATCTGAAATGAAGGGCAGTTCAGTTTAGCTTGGTGTTGTGGGTTATTTGTGTACTGTAGTGTGCGGTAGCATTGAAGATGGTCAGGAACATAGGGCAGAGACCTGCTGAAGATCGTGATGGGTGGAAAACTTTGTGGAGAGCTTTGTAATCAATTATCAGCACTTGGTTTCTAGATCTGGCCTTAAACTACGCAAAAAGCCATCACCCTAATCTCTTATTATATATGCCACAAATGCAGACGCAAAAGTTATTCCCGCATTGGCTTCTGGCATATAATCACAGATGTTGTCCAGGGACGTATGGACGCTGCTGAACTCATCTGTCTAGCTGTTAAAGTTGCTATACCTCTCTTGTCAGGATCAGGCACTGGTTCAGTCCTCAGCTTCTTAATGACACGGGCGCTGGTGCGTTGCTGCTGCTGCGTGGTCAGGGATCCCAGCAGCTCGCTGCTAGCGTGCGCGGCCGGAGCAGCGCCTGGTGACATCGCGCTGTCTTTTGTGGTTGCCTGCAACAATGGAAGAATAACAGTGAGGGTAGGTTCAGAGGGGACTCTAGCACAAAACTCTCGAATCAAGAGCAACTAAGACGGCGGTGCTAATAGGTTTACTAAAAAGGCTAGTGTTGCACTCTGGCGGCAGAACATTGCAGTAATACCCCCTATTGTGCGCATACGCAACAATAAACCACAAATGCCCGTCATTGACATCCTAAACGCCATCCGGCACTAAAACCTATGCATTCAGAGATGAAAACATTCGATTAGCTCAACCACAAATTGAAAATATTGATTATCCTATAGATTAAAATACCTAAAAGTAGGTAACTAAAATGTATAAGTTATTTTATTTACAATTATTCCCTTAATTTAATATATATTAAATTTACACTAGGTGTTCTGTACAGATTTAGTTTGGGATTGGGAGGCATGACCGCTTATCCCTATCCCTACTAATATTAGAGGTATAAAATGCACTGCTGAACCGATTTAGATGAAATTTGGTGTTTTAGTAGTTTGAGGCTCGGGGAAAGGGGATCGTTTTTATTAATCATCATCATCATCAATCCAAACATATTTAGCCTGTTTCGATTATTTAATGTGAGAGCAAAACTAAAGATTATATTAGTACCAACCACTGTGGTACCAACTACATAAAGTTGATATAGGTTCTTCGCAATGGCATAAATAAAAGCTGAATACAAAAGGCCGTAAAACAGTTTTTATCTTTTATACATGGTGTGCTAGGAAGTGTCGGGCAAAGCAAGCTCACAATATGTCATAAAAGACCTCGCAACGTCAGCGCGCGATGTATTATACTCATTAAGCTTATTTATTTATCGGAATCATTAACACATTTAAAAACATGTGCTAGTTTTTACTATCATGATTGTTTTTGAGTAGCCTATGTTTATTTTTCCATCCTAAGTAAAAAAAAAACTCTTAAGAAGGTTATTTATTACACTAACTTTAAAAGAATCAGAAAATTATGTGAAGTGACGAAATATAATTGGCCGCCACACTGTCATATTTAGTCTTATTTTATATACCTGTACCAAAAATTCAAGTTACGAAACCATATGGGGGTGATTTCAATATTTTCAATAGCTTATTCATTAGCTCTATCGTTTTATCCTCGCTTTCTGTGATACCTTGTATATGATAAAGTTCTATTTCTATATTATGTTATTATACTTATAGCCAAAAAGTGCTTACATGATATCTATGATGACAGCCAAGGAAGTAAACAGATAAAACGGAGCATTAACAAGCATCACAATGGCTACCGTTCGGTTATGGTAACAAAGACGCAAATATGTATGTAATATGTATGTCAGCCGCGTCGTGCATACATTACCAATATTACCATTCGCATAACGGCCGTACGCGGCCGCGCCATATAAACTGTTCTGAAATTCTTGGCCAAGGCCACAAGGCTAACCATTTTCAATCAACCTATAAGCTATGTTTATTGTTGTTTACTTTTAATGTTTATTGCTAACGTTTCTGATTAAATACCTTTAAATGTATGTAGTGGGTAAAGGGGTTCACTCGTGGTACGATTCATCTTTAGGGGCTCAAGTCGGCGAAGGGTCTCACTATCCACATTTCAAGAAAACAAATGTCATCTGCTCTTATCTATTATTTTCTGAATGACAGCCTGCCTATCACATCAATTAGTAGGGGAAGATGGACCCTTCCCACTTTTTAGATTTAGATTTTTCATAAATTGGTCTTTAAGATAGATTGCTCAATTCAATTAGTTATTATAACATTCTGCGAAAAGTTAGAAATCTATAACTTTTGTAATAAATGCATGAATTTAATTTTAGTAGAAGCTCTCGAATGTACAAATTTACCCCCCTAATATATACATTATTATCCTCGTGATCAGAGTTACTTACCATTAGGCAATAGTTCCATAATATTTTAACATTATATTACTTTACCACAAAACATCTGGGAATATGGTCCGAATATTTACTTTGAGAGTGCAAGAACATTACTTCCTCTCATGTCGCTTGCGACGGCTGCATTGGCGGCTAACTTCGTGGACACCTGACTTACCATCGGCTACTTAAACACACAAAGCTGTAATTAATACGCTGTTCTGGGGCCCGTTACTCAAAAGCTTGTAGCTTGTAATACAAGTGGAAGTCCCTTTCTAACAAAAGCTGTCAAAAAGTGACATCCGCTTGTATTACAAGTTACAAGCCTTTACGAAACGGGCCCCTTGGGTCCCGTTTATCAAAAGCTTGTAGCTTGTAATACAAGTGGAAGTCCCTTTTTGACAGCTTTTGTTAGAAAGGGATTTCCACTTGTATTACAAGCTACAAGCTTTTGATAAACGGTCCCATGCTGTAAAAGTGTCTGTTGAGGCTACCCCGTGTCTGAATGGTGCCAATCTTCCCCTACTCATTAATTCGTTCGCTTACTCATTTTAATCGTCCATTCACTGAATGGACATTGGATGTCCAATGTCCATTCCATTCAGTGAATGGACATTGGACAGCCAGCAGCTCTGGCCCCGTAGACAACATGCCAATCGCTAACGCTCCGTTGCGAACGAAACACAACTGTCACTGTCACACTAATATGGAAGAGTGATACAGAGACACAAAGCAATTCGATGGCGAAGCGTAAGCGATCGTCTCCTTGGCTAGGCCGCCTGTTCAACCTTAGCTAGTTAGCTTCTGATTCTGATAATTAGTTTAGGTTTCTAAAAACCCTGACACTCGATACTTACTGCAACAGATACTTCGACGGAAATACTCATAAGTACCTAGGTACTAGGTACAGTGAGCTGCAAAAGTGCATACCCACTTTATAAATAAAATCCATTCAAGTTCCTTTGCAGCTAGGTGGACGTACAATATTTTAAATTCATAGTCAGTAATTTCTATAACCTTGACCACGAAAATGGCACCGGACAATATTCTACTATACATATTAGTATATTCCGCCACCTATAATGCACCATAATCATACTGATAATATCGAAGTTAGTAATTTATACAACATAATACCTAACCTAACATGACCATTTATTTTAATGACTGAGAGTGCCTCCATGGTAACTAAAATATTTATTATATGTTTTTACTTAATTTGGTTGATTTATTTTTGTAAAACACAATTCGTCGTCTTAACAAACAAAACACACAAGAAGTAGGTACAGGTACCTAATAAATATCAAGTTAATATTAATTTATTTTCTTTGTGAATTGTGTAGAAAATTCATGTATTGGGTTCCTTGTGATTTGTGATGGAATAACTGAGCGTAAGCGTGAGCGAGATGGGTGTCCCAGGATCGCAGATATCATGTTTTTGAGTTATAATTTTTTGTAGGTACGTTTAATTAAAAAAAGTAATCGATAAGTTTCCTCAAACATGATATATTATTGCAGATGTTTATAGAAGCAATTTTCATATTTTTAGCTTACTTACTTACTTACTCCTCCGGCGTAGCGACCCAAAGTGTGTCATGGCCTCCAACACGACAGTTCGCCACTGATCCCGGTCCTGTGCAGTTTCTCGCCAGTCTTGGACCTGGAGCTCGCGCAGATCAGCGTCCACCACATCCGCCCATCGGTACCTAGGTCGCCCGACCGGGCGGCGTGCTGTCGGTTTTCCCTCAAACGCTCTTTTCACCGCTCGATCGTCTCCCATTCGCTCCAGATGGCCGAGCCACCGAAGCCTTTGCGCCTTTGTCACACCAATGATGTTTGGTTCAGCTTGTTTATTGTTCAATTTCGGCGTTTTTGCGGATTCTCCAACTGCCATCGGGTCTGTGCGTTGGACCGAGGAATTGGATTTTTAGCTTAAAGTGCAAAAATTTATACACACTTTTAAAGTGCATTTTAGATCTATTAACAAGTGAAGTAATTCCCAGAATTAAAAAAAGATGTTTACAGAAATGGGAATACCATTTTGGAGAACAAGCTTTATCAAGGGGTGTTGGAATCTGGTACAGAACAATTCAAGATAGACCCTTGTGGATACCCTGGTTTGATTCTGCCAACCTCTCTAGAAAAGTGTTAGTCTCAGCTTTCCGAGTCCGGTCCGGACACATCCCTACAAACAAATTTCTGTGCATGATGGGTGTTAAATCGTCACCACTGTGTGCAAACTGTCAGAAGACTGATGACTTGTCTCACGTGTTGTTGAAATGCGTCCGGAATTCGGACTTGAGAAAAAGAATTTTTGGTAGTCTGGGCTCCATGCACAATGGACAGATCAATTGTTGGTTGGCAGAGCCTATATCGGACAAAGCAATCAGTGTTTACCACTTTATTGACCTCTCCCTTGAGTAGGGAACTATGATAGCACCCATGAGGCTGACATGTTCACCTAGAGTGTCCAAAGCCTCCATAAAAACCACATTAAAAAAAAAAAGATCTATTAAGTTTCCTACCGTTATTTGAAGCCTATTTTATTATATTTGACGTAGCGATTCTTTATTGGTAGACACCTATCGTCATTTTTACTTCCACCCGCATTTTACATTCTAGTTTTACCACGACCAAGGCGAACTCGGCGCTAACGCGCGCCGTCTGCCTCATTGGCGTTCTGTTTGTCGGAGCGTACGGTTCACCACAAAAAATTCTTAGAAATGCTGAGATTCTTAGATTTTTTTGTAAATACTAATTTAAAGTATTTTTAAACGGTGTTACCGTTCGATTGTAATTTAAATATTTTGAAGAACCAAAAAGGTGCAAAAAGGAACCCTTATGGTGCGACTCTGTTTTTCTATTAAGCGAAAGTCAAAAACTCGACATAGGCCTCAAGATTGCTCATTTTTAAGACAGCTGTATTGTGATCCAAAAAAACGCTACGACTTTTTAAAAACTGCGTTTTCTGAACCTACTGCACTTTAATGGAATCTAAAATGTACGGTCAGCATCAGCATCAAATAGCACAGTGACGGCGAAAGTGATCAAATATTTAGTAACACACCGTACCGTTTGTTACCATAGAAATAAAGATGTGTTCGCATACATATATTTGACCATATTGACCGTCACTATCTATGAAGAAATCACCCATTACCAGTCCACCGGACGATCAGTTGTTCGGAACTTAGGGTTACCAGATACAAATTTTGAATTTCCTGACAAAATTCCTCAAAATTCCTGATTTGCGAATATTTTTCCTGACCCTCATATCGGGATTTCAACTTAAGATATGTCATTGATTAAGTTAAGTTGATTTAATTTGTTTGGGTTTCAAAACGGTAGGTATTGTACAAAAGTATATTCGTATTCCGGCCGCAATCCTGACAAACGGCCCTGATATGTCAGGAAAATTCCTGACCTCTGGTACCTAACCCTATTCGGAACTGTCAAATTTTTGTTCTAACTGACATGGACAGGCCGATATCGTCCGGCGGACTGGATTGTGTTATATGAAATACTGAGCTTTTTTTACAATTCTAACTGTAATAGGGTCTGGTCCGCAGTACTGAACAAAATTAAAACCGGTCGTGAGTCTGACTCTAAATAAAAGAAGTCACAGCGTGCTGCGTCAAATGCGTGTAGGTTTGGAAGTTTCGGAAGCGGAACCCTCGGTGAGCGAGTACGATTCGCACCTATACCGGTTTATTTAACGAGACAAGATACTATTATTTATAAAGATATTTAATTTAACACGTGCGTGTATAATATACGACACTTCTTATTTGTAATTATTTCCAGACATTACAATTTAAATCCTCCAGCCTAGAAGGTAAGGTCGACATTTGCATGGATTATTTTAGTGCAGCTTTACTTAGTATTTTCTTGGTGATTAAATTGTAATAAAACTATAATCACCGATTATAGTTTTATTACAATTTTATGGGGCCAATGGCTTGATAATAAGAATAAAGTAAGTAAGCTCTTTATTTGCGTTAAATGCGATTAACAAAAGGTCTTAAACATTATAAATTAAGAAAGTATCACACATTTAGCTGAATTGCAGCATGAAAAAATATACACCTAAATCTAAAACCTCTCACAACATGCAATATGTACACAAGTTATATACAAGAGTTGAGAGCAAGAAAAACAGAATTTAAATCATTAATAATTTGACTATTTTGAAATCTATATTTATATGAATTGTAAAAATAAGGCAATAATAAGCGTTTGATGCGTACGGTAAGGGCCACTTGCACCATTACTAACCCGGGGTTAACCGGTTAAACCTGGAGTTACCATTGTTACCAGTACAATTTGACACTGGATTAACGGTTTAACCGGTTAACCCCGGGTTAGTGGGATTGTACAAGTGGCGCAGACGGTCAAGTAGATATATATTTCCGTGAACACCGAAGTTCGCAAATCGCAGGCATCTTTCTCTGTCACCCTTATTACGCCTTAATTGGAGTAAAAGAGATAGATGCCTGCAAATTTGCGAACTGTAAAGAGACGAAAAAACAAACAAATATTTATAGTACAGTCGCCATTAGATATATCGGAGCGGACAAGGCGTTCACAAATATCTGAACACGCCTCTATTGTCAAGGCGTTAGAGTGCGTGTTCAGATATTTATGAGCACTTCGGCCGCTCCGATGTATCTGATGGCGACTGTACCCAGAGAATTTTCAAATCGAGGATAACGCCTATAATTTTCCTTATGACCCCTCTTACGTCAACATGCATAACTTTAATCGGTAGTTTAATTGAGGAGCACTGGAGCATATTTCCAAAAGGTCACATTTCTTATTTAATTCGCATTGGAAATTCAATCTTACGGAGTAAGTAATAAGCAATAAGATATAAAAATGTTATGCCTCAATTGTCTCTTAATCGGTTAATAGGTACTCGAATACGTTACCCGTTAATTAATAAGTAATCCTATTTTTTTTATCAATGGAATTTTACTAAATTAATTATCTTACTATTTTTGTTGGCTTATTTATAAGTAGTTTTAGGCTGATTTAGGCGGGACAAATGAGCCTGGACTAAAATTTTATCCATTAAACTGTCCTTTGTACATGCTTAAAACATAAGATGCGGTTTGGTTTGTTGTACTTAAAATATTATATTACTAACGACCCGCCCCGGCTTCGCACGGGTGCAATGCTGATGTATTATACATATAAACCTTCCTCTTGAATCACTCTATCTATTAAAAAAAACCGCATCAAAATCCGTTGCGTAGTTTTAAAGACTTAAGCATACATAGGGACAGACATCCATCCAGACAGTAGGAAGCGACTTTGTTATATACTATGTAGTGATTTTTATCACATTTTTATTTTATTGGAATGAACAGATAGACACAAAAATGTCACTTTCTGACACAAAATTTCACTCTCCTTCCATTCACTACTCATTGGCCCTTTTCATCCTTACCTAACATAAAAAAAGTTTATTTTTAATAGAACAAAAATAACAGAATATTTCAGGGTTCTCCGAGGCTTCACCTGATCGCGGGGCATTTAAGGCAGCAGTATAGGTATTTAAAAGTCATCGTGTAATTTACACATATGCAAAAGTCATTTGCCTACGAGTACGCGTATGCATGAGTATAATTCTTCTCGAGTGTTAATGATTTTTTATCTTTGGTTGGAAAAAATGTTTAAAAAGAAAAACTTGCTTTGTATACTTTTGGCAACAATATGCATTTAAGGCGGTTCCCTGCAGGGACCGGCCCGCTATCCCTTATCGGGGTTTTATAAGGGTATTGCATAAGGCTTAACTCACCATACCCTTTGCCAGACGAAACCCTTTGTATTGCTTTTAAAAACCCTTATATAAAGCTACCACATTTGAGTAATCGGTAGCCCAAATACCCTTACAAAACCCTTATCATCCGCTCACCAACACCTTGCATATTGCTTATAAGGGTTAGCCTTATAAAGGGCTTCCCTTTTAGCATATAAGCGTGCTAATTTAAGTCGTCTACCTTGTTTATAAAACACACATTACTTCGAATCCGAGCGATCGTCGGCGGTGACGGCGGCGTTCTTTGACTAGGCGCGTATTTTCTTTCCTTTTCATACACTACCGTAGATATATACCAATCCTGTCTCTTTCACGCAAAGGGAAACCTTTATAAAAAGCGCTTAAAGATAAGGGTAACCCTTATTAAGAGCTAGCCTTATTTTTGGTTAGCTTTTCGGTAAGGGTTAGTCAAAGGTAAGGGTATGAATGGGCTTGCAGTTCAAAAGGGAAAGTCTTTCAATGTGTTAGCCGTGTTTAAGTGTCGCCCATTGAAAGGGTTTTATCGCGGAAAGGGTTGTCCGGTCCCTGGTTCCCTGAGCCAGAAGGCGAAAAATCTCCTTATATGATCCTGTTTTTCTAAGAGGCGTTGATATTCGTAGAGTGGAAAAAATATATGTAGTTCTTGACCATATTATCTTTAATATCATAGCTTCCGATACACGAATTATGACACTTTGCTCGATACAATTAATTCCCAAAGTAACCTCTAACTCGGACTTTTAATCCAACTTTACTCGGTTATTTATTATGTGATACTATAAACAAAAAAAGAAGAAAAAACAATCTTAACTTAAATAATAATTTCATAGCTTTCGAATTTCGATATTGTAGGATAACGTTTTTAAAATAAATAAAAATCGACAAAATTCGATCAAAATTGACACTTGGCGCGCATGATCTTTCCCGTTCTTTCTTGCGAAATGTGACAGAGACAGCGGCAAACCGATGGAAAGATGCTCTCGACAAGAATTACACTCTTTATCCAAAGAACGCCCTATGGCATAAAATTGGCTTCCTGTATTACGCGTTGTTTTCTTTAACAAAACCTGTTTTCTATTTACGTCCAGCAATAACATATACTTATTTAGGTATTTTTTTTATAAATAGTTCAAGGTTCATTAGGTTCAAGTATTTTGTTGTAAAGTCTAAGTCAGGTTACAAAAACACGAGCATTATATGCGGTTTTTTTTTAATATGGTGGTGGTAAACAACCACTTAAGGTAAGAAATAAGTACAGCAGCGGCACACAACACATAAGCGTAGCCGACACATTTTTAAATTAATCCGAAATCCTAAAATTAAGATTCTACCTATCTGATAATTAACTAACCCCACCATTACACATACGCATTCCGAGATTATCATTACTTAATTATAATAAAGTTTACAAATTATCATATAAGTGTTCTTTAAATATTATCAACTTTGAGATGATGATGATGATGATGATGTGTCACAAATCAGATGAAGTTTTTTAAATTTTTGTCAAAGATGTCAAAGTACCTATGTACTTATAAATCATTCACTAACCCGGGGTTAACCGGTTAAACCTTTTTTTTTCGTAGGGGTAAATACATTTACGTATCTTACCCCCGAGCTGCGAAGGCACGTTGGGGATGGGGTGGTATGTGGGACTCGCTCGGGAGAGGGAGACGGAGGGGAGGAGAATACCCACTAACTTCTCCTGCGGCATTACCCTCTGCCGTTATTGGGGAGCATCGTGAGGTCACGAGTATTCTATCACGATGCTCCCCCAAACCGGTTAAACCTGGAGTTACCATGGTTACCAGTAGGTACAATTTGACACTGGTTTAACCAGTTAACCCCGGGTTAGTGGGATGGTGCAAGTGGCGCTGTGTTTTACCTGTACACATTGATCATACCACCTGCCGTACATAAATGAAACACCCATATTTGTATAATCGCTAATTGTAGATTCACCCGCAGCGTGACGTCGCACAATAATAACATTAAACGAGACTGAACGATAAAAACGCCGGCAGGACAAACGCGTGCGCACTCAGCACGCACCGCTTTGACTGGAGCGTTTAAAAAAAAAGCATTTAAAATACTGGCCACTCACAAACATATTTTTTTAATTTACACACTGGCCAGTTATAAATGTACAATTTTTTTTAATTAGAATAAATTAGATTTTAGTGGAGTGTAAATGTCGGTGGTAAAATTAGGGTTGTTTCTGATGGTGTGTATGAATTTGATGTTATGTGAATCCCAAGTGATAAGGAAGGAGGCTACTATGACAGTGGTAAGTGATATATTATTATTATAATATAGCCTTTTACTTCATTAATAATAGAAGTTACATAAAAACCGGCTAAGTGCTAGTCGGACTGGCGCACAAAGGGTTCCGTACCATTACGCAAAAAACTGCAAAAAAAACACGTTTGTATGAGAGCCCCACTATACGGCAACAGAAATACATCATCTGTGAAAATTTCAACTGTCTAGCTGTCACGGTTCATGACTTTCATGAGATACATCCTGGTGACAGACGGACAGACAGCGGAGTCTTAGTAATATGGTCCGTTTTTACCCTTTGAGTACGGAACCCTAAAAAGTACATGCAAATTTAAACGTTTAGGCATTATTAACGACCTTTTAGCGAGTGAAGCCCTCTTCTATTTTTCTCCATGTAGTTCTATTGTTTGCCGTGGTCATCCATTTTACCTGCTATTTTATTTAGAGAAAATAGCAAGTGATGTATTAACCCTTAAATGCATAATGATGTATATATGCATCGTATATTTGATGGTCCGTGGCTCAATATGCAGCTATCCAAAATCACATTTATTACTTTTATACAGCATGACACATCTATTTCAATTTATTAAAAAGTTATACAAAAAATCATGCATTTAAGGGTTAATATTACATACTAATTACTTTGCCCGCGTAGCAGTTCAGGGGAATATATATATCCGGTTGAAAAAATAGCTTTTAAATACACACGCGCACTGAAAGAAATATGCAAACATTTCTTTCAGTGCAACAGTATTTGTTTTACAAGGGGGCAAAGTTGCTGTTTAACCACTGGTGATAATATTGATACACGAGCAAGCGAAAAATTCCAAACTAACCACGAGCGTAGCTAGTTTTCTTCACCACACCAACGCGAAGAAGAAACCTAACTAAGGGTCGGTACAGACAGACTGCAACCCGACTGCAACTTGTATGGGAACTGCACGACGACGTGGCAGTTGACGTGCAGTCGGTATGCAGATCCCATACAAATAGCAGTCGGGTTGCAGTTTCCATACAAATAGCAGTCGGGTTGCAATTCCCATACAAATAGCAGTCGGGTTGCAGTTCCCATACAAATAGCAGTCGGGTTGCAGTTCCTATACAAATAGCAGTCGGGTTGCAGTTCATATACAAATAGGAGTCGGGTTGCAGTCCGTCTGTATCGGCCCTAAAACATTACCTATCAAATCCAAATCAATACTATGAAATATTTATCATTCAAAATCATCATTTAAAAGTCAAGTACACCAAGTAACATCAAGAAACAACTCAAAATTTGCATCAAATTACTTTGCCCCTTGTGTAGATAAAACGCAACTTTCTCATCTGTTTTTGATTTGAAGAATAAGGAGACCTTTACGAGCTGGCGAGGTGAAAAATATTTTCTACAATGGGATTCGAATTCGAAACTCGTAATAATAAGTTTTTGGCAAAAAAAAATATTTGGTACAAGCTTTTATCGCTGACTGTACTTTTCTTTCCACAGACAACTAATACTCATCGAGACAATTCTAAAAACCCCAAACACAATTAGGTTTCGTTGTTTTATCACAGAGATCCCACGGCCACCTCCCGTCTCCATCATCAGATCAGCTCGATGGTACCATAATATTGCATTGTCACCCGACTTACATATGTATGCAAATTTTCAGCTTCATTGGAAGTCGGGAAGTGGGTCAAACTTGACGAAGATTTAAGCCTTACAAACTTACATACATACATTGCAAGTTAATAAAAACCTTGTATAAATAAAACGATTGTAAAAGGTGACAGATTTATATAATTCATTGAGAATTTTATACAATTATGCCATATAGATTATATGGCAATTCTGGCAATATTTGGCCACTGCATGACTTTAAATGTCATACGTCAAATTTCGTGATATGGTGACAATTATGCCCTCCAAAAATGTCAAAAAATTATGTAAAACGGCTAACATGATCGTTATCTTCTGACCGTATAATTGAGAGTCATCAGTTGCAAGTTCAAATGTTGCCCGATTAAAAATACTACAATGGCGAACAATTATCATTACCCGGTGACAGTCTCGTGTCAGCAATTATATTCTATATCATAGGTACAGTCGCCGTGAAAACGGACAAGTTTAAGTACCTGGGATCAGTACTAGTACTGCATGAGTCCGGGACTATTGACCACGACATCCGGGCGCGAATCAGCGCGGCTTGGTCTAAGGCGGGAGGTCACAGGAGTCATCTGCGATCGCAGAATACCGCTTAGACTCAAAGGGCTAGTGTATAAGTGCATCACCCGTCTTGTACTACTTTATGGCGCCGAACTGTGGCCGGTTCTTGGACGGCACGTTCAAGAGCTTCGCGTTACAGAGATGAAGATGCTGCGGATGTAGACCGGTCGTCGATGTTTGTTAAGTTATTATATATATACATATATATATATATATACATATATATATATATATATATTACTTTTGATGCTGATAGTACCATCGTCAACCCAGTTAACACTACAACTGGCATAGTTATATACATATATATATATATATATACATATATATATATATATATATACTACTTTTGATGCTGATAGTACCATCGTCAACCCAGTTAATTAAATATAAACTTTATTACGACGACGTAAGGTGCACCGAAGGTCAGTTAAAAGTTGACGATGTCAACACAGTTATCCGATCGTTTTTCAATCTTATTATATATATATACGTGAGACCGTAGTGTTGGATGATGCTGGACATTCTGATGTTTTGAAAAGATGTGTCCCGCCGAGTTTGTTGCCGGTCCCATATTGGGATACCCTCCTACAATTTAGGAGGGAATTAAATCTTCTCGGGTCCGTGGTGTAGGGTTGGAGCCGGCATAGTTTTTTTTTTTTTTTTATCGCGTATATATATATATATCTTTACTTGAAAAATAATTATAGTGTATAACTAGCCTTATGAACCGATTTTGCATGTACAACCAGCCTTAAAGTTTGTAGTCTATGATTGTTCATTATTTTAGTATGTGGGTATTTTTGCATTTTGTAATTTTTCCTCAGTCACCCGTTGACCACGAACGCTGTAAAGAGTTCGAAACGTCGGGATGTATTATAAATTCAATATACGCGATATAATCCGTTTTCATAGTTTTATTTCATGTATGTATCCAATTTACATTTTGTTACCTCGCCTTGAAATAAAGAAAGAAATAAATAAATGAAGTAAAAGCTAGACAAACTGTATATATACAATAATAAGACTTTATGAAGAAACGGGTGAGATTAGTTTTAAGAAGATTCCGGTTAGAAATAGGACAATCACGGTACCTCAAAATATTAACAGAGTTAAATTTATTTTGATGACTCCTTTAACGCCCGTCAGAGTGGCAGCGTCGTCTGTCGCCAGAATGAAAAAAGAACGATCTAGTTTTAAAACCATATGTGCAACAAACTGCTGCTAGATATGTAAAGGACCAAGAGGAGCATGCCAAAAGAGGTAACCAATAAGTTAATAAAAGTTAGCTGAAAAAAATACTCAACGATTTATTGACGATTGAACCCATGTTCCGGCGAATCCCAATGATGCTTATGAAGGAAACTTTTTCGTACAACACTTCCATTCAGTCGTATAGATGTGACTTAGGACCAAAGAATTGTACCAAAAGCCAATTTTTTTAGGAAATACTTTGTATGGCAAAAGGAGTGGCTGCAAAATCGGGAACAGCCGTAGTATGACTGGCCGCGAAAAATCTAAGAAAAAAAAATTCTGTTGTCGTAGGAGCAAATTCGGTATGAATCTAATAAATTAATTAACTTTGCGACTATACTTTCAACCAAAATCATTACTTTTCATATTTTGAAAATAAATTTGTCTCTTTACTTCCGGGACGCCCCATTATTTATGCTAAATTGGTCGCGTTGATATCTCCGACCTTGAATGTGCTACACAATTATACGTAAATTTTCTGGTTCCTGATAGTCCAATTCTCATTAATGTCATTATACGGTCAAAGCTTTACGAATACCTATGCTTGCAATTCAACAATAGGTACCAATTTTTTTTGGAGAGTGCCATTAAGTATATGACTTTTGAAATAAAACTATGAAAACGGATTATATCGCGTATATTGAATTTATAATACATCCCGACGTTTCGAACTCTTTACAGCGTTCGTGGTCACCCGTTGACCACGAACGCTGTAAAGAGTTCGAAACGTCGGGATGTATTATAAATTCAATATACGCGATATAATCCGTTTTCATAGTTTTATTTCAAAAGTCATATACTTAATGGCACTCTCCAAAAAAAATTGGTACCTATTGTTGAATTGCAAGCATAGGTATTCGTAAAGCTTTGACCGTATAATGACATTAATGAGAATTGGACTATCAGGAACCAGAAAATTTACGTATAATTGTGTAGCACATTCAAGGTCGGAGATATCAACGCGACCAATTTAGCATAAATAATGGGGCGTCCCGGAAGTAAAGAGACAAATTTATTTTCAAAATATGAAAAGTAATGATTTTGGTTGAAAGTATAGTCGCAAAGTTAATTAATTTATTAGATTCATACCGAATTTGCTCCTACGACAACAGAATTTTTTTTTCTTAGATTTTTCGCGGCCAGTCATACTACGGCTGTTCCCGATTTTGCAGCCACTCCTTTTGCCATACAAAGTATTTCCTAAAAAAATTGGCTTTTGGTACAATTCTTTGGTCCTAAGTCACATCTATACGACTGAATGGAAGTGTTGTACGAAAAAGTTTCCTTCATAAGCATCATTGGGATTCGCCGGAACATGGGTTCAATCGTCAATAAATCGTTGAGTATTTTTTTCAGCTAACTTTTATTAACTTATTGGTTACCTCTTTTGGCATGCTCCTCTTGGTCCTTTACATATCTAGCAGCAGTTTGTTGCACATATGGTTTTAAAACTAGATCGTTCTTTTTTCATTCTGGCGACAGACGACGCTGCCACTCTGACGGGCGTTAAAGGAGTCATCAAAATAAATTTAACTCTGTTAATATTTTGAGGTACCGTGATTGTCCTATTTCTAACCGGAATCTTCTTAAAACTAATCTCACCCGTTTCTTCATAAAGTCTTATTATTGTATATATACAGTTTGTCTAGCTTTTACTTCATTTATTTATTTCTTTCTTTATTTCAAGGCGAGGTAACAAAATGTAAATTGGATACATACATGAAATAAAACTATGAAAACGGATTATATCGCGTATATTGAATTTATAATACATCCCGACGTTTCGAACTCTTTACAGCGTTCGTGGTCAACGGGTGACTGAGGAAAAATTACAAAATGCAAAAATACCCACATACTAAAATAATGAACAATCATAGACTACAAACTTTAAGGCTGGTTGTACATGCAAAATCGGTTCATAAGGCTAGTTATACACTATAATTATTTTTCAAGTAAAGATATATATATATATACGCGATAAAAAAAAAAAAAAAACTATGCCGGCTCCAACCCTACACCACGGACCCGAGAAGATTTAATTCCCTCCTAAATTGTAGGAGGGTATCCCAATATGGGACCGGCAACAAACTCGGCGGGACACATCTTTTCAAAACATCAGAATGTCCAGCATCATCCAACACTACGGTCTCACAGTCTATGTCTCGCTTGCTCCTTTATCAGGTGGACTACAGGATCCCAAGCTGGTGGTAGAGAAAAGCCATCTTCCCTATTAAAGTTTGGATATTTCTTAATCTCAATGGCCTCGCGCAGCATTCTGGGTATGTAACGCTTCTCCTTGGCAAGAACCAGAGGCTTATCAAACTTGATTGAGTGATTGGCTTTATCCATGACATGCTCACAGACAGCAGACCTAGGTCGACGGTGCTTGACATCAGCTATGTGTTCCTTCACCCGAGTGGAAATGCTCCGTTTCGTCTGCCCGACATATGATAGGCCACACTCACAGTCCAGCCTGTACACTCCTGCAGTCTGTAGAGGGGTATTGCATTTTACAGGCCTCAGGAATTGTGACATCTTCTTCATTGGCTTGAAATATGTTTTTATAGAAGCACGCTTCAAGATGTGGCTGATCCTGTCCGTGACCCCCCTGACAAAAGGCAGAATGGCAGGCCTGCGCTCAACTGTGGGGATCTTAATGTGGGACCTCTGGTTGACCCGCGGTATCCTGAGCTCGTTTGCCTGGAGCGCGCGCCTGGCATGCTGGAGCTCCGCGGCCAGATGCTGGTCATCACATATCCTCTGGGCTCTCTGAAACAAAGATTTGCCTACTGTAACAAGTTGACTGGGATGGTGATGCGATTTGCCATTTAAGTACCTATCAGTATGAGTAGGTTTCCTATACACAGTGCGACCTAGGGTGTTATCAGGATTTCTTTTTACCAATACATCTAAGAAGGGGAGAGAACAGTCTTTTTCCAACTCCATAGTAAATTTTATTTTGCTATGGATGGAATTTAGGTGATCCAAGAAAGTTGAAACACTACTTTTTGGAAGTATAGTAAAAGTGTCATCTACGTATCTTTTAAATATCTTCGGTCGCACAGGAGCCAATGAGAGTGCCCTCTCCTCGAAGTCCTCCATAAAGATGTCAGCGACTACTGGAGACACCGGAGACCCCATGGCCACGCCGTCGACTTGAAGGTAGAATTCACCATTCCATAGCAAGTAGCCAGATGTAAGGCAATGTTCCAACAGCTTAGCATATTCCTCTGACATGTTCTGCTCACATAACCTCTTCTTGACAATTTCAATGCAGTCTTGTACCGGTAGGCTTGTAAATAGCGACTGGACGTCAAAACTGACCATGATCTCATCATCAGTCAATGTTAGGTCTTTAATCTCACCGATGAAATGGTAAGAATCCTTTGTATGCGTGCTAGTGTTACCACGTAATGCTGAGAGGGCTCCCGCGAGGTACTGAGCCAATTTATATGTGGGAGCATCTATCTGGCTCACTATGGGACGTAGTGGGGCACTAGGTTTGTGTATTTTTGGCAACCCATACAACTTTGGAGGCACGGGGCAGTCAGGAACTAAACTTGCAACATTCAGATCAAGGCTGTCCGAGTAATCACTAATTAGTTCTTTAGTGGTTTTCAATACTATGAAAGTATCACTAATTAGTTCTTTAGTGGTTTTCAATACTATGAAAGTATTGAAAACCACTAAAGAACTAATTAGTGATTACTCGGACAGCCTTGATCTGAATGTTGCAAGTTTAGTTCCTGACTGCCCCGTGCCTCCAAAGTTGTATGGGTTGCCAAAAATACACAAACCTAGTGCCCCACTACGTCCCATAGTGAGCCAGATAGATGCTCCCACATATAAATTGGCTCAGTACCTCGCGGGAGCCCTCTCAGCATTACGTGGTAACACTAGCACGCATACAAAGGATTCTTACCATTTCATCGGTGAGATTAAAGACCTAACATTGACTGATGATGAGATCATGGTCAGTTTTGACGTCCAGTCGCTATTTACAAGCCTACCGGTACAAGACTGCATTGAAATTGTCAAGAAGAGGTTATGTGAGCAGAACATGTCAGAGGAATATGCTAAGCTGTTGGAACATTGCCTTACATCTGGCTACTTGCTATGGAATGGTGAATTCTACCTTCAAGTCGACGGCGTGGCCATGGGGTCTCCGGTGTCTCCAGTAGTCGCTGACATCTTTATGGAGGACTTCGAGGAGAGGGCACTCTCATTGGCTCCTGTGCGACCGAAGATATTTAAAAGATACGTAGATGACACTTTTACTATACTTCCAAAAAGTAGTGTTTCAACTTTCTTGGATCACCTAAATTCCATCCATAGCAAAATAAAATTTACTATGGAGTTGGAAAAAGACTGTTCTCTCCCCTTCTTAGATGTATTGGTAAAAAGAAATCCTGATAACACCCTAGGTCGCACTGTGTATAGGAAACCTACTCATACTGATAGGTACTTAAATGGCAAATCGCATCACCATCCCAGTCAACTTGTTACAGTAGGCAAATCTTTGTTTCAGAGAGCCCAGAGGATATGTGATGACCAGCATCTGGCCGCGGAGCTCCAGCATGCCAGGCGCGCGCTCCAGGCAAACGAGCTCAGGATACCGCGGGTCAACCAGAGGTCCCACATTAAGATCCCCACAGTTGAGCGCAGGCCTGCCATTCTGCCTTTTGTCAGGGGGGTCACGGACAGGATCAGCCACATCTTGAAGCGTGCTTCTATAAAAACATATTTCAAGCCAATGAAGAAGATGTCACAATTCCTGAGGCCTGTAAAATGCAATACCCCTCTACAGACTGCAGGAGTGTACAGGCTGGACTGTGAGTGTGGCCTATCATATGTCGGGCAGACGAAACGGAGCATTTCCACTCGGGTGAAGGAACACATAGCTGATGTCAAGCACCGTCGACCTAGGTCTGCTGTCTGTGAGCATGTCATGGATAAAGCCAATCACTCAATCAAGTTTGATAAGCCTCTGGTTCTTGCCAAGGAGAAGCGTTACATACCCAGAATGCTGCGCGAGGCCATTGAGATTAAGAAATATCCAAACTTTAATAGGGAAGATGGCTTTTCTCTACCACCAGCTTGGGATCCTGTAGTCCACCTGATAAAGGAGCAAGCGAGACATAGACTGTGAGACCGTAGTGTTGGATGATGCTGGACATTCTGATGTTTTGAAAAGATGTGTCCCGCCGAGTTTGTTGCCGGTCCCATATTGGGATACCCTCCTACAATTTAGGAGGGAATTAAATCTTCTCGGGTCCGTGGTGTAGGGTTGGAGCCGGCATAGTTTTTTATCGCGTATATATATATATATCTTTACTTGAAAAATAATTATAGTGTATAACTAGCCTTATGAACCGATTTTGCATGTACAACCAGCCTTAAAGTTTGTAGTCTATGATTGTTCATTATTTTAGTATGTGGGTATTTTTGCATTTTGTAATTTTTCCTCAGTCACCCGTTGACCACGAACGCTGTAAAGAGTTCGAAACGTCGGGATGTATTATAAATTCAATATACGCGATATAATCCGTTTTCATAGTTTTATTTCATGAGTAACTATCGCGGTAACCGAAGACAATACTATGGATACATACATCTTAATATTATACTAAACTTATAGTACTAAATTTACATTTCAACAACAGTATAGTATTAAATTTCGGTTTATAGTACTAAATTTCCACAGAAGCGGCTTTAATGGCATACCATGGTTACGTTAGCTCAACAATAAGGTATGGTTTAGTAATTTGGGGTAATTGTACACTAATAAATCAAATATTTTTGGCTCAAAAGCGGTGTGTCAGGGCTGTTTTTAATTTAGACCGAAGTGCATCGTGTCGGCCTTTCTTCATACAGCACAACATTCTAACTGTTGCTTGCGTGTATATAGCTGAGGTCTGTATGTTTGTTCATAAATATAAAGATGAATTCATAGAAGCACAACAGATGAGCTCTCGTAATGTTAGACAACAATATAAACATAAATTACACAAACCAGCTACAAAACTAGAATTAGCATCTAAAAATTCATACATCATGTGCATTACAATTTATAATAAGTTACCGGATGAATTTAAAGGGGAAAAGAATACAACATTTAAGAAAATGATGAAAGCTTGGCTGTGTGGGAAATGTTTCTACAGTGTGGGCGAGTTCCTTAATAGTTAAGTTGATATAATATGCATGGACTTAGGCTAGTTTAATTAAATTTGTATGCCAGTTTGTAGGCACAATGTGGAGATCCTATGTACTTACATATTGTAAATAGTTTTAAGACCTCTGTAACCCATATTGACAAATAAATTATCAATCAATAAAAAAAATAACTACCAAGCACAACATTCATTAGGAATTATAATATTTATTAGTAAACAAAAAAGATGCAACGACACCAAAAATTTTCTTTTGTTTTAATAATACTTTCAGCCAGTAAGACTTTGAAAGTTGTCTCTTTACTTCTGGGACAGCCTTTATGATCCACGAAATGATTGCCATAAATTACGGTACCTAAGTGTATTCGTATTAATGGCTACCTATTTGGTAGCGTCAATAGAGTCCTTCCAAGCTAACCCTGCACCGATTTGGACAGAAATAGGTGTGGAAGTGACATTATAAAATGTCATACATACATATATTTATAGAAGCTTCCGGTTCGAGCGCCATCTTGATAGTTAGCATCGTGATTAAGTACTTTGTTTTTTGCTCATTAATATTGTTTAAAGTGTAATATCGATAGCTTATTATACAGTAAACTAATGTGGTAGTGTGCAGTGAATGGAGAATTAATTTTGAAGCGCGTTTAACCACCATTTTGGAGTCAACGGCCGGTAGTCCACGTGCTTCTTGTAAAGTCTAGCTATCGATTTACAAGAGCTAACAAATCACCGTACACTGTCTTGTACAACCGTACAATTTTTGTCGTTTTTAAACCTCTTAATACCTTGATACTGGCGAAATAGGGCTGGGCTAACTGGGCTGAAGCCATAATTTTAAAAGAAGAAGAAGAAGATATATTTATAAAACCGGCCAAGTGCGAGTCGGACTCGGGGTCCAAGGGTTCCGTAGATTACACAATTTTTCACAATGTATTTTTTTATGTGAAATGTGAGTGAAATGTCTTTAAAAAACCCGTAGGGGTCGGATCAAAAACTAAGTAATTAAGTCCGACTCACGCTCGACTGCACATTTCTAATAGGTTTTCCTGTCATCTATAGGTAAAGAACTATTTTGTGTATTCTTTTCAAAATTTTAGATCCAGTAGTTTCGGAAATAAAGGGGGGAAATGGTCATTTTTTGCCTATTTTCTTGAATAACTTCTAAACTGTTTATCCTAAATTATTAAAAAATATATTTGAGATTCTCACAATAAGCTCTTTAAGCGTGAAAGACAGACCGAGTTTACAATATTAGTACGAATATAGTAAATCATTTACCTTATTAATGAGTAGGTACGTTACTAATGAGATTAATGAGATATTCTCAAACGATCGTATGATGACAATGAAAATAAAAGCCTTTAATAGATTAATTAGTACCCGCGATTAGGTCAGGTTCCTACTAAGGGATTCATTAAAACATTCCTTTAGTAATCATTGTAATAACCTAACAAGGAATTGAGCACGATCTGCGTGTTATTCACAAATCATTTATTCAGCCCCAATAGGGAATATTATGTGAAACTCAGCGTAAGAGGCGCCACTACCAGAATCGGAGGGTCTATCGCGAAACAAGAAAATCGAAATTTCGTTATCTAACACATTTGTCACTCTTGCATATTCGAGCGATAAAGAGGAAGATAGTGAAATTTCGGATTCGCGTTTGCCGGTAAGTAAACCGCCTTGATGCATCAATGTCATATTTTATTATCTCTGAAAACTTGTCAAAAACCTGTTAAAGGTACAGTATGTTACTCTATCGTTTACTAAAGGGGCTAGTACTGCACTCTGGTGGCAAAACATTGCAGTAATACCCCCTATTAGACAGTTCAAGAACTTGCATGCAATATTCGATACATTGCTAACTAGAGTGCAATGAATTCAGTCGATCGACCACATACCGCAATGTAACGAAAATCGCATTCAAGTTCTTGAACCGTCTAAATGGGACATTAGACTGGACGGTAGAAAATAATTATTGACCGAACGAGCGCGAAGCATCTCCTTCTCAGCTTAGGCAAAAAAAAATTTGTATTAACCCTGTCTGGCTGTTCTCCTTATACTGTGTACTGGTAAGCGAAAGCAAGGCGCCAGTTTCTGCGGTTCAAAGATGTGTTGAAGCGGCATATGAAGAGAGCTCATATAGAGCCAACAACATGGGAGACACTATAGCTGGTGACCGTCAACAGTGGTGGCATGTTGTGCAAACGCAGGTGCGTGAATTTGAAGCCGGGCGACGCACAGAACTTGACGCTAAGCGTGACCAGGGTTCGAAATTATCCAGATAATTATAGGCTTTGATAATTATCGCGATAATTATCAATAATAGAAGAGATAATTATCCCAGGTATGAATGGTGCTATATTTATTTTCTTTGAATTCTTTTGTAAATTTTAAAATCTCGTCTTAGAATCTTCGTAAATTTTAGGTTATTATCAAATCGATAATTATCAGGCATAAAAATCAAGATAATTATCGCGATAGTCATCAAGATAACTGTCATTGATAATTATCCTTTCGAACCCTGAGCGTGACGAGCTAAAGGCTAGACATGTGGCCGCACATTTGCTGAAAAGATTGGCTACGTCAGTCACCTGATGAGAGCGCACCAGCGACACTCTCAGCGGTAGAAAGCAGTCGCTGTGGCCGAAAACGGCTAGGAGATGATGATGATACCAAAGAGGATATAATAAGATAGAGCGGTACTGTCATAGTAAATTTTGTAACCACTGAAAATTCACTGCCATCTATCGACATACTTTAGAACTAAAAATGAAGATTTATAAAAATACGTTAAAATGTGTAAAAATATGTTTAAATATGGATAAATCATTTTTTTAATTGCATTAATTATTTTTATATGATTTTGAGTAATTTTTGACCCATGTTCTTTCACTGGTATGCGTTAAAATTATAGATATCAAACGAAACCGTCAACGCCCTCTATACGAGAGTAGGCGAAAGCTAGTGGCGCCATCTGATCGAGAATCAAATTTTCGTGATTTTCGAGGCACGTTTTTTCCTTAGACTGTATCAATCTATTACGGAGTTATATCTATCTTTGATGATACTGTGCAAATAAATAATTTCTGATTTCACTAGTTATTTGAGTTAGGTATTTCCTGAATCTGATTCTCGATTGCGAGATAAGCGTGTTTAATAACCCTGGCATGTCATTGTCAATCCGCATGACGTTCTGAATAACATTCCTCATTTGCAATTTGGTAGGAAAAACGTGCGACCGATGCACTAGTAGCGATTGTCAGATTTTAATCATTACAATTGAAGTGGATATAATCAATGCGATGGATTAAAATGGCGAAGTTCTCTGGAATTAAAGCGAAGCTAATAGGTATCGGTATGCAGGGGGTCATCCATTAATTACATCACACGTTTAGGGGGGGAGGGGGTCAAGAAAATGTGACATGTTGTGGGGGAAAATGTACAAGGGGGAGGGGGGAGTCACAAACTTGGTGATGTCACTTTAACTTATTTATTTTATTTAAATTATTTTACTCGCTATATAGTTTAACAAGTTTTTGGAAGGACAATCGTTTTTCCTAATCTTTTTTGGGTTATAAAATTACTAATATTTATTTTGTCAAAAATATTCTGATAAAATATTAATAATATTAATAAGATTTCACTGAAAAAATGTAACGACACACGAGGGGGGAGGGGTTTGCCACGTGACCTAGTGTGACAAGGAGACGTAATTAATGGATGAACCCTAGGGTCTATCGTCTGAGGTAGTTAGGCGCCATTCATTTATTACGTAAGACGATTTAGGGGGAGGGGAGTCGAATATTTCTTATTTTACCTTACAAGGGGGAGGGAGGGGGTTTTCATAATTCTTACGTAAGATCACAAAGATGCGAAATTTTAAATGTTTAAAATTATACTTCCACTCCACACTCGACTGGTGTTTGAATTCTATCATACAATATACGGTCTCCTAGCCGATTAGTCGGGCCCGGGTTCGGATCCCTGCAGGGATGTAAGGGCATTTATTTGAGTGTTGAAGGCTTGGCTGCATGAAGCTGTTTTCTTTTTCAGTAAGTACAAATGTAAAATCAGTTCCCCAGTAGAGTGATTCTTGACGAAGGTTTAGGTGTATAATTTGTTAAGCATTTGTGTAACCCGAAGCCGGGACGGGTCAAGCATATGATACACCGATCAATTTTTGCTCTTAAACAGCTCTTACACATGGCAAACGGATACGTGTACGATGTACTGATAGCCATTATCGTCGGATTACCCTAATGAGGGTGATTATACGCCATCAGTTCAATTGCTGATGAGTACTGAGCAGCCCCGCGTCATGTTAATATCAATGTCAAGACAGCTCCTTAGAGACGGAATACGTCAGTCAAATGATGATTGTGTCAAGTAAGAATGTCAGTCAATGTCGGCAGAAAATCAGTGCTTTTCCTAAAGGGTGAAGCGTAATACTGAGCCAGAACTTTTTTGTTTTGCTGCGACGCACACAGGATTGTTATTTGTATGAAACAGTATTTATATGTATTTTTTTCTTTTTAGGGTTCCGTACCCAAAGGGTAAAAACGGGACCCTATTACTAAGACTCCGCTGTCCGTCTGTCTGTCTGTCACCAGGCTATATCTCATGAACCGTGATTGCTAGACAGTTGATATTTTCACAGATGATGTATTTCTGTTGCCGCTATAACAACAAATACTAAAAAGTACGGAACCCTCGGTGCACGAGTCCGACTCGCACCTTGGCCGGTTTTCTTCTCTATTAGGTAAAAATCTGTGTGACTCTTATTTGTTGTAATTTCTAATTTTTCTGGATTGTTTTGTGTACCTGTGTCATTTTTGTATTTGAATATTTTGTGTGTATTGTGGCAAACAAATAAACAGTCTATCTATCTAAATAACATAAGTAGTATGTATATTGTTTTGAAGTGCCTAGGGTGTGTGGAGGGGCAGCGATACTCAACTGTGGCCCCATAACCTAATAGCCATCTGAACCTCTACGCATATACTTACAAGGCAAAACCGTCTTTGTGACCATCATAAAAAAAAGGTTGAGTATGGCTGGTCTAGGGGAAAAATAATACCTAATGCAAGTTTTATTGATAGTGTCTGGCTGTCTGGTTAGCATTAGTCAATTTATTACTAATTTGTATTTTTATACTCAACTGTGGCCCCATAACCTAATAGCCATCTGAACCTCTACGCATATACTTACAAGGCAAAACCGTCTTTGTGACCATCATAAAAAAAAGGTTGAGTATGGCTGGTCTAGGGGAAAAATAATACCTAATGCAAGTTTTATTGATAGTGTCTGGCTGTCTGGTTCGCATTAGTCAATCTATTACTAATTTGTATTTATATACTCATGGGGCCACCCATAACCTAATAGCCATCTGAACCTCTACGCATATACTTACAAGGCAAAACCGTCTTTGTGACCATCATAAAAAAAAGGTTGAGTATGGCTGGTCTAGGGGAAAAATAATACCTAATGCAAGTTTTATTGATAGTGTCTGGTTCGCATTAGTCAATTTATTACTAATTTGTATTTTTATACTCAACTGTGGCCCCATAACCTAATAGCCATCTGAACCTCTACGCATATACTTACAAGGCAAAACCGTCTTTGTGACCCTCATAAAAAAAGGTTGAGTATGGCTGGTCTAGGGGAAAAATAATACCTAATGCAAGTTTTATTGATAGTGTCTGGTTCGCATTAGTCAATTTATTACTAATTTGTATTTTTATACATAGGTATTTATCGCATTATATTATTTATCATATACATGCTGGGTATTCAGGAAATAAGCAATTTTTTATATATAATATTTCAAGAGATCCCTCGGATTTTTCAGGGTCACATAGGAATCAAGTGCGAAGTACCTTATACTTAAAATTTACAAATTGGTCCAGTGGTTCGGTTTCGATTTGATTTAAAACAAAAATACCTAAGTACACGTAAAATTATTTTACTTACAAATTTTAAAAGCAAATTGTTTCTCTTTAAACCTCTTTTACTTTCTTAAACTACGTCCCATACATAGATTAGTATATGTTATTACTGTAAGTCCCATACTTTAGACTAGTATGCTGAGATCACAGAACTCCTATGAAATTCTATTTTGAGTTGTGTTGGTGCAGATTTTGTTGAATTTTACGTCTTTTTACGTGCTTTTACTACAACTAGTGGTTTTAACTCAAAAACTCCCAGCACATGGATATTTTTCGTACAGTCGAAGGCAAAAATATCGATCCAGATGGCTCAAAAATATGTGAACACGACTTTATTGTGTAAGGTGTAAGAGCGTACACATATTTTTGAAAATTTGGGAATGTAAATATATTTATGCCCTTGACTGTACCATCGTTGACATGCTTAATTGACCATTGGCATACCTTGTTGTAAAGAGATTGGGTTCACCAAAGGTCAGTTAAGCTAGTATACAATACAGTTTTTGTTTTTTGTGTGAAAGCGTTGGTGGCCTTTGGCCTATAGCAATAACAATAAGAAGTGCGACTCAAACCGACCCAATCTTTAGTAGATATTTGGTTATGTTTCTAGGATTAGCTACTTCTTTCAAGTCTTGCCGCCATGTACATATCTTAGTTTGACTACCATTTCGTATTTATCCCTCTCAGTTACTTAAACGTTAGCCGACCAATTGACCCGATACTTGACCACCGCATGTATAAAAAAAAGAAACCTCCAATTTCACGTGGTTCGACACGAAATACTGCACCGCGATAAAGCTCCATTTAGACATTTTAGACGGTTCAAGAACTTGCATGCAATATTCGATACATTGCTTACTACAGAGTACAATGAATTTAGTCGATCGAACAATTCCGCAATGTACCGTCTTGCCGGGTAATCTTGAACCGTCTAAATGGGGCTTAAGATCGCTGGGCCGTAGGTCTTAAATTGTATTGATACAACAAATGAATCGCTAACGCTAAAGGAAGCAAGCGCTTTTTGATTCTGTGACCAATCTTAAACCATATAACTTTGAGATACGGTCTACAGTAGTTTGACAGTACAAAAACGTAGCCCATTCATCTAGAATTCGATGACGTTCAAGGAAACGAAACGATTTTCATACATGCGTATGCAAAAATAAAGACCAACGTGACTAATTTTCAACTATAACCCATTGCAATACGGTCTACAATAGCTTAACTGATATTCATCTGGGATTCGCTGACGCTCAAGGAAACCAAGTGATTCCGCATGAAAACAAGATACGTGCGTGAACGCAATATGAATGAGGAGTACGCACGCCAGCCGGCGGCGTGTGCGTCGCTTTCTGAAATATATAACAATATAAGTATAGCACAGATGTTGGCCGCGAGCCAGTTGGGATCAGTATGACGATATTTATCTCACATTGAATATAATTATATTTCAAATATACCTTTAATGGTAATAGTATTAAGTATGAAGACAAGCGTCAAGAATGAAGATTGCACGCCGCCGGCCGGCGTATTCGTCGCTTTGTGATTGTGACATGAGTATATAACCATAGAGTAACTTATACTAGAGCGGTACTGTCATAGTAAATTTTGTAACCCCAGTAAATTCACTGCCATCTGTCGACACACTTTAAAACTTAAAATGAAGATTTATAAAAATACGATAAAATGTATTTAAATATAGATAAATTGTTTGTTTTTTTTATTTGCATTAATTATTTTTATGATTTTGACCCATGTTCTTTCACTGATATGCGTTAAAATTGTTAAATAACAAACGAAACCGTCAACGCCATCTATACGACAGTAAGCCAAAACTAGTAGCGCCCTCTGAACGAGAATCAATTTTTTTTTATTTTCGAGGCACGTTTTTTCCTTAGACTGTATCCATCTATTACGGAGTTATATCTATCTTTGATATAACAGTATAACACAGAAGTGGAATCAGTATGACGATATTGTTTCTGAGATATAACTGGCATTAGACAGCGCTGGCATGGCATAATTTTTTCTGTTATCTGGCTAAGTTAGTCCTTAATAAAAAAAAAGCTTTTTAATAAAAACATTTTTTATGGCCCAATGATATCAGACGTGTGAATGATATCGACAACCGACAATGCGGTGGGTCCTTTTGGTTGAAAACGTCATATATTTATTAATATGCTAAGATCAGTGCTAAAAAACCGGCCAAGTGCGAGTCGGACTCGCGTTCCAACGGTTCCGTACCTTTACACTAAAAATAATAGTGAGTGAAACCGTATTGATCTAAATATTTTGAATGTACCTATTTTTTATGTGAAACGTGAGATGTCTTTAAAAAGTCCGTAGGTGTCGGATTAAAAACTAAGTAATTAAGTACAACTCACGCTTGACTGCAGATTTCTATTAATAGGCTTTCGTGTGATCTGTTAGGTAAAGGGTATAATATTCCAAAATTTTAGACCCAGTAGTTTCGGAGATAAAGGGGGGGGGGGAATGGTAATATTTTGGCTATTTTCAAAAATAACTGTGGCCCCTATGTTAAAAATTAATTTGTTTACGTTACATGTCCGTCTTTTGGTCACAAACTTACGTATGTGTACCAAATTTCAATTTAATTGGTCCAGAAGTTTCGGAAAAAATAGGCTGTGGCAGACGGACAGACAGACAGACGCACGAGTGATCCAATAAGAGTTCCGTTTTTTTTTCGTTTTGAGGTACGGAACCTTAAAAAGCAAGCGGGGTTGTCATATCTTATTTAATATAGTCGATTCACTACTGTTTTTTAAAGATCTACTGCGAAGCAATGACACTATGTTGAATGGTGATGACACCCATTGTGTTTTTATACAATTGTCAAGTTCACGTGAAATAACACTTATCTCTGGGATCGTTAACTCATTTCGCTTGGACATGGCCCAATTAACTATGAGCACGTGCTTACGACTCGTGTCTGTTTAATTTACACAATTATGTTTTATTATTAACATTTTAAGCTAGAAAAAACGTATAAGTACCTACCTTATCTTTTTCTCACTATGTCGTGGGAATGGGAGCGGCCGGGCCGACTAGAGTGCTCACAAACTTTTGGATTATGTTTTAATGTTTTGCACTCTAAGGCTGCGTTTCCACCGGAAATGTGCGAGGATGCGTTGCGAGGGATCTGTTTGTTAATAACCAATAGTACGATCTTCATTTGTTTTCCTCGCTCAGCGTGCAGTGCATTGGTTCTTAAAAACGAGTGTGTTCCGGAGATCGTTTTTTCCAGATCGCGATTTTTGCCATTCGCAATTTTTACCATTTTATTTTTTATCAATAGCTTCCTTTCTCGAAAGCATTTCTAACTATTCGCATATTCTTCCATTAATTTTATTTTCCAGTAGATTATTTTCCTGTTACGTTTTCTAACCATTCGCATATTTTTCCATGTTTGTCCGGACATAATGCATACAAGTCGTCGACAGCAAAAATAGCCAATAACTAGCGACCCACCCCGGCTTCGCACGGGTTACACAAAACCTTAACAAATTATACACCTAAACCTTCCTCAAGAATCACTCTATTGATAAGTGAAAACCGCACGAAAATCCGTTAATACAATACAATACAAATCATTTATTGTTAGAAAGTGAGTAATAGAAATGATGTTTATCTTACATAAAGTTCTTCACAATCAGCCAGTATTTAGCGTACAATATATTGTTTCTAATGCATGCATGCGTTCAGTTGATTTTGAGTTAATCGCGAACATAAGTAAGTGCGTAAGTAATCGTCTCGTGTGATGCTGGATTTTCCACTACCATCCCCCCACACAGTCCTACCACTCTAATTGCCCTAGTGCAATAGAGCCCAATTCATGTTAAAAAAAAAGAAAGAAAAAAACAGAACGTACAGTGTGTTGCTGCATGTTACCATCCCCCCACACAGTCCTACCGTTTTGCCAGTGTCGCGTTCTGGAATGTTCTGACCTACTAATTGTCCCGATAGGAATGGGAAATTTGAAATGAGTAGGCAGAAGAACGTTCAATAAAAATATTTATTACCACAACTAGCTCAGATGGTCAAAAACGGGTAAAATGTCGTGGTTCGCGCTAATACTTGTCAAGATCGGATCGAGTGTGTTGCTGCATGTTAGTTCCTACACCTTACACAGTAGATTAAGGAAGAATGTTGAGTGCTACCGTTCGCCAACAAATTCTCATGCAGTTTAGCGAAAAAAATATGTTTACTGAATATTGCTGTAATTTGTATTGTATTTTTAGTGAGTAAATAAATAAATAAACATACATACACACAGACAGAGGCGGCGGGGACTTTGTTTTATAAGGTGTAGTGAAATTCAAAAACAGCACCAGGAGCGTGACCACAACCAGTTTGAATCTGATAACTCATTATGACTAAGAAATCATTAATTGATATAATTGATATCAAACGGTGCTAATTGCTGATGGCTGTTTGTTAGTAAACAATGGCTATTATATACTTATAACCTGAATTTTAATGATCATATCGCTTTAGTGTTGCGAAATGTTAAAATGGTGGAACTTGCAGGCACATCCGTTATTAAATAATAAATAAAACATTTGGGGACAATCTTACACAGATCGAGCTAGCATCCTAGGCCGCTACGATATATCTGATGGCGACAACGGCCATTAATATAAATTATGCTTTTTGATACACCTAACAATATCCTGAAAAAAAGGTAGGCACTAAAAGGAACAATATGATTTTACTTTCAACATCCTCTCAAGTCGGTTGTAATGTTTTTTCTTTAACAAAATAAGTATGAACACGTTGTGAAGGGCAAGAGGAATCTACCAATACGTCATTTTAAAAAATCCGTCCAGTATCTTGAGCTACAGGCTGTACTGATTATCAGTATATTTAAACCCATAACCCTACTTTCTGTTCAAGTCGCAGTCGAGTAAAATGTTCATATTGGGGTAGACCGTGTACAAATGTATAGACAAAAGTGGAATTTATATTCCTCCAAGTTTCCTATTAAGAGAATATCCCGCGAAAGGGTATAAGCGCTAAATCTGAATTCAGCAATTATTTTCTATACCAAGATGTATTTTTTCCGCAAAGATATGTAGGACTTTTTCGTGTAGAATTTAATAAGCTTTAATGTTGCCTTACGCCATATTTTCATAGAGAACGTATATTTAGAGTAAAACGCAAACTTCTCCAGGATGGTACACATTTTCCAAGATGGAAGCGATTCCTCGAGCTCCCAAAATGTCAAATAGTGTGGACATGAAAAAGAGACCTTTAATTAACATATGTATTAAATTTCATAACTGTCCAAGAGATTTCGAGGTTAGTCCTAATCCGATTGGTTAAGGTCCAACCGAAACCAAACAATATAAAACTTAATTAACATTTACACCGCCATGCCATAACATATTTTGCAAAGTAGCAAGTAAACAGAACTTGTTGTGTTAGCTATTATGTGCATGGTTAACTAACCACTTAGAGCACACTAAAATGCTGGTAGCGTCTTGTCTATTTTTCCTCATTGGGATTATGTCAGTTGAGATACAACAGATACATACAAATCACAAATTGATAAAATAAATGTTAAATCGTAGTTGAATGTTGAAACTAAAATATATGTAAAAAATCGTCGGGTATTCGAATTTGCGACATTTCGCAACATAGATCTACACAACTTTATCAATGCAACTACATAAATTATCAATGCTTATAATTATTTTTCCATTCTAATTTCGCAGACAGCAGATGTCTCTTTATAACTAGAAATATTAGAAATTAAGTAACTAAGTTTTTTGACAAAAATTTAATTTTTGATAATAGCTTTTATCGCTGACTGTACTTTTCTTTTAAACGGCCAATAATACTAATGGAGACAATTCTAACAAACCCAAACACAATTAGGTTGCGCTGTTTTATCACTACCTATGGCCACCTCCTGCGTCCATCACAGTTTAGCTCGATGGTACCTGCCATAATATTGCATTGTCACCCAACTTTCATATGTATGCAAATTTTCAGCAATACTATTCGCTTAGCACCTTTGCATACAAACTTCTATGCAGGAGGGGGTCACTTTTCTCTGCAGCTGATTGTAGGACTGACTGTAGTACATGAAGTTTCAGTACAATGGAATAAAATAGTGTCTTATTTAGCTTGCATAAGCTAAATAAAACCTTGTAAAAAAAGTTTCGTAACTCGAATTCGTACAGTCAGGTGCAGAATTATACAGTCCTACATGTCGACTTTCATACGCAACTTTCACAACTTAGGCCTATACATATTATAAGTATAATTTTGCAGCTGACTGAGTATAATTTTGGTTTAATTTATTAATTACAATCATACATATTTTATCACTTACAGACTATATAGTCCAACGCGTGATAAATATTACATAACAAACTAAATATTATAAACAGATAACAAAATATAAAATTTTACAATATCACAATGAAACAAAGCTGAACATTAAATATTTGGCAAATAAAATAGTTGCCGGCTTGTAGCTTCTGTGAACTCAGTCAGAGTGCAGTTAAATAAGTCTATTTTAGTGCACAGTATTATTCCCTTAAAGATAACATGAAATAAATTAACATGAACGTACCGGATGTATGAAAGAATAATTAAACATGGCAATTATGCTCGCCTTCAGATTCTTCTGATTAACATGATATAAAAACCTTGACAAGAGAATTGTATACATTAATTCGCAATTCAGACATAAATATTATTTAGGGTTCATCATTAGCACTAAGAAAGTTTCTTCGACAGATTAGAAAAAGCTTAACCATTAGTTGTATGTCAATAAAACAAACGGGTTTGAGGTAAGTAAACTGCATTAATGAGGTCGCCCAAGGTGAGGGCACTTGCCAACCGTGACCTACGAAAATCTACTTCTAGCTTTACTCATTCATCTAGGTCTAGGGCTCGGGAACCAATTAAATCCGAATCCGAAGGTAGTCATATGAATTGAATATACGCTCCAAAAGATCTTTCATTTGCTAAAGGAGAGAATAGGGATTATCGATTCTTCGGAAACTTTTTTATTTACTTAGATGTTTTTTTTTTCAAATTCTCGATAACGGCTAGACCGATTTAGAATTTTTTTTGGCCTACTTCACAGTTGATCTAAAATAAAAAATAAAAATCCTAACCTTACTAAACTTACAAGCCCAAGGCAAGGGCTCTTTTACAAGTCAATCGCAATCGCATGACATCATGTCGGGATCTGATGATCTGATGATGGGGTATTGAAGAAATCCAGGGAACTCTTCAAATAAATATTAAAGGGGTACAAAACGGGTTTCAAATACACCTATTTGGTTTCCGAAAAGGTAAGGTATGGTTCTTTTTTATTTATTAATAGTTAAGGGCTACTACTACTAAAGGGCTACTAATGAAAGAAAGAAAATGTATCTGCTGAATCTTTTAAGAAACAAATGATTATAAGTAAGTATTACCATAGAGTAACTTATACTAGAGCGTTACTGTCATAGTAAATTTTGTAACCCCAGTAAATTCACTGCCATCTGTCGACACACTTTAAAACTAAAAATAAATATTTATAAAAATACGATAACATGTATTTAAATATGGATAAATTATTTTTTTATTTGCATTAATTATTTTTATATGATTTTGACCCATGTTCTTTCACTGGTATGCGTTAAAATTATAAATAACAAACGAAACAGTCAACGCCCTCTATACGAGTGTAGGCCAAAACTAGTGGCGCCATCTGATCGAGAATCAAATTTTCGTGATTTTTGAGGCACGTTTTTTCCTTAGACTGTATCCATCTATTACGGAGTTATATCTATCTTTGGTATTACCCTTTACCAGCAAAGGATGAACTTAATCATCGTCTCGTGATTCCACAACAACGATAATTCCTAACATTGTTGCACTAGAGAAAATAGTACATTCATACGATGACACGAGCCTACGTATAAGTGGTGGCCTTGCATTGGATTGGTGCATAATTTGCTTCGTCATTATTTAATGAAAACTTAGACAACAATAAACAACTGCTTTCAAAATAGTGAAACGTAATTGTTTAGAAAATTGTCCCTTGTTATCTTGTGTGAAAATAAACATGTTTCTTTTCTATCACAAACAATAAATATACACAGATATATAGTTGCTTATTAAAATTCAATATTGTATTAATGACAAATACTAGTAGAGCCTACAAATCACTAACGTATCCTAACCAGGACTCTCTCTCCCTCGTTTCCCTTGGAAATAATTAGTTATTCCCATTTGTTGGGGTCTGCCTTCCTTGTCGTCTCCTTTCACTTAATCCTGTTTGACTTCTCAGCTTCAGAGACATCACAAGAGTCAAGATGTTTTTAAATTCAATTCATCTACGTCTCCTTCGGCCTTTGTCTACCTCGTACCGGGCATTTTGAAGTTCATGGAGGTATTTTTATTGGGGCAATCTTACATAGATCGACCTAGCCCCAAACTAAGCAAAACTTGTACTATGTGGGTAGTATTTAGGCGATGATATACATACGTGTATAGATAAATACGTACTTTTATACATAGAAAACACCCATGATTCAGGAACAAATATCTGTGTTCATCACACACATAAATCCCCCCCTTTACCGGGATTCGAACCCGGGACCATCGGCTTCATAGGCAGCGTCACTACCCCCTAGGCCAGACCGGTCGTCAAATATGTTCAGGATGTCTCTTTACATGCCCATATTATCTTAACTGGCTCTCCTGTAGCTTTTCGGTACTCCGAGGCTTCCGCGAACGTACGCGATGCATGTCTTGTCAAACCTCGTCACAGCACACATCCAACGCAACCAACCTAACCGTCATTCTCGCGAACCAACAAGCCGCCTCTCTAAAAATTCCTCTCTTCAACTTTTTTCTTTTTTTTTTCAGCCACAGCTCATAACGGCAGCCGGCTACCCAACAGAGAAGCACCGAGTGCGAACAACCGACGGTTACAACCTTCAAATGCACAGAATACCAACCGGGAGGAGGACAGCGCGGCGGTCGGACTCGTCTAAGGGGAAGAGAGCTGTCCTAGTCGTCCATGGACTATTGGGGTGCAGCGGAGACTTCGTTATCATGGGGCCTGAGAGGAGTCTTGGTATGATACTTAAATATTATTTGGTTACACCCTTCAGATGCACAGAATACCAACCGGGAGGCGGTCAGCGCGGCGGTCGGACTCACCTAAGGGGGAACTGAGCTGTCCTAGTCGCCCATGAACTTTTGGGGTGCAGCGGAGACTTCGTTATCATGGGACCTGAGAGGAGTCTTGGTAAGATGCTTAAAGATTACTTGGTTACATCCTGCAGAAAATATCCCAACTGGCGACTGCCAAGGAAAGATAGATCTGCTCGGTGTACTGTGTACTTGGGCTGTTGTGGAGACACGCCATGTTATCTTGGTATTTAATACTTTATTATGTCCGTATATTGAACAAAATGTTCTTAGGTGCAGCCCAAATATGAGAGATTTTTTTAAAACAGCGTCGAAAGCCTCTAACAACTGTCAAAATCAAAAGGACGTTGGATTTAATGATGGCACTTGTTAGTTTAACAGCACTTGTTATGGAATTCTTTGGAACTTAAAGGCCTTCGCAATCCATCAGTCGTTTCTTTCGGCTATTATTATGAACCTGATTCTTCTTAAATAATATCTACGATAATAGTCATCTGCTTAAGAATTAAAATGTGTATTTTTTTCCAGGCTATCTCTTAGCTGACGCAGGCTACGATGTATGGCTCGGGAACCTCAGAGGCAACCTTTATACGTCACATCAGAACATGACGAGAAACAATCCAGAATTTTGGGAGTACAGGTAAGTACCATCGTCCACACTGCTAACTGTCCACCGGTAAACCTTTACAAAAGGCATAAGGTCCACCGATTGACAGTTAAGTGTTGCTGTGAGATGAGATGGAGTTTCTGGCTAACACAGGACAGCTTAATAACTTCACTAGAAATAAAACCCATCACTTCGTATGGAATCTCGATATACAGGGACCCATTTTCATTGCTCCTGAGTATACGAGTAGTACCACAACGTACAATCATCATCAAATATGACAAATAATCTACTTGTGCAAGCTTTGTTCATTTTGGGGCTAGTTCGATCTGTGTAGGTAATAATTTCTAATATTAATCTATTGTTTATGACATCCCACAACGTGGTAATCAAATCGAAATACGACTAATTTGAGTTAAATAAATAATTATAAAGAAATTATAATATTGTAAATGATTCTAGCTTCCACGAACACGGAAAATACGACATACCAGCCATGATAGACAAGATTCTGAACGTGACGGGGTTATCGAAGATCATGTACGTGGGCTACTCAATGGGCACCACCAGTTTCTTCACAATGATGGCGCAACGCCCGGAGTATAACGAAAAAATCATCGCCATGGTTGCCTTGGCACCGGCGGTGTATCTGGATAACGTCAGGCCTCTCACTGACTTGTTCATCAAGACTCTTAATGTTCCTGTAAGTCATCATCTGCTTCCCCTCATTCTTTTCTAAATTTGAGGCTTTTATGACTAGCCGTAGCAGAAAGCCGGGACAATGCTAGGCCCGAACCAAATACAAATCGATATCTTCTACAGATCACAGACCAAATAAGAGATTATGAGAGATGTTCAAAGTATCAGAGATTTTTGTTCTACTGCCATTTTGGCCATTTTTTTCGCCTACTTTCATTTCATTTCCCAATACACTTGTAGATGGTAAACCAATGATTACCATACCGCATATTTGATTTCAGCGGATTGAGCTAATTATATTTTTTAGGGTTCCGTACCTCAAAAGATAAAAAACGGAACCCTTATAGGATCACTCGTGTCTGTCTGTCTGTCCGTCTGTCACAGCCTATTTTCTCCAAAACTACTGGACCAATTAAGTTGAAATTTGGTACACATATGTAAGTTTGTGACCCAAAGATGGACATGTAACGTAAACATATTAATTTTAAACACGGAGGCCACTTTTGTGGGGTAAATGAGAAAATTAAAAAATAAAGTTTGTCAAACTATATTGTGTTACATATCAAATGAAAAAGCTCATTGTGAGAATCTCAAATATATATTTTTTTTTTAATTTTAAAATAAATAGTTTAGAAGTTATTCAAGAAAATAGGCAAAAAATTATCATTCCCCCACCTTTATCTCCGAAACTTCTTTACCTATAGATCACCGGAAAACCTATTAGAAATGTGTAGTCAAGCGTGAGTCGGACTTAATTACTTAGTTTTGATCCGACCCCTACGGGTTTTATAAAGACATTTCTCATAAAAAATACATTGTTTAAATTGTGTAATGTACGGAACCGTTGGAACGCGAGTCCGACTCGCACTTGGCCGGTTTTTATTTAGTAGTAATTTATCGCAGCGCCTGTATTTAACAAGATAGCAATGCTATAAATCTGTAATTACTGCAACAGTACGCGTAGGATCATGGCCTAATATTTCACATCAATAACTTCGTTGACAATAATATCTTACACAACGAAGCGCGCAAGAATGTGGCTCTTTATCGTTTTTCTGATGGATAGGTCCTTAAGTACATGAAAAATAAGGACCCTTCTCTGATGGAAAGCCTTAAACAGTTACAGAGCTATAAGCGTTATACCTATTCAATGAATTTAATCTGTGTTGTCTTAGTTGTCTGTAAATATGTAATTCGATTCAGGATTTAGGTTTTATCACAAACCCTTTCGGGCGAAGGCCACTCCATACATCACACAGTCTGAGGGGTCTCAGTTTAATGCCGGCTGTACACGCTCGGCGAGACAGACCGAGAACGAGAGTGTATCTTCCTCGTCTCGTCTCGCGCTTCTTCGATTGGATCGGAGCGGTGGCGAGACTCTCGGCGAGAGGTCTCGGCCGAGAGTGTACAGCCGGCATAACACATTTTGTCTATTTCCCAGGCCACCATGCGCCAGCGCGGCCTAATATCAATGAATCTACAGCAGGACTTCATGAACACTGTCCTTGGAAGCCTATGTAACTCAAGAGACCCTCGCCTGGACTTGTGTCTACAGATAGCCTACACTGTCGTGGGTGACGATTATGAGCAGAATGATCCAGTGAGTATTCATGTTCATAGTTTAACCGAAACAAATCTAAATACCTATTGGCTACTGCTGCACAAGGAATTTAAGGAGCTGCGACGACCGGCCTATTTTGTTACCCTGCACTTAAATTCAGTATTGGGACCGTGCACGACGACAGCGCCATACAGAGGTTGCATTGCAACTATAGGCTCGTATTTTGTCAAAACTATTAAGCGAGAAGTAAGTAAATCGTAATAATTTCAGTGAAAACTACTGAACGGATTTTTATGCGGTTTTCATCTGTGAATAGAGTGATTCATAAGGAAGGTAAAGGCGTATAATTTGTTAAGGTTTTGTGTAAATTGGTTAAAATATGACGATATTTGCTAATGAAGTCGTAAATAAATCACGCTGGCTAAGAGCTTTAATCGAAAACGCTGCCCAACCCATTTGAGATATAATGGCGGCCATACACGTTGCGGTCTACCGCACAGGTTACCTGTGCAGGTTTGCCTGCACAGGTCAAGTAGCGTGTATGGGGACGTTCCGGTGTACCGTAGCGGTCTTCAGTTGCGATGGCATCGAGTGAGGACGAGGACGCACTAGCACTGCTAGGTCTTGCGTTAATTTTGAAGATAAACGATACAAGAACAGTGAAAAGGAAGCGAAGAAAGTGGTGTAAGGATTGATTATTAAAAAGAAAAACTTTCCAAAGACATGGATGAGTTCTATACATTTCGATAAATTCTTCGAGCACTCTTTTAGTTGTAGTTGACTCTGATGTCGCCATTTTGGCGTGTTTGAACACGTACGAATACAATGCGAGCGACGACAATGACCGTCTCGGACACGAGCAGACAGCAACTGACGGACGACCTGCGCAGGTACCCACACACGCACAGGTTCACCGTTCGCGTGACCGGAGTAAAATCGATTTTCGAATTTCCTCCGGTCGCCTGCGCAGGTCAAAAAAACTGCACAGGTCGGTCGACATACACGCTCCGGTCGACCTGCGCAGGTCGACCTCTCCGGTAAACCGTAACGTGTATGGCCTACTTAACAACACAATGTATGGTGGAAAGATCTCTCTTTCATTGGTCTACAAAAAAGTCCGCGAGGGTGTATGTCTATCTTACTATACCCATTCTTATCTTCTACAAAAAGATTTCATAGTATGTGGTATTGTATTTACAAAGCTATTTACACGGATACAGTATTAATCATTTAATAATGTAAGCAGGGTTTGCATTCCCATATCCCTTAGCCAATATAATCTTAAAAATATAAGATTAGAGCTCAGAATATTGTAATTCTTGTTATTTATGAAAAATAAACAGTTTAAATTTTTTTTAATAATTATCAAATTAAATAAGTTAGTTATATTAAGCATTTCATACAGATTACAATGGTCCCTTACACCATACAATTTAAATGAATATCTCAGGAGTAATCGTAAATTTAAGTTCCATTTCGAGCCATGTAACTTGTATGAAATGTTAAAGACACGCAGCGCATACAACACGGGAACAGTACCTCTCACCTTAAGTAGTAAATGATAATTTGTGTCTTTGTTATTTTTCTTCGCAAGTACACGATTATGATTATCAACTATTTGTCGCAGATGATGTCAAGCGTTATCATGGTCAGAATGCAACCGGCCTCATGGCGACAGCTAGAGCACTTTGCCAAAATCGCTATGTCAAGTAAGTATACATCATGCATCTCATTCTATTTCACAACAACCAATTCCTTCCTAGGGCCAAAAGGGGCCTTGGGCCAAAGCGGCGGACTACCACGGGTGGCTACCATGAGCCGACACATGTCAGATTGAAGCTATATAGCCATGAGGCGACAAATAGCTATAGGACTAAGACTATCTCAAAATAGGCTTCTAGCAAAATAAATTATGTTGGCATACAATAACGATTAGAAATGGTTAGTTACACTTGCACCCAGACATCGTTTAGACGAACAAAAACAATGCCTATATCAGAGGGCCAAATCGAAAAGTAAAATCGAAAATCGAAATTTCGTTAGGTATAGGGATCTTTATCACTCTTCACTATTCTATTGACAGATCTTTTATGTCATTTTTTTCTACTAATTCGTAGTTTTAAGACCGATCCCCACTGAAAACCAGCGACACGGATTGCCGCGGCATTATTTTAATTAAAAAAAATTAACAGACTTCAAGGTTTCAAAAGGAGGTTCTCAATTCGGTTATATGTTTTTTTATATTATAGGACATTCTTACACAGATTAACTAAGTCCCACGATAAGCCCAAGGAGGCTTGTGTTATGGGTACTCAGACAACGATATATATAATATATAAATACTTAAATACATAGAAAACACCCGTGACTCAGGAACAAATATCTGTGCTCATCACACAAATAAATGCCCTTACCGGGATTCGAACCCAGAGAGCGCTGGTGGCCTAGCGGTAAGAGCGTGCGACTTGCAATCCGGAGGTCGCGGGTTCAAACCCCGGCTCGTACCGATGAGTTTTTCGGAACTTATGTACGAATTATCATTTGATATTTACCAGTCGCTTTTCGGTGAAGGAAAACATCGTGAGGAAACCGGACTAATCCCGACAAGGCCTAGTTTCCCCTCTGGGTTGGACGGTCAGATGGCAGTCGCTTTCGTAAAAACTAGTGCCTACGCCAATTCTTGGGATTAGTTGCCAAGCGGACCCCAGGCTTCCATGGAGCCGTGGCAAAATGCCGGGACAACGCGAGGAAGATGATGACCGGGATTCGAACCCAGTACCATCGGCTTCACAGGCAGGGTCACTACCCACTAGGCCAGACTGGTCGTCAAGTGTCAATCATTCTGAGTGAGGATCTAGGGATCCTATATAGCGTCCTATGTTTTTTATGTTCGTATGTCTTCTTTTTCTTTACTAAATATGTTGCCGGTTTAAATATATGTATTTTCCTTTTTTCTTCTTTCTAAATTTCGTGCGGTAGACCCTCTGGCCTTTCTTCCCGCTCTTTAAGGGATTATATAATTTCAACAAAACATTTCCGTATTATTTACAGGCGTTTTTACGTCATGGGAGAACGGTTTGTATGGCGACGTGAAGCCATACGATCTGACCAACGTTAAAGTGCCCGTGACGCTGCTCTACGGCCTAAACGACCACTTGACTGAGAAAAATGTGAGTAACATCTATGATAAGTATGATAACCTCGTAAGGCCCACCATATAAAGTTTCCGTATTCTTATTTTGAACCTTGTTGTATAAAAGATTAGGATGACTTTCGTTTGTTTTAGAAAACAACGAAACAAAAGAAATGCTGCTTAAGTCAGTCAGTGTAAGGTTCAAATTAGATTGAAACAGAGTGTACATTGTAATACACATTGGGCCTTATGAGGACAAATGATTTTATAAATCTTATACCTTTAAGACAAAAACATGTTTTTTCGGCAATCTTTTGGTTGGAATTCTTTTCGTATTTAAATCAAGTGGGTTTCAAAGCCACGCCGCCGATTCGCCGCCGCCGCCGGCTAAATGCCTATCGGCGCTCATATAATCTAATATGTACTGAAAAAAGGTGCACCTAATTTTTACACCATCCTTTTATTTTGGAGAAGTTTTTTGCCATCCCCTATTGTACAGTCAGTCAATACTTGCCGCGGCACCAAGTGCGAAAGAGTTAGCATGATTCGGATGATTTACGATTGACTCGCCACTTAACTTTGCGGCAAGTATAGTTTTGTAACCAACAATATTGACAAAAGGTGGACCGTTTACTTAGTAAATACTAATCCCTAACTTTGTTCACAGCAAATCATGCGCCTAGCAGCAGTACTGAACAGCACAGGCATGCTAGAAGACGTCCGGCCCGGCTGCAATTGGCCCAAATTCAACCATCTCGACTTTGTGTTTGCTAAAGATGTGGGGAAATTGTTGAACAAGCCTTTGATCAAACATATCAATAAACTATATGAGAGATACAGTCAATCATGAATATTTTGTTTTATTTTATCCCATAAAAATATTTATTAATACTTATGTAAGTCATTGCTGACTTGATTTTTAACAAGACAGTTGCTTTAAGAGGACAAGACTGCATTACTGAAAGTATACTCAAAGATAGATATAACTCCGTAATAGATGGATACAGTCTAAGGAAAAAACGTGCCTCGAAAATCAAGAAAATTTGATTCTCGTTCAGAGGGCGCTACTAGTTTTGGCCTACAGTCGTATAGATGGCGTTGACGGTTTCGTTTGTTATTTAACAATTTTAACGCATATCAGTGAAAGAACATGGGTCAAAATCATAAAAATAATTAATGCAAATAAAAAAAATCATTTATCTATATTTAAATACATTCTATTGTATTTTTATAAATCTTCATTTTTAGTTTTAAAGTGTGTCGACAGATGGCAGTGAATTTACTGGGGTTAGAAAATTTACTATGACAGTACCGCTCTAGTATAAGTTACTCTATGGTATACTTATTCAATCTTTGGTTCTGTTGTAAAAGTTACTGTATTTTGTAGTTCTGTTCCACACAGCTAACAAACCATAGTAATCTCCTTTTGTGACTGAATAAGGGAAACCACTAACCTGAACCAATCATTTTTAGGGTTCCGTACCCAAAGGGTAAAAAACGGGACCCTATTACTAAGACTCCACTGTCCGTCTGGCTGTCTGTCTGTCACCAGGCTGTATCCCAAGCTAGACCGTTGAAATTTTCACAGATGATGTATTTCTGTTGCTGCTATAACAACAAATACTAAAAACAGAATAAAATAAATATATGTGGGGCTCCCATACAACGGTTTTTTTTTTGCCGTTTTTTGCGTAATAGTACGGACTCGACCTTGGCCGGTTTTTTTAACAAGTGACTGCTTTTGAAATAACCACTTACCTTTGCAACAGTCTTTGCAGCTACGGCTCCAGCTGCAGTCTTGCTTGGAGTTACATTTTGTACCACTGGGACTACTTTGACCTCCGCTACCTGGGTACGGTTGAGCTCTGAGAAAAAGAAATCACATGGATGTTGTTTTTGTTTACATCAAAAAGGTACCCCAGTCTATTATCCGACATGAGTAACTGATAAGTATTAAAATTTAAATATAAGATAGGAACATGAGGGATGGGATAATACATATCAATAACAATCACAATTCTAGCATGTAAATATAAATCCACAACAACACAACTTGGAAAGGGATATTCGAGATTAATTTACCCTTATTCGGCATGGTTGTCTGTTGAGCCTTGTTAGATATAGAATAGTGTCAGTAAATATGCCATATTTTCCAAAAAGCACATAGTCACAATTTATTATGTAAAAGTTTACTGAAATAAATAAACTTATTGCTCGATGCCAAACAAAAATCCGTCAGGGACGTCAAAATGTGACAATGACATTAACAGGTTTTTTTTGCAGCTAGGGATGCACTCCTGTCGAACTTATTTCGTCGAAGTTGTGGTGCATGCATACAAAGTTCACATTTTGAGCATGTACTAGCGCATGTTCAGCAAAGAATGTGAAAGGCAGAAAGAATCAAGTGGAGTCCAGACGGGATGATCAAATCGACCAATTTGATCAGAAAAGAAATTGGCGTCAATCTCCAATTTAATCACCAATTTTAGTTTTATGGTGATATTTGACCGCTCTAAAGTGCCTCTAAATTAAAAAATGTCCCCAAACGCGAATACTAGATTCACAAAGCGAGCCAAATTGGTCCGTCGTCCGGTCGTCCGCAAGGCCTGATTTGATCGGACAATTTAATCAGATTGGCGAAAAATCGTCCCGTATCGTATAATAGGCTTTTTTCTTAGGCTAGTATCATAGGTATCATAACCACACATAAATACAGAGAATCATACTGGCTTTGTCTTACGCTAGTACTAGCACCAAAAAAAGGGATGAGTATAGTTTTTATTCTTCTTATTTACTGTCAAATTGGGTTTGCGAGACTGTAGTCTTCTTGTACGTTCGTGAGAAAACGGTTTAAATCAAGGGTATCAATCTACAATGGCAACACTGTAAGTGACAGCCGTGAAATTACTGTCAATTTGACATTTGTTTTGTCAGCCAGACTTGCCAAAATGACGACTGCTATCAGCGGCTTACGTTTAATTTTCCAATAAACACGCAAAATTGTTGCAATTTTGTTGTAATAATTAACATTATTTATAAGAATAAATGTTAATTAGTCTATAGTGCATTGATTTTACTAACACAACATTAAATATGGATCTCCACCGGCCCGTTGATCCCAACAAGGTGAAGCAACCTGAAAATTTGATAAGGTTTCCTTAATTTAAAGTATTTGTGAATGCTAATAAGCTTTCTAATTGCAGACTTACGAGGAACTAACATCTGAAGAAAAACTGAGGTAATAGTACAACTTTTTAGTTACTTTTTCTAGTAATTAATAACGGTAGTTAGATCGTGTTGGAAAGTCATTGATTTTTGTTTGCTTTGGTAATCCTAACATAAATATATGCCGACAGGGCTGTAAATAACACCCAATTTTTTAACCATATCAAGAAATTGGTGTCTTGAGCAAAATGTAACCTTATGTAAGTTGCTGGACTTATAATAAGATTGAAAAGAAATAATAACTAAATAATTTTTAATAATTTTTAATTTTTTTTATGTCTCTGTTTGACCTAATGGTTGACTGGTAGAGAATGCCTTTTGGCATTAAGTCCGCCATTTGTACATTTTTCTTTGCTTGTGCAATAAAGTTTAAATAAATAAATAAATAAATAAAGAAACTCAATTTTAAAACGTTACATATGGGGAATCCCCTCATTGCCCTCAATATAGTTTTTAAAAATATACTTTGCTAAGATAAGGCAACATTTTAAAAAATTTGGATTAAAACTGTACATACTACATGCATAATATGTTCTTTATATTATCAACATGTTGATACACTGAACTGGAATTGAAGCAAATCACCTTATTTAACTAATTGGATCAGTTTATTATCTTAACTCAATATTAACTTGTCCTTGTGAAGTACAAGTACAATAACATTATATTTTGGGTCATAGTTACATAGTTGCTAGTAAGTCAAATACAAATACTAATAATAAAGTACAGTCGAAGGCAAAAATATCGATCCAAACAAATGGCTCAAAAATACGTGAACATGACTTTATGGTCTAAGGTGAAACAGTGTACACATATTTTTGAAACTTTGGGAATGTATATATATTTATGCCCTTGACTGTACATAAATTTATAATCATACATAAATAGTATATGACAAAGAAAAAGTGACCAAGTTGGTGTGTTGAATGTCACATTTCACATTTTTCCCATCTTAAACTATTTTAACAGCAAAAATTAACCCTTTTACTGCCAAAAACGTCAGCTGCAGCCCAATATCAACCTTTGTGCGTTCTGACAAGGTTCATAATGACGCGCCGCATTTGACAGGCATGGTGTAGGGGTACAGTCAAGGGCATAAATATATATACATTCCCATATTCAGTATATATAGATTGACTAAGCCCCACGGTATGCTTAAGAAGGCTTGGGTTGTGAGTACTCAGACAAAGATATATATATATAAATATACAAATGCTTAAATCTATAAAATAAAATAAAATAAAAATAGCCTTTATTTCTACTGTTACATTTACATAATATTAATTTAATCAGTTTAACAGTTTATTTAGGTAATAGTAGTCGCCTCCGTGGCGTAGGCCTCTCCCAAGCTCTTCCACAGTGCTCTGTCACGAGCCTTACGCATCCAATCGACACCCGTTATTTCAGTGAAGACATCCCTCCATCTTCTCGGGTGTCCTTGACCTCTGTTCTCTTCATACGGGTACCATTCCACCAAACGCTTCGTCCACCTGTTCTCCATACGGCATGTATGGCCTGCCCATTGCCTTACATAAATATATAGAAAACATCTATGACTCAGGAACAAATATCTGTGTCATCACACAAATAAATGCCCTTACCGGGATTCGAACCCGGGACCATCGGCTTCATAGGCAGGCTCACTACCAACTAGACCAGACCGGTCATCAAAATGATTGACAGAACAAGATACAAGTTTTTTCAAAGTAGTGCAGATATGTCACAAACAGTGTTACAATTTGCAGTGCAACAATTTCCTCCCAAGGGAGCTCAAACTGCGTTAATATTTTAAATTTATGGTAGAGATGGGCCGAATATATGGTAATTATTCTGTATTCGGCATATTTTTCAATGTTCGTATTCGGCCGAATAGTTCGGTTCGCAATGCCGAATATTGACCGAATAAACTATTTTTTTAGGCTTTTTTTTTTTCACTTATAATTTATTTCTAAGCTTAATAGCATCATTCGAAATCATCATCATTTGATACAAGATTAATTTTATAAGTGTGTTCCTGTTAATTGTAATTTTGACTATTGTAACATTTTTATCCTCAGATATGACCATCAAAGGCTGCATGAGCTGCATAAGGGACATGAGGGCATGCACACCACCATGATCCTGATCCTCATCGGAACCCTCATTGTGGCTCAAATCATTGTTGTTGAGTGGAAGAAGCGGCATTATAGGTCCTATGCGGTATGTTTCTATTTTAACCCTCTTAATATGCTCCTGTAATCATATCCAAAATTGGGATGAGTAAAGTAATGACAGTTTAAAAATAATTACAGTACATATGGTGCTACTTTCTCGCACTAGTGCGTAAAGAGCACTTTTCGTGCATATGTCGAAAGTTTAAAGGGCCATTTAAACTTTCGACATGTTGTATGATACACGTGCGCATAGGTAATTCGCAACTCGTGTCGATTTAAAACACTCCCTGCGGTCGTGTTTTAATTTATCGCCACTCGTTTCGAATTTCCTCTTTTCCGCACTTGTATCGTAAATAACTATTTTAATTTAGTTTAAATAATGAATAGGCATGAAGCCATGAAAATAATCAGCACAACATGAGGTAATTCGTGGGCAATGTTTGTTTTCATCACACTTGCTCAAAAAAGATCTTATTTCATGCAGGTGTACTAAAGGGAAAAGGCCTATATAGTTCCCGGGGAGTTATGGATTGATTGGATTGCGAAAAAAAACTCGCTAAAAAGCAATCCATATCCAAAGCATCCAATTTGATTAAATGGCTATTAACCTTTTAAAATATTTTTATACAATTTTCAATCATGGCTGAATGCTTGGTCTGTGCGTTCGATGCCTAACCTGTATTCAATAATGATTTTGGATAAAATTTAATTTTTTCTTCGCAAGTGTGATGAAAAATATTGTGTGTAACTCTGGGGGTAAGAATATTGTAAACTCGAGTCTTTAATTCACTCCAGCATGCGGCTGTCGTGAATTGTAGACCTTGTTTACAAAATCTCGTTTACCCCCCTCGTTGCACAGTCACACAATGTACTATTATCGGATCCAGAATAAGAAACAAAAAGGGCACGTCACTTTTAATTCCCAGAGCATAATAAAATAAAACATTTTATTTTTATTTAATTTTTTATTATACATCATGTTTGACACGGTAAACAATAAACTAATTGTTATTCTTATTCTCAGGATACCCTATTTTTTTTTTCTACCTGGTTCACAATCTTCTGTTTTTTTCAACAGTTCTTCACAATGATAGCAATGTGGTGCATACCGCTCATAATGAGCGCCCGGAGCCACTGGTGGCGGTTCGTCGTAATTTGGAGCATATTCACGTTGCTAACAGGGCTTGTGATGAGAAAGAGCTCTTTGAAGCCTATGAGCGCTACCACGCCTAGGTTAGTATGAAGCCCTAACGTGTCGGCCATAGATAAATGAATAAACTTAAGCGAGGTTTAGACTAGCAAGAACTTGCATGCAATTTACGTTACATTGCTGACTACTAAGGTAAACTGCATTCAAAATGTTTATCAGATACCGCAATGTAATGAAAATTGCATGCAAGTTCTTGCTAGTCTTAACCTCGATTTAGACTGCTCACTCCATACAACTGGTTATTAGCCCGAAAGCTTGACGCAATGAAGGCATGACGACTGAGGGGACCGAAGGAGGAGCGGGTAGGGGGCGTGAATACCAAGTTTTACTAAGAGCGCCCTAATCACGCACCCGCTCAGTCCCCTTAGACGTCATGCCTTCATTACGTCAAGCTTTCGGGCTAATAACCAGTTGTATGGAATGAGCACTCTAAGCTTGTACTTATTTCTCTATAACTATAATTTTTTTATCCTTAGGGAAAATTAGTAAGAAACACGATACCTATCTACTCGCCGTTGGGTGGTAATCGTGACTTGATTTTTATAACCAGTATGATAATATAGTATTCAAATCGCAGCATTTCACGATTTGTTTTATTGATGTCATATCACTATCAGATGTCTAGCAGCAAAAGTTGCGAAGCGAGCGGAATGTTCAAATGCGAAATGAAAAATAAAAACTATTTTACCTTGGAACACAAAGGTTAAAATTAAAAACCTTTATTTATGGACCTTAAAGACCTTATCTAACTGAGAATTTTCTCTCCACAGACTAGTGTACAAATGGTTCTACCTAATCTACAAAATCAGCTGTTGTATCGGCGTAATCGGCTACGTTATCATGATGCTCACATTCCTTGGAGTAAACCTACTGTTTGGAGCGAAACCTCAGGTGAGAACATCAAAAATAAATACTACTTATTTCTTATTTTAGTAGACCTTATCTCGTTGCAATCAGGTATACAACTGCTCAGTTCACTGTGTGGACAATTAATATACAGTCGCCATCAGATATATCGGAGCGGCCGGGGCGCTCATAATATCTGAACACGCCTCTATTGTCAGGGCGTTAGAGTGCGTGTTCAGATATTGTGAACACGTTGTCCGCTCAGATATATCTGATGGCGACTGTACAATTCGAATAAATTTTGTAAGTATGTAATCTTATTAGTCGCATTTACGAAAATACTTATAAAAAATTTAATTAATTTGATATTGCAGGACCTTAAATTATAGCTAACTTGGAAAAAGTATATGATTTTTCATAAATTCACACTTACTTAAGTGTACGAAATTAATAACTAGCTTAAATATAAAATGTATTTTTTAATGAATTTCTAGTATGTTAGTATATTTGATAATGAAATTGAATTCCCCTCGATATGATGAATTAATTAGGTAGGGTATATATCCTATCCCTATAGGCTCGGATATAGCTCCCTCGGCAAGTTTAAGTTTATTTCTATGCTATCAAATGATACTCTACTACATAAATCTTTTCGGAAATATAAGGTAACATAGTGAGAAATCGTTGTAGATAGAAAGATCTATAAGATAGGAAATTTATTTGCAGTACCAGCGTTGTTGTAAATACACTGCAACATTATGCTGAGGCTAGCTCCTATTTAACAATCATGAATATTTCTCCCTTAGATGTGCAACTCAATTTCTTAGTTTTTAAGTCTAAATTTAAGGTTTATCTGTAAATAATGTGTTACACTATCTGGTAACTCTGCCATTTCATGTGATGTTGAATAAAAACGTTTTATATAACATTTAAAACTTTCGCGTTTTGAACACATATTAAATCACATTTACAATCCGGTCTATCGCGAATTTATTTCTGTTTTCCTGGGACGTCAGTTAGCCGCGACCACGACCAGTGAAATGAGTGAAACCTGTGTCGAAACGTCGGTAAATAAAGGTAACAAAATAAATTCGCGATAGACTCGATTGTACATGTGATTTAAAAATGTTCTATGTCTATTTACAAAAAAAAGCAGAGGTAGATCTAATTTCTGTGTAATTTTACAGTCGTGGATGGATGTCGGAATGGTGCTTCTTTTCTACGGGCTGTATTTCGGCGTTCTGGGCCGAGACGTGGCCGAATACTGCGCGGATAAGATGGCCGCCTCTATCGGGGTAAGCTGCGCTTTAGCGAGACAGCGCTATGCACGTATTTAACGCTGTCTCATTTACACCGGAGCGGCACGCGGGTTCACACCAGTGTGATAAACGTTTAAGTAATGCTTTGGTCGGTTGGTCAATGGTCATGGGACATGGTGCTTGTGTTCTACGGGCTGTATTTCGGCGTTCTGGGCCGGGACGTGGCCGAATACTGCGCGGATAAGATGGCCGCCTCCATCGGGGTAAGCTGCGCTTTAGCGAGACAGCGCTATGCACGTATTAACCGCTGTCTCATTCACATCGGAGCGGCAAGCGGGTTCACACCAGTGTGATAAACGTTTAAGTAATGCTTTGGTCGGTTGGTCATGGGACATGGTGCTTGTGTTCTACGGGCTGTATTTCGGCGTTCTGGGCCGGGACGTGGCCGAATACTGCGCGGATAAGATGGCCGCCTCCATCGGGGTAAGCTGCGCTTTAGCGAGACAGCGCTATGCACGTATTTACCACTGTCTCATTCACATCGGAGCGGCACGCAGGTTTACACACACACATGTTGTCTAATGTCCTCACAAAAAAAAAACTTATCGCCATAGAAATGCATGGTTTTCGATCAACGCTGCCAGATGTATAAAATAGATGCAGAGATTTGATGTGTATAGATTAGTTTTATATATATATAATAGTATAATATAATTATATACCTAATAGTATTAAGCAAACGCGGATCGGACCGCGCGAACTCGCCAACTATTACATAAACCAAAGAGGTTTACAATAGTGGCATACTGGCAAAAGTTGTATGAATATTTAAAGTGAATAAATAAAAAAAATAAAAAAAAATGTAGTTTTGCTTATACAATGTTTTTATTTGCAGTATTATACACAAGAAGGCATACCGACGCGGCAGCTTGAGAGCGACGTGTGCGCTGTGTGCGGCGACAAACTTCTAGTAGCTGTCAACGAGGAGGGTGTCATAGGTAAGTTACTTTCGTATAGTGCTGATTTCTATATTTATATCCAGATTTACCCCAACAATAGGGCGTAAGAAATAGGGTATTTGACTGTATTTAAAATAAATTCTTTTACACCATGCATGAAATAAAGCACCAAAAGATTAATAGAAAAACGTAGACAACAGTTATTTTTAGACACAATTTCTATTTTTAAACCAGTATAAAGAGTAGGTAATTTGATCGTGACGTCGCGAGTGTTTCATGTAAATTCCTTAATAGCAAAATTGTTTTGACAGTTCGAAAAAAGAAACTGATTTGACTAGTAGTCAAATACCCTAATACTGTAGTCTAAAACGCAAGCGGATGTTCTTGTTCACTAACCCTGATCGGTGTTTGAGACTACTCGTATACGTTCAGCGGAAAAATTTCGATAGCGCGATGCAGCCACCTAACAGCGCCATCTATCGTTAAATTGTAACATTAACAGTAGACTACCTAGGACCGGCATCTACGGCCAGCGTTTGTTGGTGCAACAAATAATAATAAATGTATTGTAACAGAGAACACGTACAAGCTGTCGTGCGGGCACGTGTTCCACGAGTTCTGCATCCGCGGCTGGTGCATCGTGGGCAAGAAGCAGACGTGCCCGTATTGCCGAGAGCGGGTCGACCTCAAGCGAATGTTCACCAACCCGTATCCTTTACTAATTCCGGAACTCACAGATAAGTATTATACACAACCAAACTTCCGTAAGACATAGACATATTAAACATATTAATAACGGGTTACTCACATATTTTAAGTCGAAAACGCTCGACATGTTTCACTCCGTACCGAGGAGCGTCATCAGGAGCGTTTTCGACTTAAAATACGTTGGACCCGTTATTAATATGTTCAATAAGTATTTATACACATCTTTTTATTGTATACCTTGTTTTCATAAGAACAAGTTTGAATATTTCGTATGGCAACTTGCAAGATGATGGTAAGGTGACAGAAAGATTCAGATATGAATAAGAATTGTTTATTGCCACATACAGAAGTACAAAAGAAAATAAAATAAAATTACATAAAACAAGAATAAGAAAAACATATATTAATTTATAAGTACAATCAAATAAGTTCGAATATATTGGGCAAAGGGTTTCCAGTCTCAGCGTGTGCCGGGCCGAGATGCCCGGCGCTGGTTTTCAGACCGGTCCCAGGCTAAATAGAATAGAAGATAGAATATAGGACAATCATAAAACAGACGATCGGTAGGAAAGGCAGATAAAAAATTAATGACAAGTAAGAAAGGCAGACGAAAAGACAAAGCAAAGATAAGAAGAAAAAGACAGGCAGACATACTTAACTGGTGGCTCGGGCTGGAGTAAGATACCAACACTTGCTATCTCACTCTACATACTATTATTGACAAGACGTGATGACGCAAAATATTGACGCTATTAGCGCCCTTTTTCGAAATTACGTATAATAAACATAAACATAATTTATTTAAAATGACGTGTCGTGTTGTGTTGTGTGGTGACTCGTGACGCATATCGGTTTCATACATTTAATATGATTGCGTTCACATTTGTCTGATGCACGGTGCGTGAGCGCGACAATCGTCACGACACAACACAACAGACAAATGTGAATCGGGCTTAATAAACACCTTCCACGACTCGACTTGTAACATCTCGGTCCATGAAGTCACACGACATGATTCCAAGCAGCCTTATATACGCTCAGGGAAAAAACTTTGATACCGCGATGTAGGACCTGACAGCGCCATCTATCGTCAAAATAAAACCTTAACAGTACACTAGTTGGGACCGGCCGCATCTCCTCTACGGTCAGCTACTTGATTGGCTGCGCTGGCTGGTCGCCTGGCAACCACTCGTTATGTTCCTCGCGCAGGGCATCAACTGGCTCTTCGGGTTAGAGTGAGACACCAACACTTTCTACCTCACTTTCACATGCCTTGATAATTAAGCTTGCGTCGCCTTACGGTCAATAACGTACGATAAAAGAGGGTTCTTGCTAAATTGGAAATTCTGTAGTGTAAGTCAATACTTAGTCAGTATCAGTACTTACTTGGTTGTTCAATAACAACCAATTTAGCTAGGACCCTAAACAGCGCAACAATCCCGGAGCGCGATGGTACAGTCGCCATCAGATATATCGGAGCAGCCGAAGTGCTCACAAATATCTGAACACGGCTCTATTGTTAAAGCGTTAGAGTGCGTGTTCAGATATTTTTGAGCACCTCGGCCGCTTCGTTTTATCGTATTGGTGGATTTTACCGAACGTACGTTATAATGGACCGTGGGAAATTTTAGCTGTCAAGTTTCAACCGTCGTTCAACCTTTGGTATATGTACAGTCAGCAAAACTATTAGCTTAGCACCCGTGCATACATTTTTATATGCAGGGATGCTAAGCTTATAGTTTTTAATAGTTGGTTTTACCTTACTTCAGCTTTAAAATGCTACGGATTTTCTATGGGAAGCTGTTCTTATATTAGATTTCTTGTTAGCTAACTTTGCACTAATTTCAATAAAACAAAGTAAGAGAGTGCCATTATCTCATTATTCATTATAGTCTCTAGCGGCCCACCATACAAGGAAAATTGGCAATCGAATTTAAATCAATGGTATTAGAAAATAGAGTTTTAAAGTCGCACCTATATTCGAGAAACTTAAAGAAAATCGTCTCCGGTGGTACGGGCATATCCTACGTCGCCCGGAAGATCATATGGTCAAGTTAGCCTTAAATTTGCCGACACAAAGGAGAGGAAGTGGAAGACCACCTGCCACTTGGCTGACGACAGTCGAAAAAGACATGAAAGATGTTAATACAGACGCTGAAATAGCCAAAAACCGTGTATTATGGAAGAAAAGGACAAGAAAGGCCGACCCAAGTAAATGGGAAAAAGGTCAAGGAGGAAGAAGCAGGTATTAGAAAATAGAGTTAAATTCGTTTTGTTTTAAAATCGAACGAAACAAAACAAAAGCAACTCTGTTCCATTGAATTAAGATTTAATTTTCATTGGAGGTAATTTGTACCAGTATTAGCACATTGAACCCTAAGAGGATACCCTCTTATCTATCTTATCTTATTAGTTATCTTGACTATCATATTGTATCTTCCCTACATTTGTTTTATCCGTAGGATGTAGGATGAACGGTGGTTGTAACAATTTGCTGTCTTGTTATTTTAATACTTCAATTAATTTAATGTAATTTTTATAACTTTTGATGGGTTTACATTAACATTACGCCCAAATGGCCTTGTTTTTATAAGCTACTCAAATAGGGAATATCACTTGAAGTCTAGCCTACTATTAAGGGCCACGGAACCTCTGCCCCACCACGAATTGCATCCATAAGGCATCTCACTGAACGCCGGCGTACCAGTGTGGCAGCGAACGGCCGTTCAACAGACATCTTGGACATATTTTTCTACCCCACAAACAAAAATTTGGAAAATCAAACATTAATATTTAATAAGGATTTCGTGTTGTTCCTGTTTGCAAAATTATGTCCCTTTGGATCTCTATCAAATGTATAAACCGCCTTGAAATGCCGCTTGTCGCTTCGCTGGCCGCTGTCGTCCAGTCCGCTGCCTAACAACCACTGAAGATCAGTTTTTTGTGCGAACAAATGTATAAGTATTCCGTAAACGTGAGGGTTCTGTTAGTCTGATTCACTTTTATCTAATCCTGAATACCACTGTACGCGCTACAAGTAGGTAATACTGGTATGCCGAAACGTGAATCCGCACAGAAGGTTTTGCATTCTAATTAATTATTCATTAGAACTCAATACTTACTAATGTGGATCCGCGTGAAATATGAAAGGTTATCAGCGTTAAACAACCGGTATATTAGACACACCGAGGCGTTCATAGCATTTCTGGGGTCCTTGGTATGCCTGAGAGATGCCTCGGCATTCCCAAGTATACCTCGACATGCCGGAGGACGCCTCGGCATGCCTGAGGATCCCTTGCCGTGCCATGCCGATAGTGGGCGCCGGGCCTAAAATGTACTAAACTAAACATACAAAGCTATTGTAAACCTAACAAAACTTTTCCTACAGTTAAATTAACATTATTATGAAATTTGTGAATTATTTATGTAAAATATTTGGTTTTATGCTCTGCCATCCTGCTACTGTTTGTTAAGTACCAATGAAGACTGATCATTTATAAAGATCGCGCCAAACGTTTAGTCCGTTCCGTTCTGACATTGGTTCGCGAAGGTAGATATGTCATTTGTTGCGTCGTCTGTAGAAGCCATAATACCTCGTTTGTCATTTTGGCTTATGTATTTGTAAGAAAGGGATAAAATAAATTAACTAATTGTGGCTTCTAAAGTTTTATGAACAAGGGGGTAAATGTTTGGCACCACTTGGAAGCGTAGCCAACACGCCAATCGCTTACGCTCCGTAGCGATCGAAACGCAACTGTCACTGTCGCACTAACATGGAAGAGTGATAGAGAGACACAAAGCGTTTCGTTGTCGAAGCGATAGCGATTGTCACCTTGGCTAGGCCGGCTGTATACTTATCGAAAAGAAATAAGTCTATAAATGAGTCCTCAGTTCTGTTTAAAATGATTATAGATATTGGCGCATACCCGTTGCATGAAAGTTGGTAGAAAGGGTAAAATAATATTAAAATTGGACTAGACAAATTATTAACGTTTTATAACGTCTCTCAAATTTCCCTACTGGGATTATAGTCACGAGCAATAACAAAAAAAAAAACGTTCAAATTGTATAAAGCGTTTCGTAGTAAGTTTTTATGTAGGTAGTGGCGAAATAGATGCTTTTGTCTCATGATTTTATAAGCTATATTAAAATATAGATGACAAGAACTGAAAGTACATAACTACTAACAATTAATTAATATTAGTTATGTGCCAATGTCTTCTTCTGGAAGCACTATGAGCAATTAGAGTTTTAAATAAAAACATCCTGCTTATTATTTTTCAACACACTTGCTCAAAACGACGTTTTTATTCCACCGATTTTTGGCTCATAATCCTAGATATTAAACACGCGTGCTCTTTCAGTGTATTATTCCACTCGTGCTTTTTCATTATATTATCCGGCTGAGTTAAGAAGCTAACTGATTGCTAATAATATGCATGGAAAAGGAGCTTTCTTTAATTGGTCGGACTGGCGGGCACCGGCGCGCTCCTCGCGCCTGCGCGGTGCGCGGCCCGGCCGGCCCGCCCGCCGCGCCGCCCGCGGCCGGGGCGAGCGAGGGCCGGCCGGCAGTACGAGTATGACAGATGAAACACACAATACTAACTGTTTAAACTATTAAAATTTGATTAATATGAAAGTTTCTTTTTTTTCTCGCAAGTGTGTTGAAAAACGTCGTATGAAACGCGTGTGCATTGGTCATTACACACATCGGTTTTCTTATTGCGCGCTCGCTTACAGCTCGCGCGCACAATATCGCCTCGTGTGTAGCACACTTGTATCATAATGTACTATTAAATGTCTGCGTTTTGTTATGCGGTTCCATAATAGTGGCAAAACGGAACTTTAACTTAAGCAAGCCTATTGGTATTCAAAAAGCCTATAATTTAATAATAACTTTGCGAACTGAAAATATATAAATAATGACTTCTAAGTTTTTAACAAAAAACTTGTATAATAAACGCATCAGTGATTTCAATGATGTACAATGTTTTCTTAATGTTTAATAGTGTTTAAATTGTTGTAATGTTGTATTTTCTAAATGTTCAAAAGAAAACGATGGTTGTCGAATGTAAATATGGCAGACAGTAAGTGTTTTTTTGGCTGGAGACTTTCAAATGTTGGCGCTGCGATATAAATTGTTTAATTGCGTAGATAGATCGCCCAATGAAATTTTAACTCACTTCACATATACCTACAATTTCATGGGAACACTATGACTATCGTCATAGTGTTGAACTTTTAGTATACTATTATCTACTCAAAAGTTATAGCCGAAATAATAATAAGTCTGTTTATATATATTCTAACAAAGTTGCGTACTAATAGGTTCTACACTTAAAAGTGTGTAAGAAAAGTTTGGCGACATAAATTATAATTACCTACAGTCAGTTGCAGAGAAATCTGACATCGCCAGGTTAAGATATTATCTAATGCAGACCGGCAAGGGCGGCTAGCATGAGCTGCATTCTCTCGCGCGCGAGGCCATACTTGAAGTCGCGCTAGAAGTATGGACTCGCGCGCGAGAACGCAACTCATGCTAGACGGTCTGTTAGCATGAGTTGCGTCCTCGCGCGCGAGGCCATACTTGAAGTCGCGCTAGAAGTATGGACTCGCGCGCGAGAACGCAACTCATGCTAGACGGTCTGTTAGCATGAGTTGCGTCCTCGCGCGCGAGGCCATACTTGAAGTCGCGCAAGATGTATGGAGTCGCGCGCGAGAACGCAACTCATGCCAGCAGGTCAGGTACATCTGTGGCATGAAAAGGTTCCAATTAAATGCCTCGTTAAATTGAGAGGTTCGCAAGATCCTCGACTATGCGATAGCATTTACTAAGTATGACTAGTTTTCTTATGTTACTGTTGTATTTTTTAAAGATTTTTATTTTGTTTATAAGTTAATATATCTAGATGTTGTAATAAATGTGGTTTGCCCACCATTTAGTTTATCAAGTATTATTTTAGTGGCTTAAATAAAAATCGTGTTCACTATTTAAAATGTATTGTGTAAAGTCGAGTTCATAAATATGTATACAATTTTTTACCCTATTGCAGTGGATTTAGGTAAAGAAATGTATACAATTTTATGAACTCGACTATACAAAGATACAGTCAGCATGAAATAGATAGTAACAGCCAAAAAGGCTAACTACATAGTAACAAAACTTTTTTTATACTTTAAAAATGTATATTGCAATAGATTTGGCCTTTTTGGCTGTTACTGTTTATTTGAACCCTTGATTACTATGTTCTAACACATGTAAATTGTTGTGTTTCTTATGTAAACATTAAGTATAATTAGCGATTTCGTTATGTAATTAATAAAATAGATATTTCATAATATAATGATGATGAACAGATAAACAAATTAGTGGAAAAATTCACTGTCTTGGGTTGGACTTGAACCCACGAAAACCCCTGAAACACCTGTATATATACGCTTGTTTGATACAAATAAACATTTATTCATTCATTCACGACCACCGGATCGCTAGCCCGTTACTCTTCCATCCATCTTTCATTCATTCCATCTTTCATTGTATTGGGTAAGGTGTTGGAAGCTCAGATGGAAGAGCACCGGGCTTGGGCGTGGGTTCAAGTCCCCTCCAAGACAGTGAATTTTTCCACTTTTATTTGTTTTTAAGCTTAATAGCATTGTTCGCAGATGTGTCTGCTTGATACGAAATTAATATAATGATGATGAATCAATGACTACAATTTTACAGTCAAAGGCAAAAATATCGATCTAGACAAATGGCTCAAAAATATGTGAACACGACTTTATTATCTAAGGTGTAAGAGCGTACACATATTTTTAAACTATGGGAATGTATATATATTTATGGCCTTGACTGTACCTATTGACATAGTTGTGGTCTTTCTGGTGTACAAGCCCGCTATTTATTTTATACTCTCAATTCTTTTTTCGTCTATGCATTTTCACATTCCTTCGAGTCTCAGAGACAATATATTATTAATCAAAAATAGAGGCGCTTTGACGCAATGAACTAAATTCTTCGTTCGCCTTCAATCTTTGATTTTTCGCTTTCCACTATATTATAACTAATTGTGACATAAATTATCCTCGAATTAAGAAATACTTTCACTAGAAAGCAAATGTGTGCAAATAGTATAAATAGGTATGAATTTCTATTTTGTACAAATATGAGAATAAAATGATGCAACTGTTTTGATTGTTTTACATTTTTTAAAGTTTTTTGTGTTGGGGTGAGACATGTACACGTGCATAGACTAGTATATGTTATGTTATTACTGCCCAGTGCCCTGCAGTGTAGGGTATTCGCTCTGCGCATGACTGTGGCGCCGCCCTGACGGATATAGAGTACATTAGTTATCTGACAGTTGACAGCTAAATAATCTCAAGTATGGATGGTATAGAAAGGATGCCAATCTCTTATGGCAGAATTGTTGCAAGTGACCGCTTTCAGCTTTTAATAATAGTTCCTAGTCTCTCCGGTGGCGCTAGTTAGGCTCTGGGACATGAGTATAATATGTAAGGCAACAAATAACCCGACCAAATTACGTAGGTTGTTTTTGGTAGTATTTCGGTGTATGGTGGCGCCGCCTAATTACTGTTTTTTGATGGACACTTTTCATACATAGAGATTTGGCTCCTTTATATAGTCTCCATGATCTCAAGTCCTCACATTTTTCCATCATTTTCCCACACCGTACGTTGTCGTGGCTTGTATTTTACCCACTAGCCCACTACGCTTGAGTGCCAGCTAAAGTAGTCTGCAGTATAATAGTATTATTATACAGAACGGCCACGCACCGCCGCGCCCCGACTCGAATTACCTCGCCCCGCGACAGCAGATTGACGGCCGTTTGCCGGCCGCTCAGTACTATTTTTAAGCAACTTACTCACACTATGATGCGTTGTACAGACGTGCCGTTCACACATAGAAACACAAGTGATTTTTGATGTATAGCGTGTCCGCCCTGTGCGGTCGCTCAAGGACACCCACCACTGCAATCGTGACTGCTATTGCAATCATATAAGACTTTGAACACAAAGCCAATGTAGCTTGCACACAGTGGCTTGCAGTCTTAGCTGCCCTAGGGTCCAGACTTGATCGCATCTCATGCATCGTGTGTAACGCACAGGTCATTTGTAGGGTATGGAGCGCTGCCTCCAGTCCAGCAGATCGCGCGGATGATGCACTCACTGGTACGTGCTCATGTCATTGGACCTGGATGCTTTTTTAAACTATTGTTTTTAATAGGGCATATTACTGCAACGTTCTGCCACCAGAGTGCAGGACTAGCCTTTTTAGTAAACCATAGAGTAACCTATACTTACTGTACCTTTAACAGGTTTTTGACAAGTTTTCAGAGATAATAAAATATGACTTGCTTACAGAGGACCTACCGGGAAACGCGAATCCGAAAATTCGCTACCTGCCTCTTTATCTCTCGAATGTGCAAGAGTGACAGAGATGTTAAATAAAGAAATTTTCTTGTTTCACGACAGACCCTTAGATTGTGGTACTGGCGCCCTGGCGCCCCCTACGCAGAGTTTCGCGTAATATTCCCTATTCATTTCGAATTTCCCAATATGCGTCATGTGCAAGCGCCATAAAAGTAAACCTTCATGGGTGAAAATATTACAAAGGTACATTATTTAAAAAAATAGCTAAAAACCAAATTCCAGTTTCTAAATTCAAACATTCGACAAAATATCTTTATCCTTTCAAAATGACAGCCAGTTTTTAGACCCAAAATAACTTAAATAACAAAACTGAAAAATTCCGAGTATCAAAACCAAGACGTAAAAAATGTTAATCAACTCACTGAAATGCTGCAGTAAACACATTGGTTCAACCGCTTTCGATTTTAATCTCTACAGTTTGGGGGGTAAGTACCTTTCTTTCTACATTGCGACTGACTCTTATTTAAAAGTAAGGTATTTAATATCTTACAGGCAGATAATTAAAATACAATGTTTTACGGTACGCTATCTGATGGATTAAAGTCATATTTCACGTGACATGGTTATGAACGCATTGGACCTTACAACTGTTATTACTTATATATCTTATGGACATGATGTATGGACGTGTGGTCACATATAATTTTCGCCAAGGATTCTTAAATGTGTCGTCAGTTGTAATACTTGTAATGTCCAATGGCACGATGAGTTATGCTGTCAAAGCAACATTCATGCTTTCTAGTAATGCTTGCATATAATTATTGAGGACAGCCATATCGGTTAAGTGACTGATATAGATCGAGCCTTGAGAAAAAACAAACTGTAGCTTTAAACTCCAAGCTCTAAACACTACCTAATGCGACTCAACCTCAACAGGAACACATCGAAGATGGTACGCCAAATCAAATAAATCCGGTTGTTGCACCAACGTGCCCCAAACCTCCGATAGATCCGTCGAACCATGGCCCAAGTCCTACCCGCCGCCGCCGCAGTGGCGCTGCGAGTGCCCTCAAGACCCCATGCCGTACAACAACGACCCGTACAGGATTAAAGTACCGGAGGTCGTTGTACCGCCGATGCCGGCTGGAAATGCTAAGGTAATTTCACAAAAATTTTCAAACAGCAGCTCGCTCAAGACTTAGTGCCTGCACCTGCAGACGGACATGAACCAACATGAAGTCGATGATAGGTTGGCTCGAAATTGAGTGTCAAAACTGAAATTGAACTTTATGCACATGCACGTAGGTCTATGTTACTCTGTGGTCTGTGACGGATTAATCAGTCTTTGGCGTTGGACCTGCGGTGTCGATATATCTATCATTGGCGTCCAAAAGGTTAACGTTCGATGCAATTTCAGCAGCAAAAAAGATAGTCGAACTCAAATTATACGTTTGAGTGAACAATGTTTTATTGACTGTTATATTTACACACACACACACACACACACACACAAACTTAAGTATCATGCAATTTCCCTTTTGTTATTTTTAAGCTTCTAATCTTACTTAATATAAGTACTTTTTGTTCATTTATTTTTATTATATAGGTAACTACTCGTAACATAACGGATGAGCAGGATCTCCTGCCACAGGTATTGTATACCTACTAGGAGATCTTTACCATTGTAAAATAACCTGTATGTTTTAAAAGAAATAAACATTTTTCATTTTCATTTTCATTCATATTTGTTTAGAGTACACTCAGCAACAGAAGTTGCTAAGTGGGCGAGGTGTTCAAAATTACCTTGACACTCTCTTACTCTCTTAACAATAAAGTCGCGTCAAGATCATTTTGAACATCTGGCCCGCTTAGCAACTTCTGCTACTGATTGTACTTATACAACATCACAAATTAATAGGTGAACGTTAGAAAATTAGAAAAAGTAGGTACTATCCGCCCGCGAATTCCGTGCACGGCTGAGGAATGTTAGGAATGTTGGGCGTCATGACAGTGATGGTGACTGGTATCATTTTGTACGTACGGGTAACCCCCCCCCCCCCCCCACTTTATCGACCTCCGAATGCACGGAATTGGCGCGCGGACAGTACGTTGTATTTAGTGGATTTTCATTTGATTATTTAAAGGCTTTTTGTTTTAGGGGCTTGCATTGTCCCCTTTCAAATGTGAAAATGGACCAACCATTAGGGTCACAATAATTTAGGTACCCTTTTAACCTTTTCGACGCCGTGTCAAACACAAAAGCTGTCACTCGGACGCCACGTCACCGAAATGTCTAAACTGAAATTGATGTATGGTACGGAATGGTATGATGTACAGTATGGGGTTCTTCAAAAACGGAGTGTACAGGTTTTTAAAGGGTCGGCAACGCGCATGTAATATCTCTGGTGTTGCAGGCGTCCATAGGCTACGGTGGCTGCTTAGCATCAGGCTGGCCGTAGGTATGCTTGTTTGCCACCGTCGTGGTATAAAATAAAAAAAACTATGCACAAGCACGTAGGTCTATGTTGCTCTGTGGTATGTGACAGATTAATCGGTCTTTGGCGTTGGACCTGCGGTGCAGATATATCGGCCATTGGCGTCCAAAAGGTTAAAGGATTACCTATACAGGATTTGTTTTTCATCACTAAATCATCGAACGTGAACTATAGGGGACACAGCCGGGCTAGCACATGATTGGCGCGAGAGTATCTCGCCGCGACATAGACTACCCGTCCCCCTTTAATTCATACAGTTAGTAAAAGACGGGTAGTCGTATCTCGCGGCGAGATAGATATTTATGGTAGAACATCAGATTACATCATACCAGACCTAATAAATAAGTTACCTAAAGAATGGAAAGATAAGATAACACCAAATAATATAGGAAATATTCTTAAAAAAGAAATGCTTAAACAATTAAATTATTTTAACTAAATTGAATAATTATGTTATTTCGTATAGCATAAATGGAGCAGCCTGTATAGAGTATGCGCCGACCGGTTCTAGTTTTGCTCGGCCGGCCGCGGCCGGTGTGATGAGATGCGCTCACTTGTGTGATTCTTTGCAATTATTGTGTTGTTTACGAACTGGATGTGTACCTAAGTATTGTATTGTATATTTGATTATGTAAGTACTGCGGAATGGAGTATCGAGACAAACCATTCTGGTTTCACGATACTTTTTAGCAATTACCATGTAAAATTTGTTATTTATCTCTGGTAAATAAATAAATAAAATACTGTCGCGCCAGTCATGTGCCGTCAGGTTTTTGGCGCGAGGCGTAAATGTTATGTTCATGCTTCCGACGTAGCCCACAAAATGGCAGAACCTACTATGCACAAGAAAACGTACAAGAACGGTAAATGGTAGCACTTGCTTTGCGCACATGTTTATGTTTACGATTCAGGCCACAAGATGGCAGACCCTCCAACGCGCACGGTCCCTATAATAGTTGCACTACGCGAGTTTTCTAAATTGTTTGGGCTAGTAAGTATTACGTCCTGTGTATATTTGCGTTCAGGGGCCCATTTCTCGAACGATATTAGACTAATATAACTAGTCCACAATCTGTCAAATCGTATGGGTTTCTATGACAACACACTAATAATATTAGACTAATATCGTTCGAGAAATCGGCCCCAGGTCTGGCGAACGTGCCATTCACAAATAATTTTCGAATGAGCACTGCTCGCGTGCTATTCGTAATTTACGACGTGCAGCACGCGTGCGATAAGCGTGAAAGAGATTTTATATTTTCAATTGGTGTTCATATCCAGAGAGGAAAATGAGCACTGCCTTTGTATGAAAAGGCGATTTCGCGCGGCCATTCACTTTAAAACCAGAGCGGAGCACACACCGTATGCCTGTACAGTCGAAAGCAAAAATATCGATCCAGACAAATGGCTTAAAAATATGTGAACACGACTTTATTGTCTAAGGTGTAAGAGCATACACATATTTTTGAAACTTTGGGAATGTATATATATTTATGCCCTTGACGTGCGCGTGCGCTAAATTGTTGAAGCCGTACACGCAAGCAGTGTGCCGTCTCTTATAAGGATTTGCATCCTCCGGTGTGCACAAGCCTTTATAAATGGCGCGTAAGCACTTAAGCAAGATTCGCAAGATCTGAACGAACCATAATAATATTTTAGATTAAGGTTGCTCGTCAATTTCGTAAAAACAATAGACACTAGTATCGCATTGAATGTTTTCAGGCTTCAATAGACTGCTCGCGAAAAAAAGGCACTTGCGCACCGATCGCGCCGCCGCCGCCGCCATGCCCGCCGGTCCCTAAAAAGCCGTTTTCGTGGTTCTACATCTTGACTACCACCGCTCTCCTTGCTGCCTTGGGAGTGGTTAGTACAGTCTTTAGGCGCTTAACACACTGGAACCATGGATACGACTTGCGCCTCGTTCCGATGTGCGAGCGGGATGTCGCTATAATACGTGCATAGCTTTTTCTCGCTCAAACATCGGAGCGACGTGCGAATCGTAACCAGTGTGCTAAGCGCCTTACTATGAACTACTCCTCATTTTCTACCTCTCAGATCAGATAGCCAGATAGAAGATTATCTGCATAGGTAATCAGGTAATCACAATATAGATATTGGGAGGAACCTGGCTATGAATGTCCACATACAATACGACCATTACGTAAGCGTAGGGGCGGCGTAAAGGGGCCCACTGAGTCCACTGACTATCAGTCCGCCGGACGATATCGGCCTGTCAATTAGAACAAAAGAACCGGCCAAGTGCGAGTCGGACTCGCGCACGAAAGGTTCCGTACTATTACGCAAAAAATGGCAAAAAAATCACGTTTGTTGTATGGGAGCTCCACTTAAATATTAATGTTATTCTATTTTTAGTATTTGTTGTTATAGCGGCAACAGAAATACATAATCACGGTTCATGAGATACAGCCTGGTGACAGACGGACAGACAGACAGAAAGACAGACAGCGGAGTCTTAGTAATAGGGTCCCGTTTTTACCCTTTGGGTAGGGAACCCAAAAAAATTGACAGTTCCAAAGAACTGACTGCCGATATCGTCCGGCGGACTGATAGACAGTGGGCCCCTTAAGCTAACGACATTCGATCGATTTATGACATGGTATATCTTTGCCAGGTTTACAAATATTGGGCATACAAGGATAAACTCCAGAAATCGGGGATGTACGACACAATATGTAAGTTGAAATTAATTTATCGTCCCAATTTCTTATGCTGTTACTTCCGGTGTGTAGCCGTTTGCGTTGTCATACATTCAGTAGCAAAATTTTAGCTCAATCGGAAATCGGTAAGTGGGACAAAATTAGCTTCCAAGATTTGACGGTTAGTTCTGATTCGCCGGATTTACTTTATGACGTCACAATCCGAGTATAAGATAATCCGACGAAACAAGAATCCGGCGAAACAAGAATCTGGCGAATCGGGAACTGTATTTGCCACACTGGATGCGTTCTGCGGGCAGCGCTCAGGTCAAACTTCAACTTCAAAGGTTGCTGTCAATGTTGTTCATACATAATGCGGGTTTGACCTGACCGCTGACCGCAGAACGCATCCAGTGTGGCAAATCCTTAACAGTCTAATCTTGGAAACTAAATTGGACTCACTTACCGATTTCCGATAGAGCTGAAATTTTGCATACACGTGTAAATCGAATGATAATGTAATATTATTATGACATGGAGCTGATCTGATGATGGAGACAGGAGGTGGCCATGGGGACTCCGTGATAAAACAACGCAAAGTAATTGTGTTTGGGCATAGACCCTAGCATTACAATTACATAGATGAGCTATACGCGTGCGCCCGTGAGGGACAGAACATACGCAATGCGACAATATGATTGGTCGAGTAAATTTGTAGCCCACCATAAACCATACTAAATTTACGGTGGGGAATAAAAAAAATGTAAGAATGTGACAAGGACAAACAATAACAGCGCTTTCTCTGCTACTCTTACTGAAAAATACATAAGACTATCCCGTTCGGTCATTTCCCCCCACCCCTCATGACCGATCCAGTTATACTAGATTCATGTGTTTGGGGTTGTTAGAATTTTCTCGATGCCTGTGTAAAGTATTAAAAACCACGTATTAGATAGTAAAAACTTGTAGCAAAAATGATTTTTTTTGCCAAAAACTTTTTTATTTTATTACAGGGCAGCCTCGGTTGAAGGTGAAAAGGCCTTACCACGATGCCGATCTGCCCCCATGCGTGCAGTACCTCATTATAGGCACCGGGCCCGCGGGGTGGTCCGCCTACCACACTATCATGGAACATGACGAGAAAGCCAAGGTATCATTCCCTTCATCTTGCCGCTCACTGTTTTTAGGGTTCCGTACCCAAAGGGTAAAACCGGGACCCTATTACTGAGACTCCACTGTCCGTCTGTCTGTCTGTCACCAGGCTGTATCTCATGAACCGTGATAGCTAGTCAGTTGAAATTTTCACAGATGATGTATTTTTGTTGACGCTATAACGACAAATACTAAACTCGCTCACCGAGGGTTCCGTACTTTTTAGTATTTGTTGTTATAGCGGCAACGGAAATACATCATCTGTGAAAATTTCAACTGGTGACAGACAGACGGACAGCTTAGTGGAGTCCCGTTTTTACCCTTTGGGTACGGAACCCTAAAAATATCAAATCGGGTAAAATGCAAAAAGAGGGGTGTTATATGTTTGACGCCAATGTCTGTATGTCTGTCTCGTCTGTGTGGCATCCTAGCTCTAACGGATGTACCGATTTCGATGAAGTGAAAGCAAGTTTCCTTGCTGAGGTTCCTAGCAATGTTTGATAAATCGATCCAGCAGTTTGAAGAGTTTCAGCTCTTTTCCAAAATTATGAATTGTCAAATTTACGAATTATCTGTTAATAAATTTAAAAATTATAAAACGTAAGCTTAACTCTAAAGCCTATACCTTGCACTGTGGGATTAAGTGGGATTAAAAATAATTTATTATTAGTTAATAATGATGAAATTGATAATGCAATGAATACCTATACTAGATAATCCGTATTTTTTGACATTTATATTTTTATTCTAGAAAGTTTCTAGAATATATTTTTTTTATACAATTTTGGTGTTTGACGATCCTTTTGTGAAATTCTTATTATTAAGTTAAAATTAAGTTAATTGTTAAGTTAAAATAGTTATATAATTATATCGTGTCTGCAGGTGTTTTTCGTGACGAAAGAAGACATATTGCCATACGAGAGACTTCCAATGTCCAAATATATGTGGTGGAACAAATTCCCGCCTGACATGAAAACTCTGAAATACTTCGATCAGAAGTATAAAACGTACGTATTGCAAATAGACGAACACCTTAAGGATTTGCCACACTGGATGCGTTCTGCGGTCAGCGGTCAGGTTAAACCCGCATTATGTATGAACAACATTGACAGCAACCTTTGAAGTTGAAGTTTGACCTGACCGCTGCCCGCAGAACGCAGAACGCATCCGTGTGGCAAATCCTTATCTTGGACAAAGCACCGGTCGACAATACACAAAATTATTCTCAAATATATTTGGGTGTTTAAATGATACATAATTTTCAAAAATTGCCAAATATTGACATGGAATAATTTCGGAAACTTATCATATTTTTATATGCAAATCGAAATTTTATCATTTCAAAACTGGTACCCAAAATTGGACATCCTTAGATTATGTTTGCGCTGTCAACTTCTCGTTTTTTTATCACGTCACTTTTTTTTAAATCTTTTTTACTTTTTTACTTTGCGAACTACCCGCACATGATCCTTGATTATTATCTAGTACGCTAGGGTTGTCACTTTGCCTACACACAACACTCACGACATCCGATGGTATGTGGTGGGATGTTTTCCCCCTTACATTTGCAAAACCCGCGCAGCAAGAAGATGTTGATACAATTCCTCGCCAGTCTGCCTGTGACTGTAGTATATTGATAAATATGTATGGTGTGGGTAGGTTATTAAAATAATAAATCAGTCTATACCTAGCTGTCTTTGTCTTTACTACATGGTGACAGCGGTGCTCGGAAATATCGAATAAATTACAGTATTAAGTGTCGTGTGATAAGCTTTTGTAATTAAAACAAGTGCACGGTTAGTAAATACGTGTTTTCAACAATGGAGCACGCGCGTCCTCCTGCGGAATTAACTAGAAGGCGGCCCGGCGAATCGTGCTGATTCATGGCGCAAATGGTTAAAGCAGTTTAAAGTGTTTTTAAAGGCATCTGGTGTACACAAGGAACCTTCGGATGTACAAGCAAGTTTATTAATAAATCTAATAAACCCTATGTATATGACAACAAAACATATATTGTATTAAGGAATATCTGTTTTGTTTTCAACACAAGTATGTAATTAAGTTTAGGCATACTTATGATCAAAACCAATAATTTTTAAGGAAAGGAAGGATAAACATTATAAAGTATAGTAAATAAGTAGTACCTAGGTGAGATTTATAACTGTACGGCCATTATGTAAGATTAAGATTGTAGATACTGCATCTCACGAAGGTATGCTGGTTAGCGAAATTAGACTTTGAAAACATAATAATAAAAGTGAAAATCCAGCTCTTCGAGAAATGTATTAGCTATAATTATATATTATTGTGTAACGATTAACACAATAATTACTGTACTCTAAGTAGGTTAAAGCTTGTTATATTTAGGTAGCTTAATGAATTCATTAAGAGGGAGATGTAGTATATTGACAAATATGTATGGTGTGGGTAGGTTATTAAAATAATAAATCAGTCTATACCTAGCTGTCTTTGTCTTTACTACAGTGACCACGAACGTAACGTCACGTTCGAAACGTCAGGCCAAAAATAAACGTGTTAGTTTTATTTTATTTTTTTTACTTTTGTCAGAATGTACTTATCAAAGTGTAAAAACTTCATGGATCCTGTCAAGTTCTACCGGAAAGAAGAGGGTCCGGCGGTGTCCATCGCGTCCGGTTGGTGTGTGCTGAGAATCGACGCGGAGAACCATATTGCTTACATTAAGACGTTGTGCGGCGAACGACCTATGTATTATGAGAAGTGCTTAATTGCTGTTGGTAAGTGAACTTCGTTACAACACCAAAGTATTCTTAGGTAAAAATTTTAGACACGGTTCATGAGATACAGCCTGGTTATATAGACGGACAGACAGACGGACAGAGGAGTCTTAGTAATCCAATAAAAATATATAATAAAAAGGTCCCGTTTTTACCCTTTGGGTACGGAACCCTAAAAACGAATGTTTCTATTTCAGGCTCGCAACCAGTACAGTTGAACATATTCAAGATAGCTCCCAAAGAGGTCCGGACCAAGGTGACCACGTTCCGGACGATCCGGGACCTCGAGAGCGCGTTCCGGAAGGTCCGGGCGGCGCGCCACGTCACCATCGTCGGCGGCGGCCCGCTCAGCTGCGAGCTGGCCTGGCATCTGGCTAAGATGGGTAACGCGTTTGTTTTTGTTTACTGAACGATAGCAAAGATAGATATAACTCCGTAATAGATGGATACAGTCTAAGGAAAAAACGTGCCTCGAAAATACCTAAAATTTGATTCTCGATCAGATGGCGCCACTAGTTTTGGCCTACTCTCGTATAGAGGGCGTTGACGGTTTCGTTTGTTATTTAACAATTTTAACGCATATCAGTGAAAGAACATGGGTCAAAATCATAAAAATAATTAATGCAAATAAAAAAAATCATTTATCCATATTTAAATACATTTTATCGTATTTTTATAAATTTTCATTTTTAGTTTTAAAGTTTGTCGATAGATGGCAGTGAATTTACCGTGGTTACAAAATTTACTATGACAGTACCGCCCTATCTTATTATATCCTCTTTGACAATAGGGATGTGATGACACATAAACCAATTTTTTTACATGAAGATACGTCTGCGAGCGATACTCCAAATTTTATATTAAAGAAAAAAATGGAAAAAGTTACGCTTCCGGCAGGACTTGAACCCGCAACCTCCGCAATCCGTGCGTGCTCTTAAGGCGGTTCCCTGAGCCAGAAGGCGAAAAATCTCCTTATATGATCATGTTTTTCTAAGAGGCGTTGATATTTGTAGACGTGGAAAAAATATATGTAGTTCTTGACTTTATTATCTTTAACAACATAGCTTCCGATAGTTCCGATACACGAATTATGACACTTCGCTCGATACAATTAATTTCCAAAGTAACCCGGACTTTTAATCCTACTTTACTCGGTTATTTATTATGTAATACTATAAACAAAAAACGAAGAAAAAACAATCTTAACTTAAATAGTAATTTCATAGCTTTCGAATTTCGATATTGCAAGGTAACGTTTTTAAAATAAATAAAAATCGACAAAATTCGATCAAAATTGACACTTGGCGCGTATGATCTTTCCCGTTCTTTCTTGCGAAATGTGACAGTGACAGCCACGAACCGATGAAACGGCCTTAACTAATTGAGCTACGGAAGCCTACCAGAACCTTGCAAATCTTTCCATTCCTTCCCTTATAGCGTAAAGCGACATCTACCGAGAGACGATTACAGTGTATTCAGATTATTCAATCTCAACGCAATTTTATTTACAGAGGAAAAAGTGGAAAAGGACGAAAAAGACGCAAACAAACCGCCGCTACAGATCGTCCAGATGTATAAAGACGGCGGCATTCTTGGGAGCATCCTACCCGAGTATCTGGGGGAGTGGGCCGCGGAGAAGATCAAGTGCGAAGGCGTCAACATCATGCCTAAAAGTAAGTATTGTTGTAATGGGATTGGCAACTGTCAAAGGTTTGCATAGATGTGACGTTTTCAATCAAAAGGTACTATATTGTCGCTTAACATAAGGACGAAAATTGCTTGCTTGTACTGAATTGTTGTATTGTATTGTAATTGTTTATACGAAAAACCTGTCAGAGCGTCCTAATGGCAAGCGACAATGTGGTACCTTTTGCTTGAAAACGACACAAATGGCGCCATCATAGCTTGTCCCTTTTTCTATGAGACTTGGCTTAAAGGGCTGGCAATCAGGGCATAAAATTCCATTAAAAAAGTGTGTGCTTGTAATCTTTACGCGCGATTAAAGAAAAACTTCTTTGACGTTTATCGCTATGTTGGCACTTTGACGTGTGTCCTATTGTGCGTGTGTCACTACTGAGCGTTACTTCGTCAGAAAAAAAATCTGAGTTACCCTCTAGTCGCGCCTAAAGAAGTTTTACTTCCAAAACAAAAATTTGACACAATTCTAGGGATCTTCATCAAGCTATGCAGGCGCCATCTGCTAATATACTTCGACCGCCCAACCCCTTCACGGGAATCATCAAATTATTATCAGAAACGTCGTGATACCACACTCACTAGTATCTGTAATAGCTTGTACCTACCTAAAATATTTTTTTTTGCAAAAAAAGACAATTTATGTCATATCTCATTATACTCAAAAAACCGGCCAAGTGCGAGTCGGACTCAGTACATTACATAATTTTAACAATGTATTTTTTTATGCGAAACGTGAGTGAAAGGTAAATTGCGGTTTACCATTTATGACGTATTAAAAAAAAACTACTTACCAGATCTCGTTCAAATCAATTTTCGGTGGAAGTTTACATGGTAATGTACATCATATATTTTTTTCAGTTTTATCATTCTCTTATGGGACACACATTTTACCACTTTGGAAGTGTCTCTCGCGCAAACTATTCAGTTTAGAAAAAAATTATATTAGAAACCTCAATATCATTTTTGAAGACCTATCCACAGATACCCCACACTTATGGGTTTGATGAAAAAAAAATTTTTGAGTTTCAGTTCCAAGTATGGGGAGCCCCAAAATTTATTGTTTATTTATTTATTTTTGTGTGAAAATCCTAATGCGGTTCACAGAATACATCTACTTACCAAGTTTCAACAGTATAGTTCTTATAGTTTCAGAGAAAAGTGGCTGTGACATACGGACGGACAGACAGAGAGACAGACAGACAGACATGACGAATCTATAAGGGTTCCGTTTTTTGCCATTTGGCTACGGAACCCTAAAAAGTGACATAGGTACCAGGCCTAGAGGCCGAAGACACTATTTAGAATCCAGCCTCAAGCACTGCATTACACGGTACCTTTTTCTTAAGTACATGAATACTTAAGAAAAAGGTATCCACTTGTTTATTGAACGATGTCTTTATTTCAGCGACACCACACGACGCTTTCCTGTCAAAAGACGGTCGGCTAGAGTTGACGCTGAGCGACGGGTCATCTCTTATCACTGATTATGTGAGTTTTTTATTAACAAGTAATTCTAGGGACCACAATAAATATATTTACTTATAAATAAATTTGCATATAAATAAAAGGACCACGTAATGAAATACAGTGCTGGATTAAACACCATGCCGAGGGGGAATCAATATGGACGATCTCGGAGAGCTTGAAACATATACTCATACTCATTTATTAATAATATTGTTACATATTACACGTCAGAAATTTAATTTAATTACATTTAATTACATAAGATAGATTACATTATTTTAAAGTTTTGGGTGTGTATAGTACGGAATATACGGCTGTGAGGTTGTCGAGAGGTGATGAGTCTGCGGTAGCCAGATCCCGGTAATTCGTTCAGCAGGACGCCGGCGTTATGACATTTTACACTTCCAACCTGAGGCATAGGTTGCGACTCCACTCTCTCCGACTGGCCGGCCAGTCATGGCAAGCACAGAGGCGAGGACCAGATGAAGGACCTCTGCAATAGGGGTCCGCGTTGTCGCCACTCACTGTCAGCTCGCCACAAGTTGCCCCGCTGTTGCTATTGTCTTATTCGCGTGCTTACAACTTAGCAACTTCTGCTGCTGACTGTACATAGTTGTTACAATACAAATTTAATCATAGAATAACATGGCACCATATAAAGGGCATAGGGCAAGTATTCTTATAGCTATGTAGGACTAATTTGTATAGTAATATAATATTAAATCACATTTAGAAACGGGTCTATCGCGAATTTATTTTGTTACCTTTATTTACCGACGTTTCGACACAGGTTTCACTGGTCGTGGTCGCGGCTAACTGACGTCCCAGCAAAATGTCAAAACAGAGATTTGTGTGACTACCCCACGAAAAGTGCATTTAAAGTGCGGATGTTGTGAGTGTTGTGTGTCGGACTATTGACAATAATTAACTTTTATGTGTAGTGGGTGGTTTGAAAATGTGATGTCTACCTCGAACTTTAAATGCACTTTTCGTGGGGTAGTCACACGAATCTCTGTTTTGACATTTTGCTGGGACGTCAGTTAGCCGCGACCACGACCAGTGAAACCTGTGTCGAAACGTCGGTAAATAAAGGTAACAAAATAAATTCGCGATAGACCCGTTTCTAAATGTGATTTAATATGTGTTTAAACCGCGAAAGTTTTAAATAGTAATATAATGTCTGTATTTTTCGTCTGCATGTTGCATAAGTAAAACTAAACAGTTTTTTTACAAAATGTTGAATTTTAACCAGGTTTTTGTGTGCGTGGGCACAACTCCTCGCATGGACATAGCCGAGCCCTCATTCTTGGAGGAGGATAAGGTCAACGGCGGTTTCCTGGTGAACACCGAGTTGGCCGCGCGGACGCATCTCTATGCGGTACTCATACTCATACTCATACTCATTTATTCATAATATTCTTAAAATATTACATGACAAGTCAACATTAGAAAATTAATTATTATCATCACATAATTGAGAATAAAATAAAATATGTCTAGAATTAAAATTACAATAAATTATTAAATTAAAATTACAATAGAAATAATATGTCAACATTAAAATATCATGGTAGTCATGTAGTCATAGTTTGGTAATAATTAATTAGTTATTGCATTTGTCACTGTTGAATAATTGCAGTACAGTATAAAAAGTTCTATCAATAAGCTATTTTTTTTAGTTTGTTAATAAACATATTCGTACTGTCTAATATTTTGAATATTTTGATTATAAATCTTAGGACGTCTAAGACATGCATGTATGTAAGTTTTTGTTTGATGATTGGCTGTTTAAACCTTATTCAAAGGCAGGAGTGTTTTTTTTATTATACCCTGAGGTAGGAACTATTCTTTTGAGTCTAAATTTTAAGACCTCGACTCGTTTCTATAAGACTCAAAAATACTTCCGAGTCTTTAAGTCCCGAGTAGAGTCTTTATTAAGTATCTTTTAAGCACAACTCAAAAAACTCAAGCCTGAATGAAGGCTCCATCGACGATTTTGTAGGTTTTAACTAAATACAAGTAGCACTGAAGAAAATAAGCGTTATTGTATTGTATGGTTAATTTCACCCATGATTTTTTGTAAAAAAAAAGTTTTTTGTAGACCTTTTCAGTGGTGAAAAGAACTTAAGAGGCCGTAGTCGATTTTGGAGCAAAAATGTGAAATTGATAGATTTAGTCGTTGAAATTATACACGTTTTGTTACGTAATATCTAAATAACAAGAATTGATTTCTATTAGCACGTCTTCTCATCTTGCCTTTTAATAATGAGGTCGCGAGCGTGCGTCACCGGTAATATATGAAGAGAAGGGGCAGTTTTTAAAAATTCATCAAAATTATGTTGGTAAATTATACAAATTGATGTATAGGTACAAGAATAGTTTCAGCAAAAGTTGTAGATTGTTTAAGTATCAAAATTACGTTAAAATTAAGTCGATTTTCAGAGAAATTGTCACTTGTTTTGAAGTAATTTCTGGAGAAAATTGAATTCGTTTAACTTTCATTTCTTTTATCATATAACAAAAATGTAATCTGATAAACGTCAAGTACAGAATATGTGTAATACAAATTTACCATTTTTAGCAGTCCAAACTTTACGAAATTTACAAATAAGAGCGACAAAATCAGTGCTTTACGCGCGTTTACCTAAACGTCCATCAGAATTATTACTAATTTTGTGAGTCTGTTTTCAAAAAATTTATCTGATAAAAGGCAAGATAAGAAGACGTGCTAATAGAAACCAGTACTTGTTATTTCAATTAGGTAACAAAAGGTGTACAATTTCACCGACTAAATCTATCAATTTTACATTTTTGCGACTAAAATCGACACCGGCATCTTAAGTCTGTGAAACTCGGGTCTCTAACATGTAAAAAAAAACTCGAGTTTAGACTTAATTCAATGCGTCTGAATAAGTGAGTCGTCTCCTAAGCTAAAGCAGAGGACTCAAAGGAAAGGACTCGAGTCCTAACCAACTACCTGCCTATTTTTTATTTTGTTGTCAAGACTCGTGTTTTCCGTTTCAGGCGGGCGACGCAGCCAGCTTCTATTCGCAATGGAAGAACACCCGCCAACGCTTCCAGAACTACACCCCCGCCGTGGAGGAGGGCCAGCTCGCCGGACTCAACATGACGGGGTACTGGGAGCCCTGCAACATAGAGAACTCCTCCTGGCTTACCCTGGGCGACGTGTTAGAGATGCAGGTGTGTATATTCCAGAACTCCTCCTCTTCCTCCACCGTCGTTCCCTCATTACTGAGGATCGTGACTCCTTCGAAGAAGTTTCGGGATGGCTTCTCTCCATCGGCTTCTGTCCTCTGCCTCGTGGAGAGCCGTGCTGACCTACATCTCCAGGCTTGACGCCACCTGGTCTGTCCAACGTTTAGGGCTCCGACCACGAAGCCTACGCACCATTCCAGAAATAGGCACTGTGAAATGACGCCACTTGTGAATGGACATGAGAATTGTCTGTTTTTCAATGATAACTTTTTATTGTCCTAACATAAATCATTAATAAGGATCTTGGGAATCTTTTCAGGACTTTCTCTCCCAAATTTACTATTCTTTGTCCAACCACAAGTACGCCGTCGTTCGACAGTGCTACGTTGCTCGTATCAGCATGACCGGGTACTGGAAGTCATGTAAAATTTAGCAGTTCTGGCTTACCCTGGGCACAGAATATGTAATAGTACTATGTACAGAAGATTCACTCCCTAACAGAACTCGTCTACTACGCGCAAGGCGGCGCAAGCGCGCGTTCCGTGACGGTGTGCGACAATTACTATGGAAAAACCTCAAAATTGAGGGCCGCAGGTACTTGTAGCGACGCGACGAAATCGCGGAGTGAGACACGCCTGGCCTGGGTGACACTGTAGAGATGCAGGTGTGCAGTCTAATCCAAATCTACACCCGGAACGCTTGCTTCAATATGACAGGGTACACGGACCCCTGTAACATCGAGAAGCTGGCTCGCCCTGAGTGAGACCATGGCGATGCAGGATACACGTATAATCGGGTCTTCCACAAACACAGGTCACCGTCTTGCAAATCCTCATTTCAAGCAATAATACTTGCCATTCTCATCCGATGAACTCGCAACTTCCATCTGCGTCTACACTGCATTTTTTTTCCTATTTTATTGTGTATTGTAGGATGGGAATCGATATTTTTTTTATACTACGTCGGTGGCAAACAAGCATACGGCCCGCCTGATGTTAAGCAGTCTCCGTAGCCTATGAACGCCTGCAACTCCAGAGGAGTTACATGCATGCATGGTTTTTATCATATATTTGTATTTTTTAAGTAGTCACACTACTATATATAAATTATAAACTGTAAATAGATACCGGATCCGGCCTTCACCACTGGAGGGCTTCGTCACTTTTTTCTTTAGTATCTGACATCTATTTACAGTTTATGACTAAATTTTTCAGGTGGTTGGCGACGTAGGTGCTTGTATGCCGATCATAGCGCTGTTCAAGCCGTGCCGCCCAGAGGATTTGCCTGCGAAGGAAAGGGAAGCGAAAATGGAGATGCGTTGTTACAAGGAGTAAGAGATTTTATTCACATATTTACTGGTTATCGCGAAGTTGTAAATTCAGCGGTCAGTATCAAAACGCATTATCATGTGTTTTATCCAACGCGCCAAAAGTAACTGCCATCCTGGAATACTTTCCTGAATTGGGATAATATCCCAGATGCTTGATACTAAGTATCTGTCACAGTTAAGTTATTAGAGAATGGTATATAATATTAACGCGTAGTCTGATCCGATACGTTTGATGCTTACTGTACCTATGGGTGTACCCAGGGCCGGATCTAGGGTAGAGCGAGTGGAGCGCCCGCTCTAGGCGCCGGATGGCAAGGGGGCGCTAAAATGGCAAATGAGAAAAAAAAGTCTTAAAAGACGCGAGTGTGATGCGGGCCCAAAATACGGTTCGTTCTGCTTTTGGGTAAAAAGCTTCAACGAAGGGCGCCAAAACCCGATTTCGCTCTACCCTGATCAAGGACTCGGGCCGGCACTGGGTGTACCTACAGTAATTATATAATATAAGCCCTTTATGTATGGCCCTCAAACAGTTGGTAGTACTTACAGTAAAACTCGCTAAATACGATCACGTTTAATGCGATTTCCCGCGTAATTTGCGAATATGTTGCGAATATATAATTTCCAGCGCGGCGGAGTATAAGGAGCGCTACAAGAGGGGCTTGCTGTGCTACCTGCGCGACGAGACGATCGTCGGCTTCGTGTTCTGGAACATGCCGCCCATCGAGGATCGCAAGGAGGTCGCTACCGAGGTGACTACCACATTAAAATCAACTACCCACCCGGGTTACACAAAACCTTAGCTAATTATATACCTAAACCTTTGACGACCGATCAGGCCTAGTGGGTAGTGACCCTGCCTGTGAAGCCGATGGTCCTGGGTTCGAATCCCGGTAAGGGCATTTATTTGTGTGATGAGCACAGATATTTGTTCTCGAGTCATGGGTGTTTTCTATGTATTTAAGTATTTATATTTTATATATATCGTTGTCTGAGTACCCATAACACAAGCCTCCTTGGGCTTACCGTGGCACTTAGTCAATCTGTGTAAGAATGTTCTATAATATTTATTTATTTATTTTAAACCTTCCTCAACAATCACTCTATTGATAGGTGAAAACCGCATGAAAATCAGTTCACTAGTTTTTGAGTTTATCGCGAACATACACACAGACAGACGCAGGGGACTTGTTTTATAAGGTGTAGTGATAACACAACGAAGAACATAAATTAATGGGGTTGGCCGGTTTTACCTATCAATCTTATGGATAGTGTCAAATTCTCGTTTCCTTATTAGGTTCTGGCCTGGATGCTAAGCTAACCCTATGGTCTTATAAAACCTTGTCCAATGATGGTTCCTACGACAGTCCATTCAAGCTTCTTTTGTTTGGGCTTAATAATAGAAGACAATGATTTTACCGTATTTTTATTTTATTAATTTAGTGCTACATTTCTAATTAAATTAATGTGTTAAACGTCCTAAAAGTGTCTACAAACGTTTTACGTGATAGTTGCTCCATATAAAAATAAACTGTACTAGGGACCATCATGGGCGTAGCCACGGTGGGGCAAGGTGGGGCAGTTGCCCCACCCTGATCTCTGACCGCTTCTGGTCTCTGACCAGAATCTAAGAATTTTTAGGCACAATTAATGTAATAACAAAATTAAATATTAATTTTGGTATTACTCAGCGAATCGAGCGCGCATGCACAGAAATCGTGTCTAGTTATTTGCATTTTCCGAACGAAGTTAAGGCCAGTCCAGTCCAGACGGGAGCAAACGACCACCAATTGTGACCGATATTACTGAAATTTGTTCGATTTAGAGCGCTCAAATATTTAAAAAATAAAAAATATTTAAATAATTAAAAAATGCCCCCTTACGCGAATACAAATTGGTATTCCTGCGTCTGCAGTCCGCACCCCATTTTATCGGTAATATCAGTCATAATCGGCGAATTCGGCGAGCCAAATTGGCGTTTGCGTCCGCACCACGGCCTGATTTGATCGGACAATTTAATCAGATTGGCGAAAAATTGTTTCTGTCTGGACAGGCCTTAAGATAGATTATTTACAGACTTTTTTCTTCCTTGTTAGTACCTATTAATTATTAAATTTACCCTAGTCTTGTGCTATTTTCACAACTACAAGGTACAAGGTAGTAAGGAAAATATTATTTCTGTTACTACTGCACTCAACCCTTGGTTTACCAATAAAAATAAACCAGGGTTCGAAACAAAACAGCCTTTCATTTAATACCCCACACGTGCATGTGCAATGCATAGTTTGGGTGCAATATGCAATATTCGCAACGAGGCGGGAGTCATTTTGTTGACGCCATTCCGCTGAAGTAGATGGCCGGCGCCGCTGTCTCCCGGCAGTTTTGGAGACCCAATACCATGCCCAACAACATACTAAAAGTTTTGGGCGGTTTCCGGATCTGAATTATCTTTTCGACCGTTTCCCATAAGGCAGTAGTATTCATAATTAAGATATTTTCAAAGAAATTTACCAAAAAACCTATATTTGACGCAAAAAATACAATGTGCCCATCTGCACACGTATTTACCAAACTGAGAGCGCAGCATTGCCCACAATCATATTTATGGCTAGGCACCGCTCCTCTTTCCCCTAACCCTCACTCTCCTGTAGATAGTTACGAAAATATTTGAGCTGTTTCAACCGTACCCTGTTATAGATGCAATCATATCAATTGAGCTAATGCACTACCTGTTTACTCAAAGAGTCTCAAGAATACAATGCCATTGAGTGGTAAACCACAAATTAGGATAACTACCTCGTAGTAAAAGCAGATTATGTCTTGAAATGTTAGTATAGATTAACGACTCTATTTTTTAACAACAGGCTACAAAATACACTAACTAAATAATAGCTAACATAACTTTATTTGCATTTTACAACCGTCGACACCCAAAACGAATGCACTCTGTAGAAAACCATTTGTAACAACATGTTTTTAGACCATTTTAACCTCCATTCAACAAGGAATAAGGTTAAAAATTAAATATACATGCAATACACTTCTAATTTATTTTGTAAGTAACTAGTTGGCGGCTACGAGAACAAAAGCAGATAATAGTATTGTAATAATACAATGCCATTGTTAGTACAGGTAAGTGCATTAGCTTAGTTGGTATGATTCGACCTTTACCATATACCCACAGCCTCCCCTACTTCTGCCCCACCCCTTAAAAAATGCTGGCTACGCCCATGGGGACCATCATTCGGCGGGCGAGGTATAGAGACAAAGATAAAATCTACGCTGTCGCCATCTATAAAAACCTTCGTCAGTTGCCAACTCAATTGAGGGCGCCACTAATGGTGCTTGCACACAGCACATGTAGCTGGACACTTGCAACAAGTAAAGGGCTCCACAGACTACTGCAATTTGTCAATATACAGAGTGGGATAGAGGTACAGTTAGAATGAGACAAAAGTTGTAATACGAGTTGCCAAGACAATCGGTCCGTTTGTTGGAATGTATGTACACCCTTTTCAAAAATAACAATACCGTTAAGGATGCAGCTATAAGTGAGAGTGAGAAAGAGGTATGTTAACCACTTCAAGGTCGTGGTCTGGTACGTCCGTCTGTTACAACAACTATTGCTCAGCTTTCCGTTTCACGAAATATTAGAACATCGTTAACAATACTTGTACTTATACAAATTGTTTGTCACCAATATCGAATATTTTAAATTTTTTACACTTAAACTCAACTAGAAACAGTAGAAACATGTAGAAACAGTGTGCAATTCATGCGGTTATATTTTTACAAGATGTTATTTAACTTGCAATGTTTGTATGTATGTTCGGGTCAAATCGTGCAAGCTAAATTAGATCCACTTCGATATGCTTCGAAAAGTTTTTGTCAAAAACTTTTTCTTTCCCCCAGATACTGCGATCACGGCCGCACTACAACGATATCAACCTGGTGGCGGACCTGCTCGGGTTCTCGGAGACGCACTGCGTGTATCTCCGGCCCGAGGAGATACAAGAACCTGGACCTTGCATTCAGGCGTAAGTTGCCTTTGGGCTCCGATTGATGATGTACGCTGCGTAAAGGCAGGGACACATTTATCCCACGTACGCAACGTATGCGATGCATTATGACAATCTGAACCCTGAAATTTGTATGCTTAGAAACATACTTGTCATGCGTTGCGTATGACAAGTATGTTTCTATGCATCCATACTTGTGGTTGAACATGGGAATTTTGTGTTTTTCGACCATAACATTTTATTGTCCTAAAGGGCCCTCCACATTCGTGCGCGAATCGCGGCGCGAAGCCGCGAACGCGAGTGTGAAGTCTAGCTCGCTAATCAGCGAGATCGACTCCACACTCGCGCAACGCAACGCTATTTAAGTTCTCGTAAGAGTGTGGCCTAAACCATACTAAATTTACGGTGGGGAATCACCATAAAGTGAGACTGTGACAAGGACAAACAATAACAGCGCTTTCTCTGCTACTCCTACTGAAAGATACATAAGACTATCCCGTTCGGTCATTTCCCCCTACCCCTCATGACCGATCCAGTTATACTAGATTCATGAATAAAATCAATATTAAATATAAATATTATATTATTTAATAAAATAATTTGATTTGTTTCCAAAGTTGTTCAAATTCCATACCATTTTTAAAAGCTAGTTATACATGCATTCATACTCTTTTTTATTTCAGATATCGGGAATTCTAGACCTTGAAGTAGGCAACTATTGTGCTGTATACTGCAGGTAACGTGGGAGTTACCTATCTCTCCGGTTTAAGTAAACAAATTGTTTTGTATTGATTCCTGCAATGTCAGTTTTTGAAGTAAACTTTCTTTTTTTTAATAAAGGAAGCCATGCTATTTATTAAATGTTCGTTTTATTTGTAATCACACCTAATTAAAACAAAGCATTAGGTAAATTGAGAGCCTTTTTAGGATTCCGTACCCAAAGAGTAAAAACGGGACCCTATTACTAAGACTCCGCTGTCCGTCTGTCTGTCTGTCACCAGGCTGTATCTCATGAACCGTGATAGCTAGACAGTTGAAATTTTCACAGATGATATATGTATTTCTGTTGCCGCTCATCTTCCTCGCGTTATCCCGGCATTTTGCCACGGCTCATGGGAGCCTGGGGTCCGCTTGACAACTAAATCCTAAGAATTGACGTAGGCAGTAGTTTAGTTTAGTTCTAGTCTTGTTCTAACTATAACTGGATCGCTCATGAGGGGTGGGGGGAAATGACCGAACGGGATAGTCTTATGTATCTTTCAGTAGGAGTAGCAGAGAAAGCGCTATTATTGTTTGTCCTTGTCACAGTCTCACTTTTTTTTTTATTCTCCACCATAAATTTGTATGGTTTACGGTGGGCTACAAATCTAATCGACCAATCATATTGTCGCATTGCGTATGTTCCGTCCCTCACGGGCGCACGCGTATAGCTGATCTATGTAATGCTAGGTCTATGGTAAGGAAGATGTCATTCCATGAAAGTTGTTATCATGGAGACCAAATGGAGACTATATAAAAGAGCCAAATCTCTATGTATGAAAAGTGTCCATCAAAAAACAGTAATTAGGCGGCGCCACCATAAACCGAAATACTACCTAAAACAACCTACGTAATTTGGTCGGGTTATTTGTTGGTTCATGAATCATGTTATACTCATGTCCCAGACCCTAACTAGCGCCACCGGAGAGATTAGGAACTATTATTTAAAGCTGAAAGCGGTCACTTTTGCAACAATTCTGCCATAAGAGATTGGCATCCTTTTCTATACCATCCGTAGTTGTTATTTTTGCCATCGTGCGTGCCTTTACCTTCCATAGTGCGTTGTCTTCGTTTGTATTGTCCCCACCACGTACTTCGCACATATGTACTTGTCAAAGGACTGTCTCATTTCAAACATAAGGAGCCAAATCTCTATGTATGAAAAGTGTCCATCAAAAAACAGTAATTAGGCGGCGCCACCATACACCGAAATACTACCAAAAACAACCTACGTAATTTGGGCGGGTTATTTGTTGCCTTACATGTTATACTCACGTCCCAGAGCCTAACTAGCGCCACCGAAGAGATTAGGAACTATTGTTTAAAGCTGAAAGCGGTCACTTTTGCAACAATTCTGCCATAAGAGATTGGCATCCTTTCTATACCATCCATACATAGACAGAAAGAATCATATATCTTACACTACAGAAGAGATATCGCTTTCTCGCTCTTACTTATGGGTGCGTCCCCCACGCAACGCTTTTTAAGCTCTCGTGGGTATGGGGCCTAAATGAGGCCTAATAAGTCTGGCAGACGGTCGTACCGGATCGCGATCTTATTCCGGTCCGAGGACTGCTGGATCGTGTAGAAGGTGGTCCGCCGTACGAGCGTTAAAAGTCGTAACAGACTACCGCGCCGCATCGATACCTTGGTGCGCCACACCCACCATAAGTGAGAGCGAGAAGACCATGACTTTGGTGCGGTGCGGTAGTCTGTTACCGCTATTAGGATAGTTCGGACTACGTCAGTAATTTAGTCAAGTGGCGAGTGATGAGTTGATGACCCTTTTTCGACGAGCGTTAAAAAAGCGTTTGAATGACACAAATGGAAATATGTGTTTATTCACACGATGGCGGTAGCGCTTTTTATCAAGCGTTATTGGATTTTCTCTTTTAAATGGAAATTAGCGTAAAGGGAGATTCAAGCACTTTTTTAACGCGCGTTGAAAAAGCGCTCGTGAGTATGAGGCCTAAGGATGCAGTTTTATAAAAGTCATAGAAGACTACCGCACCGCACCGCGTCAAGGTCGCTACCTTGGGGCAGTGCGGCGCACGTATCGGTAGTGTGTAAGGTGGTCGCCGCACGTACGGCGTTAGGCCCATACGCACGAGAGCTTAAAAGCGTTGTGTGTGTGACGCACCGCACCCATATCTCTCAAGCGATATTTCTTTCTCGCTCTTACTTATGGGTGCGTCCCACACGCAACGCTTTTTAAGCTCTCGTGCGAATGAGGCCTTAGGACACAGCTAGCTATAAGTTAGAGCGAGAAAGGGATATTTTGACAGCTAAGGTCGTGGTGCGGTGCGATATTAGGCCCCATTCGACGAGAGCTTTAAAAGCGTTGCGTGTGGGACGCACTCATAAGTAACGCTTTTTAAGCTGTCGTGCGTATGGCGCCTTAGTCTGTTACGGCTTTAAGCTCCCTCCGCGAGCGCGAACGAGAGTGTGGATTCTAGTTCGCTAAGCAGTGATATCGACTTCACACTCGCGTTCGCGGCTTTGCGCCGCGTAGTCTGCAGCGAGCTATATAAGTTCCGAAAAAATTGATAATAGGTGCAAATTCCCCTATCAATTTTTTTTGTAGTGTGGCAACATCACCTCATTTAAAAAAAGTTCAACGTCAAACCCGAACGCGAACCCGCTAGGCCGCCATTAACGGCCGGCATGATTGGCATTGAATAAATTGAATTCTCCACAGCATGACAGCAGACAGACTGATTCAAGACTTCAGAGCAAAGCATAAAAGAACTTGTGTTTTAAGCGTAGTTCGAGCGTCACTCTAGTGCCTTGCATACATATTATTTTAATATCTTATATTGCATCAGCCTCACAAAGGGATACTCATCTCTTGAATGTTTCGTATTCTCCAGTCTGTTGAGATAAGTCGGTGTAGTTCTATTTGTTTTTTGTGTTTGTGCTGTTTTGTCAATAATTTTAGAGTGGGATCTTAATAATAGGTCATGTTCGCTTTCACCGCTGCAATTAGTGTAAGTGCATCGCTGAGAGGTTTCTGCACAGAAAATAAATGTGCACACGAATTTCAAGAACTTGGTTAGGTTTGTGTCGCAATGATTCTGCGTTGAATTTCTTGCTAGCTCTTTACAACGCGAATTTTTACTCGTTAAGTGGTGGGTAGTTCAACTCGTCTGTAACATCGTCATTTTCTTGGGCTTTACCTTACAATTTTACACCAGAAGTTTGTTACCAATTAATAATTTAACCTTCCTAATACTCTGCATTATTTACATGTAATATAAGCGTGAAAAAGATTTGGGGTCCTGGGAAGTTCACATTGCCACATTTCATGGATTTAATATTTGAAACTCAGTTTAGTTGAAATAGTAAATATGTTCTTAAAAGTTGAAAAGTACTTCTTGTTGCAGTTAAGCATCTGCTGAAATAACTAACATAGCGGTTTCACTCACGTGTTTTTAGTCACTCGCGCGACATGTTAGTTAAGTTAATATGTCTCACGATAGTTTAAATTCGATTATCTGCTGAAATCTTTCAAGGGTGTCTCCTGTCTGTTTAAGTATTTGAGATGGTTGTTTGTTTGTTGCATCATTTAGAAATGGTCAATATGTGTGTTTATAAGTTTGTCTTCACCCATGTTCATACTGGGTTTCAAATTCAAAGCAAATTACTTATAAAAAACTTAATAAAATTATGTGGGAAGGTTCTTCCTTGGTAACAGGGATGATATTGTGCATGCTGTACTATACCTACTAGTTATACTACATGGCTAGTGGTGTTTATTTCATGAAAATTAAATCTGTTTTGTCTTATCTATAATTACAAAAGTCTAGTTGTATTTAACCAACTGTACAACTTGCTAAATGTGTCTTAATTAAAAAGTGACTCATAACAAGCATTTGGGTTCACAATATGCTTCTGAAATGTTTAAGATATTTTGTTTTTACAAGACTATATTCTCTTCCTTTATTAAGGGAAATAACACATAATCTAAACATAAAACTAAATAAAAAAACAAACTTAATCGCTACACCTATCCTTTTGTTTTTGGTAATTATCTTAGAATCTGATGTCTTCCTCAACACTGCCCGGGGCTGGTTTTCTTGACCCTGATGGCTGCAACATGGTGTTGCTCCTGTCTGTGACAAAGTGTGGAATGGCCATAAGGGGAGGGACAGACGCAGGAGGTATGAGGGTGTTCAGGAACCCGTCCCTCCTCGCGGTCTGCAGGGACTCTATCCTCTGTGTGGCCGTTGCAGCCTTTATATCCAGGTCGGTTATTTTGGACGTGACGGCGAGTTTTAGCTCATCATGCTTGGCAGACAGGGTCTGTATAGCCAGTAGGATTTCCGAGTGAGTCTGAGCCATGGACCTCAGCATGTCCAATTGTAGATGTTGTATCCCCTCTGTAGAGGTTCCTTCTTGTGACCCGGGTCTGGCTCTTTTTTGGCTGACCGTGTGTCCACCCCTGTCTTTGTGGGACGTGTTGGTGGGTTCTAAGAAGACAGATCCCAATACTTTATCCTACAGAATGTCAGCCCACACATTCCTGCTAAACCAATGCTGGAAGTGTGACTCTCTGCGTGCGGATTTTCGGTTGCTTTGGAGTGACGCCTGGTCTGTCCACAAGATTTGGCGTTCTCTATTTTCTACTAGTCACTCACAAAATGCCCGCAGTGGTGCATTAGTCTTGTTTCAAGCATGTCGTGTACTTTGGTGAGATTGTATGGGTGAAACTCATTTTCCCGCAATTTGGCTCCAATATTTAGTCGTTCGCGGGATTTCACTTGCCGCCTGGTATTTCCTTTGGCTGTCTGAGGGTTCTTCAGTGAAGTGCTCCAGAACTTGATTTGTTATCTCCCAAGTTTTCAGGCCGGCCAACATAAGAGACATCAACGTATCCCCCAGGGAGTCCTCGCTGCCGTTCAAGATCAATTGTACGGCATTTAATTTTGTTTGCACAGAAGGAATTCGTCCTCCATTTCGAACTAATTTACGCACAAAGGGTGGGTATTATGTCTCTTATTGAGTATTATACTTAAAATAGAATGGTGCAGGTTACTTACTTTACTATTCGCTAAGATGTTTTCTATGCGTAACATCTCTGAATACAAATCATTAGCGTTATCCGCTATGATGTTAAAAAGCTGATTAAGATGTGCGTAATGAATTAGCTTATCGTTATTCGTCAAGGTACTATTTATTACTCGATACTAACAATCCTTTAATATTTAGCTTTCGTTGATCTATGACTATTGTCGACAAAGTTTAATTTTGTTCGAAAATCCATTTTTTAAGTAGACTAATATGCTGATTGAACTTTTTAGACAAGGTATCGTCATTATTTTGTAGTATTTTTATAGCATTATCATTTTTTATTGCGGCAGTATAGTCTAGGTTACCACTGATGCTTTTAATCAGTGAGCCTAAGGTCAAATTAAATACCTGTAGGGGAGACCGAGGTGAGTTGTGACAGAGGTGACATAGTCGATTTTTGGAACCTATTTAACCTGCTTCCACTGTGCCGATGTAGTGCCTTGAGAACTGGCCTTGGTTTTCTAAGGCTGTCGCCAATTCGGCCATAGTCCTTGGTACTGGTGGCTGATTAGCGCGCCTCCAGTTTCTCATCGAAGGCGCAACATTTTTATAAAGTAAAGGATGGTGTCAGGAGCCGCCAGGATATTTTTGTACCCTGGCGTGCCCAGTATCACAGCCAGGCCCCCGCCTGCTGCTTCCACTGTGCCTATTTTTATTTATATACAGCCTGGAAAACTGGCCGTGATTTTTCCAGGGCTGTCGCCAATTCGGCCATAGTTCTAGGGACTAACCAATAAAATGTTGCAAAATAGCGCGGTTTTGGGTAAGATGCAAAGCCAATTCGCAACAGTTTGGATCGAGCATAAATATCTACACTCGCCGATAACAAACGGTACAACAAGATAGAGTAGCCGATGGGACCTTAATGCTGCAGCAATGGCGGAATCCTCTCGATGCGACTGGTTCTTCTCAACGTTCAACACCTTTTACTTTTCCACACACCGGCCGGCGGTACGCTAAACAGTCTTAGGTCTTCTGTCACGCACGTTTAACACTAAAACACTTAGGTTTGGAAGTTTATTCCATAAAAATCGATTTAAATCGATAGCGGTCGATCCGCACGCTCTGGGCGTCTCGTTAGTTACCTAGAGTTAGACCAGGAAGGGTTTGCGGAGATTTTGATAGCACACGCAGTGCCCGTGTTGGTTATACGTCATAATTTCATAAAAGTTTGACGTTTAAAATAGCACCTGCGCTGCGTGTCCTGTCCAAGATCTTTGTAGGCTTTTCTTGGTTTAGCTCTACATCGCCTCCATTGTTAGTGCAATGGAGTCGACGTTGACATATTTTTGAGAAAGCTATAAACATAGATATTTTGAAGCTGGCTGTACCTATAGTCTGGTTTTTTATTCTGCCTTTTGTTCTCCCTACTTATTGTGGTGCCCAAAAAAGTTCCCGGTGTTGTCTCCAGCACACTGGTCAAACTATGTCCTCTTCCATCCGAATAATCACTCACACCGAACAGCGTTCCCTAGTTTTAAGATTAGTTTCGTACATCGTAGTCTTACTAATATTTAAGTAACGTTTTCATTCGGGAAAATCCCATTGGTATTTTGGTGGGCGGAATGTTCCGTTCTTAACGTTTAGTTTTAAGTAATTAAAATTCCGCGCGCTTCTATCCGTTTGGAATGCCTAATGGATAAACTAACTTACATATTTCAGATAACCTCGTAAGGCCCAAGCTATTTTTAGGACGTTTATCATATCTACCCAACGGCCTAATTTTAGGCACATATACTAGCGGCCCAGACCTTCTACTTGCTATAAAATCTGAAATTGGATTTTTTTTAGCTGAAGTCTTATGAAGGACTGTAAATGTAAGTATTATGAATAATATTAATGTAAAATTAATCGAAAAAAAATGTCCTATTTTTAGGTCACTGGGATTATATTTTGTGAATATTTGTTATTTTATCTAGTCACTACATTTGCATAAATGAACCAATGAAATAGCTGTGAATCATTAAATAAAAACGAACATACATATTTCATAATTATTTTTATTTATGTATAGGTAGTACTCTGTATTTATTGGTAAATATGCTGGTTGTGTAAATGGAATACACTTGGGGATGAATTCTCCTTCTGTCCACTCATTAGTTGAAATATCTTGGATAACAACAGAATGATTTTCTTGGGACATGCTTTGAGACCTTCCGCGTCCACGCGATGACCTTCCCCGACCACGAACACGTGAGCAGCTTCGAGTCCTTGAATTTCCACGAGAACGGCGTGAAATGTGAGATTCTGCAGGTGTTACATTTTTATTTCCAACCGAAGCAGTAACCATCTGAGTCTCTGGAGGAACTAGTTCATTCTCATCTTCAGATGACGAAGATGAGGAGTAAGAAGGCTGATCACGTATCGGGGGTTTAAAATCCGCATCAAGTATGTCATCATCGTAATCACTTATTTCTAAGTCGGATTCGTTTAGAATGAAATAATTTTCTAATTCTGCATCCATCAAGCCTGTAACAATGCAACACTCGGAATAAACGCCCGAACTCCCAAATTTATGACAAAACAATTGTATTGTACTAATGCAATAACGTCCCATCGACCTAATTTTAGGACATCGAAATTTGCGCGCGTCTCCTGCTCGAAATAAATCACAACGAAACAAATTTTTTAGTGATTGTCATAATACAAAGCTTAAATAAGTATTTTAATTAAATTTAGGTTAAAATAATTTAAGATTCTGGTGACAAAAACGGATGTACTTACCACGTTTTCGCGAGGACGCCATCTTCCCAACATCCGCGTGCCAAAAGACTGACATTTGATTGTCAAACGTCAAACTGACCGGTAATCATATATCTACGGTCAGTCTCGTCATATTTAAGAAACAAACGTTCATTTACACGCAAAGATTTAGGATCGGTACGTGTTAGAAGTGAATGACCTAATTTTAGGACTCTGGGCCGCTAATTGATAAATTTAGATAGTTGCTTGGGCCTGAAGGACTACATTTCTCAGTCCTAAAAATAGGACGTTGGGCCTTACGAGGTTAACTTGTTGAAGATGATGCCATCCATTTCGGTTTGCGTTTCCTGTGAACGTGTCTGTGTCAAATCACGAACACTGCTCTTTAACTTCTCAAACGACGTTTCGAAACAAACCCTTTTGCTCTTTAGCCGTATAATTTTAAAATTTAACTCGTCACTGTCCGAGTCGCTACTGCTACTACTGGAAGAACTGCTTTTGCTGTCATCATTGTCGGAGTCCGCTGGATTTGCTGGGGGTTCCGGTTCAGAGCGGTCTGTAGATGCCAGCGTGAGAGCTTCGGGGGGCGTATCGCCGTGGGTACATAGTGATAAGCGAGTGGTGGTTGTATGTCTTCCATCAGATCGTCGGGTATACCTGAGGTATTCGTTACACTCCGATAAGGGATGTATGGTGTCGACGGTATGGTTTCAGTAAACATTTGTGAATTAATATCGGGCTGCACTTGTTCAGACTGCATCTGCGCGGCCAGTACGGGTTGTTCCAACTCAACCGGAGCTTGTTGTTCGAATTGGGATGAAAATATTGTCTGTGACTCGGATTGTAATGGTACCTGGGTCGGTTGTTGTTGGTGCTCGTACCATATCACTTGTTGATGATTTGGTGGCAATGACATTTCCACCAAATTAGCGAACGTTTCCTTGTAGCATTCATTCTGGGCGATTGTGTGTTTCATCTCGGCCCTTGCTCCCTCCCAAATGTCTTCTGACAACGTGCTTGTGGGCCGGCAACGGTCAGCTAAATAGTTTGCAGTAATTAAAAAAGTCGAGCATCCAAAAAAACTATTATTTGGAAACGACTTAGTAAGAATGTGACACAATTTGTAAACATTATGGCTAATGTCATTTTTTCCAGCGGTCACGGAGCACTTTTGTCCAGGCTCTGTGCCCTTTATCGGGTGCACGTGCATGGTATTTCGTAGACTTTAGAAGTCATTGGTGTCTCACAGCAACGGTACAACGAGGAATGTCTGGCTTTCTTTTTGTACGCATTGATTAAATCCCGTAGGCGCGCTTCGACAAAACGGGTTCCCGTGAAATCCGCTTCCAAAAACGTTTTTACAAACAGCGCCCGGTCAGAAGATAGCAGAAGGTTTACCGAGTACATCTCCAGGGTGGCCACTACCAAGCGAGCAATATTCGCCCTGCTAGTGTTTAATGCTGCCAAGACGATAGCTCTTATCTCGGGAGGAATTCTGGTAAGCACCCCGTTCAGTTCGGTCGTTGCGGCATAAGTAGATAACCTAGGGTTCAGTTTGAAAACATAATCCCACTAATAGGAGTAAGCACTAGTTTTTCGTACTTTGTTCGTATATTTCGTACTTCAGCTCCAGGAAACTCATAGGTACGAGCTGCAGTGCATGGTTTATTTCTAATGTTTGAAAATACAATTAATTCATTGCTTGCTCTTATTTATCCCTTTTAGAATAAATTACTTGATACCTCTTATAAGATTATGAATAGGTAGAGTAGATAGCTTTTATTCTTACAAATCTCTTGTTTAGTGACATTAAAGACTTGAGTATTAATGCCAGCTTCAATGTTCACGTTTAGTAACAACTTGTTCAGTGTCGTTTTGCATGGCGAGGATGAATATTCTTTGCAAGAATCTGTAGCATTTCGGGCTTTGCTTCATAATTGAAAGTGCAATTACTTTTTCCTCTAGGCTAAACCTGCATTTTTTACTCGTAGTACGGTTTAATCTGTATCCACAGAAATTTTCTTGCCACAGAGTTCATTCCTGTCACTAATTGTTTGAATGAAGCCTCTTTTGACAACTTAGACGCCATCTTGGCTTGTCTGAAGTAGTCCAGTAGTAGTCTCGCACTCTGGCGACATTTGATCCGCGACATGCCCATTTCGCAGTTCGTTCCTTTCTCATGTTCTGTTTTTATCCACTCGAACTCATTACGAAATTTGGTTATGATCGGCATTTGTTTATAAGAGGCAACACAGGAGTGGTCATTTCAAAAAAAAATCGCCTGATGGAGGGGCGACGGCTCTGTAGGGCAGTAGGCAGTAGGGCACATCAAATGATGGCCAACAGGCGCGTCAAGGACGACAATATATTCCGGTGTAACGCTAGGTGATGCTGGGTGGGGTCGCAGGTCAATGAAACCTCAAGTTACTTAATAATTCACTATATTGTCCGTTCCTAACAGCACTGGGTAGATGAGCGCACTGAGAATAACACTGGCCTGACTAGGATCCGGTAGCGGAGGCACCAAGGCGGATGTTGTAGGGACCAGGTAGCGCCACGTCAGCTTGGCTTGGCTCCAGTGAGTTCCGTGACCGCCTGTAGTACGGCAACTCCAGCCCTTACGCCAGTTCATAGGCGTCGAGTAAATGATCCTGGAAGTCCCAGATATAAGCGTTAGGGTGTAGGCCATAACGTCTGTTTGTGCCGGTCAAGGTCCAGTGTTATGGATGGAAGGGAAGCGCTAATAACTAGCTCAACTGGCAACTTTAAAGGCTTAAAACAGTATTTAGCACAGCTCTAATATACAATTAAGCATATAAGCTACATAATGTGAACTCACCCCAGCGGGAAAACACTCGACACTAAAATTAATAAGATAATTGTACACGACACCACATGCGACGTGTCGAATAACGGATTTTGCGATAAAAAGTAACACGCGCTTCCCGTTCAATGGCTCGGAGCGGTGTGAAGCCAGAGAGTGCCGAATGCCGCTCGCAACGGCGCTCGCGCATCTTCGGAATAGCTCGTTAGCGTTAGGGATCCGCTCTTGTCCACTTACTGCGGCGCGCGACGATTAAAACCTTTAGCGGTTTAAGTAAATACCGTGGTTCCGTATTTAAGATTAAGTTAACGCGTACACTAAGAGTGCGACGTTACAGTACTCCGCGGCAAAGAGAAGGATTTGCGACTATTAACGGAAATCCGTCTTCCTAATCTGCATAGTTTGTTAATTTTAGATCCTTAATGTGCCAGCAACCGATCGATTGACCAGACCCGTCACTCAGCTCATACACTAAAGGTGATTTTTTACCAATGATCCTGCAGGGCACAAATTTAGGTGCTAGTTTTTTGCTAAACCTTTTGTCCTTGTCACTTTGATAAAATGTTCTCTTCCAGACTAAGTCCCCTACATTAAACTCTGCAGGTTTCCTTCGTAAGTTATACGTGTGGCAGTTCCTTGAATGAGCTTGAAATAATGCCGCTTGTACTTTATCGAAAATGCTGGAAAGGACACCTAGATTTTCAGCATAAGCATCTCGAGGTTGATAGATAACACTGTCACATGTTGCATCTATATAGTGCGAACCACACGTAACCGACTCTCGACCATGCACAAGGAATGAAGGAGAATAACGCGTAACTTCATTAACAGAGTTGTTAATAGCAAATTGAATCTGGGGTATTTGTTGATCCCAAGTTCGATGGTCCTTATCAACGAATGTCGAAATTGCAGTCATAATTGTTTTATTATATCTTTCTACTGTATACATGCGGGGAATATTTAGGAGTGAAATGCACGTTAGGTACTTTGTATTTATCTAGCATATTTTTCAATGTTGCACTTATAAACTGTTTTCCATTATCGAGAATAACAGTTGCAGGAACGCCATGCACAAGGAACACGTTTTCCTCCAAAATTTTAGTGATTATCGCAGCAGTAGCGCGTCGAATAGGGAACAGAAGGCAATATTTACTAAAACAGCATGTAACTACGAATAGAAATGAATTTTGTTTTTTGGACACCGGTAGTGGTCCTACTAGGTCTATGCTTATAGATTGGAAGGGCCTAGCGCATACCTTCGGTCGACCCATCTCTCCCAGCGGAGGATGGTTTTGATGTTTATGAGCAATACAAGCGTCGCAAGAGTTTACGAATTTCACTGTATCGCCATGCATTCCCGGCCAATAGTATCTGAGTGCGAGCCGCTTCTAAGTTTTAAAAATACCTAAATGGCCAGCAATAGGCTGAGAATGGTTTTCCTCCAGTACAGAGCGTCGTAGTTCGCTCGGTACAACTTCCTTCCAATCAAACTCCTCGCGCAAGGGACAGTTGCTCTTCATTAACCTAAAAAGCTTCTGATCCTTTACTATATAGTTTGGGAAAGAAGTAGGAGAATTTTGACAGCCGTTATATATATTTAGGTACCACTGATCAGTAGACTGAACAGTGTTGGTGCTGTCCTCAATTGCAGAAATAGGGCAAGCTCGTGACAGGGCGTCAGGAATTACATTTTCAGATCCCCGACGATGCTTGATTTCAAAGTTAAAAGCTGAAAGTCGCACACCCCAACGTGCAAGGCGGCCAGTAGGGTTATTTAGATTTAAAAACCATTTCAGCGCAGAGTGGTCCGTGTAAACAATGAATTTTTTACCATTGTCTAAATAACAACGCCAATGCTCAATGGCAATCAACACAGCCAGGGCTTCTCTCTCTGTAATGCTATAATTTCGTTCAGCTGGAGAGAGCGCTTTGCTCATGTATGCCACAGGTCGTTCCACACCGTCAACCGTTTGAGTGAGCAGGCCTCCGATGCCGTAGTCACTCGCATCTGTGAGGACCTCAAAGGACATATCGTAGTTAGGGCAAGTCAGAATAGGGGCAGATATGAGGCACTCCTTCAATTTATTAAAAGCTTCGTCCGCTTCCTTTGACCAAACAAAGGGGGGAGCTTTCTTACTCGCAGAAGTTAATTGATTTAACGGACCTGCAATAGAGCTAAAACTTGGTACGAATCTACGGTACCAGGAGGCCGTACCCAAGAATCTTTGAACTTCTTTTTTATTCGTTGGGGTAGGAAAGTTGAGGATAGCCTCGACTTTCCCTGGATCTACATGAAGTCCTTTAGAGTTGACAATATAGCCCAAGTACTTTAGTTCGTTACGGAAAAAGACAGACTTCGCAAAATTAATAGTTAAATTTGCCGACCGAAGTTTATTATGAACCTTTTGAAGAAGATCTATATGACCTTGGAAGTCAGATGAGACTAGAATAATATCATCCAAAAATACAAACACCGAATTCTCAAATTCTGGGCCATAAAATAGGTGATCTACAAGTCTTTGCATAGTTGCAGGTGCGTTAGTCAACCCGAAGGGCATAGTAACAAAGCGGAAGGTCCCACGCGACGCAACATGGAACGAAGTTTTATCGCGGTCTTCATCCGCTATGGGAATTTGCCAGAAGGCTTTAGATAAATCAATACTACTTAAATACTTTGCGTTTTTCAAATTGTCTAAAATTTCTGCTATGTAAGGTAGTTTGTAAGCGTCTTTAGGGAGGGGCCAGACGAGCGTATTATTTTGAGTTGTGAGCCGCGTAATTTCTGCACAGCAGAAATTCTGTTAGACTGCCAGTAGCGATGCGCGACTTTGAATGATATTAATTCGATTAGTCGATTATTATAATCATTCAACTAATTTGAAAATCATTCGAATATTAGTATATACTAATCTAGTCGACGCGACGCCCGCGCGAGTCGAGTTGACGTTAGTTGAAAATTAGTAGTCATTCACTATATTAGTATATACTAACTCCCGGCCGAGTCGAATAACCCAAAGCCGAAGTCGACACGACGAATCCCGAGTCGCCCCGAAGGTCGGCCACTATGAGCGAAACTCTTCCTTCTTAGTAAATTATACGGCGACACAGTCACGCTTACGATAGTCATTCGTTCGTGCTTCGTTGGCGTTTTTCCGCATTCGGAGCTAAGGAACGAATGACCAGCATTAGCATAACTCTCTTGACCATATACTTATCTATGACAGGGGAGCTTAGCTTAAACTAGTAATTTATTTAATGAATGACCACTGTAAATAAGACTTAGTCGTCGTACAATTTACTATGATGAGATAGTTATGATTACACTGGTTAGTGCAATAGCTATAATATTTTAATTTAAAAAGCAATTATAATTTTGAGTATTTAATTTAGAGGTCGTTCTTTTATTTTTTTTTATTTTTTTTTTAAACTTTATTGCACAATATAACAAATAAAGTACAAATGGCGGACTTAATGCCTAAAGGCATTCTCTACCAGTCAACCACCAGGCTAAACAGAAACAGTGATAGGTGCAGGCATTGAACAAAAAAAAAGCAGAATAGGTAACTTAAAACAAAAAATATAGCGATAAATAATACACACTACCGAAAATAAACTTACATATACCTATACATACTATACATACTATAATTAAATAAACTTACATATATATTACTTCATTTTGTGTACCCAGTGCAAATAATACTATGCCTACGATGGACAACTAACCAGTGAGCTTGTCGAAAAAATGCTTGCGTAACATGCGCTTAAACGAGAGCTTGGTTGGAGCCTGTCTGATGTTGAGTGGGAGATCATTCCAAAGCCGGATCGCGTGAAGGGTGAAGGAGTTAGAGACAAAACCGGTGCGATGAGAAGGAACAGTAAGCTTGAGACTACGGGACTCACGGAGGGTGCAACCTGATCGGGCGGTTATAAAATTAAATTTCGAACTAAGATAGCCGGGCGCTTTCCGATCAAATAAAATAGAATATAGTGTGCACAGAATACGCAAGGACCTCCGTTCTCGAATAGGGAGCCAGTTAAGTCGGCGGCGATATGCAGATATGTGGTCATATTTACGGAGTCCGAAAATAAATCTGATGCTGTTATTAAGAAGCCGATCTAGTTTGCTCAGAGAGACTTCTGTGATATTCGTGTAACACACATCAGCATAGTCTACAATAGGTAATACAAGAGCTTGAACAAGGAGAACTTTAGTGCCAGTCGGAAGGAAATGTTTAAGCCGGTATAGGGCTCTTAGTGTGTTAGTGACCCGGCGACATACGTCAGATACCTGCGGTTCCCAAGTCAGGCCATTGTCAAGAATCAACCCCAGGTTTCTCACTTGCGATGCCAGCGGCACAGGTATATCTTCGTACACGATAGGAGACAAGTGAGTAAGGTCAGCTACGGAGAGTAAACGGGGGCTTCCCAGTACAATAGCCTGGCATTTGGACGGATTAACAGAAATGCCGAAGCAACGCGACCAAACAGAGATGCGATTCAAGTCCTCGTTAATCTTCGCTATGGCACAATCCAGATCACTAATGCTACTGTGGGTGTACAATTGCAGGTCATCGGCGTAAAGATGGAAAGAGCATGCTAAGTGAGAAGCAATTAAGTTAATAAAAACGGAAAAAAGAAGTGGAGAGAGTATGCCGCCCTGCGGAACACCGGAAGTGAGGTCACACCAGTCGGAAAAAGAGGAACTGTCCACACGAACCATCTGACGTCGACCTTGAAGATATGAGGCGAACCATTTAGCCGTTGATGACGTTATATTTAAGTGGTTCAATGCAGCTAACAAGAGTTCATGATTGACTGCATTGAATGCGTTTGAAAAGTCAATCAACACCAAAACCGTCAGCTGCGTTGATTCCATAGCTAGTCTCACATCCTCAACGATCTTAAGCAATGCCGTGGTAGTGCTGTGGCCTGGACGAAAACCTGATTGAAATGGAGTGAGAACAAGGTTAGAGTAGATATGAGCAGATAATTGTTTGTGTACAATAGCTTCCAAGACTTTTGACAAAAAAGGGAGAATAGAGATGGGACGGAAATCTTTTAGTGTACTGGGGTTAGAAACTTTTGGTAAAGGAATGACATGTGCTTTACGCCACAACGACGGAAAAATCCCAGTTGAAAGTGAGAAGTTTATAACATGGGTTATAATTGGGAGTATGCATTCCAAGATGCATATTAACATAAGTCTACTAACCTCGTCGTGGCCAACAGCATTAGACTTAATAGACCTAATAACCTTAGCAACCTCATCATCAGTGGGCAACGTAAATGAGAAAGTTGTACTAGAGGGGCAGGGCAGGGCGGAAATGAGAGAGAGACTATGAGATTTAGTGACAGTATCTAAAATGGTCGATTTAGAAAAGTGAGAGTTCAGGTCATTTAAAGAGAAAGTGGAGAAGGACATGCTCGGACTCTGTTTTTGACCAATACCGATTGAATTCAAAAATTTCTAAGTTTCCTTAGGCGATGATGGAACGATGTTATTGAAAATATGTTTGCGTTTAGCTGCTCTCACCATCTGATTACACCGATTCCTTGCAATCTTAAACAGGTGCCAATTTTCTTCAGAACGATCCCGCTTATATTTTCGGAATGCCCTATCCCGCTTAGTCATGGCCATGCGAACCCCATTCGTAATCCAAGGTGCGGGTGGGCGCTTCAGTCTTACTGAACGAACGGGCGCATGAGCATCGTATAATTTAAGGATACTATTATTTAAAGACAGTACCGCCTCGTCCACTGACTGTGCCGACAGCACCGCCGACCAATCTTCTCCACGCGCACTTTCCCGTAAAGCTTCCATGTCAAGCCTCGCAAAGCTGCGAAGTTTTAAAAAAGTGCAAGGTGGTTTCTGAGGCTTGATCTGGTAGCCCAAAAAGATTAGATCGTGACGTGAAAAACCCGGAGCCAGTAATTGACCGCATTGTTTGACATGTTCAACAGATGAGGTACAGATAAGATCCAGCCAGGAGTCTGACGCGTCAACATTGTGATGAGTTGGTTTGAGAGGAAGCACTTTTAGATCAGCCGCCTCCAAAACCAAGTTTAATCTACGTGTCCTACGGTTGTCCTTCAAAAGGTCGGTGTTAAAGTCGCCCATAATTATTTGATGTGTATACTCAGTGCTGAGTGAAGAGAAAACAGTATCTAGGGCATCAAAGTAATCAATGGTAGGGGGACAATAGACAACTCCGAGAGCTGCCTTAGTACCCCCGACATTTACTTCCAAGAACAGATGTTCTAAGGAACCTGAATAATGAGACGGGGATGACGAAATAATTTTACAGGGAATGTCACTGCGGAGGTAGATGGCAACACCACCGCCACCTTTCTGTACGGTCATTCCGCAGTAACACGTAGCCGGGAAGGCCGTAAGAAGTGGAGGGAAGACTAGGTTTGAGCCAGGATTCTGAAATGAGGATGGCATGAACATTGCAAGAAGTGAAAGTGTCTAGTAGGTCGCTATAATGACTGGGTATACTCTGCGCATTTATGTGACAAATGTTAAGCAATTTATGTTGGCTAGGAAAAGTTCGTTTAATGCAGTCGCCTAATGTGTCCGGTTCCGATAAAGTACTATCGATAGAATGGAAAGATAAAGACATGTCGCAAGCTGAATGGTAAGATTCATCGTCATCGTCATCGTCGGCCATAATAATAATTTACACTAGTGGGTACATAAATAAAATAAATACAAATAAATATAACGTACGAAGTGCAAAATAGCACTGATAAAAATTGCAAAGCAATTCCAAACCTAGTTGGTTCTGTTTACCCCGCCAGTCGACCTTTTACACACACATACTTAAAACGAAATAATTCAGTACAAATGCACATAGTTAACCGATATTTAAGAACAGAAAGTAACTAAAATATAAGGGATGTATAAAGCATGTACAGAAAGATTAATAGAAAACAAAAACTTAATATGAGCAGTTACAAAACGCAACCGTTGACATTGACACTTGACAGTTGTGAAACTTGTAAAAGATCTATCAAAACAAAACAATCGATCAAATTAAAATTAAAAATATAAATGTTAAAGACGGTAGATCGTTTAAATTATATAAAATCTATACGAAAGAAAAAAAAACAAGTGACGGTAATCTTAAGTAGTTCATATAAATTTCATGACTAAGTTTTCGTCACGTCCACTAGAGAATTAATGCAGTATCGGAAAAAAAAAAACCAGAACAAAATATAACCAAGAGCTACGTTGTACACATTTCACGTTACTTATCTTCTCCTCTTGCTTGAAACGGTGGTCGAATCTGAATCTGTTTCCTTTGCCTGCGACGCAGGCGCAGGTCCCTCGGACGGCGCCTCAGCATCGGCAGAACCCGCAGAGGCTGCGGCAGTTGATGCGTCCTTCGAAGCTTTGGACCGCGCAGGCCTTGGCAAGACTACGGGGTCGTGCTGGGACTTCAATACCTCAAGTTGATTCTCACTAGACAGCCGCAGCTTCTTTCCATCAGGCAATTTTATAAAGATGTTGCCATCTGTTGTCCACACCATGCGAGTGCCAAAATGCTTCCTTGCATCTATGAATAATGACTGACGCTGCTTAGTGAGGAACTCAGTGAGAACAATTGATGTGCCCTTCAGAGCTTTTTTGTTTGTCCAGACAGAGTTACGCAATCTGTGGTCATTAAATCGGACAAGAACTGGCCTTGAGTGGCTACTGCTTGCCGAGGCTAATTGTATACCAAGCCTATAACAGACCAAGATGGATTCTTGAGACACAGAGTGCAGGGAGAGGTTATTTTGGCATACATTGGTTACCTTGCTAACAATGTCCTCGCCGGCCACCTCCGGGATGCCATTAAAAAGTAAAAATTTCTTCCGATGCCGCATTTCAATAGAGTCAACTGTACTGCTGATTTCTTCAATTTGCTTCTTCAGAAGATGCAGCATGGATGACATCTGTGTCTTAAAAGTGCTCACTTCTTTGGACAGACTAGCGATAGTGGGATGTGTAAGCGGAGACGCTGTCTTCAGTGCTGCCTCCAGCTCCATAAACCGCTTTGAAAATGTAGACTCCAGCTCCTTCTGAGCCTCTCTGATGCCATTTAGCCCATCCATGATCAGCTGATTCTGGTGTTTGTTTGTAAAAAGTGACAAGTGACAGTGCAGTTCCAAGGTGCAAAGGTCGACAGGCAGGTCAGTGCTGATATTTTACCTTATTGTCATGGAAAATATTTCCCCATACAATATGCAATGTTAATCCTAATATTGTATATAATTTCAACAAAAAATAACTTTTTAACTATTTAAATAACATAAATTCTATTTTATAAACAGAAGTGTCATGTATTACTTTGTATGCCTACCCGCCGAAAAAAAAAAAGCTAAAGAAAAAGAAAAAGTTCTTTGAGTCTGACAAGGGGTTTTAGCTTTATGCAAGCTTTTATTTGATTTTATTTCGTATGTTTGAGTCAAATCATGCAGCTCATTTTTTGATCAACTTCCCGAAAGTCCAGTCGAGTTGAAATTCTCTACACTGTGTATGTGTAGAGTGTGTAGGTAAGTCGAATGACAATGCAATATAAAGGCTGGCGTCCACTAGACTCGCCGAGGCGAATCGAATTGCCTTCTATACATTTACTATGAATGGTAAATTCGATTCGACGCGCCGTTCCATTGAAAAATAGTTATTTGTTATTATACAAGGGTGCAAAGTTGTATTTTAACCGCGAGTGTGGAATATTAGACTGCGGGCCGGGAACAGATTTTCATGACCAATCGCCTCCCGGGCGAAAACTCGTATAGTGGTTAACAGCTATGTATGATGAACCCTCGTGAACGTCAGCTGCCGCTCCGTTGGTGGGTTGAGGATTGGCAGCAAATAGTCTATAAATTTTTTGTCATCGCCTCCCGCTTGATACTTTGTCAGATGATAGTTTAGATGCTATTGTGAAATAACAAAATCGTCAGCCGATTGTATCGCTGTGAAAAGACCGTCAGCTGGTCACATGAACATGTAAAAAAGAAAATTCTTTTCAAGAGTAAAATAGAATAGAAATCATTTATTCATGGTAAACTACATTTCATACAAACGTATTACAAAGAAAAAGTATATTTAAAACAAAAAAGTATATACCTAGTTTACCACGAAATGGTCCCGCGGCGGCATAATGCTAACCCTAAAAATCAGCGCTGGTCTTCCGGCGAGATTATTTGTGGGCCACGAACGCAACCGTACAACACGGCCTTATGCCTTATCTATCACCGAACGCATCCACTTTGCGGTGACGTCCCTGCGGACCCTGCGCCTGCGCTAATCGCTAAAAACTAAAATGAGTAAAATGTCATGATGACTTATAAGATAAGGCCATGCCGCACAAGTGTTGTTAGATGATTTTCCTATTAAATTAATATAATATGTAATCGTTTTCGTGAAAATTACATGAAATAAACTCGATAGCACTACAAACAAGATGAAATACAAACATACAACGTAAAACAAACAATAAACGAAGTGGAAATGATGACAACAATACGGACGCTTTGAGCATATGTGAGGATAGGACATAAAACAGGTATATTATTTGCTTATTGATTTGCTCACTGGTAAAGCATAATATAATATAGTAAGCACATAACTATTTGACTACTAAAATTATATTACACTAGATGAAACTTGTGTCATTTCTAAAAACTTCCTGCTGCCGCTGGTGTTGAAGTATACATAGTTTAAGTTTGGCTTTAAAACTTTTGATACTTTGTAGGTTCCTGAGGGGAGGAGGTATATTGTTCGAGCGGCTGGCCATGTATCAAAAGCTCCCACGAAAAGCTGCTGAAGCATGTCGCGGTGTCGCCAACTGAACACTGCAATATCGTGCCCCTAACGACCTACGAGTGGACATCCACATGACATGACGACTTGTCATATGGATATGATGGGGATTTGTGTTTTGCCATCTGACAAACTAAACGAAATAGTTTTATGCATATACGAGGGGCGTTCAATAAATTCTCGGTATGTGAATGAAAACAAACAAATACGATAAGTTTAATATTTTTATTTTTCAATATACTCCCCCCCTATGTTGATACACTTAAAAGATCGATCTATTATTATTTTTAATCCCTCATAAAAATAATTTTTATCTTTGGTGTCAAAATGCTCCTTCACTGCCGCCTTCAACGCTTCATCGTCAGAAAATCGATTTCCACGCAGATCCTTTTTAAGATTGGGGAACAAAAAGAAGTCACTGGGGGCTAAGTCCGGACTATACGGTGGATGAGTAATAGTTTCAAACCCAGATTCAAGAATAGCCGCCTTGGCAATATGAGCAGTATGCACAGGGGCGTTGTCATGCAGAAGCAGAACACCTTTGGTTAATTTTCCTCGCCTCTTGTCTTTGATTGCACCCCTTAATTGACGTAGAATATTAGCGTAGTACTGTCCTGTGATATTTACACTCTTTTGTTTGTAATCGATCAGTAATATTCCTTCACAATCCCAAAATATTGTGGCCATGACCTTGCCAGCTGAAGGGATGACCTTGAACTTCTTGGGATGAGCTGTACCCTTAACGTGCCACTGCATGGACTCCTGTTTACTTTCTGGGTCATAATAATGAACCCAGGTTTCATCTCCAGTAACTATCTTTTGCAGCACCTCATCAGGATTTTCACCGCAAAGGTCAATAAAATCGGAACAACAAGCTACTCGCATATCTTTCTGAACCGGTGTCAGCATTCGCGGAACCCATCTCGCACTTACTTTTGACATATTAAGATGGTAATGGATAATATCATGTATGGTACCAACAGAAAGACCGGTTATTTGAGCTATTGATTTTACCTTCACTCGGCCGTCTTCCAATATAAGTTTTTCCACTTTGATAATATTTTCTTGTGAAGTAGCTACTACAGGCCGGCCTGGTCTAGGATCATCTTCAATACTCTCTCTCCCACGTTTAAATTCACTTGACCACTTTTGAATGGTAGATAAAGAAGGAGCAGACTCACGGTAAACACAATCCATTTCTTCTTTTATAGTTTTTTGATTTTTACCCTGATTGGTCAAGAATTTTATTACGGCTCGATGCTCTAATTTAATTAACATTGTTAAATCGCTCATGGTGCTCACGTTTGTTCGGCAATTGCAGAAAAACAAGAACATATCGGTTTGAATTTTACTTTTTTTTTTAAAGTCTATGAATGACTCTTAGTGGCCAGTAACAAAAGAAATACTCAAAAAGGTTGTAAGATATCAATATCGAGAATTTATTGAACGCCCCTCGTATGTTATAGCATGTATGCTATATATTGCTGTTCAAAAAAACGATTTCATTTAGTTTGTCAGATGTTAGCCGGTTACGTCGTTCAGTTAGAACGTAACCGGCTTTAGAGAAAAGTCTCTCGGATGGCACTGATGATGCCGGGATAGATAAATATTTTCTTGCCATCCTATATAATCCTGGGAAGGTCTTTGCATGATCTTCCCAGTATTTAATAGGATCGCGCCGACGATCGAGCAGAGGTAACTCGACGTACTGCCGAACCATTATCAAAGCAGTGGTATTAGACGTCGCATGATGCCTCTGCTCGAGCGTCTTTTGGTCAAAATGAGACCATATATTTATTTCCGTTTCCGGCCCCGTCTGGTTTTGAGGAAGAGGATCACGCTCAATAAGAGTTTCGGCGGCTTCCAGACGAGTCAACTCATCGATTACCCATTGTTGGGTATTTGTGGCGTGATCATCTTGCCCGAAACCAGTTTTTTTAAACCTGGGGTCTAAAAAAGTCGCCTTGGCAACTGTTTTATTTGCTTCCAAGCACCCCAGTCTGCGAGCAACGAAATCGGTCAGGTTGTTGCGCAGCGTCGACCCGATTTCCGTTACTGGCGAAGTCATCCTTAGAGTGAAACGCAGCCCTCGGACCAATGGAACAATAATAGACATTGTTACATATTTTTCTCCCGAGAGCTGCGTTGTGAACTCTAAGAATGGCTTCAGGATGGGTAACAAATCTTTAACTGTGGCCCATTCACTGACAGTTAAACTGTCAGGCGCTCTGTCTAGTTCAAGGAGAGCTAGGCAGAGAGGTTGCTGAACTTGTATTAGTCGCTCGAGCATTATGTACGTGGAATTCCACCGTGTAGCGATATCTTGCTTTAACACAAGTTCAGCAACCTTAAGCTCTGCCTGCTTTTCCTTCAACTTATATGCAGCCACAGAACTTTGCCTGAAATGAGTGACGATGCCGCGACATTTGGTTAATAAATCAGTAAGTTGGCCATCAGCCGCAATACCGTCGTTCACCGTGAGGTTTAATGTGTGCGCAACGCACGGGTGGTGGTACTTTTGAAGGTCTTCAGTCACCGCCTTTTTCATGTTCGCTGCGTTGTCAGTGACCACAGTGACCACCTATAAAATAGAATACAAATAAATCGGTTACCGCAAATAATATCAAAATTAATAATATATTTATTGACCGAGTGAAACGAACGTCTCTGTTTCAGCTTAGACGAAAATGCTTTCGTATGTCCAGAATTCCCGGTGTCCGACTGTTCGGATATCCGGCCGACGGCCGATCTCCTTCACAGGTGTCGCATTTCTCACCCGATTCTCGTAATTTTTTTTGAGTAGGTTCGACAATCAATAGTGTTATTTGTCGAGACAGATTTTCATTTTTAACAAAAAAATAACATAGTTTGCGCCTAATAGGTATTTCATTGGCTTTGCTTATCGTATGCGAGTTATGTATGCACTTTAATATATTTTAATTCGTAGGTAATGCCAGCCACATAACACGGCCTAAAGTAGGTCGCAACCGCAACGTGAACGGAATAATGTACTGTAGTGAGACTACATATATTATATAGTATAGATTACTATGAAAGAGGCAGTCTGTATGCATGCTTATTTACCACAGGCAGGCAGGTGGTCCACAGCCTAAGCATAAAACTAAGGCCTAAGCATAAGAACTTGTATTAGTCGCTCGAGCATTATGTACGTGGAATTCCACCGTGTAGCGATATCTTGCTTTAACACAAGTTCAGCAACCTTAAGCTCTGCCTGCTTTTCCTTCAACTTATATGCAGCCACAGAACTTTGCCTGAAATGAGTGACGATGCCGCGACATTTGGTTAATAAATCAGTAAGTTGGCCATCAGCCGCAATACCGTCGTTCACCGTGAGGTTTAATGTGTGCGCAACGCACGGGTGGTGGTACTTTTGAAGGTCTTCAGTCACCGCCTTTTTCATGTTCGCTGCGTTGTCAGTGACCACAGTGACCACCTATAAAATAGAATACAAATAAATCGGTTACCGCAAATAATATCAAAATTAATAATATATTTATTGACCGAGTGAAACGAACGTCTCTGTTTCAGCTTAGACGAAAATGCTTTCGTATGTCCAGAATTCCCGGTGTCCGACTGTTCGGATATCCGGCCGACGGCCGATCTCCTTCACAGGTGTCGCATTTCTCACCCGATTCTCGTAATTTTTTTTGAGTAGGTTCGACAATCAATAGTGTTATTTGTCGAGACAGATTTTCATTTTTAACAAAAAAATAACATAGTTTGCGCCTAATAGGTATTTCATTGGCTTTGCTTATCGTATGCGAGTTATGTATGCACTTTAATATATTTTAATTCGTAGGTAATGCCAGCCACATAACACGGCCTAAAGTAGGTCGCAACCGCAACGTGAACGGAATAATGTACTGTAGTGAGACTACATATATTATATAGTATAGATTACTATGAAAGAGGCAGTCTGTATGCATGCTTATTTACCACAGGCAGGCAGGTGGTCCACAGCCTAAGCATAAAAAAAAATTTAAATCTACTAAAACTTTACCAGCCCTAACCCTTACCTTATCGGTAACGTCCCAGGTGTCGCATATATTTTTAATTACACAGGCTGTGTTGGTGCCTGTATGTGACACCTTCACTTCTGCAGCCGCCAGCGTGGTGGAGACGAGGCTGTTGTCGTGAATGAAGTGTGCCGTTACGCTGAGGAAGGTTTTATTGTTCAGCGCCTTCCAGTAGTCCGCCGTTAGGGACACGAAGTCCACGTTTTGCAGCTGCGTGTAAAATTCCTGCCTCTTTTTTTCATAATACTCTGGCAGCAGTTTCTCTGACAGAGTCTTGCGGGACGGCAGCTGGTACCGCGGGTTTAATTTTTTTACGAACATCTTAAAACCTTTATCATCTACGATGGATAGAGGCTGGAAGTCCATGACAACCATTACCACCAATGCCTCGTCTAGCTCCTGTGACTGTTCGGTCGAAAGATCACCAGCTGCCTGGCCAGCACAAAGGCGCAGCTGCCTTCTCCTTTTTGCAGGTGGAGGATTCGTTTCGCCGTTGTTTACACCCACCGACCTGCTAGGACCTGGAGCCGAGGTTGGGTTGGCATCACTAGCACTAGCACTACTAGACCTGCTAGGACCTGGAGCCGAGGTTGCTTGGGCATCACTAGCACTACTAGCACTAGCAGTGTTTGGTCGCGACGCTGTCGCTGACGACGTCCGTTCTGATCCACCTGTCCGCAAATCTTCTTCGCCTAAGAGCTGAATGGGGTGAATCCTTTTTAAATGCTCTTTAAAGTTTGAAGTATTTTTGTGATTAGTGTAAGACTTCTTACAAAGTCTGCACACTACGGTTTTTCCGTCTGCAGACACGTCGAAAAACAGTGTTGCCAGGGCTCTGGAGTGATAAGTTACGTTTCGTTTGCCTGAAAGTCACATTTTTGCGGCTCAAGTCACATTTTTATAATATGGGTAGGTAAATCAAATTTTGGTAATAGAAATTCAGAAAACGATATATTTCACAAAAATCTACTAACCTTATACGATTATTCTTTTTGAAAGCACACACTTTTTCATTTATAATGCTATTTCCGATCGATTTCATGATATGTAAGTTGCTTTTTTTTTATTTCTTGATTTTTTTCTGCCTGAAAACGAAATAAAATGTACCTATCTATAAAAAATAAGATATAGTCTGGCAAAAAAGAGTAGAAATTAAAAAGTGGCAACACTGTAGTGTCGTACCTTTCAAATCAATATAAGAAAAACGGGACGACACTACGGTATTGCCACTCTTAAATTTCTACTCTTTTTTGCCAGACTGTAAAATGACAATAATAAGTTATTAAAGTTTGTCAAGGGACTGTCTCATTTCAAACATAGACAGAGAGAATCATACTATCTTTGTCTTACAATAGTACTAGCACCCAAAAGAAAAGGATGAGTATACTTTTTTTTGTTCCTATTTACTGACAAGATTTGCTTGACCAACTATAAAGTCATTCAAACAACTGCCTACAGAAAAAGATGCGAAATTCAAATTTTCTATGGGACGATAACCCTTAGCGCGAGTTTAAAAATTTGCCGCATTTTTATACTGGCGGAAATGGCTTCACAGACTATAGTATAGTTGAAGGTACCAACCTTATGCCTATGCTTATGATGTACAAAAATCTGTATTTGGTATGAAGAAGAAGAATTTAGCAGCATCTGTAAGTAAAAATATATGTATCAATTAGAAATATTTATTGTATTTGAAATAATATAGGGAGGAGAGAGATGTGATATCATTTTACATCAATTACATACTACCCAAGGGTACTGGATGAATTGTTCATACTTTATGGTTAATTTTTATAATGAAAAGATAATATTTATGTTTAAAAAAATCTACTAACCCAATATAACTCGTTATTAGTCTTCGATTGAATTAATAATTTCTCTTCAAATTGATGATCAATCAAAGATAATCATAAAAAAATGATTTTGAATGAATCAACTGATTTTATCTGAAATACATAAAATAAAAATGTTAAAATTATGTTCCATATAATTATTATGTACCTATAACAAAGATGGAAATTGAAATACTATAAACGTAGGAAAATAACGTTGTGTATTGTGTTGAGTTCCGTTTCGCCCTATCTTCTTACGGTCTGTTCTGTTAGTTTCTCAAGCTATATATATAACACCAACAACATGCAGTTTGTAAATAATATATAATCACACAAAGTAAGCATATAAATGTTAATGTAAATGAGTATTTTACCAACCTTTAAAAGGTAATGTTAATGTTTCTTAATATAATTTAATGATTTTACGGAGAAGAGACTTGGGAGGTTCATATTTAATAGTGCTTTTGATATATTGCTTGGTGGCCATCAGCGCCGCAATTGTGTCTGTATTAAGACGGTTACGATTATCTGTTTTGATAAGTTTGAGTTGACTGAAAACTCTCTCGACACAAGCATTTGAAAAAGGCAACACAAGCAAAAGGGAGAGAGCTTTCTTTAAATTTGGATACATAGGTTCACCTCCCAAATTTTTAATTTTAAAAACAGCTGTCCAATAGTCTTCTGCGTCTAAACTTGGTAATAAATCTAATTCCCTGTGATCTAATAAAGCATGTTGGCGCCATTCTGTGTGAAGTTCTTGTTCATTTAGTATATCTTTTAGCACTGGGTATCTATTTAATATGTCAGTCAAGTCTTTAACTCTAAAAGACTGTGCCTCTCTAGGATCCAAAATCGATACAATATTAAAAATTGGATCTTTAAAATCAAATCTTTGTTTGATTTGGTGTATGACCTCTATGTAAAAAGCCAAACAGTTCTTTCTTAAATGTCCTAAATTCATTAACGTTTCATTGGAAGGACTGTCGTTTTCCAATTCTTTTATAGATGTTGTTGCCAGGACTCCAAGATACATCTTTTCTATAGGCATAAAGTTCCTTGGATTGGAATAATCCAATGTTAGCGCCGGCGTGGTTTTCACGTAGTGGAATTCTAAAAAGTTTGATGTCATAGTTTTTATAAGTTTTACAATTTCGGGCTTAACAGAATGTAGGAGTGGTTTCTCGGATTGGAACAATTTGTTAAAATCATTTAATAGTTCTAAGGTGTAGGACATAAATTCCAAGTATATTTTTACTATTTTGCTATTCAGAGCTTCTAAAATGCTTTCTGTGGTTTTACTTGGCTCTTCAAAAAGTTCCACTCGGAAGTATTCTTTTAATACATCAAATTGTGACAAGGTCCTGTCTACACATGCTTTGAGCGAGAGCCATCTGGTGTTTTTTTTTTTTAACAGTGCTCCTCCAACATGATCGGAGACTTTGCCTAGCTAGTTTTTCATTCATACCAGTTCTCGCTTGTATACCTCTCGTACTAGCATACTTCATACTTGATCTTTCTTTCATTCATCTCTTTCGTTCCTTATGTGGGTAGTCCCACCTATCAGCTTATTACTTATTACTTACTATTCGGGAAAAATAAGGAAACACAGGGTTTGAACTTTATTCATGTGTGCTCACTGCATGGGTAGCGCTTTTTATACAATTTCTTATTACATGCTTATATTTAATATTATTATCTATGTTACATTTTTCATATATTCGCTATTGTATTATTATCTTAAATCTAATATACATATTGTGCGTTTCTTATGACACGAGTTTGGCTCTCTCTTTTGATTATTCCTACTGGGTTTTTTATGTTTTTCTTAAATATATTTACTATATTTTAAAAACATATATTTCTATCGTTTTATTTCTTTTTACGACTCTTCTCACAATTTTTAAGCAGAACTCTATAAATTGGTCCATTTCCGCACTAGCCATTATGTTGTGTAGTTTGTCGGCAGTTATACTAATTTTAATTTTTTGCTCCATATCAAAGCGCTCACTATCATGAACTGGACACTCAAATATTATATGTGGCACCGTTTCTTGCGTATTGTTGTCACAGACGCACGATGGACTCTCCTTGCACTTGAAGCGGTTTAAATACTCAGAGAATCCACCGTGTCCCGTCATCAACTGCGTCTTTAGGTTGTTTGGCTCTGATTTCCTTGTCACCCTATAAGCCGCCACTGCATCTGGGAAGAATAACTTCGTGATGGAAGCCGTTTCGCCAGACTTATACCTCCGATTCCATTCGTCAAGCGTCGACATGCGAATGCTACGCTTGACGAATGAAACCGGGCATTGGTCATAGTCCGGCTTTCGTTTGGAGCCTACTGCTGCTCCTTTCGCCAACTCGTCTGCCCGCTCGTTGCCTTCTAACCCTGCGTGAGCTTTAATCCAGTGTAGGGTGACTACCTTACCCTGGAGAGACATAGCTTTTAAATTCTCTCTGGCCTCTACAGCGAGGGGGTGAAGGCAACTGTGGTTTTGTATTGTTTGAAGGGCTGCCATAGAGTCGCTGTAGACTCCATACGATTTCTCGGCATACTTCTTTGCTTCCCTAGTGGCCCTGCACAGGGCAAGGAGCTCCGCCTGGTAAACCGTACAGTATCTCGATAGAGCAAGCTTGTGGGCTTTGGTTTCGGTTTCTCCCTTCCAAATAGAAAGTGAGGCTCCAACCCCGCCCTCAAGCCTGCTGCCATCGGTAAATATTCGCACATCGAACTCACTGTTCGAGTTCACATCGTCTTGGTTCACCAGGCGAACCACCCTCAATTCTTCGCGATCCGCAGGATGAGGCATTTCAGTTGCGGATGCCATTTGTTCCACCTCTCTATCTCCAGGCCACAGGGCAGGCAGAGACTCTCCCTTCTTGGCTTCGTACAACGAAGCCGCCTCTCGGACTCGGAGGTCAAGAGGGAGCATACCCGCCAGAACCAGCGCCGAGTTGAGGGACACGGTGCGGTATGCCTTGCATATCTTCTGCGCCATTCCGCGTTGCACCACTGCCAACTGCTTTTGGACACCCAATTTGTTTGCCATCTGGTGTTAGATGGTGACAAGATTTTATGGCAGTCAACATCAAAAAACTTCTGGAATTCCTGTAATTTCAATTGTCTTTTTGTACTTCGGCTAAAATGTGCCGCAATATTTTTCAGCATATCTTCTACAGAGCGTGGAAGCTTAAGGCAAGCCTACGCTACCAGGTGAATAAGATGGCAGCTACATTTTACGCATGTTATGTCAGGCACATTCTCTTTCAAATGGGAAAATACGGAGTTATATTCCCCAACCATACTGTTGGTTGTGTCGGATGCGAATCCTATGAAATTTGAAAGTGGAATTGAATGAGATTTTAACCAGTCTAATAAAGCATGGCTCAAGTCTTCGGCTTTGCCAGAGCCCACTTCATACATATCCAGGAAATTTGTTTGTACGTTTGTTCCATCAGTATATATTATGGACAGCGCACACTGTTTTTTGATGGTGTTGTCTGTAGTCTCGTCCATAATGATGCTAAAAAAGTTACCAGGCTCTTTAATTACTTTTAATACATCGTATGTGCAAGCAGGTGCAATTAATTTCGTTAGCATGTTTGTTGCCTTGGTTCGACCTAAGATAACTTTTTTAGCTATAGACGAATCCGGGTAGATGTTTGCCATAAAAGGTACCAAATCATCAACTAATGATATAGGTAAGTTATGTTCCGCTACAAATGCGCAAATCTTTACTTCTGCCCTTTTAATTGCGTCATCTTCTGCATTTGGAATAATCAATTTGTCTATTGGTTTGTGCGAAGCCATGGTCTTCATATTAGTTTCATGCTTCGCTGATTTCATATGTTTGTCGAGGGAACCCTTATGATTAATAAATCTTTCGTGACACACTTTGCAATATGCGCATGCGCTCGATTCATTCGGAAAGGTTTTTTTTACAAGCCAACTACGATAAAGCACATTTGTGAGCCACTTGTCATTGAATTCCTTAGTCTCTTTAGAAAATTTTGTTTTCTTAGCAGGTGGTGGTACATCGTCATAATCAGTTGCATCGTCATAAACGGATATTTCTTCATTTTTGGAAACATCTGGAACGGCTTTAGAAGTAGACGCTACAGGTTTATCATACGCAGATACAGTCACATTGGTTGCAAAGGTTGTAGATGTAGGAACAGCAGAAGATGAGGTAGTGGTGGTCAAAGAGGTTGTAGTATTAGTAACTGTCGCAGTGGTAATAGAAGGGTTAGTAAGAGATTTCGACTTTCCGTCTTTTATCAAAAATCTATCCATCTTGGTAGAACCACAACCTAACTTATATTAGGTCAAACAAGCATGCAACATGCATCGCGTGCTGCAAATAAAAAAACACGATAAATGTTCTACAGTATTTAAGTTGCAAACCACCAGAAAATTGAAAAATAGGTAATTATTCCAAATTTCTTTCAAAAAGTATTTTTTTATTTCACTTGCATATTATGTACATTATATTGCAATTAAAAACTTGAAATTGAAAAATAGGTAATTATTCCAAATTTCTTTCAATAAATATTTTTTTATTTCACTAGCATATTATGTACATTATATTGCTATTAAAAACTGAAGTGTGTAGAGGCGAAAAGAATATTCACTAGACATTCCCATTCAGCATCCAATCCAACCTCCCTTTTCACCCCCTTTCTACTCCCAATAGTCCCAATTGAAGCATTACCAAAGAGAATTAAGTATACCAAGAGTGTTCCTGCCATACATGACTTTTCTTAACTAATAATATAAAGTTTGTATGGGAGGTATGGTAAAACGTATTGCTAATAAGTTTAAAACTTGCTTAAAACTTATTATGCTTAAATTTTATTATAAATAAGTTTTCGCAAAGCTCGGTTAAAACTTCTTCTAAATAGGTTTTTGTCTTTGTATGGAAGGACATAAAAATAATAAATGAAATTGCAGACCGCAGATTTTTTTGCAGTGCTTGGCAGTACCTAACAGATATAGAAAAGTTTAATTGGACCTACGGTCGACGATAAACGTATTTCAAACATTTACGTTGACACGAAATCTTAATAAAAATCAATTATTAATCAGTTTACTTACCTATTTATCGAATTCTAAACGAATTCGGAATACACTGTTATCTTCACTTCTTCAGAGGTAAATTACCACCACCAGTCACACACAGTTTTAAAAGTTTACTGTTTACATAGTTCACCGCTTGCGCGACTGCAAGTGCAAGCAACGGTTCATTTAATGGCGTCTGTACTCACTCAACTCGCGGCATTCATTTATTCATTAAACTTAATCAAAAGAAAATAAAAAGTATATATGTGCGTAAATAATTTACCCCCGAATAAAAATAACGTGGTATGGTTTTAGAGCGCTTAAAAACCTCAAAATAACTATTGTACTGAGTAGTAGACACAGGTCACAGACACAGACGTAAAAAAATGAATCATTGCACTAAAAATTAACTATTACTATCAAACTAAATGACACCGTCACGTCAATGTAACAAGTCTAATTTTGCCATGACACATGACTACGATAATAAGTGTTGGTGGTTGGTGGCTCAGAATAATGACTAAAGCATAGAAGTCGGGCAAAACTTCTTCGCAAATATGCATACCCGTACTTTACTTCCTTACGAATTAGATAATGTGCCGAAAAGAGATGCATATATGCTTGTTATTTCTCATTTACGTACGGTGTCATAAGTTTGATGATTTGCTAGGGATGTGACTGTGTCGACTTTTTATATCGATAAATTATGCATAAGTTTATGTGCCGTGTAAAAGAATAATCACGAAATTGGCAAATTGATCTGGCTAATGAAAGTTGAACCTGAAAAAACGCGGCAATTTCAAGAAATCTGTAGCAGGCGGCTCGTTGAAATGAAATGAAATGCGTGGAAAACAAGGATTGCATAACTTTTATACTTTTTATAATTTTCATATTCTAAAAATCATTAAAAAGTATAAAAATTATGCAATCCTTGGAATCAAAGAGCCGCCTGATATGAGGATTAATGCATGTACCTAATATAGCTTTTATCTCATTTGCAGTCTACCACTCAGAACCGTCTAACTATACCTCTCGTTTTTTTATCATTAGAAAGAAGGCGAGCGATCTTAACGTGTCGTTTTATCGAAAAACACTGAAAATAAGTCACAACAAATATAATATACGATCATTTACATACTTTTGCTTTCATAAGTAAAATATTGCTATATTTATAAAAAAACTTGTCAATAAAAAGACACGTGGAAATGGTTTACCGTCTTTTCTAATGCTAAAAGACTCAGTATAGTTTCTAGTCATGTACAGTCAGCTGCAGAGAAAAGGCACCCCCCCCTGCATACAAAGTTCTGTAAATTAGTATGGACGTGGGGTACCTTTTCTGTGCAGCTGACTGTACCAAATAGGAAATGAAAAAAAAAACGTTCGTGTAATATATTTTTTTTATTTAATAATAGGGAATATTACGCGAAACTCGGCGTAGGTGGCGCCACTATCACAATCTGAGGGTCTATCGCGAAACAAGAAAATCGAACTTTCGTTATCTAACATCTCTGTCACTCTTGCGTATTCGAGCGATAAAGAGGCAGCTAGATAACGAAATTTCGGATTCGAGTTTTCCGGTAGGTCCCCTGAAAACTTGTCAAAAACCTGTTAAAGGTACAGTATGAATAAGTTACGATACGGTGCACTAAAAAAGCTAGTGCTGCACTCTGGTGGCAGAACATTGCAGTAATATCCCCTATTCCTCGTCCTTTGGAAATCTGAAATAAAAAGTTGAGTTTTGTGACCAACAATATTAATAAAAGGAACATTCATCAATGATCATTAATGTCTTTTTTATTAGGGTTCCGTACCCAAAGGGTAAAGACGGGACCCTATTACTAATACTTCGCTGTCCGTCTGTCTGTCACCAGGCTGTATCTCATGAACCGTGATAGCTAGACAGTTGAAATTTTCACAGATGATGTATTTCTGTTGCCGCTATAACAACAAATACTAAAAAGTACGGTCCCCTTGGTGCGCGCGTCCGACCCGCACTTGACCGGTTTTTAGTATTAAACTATAGTCTGGCAAACACAATCTGTCAGTAAGTAAGAACAAAGAAAACTATAGGTACAGTCGAAGGCAAAAATATCGATCCAGACAAATGGCTTAAAAATATGTGAACACGATTTTATTGTCTGAGCGTACACATATTTTTGAGACTTTGGGAATGTATATATATTTATGCCCTTGACTGTACTCATCAATTAAAATGAGACAGTCCTGGGCCAAACTATAAGAAAGCTGTAAATGTCGATAGGTTATTGATCTGAGGTCGATACATCACTATGCCAAAAATATAACCTTTCATACTTAGCAGAAAAGTTCGAAAATTTATGCAAAAATCTATATAGACTTGAATGCAAGTAATAATTACATAAACAATATATCGATTTCTATGTTTAGGGTCAGGTCCTATAAATTAATTTCTTCAAAATTGAACAAAACTCACCGATTAAAGGTTATCGGTTCGTGCGTATTTTCTTTTCTTCCTGTATGCGATTTACAGCCCTCGATCACACGACATTATCACAAAGGGAACTTCAAACCATTACAAATAAAAACTCAACACGTTTTCCAACAATCTTTAAGGAATAGCAAAAATATAATTAAAATAAACCAAGATGACCGCTGAAACATCCCGAAATATTTCAACTAAAATAATACGACTATGTCAAGTTGTTACAGTTGACACTTACCTGTGAAATAACGAACTTATATTTTATTTGGCTGGATTATATTATAGAACCACATAGGACCATTTGACATTTCCCTCAGTACATCTTATGACAATACTGAAAAAAACGAAAGAACTTGCCGATTGTTGTCTCACTCACTCATAGAAAAAAAGTAATAACGTGTTGTGAATACGATATCTTTTACCAAGCTTTTATTTTTGCCCGGCTTCTTTGCTTTAGTCATTATTCTGAGGTTGGTGGATGTAACTCATGTAACGTCAAATGTCACTGTCAGTGCAAGTGTCAAATTGGGCTTAAGCCCCCTTCACACTCGCGGTCACGGCTTCACGCCGCGATTCGCGCACGAGTGTGGAAGGATTTTATAATTATTATAAGGGCCAGAGACATGGTACTAATAACTAGACTGTGCACTATGGCGCAAAAACCGGTCCGCGCGAGAGGGCTTCCGCTGGTAGTGTGTCTCTTTCTAACGAGGTGACCATGACCAAACAGAACACGGGACAAATATGAAAGTTGCATTACAGATTTTGATTAAAAATTTATATGCAAAAGCCTAAAATATAACTGCATCATTAAAATATTTTTTAGTTTTGTATTTTATCAAAAAAATTGCAATAAAGTTACTTAAAGCGGAACGTTTTTTGAAACACCAAATATCGCTTAATGACGTCACTCCTGTCAGTGTCAGCTTGTCAACTTGATAAATAAGTACATATAAATTTACACGAGTGACGTCATCAAGGCCGTAGCCCCTTTTTAAAAGCTTTTATTTAACTTGCAATGTATGTATGTATGTTTGTTCGGGTGAAATCTTGGAAGCTAAATTTGACCCACTTCCCGACTTCCAATAAAGCTGAAAATTTGCATACGTATGTAAGTCGTGTGACAATGTAATATTATGGTACCATCGAGCTGATATGATGATGGAGACAGGAGGTGGCCATAGGAACTCTGTGATAAAACAACACAACCTAATTGTGTTTGGGGTTTTTAGAATTGTCTCGATGAGCACTAGTTGCTTGTAGAAAAAAAGTACAGTATGAAATTTTTGCCAAAAACTTATCACGTTCCAAATTTAAATGGCGACTTTCAAAACGCATTTTTAAGTGGAAAATGCTAACATTATTATGTTTTACTTTCATGGTGGTCTATTTTAGATATGATTCTTTGCTCTGAAAGCAAGTATAGAAACACTGCAAGTTGTCTATTGCTAAATTAGTGTTAGGTCAAATGAACGTGAAAAAAAAACTGAAATTTGAATATTTCTTTATTGATTTATTTTTATACATTGCTGAACAATACAGTTTTACGCAATTTTTGCCGTAATGTAGCCTTATGTCCTACGTGCTTGAGAGTTAAGGACTTCCCATAGTTTTTAAGTCTCAAATTTAAGTATTTTTGACCAATACATTTTACCAATGCCAATTCGTGAGATTCGTCAGAGCTTGGATGGGCAGGTAAAATATGCTTAATTTTCGGGGAGAATTGATGTAATACCATATTAAGCATCTTTTTCATATTCAAACTCTGTAAATCAGGAGACATTACCAGAAAAAGTTTTTCTAAATATTTTACTACATCGAACACAAATGTTGAAGCATATTTTAGCCCTCCTCTGTCTACAAAGGCTGTAAAAGAAGAAAATTCACAAACATCAATCAAGTAGTCATGATCTTTATGTGTACGATGCGTTATGAGCAAAGCTCGGCAATGTTGACATGTTAGTTTGTCTAATATTTTCATTACAATGTAGCCAGATATGTAGTACAATATATTGTTTTTATAGCCTGATAAATTGGTTCTGTCTAGTAAGTGCATAAGTACATCACTCTTATTTGTCTCATTTTCTTCTGTAGTGTTATTGTCTTCCACGATTGATCTTTTGGCACTTCGGAACTCTAGTATTGCGGAATTTTCATAATCGGGATTTGCGCAGTTTGCATTAATGCTTGGTCTGATGCTGTTACGAAATAGCAACTTTCGCATGATAAACATAAACTCAAGAGCAGTGGGGTTGTCATTTGCTCCTCCTCTTGATCTCACACACGAAAAAAACATTTCGATGTGGTCTTGCGAGGCCTTGTATGGTAATAGGTAGGTCATATTAGCATCAAACATATCAGTTGCTAATTCAGCAAAACTGCATGTGTCTATTATCAAACCCAAAACCGGCGTCTTCCTTCTATGGGTCATTATATTTTCCCCGTTGACTTTAAGTTCAGTTAAATATTGTCTTGTTTCTTCGAAGACCTGTGTCCAAACATGTTTATTGTTAGGCCGCAAAGGGCATTTGAAACCCATTCCTATAGGATTTTTGGCGTTAAGTATATCAAATAGTCTGTCAAGGTACCGTAGGTATTCCACTGTGGCTTCACTTCCAGCAAAGCTAGGATGACCGATTGACCTCAGATAATCAATAGCATCAGCCACAGAGGAACTGAGTACTTGGGCAGCTAGTCTGACGTTCATTTTTTTTCCAAAAAAATTGACATGTACCCTAGTCAATTTATTTTTCAATTTCAGCCCCTCTTCCTCTTGCAAATCGTGCAATTTCTGTATATATGCGAACTTAATATCCCCTTTTTCGGAGGACAAACAAGTTTCGGCGAATAAATTTCGGGCTAATTTAATCATATGAGCGGGGTCAAGTATGCAGTATACTTTTGTAGATTTTATTGGGTGATCAAAGTAAGTTTTTATATTTTGAAGGGTAAAATTGCACCCCAGAATTACAAATGTTTTTATGTTTACCTGTGTCCCATCCGCTGTTAAAGACCTCACCACTATATTAATGTCGCCCAGCATACGAATTGCTGTCAGGACGAGCTGAGCTTGTACGTGCGCAGAAATCTTATCTATCAAAAAATAAGCGATAGGGCAGACGAATTTCTCTTTTAAAGAAACTATTTGAAACACTAAGGCTTCTTTAGCGAATGTTTCAGAATCGCTTGTCAATATTCCGCCTAAATCAACGCCACCCCAATACTTGTCTGACCCTTTATCATATTTTTTGTCAGCTTTGATGGCCATTGCATCAAAAATTAAAGCGACGTTCATTTCACTCTTTTCAGCTTTAACTTTCAGGAATTCCATCACTTCTGCCATAAACTAATGCCATAAAACCCACGTTGCATTTATGCGTCGCCAATATCCTTCGAAGAGTTGCAGGGTGAGGTAAAGGGATACGATTCCTCAAAAACAAATAGGCTTTACCAGAATAATAATACAATGATAAAGCGAACGATTTCATTTCATCTGAATATTTATTAGATGTGTTGGATTTTGTCGTATTAAAACTCGTGTGAATGTTTTCGAAATTATGTTGGACCATCTGTTCGACTTCAGAATAGTTATCACTCTTTTTTTTAATTATTTTTAACAAACACTTTAGGTTATTAATAGTTGTATTACGTCTTTTCAAGCGTTGCTTTAAGACTTTGACTTCTCGAACTAATTTTTTTTTACGTGGCGTGGCAGGAATTGCAGCAGATGTTGTTTGCGTACTAACACTTTCCGTCGTTTTTTCTTGCAGTTTAATCATTTTTGGTGCTGGTCCTTCCTCTATACATATATTGCTTAAAACATGTACTCTTTTTTCGCAGGGCACGACCTGTAAAGAAATTTGATGTTGACGAAAGTAGACTAGAGCAAAGTGGTGCAAATCAGAGCTTCTACTAGCAATCGTTGAGGAGTTTTACATCCGCCTTCTTATTTGACTCTCATCTCCAAGATGTTTGTATTGATACGCACGTGATCTTAAGGCTGCAACTGCGGCTCAGTGCTGCCGCCAACAGTTTTAATTCAATTACTCTGTAGTTTCAATCAAAACTGTTGAGTTGTTTGAGTCGGCGGGTATAGGGGGCTAAAAGGTATTTTTGATTTTTTTCATAACCTCAAGTTATTATGTATTAGTCGCCACTTTTGGTCATTAAATAACTTACTCGCCGATTAAAACAACTCAACAGTTTTGATTAAAACTACAGACTACAGAGTAATTGAATTAAAACTGGTTGGCGGCAGCACTGTGTCACAGTTACAACCTTAACACGTGGCTAAAATTTTATGGCTATCGGTCCAGTAGAATTATGTGCAAAAGGCGTCGTAAGATTTGAATCCTCAAGGTTATTAGATACCTACGCACTCAGATAATTTATTCTTACCTTAGGAAATATTGATGGAACAGCATCAGCTTTCAGCATTTTCCTAGTATACCCAGGAATAAAGTCTTCACATTTAAAATGCGCACTGCAAACAACAGACGACTTTGATATTTTTCCGGGCACTGCATTTTCCCACTTCAGTTTCTGATTTTCATTCTTTGGAAATCTACAACACAAGAAATATAATTAATTACAATAAACGTAATCGGTATAAAGTGGAAGGACACGATAACAACAAAAAAAATTCGTAATATAAAAAATCTAAGTGTCGTGTTTTGCCCCTTTTGCTGTTACAGTCAGCGTCTAAAATATCTGTACGCTACACTACACGCAAAATTCAAACAGATTCGATACGATTTTGTTTTAATTTTGCGTGTGTAGATATTTTTGAGTAGACTGAGTGCTGCGATATAAATATTCTGTACGTATCTACCTACCTACCTACTACTACGAGATTGTAAAGAATCTTCGGTCAACAAAATTCATTGTCACCCTAAACATCGCCATCAAACGGTTTTTACTTACCCGTGAAAAGAAAAGCGGCTACCGGGATAAGACTCATTGTTGCACCCTGTCACACAACATGAATTCACCATTTTTCATGAAAAACAAACAGGTTGAATATAAAAATTTACACAATCGGAAATCCGAAGCACGAGAAACAACCAAGAGATCAAACCACCATCTTGCATTTAGTATTACCAGGCCCAAACATTTAAGTACTACTTTTACTCAGTAGGTATAATGAATTATTTTTAAAATACAACGAATTTATTGTTAATAATAGGAACTGTGGAAATATTTAAATACGTTTCAACACGTTTCAAAGTTTATGAATCGTTAGATTTAGTAAATCTTAAAAAAGAAAAATATATAATTTTCTACCAAACCCAATGATTAGTTGAGCTGGCAAGACGTTAGACAAGGACACACTACCAGCGGGAGCCCTCTCGCCAGGACCGCTTTTAGCTAGCTACCGCTTATAACGAAATAACTACCGTAATGTTAAGTAAATAGATCTCATTTTAGCTAAACAAAAATTTAAGGCGCACAGTCTAGTTATTAGTACCATGTCTCTGATAAGGGCTTAGTAAACTTGGGTGCGTTCCTAAATAATACGAATTGCAAAATATCGTTTCTATTTCTATTTCTATTTCAAAATTCACAAAAGTCACAAAAATTGCATCAAAATCGTAAGTCACGCACATGTCACACGAGAAAGCGAAAATTCACGGAAAATGTGACTTTTGTGACCATCTGGCAACGCTGTCGAAAAATGACCAAACAATTGATTTTTTGAACGTCGGTCGAGGCATTGTAAAATCAGTTAAGTACACTAACACTAATTAATACTATATAAAAGTCACTATCTTTACTATCACTATTAAAAAGTCACTATCTTTGCTGACCTAAGTCCACCAATCACTATTTTAAAATGTCACTAAATACTAAAAAAGTCACTATCTTAAATAAAAAGCTCGCACTCGCAAAACTTTCTTTCACCTTTACAATAAATACGTACGCAACGCAATCCGAAGTGTAAGTAAGTTAAGTAAACATCACCGTTTAAATTGAAACTACGCGCCCAATTCCAAAATTCCCAAAAATCTATCACAGACGCTCAGACTCAGGCTTATTAAGCCGTAACGTAATATGAAAATGTATTCAATTATGTATCTTATGATCTGGGAACAAGGTACAAAGTTGAGTTATTTTCAAATGTGTTGTGCCAGACCAAGCTAAAAATAAATAAATCGTATCTAAATGAGAACTTATGAGATAATGAGGGGCGATGCGGGGGGGTTTGTTCGACTAGTTTTTATGGGTTAGTTTAGATTTAGTTTTTTTATTGTAAATTTATTGTGTTGTAGGTATTGTATTGTAAATTAATAAATAGTGTATCATTTAGAGTGGTATTGCAATGTAATTATGGTTTGGTACCTTTAAGGTTTAGTTTTAAGTTATTCATTTTATCTTCATTCCTTGTACGTGTATTTTATGTACTTTTGGTCAATAAAAATATTTTTTCGGCTGTTAATGAAAGAATCTACTCATATTAAGACACTTCCCGTTAACATAAAATTATGAAATTGGACAAGAAACAAAATGGTCTTACATTCATTACAAGTAGTTAAATGGATAAATCCGAAAACTATCCCTGTGTAACCAAGTATATCACATAAAAATCTCGTTTAAATTTAAATGCTATAAGTAAAATTAACCTATGTAACCCAACAACCCGCGTATGCGAGTCCGACCGACTCGCACTTGGCCGGTTTTTAGGGTTCCGTACCCAAAGGGTAAAAACGGGACCCTATTACTAAGACTCCGCTGTCCGTCTGTCTGTCTGTCTGTCACCAGGCTGTATCTCATGAACCGTGATAGCTACAGTTAACATTTTCACAGATGTATTTCTGTTGCAGCTATAACAACAAATACTAAAAAGTACGGAACCCTCGGTGCGCGAGTCCGACTCTCACTTGACCGGTTTTTTTCTGTAATACGATGAGATGAGCAGGTTGAACCTATCCGCAAAATCTATTTAATCTATTATCATAATTATAGAACTATCTCGAATAATACGATAATTTATGTGATTCTGGCAATACTGCAAGACCTTGGTTATGGGTAAATTCGAGGAAATTATTCCTTCAACCTTGGAGTCGCTAGCTTGCACAAATAGGTACACAATTTCAAAAAATATTAATATTATTCAGCCATAAACTTTGCTCAGTGCTTTCGGTTTTGCTGGTCGCAAGTGGATTTTCAAATGGTAAGTGTGTATTAAAAGCTATTTAAATTTTGTTTTACTTGCTACTCTCTGGTTAATTTAAGTAGGTATTTAATAAAAAAATATTCATGACTCAATTTTACACGTATATTACGTCTAATTTACACGTGTGTTGACGTTATGGAGTGGTGCAATAAAGAGTATTTGTATTGTATTGTATGTACCTATATATAGGCACTCAAAGTTCGATTAACATCATCAACATCATCAGCCTATAGGTATATAATATGGAGGTCCCGCTGATGGGCACAGGGCTCCTCTCGGGTGAGGGGACTGAGGGGGTCATTTAAGACCCTATGACATCGAGCCAAGGTTCAAATTTAAACAACTAATTTTATACGTAATGCGATAAAGGATGGAGGATTAGTGATCAGCGGGCTAATCATGTAACTTTTTCCCATATAAAAATGACATTTGGATTTACGTTACGCTCGTACGAAACGTTACATGATCGACCCGCTAATCACACAAGCAGCGACGTCAGATTGTGTTATTAAGTTATATTAAGTATAAGTTACTACTAACATAATATGGATTATTTGTATCCGAAATAAATGCTTTCATTTCATTAAGGTATTACGATTCTTTTTTTTAGGGTGACCAAGGAAATAGAGATCGACCAGGCTCGCCCTCGATCTTGACAAATTATAAGAAGAAGCTGCCCAGACCAAAAACCGAGCAAGTAAGTTAGGTTCTTGTATTGTAGGTATCGTAGGAGGTGGGTACTACTTACATATTTGTATCCATTTATTTTGTATTCGAACGCTCCGGTTGTGGAATGAGTTCCATGCCGAGATTTTCCCGAGGGACTACAGTATGGGGATGGGGTACTTCAAGAAAGGATACATTTTTAAGGGGTCGACAACGAGCATGCGACACCCCTGGAGTTGCTAAGGCGTCCATAGGCTGCGGTGACCGCTTACCATCAGACTGACCGTACGCTTGTTTGCCACTGACGTGCAACTGACAACTGGTCAAGTGCGAGTCTGACTCGCGCGCCGGGGATTCCGTATACAAACTTACTACATAGGTACTTACCCATCTCGATCTCCTCGTCCCTATAGAATAATTTCTAGAAGAATTACGCAAATCTAAAAAATATTTTATCAATGGTGAAAATAAATTTGTATTTCGTAATATTTATCTAAGATTATATGACAAACAAACTTAAATTTTGTACGTAGTCTAAAAATTCAAATTTTGTCAAAAAATATATATTATTTTAAATATATTATAACAAGAAATAAAACTATGAAAACGGATTTGACCCGTTGACCACGAACGCTGTAAAGAGTTCGAAACGTCGGGATGTATTATAAATTCAATATACGCGATATAATCCGTTTTCATAGTTTTATTTCATGAGTAACTATCGCGGTAACCGAAGACAATATTATATATTATAACAAATTAGCGTTAGAGTCGGTAGCGTTGAGAAAGAGAGCGAAATATTCCATCCTCGAGGCAAATAATTATTTTGTACCTTTATTTTGCCTTCGAGACAATGGGGTGTTGAGGGTCTGACGCCATAGCGTTTATTACGGAGGTGGGACATAGAATTATTAGAATTAGGGAGAGGACCTCTGATGCTCGCGCGGGGTCGTACCTGGTGCAAAGGTTGGCCATCGCTATCCAACGTGGTAACGCGGCAAGTGTGATGGGCACCTTTGCACCCGGTACAGCTCGCGGAGGTCTTTTTGAATAAAATATTTTAGTTGTAGTTTATAGTTTAATTTAGATAAGTTTAAGTTATTTTTTATGATTGTATATATACCATTAACTGTACGTTTTTCATTAAATATATGTTTATCCTTTAGTTTTTTACAGTATGAAATTAAATAAGGCTATTACATTACTTTAATTAGCGTTTTTCGGATTTATTCCTTTATTAGTGATGTTAGAACTTGCTTGTTGCAAAATTTTGTGATCCAAGGTCAACGGAAAGTACCCTGTAGGTTTTGTTTCCCTTGCAGACTACTAAAAAAAATACCGAGGCGGTTGTAGAGCCAGTGGTGGTGACATCAGTGCCGGCGTCACCATCTCTACCGTCACCGTCAGCGTCCACAACGGAGTCGGTGGATTCGGAACAACCGCCGGTACGGGTACTTGCACCATGTGGGTGCAAGTATAATATGCGGGCAGTGGCCTTCAGGTATCTGATAAATAGGATACCTGAAGATTCCTTAGAGGAATTTTGGGAAGATGTGATTCAGGTTGTAAATAAATATAGCTAAACTATGGACTTACATTTTATTACCACTTAATTTTCATTCCTTTTATAATAGCCATTTTTATACGCAAATGCTTAGGTACAGTCGGCATCAGATATATCGGAGCGGCCTAGGTGCTCACTAATATCTGAACACGCCTCTATTGTCAAGGCGTTAGAGTGCGTGTTCAGATATTTTTGAGCACCTCAGCCGCTCCGATATATCTGATGGCGACTGTACTTAAGTAGTTTTCAGTTCATAATAAATGCAGATGATTGTGTCCATAGTTCTTACTTATTAATACATATACTTATTAATTCTAGAAATCTAGATTACTAAAATCAAATCATACATGTGTACGGACCATTTTTACCAAGAATAGCAGAGAATACAAAGCAAGTCGGCACAATGATGTTTAAATCGCTCCGAACAAGAACCAGTGTAACTGGAACTAACCATTCATACCTGAAAAGTATGTAGAGAGAGTCAGACTTACGCTGGTTAATGCTCGGTAACTAGTAGAGGAGATTAGTTACTACTAATTAGTAGTCATCATTCGATTATCAGAATTAGTACATTACTAATTTCCAATTCGAATACAGAGATTAGTAATCGCTAATCATTCGAATGGGCAAATCATTCGAAGTCGCGCATCACTAACTGCCAGACGAGCGTCATTTATTCAGTTGCTTTTCAACGCTTGTACTGGGTGTTTGTGTCTTGCCATGGATATAATAGAAACGTTGTGTATTTACGAAGCATTTATGGAAGTCACAGAAGATGAAAATAGAAGAAAATACTGGGTAAATCCACTCAATAGTGAACGACTGATGCGTGGACAGTTTCATGTCCTGTATGAACGTTTATGTGCAAATCCAAATATATTTGAAAAGTACTACCATATGCCATTACATGTTTTTCAAGAACTATTACATGTCGTAAAACCTTTTATTACTAAATCAGATACAAACATGAGACTAGCCATCACTCCAGAGGAAAGACTAATAATAACACTCAAGTAAGTTTTTAAAGTTTTACTAATTCTGTTTATTATAATATATTTGTTTCATTACAGTCAGAGGTGAATTGATTTGTTTCATTATCACTAATTAATAAGAGCATCGCTACATGGTGATAATCTCATCAATTAGCGATGAGCATCGAGGGGCATTAGCAATGACATCATTAGTTAACTGAGCTCTTCTAAATTAAGTATTATGCATATTGTTTATCAGTTAAACAATTGTAGTAAATTAACACGCATTTACAATACAATAATCTTTAACTAAAGACATTATAAGATATACGTTTATGCAATAATTAAATGGTGGCCTATTAGTTAAATCGTTATTTTAAATGAGTCTTATTTGACCATATTGTAAAATATAATTAACATTTTATGATTCATTTTGTTTTTGCGAATAATAATTGTTTCAAGATAAAAGAATACTCACTATTTCGTCTTCCATAAAATGATTGAGTTGTAAATAACTAACGACAAATTTGAACCAAAATCAACTGTTTCCCAAAAAAAAGTAAAAATCGTCGCATCTGTAACTTGTTATTAATATTATAGAATTAAACTATCAAAAAATATTGTGGCATCCAAAAAAAGACATAAACGAAAAAATCGAAAATGTGTTAACTTTTACTGGACTAAAAAAAAAAAACAGCACCTGAATAGAAAATCTGCTTATCGTTTCTTACTCTATAAAAGTAGAAAAACAAAGTCTTGAAAGGTAGAAGACGGGACCTCTAATAGTTTCTGAGAAACAAGATACCTATTTTTGGGTCCCATACAAAAAAACAGACTTTATTTTTTTCTGCTGTCAATATGCCTTATTTCGCAAAAATGTATACCACATTTATTGTTCCTCATATAATTCTCTATTGGATAGCATTTTTCAAAAAATGATTTTCTGAAAAAAGTGCGAATGTCCTCTTTTCGAGCCATCCAGCCCACCGTGCGACGACACGATGTTGACTCCACAGCGGCCGGCGAGCGAAAGGAGTCCTTTCATCACTGATAAGACTGAGTGAAGACTGTCGGTTCCCTCGGCCCCCTCACCCCGCGAACTGAAATCAGCTGGGATTATGCGCGTGCGTCGGCGGACAACTCATTTTGAGTCTCCGTGTGAACTAAACAGGAGTTTTGTATGAAACCGAATGCAGCAGAAATTACGCGACCGAAATTACGCGGCTCACAACTCAAAATAATACGCTCGTCTGGCTTCACCGTAATAATCCGTGTTTTAAGGGTCCTCCACACTAATGCGCGAAACCGCGAACGTGAGTGTGGAGTCTAGTTCGCTATTCAGCGAAATCGACTCCACATTCGCGTTCGCGGCTTCGCGCCGCGTTTCGCGCACGAGTGTGGAGGGGCCCTTTATATATTACTAAATCATTAAATTCTTACAATACAGCGTAGTATTATAGAAATAAACTACAAAATGTAGTTATAATTTGGCAGTATGAATAAAGACTTAAAGACACGAAATGCGGCGCGAAGCCGTGAACGCGAGTGTGGATAGTTCGCTAATCAGCGAAATCGACACCACACTCGCGTTCGCGGCTTTGCGCCGCGATTCGCGCACGAGTGTGCAGAGTGGGCTTAAGGTAAATATGACGTGTTAAAAATTAAAAAAAAAAGATGTATTTTATTTGTTTGCCATTGTTTTATTTTAGTCACAATCGAAGTGAAAAGCAGTGTGTATAACTCAGGCACAAACGCCTATTTTTATCCTCGGCTATATAAAGCCGAGGATCGTATGAATATAACTCGCTTTGTGCCCTTGTTGTACAATCTACTATAATTCACACCGTGCACGAAATAAAGCACCAGATAATTTAGTCTAGTCATAAAAATTCAATATCGCTCTCCTTCTTGATGCGACTGGCAAATAATATTACTTGTTGGAAACCGGGTTTTTAACCTAATTTGACCCCGCTGAATCCGAATTTGCCGGTTGCCTGATTGAAATCTTGACCGGAAGGAGATATTCAGTTTAAAGGTAATTTTTTTTAGTTTTTCGTAAATAACTTAAACGGTGGAGCATAGCCAAAAATGTTCTTCTACATAAGTAATCTGCATAAAATTGACTACAAGAAAGATTCCATACAATTTTTCGCTAGGATCAATATTCAGAGAGATATTAAACGTGGGAAAGTTAATTATAATCGATTCTAAGGTCCCTTTTTTAGGTTTTCGTAAATAACTCGTAAACGGTGGCAAATAGCAAAAAATGTTGTTCAACGTAATTAATTTACACAAAATTTCCTACAAAAAAGATGCAGTACACTTTTCGCAGGGATCTATATTTAAAAGATATTAAAGAGGGAAAGTTGATTATAATTAATTCTAAGGTTCCTTTTTTTTAGTTTTTCGTAAATAATCTGTAAAGTTCGACGCATAGCAAAAAAAAAATGATACATAAATAATATTTATTCTGGAGCTTAGATATACTAATGCTTTTTCTATATTTGTTACATAATTTATTTGTTAATACTTATTTTTATAAAAACTTTAATAATTTAATTTCTAATACATATCTTAAAAACGAACTTATCTATAAAAATTAAACTAAATTAAAACAAAAAAACTAAAACTAAATAAAACTAAAATACATCTAGAAAATGTGGCCCCTTTGTCATGGTGCCGAGGATGCTGGCAGCATTTCCCAGCTGTATTGCGATGCTAATACGTTGCGCGAGAAAGCTGCCAGCTCTTCGGTCGCCAGTGAAGTCGACTAATCTTTTTGATAGTTCTTTAAACAACTGTAAAGCATTAGGACCCCACGGACCAAGGGTCTCAACCCCAAAGGGCATGAAAGTATACTCGGGGCCAAGACCCCTGTATTTATTAATTTTGAGCTTTTCGGCCGCTTTAGCCGCCGCACCCACTTGATTACTGGTTCCGTTGAGGTGGGAAGGAGCCAGTTTGTCTACACATGTAGCGTCCCACACTAGCACCCTTCCCAAACTCCACGGAACCAAAGACATACCGTCCGGTCTCTTGCAGTCGTCCCTGGCGATGCCAGTTGGCTCCAGCAAAGCTGGCACGTTGACGGATGCAAGAGACCAAGAATTATGTCATTAAATGCGGCGTGTCTAGAAAAGCGGCCAGCACTTTTTTGACAGGACAACCCGTGGTGTCCTAATTCGTCGACCTCACTGCCGCAGGGGCACCTGTGTGGAGCACAGATGCGGGCTCCAAGCCGAAGACAGGTCGCGATGCGGAGGGTGTCCGGCGTGAGGAAGGTTCCGATGTTTGGTGAAGGATATGCCCGGAGCCACTCACCGGACTCCCTCGACGCCGAAGCCCGTTCCTACTTCCGTTCTGGCCCGTTCGCGGCCTGTACTACGGCTTAGGAGGGAATTCATTGAAATTTGGCACATGATGTCGTCCCAGCTCCTTTGACAATTTGGATGAGTTGGGAAATCCTTGCTCGGGCAAGCACTTGACCAAGCTTTCTTGCTTCGTCCAAGCCCACAGTCTCATAGTTTGAGGGGAGACCCCGTAGGATTTTTCCTATGAGACTTGCGGAGCTGTGGACTGAAGACAAAAAAGCTGGCAAGGATACACTAGAAATTTTTCTGATCCCTAGCCCACCATGACGGATGGGTAGGGATGCTTGGGTCCAGGAATGGTCGCTGAGCTAAATGTTGAGAATGGATTCCAAAGTTGACTTTATAAGGTCATCTAAAGGTGAAATAATATTTTCGAATTTCCAAATAGGGCTACAGCGAATGACGTATGTCAATTTAGGGACAAAAAGGCAGAATTTAAGAATTGTAATTGCGTAATGAGGGCTTATTTCTAGAAGACGGTTTGAATAGTTTTTGAATTCGGAAATTGAATTTTGTATATAATTTTGAAAAGAGTCTTCGAAAATAGGAGATCCTAGGAGGCAAAGTGACTCGCTGTTAACTAATTTTATGTTTGGAGTTAGGGTGTTGAAGTTTTGTTCAATATTATTGTGATTAGGAATCGAATTTGGGATGTACAGTTCACATTTACTAAAATTTATTTCAAGACCGATGTTCCTAAACTCTTGTCTTCTTTGTGGACAGGTCGGACATAACAGTATCTACGTCGCCTCCGAGGATTCCATCATCCAGGTACCACACGTTAAATTTAGAATTAAGTTTTTTGATAATAGGGTTAATTGCCAAAGAGAATATTGCTGGCCCGAGCGGGTCACCCTGCTGACAGCCAACTTCTGAAGAAAGCACGTTTTCACGATATAATAATTTTGTAGGGTCCGCGTAGGATAGAAGGAGATAGTTGTAAATTTCAGGTACGTTATGTTTTGTTTCTCTAAACAGGGTGTCTCTATTTACCGAATTGAAGGCATTTTTAACAACAATTTTGATCAACACCTCAGACGTCGTGTTAGAGAGGTACGTTCGCAGGGAGTGTACGGCTGCTTCGCACCCCCCTTTGGTGCCAAAGCCTAGTTGTATTGGTTCAAAAAGAGGTTTTAATTTAGACATTATGTGCCGGACTGTTAATTTGGATGCGAGACGCCGAAGTGTTGTACCAACGGCTATTGGTCTCACCCCTCCGTCTTTCTTGTTTAGAGCGATAAGGTTGGCGCCGAAAAGAATGGGGACTATGTCAGGGTTAATGCTTCCTGTATACATTTTATTGATTAATCTTGTTATGAAATTTAGAAGCTGTTCGCCAGCATCGCCTGAAGAATGTGAAATAAGATCTTTCAGATGTTGGGGTGAGAGTCCGTCGAGGCCTGCTGCGGATCCAGTTTTAAAAGAAACAATGGCCTCGAGGGTTTCTTTACTATTAATTTGAAGACATACCTGGCTAGCCGTTGGTGGGTCGAGAAAATATGGGTTTGAAGGAGCTGGAGGGTGTTTAGTCTGTAAGGCCTTTTTCTCAGCCTACTTTTGTACGATTCTGTCGGCACCGGGATCTCCTCCTGCTTGTTTTTACAACGCCCCAGCGAGCACCGACAGCTACTGCCGCAGCGCTTGCTGGCCTTCATACAGCCGCACAACTTGGAGGAGCAGCAGCCGCGGCAGCCGCACTGCTTGGTGCGCTTGACGGCGCGCGCGGGCTCGCGCTCGGTGGATGGTCACCGTTGTGGGCGGTGAAGTTGTGTATGCGTTGCGCCCGTGAACGAGTGTAGACCGGCGAGGCTCTCCCATCAGGATTGTCATGATTCTTCCTTTCCTCTTTCTTCTCGTCGGAAATCTCTATAGAGTTCTCTTTCTCCAATCATGTATGGATTAGACCCCGCTCATTATTATACTGCTCCGGGATTAAGTTGGGATGCAATGTTAAGAACTACAAAAATAAAACTAGAACTCCTAACTGATATTGATAAAATAGCCTTTATAGCAAAAAATATTCTAGGTGGCATATCACAATGTAGTAATAGATACGCGAAAGCTAATAATACATTTTTGAAAGATTATGATCAAAATATCCCATCGTCATTTCTTATGTATTTTGATGCAAATAACCTTTACGGGTGGGCTATGTCTCAATGTCTTCCTACCGGTAAATTTGAATGGGTCAATACAGATACTGACTTTAATATATCTGATGACGCTGATCATGGTTTCATTTTAGAAGTTGATCTCGAATACCCTAATGAGTTGCATAACTCTCATTCAGACTTGCCATTCTGTCCTGAAAACGTTTGTTTGGGTAATTCCAAAGAAAAAAAATTAATTCCTAATTTAAATAGAAAAACGAATTATGTCATTAATTATAGAAACCTAAAACAGTGTTTGAAGAATGGTTTGAAATTGAGTAAAATCCATCGCATTCTTAAATTTCAGCAGTCTATGTGGTTAAAAAGTTACATAGATTTGAACACCCACATGCGATCGCAGGCATCATCCGATTTTGAAAAAGATTTCTTTAAACTAATGAATAATTCAGTGTTCGGTAAGACCATGGAAAATGTTGCAAAACGCGTAAATGTCAAATTGTTAAATCACTGGGAAAATCGAGGAAAATCGCAGGGGGTTCAAACTTTGATAGCGAAACCTGAGTTCCATAGTTTATCTATATTTTCTGAGAATTTAGTAGCCGTTCAATTGAATAAAACTAAAATATTTTATAATAAACCGATTTATTTAGGATTTTGCGTATTAGATATATCGAAAACTTTGATGTATGACTTTCACTACAACTACACGAAAACTAAATATCCAGACAATCTTAAGCTTCTTTATACAGATACAGATAGCTTAGTATATCAAATTTTCACGGAAAATTATTACGCAGATATAAAATCAGATCTTAATTTATATTTTGATACATCTGACTATCCTCCTAACAATAAATATGATTTGCCATTAATAAATAAAAAGCGATTAGGATTTTTCAAAGATGAAAATAATGGTAGAATGTTCAAAGAGTTTGTAGGTCTGCGATCTAAAATGTATGCCTTAGATGTTGAAAAATATGATGAGAATGATGAGAAAACTGAAAAATACGGTGTTTTATCAAAAGCCAAAGGGGTCAATATATGTGTTACAAAAAAATTTACTCTTGATAATTACAAAACGTGTCTATTTAATAAAAATGTGCAACGCGCTCAAATGCTAAGATTTAAATCTATAAAACATATAATATTCACTCAAAAAATAAATAAAATATCATTATCGCATGATGATACACAACGATACTTATTAGAAAACTCTTCTGACACTCTTGCGTGGGGTCATTATAAAATACCACAATAATTGTAGTTTCAAAGTTGTAATATAATCACACAGAACATTCGAATTCCAAATTATTGTTTGTACATTGTATATTTTTAAGATATTACTTGTAAGCATGTAAAAAAAAATTAAAATTAATTTTCTTTTATTGTATATTTTAAGGTATTTTTGTAAATATGAAAAAAAAAATTAAATTATTACCACCGCTAAAAGTATCGGGATACTTGGTGTCGACATTACGAACGAAGTCCAGTTTCGTAGTCATCTGGAACAAAAAGCCAAACTGGCCTCCAAAAAGCTTGGGGTGCTTAACAGAGCCAAACAGTGCTTCACACCGGGTCACCGACTTTTGTTATATAAAGCGCAGGTTCGACCCCATATGGAGTACTGTTCTCATCTCTGGTCTGGCGCTCCACAATACCAGCTCCTTCCCCTTGACTCCATCCAACATCGGGCAGTTCGTATTGTCGGCAATTCCGAACTTACTGACGGCTTAGAACCTCTTAGTCTTCGGAGAGACGTTGGCTCTCTTTGCATGTTCTACCGTCTGTACAATGGGGAATGTTCCGAAGAACTTTTTGATCTGGTGCCATCGTCTCGTTTCTATCACCGCACCTCCCGCCAAAGGAGCAAAGCTCATCCTCACTTCTTAGTCACATGGCACACCATGAATAAGCGGGCATCCCGCTCGTTTCTTCCCAGAACGTGCAGAATGTGGAATGAGTTGCCTCCTGAGGTATTTCCTTTGTGCTACGACATGGGATTCTTCAAGAAGCGGGTATTTAGGGTTCTCAAGGGTCGGCAATGCTTAAGTGGCTCCTGTGATGTTGCTTACGTCCATGGGCGACGATGACTGCTTCCCATCAGGCGGCTCGTCTGCTCGTTTGCTGAATATCACATTAAAAAAAAAAAAAAGTATTATTTGTGTTAGATATGTAAAAATTGTTTAGTTTAAGTATCTTTTTTGTGTTAAATTTTAACTGGTGGTGGTAAAGGTGATTTTTGATGAGTTTATAGCGAAGGTGCTGGCTATGTAGGTTCAGAAGGTTTGTAGTAGAAGTGAAACACTTGTCTATGTACAAGAATTGAATGAATTTATTTACAGAATACACGGTTTATATACAAAAATGGTGGAAAGAAAGAAAGAGACATATTTACATAGAAGAGTGAAACAAGAGATAACCCCGCGCGGGGCGCGCGGGGGAGGTACGCTGGTACATGCCGCAGGCGCGCGCGGCGCGCCTATAAAACTGAGTGGCCCGCCTTCGCGAGTCCTTTCGCTCGCCGGCCGCTGTGGAGTCAACATCGTGTCGTCGGTCCGCCGTGCCCCGCTGCGCCGCCTCGCGCCCGCTGCTTGGAAACAAGACACGACGAGTCCGACGAAGATGCTGCAGGATATTCCAAGAAAAAAAAAGTATCTTCATTGAAGACAAATCCTCTTCGTCAAGACAAATATAGTTTCGTATATAGGTGGAAACAATGTTGTCTTCAGTCAAGTAAAATATTGTTTCATTTATATTGTCTTATTTCAAGACTATCGGTTTTGAAACAAGAATTTCGTGTTTATCACTGAAGAATTTACCATTGTCTCGGATGAAGACTATTCATTGTCTAGATAGTCAAGACAAATAATGTCTTATATATAGGCGGAAACAATGTTGTCTTAGATTAAGAATTCTTAATATTCTTAGCTGAAGACATGTTTGCCTTGAGGCAAGCATTGTATGTTTTGAACTGAAACTACATTTTATTGGGTGAAGCCCTAATATTCTCAGCTGAAGACATGTTTGGCTTATGGTAAGATATGTGTGTTTTGATCAGAGACTACAAATTATTGGGTGAAGCCTTAATATTCTTAGTTGAAGACATGTCTGCCTTGAGGCGAAACTTAAATGTTTTGAACTAAGACTGCATGTTATTGCGTTAAGCCTTAATATTCTTAGCTTAAGTATTGTATGATTTGAACTGAAACTACATTTTATTGGGTGAAGCCCTAATATTCTCAGCTGAAGACATGGTTGGCTTATAGCAAGACATGTGTGTTTTGATCAGAGACTACAAATTATTGGGTAAAGCCTTAATACTCTTAGCTGAAGACATGTTTGCCTTGAGGCAAGACGTGTCTATTTTGAACTGAAACTACATTTCATTGGGTGAAGCCCTAATATTCTCAGCTGAAGACATGTTTGGCTGATGGTAAGACTTGTGTGTTTTGATCAGAGACTACTTATTATTGGGTGAAGCCTTATTATTCTTAGCGGAAGTCATGTTTGCCTTGATGCGAAACTTGTCTATTTTGAACTGAGACTACGTGTTATTGAGTGAAGCCTTAATATTCTTAGCTGAAGATTTGTTTGCCTTTTGGCAAGACATATTAGATTTTTAAGTACCTAGCTAGCTTGTTTTCGAGCAATCCAAAACAAACCAGCTAGCTACTTAATATTTAATATGTTTCGCCTCAAAACAAACATCTGTTTATTTAGTTAAGAATATTATGTTTCCCTCGGTGACACCTTACCAAACATAAACATGTGATAGTACATACGAGATCAATTATATAAAAAACCAAAAAGTCGTGACAAATCATAATTAGAATTAAGGCAACATTCAATACAGCACAATAGAAGGACTACTAATACAAGAAATAAAACCTTTTAAAAATTATAATGTTTTTATTATTTAATAAAAATAACACTTTGATCAGGGTCAAAATCCCTATTATCTTGTTACTTATATACGTTAATTTGTACTTGTACAAGAGTACACGGGGACTTACGTTACGAGTATGCTTGTAATTTACAAATACAACAAATACAAATAGTTTATTTACGGAGAAGTAACAATTAAGACAATGAAATAGAGTATTCCCAAGGCTTCGAAAATTAATATACAGTCAAATGTAAAAATATGGGTGCACACATCATACTCAAAAATATGTCCCATAAATCTTATGTCAGCGAATCAAGAACTATGGGACATATTTTTGAGTAAGTTGTATACACCCATATTTTGACACTTGACAGTACGTAGAAAATCTAAACAAAAATATTAATCAAAAATATACAGTCAGCAATACTATTCGCTTAGCACCTTTGCATACAATTTTTTATGCAGAGGCGGTACCTTTTCTCTGCAGCTGGCTCTGAGCTGTACACGTAAAGCCTGTCATATTAATCTGAGCAAGCCTCAATAATAAATATGTACGCAGCTGAAAACTAATAAATATGTGTAACTAATATTTCTCAAAATTATTTTACCAAGTCAAATGACATAAATATCTACACAATGGTTTTTAAAACATTACAAATCTGTACTAACGTTTTCCAATTTAAGTAGATGTTCATAAATACCTTTTCTCTACAGCTTACTGTACTTATACAGATATTTAATGGTTTTCAGTTGCTTACATATTATGGAGAGGATTGCTCAGATTAATGTGACAGGCTTAATGTGTACATTTTTGATTGATAAATCTGGTTAGATGTACATATTTATTTTTGAAGCCTTCGAAATGCTCATAAATTTATGAAGTCGACTGTACACAGAATCTTATCGTATTTAACTTATATGTCGTTTTCAAGCAAAAGGTACCACATTGTCGCTTGCCATAAGGATGCTCTGAACGGTTATTCGTATAAAGATACAAGAAAATTTCGTTCTTATGGTAAACGTCAAAGTGGTAGGTACATTTTGCTTAAAAACGTCACATATAGTTTTGCTATCACCTCCTGAGTCCCATGTACTTTTATAAAAGGCAAAATAAAATATTTGTTCTTCTATTACAATGTTCCTTATATACCTAAAAAAAATAAAAGGTGGGAGAGTCAGGAAGTTAATTTTGAATACTAAACGACACAAATACGGGATTTTTAACTCTTTAAATCCACATAAAAACATTCATTTAACTTCCTGATTAAAGTAGTGTTTTACAATCACAATCTCCTAAAGTAACCAGTCTTGATTTAGTGGTGATTTCCACAACAAATGCCATATAATGAGATGAGTAACCTACCGTTTCTAGTTCTTTACACAAAAACGAAACCGTAGTGTGATCCGATTCCTTTACAAAAATTCGGTCTATCTTATAAAATAATGGAAAGTTAATGTCGTACTTATACAAAATAACGTTTTTGTCATTGTACTTTACACCATTATTTTCGTAATACTCAACACAGATGTACTCTGCTTCGTTTAATTCACTTGGGTAATGTTGTACATGAATTATTTTACCACACGTAATACTGTCAGAAAAGCTGTCTTGCACAATTAATCTATAACTAGTTTTTAACTGGTGCCTTGTCGCTAGTGTTAAAGGTAAGTTTTTTCTACAAGATATTGACTGAGCTACTGCCTTCAACTCTTTATGCTTTGATTCAAACTTAAACGCGCTGACTAGTATGGGTGGCCCAATTTGTTCGATCACTCTCGGGTAATGCAGAAGAAAATGGTGTTTGGGTTTCAAAGTACAGTGGAATTTACTTTGTAGATTTTCGAGATAACTTTCGATCAAATTAGTCAGATACCCAAGAAGTTCCGGAGTAAAGACCTGAGATGTTAATATGTCTGTTATTTCCAGAAGGCGTAAGTAATGAAGCCAAGTTTGATCATTCACATCCTTCACTAAGTCGCCTACAATAAATCTAAAGTTACGAACGAGGCACAACATTTCCGAAGCGGAAAAAATTAGTTGTCCATTAAGTAGATGTTGCTTAGTAACTGATGGTGGACAATTTTTTTCAGTTCTTAAGTAAGTGAAAAACTTAATTCGGGCATTTAGTGTCTTCAGTGAAAAATAGTTACTGTCAAGTAACTGTTTGATAATAATACTCATATCATATCTATGTACGCCTTCACACAGGTCGTGCATAACGTCACAAGTCAGATTTTTATAAGTATGAAAATTTAACTGATGCCATACGCATTCTTCTTTTATTCCTATTTTGTCTTGACAATGTTTTTCATACTCAGTAGTTTTTCGAATATTTTCAAGTCGCTCTTTCGTGTCTGTTTTAGTTAAGTGCTTGGATGTTATACAGAATCTACAAAAAATATTTGATGAAAAGCTCTCATGTAACCCTAAAATTGAGTGTAGGCCTAAGTTGTCACCAGACATATTTGCAAGACAAAATTTCACTACAGTTGAATGTCCTTTACTAAATATTAAGATACCTTCCCGTTCTAGAAACTTAAGTTCTTCAATTAAAGGGCCAAAAATGGCTTCATTGCCAAACATAGTTTTATCTGCGGTATAAAATACATGCGCTAGCAAAATATTTTCTAAACGGCTACTAAATTTAGGGGGTATTGTAGAAATAGTTGCAAACACAACTCCTATCTTCTGATTACCCGCATGACTTCCTAGCGGATTTCCCGATTCAAAATCGTCGTAATAAATTGTTAGCGGTAAAATGTTTTCATCCTTACACTGTTTGCGTAAATCTTGCCAACAATTCCCATTTACTAAGTTTCTCAGGGTGACATTATCTTTACAAATAGCTTTTTCATAATTTAATATAGGTATCATCTAACACGTTCGGTACTTCCAAAAACGATTTGAGACTTTCCCTCAACGGAACCATATAGGAACATCTATTTATCAATGTCATTTCCACACTACCATGCACTGATTTAGTATCTTCCGAGACTCCAACTGTTTTTGGAACCGGCTTAGTATATGTACGCAACTTTTTTAAACATTCGATTCTCTTATAATCAGTTCCTAAGTTTTTAAAAGAATTTTGGAGCAGTGACAGCATCGATGAACATTCTTCTGATATACTACTCAAAGCTTTCTTTAATATCAGAATTGGTTCAGATGTAAATATACCAGTTACTAATTGTACTATAGTTTGAATTACTGTTCTGGGTAAGCTAGAAATACTGTATAGTTGAGACACAAATGAGAGAAGTAATTTATTTAATTCAACTTCAAAATTGGATGACGGCGAACTTTCATTGCTATAGTTATTGTGTGAAATTGTATCAGACACAGAAGGAAAGTAGGTAGGTTCAGTAGGTTCATCAGTAGTGATGTGGTTAATACTCGTTACTGAATCGCTTTTTTTCTCTTGAATTTCCGTCATACAAACATTATTTTCGTTCTGAACACCATGATAGCCACATATATGTTTTTTCAAAGAGGATTTTGTATGATAAACTCGCTCACAGTTTTCAGATGAACGAAATAAGTTTTGAAATCATGGTATTCACTTTTACATATTGAACACTGCATCTTATTAAAATAAATTAAACGAAACAGAGTATATTCTTACGTGAAACACCTAACATTTGGCATTGGAAACTAAGTCTGAAATGTAAGGCGGTATCACGTCGTATTTTGTACTTATATTATAAACACATTTCTGAATCAGTAAATACAGATGGTAGCCTGCGTTTGGATAAGACACGTGAAGTGTGTGATAACACTTGAACAGTGTATCGATGGCTTTATAAGCACTTTTTGGTAAACGTACCTTACTTTGTCTATAATCAGATAATAAGGTCCCCCAGTACTGTCGGTTGAGCAGCGTATTATGTAAGGTTGTACCGTCTTTTTTTCCGATGCAGCGACCGAAGCAAGTTTATCGATATGCGTTTGAATATCGCCAGGCGTCTAAAATAAAATATAATATTAAATACCGCGCGAAATCGCCTTTTCATACAAACGTAGTCCTCATTTTCCTCTCTAGATATAAAATATTTTATACCCCTATGCCCCTACGTTTGATTTTTTTTGAAATTTTAATTATTATAAGAGTTAGGAGAATTTAAAACTTTGTATGAAATCAGTTTATCCATTAATAGTACATTATTGCAGAGGCCGGGAAATAGGCTTGTGCCTGCTCGGTCACTTCAGAGAGCGCTCCGCTCTCGGTCAATCGGTCAAACGAACTAGTTCGGTCTTTTAGTTCCTTTAGTTCAGTTCGGTCGTTGAGAGCTGGGAACTGAGCGCCGACCGAAAATTAAAATTTCGTTACCTGTCTTTTCGCTCTTTACGTATTCGAGCGATAGAGAGGCAAATTAACGAAATTTCGATTATCGTGTTTAGCGGTTTTTCCTATATTTACTGATTGAATAGGTAAAATGAAATTAAAGTTGTATGATAATTACGATATAACGATTAAATCATTATAACTATAAATCAATATATTTGATTTTCCTTCATACTTTTCAGGCTTAGGACTGTCATGTCGTTCTTATTTAAAAAGAATGGCGTAGGCGTATTTAAAAATCAAATATTTACAATGATTACTGATTTTAGTTGATTATTTAAATCTGCATATTTACATAACTCTTCTTTCTTTGTGTAGTGATGTACACAATATACAATATAATAAATTTACTAATGTTTTTTTTTATTATTTTTTTTTTTGTTTTTTTTTTTGTTTTTTTTTTGTTTTTTTTTTACGACAGATATTTACATTTTCACATTCCTACATATTGTAATGCAGGAATAATAATTGTTGCACTTTTTTTGGCGCCAAAAGTGTTCTCCTTTGATTAAGTTCTTGCCCAGCGCTAGAGAACACCCGCTCGCAAGACACCGAGGTAGCCTGCATACACAATCTTCGTTTCATATACAGGTACACGCGTGGATATATGTCCCGTTTTTTATGCCACCATTCCAGAGGATCTTGTTTTCGGTGGATATATTGTTCCTTAAGGTATCCATCATACTCCCTTATAGCTGCAGCTGTTTGGTTTTCCGGCTGTATAACTGTAGCTTGTTCGAGGTCGTACTCGTCCCAGATCGATATTGTACTTTCTTGTGGCTCTGATCGTTGAGGCTCAGTACATTCGGTACGCTGCAGTGGCTGTGGTACTTGTGTTTGCGGTTGTTCTGTCTGAGAGGGGAAAGGAAGCCGGACCTCGCTTATTCTTTTGCGAAGACTCGCTAGCTCTTTCAAAAGCCTCTGGTGTTCGAAATCCCCTCTTCTTAAACCTGGGGTCTAAAATTGTGCTGTCTGCGTACACAACGTTCTTTTCTAGATCACGAAACCTAAGTTCAATTTGCCTTGTAAGCGTGTCTATTAAAGTTTTAATCTCCATGTATTCTTCATTTTGATTGGCGTTGGCGCAAGCAACTATGTGTTTGTTCATGAATTGAACGAATACGAGAACTTTCGACAGAGTGACATTTTTCTCCGCACTTATTTCGTTGGTTATTTCGTAGAACGGTTTCAAGATGGGCACAGCTTTTTTGACGATGATCCATTCTCGCGAGTCAAGAAGCAAGTCAGTTCTGCTTAAAATACCCAATGCGCTCTGGACAGCGTCTTTTATCTTTAAAATTCGGTCCAGCATATCAAAACACGAGTTCCAACGTGTTGGACAATCTTGCTTTAATTTTAAAGATGGAAGACCTTGTTGTTGCTGCATTTGTATCAATTTAATTTGAGCGACATTACTTCTCTTAAAAAACTCGACAATCGATTTTACTTTCGTAACCGTTTCTGTTATGTCGAGGAGGCCCCTTTGCACAGCTAAATTTAGAGAATGTGCAAAGCAGCTCAGGGACCTCCAATTCCCTAAGCGCACAGCAGCCAACACATTAGCAGCATTGTCACTTACGATAGCTGAAATTTTGTTAGTAATTTGCCATTCTTCTATTAAATCTTTAATAAAAGCACACAAATTTTCGCTCGTATGTCGATCGGTATAATGTATACATCCCAGTAATACCGACGACAACTGAGTTGTATTGTCGTCTATGAAGTGGGCCGTGACGGCTATGTATCCATCACAGGTTGTGGCCGTCCAGCCGTCAGTGCCTAAACACACGGCATAGGTTTCAGCAATTTTTTTCTGAATCTCAGCAAAAATTTCTTGATAAATCTTAGGTATCAGTGTGTTGCTTAAAGTTTTTCTTGTAGGCAACTGATAACCCGGGCATGTCGAAACCATTTCTATTAGCGTACGGAACTCGGGTTCTTCTACAATTCTTAATGCATGATGACCTTTAGCCACCATCTTCACGACTTGCCGATCTAACCGTTCGACGCGACTTGCAGCGGGTGGCCGTCGCACGTAATTGGTAATAGTGTTCGTAACAGGCCCGGATGGCTGTGGCCTTGGGAGTGTCAACGAGGCTTGAGGCTGGCCAATGAAGCTTGTACTTGTTGTGGGTATGGAGACAAAATTTAGGTCTCTTTGTAGCAATTCTTCGGTCTCAACCGTCGATGTCTGTCTTTCAATAGTTAGACACCGTAGGGTGTTTATTCTTTAAATGTCGGTTCAAATTACCTAAAGAACCATTTTTGGTGCTTATGGTCTGATGGCAATAATTACATTTAGCATGATGCTCATTTACAGGTGCAAAATGCTGCCAAATTTGACTTCTTTTCCTAATTGGCGGCATTTTCAATTTTTCACTATGTACTTGTTGTACATGTAATAACTAAAAAAAACATATACGCTTATACAGTACCAACACCACTTTTTTTAGTTTTTTTTCAATATGCACTTCACTATTCAACTATATTTATTTATTTGTTTATTAAAACAACGAAACTAACGAAAGCGTAAGTAAAACTAGTAAAATCAAAACATTAGCATCATCGCTTTGTATTTAAAAAGAAAATTGATCCTTAACACGTTAATCATAATACTCAGTTTTCCGTAACGTAAATATGGAAAGGACGGCAACGTCTGTCGGTGTCGGTATTATTAAGTATGTATCTCATTCGAATCGAAACGAAACATATCCGTGAAGCCCGTTTTAGAAGTTAGTCCATATCCCTCTCTTTCGCTCCTACTAATCAAGTGACAAAGACGGCGATAGACACGATCTCTGTGTATTGCTGTTAGTATTAGACCCCAAAGCAAACTGACGACGCGGCAGCGTAAAATCGTTCATCTCTCTCGCACTTGTGGCGGCGACATTGCTAACCGTTTCGTTCAGTGCGTTTTCCGTTCCGTTTCACTCAGTCAAGCGCTCACCTCACCGCTCACTACTGAACTAAAGGACCTAAAGACCGATTAAGAGCGAGAAATGCGATTTAGTTCCTTTCGGTCCTTGACGGGATTTCATTCCTAACAGTTCTTAGTTCGTGACCGACTCAAGCCTACCGGGAAAGTGCAATTCGTGGATGAGACGAATCCACGAATTGCTATTCCTGCCGAGGCACATATAGTGCTTTTCTCCAAACATGCGAGGAAATAAGGTAAAATAATCATTATTTAAGCAACAAGCATCATTCAAATCGAACCTTCACATCAAAAACGTCAAAAAAATTCCCTCTTTAATTATTTTTTTAAAGTTAAAGGGACAACTTATTCTGCCATTCAGTACCATTCGATATACGTTCATTCAATATAATTGTGCAATATAGTTGGTCAAGCAAATCTTGTCAGTAGAAAAAAGCGGCAAATTTAAAAAATATAGGCGGGAAGCGTTGTCACATAGACAATCGGAATTTCGCGCCTTTTCCTACTGAAAAAGTTGTTTGACAGACAAACAATACAGTAATAAGTTATTACTGTATTGTTTTTTTACTTCCTGTCCGGTAGAAAAGGACAGAATGATTTGTTTTTTTTTTTATTATTTGAGTTTGACAATAAATAAGAACTTCCCGTACTATTTCTGCTACAATAAGGTGAACATTTCCGAGCATATTGGAGAAAAAATCTAAAAAAGTCAAACCTAGGGGCATAGCTATGGTTAATATACATCAAATTATGTAAAAATATTTTCCAAAATGTCAAAATCCAGAAAGGAAAATGGGGACTACGTTTGTATGGAGAATCGGCCGGCCCTCCCCTTTCCTCTTAATTCAAGAAGTTTCATAGTATTAGATTATTACTGTTATTAGTTTTATAGATCAAATTCCATAACCGGTTATGGTATTGTTTAAGGCGAAAAAAAAACAATCGTGAAACGGTTGTAACACTTGCAAAGGCCACTTGCATCACCCCACTAACCCGGGGTTAACCGGTTACACCGTTAACCCAGCGTCAAATTATACTGGTGACCACGGTAACTCCAGATTTAACCGCTTCACCCCGGGTTAGTGAATGGTGCAAGTGGCCCTTACTGATTAAGGTTATTCAATGCTAAGAACAAAACCTTTCAAATAACATTTAATACCAAGAAAAAGCCAAAATTAGCCAGTTCTAAATGAATGAATACAAACAATACAATAAATATAGGTATATGTTTACAGTAGACTACACGCTTTGTATCACCGCACCGCTCGCCATCGGCAGGGTGTTCATCCTCACACCCTAGCACCTAAATGGTCGCGTACTGTGCGGTTTAAGAGGAATTTCCTCCCGCGTACGCTTCGGCTGTGGAATGAGCTCCCTGCCGAGGTTTTCCCGAGGGGCTTACAGTATGGGGTTCTTCAAAAAAGGAGTGTACAGGTTTTTAAAGGGTCGGCAACGCGCGTGTAATATCTCCGGTGTTGCAGGCGTCCATAGGCTACGGTAACTGCTTACCATCAGGCGGGCCGTATGCTTGATTGCCACCGACGTGGTATAAAAAAAAATGAAGAGAATTTACGTAAATGAATAAACATTTTTGTTTTTTTACCTTAACGTCAACAATAAAGCTGTCTATGCACTCTGCTATTGAAAATTTTTGGCGTCTGTTTAAGCGACCCTTTGGAGGCACCAATCGGCACAGAAGTTTGATTTGTAGTGGAAGTTTGTCATCTAAAACAAAAACATTTAATTGTTATAAAATATGCATTATTTCGTATTTAATATACAGGGTGGAATTTCTTAATGGGTCAGTGAGGGCAGCTACCAGATCCCGTGCTGCTATCGGAAGAAAAGGATATCTTCAGCCAAGAATACCAATATGCTCGGCAACATTGTTTAAATATAAGTAAATAAATTTGTCCTTCAGTTTCAGTACACCTGCATGAAAGAAGTTCTATTTCGAGCAAGTGTGATAAAAATGATGTACATTATGTATATTATGATTGTGTATATTATGTACTGATGATATTGTTGTTACCTACCATTATCCGTTAATTTGTTGATATTATTCGACAGAGTCTTTGTGTTCTCATCGTTACAGACCGTGTTTTTAATTTGCTCTATCTTTTGCATAAATTCACACCATTTAATATGTAAAGAATTGGTTTTATCGGGACCATACATCCTATCGAAATCTAAATGGATCTGTAAAATATAAGAGAAAAGTCAATGAGGGTTCTGTATCCAAAGCGTGCCAATGAGCTGCTGTTACTAAGCCTGTGCTGCCCCTTCATCCATCAGTCTGTCAGATCATCAGATTTATATCGATAGAAGGTTTATATTAAATTAATTTTTAGCCTTTTATTCCGACTCATTTTACAAACTATTAAGGTTATATCTAATTTATATTAATTAATTTTAATTTATATCTAAACACTCTCTTCCAAGAGTAAGACACATAGTTTACACAATAAATATTTCTGAAGAATTTTGCTCCCTACATAAAAGAAATTTAGACAATAATAGTGATTTGTTTTACAAGAGGTCAAAGTTATTGTTTAACCACTCGTGCTAATATTGATACCCCGAGTAAGCGAAAGATTGCGACATTGAACCACGAGCGTAGCGATTGATTCGAAAAGTGGAATCTTGAGCGTTGCGAGGGTTTCAATGCACGAGAGTTAACCAAATTTTGACACTGAGTGAAACACAAAGTTTTTCACCATACCAGCACATGAAAAATACTAATTGTAAAACAATATCAAGCAAAATCAATTCAAAATTAATGTTATTAAATATTTATCATTCAAAATTATCCTTCAAAAGTCAATTCTACCAGCCAACATAAGGAAACAACTCAAAATTTGCATTTGATTACTTTGCTACACATGTGGATAAAATGCAACTTTCTCATCCGTTTTTGAACAATCACTTTTTGCACAAACAGTTTTTGAACAAACAGCCTTTACCAGCTGGTTTGGTGAACTTTCTTTTTCGCCATAGGCAACCCATGTGCAGTTTCTCAAAGTACCTATATTTTATCTAACATAAATATACATTCAGAAACTGCACAATATATCTGACTGGGAATTGGCCTAGCGAAATGAATGCTCGCTCAGTCAGGATGATGCGGCTATTCAAAAGAAGTTTTAGTCACTTTCACTTACCAAGACATCGCTTTTAGTGTCGTTTAATGTAGGCCAATATTTTATAAATTCACCCACGGTTTCAAATTGTTGCAGCTGCCGAAGTTCAAATGAAGATTTCCACTTATTAATAACATCTTCCCAAGGCTCACAATTGTTTTTTAACCATATGACATCATCTTTATATGTCTCTGAAAAAAGATTTTATTTATTTATTTTATTATACGAACTTCGACTAGGTACCTCTGTACATTATGCTACGATCTAACTACATACGAGGGCTGCTACTTATGTATCCGGAAAACCAATAAAATAACAAACATCTATAATTATAACCCCCTAATCGGGGGGCAGGCACAAATGAGAATATCTCATTCCCATCTGCCCCCGGCAGGAACAGATGGGAATAGGGTCATTCCCATCTACGCCTGGCGGGGACAAATGGGAATGAATCCTTCCCATGTGTGACCGCCTCGGTTTATCCTATCTTGTAATTAATATAATAGTAATAAAAAAAGTTATGCCATACAAATATGAAGGTATACTGTTACTATTAGATAAACTATTGGCCAGTAGATACTGGATGTTAAGAAAAATATAAATAATAATAATATTATGATAATTCTGTGTCTTACATGGCCAAATGTACACAAAAGGCATCCCCATGTATGACCACCAAAGGAGCGGATACTTCCCGGGCATCTCCAAAGTATTATCCAAAACAATAGCACTACGTTGTATCTACAGCTATACTGCTAACTACATAGAACTATCTAAACTAAAGCATACTACAATAAGGTAATGTCAATAAATAAACCTTCTAGATCTTCTAAATTTTTAGCTCTTTTGCTTTTATCGGGACTTCCTTTAGCTGTTGCTTTTCTTTTACGTTCACCAGATATGTAAAGAGTGTTACGTATTTTATCTACTAGTTTGCCTCGTGCAAAACCTGGTTTACCAGATATGGAGTCTCTCTTTTTGACAGGAGGAACAAAGTATGTTCCAGCATTTTCGGTTGGAAATAAAGCTATAATTTTAGCAGTAAGTATATTATATTCTTCGTGATTAATACGGCTGAAAAAATATCTAACATTTAGGCAAAGAGAAAAATATGTTGGACAAGGACATACTTGTTATCAGTGAATGTAATTATTAATAAGATGTAAGGGTAACATAACAGATAAATTCAACTTACTGATTAACAACTCGTGTGAAAATGCGCCTAGATATAACATTAGTTAAGTTATTTCGATGTTTATTTGTTAGCTGATTATGTGTGTCGTAATAAGTAAGAATGCTATTTCCTGTAGGTGAAGTAGACAACAATGTTTTTAAATCGAAATCCGGAAATGGCGGACGACATGATATCGCTTCCAGCACGAATTTTTCCTCTATATCTGGGTCGACTTCACTGACAGTGGGCACTGTAGAGGTCTTTGTCTGAGAGAAAAATATACAGTTTTTATTTTCCTAGTTAACACTATACTTCGTTTTTTTAGCATTAGAAAGGACTTCGCAGAAGTAAGCTTGTGATTACAAATCGGGCACTTTTTGCGGTCTAATTTTGAAGTAAATTATAAGTATTGTCTATGCCACATTATTTAGATAATTCCATTTTTATTAACATTTAGAGAGCCTAATAAAAATTGCATGCTTACTTGTGTGGAGTTCTTTCTAATGCTATGCTAACCGAACTATATCTATAAAATGAATGTTGGAAACAAGAGAGTACAAACCTCCGCAGTTAAAAATTCGTTAATTTTGTTTTTCAAATCCAAGCGTGTGCTGATTTTCGGACACAATTCTCTTAAAATGTCATCGGTCAATTCTTTGAGATGTGATTTTTGAATTCCATTTTCTGAAATAAATAAATAATACGATTACACTAGGTACACTGCTGCCATCAAGAGCAAGCGGGGCCAGTAGTACTTACCCGTCTCACTTTTCTTTCTACAGGCAACTAAAACTCATTGAGACAATTCTAAAAACGCCAAACACAATTAGGTTTCGTTGTTTTATCACAGATTTCCTATGGCCACCTCCTGTCTACATCATCAGATCAGCTCGATGGTATTGCATTGTCACCAGACTTACATATGTATGAAATTTTGCAGCTTCATTGGAAGTCGGTATTACTAGTAATTTTATTTTAATTTAAATTCAAGTTTCTTCAATAAAATATCTCGAGTTATCAACTTCCCATCGTGTCGTGTACCGAATTTGACCCGTACATGTATAGATATACTATATTTACCTATTTAAAACTCTTCTGACATTGGAACAAGTTTCGTTATGTGAAAAAAATTTGACTAACTTCTTGTGTCCCGTGTTTATCTTATAAATTGAGTCTGATAATTTTTCTAAGATTTTATATGGACCAACTTTTATTTCATCAAGTTTCTTTCTATTTAAGCGATTTCCATTTTCAACATATACTAAGTCTCCTACTTTGAGCTCACACAGTTTTCTATTCTCATCAAATAGTTTTTTATTATAATTATGTGACTTTATACTATTTTCTAACGCCATTTTCCTATCTTCTAATAAGTCCTTCCATATTCGTCCTTGCTTTAATTCTATCGGTAAAATATCTACACTTTGTCCTTCCAACAAATATTTTGGAGAAAACCCTGTCACTGTGTGTTCCGTCTCATTATACCTTTGGGTGCACTCGTGAGCAATAGTTGTCCATGCTAACTTTTCTTTTCTTTCATTAATTTTACATCGGATTTTATTCACTAGAGTTTGGTTTAATCTCTCATTTAATCCATTAGAAAATGGGGCATTTACTGCAGTAAATATAATGGGTATGTTTTCATTTTCTAAATAGAGTTTGAATTCTCTTGAATTTATACCTGGGTACTGATCCGATAGAATCATACCAATTTTATTGCCCTGAGGAACTTTTTGAACAAGCTTCATAAAATCACTAGCATTCTGTGTTTTAGACGTCAAAATAAATGCATGTCTTGTAAAGTGATCTACAAGTAAATGCAAATATGTTTTTGTGGAGCGTGAGCCACCAAATCCACCGATAGTGTCTATAGACACTATTTCAAATGGAAATGTAGCAGGACCTAAGTGTGACATTAATCCAAATTTATATTTACCTCTGGATTTATTTTTTATACAAATTTCACAGTTGTCACAAAATTTCCTGATATGTTTTGATAAATTTTTTGCTACAAAGAAAGGTTTAATCTTGTTTTCCATTTGTTTTATGCCTATGTGACAGTAATAATTATGTGTATTTTCAATTATTTTTTTACAAAAATCCTCTGTTAGAATAATTTTATCTTTTTTTCGAATATTTTTATAGTATAAATTATCTTTTAACTTCACTTTGTTTCTATTTAGTTTTATATCTTCATTATTATTGTGACAAATGTAGCCAAATGTACAACAAGGTACCAGAAAGACAAAGGATATAGTTAAATATTTTAACTCAAAGGAAAGCCACGAATTCAGCCATAGCAAAACCCGAAGCTACGGATTTGCTGACTTTGGCGCATATTAAGATGGCTGTTTATGAAAACGGGGGTAAAATGGGCCCAATTTTGTCTTCCGTTTATGGGCAGTTGTCAGCAATCCTACCTACAAGTGTTGAGCCGGAGAGGGCGTTTTCCGCAGCTGGGATGCTGTGCAACCAACTTAGACATCGTTTAAACGACTCGACACTAGACTCGTTGATGTTTTTATGATACTTATCACTTTTTGAAGAAACGTCTTCCGGAATAAAAACTTTTAATAAAAAAATAAAAGAAAAAATTGCATAGCAATTAAATTAAATTAAATAATCATTTATTTCGGAATATAGATTTCCATAATGTATTAGTAGCTTATTACTAAAATGTTTAACCTATGTTAGTGATACTATTAATTATGTTACATGTAATGTATGTAATGCAATGTGCCCATAAATTTGTTTTTGTTAAAAATTTGCGTAGCAGTGTACGGCAATAACTAATTAATAATTTGTGTAGATTAACTAACTAACTAACTATTTAGGCTCAGTGATCCTAAGAGAATCTTGGCGTCCGAAACGAGAGAGTGCCACCTGTCCCGATCCTGCGCAACTTCCAGTTAATTACTGACGCGAAGCTGAAGCAGATCCGCCGTCACACTGTCTTCCCAACGATACCTGGGCCGGCCCACCGGACGACTACCAGTCGGTCGTCCCAAGAACGCCCTCTCTTGACACCAGATTCAGAGCGCGTCCGGGAATGAATGTTTCCACGCCATACTCCGCAAGCGTTCCGCCGCGATGCTTATTATGAGGGTGCGTGACAGTCGTCACAGCCTCCTGGCGCTAACAGCTAAGGTGGGACAGTGGTCTGCTAAAGCACTGGTCCTCCTTGCATGTTAGTTTTAATAACTTTCAAAATTTAATTTAATCTAATGTTATTTATTAATTTAAATAAAAAATTTAATTTGTTGTTATTAAAAAAATTAACGAATTTTAATTTTAATGTTATTTTAATTGTAATTTTAATTTTATTTCATATTAATTTAAGAAATATGGACTCAGTTGTTGTCTGAAATAAATGTTTTTTTTATAGGCCCATAAAATCCAAGAATATACTACCTATTATAAGTATAGGTAGTATATTGACTGTTCACTACAAAAATTTCGAGCGCGCTACAGTGTCGTGGCAGCCGCAACAAAACCCTGAAAGCATTGTTATACTGGATTCGCAGAGCGGTTAGCGATCGCTGAGTGTATCTTGTCCATAGGCTACAGGTATACAGCGATGTACAGTACGCTTTAAATAAGGTTATGCTGCACACCGGCTGCACCTGCGCGCTATCATGTTTGCTCTCATCGCTAAAGCTCTGCTTTCCCTCTCGATGTCTGCATCATCGCGCAGATCTTCGGTAACCAAATGCGCAAGATATTTAAATAAACTCGCTCTATTTAGTTCCTGGCCGTCGAGAAGTATGGGCGGGACATACGAGGGGCTCTTGGTTCCGGATTTAAAAACCATATATTCGCTTTTGAGCGCATTATACTTAAAATTATGGTCACGAGCGTACGATTCGCAAATGTTTTTTGGTATGTTCAAACCCCCGACCGACGGGCTCAGCAACACCATGTCATCCGCATAACTTATATTATTAAAACGGACTCTTGTCAACATGGCATCCGACATGCGTGCTGCTGAGTCCGTCGATTAGGTCGTTAACATATAAATTAAATAATTTCGGGAGGTTAGCCCCCCTTGCCTTACACCGCATTGCTATCCGTACTCGTCCGAAAGTACATTGCCCCACCGAACACTGTTTCTCTGTCCACCATACCAACACCATAATGTATAGAACACCTTACTAATGTTGTAACACCGGTAAAAGAAACTATAAAAAAAAGATTTTAGAATACAATGTTCTCACGGACTCTATCAAATCAAAATTTAAAACCAGTCGAAACCAAGAGAAAAAATTGTTTAAAGATATTGTGGTTGTGGATAATCCGATGGTAAGAAAATATAAATTAAAAACCTGCCTTACAAAGAGTCTTGGCCTCAAAACCAGTTTGAAAAGACACCGAGAAACAAAAATAAAAACCCGTAATCTAATAGAGACAATAAGAAGATTTTACGAAAGAGACTACGTGAGCCGTGCAAGTGCAGGTAAGACATACAAAAAATGGATGCAAGTGCGTTATCTATGAGACAAATTAGAAACCTTGCACAAAAAATACGTGTCTGAAGTTGGTTCAATAAGTTTAAGCATCTATAAAAAATATCGACCGTTTTACGTTATTTCTCCAGATATAAAAGATTTAGAAACACGTGGTTGCTTGAAGCATTGCAATATGTAGTTTATTGTAATGCTTTAAAATCGGCGGGCATCCTAAGTTGATTTTGACACAATTTTGGCTAATCTCGTCTGCGACCATGATTTTAGACTGCATGTCCGGCGAATGCAGTGTTTGTAAACATATCAATATACAACTAAACAGAGAGGAAAATATAAACTGAAATCTATATATATAAACGTAAAAGTCCTGACTAACTGACTGACTCACTTAAATCAACGCCCAGCCCAAACCGTTGGACCTAGAGAGCTGAATTTTTCACAGTAGGTAGATTTTATAACGTTAGTATCCACTAAGAAGTGGTTTTTCAAAATTCATCCCCCAAGGGGGTGAAATGGGGGTCCAAAGTTTGTATGGGGTTCAAGTTTTATTTTAAGCTATGAATTCGAACGTTGGGTAAAAGATATATTATTAAAAAACAAGCAAACTATTTTCAGCGTTTTTGAAAATTCATCTCCTAAGGTGGTGAAAAAGGGGTTGAAAGTTTGTATGGAGGTCAAAAATTTTATCAAATGTGGGACCTATAACTATGTATACAGGTATATTATTAGAATACAGGAAAAGTAATTTCAGCGTTTTAAAAAATTGACCCCCTAAAAGGGTTAAAAAGGGATTGAAAATTTGAAACCATTACAAAATATTAATGCTTACAAAAAAATATTTCGACGTTTTTGGAAATTTAACCCCTACGGGGGTTATTTAAACAGGGGATGAAAGTTTGTCTTGGGGTTCAAATTTTATTATAAGCTAGGAACTTGAAACTTTTCACAAAGGTATTAAAAAAACAAAGAAAATTAATTTCAGCGTTATTAAAAATTCATCCTCCAAAGTGGTGAAAAGGGGGTTGAAAGTTTGTATGGAGATCAAACATTTTATTGAGTACGGGACTTAAATATTTATATAAAGGTCTTACTGGGCCCATAACCTCTTAGAAACCTCTAATATTAAACTGATTAGTGCATTAATATTTAAGGGCTTAAGGAAAAGCAAAAGAAGAGTTTTTTTTTAAATAGTGACGTGACATAAATTGTGTTGCTAGACTTGTTTGCGTTTAATTCTTCTAACAATATTATTAGCATAGAAGAAAAGTAATTTTAGCGATTTCAAAATTCACCCCTTAAAAGGGTTGAAAGTTTGTATAGGGTTCAAATTTTATTTTAAGCTAGAAATTAGAAACTTCGTAAAAAGGTATATCATTAAAAGAGTTGAAAAGTGATTTTAGCGTTTTTGATCATTCATACTCCAAGGTGGTGAAACGGAGGTTGAAAGTTTGTATGGAGATCTAACATTCCTTTGAGTGCGGGACTTGAATCTTTGTTTAAAGGCATATTATTAGAATACAAGAAAAGTAATTTCAGCGTTTTTATAAATTCATCCCGTAAAGTGGTTAAAAAGGGGTTGAAAATTTGTAGAGGTCCTAATTTTATTTTAAGCAGGGTACTTGAAACTATGTAGAAAGATATTTAATTAAAAGGGAAGAAAACTTATTTCAGCATTTTTGAAAATTCATCTCCCAAGGTGTTAAAGAAGAGGTTGAAAGTTTGTATGGAGATCAAACCTTTTTTTTGCGTACAGGACTTTAATCTTTGTATAAAGGCATATTTTTAGAATACAAGAAAAGTAATTTAAGCGTTTTTAAATATTAATCCCCTAAAAGGGTTAAAAAGGGGTTGAAAGTTTGAATCCATTACAAATGCTTTGAAACTTCTTAGAAAGGCATTGTATAATATTACAAAAAAAAAGTTATTTCAACGTTTTTAATAATTCAACCCCTAAGGGGGTTACAAGAGGATGTAGTACAAGTTTATATGTAGTACAAATTTTCGTTTAAGCTAAGAACATGAAACTTGGTAAAAGGGCATTATATTATAATAGACGAAAACTGATTACACCATGTTTGAAAAGTTTGTATTAATAAAGTTTGCATCGGGAGCGAACATTTCATTTTAATATTGGACTTGAAAATCTAAGTGTTGAGAAGGATTATATGTATAGAGAACAATTTTTTCAGTTAGGAACTTGAAACTTCGTACTTTGTGAAATACAAATTTCATGTGTTGTATAATTATTAACAAATGATTAACCGTCCCTACTGATATCTTTTGGTGCATAATGTTACAAATCCACGGCATCCACGCGTACGAAGTCGCGGGCAACAGCTAGTAAATGTCATATACTAAGAAAAAATGACCTAGGCCTCCAGTGCCCCAGGCTGGAATCGAGCCAGCGTCCTCTATTAGCGTATTTTCTGTAAATAATTTAATTTGTTCTAATATTTCTAACAGTATAGAGGAAAATGTTGAAATAAAGTTGTTTTCATGGAACGTCAGGAACAATATGATGAAAAAGGGGAGAAAAAAAAACTAAAAGAATGGCAAAAACTGAAAACACTTGTTTAACAAGGAAATGTGTAAACTTTACGTGATGTTGTGTTAAGTGTTTTTAAATAGTGCAATATATTATCAATATTGAACGTTAAAGAGAAACAGTTCAGTTTCATCGTAAGACAATTTGTACATAGGATAATAATATTCTATCATTGTCATTCATTCTAACACGCGCATAATTATGATTATCAGTAGCATCCACCTGCCACCAGTATGTGCAAAATGCTAAAACTAATAAAGAAGCGTAGACCAATTTAGTTAAGGTATTCGAGGACTGTTTAGCGAGAAAAGTTATTTTGTTAAGAAAACTACATAGAATAGAACTTAGTGCATATAACACGATGACCGTATACATACAGGAGACAATGGCATTGGTGCAACAGCTTTATCAAACAAATGTCACAGAAAATGGCGAGGTCGCTGAAATCTTACTCTGGAATGGACTGGCTAAAGACTAATCTGGAAACGGTATGCTCACCATTTCCAAATAATGAGGACCAGACTTCTGCAGGCAGAGGCTAGAAGAGTCGATGCAAGTCCTAGTAATCGAACGGCCTTCATGTCTAAACATTCATCTGTTGGTAACTTATTAAGACGCTGTACTTTTTGTAACAAAAATGGACATCTAAAAAAAATCTGCTTTAAACTCAAGAGGAAGAACAAAGAAGACCAGGCATCCTCCAAGGGCCTGCTTGCCTCAGCCGTCGCAGCCTCCAGCAGTGATTTTCTTATAGACTCAGGCTGCAGTCAGACTATGGTTCAGTGCAGCAAGCTATTTCAATCCATAAAGCCAACCAATAGTGAAGTCATAATTGCTAACAACTCAATATTGAAATGTATTCGATCAGGAGACGTCGAGCTACATTTTAACAATAATGATAATGCTTTAAAATTGAACAATATACGTTACTTCTGGATCTCTGCCAATTTGCTGTCCGGTAAGTTGTCTCGTTTCTCAGGGGTATAATTTAGTGTTTCAAAGGAGGGGTGTCTAGTTTATATTATCTTTTGACATGAAATATTATTTTTAGCTTTAAGTAACAAATATTGTAACGCCATTAAGATGGTTTTAGTACCTATGAAATGTAACACCTTATTATAATGATTATGATAATGCGTGGCTGCGTGCTTCCTCAACCCGATTGTGTAGGAGAAGTTCACAGGTTTTCGGAAAATATTGATGTAGTTGAAAAATTATTTATAGCAGATATAGACTATAGACTATACATACGACTGACATAAAGGAAGCCTTGATCTTAAGTACTTCAATTTGACAGATAAAGACTTGCCCGAGTATTTTATTTTAACTCACTAATGTAATGTGCCATTCTTAAACACAAAAACTACCTAAGTACCTATTTAATTGGCTAGTTATTAAATAAAAGTTTACATATTTGTTTCGCAAAGAAGGTGAAAATTTTATTTGGATTGTTTTCGAAAGTAAGTACCTACTTGTTATTTTACTGTTGAATACGGATTCTTGTTGACTGTGTATTGAATTAGGAAAGAGCTTTTGAGGCCTACTTATAGATTTTTTTATTATTTTGATTAAGTTAAAATAGTATTGTAGCATAAACAAATAACAAAGCTGCCGGACATTTGCCAATAAAAATAATATATCTTTAATTATCACACTGCCAACTCTGTCCTATGTCCAATCACTGTTGACTTCAACAAAATAAATAACCGAGAACAAACACTACTGTTTGGTGAAATTGGCCAAGCAATGGGTTACTACGCAAACATGTTTGGCAAATACAACAAGTAGCCCGGCGAACACCTGGACCTATGACTACCATACAATGAGCTTATTAAAATTTGCAATGGTATTCGAGCTGTATTATGCCAAGCCAAAATATTGAAGCCATATACTATTTGTAGATGGCTTTTCAGTACTTTTATATTGGATATTGCCCCATATAATCTCATGCAACTTAGTGCCGGTACAGACGGCAACCCAGAGGCAATTTATACGGGAACCGCATGCTAACTGCACAGTTTACATACAAATTACAGCTGGGTTGCAGCCCGTCTGTACCGGCCCTTAACAAACGACAAAGGTTTCAACCCAATCTGAGATGGGATTCAAAGAAACTGCATAACTGCAGATATGAGCCTGAAAAGACTGCAGTAGAAATGAGTATAGACAGAATAACAAATCAAGTCTACCTGAGTACCTGTCAAAATCTGGAGTACCGTCATTGGATAGGTGTGAAGAAGATTTACAAAATTATTGATTCTAAAGACATCATAAAATTTTAGCAGCAAAAAAACATTAGGAAAACATTTTGAAACAAAAACTATATACCCAAATAAATAACTTGTTTCATTACTTTTAAGTTACTCTTATAGAAAGACAAACTTGGATGAGAACAATAACAGACCAGTCAATGGGGAAGGCTTTTGAAGTAACCTATATTAGGAAGACAAGTTAATGTTGCAGGTGGGAACTAAACTAGTAACAATTTCATTTAACTATAACAACCAACTTTAATTTCAACAATGTTTCAGCTATGGGCTAGGAGCATAAAATACACCACAGCAAGGCATATTCCGTAGATACTTATTATAATTTAAATACAACAAAAAAGTTAATTAAATGCAACTATCCACTTCAACAAAACAATCAACAGAAAACAAAGAGACTATTTAGATCAGTACGGTTTCTCTCAATATTATTTTTAGTATTATTAATAGTGAATGAAACGGTACTGATCTAAATATTTTGAAATATGTCTCACGATAGTTTAAGTTCGAACAAAGAGTTTATCACAAAACAACAATCTGGGCAGAATTAAAACCAAAATTATCCAAGTCAAAACCAGTATGTAAAACCAGTTGAATAAATGATTATGAAGATAAATATTTTAGGACCATAATAGCAATGAAAAAGAGTCACAGAAAGGAAAATTCAGCACATACTGTTACCTACAGTTACGCCAAAAATATATCAAATGGACATCCCCCGTACCCCGACCGGTACAAAATTCAAAACTATTTTCTGACACGCCCTGAAATCCACTGCATATAAAATAAATGCTTGGCAAGAACTTAAATCTTAATTAGTAGTTATCTAAATATTATGTTAGTAAAAAAATCTAAATTAGTATCAAGACTATCAAGAGGTCTTTTTTTTCCGTAGCCTAAAATGAGTAAAATGGCATTTCATGTGTTGCTAGTTTTTTACGTCTTATAAATAGTGATGTGCTACAACCGGTAGTAACCGAAAATAATTGGTAGGTACTGTCCGCGCGCAAATTGCGTGCACGGATGGAATGTTAGGGTATGTGCGCACGAGCAACTTCATCGCCAGGCGATTTATTTGTCTCTTTTCGACAAATAAATCGCCTTGCGACTAAGTTGCTTGTGATGCGCGCACGAGAGCGACTTTTGTGTCCGCAACTATTTTATCTCCCACATCAAGGGTATGGGTAAGTATGAAAGCGCGCGCATGTAGCGACGCGACAAGCGAAGCGGGAGACTTTCTGAGGGCCTACCGCGAACCACGTTAGACGTGTTGCCTCCCTGTCACACATACGAATTTACAAGTGCGACAGAGAGGCAACACGTCGAACGTGGTTCGCGGTAGGCCCTCTGGCCGACCGGCAACTTTTTTGTCGCCGTGCGCGCACTTGCACTGAAACCAATAGGGAAGGAGACAGTTGCGCGCTTGTCTCCGAACCCGCGGACAAAAAAGTCTCTCGGGAGTCGCGTCGCTACGTGTGCGTTCTTCTATACTAACATTACTAACCCATAGACTTGATGTGAGAGACAAAATAGTCGCGGAGACAAAAGTTGCTCGTGCATGCATACCCTTAAGCGCGCTCCAGACTACGCGGCTTCGCGCACGAGTGTGGAGGGTCCTTTAGGCCTTATACTGCAACAAGGTCACGGTGCGGTAGTCCGTTACGATTTTAAAAGTACTAATAGACGGGCGTACCGGACCTCGGGCCGGCCTTGGTTAAGGCCGAAAAAGCTTGCTTGCTTGCTTGGCTTGGTAAGGAATAATAAGTCATTCGAGAGGAAGGTGTTGGGTGGTCCCAGAAAGAAATAAGCTGACCAGACCAAGCTCACGGTCCGGTGGTACGCCCGTTTGTTAGCTTATTAGGCTGTACATCACTTGGTAGTACATTAACTGACTCCGTTTTTTTTTTACTAGCCGGCAACACTTTAGCTATCACTTCACTTGTGTCAGACGAGACGAGAGATGATTCTCGTGGCCATTATAACTTATAACTAAAAGAATTAGCAACTTTTCCTTTCCTTGTTCTGTCCGTGTTACAGGTCTATTTGATTTCACTATTATTATTATTGTTTATTTGCTCCTCGTTGTTACCTTAATTCTATTTTCTTATTGTTCGGCTCTTGTTCGTTGTGCTATACCTTGTTTCCAGTGGTGTAACAATGCTGATGCCCGTTGCAAAATCATCACGGCCGCTTGTTCAAATTGGGACCACTCTCTGGTCAAGGGCCCTTATGATTTTAGCCGTTTGCCTCCCTATAGTTGCGCCACTGTTTGTCGGAATTGTGTGTCATACCTAATGTTGCTTCCAAATATCACGGACATACTTATATCATGAAGCTGGGAAATTATGTATTAAAAATCAAACTGTGATTAGGATAGTCATCATGACATTCATGACAATTATTTTTTTACTAGGTTTGTTCTGTTGTTTGTAGTCTAGGGATATATGAAAAAAAAAGTTTTGTTTATTATAATGGTTGTAAAAAAAATGTACCAAATATAATACCATTAATTTCTATTTATTCTTATTTGTTGACTGTACTCTGTAGCTTCTTTTGATATGTGACATCACATGGTCAAAAACTTCAACCTTCAACCCTATAAAAGAGGCAAGCCCAAAGTACCATCCATATTTCTCCATAAGCTGCCTAGTCGTTTGCAGTGCATTAGTTAATCCTTGCGACAGTTGCTTCATTCAAAATATTTATCAGTACGGTTTTTACTCACTATTATTTTTAGTCGCTTTTTGCGACATGTTTCGGATTCTTTGGAAAAATAATAGTGAGTAAAAACCGTACTGATAAATATTTTGAAATATGTATCACGATAGTTTAAGTGCGATTAGGTGCTTCATTATTTTGAGAATTGAAAACATTATATAAAACTCCTTTTCCTTGCTTTATTGCTGGCGAATCTTTCTACAATTTTGTAAAAATGGGCCATTTTTACCCTTTGGGTACGGAACCCTAAAAAGGCTAGTTGGCAAAGCCTTTCTTATTCCCTACTGGTACCAGTAAGGAACAGCCAGGGGTGAAAGGCTGCGAGTAATGAAAATGTAACAGTAATTTAAATTATAAAAATATACAAAGGAAGCCGTTGAATAATTAGCGTGTTCCTAAAATTGTTGATTTTGTCGAATTTTAATTATCAAAAGGTTGGTCACTTCCCCTGAGAGAGAGAGAGCTGCTTGGAAATTAGGCGTAGGCCTTTGGTGCACCGGTCACGCTCAGGCTGGTGTCGGAGCCGTTGCTAGAGAACTATGCCAGGTAATATGGCATGGCATGCGCCGTGGTTCGCGTCCAAAAACGTAGTGTCAAAATGTTCTCCAAAAAGAAAAACCGCGACAGAGACATTTATCAACGTTAAAAACTTCCGTTATCGACAATGACCACGGTACTGCTACAGATGGGCAGAATTACTTTTTCACCTCACTCGCTCAGAAAACCTCAGTTTAGCGCGAAGTCTGCGTGCAAAAGTCATTTGAATTTCGAACACTATGAATATGTGTGCTTTTCTCTTGTTCATTTTGTTTGGATTTGAGTGTGTTATGTTTTAAATTTGATATGTTAAATAGAAGGCAAAATTAAATATGATTATTTTTATGTTCAGTGATTTTTCGTTCGAAAATCGAAAGTTTGTTTAGTGACCTTGATGACTTGTGGTGATGTTTTTTTTTTTTCAATGTGTTTTTTCTTGTAATATACGTGTACCTTATGTAATTTGTTAGTGTGGCGGTTGGTGATCCGGCGGGGCTGGTGGTTGGGGCCGACGATGGGTACCGGGTTGTTGTGTGGCCGACCACTAAACTGATCTTTCTGCGGTTCCCTGTCCCGTGGTATTTACCATTATTGTTATCGTTATCATTGCCAGGGCGGGTGGTGTTTTCATTGTTAGGGCTCCCTTATGTGCCATTATTATTTCTTCTTTTTTCCTGTTGTTTGTTGTGCACTGACGTCCTACATATTTTGATGGAACTGGCCGTCGCTGGTGCCGTGGAGCTGGCTGGCTTCTTGATTCAATGGATTTTGGGTGGTTGGTGCGGCTGCTATGCTAAGACTGCCCCAAGCAGCCCGTCTGGCAGGCGCAGTGCCATGAAGTGGCTGGCTGGCACGGCGGTTGGGCATCTGGGCGGCGTCTAAGCTGGGGCTGCCTCGAGCAGCCCGACTGGCAGGGTCGCCATGAAGTGTGGGACGTTCAGGGGTATAATCACAACACAAGAGTGGAGTACAGAATGAAAACTTTATTGGAAAATGCCTGCCTTATATACTAGTGAAACACACATTGTTCCTTTGTTCGGGATCATTGATGCGTAATAATTTATAAAATAGATTTGTTTATTTTATTCTAATAATTTCCTTTGTTTGTGCTCATTGGAACATGAATGCTAAATATGGAAGTGTGTCGTATCAAATAACAGTCGTTAAGTTAATGTTCTGTAAAGTAGTATAATACAGCTGGGAGATAGGTATTAAGTGTACAAGCTGATAGTCAGCTGTGGTCTACACCACATCTCTTGTTTGTTTTGTTTGTATTTGAGTGTGTGATGTCTTAAATTTGATATGTTAAATAGAGGGCAAAATTAAATATGATTATTTTTATATTTTTATTGTTTTTTTTTCTTGCATCGCATTTTCCTCGCTGTGAGGTGAAAAGTTTTATATTTCGCACGGCTGCCAAATTATTTGGCGTCTCGTGTCTTGAAAGCCTCGCTACGCTTAGGAATCTATCTTTGAACCATTCGCTTCGCTCATGGTTCAATCTTACATTCCTTCGCTCGCTCAGCTTTCAATTTCAACACTCACGCCAAATAACCACTTTGCAGCCTTGCATAACAAATAACTATTATTTCGTGAAAAGCTTTAAAGATCACATCCAATATCTTCTCACCTTCATCTTTTTTTCTTTTGGCAGTGGTCAAAGCCAACTGTCGAGAATTCACGTGTAAAAAAAGGTTTCTGCTAAAGCGTAATTTTGCAATACGTTTTCGATACGAATGATAGTTCTAAAATGTACATATTATAGTAAATACATTTACTTACCTCTTCAAAGAGTATTCCATAAAATTTCACCTTTTTGCATAAGCGAGCACAACGCACATTCACCGACCAGTGTACAAATTTGAAATGTTCGAAATAACTGCTGTATACGCATCGTTCAGGAATTTATGCATCTCTATGGTTTACTGATTTTTTTAGGATTTTATTAAACACATTTTAGACTCTTCTGCAATGTCTTTTAACCTCAAAATTCAATAAAATGATGCTCGTGTAATTCTGGCACTGATCAGTGCGTAGACAGACAACGGGGGGTGCACTGACCAGTGCTTCGACACACGAAGGGTTAAAAATAACTATAACTCCCGTGGGAGTAAAATTGACTTTAGATCTCGCGGCACTTGCGTGAAATAGCACGTTTATTGCGCAAGTGTGTGTGTACATATAACAGCAGGAAAGCACTACATGCAGAATCATGAGGACTAGTGTATTCTGAGAAGAGATAATCCATAATAGTTAATATTTAAATTTATTAAAAAAGGAAACGGTACACTTTTTCTGAAAACTTTCATCATTGTTTTATTGCGCTAAATTGAAGAAATGCCTCCACTTCAGCAATCGTACATGAACGAAGTGCTAAATTAATTACTTTATAAATGAGATTCTTGATTCGGGTAAATTGCATAAATAAATGCAGTTTTTTGGGTTCCTTTTATTCCTTTCCAGGTTAATGTATTCAAAAACTCTGCCATGATTATGTATTTCATTATGGCAAGACCTATTTTGGCGCATTTCTGTTCACCTCCCGTCCCGGAATATTTCGAGAACTTCTTGACCTAGAAAAAAAAGCGTATCTTAGGTATTTTACCAAAACATGTACTGTTGAGCATCGTGTAATCTTCATTTTGTTACTTTGCTAACAGTAAATTGTAAATGCCTGTTAGTCTATTTCTACAAAATCAATCCTTTGAATATTTAAATCATACGAAAAGGTAATCCGCCACATGCTTCGTCAAAACACAAACGTAATGTCAATAAAATGTCAAGAAAGATATACAAATTCAGTCAAATAATTACAATGTTAAGTTTATAAAATGTCAAGAAAGATAAAATGTACAATTCATTACAATCAATTTAATTACAATATTTAGAATTGAGAAAATGTCTAGCAGTATCGCATAAGTATGCTAAACTATTAGCGAACATGTCGGCATCTGTGTACTGAGCGAGCATTGAATGTGAGTCAATAGAGCGCGCGAGGCGAGGCGAGTGAGCGTGCCTCGCGTAGCATGTGCGAGCGGAAGGCCGCTGCAACAGGCATGGCCAACGGCGCGGCGCTACCGCCCCGTCCACATCCTGGGCTATCCTCTTAGGAACTACCAATCCCAACTTCTCCAACACCGCTGGACTGTCGACACGATGATAAACGACCGAGAGATAGTGAACCAAGAGTAACAACTTCCTCCTCAGTTCGAGTGTATCCAGACCAGACCGACTATCCCCGAGACAAAGATGGAGGGATATAGGTACGGATAGTACCCATAGGCTTTTTTATATAACCAGCGAGCAAATTTGCGCTGTATTCTCTCCAACATTAGAGAGTACTTGTCCTCGTAAGGGTCCCAGACAACAGCACCGTACTCTAATTTGCTGCGCACATATGCATTATATATAATTTTAGCCACTCCAACATGAAATTGTTTACATATTCGCATAACAAATCCTAAAATTTTACTAGCTTGCTTACTAATTTTAATGACATGTGTGTGAAAGTCAAATTTATCCACAAGAATTAAGCCTAGGTCGCGGATTACGCTAACTCGCTCCAGGGTGACATCAGCTAAACTGTATTGAGTTAGTTAGTTGCGTGAGAAAGTTATCACCTTACACTTACTCACATTAAAAGGTAGCCGATTTAACACACTCCACTCGGTTGCAGCATTGATATCAGCCTGTAATGTCGCACTGTCAGCCATACTACTGATATCTCGGAACAGCTTCAGGTCATCAGCAAAAAGAAGGCATTTAGCAGTGCAAGTTACGTCAGGCAAATCATTTATCATAAGGAATAACAGCGTAGGTCCCAGAGTACTGCCCTGACTTACTCCAGACCGGGTGTAGTAATCGTCTGATTCAAAACCGCCCACCCTGACATACTGTTGTCGGTTGGACATGTAACTAGCGAAGAATTTTAAAAGTTTTGGCGTAAAACCAGCTAGCGCTAATTTCCCCAACAGAATGTCATTGTCGCAATACTCCGTCTGTTTCATCCACGTCAAATACGGTTGGCATTAAAAAACAGTTCCGATTCGCTAAATCTGATCGCACGCTGATTAACAAGGACGCCTTCCCTCTATTGTATGTTGATGGAGGGGACGTGGCGGAATTAGTCCCCTCCGTTGTCGGGTGTTGGGTGTGGGATGGGGGTTTGGGTGGGGTGGCAATCGCGGTTGTCGCAACCGCGGCAGCTCCTCCGTCGTCTCCTGCCGCGGCTGCGGTGCGACCCTCCAGATCCGAATGATGGTTCTCGGTGTGCATTGTACAGCTGTATTATGCCGTGCAAGGCGGTATCAGAGCTGTTGCCCCTCTTATCGGACTCGATGATGTCGATGATTGATGATGGCAGCGGTGCGACCCCACTGGTGGATCCGCCCGTCGTCTCCTGCCGTGGCTGCGGCGTGACCCTACATACGGGTTTGGAGACTGGCGTCATGGCGTCAACAATCAAACAAGAACTTAAATCTAACACATCAAGATTTACTTTTAAATTTTAATCTACAATTTACTGACTAATTACACGTATACATGCATAATTTACTTACTTCCAAGTCAGAGAGTAGTGATTCTCAAAACGAGTGCGAGTAAATGATCCTCTGACAGGGTCGTTCATCTCACATTTGTCAATATAAGCGCGCAATTGTTGCATAGTCGCGTAAAAAGACACCTTAGCATCATCGCATGAGGCATACTTACGCGCTATAATGTTGGTATTCTCCTGGTCTTGAGTCCTCTCGCCATAATCCAACACGTTCATTATGCGAGTAACATAGTTGCTGATGACGGGATTTGTCCAATCCACGTAGATTCCATTAGCAGGAAATCTATCATTACGACTGACGCGAACAAAACCGCGACTGGGAAACTTGACGAATTGCATTTCTACCTGCAGAGACAGTGAAACGTTCGTCCATGCAATCATCCAATGCTATTATTATGTCAGATTGGTTCAGAAATTTACTCGTTCGCAATCGATCGTGTCTTTCGACCCAATCAACGTAGCCAGCCGCATCCACAATCATATGAGCAGGTTGATCAGAGAAGCGTCTAGTGATTTGAGTTATCCTATCATTAAGGTTGGTAATAGATTCATTAAGCGGATGAGTTGTGACCGCGTGGCATTTTCTTGATCAGCGCTAAAACCAGCCATTATAAGTGCCGATTGATTTTGTCTAACACGAGGTTCCTCAGAAGACGGACCAGCTTCAACGACCGGAACCGGCACTACCTCCGAAGGTTCCAAGACACGTCCCTCCGATATCCCTCTCGATAAGCTTGCGATAACCGCCTCAGATTGTGTTGGTGTCTGAGCTCTGACCCTTGGATTTATTGCCGGTGATGAAGTTGTTTCAGGTTCCACCTTACGCACAGATTTCTTTGGAGGACGTCCTCTCTTCTTCTGAGTTGCGTCACGAAGTTGTCTAAGTGTTATTAATTCTCCCGTCAAGCCGGCTATTACTTGCTGATTTTCAGGACTAATTGGTGTATCAGCAAGACGATTTTCTAAAACGGGTGTCTGTTCAACCAATCTACTGGGACTAATTCGGTCGGGAGACGAAGATGAATCTGAATCAACAAGTCTTTTAGCAGATTTGCCACGTTTAGGGGGCATTACCGTGACCGGCGAGTGTCATGAGTAAGCCGTAATACTAAATCAGCAACCGCGATACAAACAAGGCTATTAACGACAAAACAGGGGAATAGGACAATCGAGCGATACGGCCAAGAGTTAGAGGAATTATTCGTAAACCTCACAGTAATAGAGGCCAATGGGAAGCCAGAGGCCTATAAAATCTTGCAACCATTAAATGAGAAAATGGCAATAAATAAATTCGCGGAGGGCCTGCGCAATGACAAACTAAGTACCATTGTAGCATCGCGAGGATATTCCTCGCTAAAGGATGCCATACAGGGTGCAAAGGACCAAGAGGTGTCCATATAATATACGCCCACACCGGAGCAAGTCTTGTACTTTCGGAACAAAGGGCATAATTATCCAAAAAAGTAAAAATGGCGAAAATAAAAAGATTAACGGAAGAAATACGAAAAAAAATTAAACAAAATATAGGAAAGCTATATCAGATAAGAATCGCAATCAAACGATTAGCCTGATCGCCTAAAAGTTATTGTGACTCTTATATGCTTTTAATTCTACTACGGGGTAGTACACCAAGATACAAACCATACACGGAACCCTTGAAACTAAAACAATTCGAGCGAGCTCTCAATTGAAAAGTTCCTAAGCCACACGGAAAGTTATTTTATTCCGATGTGTGAAATCACAGATTATATAATACTATACTGTGAAATTAACAAGTCTACATATTATTATGTAACAGCGCGCTATAAAAAATTATTATTTTGTATCCAAAATAAAATATATGGAATATAATAAGGTCGGCCGACCACATGCTAAATACACATGCGCTAAAATACGCTGTGTAAGTACTATATATGTACTCATTTAAAAGACAAGTAATGCGAATCACAAAGAAGCTTACTTACCTACAGCTCGATAGTGTACGGAACGAGCTTAATCCCCACGCGAGGGTATTACATACATATATGCAGGCACTGAATGCTTGATACATCATGATACGGTCGAGTTACCATTCATGAAAGTCCTTAAAAACGTAAGAAAGTGTTAAAAGAAGTTAAAATAATTCATGGTATAAATAATGTATACACAATAAAGAAATAAATAACAATATACCGTGTATACAAATGAGAGAATTTAAGTACAGGTTACAAAAATCCCAAGAGGATGCTAGAAATAATTTAATTAAAACAAAATTATGTAGAAAGTTAATTTACGATTTAAAAACAAATCCAATAACATATACAATAGGCTATTTGACTAATTTTTGAAAATGGTTTTAATTTATTGTTTATGACTTAATAATTACACTACATTGATATTTCCGTGAAATTTCCTGTATTAAATATAAAAAAACAATGTTAAAGTTTATTTATTTTGAACGCGCCTTAAACGCTGTTTTTGCAAAGGGGCTAATCACGTGACACGTGTGACGTCACACGCGAGTAAACTCGGTCAATGACCTTAGTAAATGTTATGGTTTATGTGCATTGAATTGATAATTTCACTGTAAAATGGTATATAAATGGTGTATAGTGCCGCAATGTTTAAGTACGACTATAAAAAATCCAGATAAATTGTTTGTTTCCGTTCCAACGAATCCCAAAAAAAGAAAAATGTGGTTAAAACTAGCGCGAAGAGACCCAAAGAGCATTTAAGCGCATATAAATGTTTTTATGTGTGAAGACCACTTCGATGTAAGTAATATTTAACTGTAAATAAATATGGTAATTAAAGCAGCGGATTTTGTTATTTAACTAAACAAGATCTAGGTATTTAATGTATTACTACATAACCTAATAACATAGCTCTTTCAGCATTAGTAGGTAGTTAGTAGCATACTTTTTCTTTCAAACTAAAGTGCAGTATGGAGATATTATTCTCGTCATCGTAATCTATATATATATATATCGTCGTCGTATTCGTATCATCGAAATCGAAATGTTTTTACATTTCTAATTTCCGCAGCATAGTAAACCGGATTATCTTTAAAGAAAAGTGTAACCATTAATGCGTCTGTCTGGTAGGTTGCGCTATCAGCTTTCACATATTTCGGCTCCATTTTGAGATTCTTATGAATATTGTATACGGATAAATCGGAATATATCAGAAAACTGTGGAACAATAACTAAAATTAACTAAATACAAATAAAACAGTTAAAACACTCAAGGCAATCAAGAATTTTTACCTGCGTGTGACGTCATCCGAGCGTTGACCAATCACAGAGCGTTCACGTCCCTGATGAAATTTCAAAACATATTAAATTTTCTTTGGTTTATTTAAAACTAAACATAATTTACATTCAAATATAGTGAAATATACTTTATTAGTTTATTATCTTTCAGGATGACAGCAATTCGTTATATATTTTTAATGTTGTCAAATACCCTATAGGAGACTTAGTGTTACTCAAAAAGGAAGATAGAGAAAAAATGGACCCAGTGTATAAAGGGCCATATACAGTCATAGCAGATCAAGGTACGAATGTAAAAATACTAGTTTTAGGTAAAGAATACATCGTACATAAAAATAGAACAAAGCCCTACTATGCATAAATAAAACAACAAACAAATTAGATGATGAACACGTTTAATACAAAAAAAAAACACACACACACAAAGGAAAACAATAAAAAAAAACACAACAACACTACAATTCGTCAAGCGCACTGAACAAACTTTCGAACGTATGGTCACTTAACCCATCACTGAAGTCCAAGGCCCCGGCGACAGCCACCGAGAGCCACTCCAACCGGCGCCAGGTCACGTACCAGTACCGGCCATTACGGGACAGCATATAATTTAAAACTAGACCCTCTCCATCAGGACCCTCAACACGTAGTTCTAACTCCAAAACTGCCCTCAGCAAGGGCGCCGGGTCGTAAGGGCACATCAGGGGATGCCCAACAGCTGCGCCGAAAACGGCCACATATACGGGCCCCTCCTCCTCGTGCTTTAATGTACAGCAATAAAATGCCACTGCATTCCGAAGGCCAAACCCTTGGCAGGCTGCAAAAACGGCATACAACGTTGTATTGACGTCAAACGCATTGACAAGGTACAGCGACATCATTAATTATTAAACACAACAGTTCCAATCAGGAGCAACCAAATGAATAAATAAATCATAAAACCCAAAGTAACAGGAAACCTAAAGCAGATCCCTCCGAATCACATACCATCATCCATATAAGGAACCACTATCTCCATAACACAGTAAACAAAACAGACATAATATGAACCGTTAAGATACCAATAAACACATATTGGTGCAACAATGCATTCCATAGTCATATAAGGAACAGGTAGCATAAGCAAATTGTAAACACAGATAATACTTAGACTACTTTTGCTTCTTATTATATTCCAACATAGAGTTATAAGAAACCATATGTAACCCATATAATTAAATAAAATTAATAAAAAAAAAGTTGTTAACTAATTACCATTTCATTATATTTCAAAATATAATTTTAAGAAACCATATGTACACCGTAGACATAAATAAGATAGGATTACTAAAAAATAAAAATAATAATGGAATGCCGAAAAAAACCAAGAACCATAAATAATAATAATAATGTTATTAACTAATTACCATTTCATTATATTCCAAAATAGAATTCTAAGAAACCATATGTACACCATAGCCATAAGTAGAATAAGATTATTTAAGCCAAAAAATATTATTATGTTATTAACAATTTTTTGTTTCAAAAAAACGGGGAAGCTGTGGTGTAGGCCACACCCTGTACAATACCTATCTCCCATCGTAGGCCACACCCTGTACAATACCTATCGCCCATCCGATTGGATGCGTCACACTCCCATATTTAGCATTCATGCTCCGATGAACACAGACAAAGGAAAACTATTTTAATTCGATTATTACGCATCAATTAACACGAACAAAGAAACATGGGTACGTTTCACTAGTATACCTATATAAGGCCAACATTTTACAATAAAGATTCATTCTATACTCAACTCTAGTGTTGTCATTATACCCCTGGACGTCCCACACTTCAGACTGTAGAAGCTCAGGAAGTCTACGCCTACTATGGGTTTTGTGACGTCAGCTATGACGAAATTCCAGGAGTACGCGCGACGAAGTCCTAAGTTCAGTTCCAGGTGTATGGTTATATTGGCGAGCCGTTCGCTGCACACAATACGTACTCAGTCCTTTTCCGGCTCTGATGGCTGACCATGGGTAAACTGCACCTTAGTATGTTGGTCGGTGACGAAGAGACGGCCAGGGGATCGAGGACAGTCGTTTGCCGCCATTAGCGACTGCCGTTGGAGTTTCCCTTGCTGTAAGAACAAGGATCTTCGCATTTCTTCGCGTTATTTCCGAAACAGTTATGGTACCAACAGTGGTCAGGATTCTGCTTGCCTGAGCGAGAGCGAGAACGGTTGCGATACCTCCAGTTCTGGGTGCTGCGAGAACGACTGCGGCGACCGGTGTGCCTTTCTGCCATCAATGTTGCTACCTGCTGGGTCAGTGCTGCTACTTGCCTTTCCAGTTCACTGCTACCTTGCGTCATGGTTGTGTGTGACGTTGTACGGCTGCTGGTAGCCGCGACGTGCGGTGCTTGTACTGCTGGGACGACGACCTCGTGCACCCTGTCTGCTATCGTTGCCAGCACGTCCAACGGAATATCCTCCTGACAAGCAAGTACAGTTTGAATATTAGTAGGTAGTCTGCTAACCCACATTGTGCGCACAAAATCGTTAGGGTCGCTTGTGGTTCCGGCTAGCGATTGCATATGACGCAATAATTGCGAGGGTTTCCTATCGCCAAGCTTCTCGTGCATCAATAATTGCTTAAGCCTCTGGTCACGTGACTGTGACAAGCGATTAATAAGCGTAGTCTTAAGCTTCTCGTATTTATTGGTAGCTGGCGGTGACACAATAATATCTTTCACTTCGGATGCTATGTTGTAATCCAAGCGTGAAACTACATGATGGAACTTGGTAGCATCGGCAGTAATATTAGCATTATAGAACTGACCTTCAATTTGAGCAAACCATAAAGCAGCATCTTTCGGCCAAAATGGGGGTATCTTCGCGCTGAGTCGGAACACCGATTTCGCCTCGTCATCCGTTGCGGCAGCCGGTAAAGGGGCCGGCGTTGTATCGTCGTTCGACATTCTTCAGCGCACTTCCTACGCGCGGGTCACCAGTATAGCGTAATATATTAACTATTGAACGCTATTTAATTATCGGGTCTAGGCAGAAGGTTGCAGGCGTCTGAAGAAAACACGTAGATAGAAGAAATTAACTAAGATATAATGCAGAAAGAACCAGGACGATACAGAACATAGGAAACGAGAAATTGAAGCGATACAGTAATACAAATAAGATCGCGTATCGATAGCGCGCGGCGGAATTGATGCGAAGTGGTAACGTGCGTGCGCGATCGCGGCCTGGCCACAGATTACTAAGTAGATACTACGTATCAGATAACCATCTAACCTACTTGTGAATTAGACGTTACGAGTCTGTGGTTGCTATGTCGATACTGACGTTTGTTTTTTTTGTACAAATGGCGGGAATATCAGTAAATTTGAAATTATGATTTCGAGAGCGCGGGAATACTCAAATCCAATATTACCAAAATTTCATTGGAATGCTTTTTTTGAATGGGAAAATTATTACAGTTTATCTAGAATATGTCCAGATAAACTGTAATAACCTTTGAAATAAAATTACCATTTATTTATACAGGGATTTATTTTTTAATCGTTTCTTAAAAATGTCATATGCTTGTGCTTGTATAGGAGGCAAGTTTTTAAGATCCAATCTGGAAATATCGGTTCCTCTTAATATTCTATTAATTATATTGCACCAGTTAAAGATGCATAATGTAACAGCTATTGAAATAAATGACTGCCTTGCAGTATCTCGGTGCGTTTCACATTTGGTGAATTCAAATGCATATTTGGACATTACGTTTTCGGTTATTTGTTTTTTTATATTATTTTTATGGGAATTATGTTCCAAATATGCATTTGTTTCCTTGACAATGTTGCCATAAGCCCTCACAACATGTTCCGCGGGATAGGTCAATTTATTTTTTGTTATAATATTGTATTCCCGTTGCGATATCCATTTATGGATATTTGTTTTTTCGCTGGTTAAATCTTTTTCGCAATCTTTACATTTGAGTGTTTTCAACAGTTTTCTGGTGACCCATCCCGCGGTATATGCCCGTGAGTGTACATTTAAACGCTCCCGAGAAGCTTGAATCCATAGTTGTTCTGCGTCATCGTCACGAACTCCTGGGGTCGATGATGAGGACGACGCAGAATCAACTGGATTGGCAGTCATATGGACTGGTGCATTCATTGCACTGGGGTATTCGCTGTGCAGAAACAAAGATTGAATTTTAATGACTTGCTCGGCACAGTCTTCTTCACAGTTGTATGTATTTTCGTGAAAATTTATTAAATTTGTTATTAACAATGATTTAAAAGTACACTCAAAGGCGTGGCAGGTCGGGTCGTTATTTCTGGCGTTGTAGGATCGCACTCTACCAAAAAAAAAATCTATCGCGTCGGAATTGAAATAGCGCGGACGCATTATGTTTATATTTTTATTTTTCAAGACCTGCCACAGCCTTTGGTAACTTTTTAATGTTATTATCCAATTTTTTAAACAATCTGGTCTCGTTGTCAATTTGCCGGTAATACTATCTTTGAATTTCATGTTTTCTAGGATCCTTATGGCCTTTTGCCAGAAAGCGTGATGTTCGGAGTTGTCGGTTACGGCAGAGCGTAACTTCTTCCCCTTAGTGCGCTTGTGGTGAGTGCTGGAATCGTTGACGCTGTCGAACAGGTCGTCGAGGAAGGCCACCAGCTCCGCCGTGTTGCTCAGCGTCGGGCTCACCGGCGTTCCATCCGCGTAGTGCGCTGTAAAATATGCATCATTAGGTAATAGGCTACATTCCTATGAAGTCAAATCAGCTACTCTTTAGGAAACGTCAAAACGATTTGTTATATGGAGTTTATACGGGAAACTAATATTGTGACGTCACAATACTATATGATAAATACATCTCCTTTATAATTGTTTTAACCATTATAAAATCATTTAAAGAGCAAACCTGGATTTTGATTTTATGAATGCAACGAAACAATTAAGTTTATCTATTGAAAAGTAGCCTATCGTGGAGCAACTTCTCTCGCGTTATTCATTTCTGTTTTGTCAGGATATTTTTCAACACTTTACTACAGCACTGCGTATGCGTAGTTTGTTCACGCTTGTGTGGCTAAGATATCTAGATAACTTTTAAAATTAACTAGCGAAATATTAAATTAAAAATATATAGGTGAACGGTATGAGGCGCAGAATGAGGGATAATAGGGAGATATTGGACTAATCATTTCTAAAATCTTTTAACTCTAATTTATTTTTTCATATAAAGATAGCTAGTTAGAAAATTATTTCTCTCCCATCCTAGAAAGATTACTTTTTGTGATATTAATCATAAATGGTTTATAAAAGACACTACTTAAGCTTTAGCGTACTGAAAGCCTTTGATCAAAGTTGAGATCATTTTGTCATTTAATTATTATTTTGTTTAACAAAATGCAAATTCCTCATAGTCGTAATGAGAAATAGTGAAGTGAAAGTACCCATTTTATCCTCTAAATATTGACACTCTTTATGCTTGAGCACATGAGCTTAAAAATTACTTTGTAAATTTCCTTGTTAATTTATAAATTAAAACGTGCTAATGAACACTTACAAAATGAAGCTGTGTAGGCTAAAGCTCCTGCCATCGTTTGACTGAACACTCGTACACAGTTTTTCACCTGAAATTACAATAATAGTATTATAATCAATCTGCCAATTGTCGTTCCGGTGTTCAAAATATCAGAACATGACGTGTGCTCAAGATATTACTTTTACATTCGAATAAGGAGCTGGACTGTGACATCAAATAGATTTATACACGAATGGCCACATGAATGATAAACGTCCTTTGACTAGTGTCTAAAAAATGTCAAGACTCTGAACACAGGACTAGTGTCCGTAGTTGGAGGAATGTCAATGACGGGAGTAACAAATATATAATAATATGTTAACCTATATACGTCCCACTGAACTTCACATACACCTTTTGAATTTCTCCGTGGATGTATGCAAGTTTCCTCTGTGGTATTCATAGGTTTTAAGTATGAATATTCTAGTTTTATGATTTAAATAAAGAGCATCTATATCAACATTGTATTTTTATTCAGAGCCATTACAAGAGTCATAGATAATATGTATTCTACTTAAGGCTGCTACACACTTAACAACTTAAGTAAGGTTCACACTTATAACATCCTTTCCTTTCCATAAACACAAAAGTTACATTATTTTCAAAAACACTTAGAAAGGATGGACAGATACTAAATTCAAAACAATTGTTATTCTAATTGATAGTCCTTAAGATAAACTGGTCTTTTAATTTGTCTACCAGACCTTGTGAAAGTACTAGGCATAGGCATAACATCTTTAAAAGAACTGGACCTGGACACATTTTCAGAACCATGAGCCACATCTACATCATTAGGCAAATCTGTTACCCTATCATTATTTATTACAATGTCATCATAGTCGAATTTGTTTTCTTTATAAGCCCCACCTTTAATTAACATATACCTATTTCTTTTTATAATATTTCCATCTTCATTTTTAATATGATATGATCTGGGACCTGGAGCCTTTCCTACAACTATGCCACTCTGTAAGGGCTTGATGTTACTTTCATTTTGTATTTTTACTTTATCTCCTTCTTCCAACTGCGGTAAGGCTCTAGTTTTCAGATCATAATACATCTTTTGTTTTTGCTGTTTCTCAATCAATGAATTTCTATAATTAAGATCATTTTTACAATCATTTCCAGTTACACAAGGTATTATTGTCTTTACTTTTCTTTTGTATAATAACTCACTAGGAGTTAAGTTGGAATGTACTGGAGTATTCCTATACATAAGCAATCCTAAATTTATATCTCTATTAGTATAAATCATCTTTTTCAGCATATGCTTTACAGATTGTATATAACGTTCGGCTAATCCATTTCCTTGATGATGCTTTGGACTAATAATTTTGTGCTCGAACGTCCACTCACTCACAAATTTCTTAAACTCATAGCTGGTAAATTGAGAGCCAGAGTCTGAATACAATATGTCACATACTCCATGTCTAGCCAGTATTGATTTTAAACAATTAATCAAAGTACTAGTGTTCATATCCTGTAATTTACCAATTTCAACAAACTTACTGTATGAATCCACCACTAACAAATAAGGTTCTCCATAGAGAAAAAATATATCTGTTGCCAGTATTTGCCATGCATTATCAGGGATTTCCTTATTTATTAATGGTTCCTTCCTATTATTTTTCTGAAAGCTTTTACACGCATCACAATTTTGAACAAGATCTTCTATTTCTTTTGACATATTCGGCCAAAATACTGTTTTTCTAGCTAAAGCTTTACATTTGTCAATTCCTAAGTGTGCATAATGAATTTTCTGTAAAATTTCCGGTCTTTTACTTTTGGGTATTACTATCTGAGTTCCCTTGCAAATCAGTCCATTATACTCTGTCATCTCTCTGTAAGCCAGGGTAGGAGCCGGCATAGTTTTTTTTTTTTTTTTTTTTTATCGCGTATATATATATATCTTTACTTGAAAAATAATTATAGTGTATAACTAGCCTTATGAACCGATTTTGCATGTACAACCAGCCTTAAGGTTTGTAGTCTATGATTGTTCATTATTTTAGTATGTGGGTATTTTTGCATTCTGTAATTTTTCCTCAGTCACCCGTTGACCACGAACGCTGTAAAGAGTTCGAAACGTCGGGATGTATTATAAATTCAATATACGCGATATAATCCGTTTTCATAGTTTTATTTCATGAGTAACTATCGCGGTAACCGAAGACAATATTATGTACACTTGCTTTAAAATTTGGTCATGTTCACTCTCTGTCTGTGCATGAATCAGTATGTCATCTATGTAAATTTCAACATTAGGAATGCTACCTAAAATACTACTGAACACTCTTTGAAACACTTCTGGACTGGACGCTAACCCAAATGGTAGTCTATTATAAAAATATCTCCCATAAGGGGTGTTAAATGTTGTCAACTCTCGACTGTCTTCTGACAAACTTATTTGAAAAAATCCTTTATTGGCATCTAATGTACTGAAAAATTTACTGCCTTTCAATTTAACTGTAATCTCTTCTAGAGTCGGGATTTGAATATGTTCTCTCTGTATTTGAGTATTTAAGTACTGAGGGTCTAAGCATATACGCAATGATTTGTCAGGCTTTCTAGTCATTACTAATGAACTGACAAATTCTGTGGGTGTTTGCACTTTAGAAATAATTCCTTTTCTCTCTAAGCTATCTAACTCCTTTTTTAAGTCACCCATCAATTTAAAAGGCACATGTCTACATGGCTCTATTTTACCTGTTGCACCCTCCTTCAATTTTATTTTATATTCATAATCTTTTATTTTTCCTATCCCTTTAAACAATTCTCCATAATTTTTTACATCTATTTTTTCTGACACAGCATGTACTTTTCTCTCTACCAATTCTAATTCTTCTAATGAAGGCAAACCTAATATTGGCACATAATCATTTTTACTTACTTGGAAGTTTATAACACATTCTTTGTTTAATATTTTACACTGCAAGTTAAGCTCACCTACTGTAGCAATACTGTCTTCACTATAATTACTCAAATGACAATTTGTTTTTTCAGAGTGAAATATGTTCATTTTGTGACATAAAGATCTGGGTATCACATTGCATCCAGCACCACTGTCAAGTTTAAATTTAATATCTTTATTTTGCTGCACAAAATGAACATTTTCATACCAACTACTTTTTTGTTTACTGCTACTAACCGTTGAAATGTCTATCTCTTGTGAATCACTGTCACTCGTACCTTGGTCTTCAAGTCTTGTATCACCATACTGCTGTACACTTACTGTACCTATTTTGTTCCATCTGCACTTTCTAATAAAATGTCCCAGCTTCCCGCATTTCGTGCATTTTTTTCCATACGCCGGACACCTATTTCTTTCATGGCTGTATCCACACCTGTGACACTCTGCATGCTGTCTGCTACTTCCTGGTGCTTGATGGTAAGTAGATGGTAGTTTACTGCCACTGGTCGATGCTTGATGGTAAGCAGATGGTGATTTGCTGCCACTGGTTGACACTTGCTCTCTTCTTGCTTGCTTCTTCTTTATGACCTGTACTTCTGTTTTTTCTGAGGTTGTGCCTTGTATTTGCTTTACTTGTTCGTTGGCCAGCTCCGCTGCCTTGCATATATTAATTGCTTTCTGCAGTGTTAAATCAGATTCCCTGAGTAATCTATCTGTTAATTTTTTGTTGTTAACACCTGCTACTAATCTGTCCTTTATCAATCTTTCCTCTAATGTTCCAAAATCACACTCTTTGGCCAGTTTATTTAATTCAGTTAGATAATTGTCGAAATTCTCACCCTCAAGTTGGTTTCTTGTGAAAAATATGTGAGAATTTACACTCTCATTTCTTTTAGGTATATAATAACTCTCAAACGCTGTAATCACGTCGTTATATGTAGCGGATTCTTCCAGATTCAGCGTGTTATAAATATCGATGCACGCCTCACCCATGCAGTGTAACAATAAAGCTACCTGTACCTGTTCATCTTTTTTATCGGCTCCACTTGCCTTTCTATATAACTCAAATCGTTGTTTCCATTTCTTAAAATCTTGATTTTGAAGCTTTTCTGGTGGTTTTAGTCCCACAACACCATGCTCTGCTCGGTCAGCTCCTTCCGCCATTTTTCGTTTTCTTTCTTCTTACAATTTTTCTTCTTTTTTCGACTTGTTTCTTAAAATCTTCATTTGATTTTTGTTTTTCAATGTTCTATGTCGCAGCGCCATGTGGTATTCATAGGTTTTAAGTATGAATATTCTAGTTTTATGATTTAAATAAAGAGCATCTATATCAACATTGTATTTTTATTCAGAGCCATTACAAGAGTCATAGATAATATGTATTCTACTTAAGGCTGCTACACACTTAACAACTTAAGTAAGGTTCACACTTATAACATCCTCACGATGGTTTCCTTCACCGAATAGCGATTGGTAAATGTCAAAGTATATTTCGTACATAAGTTCCGAAAAACTTATGTGGTACGAGCCGGGGTTTGAACCCAAGACCTTCGGATTGAAAGTCAGGCGGCTTACCGCCAGGCTACCAACAAATAACTACGAGTATATGTACGTACCTTCATTTTCTTATTTTTTATCTTCTCCGGGAGTATGTGTTCGTCGTTGAGCTTGTGCAGCAGGCGAGCCTGTGCGTGGCCGCAGTCGGTGCGGTACACGTCCACCAAGTCCTGCCACTTTGACTCTTTACCCTCCATCACAATATCTTTGGTCAAGAAATTATTTCGTATTCCCTTAATCAAGTGAGGCGGGTCAAACACCACACTGAGGCATTGGCCATTTAAATGTATAGTGTCATCTGAAACAAACACAATTTAAAAAAAAATATAATTATGCTTTAACTTAACAGTAACAATTTTATACCTTTAATGTACGAGGGGTGATCCAAAAGTGATGATAATCAGTATGAAAGATACATAAAATGTTTAATAAAATAATTTATTTTTCTACGTAATCTCCTTCCAAGTCTACACACTTAGACCATCGTTTCTCCAGACCACGAATTCCTTTTAAAAAAAAATCTTTTTCTTGACCCTCCAAAAATGCCTCCACAGCGGCCATTACCTCGCCATTATTCAAAAATTTGTTACCTCGAAGATCTTCCTTCAGCCGTGGAAAGCGATAAAAGTCGCTGGGGGCTAGGTCTGGCGAATATGGGGGGTGTTCCAGCAATTCGAACCCTGAATCACGAATGGCAGCCATCGCAACGCCGGCCTTGTGGGGCGGTGCGTTGTCCTGGTGAAACAGGATGCCAGCTCGAAGTTTACCCCGCCGCTTCTCTTTGATTGCCTGTCTCAATCTGCGTATTTGGTCAGCGTAGTAGGAGCCCGTAATAGTGGTTCCCTTTTCCAGGTATTCAATCATTATGACTCCCTCAGCATCCCAAAACACTGAAGCCATGACCTTACCAGCGGAGCTTGCTACCTTGAATTTCTTCGGTGTAGGGGAAGACGCTCGCTTCCAGGTCATGGATTGCTGTTTGGTCTCAGGATCGAAATGGTGGATCCAAGACTCGTCCATGGTTACAAACCGACGCAAAAATATTTCGGGACCAGTTTGATATTTGTCAAGATTGGACTTCGAAATCTCACATCATATTTTCTTATGTTCAGCCGTTAACATTCTAGGCACCCAACGAGCGGAGACTTTTTTCATGTGTAGTTCATCAGTTAAGATTCTTTGAATGCTGCCATACGAGATGCCTGTGAGCTCAACTAGATGCCTGATAGTCATCCTTCTATCTGTTAAAACGAGATCATGAATTTTTTTGACGTTTTCTCCAGTAATGGCGACAGATGGACGGCCTTCGCGATGTTCATCTTGAGTGGATGTCCTTCCCAAGTTAAACTCCTTTGACCACCGTGCCACTGTGGAATACGGCGGAGCGGACTCGCCCAGTGTGCCCACTAATTCAGCGTATATATCTTTAGTACACATTTTTTTCAAACAGAAGTATTTAATAACCGCTCTCACCTCAGTTTTCTCCATTTTTGCGTTATTGTTCCGACTGCTCGTGAAGAAACAACTGCAACTCTCTGACAGATACATATTTTTTAATTTTTATTTTTTTTATTTAATAAGGAGTCTTTATGGCCAGTAACTGCATACCTATTTATTTTAATCCGATTCAATAAGTATTCAGTTATCATTACTTTTGGATCACCCCTCGTAAGTAAAATATCTTAAGCAGATCTGATCGTAGTCTATGTAATCGTAATCAGTAATATTTCAACTTCTGTAATTGTTAGTATAAGTATGTACATTAGGCGTCTTTCACACTGCTGCGGTTCCCGCATGCGGCGCCGGTGCGCGAGCGAGATAGCGCTCTGCTTGTGTATAGCGCTTGTGTGGATTTTTTGCATAATTCCCTGACATTATCACCAGAACGTTTGATACTTTTACAATTTAAAGTGGTGAAGATAATTTTTCGATACTTATTCACAATATTTATACTTTAAGTATTATTCTTGTTTTCAATTACACGTTCAGAGCACCCTCTGTTTGCAATCCTATCTTTTTAGCTTTCAAAACGCCTAAATATGAGGCCATAGTTTATGATCTAAGTAGAGTTTTAGCTATCGCATGATTGTATTGATTATGTAAGATATAAAGTTGCGTTCGCGACATATAATACCTACACATTTCCACATTTAAATTACTTGAGGTGCAATTGAAACATTTTTTTGCAACTCTATACCTAACCAATTAAATAGAATTGCAATAGGTTAATGTAAAAAATAAATGAAGATATGTACCAGTCTCCTCGCCTGCTAAGATCTGAGAACGCCTAGTGTCCTCTTGTAGCTTTTTAAAGGCGGTTTGAAATGAGGAGCCCTGATCGCTGACCAAAGCTAGGTTGGAGCCCCGCGTCGACCACGGCCGCCCCTATTTCTTTAATGATGACCTTCATCTGCGGCCACGACGCGGCACCTTTCGAGAAGTAAAAGGCCATCGGTTGCTGCCATTTATAAACCGCGCCTTTTATTATAAAAGCTAACGCGTGATCGGCCAATTTATTGGTCTTCTCGGATAACTCCACAAACCCATCGATTTTGTCTTGTTTTCTGGAATAATGGACTCCAGCTTCCAATTTCATCTCATCAAATATAATCGTGCACATTCGTTTGGCTTTAGGCCATTTGCTGACCTGAAAAAATGAATTTGTTTTATTTAATTTATAAATGTATACTAAATTGAATTTAATTCCCAAAGTTAATCCAATTGTTTAACTATAACAGTTGATTTGACACAGCTAGAGACCAAAATAATTAATATTTTTAATTTGTTATTATTAAGTAAAACACTACTATGTAAATCATAAACTGAAATAGAAGTCATACATTCAACGCCAAAGCTCTAAGTGTTTTCATTTGCCAGTTTAATATATTTCAGTCTGACTACACTGGAAGTAACCGATTCATATATGTAGCACTATACCCTGCCCGATGGCGTACAAATACTTGAATAATAATGTTCTTACATACTAACATGCAGAATAATATATATTTATAAAGCTATGGCCAAAACTATGTACCTATACAATTTTAAACCTTATAACAATGGGGTAAGGTGCAAATACCTATTTTTGGCGTTGACTGTAGACGAAAAAAAGTGTCCAAGACCTCTGCATGGTGCCCATGGCTGGAATCGAATCAGTGTCTTCTGCATTCACAGTAGAATTCGGCAGTTGCTTTCATCCCTTTTTAAAAATTATAAAAATATTTGAAACATACCTCTCGTTTAATAACATTGAAAACTTGAGGATTAATTCCAGCTTCGATGTTCACATTTGTCAGCAAATTATTTAGTGTTGTCTTGCTTGGTAAAATGAATATTCTCTGAAGAAATCTGTAACACTTTGGGCTTTGTTTCATTATCGACAGAGCAATCACTTTCTCCTCCAGGCTAAATCTCCTTCCTTGTTTTTTCTTAGTGCATAGTTTAATTTGCATCCAGAGAAACTTCTTTGCCACTGAATTCATTTCTGACACTAATTGTTGAAACGACGCCTCCTTTGATAGCTTCGAAGCCATCTTGGCTCGTTTTAAGTAGTTTACTTGGTGTTTAGCTTTCTTATAGTGGTTATACAACTCCTTGCATTCTGGCGACAGGTTGTCAACGTTTGACACGAGGCGTGTGCGACAAACCCATTTAACAGTTCCCGGCGTTTCTTTCTTCGTGTCTTGGGCTTGAACGCCTGATGCTAGTACGATATCTGAAATAGAAATAGATTTTAATGAGCACAGTTTTGTTGGTAAAATTTTCTGCGAGGAGGCATATGGCTATAAAATTATATAACAAAAACACCTGACTACTTTACCAAAAGGTAAATTTAAGAAGCAACTTTTTAATTGGCTGATTAAAAAGTGTTTTTATTCAAATAAGTAATTTCTCAATTATTAATAAAATTTAATTTAAATGTGCTATTTATTATTTTATCAATGAGTATATTTTTTTCAATGTTTGAAACTTATGAACAAAATATCATTTGATATTATTTACCAATCGCTATCGCGGGACTATAGCCCGAGCTCTCTCTATGAGAGGAGGCCTGTGCCCAGCAGTGGGACGTATATATATATAGGCTAAACATATTATTATTATAATAATTATATTGGTTGAGGACATTTTGTTAAGTACCTGGATTCTCTGGAGTTTGTTCAGTTGACGGCTCTGTTACAGCAATGCAGGCCTGTTCAGCGGAGATCGCTGAGGAGGCAGACACTGAAAACAAATTATGGAACATAGTTTTTTAATTACTCATAGATATTTCGGGACAATCTTACACAGTACGATCTAGCACTAAAATGGAATTTATTGTTGCCTTGTACCCATAGAACTAACAAATATTGCATTATACTTATACATAATATGTACAGAGTATGTACTAGGCAACGGTAATATACGTAGTTATATAGATATAACACATATTTAGATACATTTAAATGTTAGTAGTAAGTCTGAAAGTCAGGAACAAATACGTGTACAGTCAGCAGCAAAAGTAGTTATGCAGCTCAAGTGTCCAAAGAATAAATAATAGTACTAGGTACAGAAGATTCACTCTCTAGCAAAACGCGTCTATTAAGACAGATATGACCGCTAGGCGGCGCAAGCGCGAGCAGGCGTCCGTTCCGTAGCAAAGATGGTAAATGGAACTGCTACTAATGTTCTGTGCCAAAGCAAAACTTTCTCACTGGCCGCTGGCATTTTATGCAACATAACGTCATTATGTTTACTGTGGCTATTACAGCCCGGTATACGGCACTCGCGATACATTTTTAATAACAAAATGAAACGTAGCACTGAATATCACAGTTCACGGAGAAATAAAGGTACGGAACTTAATCAACGCAAACTCTTTAGACTCGACGCGAAAACTGTAATGACGACTTAAAAGTTTAAAAGTAATGGCGAGTACTGTACAAGTATCAAACAAAATCGCCGGCGGGGAGAGCCAATAGCAATCGAGTAACAAGCTGGATATCGAAATGCAACTACCCCCTCCCCCGCACCACCCCGCACCCTAGCTAGGTTAGGCTAGGTTTCGTTCTTCGTAGATAAACGCCCGTGGGCCTGGCTGGCTCTGTCTGGCGGCCGCTGTGCGCTGCCCCGCGACCCCCGCCCGCGCTCGTCATCCTAGCTTGACCGGTTTGTTTGAGGTTGGTGCGCACTGCATGTAGCGGTGCGCGTACGCCGCTCACGAATCACGAATTAACATGCGCCCATAGATTCTTACGCAATGTCTTATTGCTTACCTTTCGATTAAAGCAGCTTCTTTTACTCGCTACAGACGCATTCCTCTGTCGCAATTCCCGTTTTAACTGCACCACAGTCATAAGCGAATACATTTTTGAATTATTTCTACGATTACTTTTGACGGCCGCAACTAACAAACGTAAGTAAACATAGTCGATGCTGTCACCATCTACGAGCTTTCAGTCTTTCTCCAAATTAGCCATTTCTATTTAAGTTATATCATATAACTTCTATTTAAGTTATATCATATTAACTTAAATAGAAATGGCTAATTTGGAGAAAAACTGATAGCTCAGCGCATGGTATTAGGGTTTGCAAGATCCGCCAATTTTTCGAATCCGGATATTTCGGATATTAAAATTTGACGGATCCGGATGTCCGGATAATACGGATCTGTATAAAAAAGGTTACGTTCTATAAGGATTCGGTTAAAAAATAACTATTTTTAGTAAAAAAAGTAGGTTAACTCAGAAATTGATATGAAAAACGTTCAGGGTGATGTTGCGGCTGCCGCGCCACTGCAGTGCGTCGAGCATGTTCGCAGAAGCGCGCACCGATTGCTTCTACGCCACTCTGCGCGTGCGCAAGCGGTGCGCGGCGATGCTCAGCAGAGTGCGCGCCAGCCGCAACAGCGTCCTGGCCATGATCGCAGACCGGCTGGATTGCCCGTATATGAGTCACTGTGTAAGTGTTCATGTACGGGCTCCAGCAAGTAAATGATTAGGGGAGACCTAGGAGGGTTGACACAAAATTTACATTTCCGAACATAGATGCTTCATTATATAAGCTATAATATTATCCTTTAATTATGAACATCAATAAAATAAGTAATTAGCATTTGGAACTATTTAAATATATGGTCTTTCCGCATCAAGTCAGTCTGTTTCAACCCTCCTAGTACCGAGATAAGTTGAAACAGGTACCGGGGCAAGTTGACACATAGAGTAAGATCAAGCATTTAAGGACAAAAAAACGCAATGGAGAGATTGAAAACATGTTTTATTAAGAAGGTGACATTTACCCTCATTCTAACTTGTACATAATAGAGTCAACTTCTTTTAAGAAGGTTACATTTACCTACCTACATTCTAACTTGCACATAATCAGTCATATTCTATTAAATGAAGGTTACATTTACCTACCTACATTCTAATTTGTATAATCAGTCATGTTCTTTTAAGAATGTTAGGTACATTTACATTCTAATTGCTAGCTTAAACATATTAAAACTATCCACAATCGAACATTTAAACATCAACAAAATAAAGATTTACTTAGTCAACAAAAAAAAATGTCATTATGACATTGGAAATCCTTCCAACATATAAATTTACTTCTTGGTTAATAGAATTTTTAACAGTTTAACACAAGATAATACAAATAAACAAATAACAAATTCAATCAGATAAACAGTTTTGGCAGATATAATTTAGTTCGCCAGTTGTGCATTCTGCATGAGCCCAACCTTTGCACTCCATACACTGCACCCATTCCTCGTTGGGTCTACTATTTTTATATGACTCTAAACAGCATAGGCACAAACAATCATCATCATCGTTTTCGCTGTCAGATTTTCGTGTTTGTTTCTTTTTGTTTTTCGTAGGCCTTTTATTTTGATTAGTAGCTTTCTTTTTATTAGATGTGATATTTAATTGCTTTGAATCATTTAAAACTCGTTTCTTGACGTTCTTTAATTTCCTGTTTGCTTCAATGGCTTCAAGTGCTTCTTTTTCCGGCGTGTCCGTTAATATAGCTGACTTAACTTTACGTCTGTTCTGCGTACATTTTCGTGGTAAAGCTTTGGGTAAAGGTCTAATAATCTCGGGTGTAAATATTTTGACTGGAGTCTTATCCGAAGCAGTAACATTTGATCCAGAAGGAATAGGCTCACCAAGTTCGTGGTTGGGTCGAGCAGCACTAGTATCCACACCAGATTCGGACATAGAAGAAACAGTTTCTTCTGGTTCATGGTTTAGCTGAGTTGCATCTACGACTGGAGGAGGAGTAGGCATATTTGCGTGTCTGCTGTGAGTGGGTTGAGGCAATGGGGAATCATGTTCTAACACAGTACTATTCCTCGGAACTGAAGTCTCATCAGGAGCAGAATTTGTGGAGGTGCTTGCTACTGGATCCGCGAGCGTTGGCCTAGTTTCTGCCCCTTGGTTTTCCGTTGCTCTGGGGTGCATTTCGTTTAAGGGACGATCGGTAACTTGACTTGGTAAGAAGTCTTGCGCTGTGAAAATATTTGGATTCAAGGGCCAGATACCACATGCTGAAAAACCTGACGTTATATTTCTTCCTGTGACTGCAACATCCATGGCTGTTTTTACTATTCCAGGCACATCATATATCGTCATCGTTCTTGCTGGGTTGGTGCGCATCCAGCTATCTTCAGAGGTATTTATTGCTTTTTTCAATGGGCCGAATACAGCACGATCTAAGGGTTGCAACTTATGCGTGCAGTGTGGGGGAAATGTTAACAATACTATCCCGTTATCCTTGCAGAATGTAATGTTATTCACGGCGACGTGAGAGCTGTGATTGTCGAGAATCAACAACGCTTTTTTATCGGGTGACGACCGAGCATGCCCGTGAAAATGTTGCAGAAAAACATGAAAATCCTCTTCTTGCATCCATCCCGAGGCGTTACCAGACCCTACGCTACCAACTGGTCCATCCCGTATGAAGTGATCCTGAAATCGCTTTCTGGGGAATATAAACATTGGCGGGAGATGATTTCCTATAGCATTTACAGCTAGGGCCACTGTTACTAACGTTCGTCTCTCGGCTGATGTCATCGCGCTAACTTGTTTGTCCCCTCTGCGAGCGATGACTCTATTGGGTTTTTGGACTGTTGTAACACCTGTTTCGTCCATATTCCAAATATCAGAGGCTGAAAATTTATGCTTATCCAACAGCTGCGTGTAATTGTCGAAAAACAATTTCACATTTGCTTCGTTGAAGCTGGTGGCCCTAGCAAGGCTGGTCGCTTGAGGAGCTCGCAAAGAGAGTGAAGGATGACGTTGCATATAAAGCCTCAACCATACTTCTCCTGCCATCTCATTGCTTTCCCAAGTAGGCGGAAATTTCTTATTGTACTTTTTAGCGAGTTGATAAGCCAGTCGCCTGGCATCTTTAGTACTCAGTCCATAATTAGCTGCTGCACAATTTACAAAATATTCGGCCAATGTTTGTTCTTCCTCAGGAGTAAATATAGAGTTATGTACATACCCCATTGTGACAGGCATGTCATTGTTCTTCTTTTTTTTCTGAAGGAAACGGTACAACGAAGAATAATTTAAGTTATACGATTTTGCAGCATCTCGAAGACTTTTTCCTCTCAAAGTAACCTCCTCGGCGGCCAATTTATATATTTCGATGCTTACTTCGCCTCTATCCGTCTTGCGCTTGTAATTGTTCGGCATTCTACAAAAAAATATACGAATTAAAATATTAAATTGAAACCGAGGTAAGTTGAAACAAACGAGGTAGGTTGACACAAGCAGTTTCAACTTACCTCTTCCTTGAAATCGACGGTTAGTTACATTGAATTATTATTTTAAAATTCACGTCGTGACCTAATTTAAAAATGAGTTGAATACATTAAACTTGGTTAATAACACTTGAAAACAAATCTATAAACATTAAAAAATATGTAATCTAACATGGAAATAAATGGCACCAAAAAAATGACGGAATACTTACTTTTCGTGCAGTTTTCGCCACAGACGCTCTAGCACCACAACCGTTCGCCGGGCGGCCGCGGCGTGTACTGACAAGTCGGAGCTGTCGAGCGGCGCATCAGAAATGCGTTGTTGCCAAACTTCTAATGCCTATAGTTTCCGAGATATTGAAGTTGTGTCAACTTACCTTTGTGTTAACTTACCTCGGTCTCCCCTACTTGTACATATATAATTTAGTGTGTAATTATTATTTTTAATTTATGTAATTTTAATTTTCAGGACCACTTTAGGGGAACGTAGCTGGGTGAGAAAAAGGTACCGTTGACGGGTAGACTTAGACTGATTTATTAAATCATAATCAAGTGTTTTATACATCTCTAATCTACGGCGGTACAGACCTTATCTTAACTAAATCAGCGCGTGCTCAAACCTATACTAAGTTATCGACACGCGCCGATAATATTTTGCTGACCGCCATAGTACTCCCCCCTTTTTAAAAAATAAATAAATAAATTAGTTAAGTTCCTGCCTGTTGTCGACTGTCAACGACAGCCTTGACTCTCCTGTCCAGCAGCTTCAGTCCCATTATTATAAACAGTACGATAACTGTCACCACAACCTGGAAGAGGACGAGCTGACGATTAGCTCTAATTTCGTCAAGTAGCAATCTTGATTTCGTCCATCTCCTGTTGCTGCAACCCGTTGTCGCTGTTGTAGTTGATTTGATCCTTTGAGCTATGGATGCCCATACTGTCGGTGCGCGGCGGTGGTGGAGCGGCTGTCGCGGTGAGAGTGAACGCTGCTGGCGACAGGGGCGAGCGCTGGCGGTGGCGGCGAGTGATGCTAAACTTAGCAGAACTGCTGTCAATGCTCGGGCCTCGCGGCTTCGGTTCCCGTCGGAGGAAGAACTTCGCTTGAAGGAGCTTGACGGCAGAATGGTCGCTTCTGAGCGTCACGGTCGTTATATAGTTGCTCTACCTAATTCCTAAACCGCACCGCACGCCCCGATTTCGTGACATATGTGCACATATGCCGCGCGTCTGCGCTATCAGCATGATCAGCATCTGGACCGGCTAGCAAGAATGCGGGCTTAAGACGATCAATAGACACGTACGATTCTTTTCCACCTTTTTGAATACAGAAAACCTTATCTGTTCTCGACACTACTAGGTACGGCCCTTCGTACGGCGGAGTCAAGTTCGGGCGGAGAATATCGCACCTCACAAACACGTGCGAACAGCGCCCCAGTTCAGGATGAACATAAATCTTCTGGCTAGTACACCGGCGCGTAGGTACCGCTGCATACATTGAAATATTGCTCCGAATCCTTCTTACAAGCTCGTCGTAGGTCTCTGAACTCTCCCCGCCCGTGAAAAAATCTCCAGGAAGCTTAACTGGCGCACCGTACAACATCTCCGTTGCACTGAACCCCGTGTCGTCCCGAACAGCACTCCTTATTCCCATCAGCACCGAAGGCAACTCCCGGACCCAATCCCGAGAGCCCCTAGCCATTAAGGATGCCTTGATGGTCCTGTGCAGACGCTCGACCTTAGAATTCGCCTGGGGATGGTACGCAGTTGTCCTGATCCTTTGCACCCCCAGGAGCTGTGTTAAACACTCAAATGTTCTGGACTCGAACTGGCGGCCTTGATCCGTTGTTATGCGCAGAGGGCAGCCAAATCTCACTATCCACCCCTCGTAAATCACGCGAGCCACGGTCTCTGCCGTAATATCTGCGACTGGAACAGCCTCTGGCCACGAAGTGCAGCGATCTATCATTGTCACCAAATATCTTTTTCCCTGGGAAAGCGGCAATGGCCCCACAACGTCACAGTGCATGTGCTCAAAACGCGCCGACGGAGCGAATTCCCCCAACGGCGCCACCGTATGTTTCCAGACTTTTGACCTTTGACACCTAATGCAAGCCTGACACCATTGGTTTACGTCCCTGTTCATATTGTACCAAATATACCGTTGAGATATTAACTTCCTAGTCGTACGTTTTCCAGGGTGGCTAATATCGTGAACCGCCTGGAAAAGCATCTTCCTGTATTTCTCTGGAATATAGGGACGATTGACCCCTGTCGAAGTGTCGCATATTATCGCAACCGACACTCCCGGCATGTTCACTTTTTCCATTCTCAACTTTTTGCTCTTATACAATTTTACTAACTCAGCGTCGCCTTCTTGGCTTCTTGCTAAATCAGCATAATCGATCGGCGACGGCATGCATATTTCGTCGACCGCACGTGACAAACTGTCAGCTACTACGTTATCTTGACCGTGAATAAACTGAATGTCCGTGCTGTACTGAGATATGTAATCCAACTGGCGAACACGTCGTGGAGTATCGTTAACTGAAGGCTTTTTGGTAAAAGCATACGTTAAGGGTTTGTGATCCGTAAAAATTGTAAATTCTCTTCCCTCGATCAACCGTTGAAAATGCCGCACCGCCATGTAGATTCCCAATAACTCTCGGTCAAAATTTGAATACTTCCTCTGAGCCTCACTTAAACCCTTTGAAAAAAACCCTAACGGCTGCCATGCATTGTTTACCCTCTGGTGAAGCGCCGCACCCACGCACGACGAACTCGCATCCGTGAAAAGTGCCAACTGTGCATTCTGCAATGGATGGGCCACCGTTATTACATCCATAACGTTCTTTTTACACTGCACGAAAGCCTGCTCAGCCTCAGGAGTCCAAACGATTGGCGTATTGTCATTCTTTTTTGTGTCCTGCAAGTACTCATTTAGACTAGTTTGATATCGTGCTGCGTTGGGCAAATTACTACGATAAAAATTCACCATGCCCAAAAATCTCCGTAAATCCTTGACAGTCTTAGGCTTAGGAAAATCAGCGATCGCCTCGTACTTCTCCTTGGTAGGACGAATCCCTTGGCTCGTTATATGATAACGACGTTGTGGACCATTGTTGTCTGAAGCTAAATAAATGATTATGATTATATTGCTACATGTGCGGTGAACTTTTGACGTTTGAATTGCAGAATTATTTCTTGTTATTGGTGTGAATGGATATTACTTAGGAACAGTGTTATCGTCACTCAGAGAAAGTGCTTCATTTTGTCTAAGACATTCATTGCGCAACAGAAAAATTATCGCTAACTTTTCAGCACAGTTAATTCATTCGGCTGACATTGTTAAGTACAAACCAAAATTCATTGAATGTATTAGAATTAAAATGCCATTTCCTGTTTTTCCTAATCCTTCATCTGGTTTCCATCCCATTTTAGACGTTATGTTATAGATTTTGTTCCCTATATTTGTGACTGATTCGGGAACCAGCCTTATCTAGTTTAAATCAACAGTTTAAATGACTTCTTATATATCATTAACAGTTTTGGTTTTATATTGTTCTGGAATACGACGTCGAGAAGGTCGAAGAAAACGAGTCACGACTTGGAAAGGACCGCCTGGCAAAAGACAACAAGGGAAACCTGTAGAAAGATGGATAGACGAAATAAAGAAAATAACAGGCAATAACTGGATGACTACAGCAAACAATAGAGCTACATGGAGAAAAATGGAGAAGGCCTTCACTCGCTGAGAGGTCCTTGATAATCCCTACACATTTAAATTTGCATGTACTTTTTATGTAACATATTATTAAGGAAATAAAAGGCTATATTACATTATATGATGTTATTGTTCTGAAATAGGTTTCTGCCAATTTTTATAAGTTTGCTGATACTGCATTTTCTTCTTTTCGTAGTTTCGTTGACCCGTTCCAGATGTAGATGGACTAGTATTGTATATACGTGTGTGACTCTTGTTTATTAATGTCATCCATGTTCCTTAAAAAATCTGCCATGTCGATTATTGTACTTATACATATTCGAAGTTGCCCAGACTTGTTGAATGTATTTAGAATAGTGTCTATGTCAGACACAAAAAAAATTCCGGTATTTTATATGTTAACAAGTTCGATCGTCCCGTTAACTTTAAGAAATAGTTTAACATTGATATTGAATCGTTTCTATTCCAAGTCCCTTGTACTATCTCTCGACGTAAGCGATTTTCTTCGTTTTCGCCTCAATAATTGGTAAGAAAATCCTTCTTCAAATCTTCTACTGCTTTCCTCTCCTGGTACACACGGGCCCAATCTCGTGCATTTGTTAAACATTCCTGGATTATATCTAACTCGTTGGTTTTTTTATTCATCTTTTTTTTATGTAGTTTTCTAGATCTTCTAAAAACAACATAGGCTGCGCTGATGATTTTCCATTAAAGCAAAGCTTTTTGCACCTGACATTTTGAATAATTTGAATATTATAGACGCGGTGTTGCCTGCCGTTCCCATCTTCTTGTCATTACTGACATTTTCAGAGACCATTTCCGAGATGCCGCTGCTTTCGATGGGTAAATCATGTACATTCATCATTTGAACTGATAGCTCTTCACTTAATGTATTTACTTTTGATGATAGCGTACCTATAGAACGCTTAACTATTGTCATTAATGCTCCGAATTGCGCATTTTTCTTGACTTTCCGCACCACTATTTTTGTGCGCTTTACAACTTGTGTTACAGGCTCTTGTTCGTTTCTCCTAGACAGACGTGTCTGGACATCAGCAGATTATGCTTCCTGCGTATTTCACATTTAAGTATTTACAAAAATTTGTGCCTAGATATTTATATTATTCTGAAATGCATTAGCAATAGTACAATTTTTTTAAGCATCTGTCAATCAAGAAAAAAAATATAGACAATAATAATAAGTTACATTATGAACAATAGTAGATTGTGTAGAACAGTAGTAGATATTTACGGCGAGGGCGTGCAATTGAATCCTAAACGAAGCGAAGGATTCTATAAGTAATAGAATCCCGAGAGTAGCGAGGGGGATTATAATAAATAATAAATAAAATAAAAAAGCCTTTTATTTCTTACAACTACATCAGATTTACATAACTAAAATACGTATTACTAAATTTTGTCTTATGATTTACATTTATAATTAAGTTATTTGCGATTATAAAAAAGTGCTTAATCTGCAAGAACCCCTCCGCAGGTGAAGGCCTCCTCCAAAGATGCCCAGTTTGCTCTATCCTGGGCAATTTTCATCCAGTTTGGACCAGCTATTTTATTTATCTCGTCCGCCCATCTCGTTGGTGGTCTTCCAATACCGCGGAGGGGGATTATATGAAGGGAAAAATCTTACAATATGATTATTGGGAGGGACCTTCAGGGTAGGGGGAAATTTTGATCTTAAAGGACGTGCGGCCATTGGTCCTGTAAGCTAAATAAATAAAAGAGGTATTAAACATATAGTGGTGAGGTTACACAAAGGTTTAATTATTAGATTAAGAATATAAATTTTAGATGAAGTTCATAGAATAAAACTTACTTACGACGTCAAGAAGCATTTTAGCATCAGGATGGTCGCACTAAAAACAGAATTAAATAATTACAATATGCATTGTTTCACAAATTACATACATATATTGTAAGAAAACTGAGGTGAATGATTACCAAAAGGTCCAATAGGTCCAGGTTGGTTTGGGATCCTGTGCACATGAGAGAATGTTAAATAGATGAAAAATAGTAATAATATTAAAGTATGAATAAGTAAACAAATTTATTGTCACCTGAATTTGCTCCTCTTGCTCTTGTCCTGGATTTTGGTTTTGTTCTATGACTGTTTTGGGACCCCTTGCTCAAAAAAAAATATATTGCCTAGAAGGGGAGGTTAATGATAGGAATCAAAATAGGGATGAAGGATTATTGCGTACCTGTGTGGGAGGCAAACCCAGCTGAAAAAAAATAAAGGAGAAGATTGGGACAGTCAAAGGAATTAAAGGATATTGTCAACAGATTTACAGTCTTGGTCGCACTGGGTCCCAGGGTTTTTAGTAATGACTACAATTTTTTTTCTTTCGATACTCATAATAATAGACCGCCGCTATACTACCACACCTCTAAGCAAAACTGGAAATAAAGTTGAACTCTGGGCTGGGAACTCTGGGGTAACTCTTTATAAATGTCCTCCATTTTTGCGTTTAATTGCATCTCTTTTTTCATTTTCTAAAAAAAACAATTCAATAACAACTTAAGACAAGCCTAGTCAAAAAGTCCCCCCCCCCCCGAGTTGTCCCTGGCGCAAAGATGCCCATCACACTAGCCGCGTTACCACGTTGAAATGCGATGAACAACCTTTGCACCAGCGCGAGCGCCAGACGGCTCCCTAATGCGACGTCCCACTTCCCTAATAAAGGCAATTAGCCTTTGACCCCCAGCACCCAGTAGTTTCAAACGCACAAAATAATAGTTACCTGCCAGGTTCGCGTACTTATCTCGCTTTTTGACCCCGGCAAAATCTGCCGCGGCATCAGCTGTCCGCACAGTTCGGCCGAGGTGTGAGGCCGCGAAAGCTAACGCACGTGGCGTCCCACAGCAGGCACTTACCCCTCTGCCACGGGACCAAAGTCAAGCCGGTCCGCTCTTTTGCCATCGGTGCGGCAGAGGCCCAGAGGCTCCAGGACACACGGGATGTTGGCGGATATTAAGGCCTTCCTTACGATGTCATTGAGAGCGTGGTGCCGCGGAAACCTCCCCGAACAACGACAACAACTCAAAGCGTGATGGCCATTCGCCTCCACCATGGAGCCGAAGATGCATTTATGAGGTCTAAAAATAAGCATTATAAATAAAATAAATAAAACATTCTCATTTTAACAAACTTAAAAAGAGAGAAGTAAAATATACAAACGGGAGCCGGGAGGTAGTGGGCCAGATCAATCTCCAATTGAGGTGGAACAGGCTGAAATGAAGAAGTGCTTAAAGTCAGTAGAGAACGAGGAAGATGGGAGAGTTTAATACATAATTATCTAAACAAATTTTATTTTACAAATATTCCAGAACGAAATTACACCAACTTTCTATTGAACCAATTATTTATATGAGTCACTGTTCAAGCATTCGGTTCGAAGGACCATATTCTTTACGGGATAAGGTTCAATTTCGATTGCAGGTGCATTTTAAAGCATACGCGTCTGTTCTCCAAACATTATTTATTGTAGGTCACTAACGAGAAGCTATACAGCTAGGTAGGTATGTATACGGCGGGGACGGAAATCGACAAAACAGTTACGTTTTTATAAGAATTTCCGCGTCGTAGTAAAAAACCCGATTTTCCTAATTTTTTTTTTTACTTCCAAATTTTCCAATATTATTTAAGTAAAGGTTACAGTTAATTTTGAAACAATGTCAAGTAATGCAGAAGAATTATAAAAAAAGATCCAATATAATTGATCTAAAGTTATAGTTTTCCCCTGTAGGTTTGTCTAAATTTTGGTATGAGTTTTTCTTCTAACGATTTATTGAAGTTGCTGGCGTTCATATCATGGTGGTAAACAACCATTTTAGATTTCATGCTGTAAACTAGAAGAGTTTTTTGGGACAAAAGCATTTTCATGCCCAGCATGCACAACAATGTCTTTTCCCAGACGAAATGCTTTCAACTGCACCACTTGTTCCCGGCCCTCGCCATGATTTTGTAGGCTTGTAGTTTTTGGAAGGTTTCATCCAAATACACAATTTGTTTCCCTGCTGCACGTTTCTATGCAATTTCCCAAAAATTATGCCTCCATGCAGCAACGTCGGAGCGTTCCATTAGATTAGAACATACCGTTTTTTTAACTCATACCCATTTGCTATTAAAATCCGCCTAAGTAACGTGTTTCTTTGCAGCCAAGGAAATTTATGCTAGTCCGCAACTCTGTCAGGAGGCTCTGCAGTGTTGGTGCTTCCTTTTTAACAGCATAAAAATCAGTAATCTTATTTTAATAGCGTCTATGTCGAAGCTATCTAAATTTGACACTGTAAGCTTATGGGGGCGTTTTTAGCCTGGAGTATTCCACTATAAAACTCCCGTGAGACTCAAACATATTAGATTATTTTAAACCGGGTCACTCACGTATTATTAAGTCGAATAGCTCGACATGTTTCGGTCCAATTTACGAGGACCGTCTTCACGGAGACACGCAAGCAAGTGACTCAGTGAGTGTTGTGTGCGATCCGACATTTGACAAACGCAATACGGGGGGTAGAGCTATCTTCGCAACGGTGACGTCGCCGGCACCGCCGACGCCGTCTGTCGTGAGCAGCCGGGCGAGTCGGGCTTTGGCCCGCAGTACACGCCGCGCCCTCGACCAGTGAAGACGTGTCGTGTCTCCGTGAAGACGGTCCTCGTAAATTGGACCGAAACATGTCGAGCTATTCGACTTAATAATACGTGAGTGACCCGGTTTAAAATAATCTAATATGGAGTATTCCACGCACCGTTGTTGATTCTGTTATATTGGTACTTTTGTGAATAATTAATATTCCATCGTGAAATACACAAGACCTTTTATTTTACAAAACATAAACTAAAACTGAAACACTGACAGAACTGTCAATAAGGCCATAGGCTAACTATACATAAACAATAAGTATTTATTGTTGCCACACTCTTCCCCACATAGTAAATAAATGTTTAAGTAAAGAAACTATTCTAAAAGCTGACTAAATTTTAGTAGCGGATGGTGATTGGTATGCCGTTTTCAAATTTGCCCCCACTTCCACCTCATAAGTCACACGGGGTATAATGACATGTGCAATGACTCCAAGCGACCACTTCATTTTATTTTTGCGGTAGTCCCTTGCCATAACTTTCTCCCAAGACATAAATATCTCCCTATCATTACTATTTTTCAATGACCGTTTTATGTGTTCTTTATCAATTAGGGCAGCTAGTGGGCGAGGCCTAAGCAGTGAGAAACGGCACCTCAGCCCCCTGCTGAACATTATCTTTGCCGGACTTTAGCCAGTCACTTTTTGTGTTGTGTTGAGAGCTGTTATATGTGTCATTACAAAAGCTTCTGGTCACTTAGAGTAACTATATATAACTAGATACATTTTTCCATATAGAGGACCTAAAAAGTCTGCATGCCTAATGTTTGGTGGCTGGGCCCATGGTATTAATTTAATTTTCTCTGGCAGCTTATGATTTTGTAGACAAATCTTACAATTTTTAGTTATCTCATTAATGTCCTTATCCAAATCTGGCCACCAAAAGTAGGAGCAAGGAGAGAACCTTTTTTCATCAGTAGGCGAACAAGGTCACAGTCTTTTTTAGAAAAGTAACAATTATATTCTTCACCTAAGTTATTGCTATCAGGCCATCCCATCTCTACAGAATAGAATGATGTTACACAATATGCTATAGTAAAGACAAGGTTTAAGTACACCCGTTTTTACCCTTTGGATACGGAACCCTAACAAAAGGATTGCAATTTTGTAATGTGTTAAAAAATATATATTTAAAACTGTTTATTACATAAGAGGTTAGGTACAGACATTCGTCTTAACTCAGTTACAATCTCTATATTTTGATATTATTTTAACTAAGCTTAGCCTTAATTATATGTGTTATTTGTTTTAGTTAGTTAGTGCTTACATGTTATTTTATATTAGTTTTAACTTACATTAGTTAGTGTTAATCAGTGCTTTCTTAAGTGTATGCTTTGCTTTATCAGGATGTTTTTCTAACATTTCTACTACTTGTTTGGGTAAGCTGTTCAGGATTCTAGGTAGGTATATTGGCCAGAGCCTATTCCCATATTCATTGGTATTTTTTTTAGGTATTTTAAAGTATGGTTCATTGGTTAAGGTCCGGTGGTGTTTAATAGTAGGTATTATGTGCAAAAATCGCATTCATCTAATGGATAGTTATCATTTGCAGCGAAAACGTTGCATCTAAGCACCAAAAAAAAATCGTACAACAAATGTCTCATCTCTTGTTTGTTAATAACAATAAATGACGCGGCTTAGGTACTATTGATATCAGAGCTGTTATCAAACCCACATCCAAAACATTCTCGTGACAACAGGCAATGGGTTGTATTCCACGGCCACGTTGATGGTGCCAATGACAATATTTTACTTCTTGACAAGTAGAAGCAATCCACATCTGCGCTATAGTAAAGACAAGGTACAGAGCCATTTTTTTCCAATATTTTTTGGTAATCCATTCTTTACAGTATGCAATATTTGTTTTTCTACATCAACAGTTTCATACGACAAACTTAAGTCTTCCAAAGCACACAAAACAAAGCCGTTGAGGTAGATTGGTCAAAGGGCCTGGCCGGCGCGCAGTAGTAAAATCGCCCCTGGCTGAATTAGAAATATTGTTGTTATGCAAGTTTATTTGTTTTATTATAAGATATAATTTTGCTAAATATTAAGTCTTAAATACTTAGTACTTATTCGTAAGATTAGGGAAATAAAAAATAAAAAACAGTTGAATTTTTATTAGCCAAACTACTTTATGGATTGACATGCATGTCCTTTGGATATTTTAAACATGTATTTAAGATACATTTATAAAAAAATAAGGTCCTAGCTTATTTTAAAGTTTTTCTTTTTTTTTACTGGCAAGTTAGCGACACCTACCATATTTTGATATAATAGAACCGTTTTTCCCCCGAAGGGTAAAAAACGGATATTCGTCGGAGTCGTTCAGACGCATAGTTTCCGAGATATAATCGAAAAACCGAAAAATGGAACCTTCAAACCCCCCTCTGCCCCCCAGCACCAGAGTTACGGCCGGGGACTTTTGATATGTTCACCTCCTAAATAGTCCAAACAAAGCTACGAAGTCATAAATTGTGTTCCAAGCATTTCCCTCTATACCTTTTTTTCGGCATTCATTTCCTGGCCTATCAATCACGGGTCAGGTTTATGTAAAAAACATACTTACCTATACGTAACGACAGCGCTAAATAACAAAAAAGAGAAATGTTATTTTTCTCTCTAAATCTTAAGTGGATTGAGATTAAGAGTGCCCGCCAAGCTCTGCCGAATTTCACCTTCCCATCATCCAAACGGAGTTTCGTTGTCATTTTAAAACTACGTGTTGGATTGTAATGAAACTTTGCACATACAATGACATGAGGTATATCTTAGTCTGTTATTAGTTTATATAGCTCCAGTCAGCTCCAGTTTATAAAACAAATGAAACAGCAAAAACAAGTTTTGTATGAAAAACAAATTGGCTGTATTTTTTAACTATAGTATCTGAAGCGACATTCATTTTATTTTAAGTACAAAGTTTTAGAGCAAACTAGCTAGTCGTTTTAAAATGAGAGCGTAACTACGTTTGTATTGAGAACCGAGCTTGCCGGGAACCCTTAAGACTAGTTCCAGAAATTAAGTTCGATCCTTAATGGGTCATAATGAAAGGCACTGATAAAAAAAACTATTATTTTTCAAAATTTTCAATTTCGGGTGCATTTTACCCCCTACATTCGATTTATTTTTGTGGTTTTTACAATAAAAGTGTATTTTTACTAAGATCATTTTGTCAATTATATAAAATAAATAATTTTTGCAACTTATTTTTAATAACTGTTGAGCTTCGCATCTCAAATAATCAACAATTAAATAATTGTTTTTTAATGCCAGTACAATGAATCATGCCATAAAAATGTAAATTAAAACGTTATATGGCCACATCAATCAATTGAAGCGAACTATCACTTTTATTTTCTAATTTGGATTTTGCTCCAAGTCGGAACACTTGAGCTCTTTGTGCATTAATTTTCCTTAACAAGCTAGAAGCTTCTCGTTTTAACCGTTTTGTCTTCGGAGTATCAGCGTAATTTTTTTGAAACAGACATTTTCTGGACATTCTCTTGTTAGGTCCTTCGTATAGACATTTTCTTGACAATCGTCGGGGGGGTGTTACCATAGGCAGTTCACCCATCAATGAAAGCGGAGATGAAAATTTTGATATTTGTCTCTCTGCTGATGACGTCCGTGGGCGTTTTCTATAAAATTTTGAGGGAGTTTTAACTTTCAAAACATCTGGCGAAGACGGCACATCTGAAAAAAAATTCATAAGTAGTAAATTGGTAATTTGCCTTATTATTTTATTTTTCTCATGATCTACATAAAATTAGGCATTATTTTAAGCAACATTAAACTAGGCATTACTTATTTCCCAAATTTTCACAAACTGTGCGAACACAGTTTTGTGCTTGACCCGTGGTTTGACCCACTTATATGAGATGAGTTCATACAAAATTTTACTGCTTCTAACTTTTATAATAATTAAAAATTCGGACAAAATCAAACGTAGGGTGTGGTTGATATACACCAAATTGTGTCAAAATATTTTCAATAATTTTAATATCCGGAGAAGAAAATGAGGACTATGTTTGTATAAAAAGGCGATTTCGCACGGGTCCTCCACTTGCGTCTTAATTTATTGTACAATTTAACACCTAAGATAGTTATTTAAGTTTAATTTTAAGTTAACCGTAGTTATAAGTTTTATTTAAAAACTAACAAAATATGGACAATGTCTGAAATAAATGAATTTTATTTTATTTAAATTTTATTTTATTTTATAACAATTCGAAAACATGATATCCGCGATTCCGGGCACGCGCTACGCGCAGCTGTCTAGCTCACATAAGCGTGAATGCCTCAAAGCATTAGTAAGAGTGAGAGAACCAGAACCCACGGAACCTTTTTTTTTATTTTGAGTAGCTGTTTGATTCGGTGAACGGCAGCTATGATAATTCAAAAAAGAAAAACGGAAAAGCGTTACTACGGTCAGTGACTCCGATGTTCAATCATAAAGCAGTATCAGTATGGGCTAAAGCTAAACCAGTCTTTAACTCAATGAAACTCCTAGTATTAATAACTGGTTACGGACAATTAATAAGCCAGCAGCACTTTTGCGGCATCGCACATTGGCCGCACCGTGAGGGCAGCACGGGCAGTTGATGAGGCGGCGGCGCTGAGACAACGGGAGAAGTATGCGGGTTTAGACGGCTATTTGTTTGTGCCCCTGGCGGTCGAAACGGCCGGCTGTTGGTGCTCAGAAAAGCTAGGGAATTTATTAATTATTCATTATTCATTTAATCCATTGTTATCATGTTCATCAGTACATTAAGGTCTTACATTTTAGTTTTAGTAGGTACATGATACCCTTCTAGGGCATACAATATAGGACATGTTACTTAACAACTAAACTTAATAACTAAATAAATTACAATTAAGTACAATAATTATCATGCAACACTAGGTTTAAACTTAGTTTAAACATAAGAGCAATTTGATAGGTTGTTTTATAATTATATAAGTCGTGCATGTCAATTTGTTTTATATTAGAAAAATAATAATAACAATAAATTCATTCTAATCCAGTATATTATGTCATGTTCGCTAAATATTGATCCTCAAAAAAATATTATTTATTAAGGTTGGGAACCGTTTCCGAAATAGAGGCCTGAATCCCCGCTCCGGGTCATTCTTGGTGCAGAGGTTATCCATCGCGATTCAGCGCGGTAATGCGGCGAGCGTTTTGGGCACCTTTGCGCCTGGGATGGCGCAGGGTGGGATTTTTGACTGACTGCTAACTGGTTTGTTTTTGATTTGTGACCTCTGCCCTTAGCACCAACAGAACAAATTTACGAAAACATTGATTTAAATAACGTCTATGAGGCATTTGAAGGGAAAAAGAAAAGAATCCCAGACTACTCGCAAAGTTGCAATAACTACGTTACGGGATAGGTATTAAAAAAAAATATATATATATATTCGTAAATTTATCGATAGATAAATTGAATGGCACAGAGGATTATAACAACTGAAAATTTGGGACTATGTTGAAGGCAACATCCACGACAGTTCTGGTGATCGACGCGCTTTAGCTAGAATCTGTTTATCAGTGAAATCGACGTGCTACCAGTATGTTCGTGATGCTCGAACCGGAAGAGGCGTAGGACAACTTTGCTAAAGTTTTTGAAGACCGCGGACTATACAGACGTGTTTAACTTCTACGCAAATTTCATAAAACTTCGTTTACGGCTATGGGCGAGTACATCGAGGAGATCATGACTAGTACAACAGCTTGCTGACATGTTCAGAGTAAAATAGACGACGCCGAGGTCGCCGAATTACTGCTGAGTGGTCTACCGACCGAATACGACCCTAGTGTATAATTTGGAAACTGCGTGCATAACCTCAACACTTTCTAGCGAACTAGTGCGAGCGAGACTGCTACAGGAGGAGTTCCGGAGGGCATCCAACGGCAACAATAGTGCACTTCTTATTAATAATAAAAACACACACTTATTGTGCAACTACTGCAAAAGAAGAGGACACATCAAGTCAAAATGTTTTAAGTTGAAGCGTGACAAGAAAAATCCAATCAAAATTGGACAAAGTTTAGTCGCCTCTGCCTTCTTAGCGAAAAAAGAAGACTGGATTGTTGATTCTGGGGCCTCACAGCATATGACAAATAGTAAAAGTAATATATACAATTTTAAGGACTCGAGAAGTGTGATATCAGTTGCCAATAATGATAAATTGGAATGTCAGTCAAGGTGACATTGTTCTGTTATACAACAAGTTGGTAAGCAAAATTAATAATGTTGTAGTACCTAAGACCCTAGCAACGCGCCCGCGCCGGGAACGCGTAAACAACTCGCGCAGACAGCCATCGGAACGTCGACACGGCACACACTCACGCGCCGCGCCCCTATAAAACCCGCGGCATTTGGCCCGGAGGGAGAGCGAGAAGCGGCTTAAAGTGGCCGTTAGAGGCCTCCCTGTGAAGACGCCTTCAGAAGACATCTTTAGCGCCCTGGAGAAGCTGGGACATCCCGTAGAGTACGTTAAACAGATCAACGCAAGAGCGGGACGCCCGAGCTGCATTTACTTTGTACAGCTCGCGGGGACTGCCCGGGACCACGCGGGCATCTACGGGGTGCATTATTATTATTATTTATTTATTAACAATATTGTAATTGTGTTAATGATACATAAGAACAACAATATTCCACTGATAAATAAATTTCATTATTTACGCTCGTCCTTGGAAGGGAGCGCGAGTACAGTTATAAAATCAATCGAGTTCAGTGCAAATAACTACTATCTTGCGTGGGATCTTTTATGCGAACGGTACAACAACAAAAATATTTTAATTAATAACCATTTAAAGGCACTATTTAACTTTGAATGTATGTCAAAGGAGTCTTACAAAGCTCTGAGGTCTGTTGTCGGCCATTTTTCTAAACATTTGCGAGCTCTCGAAACACTAGGGCAGCCTACAGACAAGTCGAATGTGCTTATAATATTTATGGTCTCTGCTAAATTGGATGGACCAACAAGTAAAAAAGTGGGAGGAACTTAAATGTAGTCTTAAAGAGTACTACTGCGGCATCCGCGACAGTACATAATCAGGCAACCTACCACGGCTATCCGTGTGGACGCCTCGACCCTAAGGCATTATTAGTTTAACTTGTGATTAATTCATAAAATAAATATTTTTCTTTCTTCTTCGTTGTCGTCTCATTACAATCTTTGTAATATCTCCCTTATCTTTCTGTAAACCTTTTGTCTGTTAGCTTAGTAAATAAGGGGTTTTCAGTTCTCTACATCACAAAAAATAGTGGTGTTTTTATTCTAGATAAATAAAATCTATGTACTATGACAGGTAATTCCCAAAAGAAGCAATCTTCAATGCCCTTGTGTCATAAAGTGACCGGACAAGAGCAGCAGAGTGCAAATGTTGCTGTCGCATCGGTGCTGTAGAACTTTGGCATCGAAGAACCGGACATTTGAGCCATAGTGGCTTAAAAACCTTAAGATGTGTGCACTGCCTTATCCAGTGGGAGAGGCTTCGCGCGCTACTAATACCCTGGTACTGGTACATTCGGATGTGATGGGTGCGATGCAGGAGGACAGCTGGGAAGGTGGAAGATACCTCGTCACATTCACTGACGACTATTCTCGAAAAACACATGGATATATAATAAGGCAAAAAGCTGAGAAATGTCTAGATGAAAATCTTTATCATTATTATAGGCAATAATGGGCTCGCTAATGTACTGTATTTGCACTAGGCCAGAAAATGCTTTTCCATGCTTTTCAGTTTATTGATGGCTTTGACCAGTCACTGGTCAGCAGCTAAACGCATACTTCGGTATCTAGCAGGGAAAATTGATTATTGTTTGTTACATGTACCGCCGAGCACAGCATCAATATAATAAAAAAACGCTTGACGAGCTTTGGTCTCGACCTTTATTTGGACATCATTTGTTAGGAACAGAATGTAAAATTGGCTCGAAAATTAGGGTTTTAAGAGACCAGTACCTTGTCGTGACTAACGGAGCCCCTACAAAAATACACATACAAGGCAAAGAACTTGAATATGTAGACCATTACATATACTTGGGCAAGAGAATATCTTTCGACACTGACAGCAACAGCCAGGAGATAGACCGTAGAATCCATAACAGCTGGAGGAAGTACTGGAGTTTTAAAGAGCTTCTAAAAGGAAATTACAATCTAAAACATTAGAAAACAGTAATGGACACGTGCATTTTACCATGCCTTACATACGGTTCTCAAACTTGAGTGCACACAAACAAGAACAAATTAAAGATAAGAACCTGCCAAAGAGCCATGGAAAGGAGCATTCTCAGTATAAAACTAAAGGACAAGGTTAACAGCAAGTACATACGATCCAAAACAAACATCATAGATGCCCTCGAGTTTGTGCTGAAACAGAAATGGAGATGGGCCGGCCACATAGGAAGATTGACAGATGACAGATGGACCAACAAAGTCACAAAGTGGCCAGGACCCCATGGCAAAAGGAAGGCGGGAAAACCCATAACAAGGTGGTCCAAGGATATTATAGCCACAGCCGGAGAAAATTGGCTAATCAAGGCAAAAGACCGAGAAAGGTGGAAAGATATGGAGGAGGCCTATACCCAACAGGGGTCCTTAAAATAGTAAAAATGGAAAACAATAATATTAGAAAACTTTTTTTATCATGTAAAACTATTTAAGGAAAAATAAAGGCTTAAATAAATAAATAAATAAATAACCTTGTCGTGAGAGAAAATAACCTGGTAATCCCTCGTGGGCGGGCCCGCTTTCTTCTTTCTTCTTTTGTGTTCTTCTTTTCTTTCTCTCAGTTTATGTCTGTCACTGTACACTTATGAAAATATGGAATGCTTAAGGCAGAAACAGCTGATATCTTTAATTTAAAAATAAATTCAACGCGGAGGCGCGTTCAGGCGGCCATTATGGTAATTGTCGAAGTGAAGTTTTTATCTAAAGGTGACTAAATGGGGTTTGAATGACGGATATCCGGTAGAATGAAAAGAATGTAAATTTGACATACAATGTTGCTATATGAAAGAACATATTCCTAAACATACTGCCCGGGAAGAAATCTCTAAGATTTCTTAAAACACAAGTACGCAAATTATCCGCTAGAGCTTAAAGAAAAGTACGTTATTCCTTAAAACTAGGTATGAAATTTGTTTAATGTTACAATCAGTGCTGGTAAGGAAGAGGGCAAAGTTTAGATACAGGGCGAACTAAATTATTGCCAGTACTAGTCTTTAAAGTGGCTACGCGTGCAACGCCATCCCGTCCTGGCGACAAAGAAACTATGCGAGCCAACTTCCAACAGTAAGGAGTTGTGTTCTCGTTCATAATGAGTACGATGTCATTTACCTTTAGGTTTTCCGATGGTTTAAACCACTTATTACGACCTTGCAAATGATGCAAATATTCTACATTGAAACGACGCCAAAACTGTTGAGTTAAATTTTGAAGAAGTTGCCACCGAGATAACCATGAAGCATGATCCATCCTAGACTGCATCGGCACTTACCATCAGGTGAGATTGCGGTCAAGTGCTTGCCTTTTTGTAATAAAAAAAAACCTGTACATTTTTTCAGTTTGTAAATCATATTCTGGTAATGACACCATGCTATCTCCTATGAGAAAATGGGCTGGTGTTAATACGTCGATCTCATCAACGTCGTCAGAAAAAGGACATAGAGGCCTCGAGTTGCGAAACTGTGCAGCCGAGTTGTCCCCAATATTAACACGCCTGTACCGCCTGTCGCTCGAAACTGGCGTAGTACCTTCGTGTTGGAAGCTTGCAAACGTGCAACCTGTGCCCAAAAAAGGCAGTCGCTCAGACCCAGCTAATTACCGTCCAATCTCAGTCACTTCCATACTCTGTAAGATTATGGAGCGTGTACTGAACAAGCGGCTCCTATCATACCTAGAGGATAACGATTTACTCAGCGACTCTCAGTACGGCTTCCGCGGGGGTCGTTCGACTGGAGATCTTCTGGTGCATGCTACTCATCTTTGGAGCGAGGCAATTGAGAGGCACGGTGAAGCCCTTGCGGTATCTCTCGATGTCTCTAAAGCATTCGACCGGGTCTGGCACGTAAGTTTGGTGAGCAAGCTTCCAGCATATGGGATACCAGTTGGCCTGTGCAACTGGATTGAGAATTTCCTGAGCGAACGTTCCATTCGGGTGGTGTTAGATGGCTACACATCTGACCAATGGACTATTAACGCCGGCGTTCCTCAGGGCTCTGTTCTGTCCGCGACCTTATTTCTGCTACATATCAACGACATGCTAGTCCCAGATACTTTTGGATATGCCGATGATAGCACTGTCGTGGACAGATACCTCTCCAATGCTCGGGCCAAAAAAGATGAGGTCCAATCTTGTCGACAAGCTATGGTGGACCGTCTGAATTTGACACTTAAGACAGTGTCCGATTGGGGCGACGCTAACCTGGTCAAATTCAACGCAACCAAAACGCAGGCGTGTCTGTTCTCTGCGAAACGGAGTCCTTTCGGCCTGACTCCTACTTTCCGGGATGTATCCGTACCGATATCCAACCATCTTCAGCTACTTGGCACGAGTATCTCGTCTAACCTGAGCTTTGGGGCGTATATTGAATCTCTGGCCAAATCTGCAGCTAGACGATTGGGCGTCCTCTCTAAGGTCAAGCGGTACTTCACACCGGGGCAGCTTCTTCAGCTTTACGTAGCTCAAGTCCGGTCGTGTATGGAGTACTGCAGCCACCTTTGGGATGGGTCCGCCAAATATGAGTTAGCCGCCTTAGATTCCATAGACAAACGCGCTAGGAAGCTTATTGGAGATGCGGGATTAGTAGAGGCTAGACTGCAGAGCCTTGAACACCGTAGAAAGGTAGCTTGTTTATCGGTGTTCTACAGGATACATTTCGGGGAGTGTGCGATGGGATTACATAATTTAATCCCCCCATCTCCATTCTGTCACCGTGGGACTAGACGCGGACTTGCGTTTCACCCTTACGTCGTTACTCTGCCACTGATTCGTACTAAGCGCTATGCATCCAGCTTTATCATACGAACGGCTAAGGAGTGGAATTCACTTCCTGCAAATATATTCCCAGTCCACTATAACTTGGATCTTTTTAAATCAAGAGTGAATAGACATCTTTTAGGTAAGCATGATCCATCCTAGACTGCATCGGCACTTACCATCAGGTGAGATTGCGGTCAAGTGCTTGCCTTTTTGTAATAAAAAAAAAAAAAAAAAAAAAGAGTTCAAAATCGACTCCAGCTTACAAAATACGCTGCTTAATTCTTCAAAGGTAAGCACGGTTTCACCCAAAATACGTCTTAATAATAATTTAGAGGATCTAGCGGTCGATTCCCAAAGTCCTCCCATACTCGGAGCAGAAGGGGGATTGAAATGCCACTTGAGTTGATGTTTGAGGAAGTAGTTTAGCACGTCAGGATCCGCGGTGCACCGTTTTAGGAAAGCATAAAGTTCCTTTAGGTGATTGTTAGCTCCGACAAAATTGGTTCCACAATCAGAAAAGACATCAGTACACCATCCTCGTCTGCTAATAAACCGGGTGAGACAGGCTAAGAAACAGTCTGTGGAGAGATCTGATACCAATTCCAAATGGCACGCCTTCGTGACCATGCAGACAAATATACACAAATATGCCTTCGTGACTGGAGCACGTTTTTGTTTAGACGTCTTTATTAAGAAAGGACCGGCATAATCTACTCCGACCTTTGAAAACGGTCTACAAGGCGTGACTCTTGATGGAGGTAAATCAGCCATTAAATAGTCGGCAGGTTTCGGGTTGGCTTTGAAGCATTTGTGACATTTACGAATTAATCGTTTAATGACAGTCCGAGCGGATAAAATCCAGAATTGTTTACGCAGTAACGACAGCAGCACGGGCGTTCCCACATGCATGTACAAATCGTGATAATAATTTATCAACAAGGTCGTTAAATGGTGTGATTTCGGAAGGATTACTGGGTGTTTCCGTTGTGAGGACAAGTTCGTGTATTTCAATCTTCCTAACACCCGCAGGAAACCCTCCGAGTCAATGAAAGGGGTCAGTTTACGAAGGTTAGTTCGGTGAGGTAACCCTCGCTGCACCAATCTTATTTCAGTGGCGAAAACTGAACTTTGGACAATTTTTATTAACGAGTATAGGGCGTTACGCCATTCAACGCAAGTCAATGGACCCACTTGTTTTGAAGTAGGATTCTTCAAATTATGAACGAATCGAAGACAGTACCCGTGGACTTTCACGAGCTTGTGAAGGGAACTATATTTTGACATGAAGTCAGTCGCATCTACCTCACAAGAGACTTTTGCTCACGTGGGCAGTAGATACTACCTCCTCCTCAGGATCCGGAGAAACCGTTTTTCGCGCAACGGTATCTTCGGATGGCCAGGTATCTGGCGCTTGCGTGAGCCATGGTGGGCGCCACCAAAGAGGATGTGAGCCAAGCTCCGAGGGCATCAAACCTCGGGAGGCAGCATCTGCAGGATTCATTGAAGATGGTACATGCCTCCAGAAGGAAGGAGACGTGTTAGCTAATATCTGAGAAACTCGGTTTCCCTCAAACATTTTGAGCTGATACACGGGTGTGCGAATCCATGACAATGCAATGCTCGAGTCACACCAGATTACAGATTACAATTCTGAAGCACGTTTAACAAGTTTAGCCGCTAGGAGGGCTCCACATAGCTCTAGACGTGGAATAGTCAATTTCTGTTTCAAGGAAGAAATTTTGGACTTGGATAACAGCAAGTGGACTTCCACTTCACCATTGATCCTCTCGACACGAAGGTAGACCACAGCAGCGTAACCTTTAAGTGACGCATCTGAAAATGCGTGAAGAGAAAATTTGCTGCCATCAGTAGGCAAGACAAATCTGCTTAGTTTAATATCTGATAAGCTGGAGAACTCCCCAATAAAAGCAAGCCACTGATTCTGTTCATCATCAGGTAAGGGGTCATCCCAGCCGATCCCTAAAAGCCACAACCTTTGCATGAAGGCCTTCGCCTTAAATACAATTGGCATCAACCAGCCACAGGGGTCGTATATGCAAGCTATGTTAGCAAGCACGGCACGTTTTGTCATCTCAGTGTTGGTAATTCTGCTATGATACATGAACACATCAGAAGTAGGGTTCCATTTCACACCGAGTACCTTTACGGACCCTTCATTTTGAGGTTCAAATGACAACGGTCCTTCACGGACGTCGTCAGGCAAGTCAGATAAAAATTCATTGCTATTGCTCGACCACTTTCGCAATTCGAAACACCCTTGACTTAGGAGATCGATGAGCTCAGCTCTCACCGTTCGAGTTGTGTTCAGATCAGAAGCTCCTGTCACTACGTCATCAACAAAAATTTGATCTGACAAAATTTCACTAGCGACAGGATGTGAAGTCTTGGCTTCCTCCGCCAATCTCAAGATGCACCTCATAGCGAGGAACGGACTTGAGGAGACTCCGAACGTGACCGTCCTCAAACGAAATTCTTCGATGGGATCATCAGTGTGTTGACGCCAGAGAATTCTTTGATAGTCACGATCGTCCGGGTGCACAAGTACCTGTCTGTACATACCCTTGATGTCACAAGTGAATGCGACAGGCTGAAGGCGAAAACGTGTAAGTACGTCTACTATGTTCCGCTGAAGTTTGGGACCAACGTGCAGAATGTTATTCAAAGACACGCCCGTAGAGGAGGGCATAGACGCATCGAAAACTGGCCTACACTTTGTGGTGGATGAAGACTCTTTTATTACAGCATGGTGGCTAAGGTAATATTTTTCACTACCCGGAGGGTCAAAGACAGGCTCCATATGATTCTCGTCCAGGTATTCTTGAAATACCTTACTATATTCTGCCCGGAGCATAGGATCTCTTTTAAATCTCCTCTCAAGACTTAAAAGCCTCCGAGTGGCCAATTCACGACTCTCACCCAACTCACTTTGATTTCCCTTAAAGGGCAGACGGACAATAAAACGGTTTTCATTGTCCCGCGAAACATTATTTAAAAAATGATCCTCAATAATTTGATCCTCGGGATCAGGAAGTATAGATTCGGGAATTTGTTCAATTTCCCAGAATCTAGTCAGACAATCATCTAATGCCACATGATGAGATGACAGATGAGGAACCGAATTGGTAGCCTGTAAGGATTTACCAATTATTACCCAACCAAAGATGGTTCGGTAAGCCGCCGCTACATCAGTAGAAGGCCACACCTTCTCACCGCAGTAAATGTCATTGTAGACATCACCACCTAACAAAATGTCTCTAGGCTTAGACAGGAAAAACTCATTATCAGCCAATTGTAGGCCTTGATAATTTGACTATGTCCGCAGATAGGGAGAAACTGGGCAAGTTGCCAGTAGCATACTTTATTTTTAAAATGACAGCCGAAACAGTCAGCAACGGCTTGTCAGAAGTCGTGGACTTTAAAAACACAGTGGTCATTCCATGAGACCCATGAGGCACACTGGGCCCTACTCCGTAGATAGCCACAGGTTGATGGTTGTGTTTCAGTTGAAGTCTTCGAACACACTCTTCTGAGATGATAGAAACCTCCGCACCAGGGTCTATAAATAAGCGAACAGGTTGAAAGTGTCCATCTCCGTTCCCAGCAAGACCCATGGCCGTAGCTAACACCACATTTGGCAAAGTCGTTTTAGTATCCTTTACCAAAAAGGACTTCATTGTAGCATTATTAACACTGGTAATGCTACTAGGTTCTGGATCACCTTCTGGATGTGAAGGCTCAATCACTTCAGCCATGACAACAGCAGACTTAACCGCAGGTGGGCAACTGTCAGTTGCCGAAGACGGACAGATTAAAGTGTGGTGTTTAGCTCGACACAACTTACATTTATGCAAAGAACTACATTCATGATACTTATGAGTACCAAAACAATTAAAACACAAATTTTTAGATTTCAGAAAATCTCTACGCTGGTCAATATTCAAAGTCTTGAGTTTATTGCACATATACATGTAATGATCCAAATTACAATAGCGACAATTTATTTCCTTATTGCCTTCTTGGACATGCATTACCATTTTGGCATTGCGATTAGGCGGAGGTTTCATCACAGCTTGTTTATTTGACCCGCTAACAGTTGCCTTCAATGCGATAGACATATCTAATGCCTTACATTGACATTCCAAGAAAGCAATAAGTTCAGAATATTTAGGAATATCTGAACCAGTCAAACTTAATTCAAATTTACTGCGCACATCAATAGGCAGCTTATTTGATAACACATGGAGGAGTATAAACGACCATTCGTCAGGTTTAAACTTCAAGGCTTGAAGCGCAGCTAAATGTTCATTAAAAGTATTTAAGAATGGTCGCAGTTCATTTTTCAAATTCACAATAACAGGGAGTGACATTATCGCCTCCAAATGCATATCGGCAATAAGTCGTATATTGGAGAATCGATTCTCCAACAGTGTCAGTGCAACATCATAGTTTGGATCAGTAAGCGGCAAATGTTTTACTAAATCTAGGGGTTCACCCGATAAACACGATATCAGATAATGTAATTTTCTCACAGGTTTGATGGTAGCATTTTCGTCCACTATACTTTTGAAAATATTTATGAAATTAGTCCACTTGGTGACATCTCCTGTAAATGACGGAAGTGAAATACGTGGCAGTGGAATTTCCGGCGTGTAACATTGTGTACTACCTAAATTCGACGACGATGGGGGATCTACCGGGCATAATTGAGTATAAATAACACTTACACTGTTCAATTTTGAGTCATATTCCAAGAATTCCAGTTGGTGTTTCTCTGCGTCGAAACCGGCACGTTTCCCCGCCTCAACAGCAACATAACTTTCTTTAAAGTCGTTCTTAATTGGAGTTATATCACTGTATTTTGTCCGAAATTCCACCAACCTCGTTTTATTCTCGTTTGCGCTCTGCGCTGAATTGTATAAAATATCTATTTGTGTCTTGGCCAATTTGTACCGAATATCTGCACTCATTTTTCTTCAAAAACTAACAAACTACACAAAAACAAAGCTGCGGCTTTGTTTTGCGAATAACCTCAAAATGAAACGCGATACTGACTGAAGTGACAGTTCTCGAACGACTTCACTTCGTTGACGAGCATAGAATAAAATTAAGGTGCGTTTGCACTGTACGACAAACGTACGGACTATGAACGATTTTAAAAACGCCCCACAGATTGTGAGCGTGTAAACCAGCCTTATCTTGCTACCAACACTGACGAAACGAATGATTGTGAACCCACCTTCAAATTGGTAAAACGTAACTAACAAAATGCAAAGCGGACAATTAAACGTATAAAAACGTATAAGTATTTCTTTAACGTTTAAGACAAACTATGATATACGTATAATACGTTACACGTAGACAAATTACTTAATTACTTCCGTAAGAATAATGCAACACATGCAGTCACTTTCAACAAAATATCCACGTAACGAGGATAGACAATTACTTTAAGACTTTAAAGTACGACAAATGCAATCTTGCAGAAATAAATGTACCGTGTACAGGCAGTAACTTACTTAGAAATTAATTACGACAAATATGCAAACTTGCAGAAAAATTACTTGACAATAAATGGCCGACCGCACGAAATGAAAATGTCCGGTTCTACTAAATGAATGTTAAAGATCCGTGGCTCGAATGGACCAAATTTTATGTTAGGAACAGAATGTAAAATTGGCTCGAAAATTAGGGTTTTAAGAGACAGTACCTTGTCGTGAGAGAAAATAACCTGGTAATCCCTCGTGGGCGGGCCCGCTTTCTTCTTTCTTCTTTTGTGTTCTTCTTTTCTTTCTCTCAGTTTATGTCTGTCACTGTCCACTTATGAAAATATGGAATGCTTAAGGCAGAAACAGCTGATATCTTTAATTTAAAAATGAATTCAACGCGGAGGCGCGTTCAGGCGGCCATTATGGTAATTGTCGAAGTGAAGTTTTTATCTAAAGGTGACCGAATGGGGTTTGAATGACGGATATCCGGTAGAATGAAAAGAATGTAAATTTGACATACAATGTTGCTATATGAAAGAACATATTCCTAAACATCATTTTAATTACAACTGATGGCGCAACCGTGATTGTTAAGGTCGGTAAACTTCTGCCATGTTTCCAACAGTTATGCTTCGCACATGGCATCCAGTTGCCATTGTCGATGTACTATACAAAAAAAAACACGAAGTACAACCTGCGGAAATACCGTCGGATACAGATAATGAGCACGACGAAGATTTTGACATGAATGAAGAGCAACACATGGGCATGTCTCTGATCATGGATCATCACCCCCTTGATATGTTATGCGTCGAATTAGCCTCGGATTACAATTCTCTTTTACAGAAAGTGCGAAAAGTCGTAAAATTATTCAAGAAGTCCCCTACAAAATATGATCTATATCTTCAAAAATATGTGAAAGAGGAAATGGGTAAAGAATTAAGTCTTATTTTAGATTGCCAAACGCGCTGAAGCAGCCTATTAAATATGATTGAAAGGTTTCACATGTTAAAAATCTGTATAGATAAGGCATTGATTGATAGAAAATTAATAGAACTCGAATGGTTACAAATCAAAGATTTAATAGACTGTTTGCAGCCATTTAAACTGGCTATAGAAGCTTTATGTAGAAGAGATGCGACAATATTGGTATCCTCCCCAAGGTTGTGTAGCACACGTAAGGACACTTTCGAGAGACATCTCGAGGGCATTTATTGTTTGTCTGCAGCTAGTAGCATCATTGTTACTCTTTATTGTGTTCATTAGGGCTTTTTAATTAGCATCAACCACCTTTTCTTTTGTCCCATACCGCTCTCCTTCAGCATGCTGACTGCTACTTCGTAATTTTCATTTGTGATGGAAATTCCTTCAGCCGTTTGTAGCGCAGGGAAGTAAGCAAATAAGAAAGCTTATCAAATTTTTTTAGGTTTCAAAATGATCCCAAAACTCGGTGAATTTCAGAAAATCTCCATTGAATTTTTGAAGCTCTGGTTTTGGCAGCCTTGCAACTTGGATTTGCTTCTTTCTCACTATTCGAATTTAGATCAGTGTAAGTGTCCAGGCGAGATAGGACATCTTCAGCTTTTAATTGATCTTCAATATCTTCTGACATACTAACAGTACTAACAATGCTGTATATAATTGAGCCTCCTTTTCTAATGCATCAATCGACCGTTTCAACTGAATACGTATTTGCATCAAGTTCGTTAATTGCATTTCTCTCCCTCCCAGTATGGTTGTAGCATTTGCTGTAAATTACTTCATTTGACGATATCTAATTTTCCCTTGTGCTTGTAATGTTTCGTCCATTTTGCAGTTGACTGAAATTACAACAAGAACTTATCGTTTTTTACATTTGTATGGATTTTTATAATAGGAAATATGATTAATCTATATAACTTATTCTTACTCTATGTATTACTGCTTTAAACTTCAGGGAAAATCTTGCTTGCCTTTATGAAAGCTGCAATAAGTTCAATTACCTGAAAATAACAACACGCAATTTGGTTGATTTCTTGCTAACAGGAACTATTGTTGTTTAAAAAAATTGTATTGTTTCACTTAATGTCTCATTCTTATGGTTCAGGTATGGAATAACAGACAAACACTTAAGATTAATGTTAAGCAAGGACTCGTTTTCGACTTTACATCATACGTACAATGTACATGGCACCCTAACAATTTCTTTATTAAACTACTAAATAGTTTAAAACATTGATGAAAAGGCAATTGTATCATGTTCATAGTCATGCGTTTTGGAACGCACTACTAAGTAAAAATACAGCAGACTAATCAAGCCTCATACCTTGGGGTTATTATAGATGAACGCTTTAATTGGGGTCCTCACATTGATGCCTTGTGCGATAAATTGCGAGCAATCCTTTCTAAGTTCTCAGTCATTAGATATAAAGTACCATACAAAATACTAATTAACATGTACAATGCACTAGCTGAATCAATCATAGCGTATGGGCTTACAAGCTATGGCAGAACGTTCAAAAGCTACTTAGACAAAATATACAATCTTCAACTCAGATTACTAAAACTAATAGTTCCCAGAAAAATAAAAGATCAATTTAGAGACGACTATAGCAAACTGTTCAAATATAATACTTAATTTTAATGGAAAACATTCATAACGAACAAATAATGAAACCTGTTCAATCAAAAATACATATAAGAAAGATTTCTCAAATGAAAGTTACAACTATCAACAGTAACAACAAATACGGAGAAAGAAAAACATCGTATATAGCACCTAGGTTATATAACGAACTACCCATAAATTTAAAAATTACTATAAACGAGAAAAATAAAAAGAATTTACTAAAAAAATACTATCTTGACGGCGTCTCAACATAACTTTATCTACATAAAGCATCCAATATATATGTGTATAATTACATATTATATAATCTGCTGGCCATATAAATATTAAATAAATAATGTTAAAACATAATAAATAACCCTAACAGTAAGTAACTAATTAATATAATTATCAATGAATTAAATATTCTTAACGAAATAAATCATCCTGTTTCCGCTGCACGCCCCACTCGGTGCATACTCAAACTCGTTCGATCTATTGTAATTAATGCCTCACTAAACTAATGTCATACGCTTAGGAAAACCTGAGCCGCTTACGACTTTCTGGACACGTAAATCGCCCAGCGATAAGGAATTCACGGCACGGCCGGTTGTGTACTTGAGTGGGAGATATTTTGTTTTACCCGCCGATAACTCTTATTGTAATTAGGTAATATATATCATTTTTAACTTTATATAATTTTTGTTTTTCCTATGTACCACAACAATGTTTAAATGTAAAATGTATCCACGAATGCAGTGTCGATACAAACCCGATAGGGTTTCACGGCACTTTTCTGTCTGATGTAATGTAAGATTTTAATATAGAAAAAAAATAAAAAAAAAATAAAAAAAAAAAAGTCACGTGACTATAACGTGACCGACGCGTCCAATTTGTGTCAAACTAACTGATTTGAAGAATACACGGAAATCTCAATGATGATATTGTTTTATTTAATAATCACATAACTCGATACATGGCGCAGTCGCAGTCTATTCCGTCAATCATGTCGATGTTTAACATACCTGAAAAGTTAAACATATCAGGAAATCTGTCGGAGAATTGGAAAACGTTTGAACAGAACCTGAAAATATATTTGGTGGCGGCCGGCTTAGACAAAAGTGAAGACGCAAGGCAAGTGGCGATCCTTTTAAATGTAATTGGTGAGGATGGCATAAAAATTTTCAATAACTTCGCCTTAAAGGAAGCCGAAAAGAAGTTTGAAAATGTCATGAAAAAATTCCAAGAATACTGCGAGCCTAAAAAAATGTGCTTCATTCAAGGTTCCTTTTCTACACCAGAAAGCAGGAGAGAGCGAACCATTTGACAGCTTCCTAACTGATGTAAAGAGGCTAGTTAAAAGTTGTAATTTTGGAGCGGAAGATGAGGCTGTTCGCGATCGACTCGTATTAGGTACCAATGATCTGCATACACAGAAGAAAATAGTGATAGAAGGCGATGCGGAATTGGACACGGTAATCACCAAGTTGCGACTTGCTGAATTAGGTCGTCAACAAGCTGCAGAGGTCCAGGGTAAAAACAAGGTGGACAAGGTGGTTGACAGAAAATCTAACAGCAAACCGGTACAAAATAATAATATGGTACTGAAATGCAAATGGTGCGGAGAACAACATGAGCGTAAACTCGAAGTGTGTCCGGCTCGAGGAAAATTATGCACAAAGTGCAATCGGTACAACCATTATGCAACAGTGTGCCGCAGCAGATATGTAAAAGTTATTGCAGATGGTAATCTGCAAAATCAGGAAGATAGTGATGGTGAATTTTATTGTGACAGTGTTCAGAAGGTACGTTCTAAAGAATGGACATAAGCATTATTAATAGAAGACACCAAGAGTGTCAAGTTTAAGCTAGATTCCGGTTCAGATGTTCACTTGATTCCGTTCAGTGATTATCAAGCGATTAAACAAAGAAAAAACCTGAAGTTGGATTTGTTATGCAGAGCCCGGTCTCGGGGTGCACACAGCAGAAGGAAATGGTGCGATGGTGAACAAAAACCACGTCGTCCTTTAAACACTGATGTATTACCATAATCCACAAAATGTTAAAGGTCGTCAACAGATACAATAACTTATAAATCTTATAATATTAAGAGAGTAAATCCAGTTACGTTGTACATCGAACGGTCTGATATCGAAGAAGGAGAGAGATGACAAGCGATAAGTTGCCAGAGTCAAAATTAACTTAAGACGCCCATGTATGAGCATGTCACAACTAAAGTGTGCCATTGACTTTCCAACACTTCCCCTCAAGGGCACACTGTTATCTTAATAATAACCATAGTAGTCAAATTTTTCAAAAAGAAAATTAATATAAAACAACTTAAAATTTGGCTCTACCATATTAAATGTCACAAATAAACATTGAATGTACATTTCAAACAAATTTATATTGACTTTACCATATACTAGTAATAATATAAATTTAAAGTACAATCATAATTTGGTTTATGTGCTCTAGTTTTCGAATTAAGTCTTAACAAACGTTCATAGCTTTGATAAACTCATTATGCTTAACTCTACCTAATGGTTTAGTCAACACATCGGCAATCATTTTGTCTGTAGGCAAATACTCTACTTTAATTACATTTTTAGATATTAAATCTTTAACATAATGATACCTTATGTCGATGTGTTTCGTTCGCTTATGACAGTATTCCTTAGCTTGTAAAAGTTTTTGAGCACTTTGATTGTCATTATATACAGTACAATTAATTTGTTTAGGCAAAATCTCAGACAAAAGACTCTTAATGAATGATACATCTTTACATACATCAGATATTGCTAAGTATTCTGATTCACATGATGACAAAGAGACACACCTTTGTTTGCGAGACTCCCAATTAACTGTACAATTTCCCAATTTAATGACATAGCCAGTATATGATTTTCTGTCAGTAATATCATTGGCCCAGTCTGCGTCAGTATAAGCATACATAGACCAATTCTTATTCTTATGAAAACATAAAGAATGATGAATTGTACCTGCTAAATAACGCAAAATACGCTTAGCTGCTAACCAATGTGACCTATCGAAACAGTTGTTAAATTGGCTAAGTTGGCTACATGCATATGATATATCTGGCCGTGTACATACAGACAGATACATCAAGCAACCTAGAAGTTGTCGATAGTTAAAAACATCATCCTGTAAACAGTCATTATTTTCAGATTTTACAAGTTTACAGTTAATTTCCATAGGTGTGGCTACGGCCTTACAATTTTCCATGCCAAAACGTACAAGTAGTTTTCTGATATATTCACTCTGATCCAGAGTCAAAGTTCCCTTAACTTTATCTCTAGAAACATTTATACCTAAACAGCTCTTAAGTGGACCTAAATTTTTAACATTAAATTTACTTTCTAAAATGTTTAAATGATTTTGCTTAATTGAACTGTTTTCGCTGTAAAATACATAAAAGTCATCAACATATAAAGCTAAAATCACTACATCATCTTTGTTACTTTTTACATATACACAAGGTTCACATTTAGATTGAGTGAAGTTATGCTCACTAAGTAGACTATGTATTTTACAGTTCCACATTCTACTTGCCTGTTTGAGGCCATAAATGCTTTTCTTTAACAAACAAACTTTATTTTTATTATTATCACTGAAACCAATAGGCTGTTCCATATATACAGTCTCATTGAGGTCAGCATTGAGAAAAGCTGTTGCCACATCTAGATGGTCAATGTTTAAGTCTAACTGATTAGCTATACAAAATAAAATTCGCATTGTCGAGTGACGGACAACAGGAGCGAACGTTTCGTTATAATCAATGCCTTCCCGTTGGGTAAAGCCCCTGGCGACTAATCTTGCTTTAAAACGATCAAAATTACCAGAAGCATCGTATTTAGTTTTATACACCCATTTACATTTTATTACATTTTTACCAACGGGCCTATCTACCAATTCCCAGACATTGTTAGTAACTAGAGCATCATACTCACATTTCATGGCATCTAGCCATTGTTGGCTATTAGAGCCACTTACAGCTTCTTCGTAGGTAATGGGTTCATCAGTCGATGGAGGACCATGAGCGAGTAAGGATAAATCATAGTCTAAATACCTCGCAGGGAGTACATTACGCGTGGAGCGAGACGAACGTTGTGGTGTAGCGACGGCCACAGGGCGAGTCGCTTCATCACCTGCAGCTGCTACAGGGGGAAGGCTCACTGGATGTGAGCCGCCGGCACCTGGCGAATCAGCTGTGCTTGAGTCGCTGCTTCCAGTGCAATACTCATCGGACTCTCCACCTGAAAATGACGATGAATTTCTGTCAGATGGATCCAAATTATTATCATTATTATTATCATTGTTTAAAATATCATTATTTAAAATTTCATTATTAATAATTTCATTATTTTCCATTTCATTATCATTATTTGAATTTACTTGACTATTCTGACTAGAAACATTACCAATATCACAGATCTCATTCGACATACCATTATAAGTTATAATGTTATCACTTGTAAGTTCTTGCAAGGGATTTGTACAGGAGTTGTAAAATCTATTCTCAATAAAAGCGACATTTCGAGATTTAATAACCTTTGTGGGATCTAAAGGATCAGCTAAGCGATAGCCTTTAGATGTATCACAATATCCCACAAAAATGTATTCCTTTGCCTTAGCATCCAATTTATTTCGCTTATGTTCAGGTATCAATGAAAAAGCAGTACAGCCAAAAACCCTAAGGTGTCCAAGGTTGACCTTTTTGCCAGACCAGACCTCCTCAGGTATACGTCCGGCCAAAGCCGATGTGGGAGACCTATTCTTTAAATATACAGCAGTCATTGCTGCTTCTCCCCAAAATCGTTTGCCGAGACCTGAATGCTGTAACATGCAGCGTACCTTATCAAATAAAGTGCGAAAAATCTTCTCTGCTACTCCATTTTGGGCAGAACAGTAGGGAATAGTGGTCTGGTGGATAATACCATGTTCTTTTAAATATTGAGTAAATTTAGAACTAGTAAACTCTCCACCATTATCACTACGTAGGCAAAGGATAGGCAAACTCTTTTCTTTTTCTACCATAGCTTTAAAATGTTTAAAACAATCAAATACCTGTGATTTGTTCTTCATTATGTAGGCAAAACTCTTCCGGCTGAAGTCGTCCGTGAAGGTGAGTAGGTATTTTCCTCCTCCATGGCTTGTCTCTGGCATTGGTCCACAGACATCACTGTGCACTAGCTCCAGTGGTCTTGTTGTTTTACTGCTGCTAGCCTTAGGGAAAGGCTCGGCCGAAAGCTTCCCCTTAATGCACGCTTCACAGTTCTTCAGTTCTTTTGAATCCTGAAACAACACACCACATGCATCCCCTAACTTACACATTCCAGCTGAGTGCAGGTGACCAAGTCTAAAATGCCATAAGTCCATCACAGACGGTGTAGAGACAGCAACTGCAGCGCTCGGTGCGACATGCCTAGGTTGCAGGTCCAAAGAGTGCATCCTGTTAGGATTATACCTCTCAGCCGCAGACACATCCCCAGAGAGTTTATAAATTGCGTTAACACAATTAGCTACAGCTATATAGTCGCTAGGTGCTTTATTGAGACTATGACCCCTATCATAAACAAAACACCCATCATTATTAAATAAAATAGAATGACCATCTTTACATAATTTAGACACAGAAAGTAATATTGTCTTCGGTTACCGCGATAGTTACTCATGAAATAAAACTATCTTGAAGCGTGCTTCTATAAAAACATATTTCAAGCCAATGAAGAAGATGTCACAATTCCTGAGGCCTGTAAAATGCAATACCCCTCTACAGACTGCAGGAGTGTACAGGCTGGACTGTGAGTGTGGCCTATCATATGTCGGGCAGACGAAACGGAGCATTTCCACTCGGGTGAAGGAACACATAGCTGATGTCAAGCACCGTCGACCTAGGTCTGCTGTCTGTGAGCATGTCATGGATAAAGCCAATCACTCAATCAAGTTTGATAAGCCTCTGGTTCTTGCCAAGGAGAAGCGTTACATACCCAGAATGCTGCGCGAGGCCATTGAGATTAAGAAATATCCAAACTTTAATAGGGAAGATGGTTTTTCTCTACCACCAGCTTGGGATCCTGTAGTCCACCTGATAAAGGAGCAAGCGAGACATAGACTGTGAGACCGTAGTGTTGGATGATGCTGGACATTCTGATGTTTTGAAAAGATGTGTCCCGCCGAGTTTGTTGCCGGTCCCATATTGGGATACCCTCCTACAATTTAGGAGGGAATTAAATCTTCTCGGGTCCGTGGTGTAGGGTTGGAGCCGGCATAGTTTATTATTATCGCGTATATATATATATCTTTACTTGAAAAATAATTATAGTGTATAACTAGCCTTATGAACCGATTTTGCATGTACAACCAGCCTTAAAGTTTGTAGTCTATGATTGTTCATTATTTTAGTATGTGGGTATTTTTGCATTTTGTAATTTTTCCTCAGTCACCCGTTGACCACGAACGCTGTAAAGAGTTCGAAACGTCGGGATGTATTATAAATTCAATATACGCGATATACCGTTTTCATAGTTTTATTTCATGAGTAACTATCGCGGTAACCGAAGACAATATTATGTACACCAGTACGGACTGGAAGTTGCAACCAAAATCCGGCGACATGAAGACCTTGGGAATAAGCTCGCGCGCGCTCGTTGCGCTCTGCATTTCTTGAAGAGGTGTCGAGATGAAAATCTTATTCCTACATGCGTGAAGATAGCTCCGAAGAAGGACATTATCGGCAGTGAACGCATACTTCGCCGGGCGAGTGAGAGATTACTGTGCAAAACCATCCATAACAACCGTTACACGGCTTATAGACTTGAGCAACAGATTAAGGTAGGCACCGGTCAATTGCAGGAAGTGTTGACAAGCACCGATTTTAATGATGTTGTTGAACAAGGTAATAAACGTTACGCATTTACATTTGAACAATGCAAGAAACGACAAAGTGCCAAGTTTGACAAGTTAAAATCGAAAACGAGACGCAGCGATAACGGAGGGCTTCAGAATAATAGCGCTAACGGAACGTCGCTGTCAGTGTCAAATCGGTCGGTTGTCAATCTATCCAGTAAACAATTGTCGACGTCTGAGTTTTCAGTATTAGAAAAAGGTCTTAATTATGTTGTGGCTCCGCGAAAGATCCCTTTTGAGGACATTATTGTTAGTGTAGAAGACTGTCTGGTGAAAAATCAGGTAAAGAAGGAAGATTTGGAGGCTATACGGCAGGATGTTTCGTCATTATTACGGAAAGCCAAGCCTCCGAAAAGGAATTTGCCTAGAGATGAATTGGCCGCGTTGAAAACGTTACGCGATGATCCAGACCTTACTATTCTTCGAGCGGATAAGGGAAATGCGACGGTTGTACTTAATACTTCAGATTATAACCAGAAAATTAGGGAATTATTAGCGGATACTACAACCTACAAACATGTAAAGACGGACCCGACTATGAAAGTATTGAAAACCACTAAAGAACTAATTAGTGATTACTCGGAGAGCCTTGATCTGAATGTTGCAAGTTTAGTTCCTGACTGCCCCGTGCCTCCAAAGTTGTATGGGTTGCCAAAAATACACAAACCTAGTGCCCCACTACGTCCCATAGTGAGCCAGATAGATGCTCCCACATATAAATTGGCTCAGTACCTCGCGGGAGCCCTCTCAGCATTACGTGGTAACACTAGCACGCATACAAAGGATTCTTACCATTTCATCGGTGAGATTAAAGACCTAACATTGACTGATGATGAGATCATGGTCAGTTTTGACGTCCAGTCGCTATTTACAAGCCTACCGGTACAAGACTGCATTGAAATTGTCAAGAAGAGGTTATGTGAGCAGAACATGTCAGAGGAATATGCTAAGCTGTTGGAACATTGCCTTACATCTGGCTACTTGCTATGGAATGGTGAATTCTATCTTCAAGTCGACGGCGTGGCCATGGGGTCTCCGGTGTCTCCAGTAGTCGCTGACATCTTTATGGAGGACTTCGAGGAGAGGGCACTCTCATTGGCTCCTGTGCGACCGAAGATATTTAAAAGATACGTAGATGACACTTTTACTATACTTCCAAAAAGTAGTGTTTCAACTTTCTTGGATCACCTAAATTCCATCCATAGCAAAATAAAATTTACTATGGAGTTGGAAAAAGACTGTTCTCTCCCCTTCTTAGATGTATTGGTAAAAAGAAATCCTGATAACACCCTAGGTCGCACTGTGTATAGGAAACCTACTCATACTGATAGGTACTTAAATGGCAAATCGCATCACCATCCCAGTCAACTTGTTACAGTAGGCAAATCTTTGTTTCAGAGAGCCCAGAGGATATGTGATGACCAGCATCTGGCCGCGGAGCTCCAGCATGCCAGGCGCGCGCTCCAGGCAAACGAGCTCAGGATACCGCGGGTCAACCAGAGGTCCCACATTAAGATCCCCACAGTCGAGCGCAGGCCTGCCATTCTGCCTTTTGTCAGGGGGGTCACGGACAGGATCAGCCACATCTTGAAGCGTGCTTCTATAAAAACATATTTCAAGCCAATGAAGAAGATGTCACAATTCCTGAGGCCTGTAAAATGCAATACCCCTCTACAGACTGCAGGAGTGTACAGGCTGGACTGTGAGTGTGGCCTATCATATGTCGGGCAGACGAAACGGAGCATTTCCACTCGGGTGAAGGAACACATAGCTGATGTCAAGCACCGTCGACCTAGGTCTGCTGTCTGTGAGCATGTCATGGATAAAGCCAATCACTCAATCAAGTTTGATAAGCCTCTGGTTCTTGCCAAGGAGAAGCGTTACATACCCAGAATGCTGCGCGAGGCCATTGAGATTAAGAAATATCCAAACTTTAATAGGGAAGATGGCTTTTCTCTACCACCAGCTTGGGATCCTGTAGTCCACCTGATAAAGGAGCAAGCGAGACATAGACTGTGAGACCGTAGTGTTGGATGATGCTGGACATTCTGATGTTTTGAAAAGATGTGTCCCGCCGAGTTTGTTGCCGGTCCCATATTGGGATACCCTCCTACAATTTAGGAGGGAATTAAATCTTCTCGGGTCCGTGGTATAGGGTTGGAGCCGGCATAGTTTATTTTTATCGCGTATATATATATATCTTTACTTGAAAAATAATTATAGTGTATAACTAGCCTTATGAACCGATTTTGCATGTACAACCAGCCTTAAAGTTTGTAGTCTATGATTGTTCATTATTTTAGTATGTGGGTATTTTTGCATTTTGTAATTTTTCCTCAGTCACCCGTTGACCACGAACGCTGTAAAGAGTTCGAAACGTCGGGATGTATTATAAATTCAATATACGCGATATAATCCGTTTTCATAGTTTTATTTCACAGAAAGTAAATTTGCTGATAAGTTGGGAACTAACAAGACATTTTTAAAGGTTCTCACCTGTCCATTCATAACAACATTTAAGTCTCCAATTTTGGAACTTGACATGGTCTCACTATTTGCCAAACTAATACCTTGCTTCTTCATATTCTTTATATTACTGAGCAAGTTTGCATCATTAGAAAGGTGAGAAGACGCGCCCGAATCCAGGAATACATCCGTCCGGTTCTGGGCAAAGAAAGCTGCGGTGGTAGACTCCTTCTGCTTCTTGTCCTTCTTGTACTTAAAGCACTTCGGCTTGATGTGTCCAACACGTTGACAGTATGTACACTTTATCTTGCTTGTAACATACGCTGTTGTAGAGCTCCCATTATTTGAAGTCTTCCTTTGCGCCTCTTGAAGGAGACGAGTACGCACCAGGTCACTTTTGAGCTCTTCTGAAGATATACAGTATGTTTCTAAGTTTGATACCAAAGTGTCATAGTCCGCTGGAAGGCCACTCAATAAAATTTCAGCCACCTCCTTATCATCGACCACCCTGTCGATGTCGGCGAGTTGATGAACCAGGGACATAACATGTTCAATGTATGCAGCCATGTCTGCATGCTCGGTGAAGTCTACCCTGTGTAGCTGCCTTAAGAGTAGCACACGCCGATACAGCCCTTTATCTTCAAATATGTCTGACAAGTTTTTCCATGCTTCTTTTGCTGTTGTTGCTGTTCGAACGTATTGATATAATGCCGGCTTTATATTAAGACAGACACGTGCCAAGGCACGCTGGTCGCGCACGGCATCTGCGCCCGTCAAAGCCTCGTCCGAAGTCCTGTCTATAGTATCCCACAATCCTTCTGTGATCAGGATCATCTTTAAAGCGAACTTCCAAGTGACGTAGTTATTCCCGTCGAGCTTTTCGATAGCGGGAGTACCCATGACGACATTAGTGGTTGCATTCACAGCCATCGTTGTAGGACGACGTAAAAGGTTATATTTTGTTGATTTTGCCACTTGATCGACAGCCACTTACTTGATGGATCACGATTTTTCTTCTTTCGTGGTATGCTGGGCTTCCTATAACCTGTTATGCAGAGCCCGGTCTCGGGGTGCACACAGCAGAAGGAAATGGTGCGATGGTGAACAAAAACCACGTCGTCCTTTAAACACTGATGTATTACCATAATCCACAAAATGTTAAAGGTCGTCAACAGATACAATAACTTATAATATTAAGAGAGTAAATCCAGTTACGTTGTACATCGAACGGTCTGATATCGAAGAAGGAGAGAGATGACAAGCGATAAATTGCCAGTCAAAATTAACTTAAGACGCCCATGTATGAGCATGTCACAACTAAAGTGTGCCATTGACTTTCCAACAGGATTCTTCTAAATGTAATCTCTATGCTTACAACAATACAGGGATAAAAGTATATGGCTCTATATTGTTAGAAGTCAAATTAATGGGTAAATGCTATTTTTTAGAATTTATTGTTACAGATTCAGAGTTTCAACCAACCCTGGGCAGAGATGCTTGTTCAATGCTAGGTTTAGTTGAAAGAAAATACATTAACAAAATTGACTCATTGGAAAATGACATTGTTACAGATGATCCAAGGAAAACTGAATTAGTTGCAAAGTACCATGATGTATTTACTGGGACAGGGAGATTTCCAGCTGAATGTCAAATACTACTAAAAGAAGGGTCTGTACCAATTTCAAAACCACCTCATCGTGTTCCTCTAAAATTAAAAGAAAAACTTAAGTCTGAACTTGAACGATTGTGTCAAAAAGGTGTTGTTTCAAAGATGGATGAGGCCACAGAATGGGTCAATAGAATTGTGATAGTTGAGAAAGACCAAAATGCAATCCGTGTGTGCTTAGACCCTAGGGATCTAAATAAGTGTATTCTTAAGAAATATTATGAAATACCAACTATAAATTACCTTAAATCTAAAATATCTGAGGCAAAATATTTCTCGGTCCTAGACTTGAAAGTCTTTTTGGCAAATTGGTCTTTCTGAATCTAGTAAAAAGCTTTGTACATTCTCAACAGTCTTTAGCACATACAATTTCAATGTTTTACCATTCGGATTAGACATTTCAGCTGAAATTTTTCAAGAAAACTGTGTAAATTGTTTCAAAGACATTGAAAATACATTTATTTACATTGATGATTTTTTAATATATGGCAAAACAAAAGAGGAACATGATGTGGCTTTAGAAAGTCTTAATGAGAGCACAAGAATTAAATATCAAATTTAATCTTAAAAAATTTCAGTATCTCCCTGAAATAGTAAAGTATTTTGGTCATGAGATAATTAATGGTTGCCTGATGCCTGATAAAAATAAGGTTAAAGCTATAATGGATTATGACTCACCCTCCGATAAAGAAAGTTTACAAAGGTTTCTGGGCATGGTAAATTATATGAGAGATTACATCCCAAGATTGTCCGAATTAACAAGCCCGCTAAGGGAACTTTAAAAAAAAGATGTTATGTTTCAGTGGAGAGCGACTCATGAAATGTGTATTGAACAAATCAAAAACATTTTTGTTAGTCCACCTGTTTTAAGAAATTTTGATCCCAAGCAACCGTTAACTATCCAGACAGACAGTTCAAAAAATGCAATCGGCTGCGTTTTAATGCAATTTAAACAACCAGTTGCATTTGCATCTAAAAGTCTAAGTAAAACTGAATGTGAATATGGTCAAATAGACAAAGAATTTTTAGCAATTTTATTTGCTTGTAAAAAAATTCATTATTATATATATGGTAGGCATACTTTAGTACAAACTGATCACCAACCATTAGTTGCATTAATGAAAAAAGAAATATATTCTATTGCATCTCAAAGATTACGGAAAATTAGATTAAAACTAAATATATATGATATTGATGTCCAGTATGTTAAGGGTTCACAGATGTTGATTGCAGATGCTATAAGTAGAGCGTCTTCAAAAGCTGATGCTAGTACACTTGAACAATCTTTGGACCGCGTTGTTCATACTGTGAATGTAGGTGATAGCTTTCTCATAGAGATTACAGAAGCCACATGTAAAGATGCAGCACTATCCCAACTGATAGAATACTATAATAATGGTTGGCCTACAAATATTGATAAAGTCACAGATCTTGTCAAACCTTATTTGAAATTAAAAAATAACATGGTAGTTGAAAATAATATTGCATATTTATATCATAGGATTATAGTTCCCTCATCTCTAAAAAAACTGTTATGGAAAGAGTACACTCTTCACATTTTGGTATCACTAAAACACTGGGTAGAGCCAAATCACTTTTCTTTTGGGTAAACATGAAAAGTGATATCATTGATACTATAAGTAAATGTCATTTATGTGAAAAATATAGTGCTAAAAAAGTAAAGGAATCCTTATTATTAGATGAAACTACGCCATCACTCCCATATCATAAAGTGGGTTGTGATTTTTCTAAATTATGGTAATGAAAACTAGTAGTGGCTGACTACTATACTAGGTGGTTTGATCTAATAAAAGTTAATTCCATGACTGCTGCATCAGTTATAAAAATATTAAAATCTTTATTTGCTACTCATGGTATACCAAGCATTCTCAGAGCTGACAACATGCCATTCAACTCTATTGAATTTAAAAACTTTGCAAAACTGTATAAATTCTCTGTTGTTACATCTAGCCCGCTGTATCCTAAATCGAATGGCTTTATTGAAAAATATGTTGGTATCGCAAAAACTATGTTAAAGAAATGCAAGGATGAGAATTTAGACATAAATCTTGTTATCTTAGAATATAGGAATAGCCCAGTGATAGGTTCACCATATTCTCCATCTCAATTGTTGTTGTTTTTTGCGGAATAGGGTTCAATATCGATTGCAGGTGAAGATTTGAAGTAAACGCGTCTGGTCTCTTTACATTATTTATTGTGACTAATGAGAAGCTATACATCTAAGTAGGTATAGGTATACGGGGTACGTTCGGGGACGGAAATCGACTAAACAGTTTTTAACTTAACTAAGCAAATACTTAAACATAACCTAAAACTTACGTACAACATAGTTGCTTGACTTGATGCATCCAAAACACATAAGTACCACAAGCACTAATATCATCACCGTATGTTTTAAGTTCAACACTAATACATTAAACAAACTAATGATTTTCGATGCATTTAACTTGCATAACAACAATTACTAACTAAAATCCGAGCGACGCTGGCGGGAGCCAAAGCAAGATGATACTGATAAGTAATATTCGATTTCTACAAGTAAACAACTAACTGCCTGCGTCGAGTAGGTAATAATCGCATGCCCGCGTAGGGTATCTTTTGTTAACATTTTAGTACCTAATATTATTTCTAAATACAAAATCAATATTAGGTAAATAGGTCAACCATAATAACAAAACTTGTTACATAACATACACTTTAGTGGACTGTATAACTAAAATTATTTTCTTATAACCGACTTCATTAAAGGAGGTTCTATGTTTGGTATTGTGTATGTTTATTGTTCGTTTTTATGGATGACTTGAAGCACAATAATCTTAACAACTAGGTAACCTTTAAACAAACAAATCGTTCTATGCTAAAAACAAGTTGAATAATGTAGGTAGGTAAGTAAATAAGGAAAACTTAACATCTAAACAAATGACGAAAGGTTTACAAACCTATTCTACGTATGCATTTAATTACTTTTGTATGTAATAATAATAAAGTTGCAATGATGTGCTTAATGGGATCCCCTCGGTAACCCAATATCAAGAATTAACCCAGAGGGGATCTGTGTACACTTAACATCTACAAAATGTAATTAATGCATCTACCTATAAATACGTTAATAACATAAACTTAGCAGTATTTTTTTTATACTTAACATAAATTACATATGACAAAGTATTTAGCGCTTTGAATAGATAATATAACAATTTTAGCAAAATAGCTTGTGTCGCAAATCTTTGTGCTTATGTATTGAGTAGGTATTATAAATTACAACTACAGTCGGCCAGCATTATTAGTATCTAAAATTTATTAACGAACGAAATAAATTTAACCGCCCACCATAGCTTATTGTTTTTCACTACAGACGTAAACTTTCTATTAATCTGCAGTTTTAGGTAACAATATTAATTTAGACAACGGTCTTTTAGAATGTGATTGCCCTTGCACTGGACCGTTACAACACGTACTAAGTTGTCAGGCCCCGCGTGCAGTGCCGTGATCTTGCCTAGCAACCATTTGGCTGGTGTGGTGTTAAGTTCTGCTCCTTCTATACAGGGTGATTTTATCACATCGTACCTTCTGTTTGTGCTGGAGTGTTTTTAAGTAATCTGACTGCCATTTTTTCCAGAAGTCTTGCGTTTGTTTTCGTACGATAATCGGGTGTTTAGCGTCTTCTAGCAGATCCGCTTTACTCAACCGTCCGCCAACTCGCAGTAAATCGTGTTCATCTACATGCGGGGAAAGTATAATTAATGAACTTTTATTTTTAACCTTTCCTTTCCTTTTCAGGTCTTCAAATTCTTGGCTATATTGGCAGCAGATTTCAACTTCATCCAACTCATCAGCACTCAAGATATCATATTTTTTGTTTTTGTAATCTAGACATCTCTTACATTGAGCTATCACTCTTTTCATCTTGACTTTAGACGAAAATCTCTCCCAAATAGGTGTGTCTTGCTTTGAAATGTGAAATAATTTCTCCTTGCATTCTAGATCTGTTGTTGGAATTGTGGTGGCCCTTAACATCTCATTGTTTGTCTCCTTTAACGATACGAGTCCACTCCACCAATGTTCATTGTTTGTAAGTTCACTTGCCTTAATACCTCTTGAGGCAAGATCAGCTGGGTTGTTTTCCGATGAAACGTGTCTCCACCTATCATTATCTACATGCTGGATGATCTCCGAAGATAGCTTATCATCCCGACTACAGTGCCTTTGCACTTATTTCTTTACAGGTTGCTTTCATTTCGTCGAGATCTTCATGACCTGTCATAAGGTCATCCATGTAAAAGGAGTTTCTTACTACCGCCTCTCCTCGAGGGTAGTTGTCTTGTTCATCATCAGCCAAACGTTGAAGCGTACGTACAGCCAGATGAGGTGCAGCTGCTGTCCCAAATGTCACCGTAAGTAGCTTGTAACTATCTATCTTCTCAGATGTATTATCCCGCCATACTATGCGTTGTAAATCTGTGTGCTTGTCATCCATTCTTACCTGACGATACATCTTTATAATATCGCCAACAACACAGATTTTATGAGTTCTCCATCTAAATATCAGACTACGTAGATCTGGCTGAATTGTGGGTCCTACCATCATGCTGCTGTTTAAGGAACATCCGTGTGGGCCCTTTGCTGACGCGTCAAATACTATGCGCAGCTTTGATGTTTCTTTATCTTCTCTTATTACAGCACAATGCGCAAGATACACTGCATTACCTTCATCTTCTGTGTCGACCTTCTTCATATGGCCTAACTGTAAGTACTCGTGTATAACTCTGGTGTATTCTGCTTTCAGGTGCTCGTTTCGGGCGAACTTCCTTTCCAGCTGCTCTAATCTGCTTACTGCCTGATACTTTGTATTTCCACACGACCTTACAGTGTCTTCAAAATTTGTTTTTAAAGGAAGCCGTACTACGTACCTCCCTGTCTCGTCCCTCGTTGTTGTGTGTTGATATATTTCCTCGCACTTTTCTTCCTCTTTCGTCCACATGCTGTGCTTCGTGTATAGTTCAGACTCTACCTCCCAAAACCTTTTCAGGAGATTATTATCTTCTTCAATTTGTCTTGTAACATGTAGACTTGTAATGTGCTGTGAAACAGTAAATGATGCATTAGTGTCCTTATTACCCCCTGACAAAATCCAGCCCAGGTGTGTTTTTTGAGCAAGAAAATTTCCTGGTCCTTTCATTAAACCTGCTTCTAGGATTTCGCTGTAAACTCTCGCACCGAGAAGAATGTCAATCCTCCTTGGTGAGCCATAGGTGGGATCAGCTAAATCTAATTCGTTAATTTGTGGCCAATTAAGACTTCTTATTTCCCTAGATGGTAGCTGACGGGTTATAGACTTCAATACATAAGCATCTACATTAATAAAATAGGAAATATCGTACCTTGATTGAATGCGTAACGTTACCCTATGTTTGATTGTCGTCTCACACTCCTCAACACCAGATATCACTCCGCTGATTTTAGTTTTCTTCAAACCCAGCAACTCGACCGCCCTTGCAGTCGCGAAGGACTCTTCTGATCCCTGGTCAACGAGAGCCCGAAGCACATGTGACTGCCCCGACTCCGCTGTGACATGCACCAGTGCTGTTGTCAACAAGGTGCCTTGACCAGGTTGTAGAGCTTGTGATAAGCTCGACGTGTGTGCCACGACGACGGTTTGTATCTTTTCTTCATTGTTGTTATTTGTTTCTCCAGACGTTTGCGCTTCTCCACTTGCTTGTTTCTCTCGGTGTAATAACGAATGATGCCTTCTTTTGCAAATCTGGCAAGTTGTCTTTTGTTTACACTTAAATACATTGTGGTTCGGTATTAGGCAATTAAAACAGAGATTATTTTTCTGCACAAAACTATATCTGTCTTCTATCGATTGCTTGGAAAACTGTTTACATTGATAAATAAGAATAAGAATAAGAATAAATTTATTATCAATGAAATATATAACAGAGAATGTCAGGGGTCTCCGCACTAGGCTACGCCTGTATCGCGGGGAACCAGGTACAATTAAAATTATTAATAGTTAAAACATAGAGTATTACACAACAAAGTAGAAAAACAAACTTAAATGAAGTACTTGAAAGTACGAAAAAAGAAAAAAAAATTATACAATATTGAAAACTAAACTAAAATATTTTAGTTATAATATCTTCTGTCTCGGCATAAGAAAGTGAATGTAAAAATTTAAATAAGAGTATCTTAGCTTCTACAATGGTGCAGTCTTTAAGGTTACAATGTTTAAGCAAAGCGTTGTAAGTGGTCACTCGGATTCTTTCCCCGAAACGTTTCCCAAAGGCGGAACGGACTTCTGGAATTGGTAAGTTAAAGGTGCGTTTTTTGATTAGAGAACTATAGCAAGGCAACAATTTTGAGAATGTATGTGTGTGTAAAGAGATTTTCATTAAAAATAACTGACGTACGGTCAAGACCTTTGCTTCGGCATAGAGATCTATGGATGGAAATCGATAGGGTTTTTTAAGCATCACTTTTAAAACAGAGCGTTGAGCCCTTTCAATTTCCAGCATAGAGGTCTTAGCCGCACTTCCCCAAACTGTGATGCAGTAGCTAATCACAGACTGACAGAGCGCGGTGTAAACTAATTTAAGTACAGAATCATCGGCAGTGTTTCGGAGCTTTTTTAAAAAAAAATGGATTTCCTTATTCTAGCGGAGAGTTTGTGAATATGGTTTTTGAAATTCAGTTTTTCATCTACTAAAATACCAAGATATTTTATTTCATCAGTATTTTGTATTGAATCACAGTTACAGGAGTTAGAAATAGGGTAGTCTGTGCATGAATGGATTTTTATAATGGGAGAAAAAGATGGTTTTGACAAGGTGGTTTTATAGAAACAAAGGAATTTAGTTTTGTTGCAGTTCAGGGTTAGAAGGTTGGAGCGGAACCAGTCCGATGCAATTTTCATGCCCCTTTCTGCGGCAGCGACTGTTTCTTCCCAGCTTGTGTCATTAAAAAGTATACCGGTATCATCTGCGTAACAGAGAATTTCGGAATTAGGTATTTTTAGGTTTAGGACATTATTTATGTAAATCGTGAAAAGGGTGGGACCAAGAATACTGCCTTGTGGAACGCCGAAATTAATATTTTCCATAGAACTATTATAGGAACCTACTTTAACAAATTGTCTTCTATCTGTCAAGTAACTTGCGAACCACGACAGTGGGACACCGTGTATCCCCAAATTTTGAAGCTTACGCAGCAAAATCGGTATAGACACGGTATCAAAGGCTTTAGCCAAATCCAGGAAGACGCCAATACATTTAAGATTTCTATCTAAATAAGATGAAATTAGGTTGACGAGAGTTGAGGTGGCATCTTTCGTGGATTTATTCCTCCTAAAACCGAACTGTCGATTCGATAAGAGGTTGTAGCTCTCAAGGTACTTGACTAATCGATTGTTGACTAATTTTTCTAAAATTTTTGAAAATACACTGAGCAGCGATATCGGCCTGTAATTACTGGGAATGTTTTTTGGCCCTTCTTTGTATATCGGAGTGACAGATGCTGTTTTCCATTGGTCCGGAAAACAGCCAGAACCAAGGCTTAGGTTGTAGATATGGGTTAAGGGCACAATGATAGTATTTTTGGCAAATTTTAAAAGCTTGTTAGTAACGCCGTCAGGGCCTGGTGCACAGTCAACTTTTAACTGCATTATAATGGTTTCAATTTCACTAAAATCAGTCGGCTGCATAAAGAAGGACTTATCAGTGCAAACGTTTAGTTTAAGATTATTGGCTAATACTTCTTCTGATTTTCCGGATTGTGAAATGATATTATTAGCTAGGTTTTGGCCCACAGAGGAAAAAAATCTATTACAGTTATCAAGAGATTCTTCGGCATTAGTTGTAGATAAGAGTTCTGTAGGTATAGTGTTTTTTTTATTAATATTACATATACTTTTGACAACCTTCCACAGTTTCTTAGTGTCATGATTAGTATTAAAAAGCTCATTTTTTTCGTATTGTTCTTTCAGTTTTTTAAGGAGATTGTTACAATAGTTTTTGTATCGGTTATATATTAATTGAAGCACAGTATCATGTGGATGTTGTTTAGATTTTAAATGCAGCTTATCACGATGATGAGCACAGCGGAGAAGTCCTGGCGTCATCCAGGGTTTCAGAGTGAATTTGGATCGGGGAATCTTTACTTGCTTCGAGTTAAACTCAATAGCCTTCTTGATAATACTCGTAAAGGTGCTAGTTGCGATGTTCACATCAGATTCACATAACACTTCGCTCCAATCTGTCGCTAAAAGCTCCTGAGCGACGCCTTCGTAATCAGTTACAATTTTAGTTCTGTCTCGCTTTTTAGGTAACGACAATTGAGAAGAGATTTCGATGGCGACTGCTTTGTGATCTGTGATATTAAGTTCACACACCAGACCAGTTACTGACCGTTGAGTTCTTACGAATACATGATCCAGATAGGCTTGTTCACGCGTAGGCAAAGTAATCGCGGGTATGAGGCCATGTTCAGCGAGAAGACAGAGGTATTCTGTTGCGTTAGTGTGCTGTGAATGAGAAGGTAGTATGTCAATATTTATGTCACCTGTAGTAATTAATTGAGCTACTTGATGGAGTGTATCAAGAGTGTGTTCTAGGTCAAGAAGGAAATTTGACGTACATCTAAAGGATGGGGATCGGTAGAAACCAAGAATAGTTGCCTGATTTGGGATCTCTACTAATAGACAGCAAGCTTCATTAAAACGGGGTTCTGAAACAGACACGCTAAAATGGTCCCTAACATACACTATGACTCCGCCATTTTGATTTATATTGTGTGTGGTATGATACGAGGAATATCCAGGAATATGATCTATCATTGCAGAGTCTTGTAGTCTACACTCAGTTAAAACTAAAACATCAAATTTGACCTGCGTTCGATATAGATTAAGGAGGAATAAGTCAAAATTTTTATTAATACTCCTAATATTATATGTTAAGACTGTAAAATTCCGCTTTAGCTTAAAAATAGTTTTACAGTAGTCCGGGCTTGGAATTTCATAACAAGGTATATTAGTTACAGAGTCTAAATCTTCTGCAATTTCAGCACTATTCATAATCGAAAAAGAAGAAACTGTCAGTCCATGTAAGAAAAAAGATTTCAGTGTTGTGAATATTTATACATAGCCCGAATTCCTGGAATAAATGTGTTAATATGGTTTTTGCATTAAGGTGTAATATGTGATTGTAGTTACTATACATACTATTAATACGTATCTGAAACTTGTGCCAACACTCATTAAATAGTAACACGACATTGCTGTGAACTGGATTAGTGTACAGTTGGTTCAAAATATAATCGACATTAATTTCGTAATTGAAATTACTATTAGGTAACAGAAGTGTCATATTTTGGCTTACTCTGAAGCATCGTTCGTATAGGACTAGGTTAAAAAAATTTAGCGTGATAATTATAAAAGATGTGTGTGTTATGTATAACATCGAGTAAAAAATAGCAACAAACATACAACTAGTTAAAAAGTAAAGGCTTAGTATAACAAAACGTTTCCGAGACGCACGAGACAGATATTTTTGAGATCCATAAGAAAGTAACTTAGTATTTATATAAAAATCTAAATTATAATTAATGACATGTAAAAAAGTGGCGTACATTGCCAATAGGGTTAAACATATTATAAAACCGCAATCAATTAGGCAGCCCTTGAAACGGCGCGGGTTGATTATTAGATGCAGGTCCCTTGTATAGTTTTTCTAACACTGCTTCCGACGAAATTCGTACTATTGAGCTAGTTTCGGAGCGACGCATATAAATGATACCGTTTGAGATCCAAGTGAATTTAAAGTTTAGTTGAGCTCCTGCGGCTCGGGCTTTACTGAAAAGAACCCTGTTAGCCTTTGTGAGGTGTTCGTTTATGTACACGCGACGAGAGCTTTCCGGAAATTCCAGCATATCAGTGGTGAGCCCGCGGCGTACTCTGGCGGCGCGCAGGATCTGGTCACGCGGGGCGCGCCGCGTCAGCGTCAGCACGACGGGCCGTGGCCGCTCGACGCCGCCCACGCCACCGCCGCGGAGGCCCACACGCCGCACGTCGTCCACGTCACGAGGGTCCAGTTCGACACCCAACTTGGCGCACATTGTGTGATTACTTGTTGTAAGTTTTCGCTATTGTGTTCAGTTAGACCTAAAATTTCGACATCCTTCAGTAGATGGCGCTGTTCCTTGTATTCTATTTCTTGGCGCAGCTCAACCACTTCAGTGCGAAGATTTTTTACTTCTGATTTATAAAAATCTAGCTCTTTCAGCTGGCTTTTCATTTCTGAGATTTCATTTCGAAAAGATGCCACGTCCTCAGAGGTGTTGTTTAGCGATGTAGTGAAAGCGTTCATCTCTCGAGTCATTGTGTCAAAGACGCGTTGCAGTTGCTGGAGGGCTGTTGTAAATGAAGAGAGAACCTCGTTGGGAACAGTCATTGTAGCTAGGTTTTGAGCAGAGTTTAAAAACTCCCTAGTAGCACTTTCATCATCTGATTTTGAGCCAGACGTCGGCGCCGACCGTTTTTGGGGTGGTAAAACTGACTTACAACTAGAAACTGGTGGGTTTAATGTTATTTTAAAGTCTGGAGGAGAACATAAAGTGTCGCCAAGTACAGTGCAAATACTGTCTGTAGATGAGTTGGTTAAATACAAGTCATCTGGGCGTCGCTCCTGTAATTTTTTGCAGGCTGTAATATTTGACGATGGAAAGACTGAGCACGGGAGTTTTGATATACCAGGCTTGGGCAAAGGAGTACTTGTTGATGTTGGTAAGTCTTTTTCATGGCACCTTCGGCATTTCCAGGTTTTTTTTTTTGTCTACAGACATTAGGGTATAACGTTTGCTACCTACACCGATATGTTCTAGGCAATTTAAGCAGTATCCCACGTTACAAGAAGAACAATCCAGTGAATGCCTGCTGTTGATTCTTTTATCGCAATTTCCACACTTGGCTGGAGGACTCATTGTGTTATTACTTAAGGCTTTGTATTATTTATTCTTTAGACAATAGTACACTCTATTTTCTATTTGCCAAAGGTAAAATGCAAAATCGACCGGCTATTACTAAACGTCAACGTCCATTAACCATTTGAATACGAACCGATCGAAGGGTATTTATATTTTATGTTATATAATCACTCGTAACACAATTTAAATATAAAATTCAGCGCGGTTTCTATTCATTACTATGTTTTTATAAATTATTTATTTTAAATTATACGCTTTGGCAGTTGTCGTGTTGACAGTTAAATTGTACAGGTTCTAAACTTATTTCCATACTCATTATGAAAATGATACTCAAATATAATGATCTTCATTGCAGAATGTGCACTTCACTTCGCTCGTTGCAGTAACATGAAACATCTTTGTTTTCACAGGTTTGTATACTTGCATGGCCCAACCATCTCCAGGGTACGGAATCTATTTTCCAGGAACGACTTCAATTTATCAAAACTAGGTAAGTCGTCCGTCTCATCTCTGCTTATTAACTCTTCCCATTCCTTATGAGTGCTCGAGTCTAATTTTGATACTATGGAATAGTTAATAATTGCGTCCCAATTATTCGTAGGTAAGCCTAGATGTTTCAATGCACTCATACATTCCACCAAAGTATCCAACAGTTGTCTTAAAGCTGTAGCCGATTCGTGTGTTAACGTTTTTTGTGTAAAGAATTTCTTAAAAACACAGTTTGCTATGTATCTCTTATTGGCATAACGTTTCTTGAGTACTAACCAAGCTTCTTTATAATTTTCAGCGGTTATTGAAAATTGTCGTAATAATGCCTCTGCTTCTCCAGCTAAACTGCTCTTTAGGTAATGTAGTTTTTGAACATCTTGCAAAGATTCATTGTTGTGCACTAATGCCATAAATAAGTCATGGAAAGACTGCCATTCAGTGTAATTGCCATTAAAAGAAGAAAGTGAAATTCGTGGCAATTTTACTTCACTACTACTATTCGATGCATTAGGTGTAAGTGTTTGTTTAGACTCACTTTTTGTCGGAACCATACATTCTAACTTAGACATCATTTCGCCTTTGTATGTATAATACGCTTCTTCAAATGCCTCAAACGTGTTGTCGGCGAAATAATTTGTATCTTGACGCTGTTCCATAGTAACCGACAAAATTAACATTTCATGTATGTTTTGAAACTCTTTCCAGTACTTTTCCAGTGTATCCATTCTTCCCTTCACATAACCAGCCGTTAATCTCTCTTTAGGAGATTTCTTGTAGTTAGCGTACGCCCTTTTCACCTTTTCTAGCGTATCGGCTTGAATAACTATATGTTTTTCAATTATCTCCATTGTAGTATAAGTCTATCACATATAGTCCAAACACAGCAATAAAAGTACGTAACCACTATAGGAAAGTTCCACTCCTTTGTTAACTTTTTATGCGTAGGGTAAGCGAGCGCGCCGCACGAAATTGTCCAACAAATTTACCGAAATCACGTCGACTCACTATTGTAATACACGGCACAGTACTGTCTTATTTGTAGTTAAGCAACACAAAACGTTATATCCACGATACACCTTGTCCTTTGTCCGATTATCACACGTAATTATTTAGCAAAATTATTTTTTGTAAAAACACCGAATTGTCTGAATCCTTAAAGTTCTTTTGGCTTAATTCACTTATGTTACATATTTGTCCAACTAATTAACCACATTTTGATATGTATTTAACGTTATTTCACCGAAAAAACACCAATTTTCTATTGAACGTGTCACTGTTTAAGCATCCGGGTTCGTATGGACCATGTTTTTTGCGGAATAGGGTTCAATATCGATTGCAGGTGAAGATTTTAAGTAAACGCGTCTGGTCTCTTTACATTATTTATTGTGACTAATGAGAAGCTATACATCTAAGTAGGTATAGGTATACGGGGTACGTTCGGGGACGGAAATCGACTAAACAGTTGTTTAGTCGTTTTACTAAGTCTGCACTGCCTGCTGCCTGTCTGCTTGCACCAAAAGTAGTCACTGATTTTGATAAGTATCAAAATAAAAGAAACATTATAAATAAAACCAATTATGATAAGACTGCCAGGCATTATAATTATACTCTAGAAAAAGGGCAAGATGTTGTGTATCGCAGAGAAAATGTATGGTTGCCAGCCAAAATAGTGGACTTGCACAATTCGCCCAGGTCTTACTTGATCCAAGATGATCAGGGTTCTATGTTAAGAAGGAACTCTTCGCAATTGAAGCCATCAGCAACTTCAGAGGTCCCATCTGATGTTTCTGTTAGGTCGCCTAGACAATGTGTTATACCTCTCGAGAATGGGGACTCAGATCCCTATGGATCTGAGAGACCTATGGATTCGGAACAGAGGATGGAACCTGATGAACCTTCGGCTAATTTGGAAGGCAGACCTAAACGTGTTATTAACCCTCCAGCTTACCTTAAGGACTATGATACCACATAAGGGGGAAGATGTATCATGTTCATAGTCATGCGTTTTGGAACGCACTACTAAGTCACGTGACTATAACGTGACCGACGCGTCCAATTTGTGTCAAACTGAACTGAAGAATACACGGAAATCTCAATGATGATATTGTTTTATTTAATAATCACATAACTCGATACAACAATATTATAAATAAGTTTTCGGAAAGCCCGGTTAAAACTTCTTATAACTAGGTTTTTATCTTTGTAGGGAGTGAGCACTCTTATTCTTATTTATTTGTCTATGCCCGAGATAAGAAATCGGTGCAGTTATTCCCATTAGGTACGCAGCGTAGGTACATATTCTATTACATATCTTTGCAGTCTGTTCGCTGTTATCTCGGGTATACCTACACATCAATAGGCTTCCCGATTGTGTGACTCAACTTTCATAATATCGGGGGTTTACCTGCTGAGTAACGATCGTTTACTGCATTTTTAGGGTTCCGTACCCAAAGGGTAAAAACGGGACCTGTCACCAGGCTTCTCATCTCATGATCCGTGATAGCTATTACTAAGACTCCACTGTCCGTCTGTCTGTCCGTCTGTCTGTCTGTCTGTCACCAGGCTGTACTGCCTCATGAACCGTGATAGCTAGACAGTTGAAATTTTCACAGATGATGTATTTCTGTTGTCGCTATAACAAATACTAAAAAGTACGGAACCCTCGGTGCGCGAGTCCGAATCGCACTTGGCCGGTTTTTTTTCTTTGTCTGAGGAGTTTACTCATGTCATTTCTGTAGCTTATTTTTCCTTGTGGAATTTTCCTCATTTATAAACTTGTTTTTCCTTCACTGCAACAATGATGTCATCTTTCGGTAGACAATTATAAATACGGAATGATATACACGTGAAATGGTAGTCGGAGTTTTCATCTCACAGTGATCGAAACTAATAAAAAAAGAATAAATCATGTTTGTGCCAACATTCGTAGTTCTTTTCACCCTTGCGATATATCAGGTAAAACATCATATTTTTTTTAATTTTACTGAGTATTTAATAATGAGAATATATTAAAAAAAGTTACTATGCTATGCCCTCTGGTGGCCGAGGCCGGAATCGAACGCCGTCTTCAGCTTAAGCGGCTAACGTCCTTTAATTGTTAACTTTATACTCGTAGGTACAAGGAGTATAATTAGGTATATTTTGAGAGGTAAAAACAGTTTTACCCTTTTTGGCCATACAATTGATTTTTCACCACAACAGCTGGTGGCTGGTGGCTCTCTTGATACTTCAAAAACTGCATTTTATCCACAAGAGTGGCAAAGTAATTAGATACAAATTTTTAGTTGTTTCCTAATTTTGGCTTGTGGAATTGACTTGTAAGTGATGATTTTGAATGATGGGTACTTAAATATTTAATAGCGTTTATTTTGATTGAATTAGTATTTTGTTACAGTTAGTATTTTCCTTACGTTGGTGTGGTGAAAATGTTTGTGTTACACTCGGTGGCAAAGTTTGTTTAACCCTCGTGCCTTGAAACCCTTGCGACACTCAAGATTCCATTTTCGAACCACTCGCTGGTTCAGTTTTGGAATCTTTTGCTCGCTCGGGCATCAATATTAGCACGAGGGGTTAAACAACGGCTTTGCTCCCTCGTAAAACAAATAACTACCTTATACCTACATATGTATATTTTTCGGTATACCTATATTAAACTAGAAATTTGCATAATTAATAACTAACACATTAATTTACTACCAACAGGTTGCATCAGCACCTGTCGACGACAGGGTCCAATTCGATGGATCGTACAAACGCCTTTACCTGCCTTACATCCAATCAGTGACCAAGGATGGCACCAAAACTATCTTGACATCCCAGGATTTGCTTGACTTGAGCCAAAAGCTAAAATCTGGACAATTGCCGGTAACAACTACTCATCAACTGATTGGTATTAATGGCTTCAATTACACGCTATCTGACCATCAATTGCGGCGCATGGTGGACCATGAAATTGCAGCAATCGTCAACCCGCAGAATCTCAACCAGCCTGGATTTGGTCATTTATTCATCACCGTTGACAAGAACGGCGTTGTGCAGACTTTTATCTACAATTTGACTCTCGAAGAAGCTATGGAGAAAGTTAAAGAAGAAGGTTATCCGAACTCTTCCGCCAGTGATTCCTATCACCAAAATAAACCTTCGACTGCCAGTGACGTTTCCGTTGCTTCAAATTAAATTGTGTTTTAGCGATTATGTAAATTCAGACTGATAATAATATAATAATAATAATAATATCGACGATCATTATCCCGATAGTCGTTTCAGCGAACGGTCTCATAGCGAAGAGTCTCAACCAGCACCTTGAGAGACTCTCGCTAGGTGGTTGGATCAAGGGTCAGATGCAGAAGGCGGTGATCTTGGACACGGCGCGGATAGTCCGCCGGTTCCTCTCTCTGCGGCCCTGACCACCAGCAGCTTGGGCCCTGCCCCGCTGCTGGCGGGAGTGTATAGATCTTTTCCCCAAAATCGTTAATTCCGCGTAGCGAATTTTCCATTCGCATTTTTTCCCACCCGAATTTCTACCCATACCTTTTTTTGTCATTCGCTTGTTTCTCTATTCTCAAATATGACCTACTGACATTTATCACAACATTTTTATTTCTTAGGTCAACATTTTCTCATTATTAATACTTTCTAAGTCGTTTCTTTTGCATTATTTTTATTTCTTAGGCGATAATATTACTATTCTTTAATTTTTCATTTTAAGAGTTTAAAATTATATATCCAACATGGTACATCAACAAATAATAGAGTGTATAGATCTTTTCCCCAAAATCGTTAATTCCGCGTAGCAAAGGACGTGCCAGGATAAGCTAAGTGATTCTGTCCCCGACGAATTTGGGCTTGTAATTTTTATGGTTGGTGTGTCTCTACACCAGTAATTATTGTGCAAAATTTGAGCATCCTAAACATTATAGTTTTTGTAAAAAAAAAAAGAAAAATCATTGTTCTTTGATAACTTTTTTTCTTGTAAACCGATTTTAGTATAATTCACATATGTTGTACATTGAGTCAAGATAATTATATGACATAATAATATTTTCATTATGTCATAGCAAAAAAAAAAAGCTGCAAAACTTTTTTTTTTTTAAATTACTTACAGGTTAGAGTCCGCTCTAGTTTTTTCACCAATAGTACACCCACTAATAAACTACATGTATTTTTTTCAAAATTTTATCTAAGGGAGAACATAGAGATATCTTTACATACATTTCCTAGACTCGCCTTAATATAACATAATACGAAATGTGTGAAACCTCTTTAGAGAAACGTGCAGATTGCATACCTACTTAATACTGGCCACTTACATTTCGTTACGTTAAATTAAAAAAAAGTTTAAAAGTATCTAATCTAAAACAAAGCTCAGTGTTTCTTTTCGCAGCGGAATATTTAATTTAACTCTTTTCGATTATATAACGTTACGAAAAGTAACAATATGAGTTTAATAACAAAAAAAGGGCTGCAATAGCACGCGTTTTTGGTAAAAACGTTAAATCGCTGTATTGTCTCGCCGTGAAGACAATTTTTCAGCGTTTAGACGAGCAGTACCAGTTAATAATACGCTTACATATTTTATAAATAAATAAAATATGTTTTATTGCTTATACCAGAAGAAAAATATAAAAACATTGCACAAGAGCCAAACCAAAAAAAAAACACAATACACTTAAATTCCACAAAAAACATTATAGAAAACATGCACAGAAAAAAAAAGAAAATTGAAACAGTAAACTACATCTAGGTCTGTTTGTGGTATAGGCAATGGGTACCTTTTGCTAGATATATGTTGATATACCCAGCGCTGATTTTCAGACGGGCCCCTTTTGGTCGGTCGTTACACACCATTGCTCAAACCAGTATGTACCTATACTGGTCATATTATATATATGCGATCGGCGCGGCTGCTTATAGCTGTGTGTGTGTGTTTGTGCGTATATATATTTTTTTTATTAGTTATATTGCATTGCCCTACAGGGTTTCATAGCTGAACCAATAAATGTACCAACTTGTATACCTATGACAGCAATAAACACACTGATTACTGATTATATTGTTTTTTATTTATTCGTTAGTTAGTTAGGGGGGGATTTCCTTTCTATATTCTTAATAAATGTACTTTAACCAGTTTCTTGAATTTTAGCAACGGCATAGGAGTTCTTAGTGGTGGTGGGAGATCATTCCAAATTTTTGTTGCTGCATACTTGAATCCTCCCCTAAAGAACTTGGTTTTATGTTTAGGGACCATCAAGGAATGTTTTCTATGACTTCTCATTAACTTGTTTCCATCGTTTACCCACTTCAGTTTTGCATAAAGATAAGGTGGTTTCTCAAATTCTATAATTTTACGAAGTGTAAAGGACAAATGCAGGTTTCTTCTATTTTCCATGTTTAGGGTGTTTTTGACATTAAGGTACGGTGTTATATGTGCTCTTTTAGTGATATTGTAACAAAAACGTGTACAAGCATTCTGTACTCGTTGTATGGACTTTTTTGTTATCGCTAATAACCTCGGACCATAGACAATGTCTGTGTAGTTAAATGGTGATAATACTAGAGCTTCCACAAGAATTTCTCTTATTTTTTCGGACAAGTATTTCCTACAGCTGTATAAGGTCTTGAGACGATAGAATGCATTCCGTATCTTAATATTAACGTGATGTTCAAATCTTAGTTCTTCATCCATAAAGAGTCCCACATTCTTAGCAAAGGGTACCCGAGGTACAGACTCTAGTCCCACATGTACTTCGGGTTTTTGGTTTATAATTTTTTCCCTTTGCCACTTACTACCCACTACTACAAACTGCGACTTGGACGGACTAAGTACTAGATTGTTTATCTTATTTAAGGCTACGGTCATTTCTTGTGGTTTAAAGGAGTGATAAAGTTGTGTGTCGTCTGCATACAGGTGTACATCACAGTGCTTGTGCTTGAGTCTAGACACAAGGTCGGCAGTGTACAGTATAAATAGCAACGGACTTAAAACAGATCCCTGGGGTGTTCCTCTTTTGATCTGACGTATCTGAGATGTAGCCGTCACACCTTGCTCCAGTTGTAGCTCCACGTACTGCTGCCTACCCGTAAGGAACGACTGAAACCACTTTCGCGATGGTTGAGCAATTCCATAGTATGCCATCTTTGAAAGCAGTAGTGACGGATTAATACAATCGAATGCACGAGAAAAGTCTAACAAAACAATAATCGAGCCTTTTCCTTCGTCCGCTGCTGTTATTACATCGTCTGTGACTTTTGCTAAAGCTGTCGCTGTACCGTGCATACTACGGAACCCAGACTGTTGTTTCGGTAAGAACTCATTTTCATCCAGGTACCTGCCCAACTGCTCACAGACTACCTTTTCTATTATTTTTGAAAGGATCGCGAGAAGGCTGATTGGCCGTAGATCCTTATACTCGTCCATCTTGGTATTTTTAGGGATTCGCCTTATTTTCGCTAATTTCCAGTCTTCTGGGAAAATACCTGTCTCAATTGATGTGTTTATAATATGTGTTATTATCGGTAATGTGATGTTAAGGTGAGTCGTATCATGTCCATAGATATATTATCATGCCCACTAGCCTTGGTTTCTACAGATCGAATAATTTTAAGAATTTGTTTTCCCGTAGCCTTTTCGATATTAAAAACGCAACTATTGCATCTACTGTGCTCGAAAAATGCCTGAGTTTCGACATGTATTTTTTCGGAGCCCGGGACCTCCAGAAAAAAGTCATTGAGCGCATTTGGATTACATAAATGTTGTGGTATTTGTGGTTTCGCTTTATCTCCTATTATTGCACAGCTCTTAAGGTGTGTCCACATATTTTTCGGGTGACTTTTATTTTTATTAACAAAATAGGTAAAGTAGGCTGTTTTCTCCCGCTCTAAGGCTCCGTTTGTGTAGTTACGTAAGCTTTTATAATAGTCTTTATGTGCTTGGGATCCCGTTTTTTGCGCTTTAGCCCATGCGGAATCGCGTAGGTTCATCATGTTTAATATTATCCGTTACCTATGGATACGATTTATTATTTATGCGTAAACGTCTGATCGGTGCGTGCTTATCGAACAAAGTAGTAACCAAATAATTAAAAAAACCTCACTTTATCATTTACCCTTTCTAATTTTATTATATCTCCCCAAGGTAGGAGACTGAGATCGGAGTTAAATTTTTCCATATTTATTTTATCCAAATACCTCTTGTAAATATACTGCGGCGACTGTTTAGGTTTTGTGATTCTAAGCTTTACGATTACCATGGCATGGTCGCTAATATTATGGTTGTGATGCACAGATATAGATTTGCAAATATTAGGACTATCGGTTATTATTAAATCTAATAACGAAACCGTATTGTTCGTTATCCTAGTCGGTTCCTCGACCAGTTGGTCAAGGTTCCTTTGCGACATAAATGATAGTAATTTTTTTGTGTTTGGTCTGTCTAGTAATCTAACATTCACGTTGTAACACTTTGCAGTCTGCTCCAAGTGTTTTAAATGGAGTTAAACACTCAGTCTGTATATATTTGGTAGGAGAAATTGTCAGATGTTTATTTGGCGAAAACTTAGTAATGAATATCTATTTATCGTAGTTATATGGTAAATACTTCTTGGGCAAGACCCATACTATTCATTTTAAACCTTTTTCATTTGCTTTTAGCTATATTTCGAACATAAAACTTACCTTGACGGTGAGCTAAATCATACAACTCAACATTTGTAGTTTGTAGAATTATAGCCCGGACACTTCGTTTGTCCGACGGCACTTATATTTGATATTGAAATTCCTTCCTTTTCACTAGTAGTTTTGGTCAAAAACACAAAATTTGGGAATATATAAAGAAACTACATTTGGAGTTCATGTCGACTTGACAGCAATGACAACTGACATGTACGTTTGTATCTGTATTTCAAGATGGCGGTCGATGAAGTGTGGTAGCCACACTCGTTGGTAAAATAACATAATCATTGCATTTATAAACTTTCTATTTGGAAAGGTTGTCCATATTTTTGGCTTTGTAAATATATAATTATTTCCATGTTTGGAATTGTTGAAGTTTCTGGTATTGTTCGTACATTCATTTGGTAAGAGCGAGTGTGTTCCGCGGGCATACGTCATTCGATGTCGTTCACTCAGAGATTCAGCAGTCTGAATGCACTTGCATTTTTCGATAGCATTTGCTGTTCAATTGGAGGATTGAAAGCATCTTGACTTTAAAGGTCGGTGCGTTCTGCCAAAATGGCGGAGCGTGATGTGTAAAACAAGGTGTTTTAATCGCCCAACCCTGTTGTAGCAAGCGGGGATTCATTTTTGTAATCTCGTCGTACATGTGCTGCCCGTCTCGAAAATGCCGATCGGAGCCGAGGGGGAGAAGCAATAAAGAAGGCAATGTATATATCTACCTAGTTAATGGTTTCCAACCTCGCTCATGTCTACGCCTGTAATAAATTAATTATTATTTTATATTGATAACACCGTCAATAGTACCCTAAGCTTCTCTTAAATTTAATAGTGTAATCTGTATAACAATGTCGTGTATTTGCTAACCGTAAGAATATAGTGTATATTTTAAGTAACTTGCCTTTTCATTTGGAACCTGTCATGCGTTTTCTGGAAACTTCAGTCCAGGGCGTCCTATTTTAAAATACTGGATTGAAGTCTCTACTCCAAAGTGGCCTGAACCTCGACCCTGTTCACATGCTCATCTAGCCGTAGGTATATTTCATATTTTTGAGCATTTTTTAATTTAAAGTATATTAATAAGTGTGCCCTTGCTCACAACAGTTCTGTGACACCTCAATACCCGGGTCATATCAGTGGCGTGCCCAAGTGGTGTGGCGTGGGGCCTTTGGAGCGTGACAATTCCAAGTGAACTTAAATAATTAAGGTTAAACTTATAAAGTTAATCTAATAAAACTAAAATTAAGACTTATACTTATGTTAAATAATGAGCGGTACTTAAACTGAGAAAGGGTGAGAGTAACTCTTAATAAATAATTAAAAAGGTTAGAATCTTTTAAAATTTTAACTTGAAAAACTACAAATAATCAACTGAAATTATCTTTCTTGATATTCTGATATTACATATCACTATTAAAATGGACTTTCTTGAGGCAGGGTGCAAAATAGCACACCTACATAAAGATGAAATAACACATGAGTTAGCGATTCGCAAACTTCCGATTAATCCTGTATCGCGCAGACCTAGCTTATGCCAGGTGTTACAACAAACAGCTGATCTTGCTAAAAAGGGTAGCTTAAAATTCCAGGATCTCACTCCGAGTGATCCCGATTCCGAATTAGCAATTTGTCAACAAAAGGTTGGAGTTCTCCTGATAAAATCCGAAGTAACTGAGGATTTGTCTGCGTCTACTGTAAATAGATTGATTTCTAGAGGCAAGTATCTTTTATGTCGTATATCTCGCTTGTCGCAAAAATCCGGAGAGGTTCAATTATTAAAGGCCAAGATTAATACTATGATGGAACGGTTAGGTGATCAAGATCCTCCAGCATCATCATCTGATTCCGAAGAGGAAAATCATTCCGCTATCGAAACCCGAGTAGTTAACCCGGGTAGTGTAAACCGGAATAGACTTTTAACATAAACTCGTTGAACTTGAAATTTAGGGGTGACTTGCGTTCGTTTATTTCTGTCACGACTTGAGGAGTTACGGGATGCCCGAAGAATTTCAGAGAATAGAATATATAGAGGGTTTCCTGAAATTCTCGAGGGTCCGGCGTTATCGTGGTTCCGGTCACAACGAACGAAGCTCTCGTCTTATAAAGAGGTCATCGCCGCTTTAAGGGAAGAATTGGATATTCCGGACTTGGATCATCAATTATTACAAGAGATTCGTGCTAGGACACAAGCTAAGTCAGAGACCATAGTGTACTTCGTTTCAACGGTACTAGGGATGTACGAACGTCTTACTAAAGAGGTTCCGGAGCAGGAGACACTATGATGCGCAACATCCGTCCTGAATATTCGAAAGATTTGGCGTTGCATGACGTGCAGTCAATTCAGCAGCTGAAAACGCTCTGCAAACGCATAGAGTTAGCTCAAGTCAGAGCCAAACAATTTCGTGAACCGGATTTGTCAAATAATGGTGGAAATTTTTCCTCGAATATTCCTAAGAAAGGTGTAGAATATCGTCAGGGGGCGTACACTTCGCGCTCACCTAATTCTTCAAAAGCTTTTGTTGCCGCTGCCGCACAAAGCTCTTCTAATGTACAATGCTTCCGTTGTGGTAGAGTCAACCACGCTACTAGGTTATGTAGGGTCTCTCACGTTTGTTTCAAGTGTGGAGAAAAAGGAGTTCGTACTCCTGAGTGTTCAAAATGTAACTTTCTTCCAAAAAACTAAATAGGGTCTTTTCTGCTAATAATAAATGTCGATCTTCTGCTCCCTGCCGTGCTGAAAAGACAATTTTCTTTAATCCTCCTAAGGGAGACAATAGAGTATATGCTTTGTTAAACATACTCAACTTAAATTTTAAGGCGTTGTTAGATTGTGGAGCCAGTGTTAGTTTCCTGGGTCACAACAGCCATTTAGTATTCGCTACAGGTGGGATACCAATTCAAAAACATACAAAGCCTGTTATGGTTAACGTTGCGGACGATCATCGTATCGTATCTACTGAATACATGATTTTACCTGTAAACTATAAAGGTCAAGTTAAACATTCATTTTAATATTCAACCGGAGATTACTACTCCGATGGTACTTGGTTTAAACTTTTGGAGAGCCTATGGCTTAGCTCCAGGCCTCATTACTAATGTAGAGAAGACTGATTCTCATTATATAGCTAGTCTTGACGTTTTACCGTCAGAGACCGGACTAAATACTTATGACTCCTTATCTGCTGAACAGAAATCCCAATTTGAGGATACTAAATCTCTTTTTGATCAAATTGATACTGATAAGGTTGGGATGGGAAAGACTCACTTAATTGAACTTGTTATAAATACTGGAGATACTCCCCCTATAAAACAAAAATATTATCGACTTAGTCCTTATAAACAAGCTGCATTAGCAAAGGAAGTTGATCGCATGCTTAAAGAGGGAATCGTTGAACCCTCTCACTCTCCTTGGAACTCTCCCGTCGTTATGGTAGAAAAACCTAACGGGGATTTAAGACTTTGTTTAGACAGTAGAAAAGTAAATGCAGTTTCAAAATCTGATGCTTATCCTGTGCCACACGTTCAGTATATTCTGGATAATTTACGCGATGCGAAATTTCTTACTTCTCTTGATTTAAGTGCGGCATATCATCAGATACCTCTTAGTGAAGATTCCAAGGAGAAAACTAGTTTTACCGTACCAGGGAAAGGATTATTCCACTACAATAGAATGTGTTTTGGTTTGGTAGGCGCTTCTGCGACTATGCAACGTTTGATGGATAATCTCTTTACTTCTCATTTTGATCATAAAGTTTTCTGTTATATTGATGACATAATTATTTGCACTTCTGATTTTGATGAACATATAAGGTTGTGGAGAGCAGTTTTTGAAAAACTGAAAGCAGCCAATTTAACTATTAATATGAAAAAATCGTCCTTCTGTAGGAGTGAACTTAAATACCTGGGGTATTTAGTTGATAGATACGGTCTAAGAACCGATCCTGCTAAAATTGATGTAATATTAAATTTTCCTACTCCTAAAGATGCTAAGGATATTAAACGTTTTCTAGGAATGTGCGGTTGGTACCGGCGTTTCATAAATAACTTCGCTAAAAAAGCTCGACCCTTATCTCGCTTAACGAGTAAGAAGGTAAAATTTGAATGGACAGATGAAGTTAACGATTCTGTCAACATACTTAAGTCTGCCTTAGTATCTTCTCCTATTCTTAAATGCCCTAATTTTAATGAAAGCTTCCATAATCATACAGATGCATCTTCTTACGCTGTCGGCGCGGTTTTGACACAATCTTATCAGGGGATAGATCATCCCATAGCGTATTGCAGCCGTACTCTTAACCAACCAGAGACGAACTATTCGGCTACCGAGCGCGAACTCTTAGCTGTGATTTATGGTCTCGAGCAATATCGAGCATATGTAGAAGGTAGAAAGTGTTATATTGTAACGGACCATGCATCTTTGAAATGGTTCCGAAACTTAAAAAACCCTACAGGACGTTAAAATCGATGGGCGTGTAGATTGAGTCAATTTAAGTTTGAAATAATTCATCGGAAGGGCAAAGAACATGTTATACCTGACTGTCTCTCTCGTATACATGTCAGTTCTATAAATTCTGTTACTATTCAAGATCCATGGTATCTTGATTTATACAAAAAGGTATCTGAAAAACCTTCTCTTTCCCAACTTTAAAATTGAAAATGATAAACTTTTCCGTTACTCTAAGAATAAGTATCGTCTGACAGCTCAATTTGACTGGAAGCTGGTACTCCCCTATGAGCACCGAAATGAAATCTTAAATAAGTATCATGATGATCCTACTGCTGGTCACTTTGGTGTGGCTAAAACCCATTCCAAAATAGCTGACTTATATTATTGGCCTACTTTGTTTCAAGACGTCAAAGAATACGTCGACTCTTGTGAAATATGTAATAGTACATTATTGTCGAGGCTCGGAAGTAGCTACTTGCTGGCTGAGGATTCGTTTTAAACGGACGACCTTGGGAGTCCGTTTAATTGAATCCGAAGCCAGCAAGTAGCCTTCCAGCCGAGTCATATATAGTGCTTTTCTCAAAAATGGCGCAACAAATGCAAATATAATAGAAATATTTTACAGAAGCAACGTTCTTATGTATATATTTTCACAGAAAAAAGTAAAAAGAATTGCTTTGCCGCCGTTTTATTTTTTTAAATTAAAAATGGAAGTGTATTTTTCTGCTGAAAATACGCCAACCTATTTGAGATACCTAAATAGTCGCGGTACCAACATTATAATAATAAGTACTGATCATCTGTTTGGACCTATGCCTTCATTTGATATGGTCACTTCAACTTTTAAAAAGTTTGCAACTCGACAAATAATGGAATTTGTATGCAACATGTTTTTAACTTTTTAATTTTTGACTGACCATAAACTACGCACTTCGCGACCTACTTTTTAACCGGCAACGTCGACTTTGCCGTCCATTTTTGAGAAAAACATATAAACCTGTTAATTTAGCTCGTCCTGGTTTAATGGGGAATCCCCGGCGTATATCGTCACCAGGCGAAGCAATTTCTTGTGACATTCTTGGTCCTTTTCCTCCATCTTATCTGAGGAATCAGTATCTTTTTGTATGTGCTGATTACTTTAGTAAGTATGTGACTTTGTTTCCACTACGCACCATAACTGCGAAAGGTATAGTTAAGTGCATGGAAAAAGGAATATTAATTGTACATGGGGTTCCTAAATATATATTCTGCGACAATGGCGTTCAATTTATTTCTAAAGATTTTCGAGACTTAATGTCCAAATATGATGTCCCTCATATTTTCTATAACCCTAGATATCATCCTCAGACGAATCAAACGGAACGAGTGGACCGTGAACTAGTGAGAACCATTTCCTCGTACGTGCGTTCTGATCACCGTAACTGGGATAAGAACGTAGCGGAAATTCAGTGTGCCTTAAATACAGCTCGTCACGAAGTCACTAAAGATACACCGTACTTTCTAACACATGGTCGTCAAATGATTCTAATAGACGGTTCTCTTTATAATAGCGAAGGTCCCATAGATCAAAACGCGCTCGAACTAGATACCAGTGGTGCTTTTTCAGAGAAACTTAAAGAGCTCAAATCTGTATTTCAAAAAGTGCGTAGCTTGTTGACTGCCTCACATGTACGTAATGCTAGGTATTACAACATGAGGAAGCGTCACGTAGAATTAGAAGAAGGGCAAATCGTTTATAAAAGATGTTTCCCATTGTCAAATGCAGCTAATCATTTCTCAGCTAAATTAGATCCCAGATACGACAAGTGTGTCGTCCATAAAAAATTGAGTCCTCTAGTGTACTCCTTAAAATCCTTAGAAGGAAAACCTCTAGGTAACTTTCATATAAAGGATATTGTTCGACCCGGTGAAGCCGAGCCGTCCTCGTAGCGGTACTCGTCTGTACACCCATTGGACAAATACCTAAACTTCAATTATCCTAGGTAATACTTGATATTAGAACCTACTCTCTGAGCTGAACGAAGCCTGTCGCAAGCTCGTTTTCCTCTGATATGGTAGTCGTTCCCTATAATTTGAATTCTATATATATATTGGTATCGGATGCATCGAACCAAACTGTTCTTTATAATGTCCTTATAAAGACATAACCTTGAATTAAACTTATGTAATCTGAATAAACTACAGAAACTTATTTACATACTATAAACCCTTAAATGGGACTACTTGCTATGACGATATTAAATCTATAAAGGGACTGCGTTCTCCTATACTTTGTACTTTGAAAGAACTTCTGTTCGTGAAATAGGAATTGTGTGATAGCTGGGTAGTAGCTTTTTACATAGTTTCACCATTGTCGGTGATAGGCAATTTCTTTAATAAAGGGAAAGTTTGTTAGTGTTGCCATCTTTGACATCTTCTTTTAGATTTAGGTTTAGATAAGCGCGCATTAGGATTAAGGAGGTAGGTATCAAAAGTAGTAGTAGTATTTGTTTGGTTGAAGCTGCAGATTTTCATTATTATTGAATTATTATTTTATATTGATAACACCGTCAATAGTACCCTAAGCTTCTCTTAAATTTAATAGTGGTATAACAATTTCGTGTATTTGCTAACCGTAAGAATATAGTGTATATTTTAAGTAACTTGCCTTTTCATTTAGAACCTGTCATGCGTTTGCTGGAAACTTCAGTCCAGGGCGTCCTCTTTTAAAATACTGGATTAAAGTCTCTACTCCAAAGTGGCCTGAACCTCGACCCTATTCACATGCTCATCTAGCCGTAGGTATATTTCATATTTTTGAGTATATTAATAAGTGTGGCCTTGCTCACAACAGTTCTGTGACACCTCAATACCCGGGTCATAGACATTTCAACGTTAAAGTCTGTAAGAATAAAGATCCCATTACAAGACGCAAACATATCCATCGACTCGCTTAGCGCTTCTATGGCGTTATCTACCGATACCGATTCCGGCCTATATGCCGTACCGATAGCAAAACTCCCCACTCCACTTATCTTAAGCTCCAACTACATGTGCTCTAATTGCGATAATGGATGATTTTTTATACTTACTCGAAGACCCTTTCGAATATAAAAGCCTACTCCTCCCCCTTTTTGCCCATTCGGACGGGTTTTATTTTTTAGAACGTAATTTGGTATTGGCGGTATAAACTGTTCTTGCCCATCGCGTACCCACGTTTCATTCAAAGCCATTATATCTGGTTTGTACCTGTCCATTAGTGCTACTAATTTATCCCGACCAGTATTTAGCGAGCATACATTTAACAGAGCCAAGGTCAAATTATGTGATTTTATTCGCTTCCTTTCCATAATAAATCATAATTAGTAAAACATTTACATAACAAATTACATAATAAATTTAATGGAAAACTACATAGGGGTTGGTAGATGTGAGTATAAAAAATAGATATCAGATTTAGGGGAAGTTTATAATTTGTATATTTATTTTTTTCCTGCATAAGTAGTTTGTTGTTAATCTTTACATGCAAACACTTAATTAAGTACAAGTAAATATAAAATAAGTGTATGTATATTGTATTTGTATTTAATATTAAACCGCCAGCTAAATTGTAATGAGAGTAATTGATTCTAAATGTACGTTTTTTCCCTGTCACTTTCTCGTAAACACTCCTTATTGATAATTTTAATTTACCACTAAACAGTATGTATTTATTAACATTGTCCCTATTGACAATTAAAATTGAAATGATATGTATATAACATTGCATGAAATATTTAAATAAGTATATGTATAGTGTGTGTATTTTTATAACTAGACCGCACATAATCATTAAAAACTTATAGTTAGGTATAAATTTATCTACAATGTCATGTTAATTTTTTCTTTAAAATGTACACAGGGACCGGCCCGCTATCCCTTATCGGGGTTTTATAAGGGTATTGCATAAGGCTTAACTCACCATACCCTTTGCCAGACGAAACCCTTTGTTTACCACATTTGAGTAATCGGTAGCACAAAACCCTTATCATCCGCTCACCAACACCTTGCATATTGCTTATAAGGGTTAGCCTTATAAAGGGCTTCCCTTTTAGTATATGAGCGTGCTAACTTAAGTCGTCTACCTTGTTCATAAAGCACACATTACTTCGAATCCGAGCGATCGTCGGCGGCGACAAATTTACCTGCTAAATATCGTTATGACCAAGGTAGACGTACCTTGGTCATAAAGAACACATTACTTCGACCCGAGCGATCGTCGGCGGCGACGGCGGCGTTCTTTGACTAGGCACATATTTTCTTTCCTTTTCATACACTACCGTAGATATATACTAATCCTGTCTCTTTCACGCAAAGGGAAACCTTTATAAAAAGCGCTTAAAGATAAGGGTAACCCTTATTAAGAGCTAGCCTTATTTTTGGTTAGCTTTTCGGTAAGGGTTAGTCAAAGGTAAGGGTATGAAGGGTGGGCTTTCAGTTCAAAAGGGAAAGTCTTTCAATGTGTTAGCCGTGTTTAAGTGTCGCCCATTGAAAGGGTTTTATCGCGGAAAGGGTTTTATTGTTATTTTATTGTTAAAAACAAATAAATGAAAATTTTATTATAAGTACCTAAAATACTAATGAATTATGTACCAATTGGAAGAAAGAATGAATAAAAGCCAAAGAAATCTAGATAAGGAATATTTTAAAAACCCTAATACTTTGCTAAGACCTTACCGGGTCCTAGTAGTTATGTATGTACCTTTCTAGCATTATTAGGGATACACTTCGACCTATAGGGATCCGCAAGGTCGAAGTGTATCCGCAAGGGCCCCCAAAACTATAAGATAAGAAGATAAGCTTTTTACTATAAAAAGCTTGTATCTCGTATATAACTTATGTGTTGCTTTACTTGCTTTATACATTGCGGGCTGAATTATTTTGTATGGTCAATATTTTCATTGTAATTCTAAGCAAAATTTATCTCAATATACTACTTTAGGTCCTATGCTACCCGCCGTTTAAAGATTCGCCCGTATTTAATTCACACACTGTAGGTATAGCATTCCACTAACACTGAAAATTTCAATTTAAAGTCAACTACCTACCCGATGTAAAGTATTTATTATGATATTAGTATTTTTGGTGCCTGAAAATAGTTAATGCCCGAATCCGACACAAGACCAGACGATTCAACGGAGCCACGCCATTCTATCGCCAAAATAGTGATTAGTTTTAAAGTTTATGAAATTTATATGTATGTTAGTCTATAAGTTGAACGAGATTCACATAGTCGGGTTAAATATTGATATCAGTTATTTGCAAGAAATACTATAATAACTTGAATCACGTTTCCTATACTATTTGCTGAGAGATTACTATCAGGTGTTTTTAATAGAAGACGCCAACAAACCACAATGGGTGAGAATTTCATTTGACTCAGGTGGTGGATTTCTTTAGAACTGATGAAGAAATCAGAGATGCGTTTTCAGCTGAAGAGTTAGGCAGTGTTCATGAAGGCCGGCCTGTTCTCAACCCAACCACCAATACCATGTATCTGCGCCCGGTGGACTTAAAAGAAGTAAATTGCATAATAAAATCCCTAAAAAATAAACATAGCTTCGGAATCGATGAACTATCACCTGCTTTGATAAAAAAATGTGCTGACGAGCTTACTATCCCTTACTATATGCTCATTAATCAATTGTTCGCCGAGGGGACATTCCCGGACCTTTTAAAGACCGCCTTAATAAAACCTCCCAAGTAACACAGGAAGCATTTTAACAGACAAATAGTAAGCTTATATAGGACTTAAGGTGCGCATAAACACTTATATAAGTTCACGAAGCATCGTAACACTTTATATCAGCATTTTGAAGCCATTATGGTGCCTGAAACTGTATACTGGTTCGATAATGGCATTTTAAAATGCTACTGTAAGGCCATTAGTTTTAGTGCAGCAAACCACGATTTTGCTGTACAGCTTCTAGCTGTTTTTAGCGCCTTAGGTTCTACAATAACATTATAAAGCAGTAAAAAAATGCCAACAGCAGTATTATAGCATTAACGTTAATCCATATAGAGCTGGCATGTTTAATGATCACCTGAGTTCTATTTTACATCTAACAGCCATTTTAAAGCATTAACGTGAACCATAATAATGGTTAATTAATCAGCCAATATCGCTTAAAGCTGTTTTTAGCGCCTTAGGTTCTACAATAACATTATAAAGCAGTAAAAAAATGCCAACAGCAGTATTATAGCATTAACGTTAATCCATATAGAGCTGGCATGTTTAATGATCACCTGAGTTCTATTTTACATCTAACAGCCATTTTAAAGCATTAACGTGAACCATAATAATGGTTTATTAATCAGCCAATATCGCTTGAAGCTGTTTTTAGTGCCTTAGGTTATACAGCGACATTATAAAGCAGTATGTTCAGACACACAAAAAGGCCCACTGTGCACCGATAGCGGGCTGCACTATTGGATGCGCCCCACCTCCCAAAAACCAGACGCGATCCGAGCGCGGTCACACGAACACACATAATACTTACCTATATATATATTGTAATTTTCCGAAGTAATAAAAAATTAGTTACATCATAAAAGGTGAATTTATTGAAGAGAACCTCATAGAAGATCGAACATAATTTTTGGCGACCGAAGACATGACATTGCGCGGAGGCGCAATAACTTTAAGGACAACGTAACCTGCAACCACGAGGTCCACGAGGAGGAGGCGTGACGTGGAGGCAAAGTGGACTCCTGCCTGCTGCCTGCTGGTCTACGTATTTCAGGGGAGTGCCCGTTCCATCCTTCCACTCATTCTAACTCCTTTCCACCGAAAAAATAGTGAAACGAAAGTTACCCTTTTTTTGTGCAAAAGTAAGACATTTAAGTAGAAGATCAAATCCCTTTAATAACATATAGCCATTTAGCTATCAATAAAGAATAAATTTGCATTGTAGTTGCATAGGTACTTATTGCACTCGCCGACTATTCCAGGTTTTGCGTAAACAAGTCGAGCGGCCGGGCCGACAGTTGCCACGCGGCGCGGAGAACAAAGGATCACGCGCATCGGCCACTCCATCGGCGTGATAGCACATTCTTAAGACTATCAACGTTGCACGGGTTTGAATCTGAACTGCAAGGTTTGCCGGATTAAACGGTATTTATAACATTTTTATTACTTGTTGTTCATTACAATGTCTGAAGCAGAGTTAAAAGATTTATTAAAAAAACGTAGTGTAATTAAGGGTAAAGTAACTGTGTTTAAAAATAAATATGCGGAATTTGAGAGCAATACAAGTATTACTTCCAGTCAAGTTAATGAGCTGGCATTGCGGTTGAGCAGATTTGAAATTGTTTTTAATAATTTTGATGACTTACGGGAAAAGATAGAATCGATAACCAGCGATAACGATCAGCTGACTGAAAATATACAGATTGAAAACGATTTCTTTGATCTTATCAATTGCGCGCAAGAATTTATAGAGATGCACAAACAAAGGTTTGCTGATGCTGACGATGGAAGTGTTAGTAGCCGAAATTCAAGCCATCAAATTAATATTAAACTCCCCCAAATTAAGCTGCCGTCTTTCGATGGAAATTATGGCAAATGGCTTGAGTTCCGTGATACTTTTACGTCTATTGTGCATAATAATAGTTCTTTAAATGATATAAATAAGTTCTATTATCTGCGCACCTCCCTTGAGGGCAGCGCCGCGCTTGTAATTAAATCGTTGGAAATATCTGCCGCCAACTACGCCGTCGCTTGGAGTTTATTGTGTAATAGGTATGACAACAAGCGTCAACTGGTTCATAACCATTTGCAGTCCTTATTCCGCATAGAGTCTTTGACAAGAGAATCAGATAAGTGTTTGCGTAACTTAATTGATAATGTAACAAAAAATTTACGAGCGCTTGAGAGCCTCGGCGAGAGGGTAGATTGCTGGGATACGCTTATTGTTTTTCTTTGCTCCTCCAAGCTTGACCCGATCACATTAAGAAAATGGGAGGAAAAAAGAAACAGTCTAGAAGACTCGCCGAAGCTATCTGAGTTCACTGACTTTCTTCGTAGCAGGGCCGATATACTGGAGTCATTGGCTCGAAGCGGCAGTCACTTTGAAAGGCCTGAAACGAAACAGCCTCAAAAGAAATTAGATAAAATTCAAAAAACATTTGTCGCAGCCGTTTCGAACCCAACGACAACCAGCTCGCCTCAATCATCGTGCTTGATATGCAAAGGTGACCACCGTATATCTACGTGTAATAAATTTCTCGAAATGACACCAGAAGTGAGAGGTGACGAAATATATGTCAAAGGTGTGTCCAGTCTGTTTTCGAGGTGGTCATCGTGCATTTCAATGCCGAGCGAATCCTTGTAAAATATGTGGACGTAAACATAATTCATTATTACATCGAACGTATGTACCAAACAATTCACAGGTACCTAGTACCTCTCAGGCTAGTACCTCAACAGCCGGTGACAATCAAGTAAAAAATGCATTTCCGATATCATTCTGTTCGTCGGACGCAACGCAGGTGTTGCTATCTACGGCTATGGTAGATATTGTAAACAAAAATAATCAGTGCCATCGCGTACGTACGTTACTTGATTGTGGAAGTGAATCTTCGTTTATAAAAAGGTCATTACAGGAAAAATTAAATCTTCCTGTTTTTGAATATGAGACTGAGGTCTTTGGCCTTAATAAATTATCTTTTACAACGTTACGACGGTGCACGATAGAAGTGCAATCCAGGGATAGGTCAATAAAAATACCTATAATTTGCTCCGTAGTCGATGATGTAGGCAACGAAGTCCCTGAAAACGAGGTCGATATTTCATCATTAAATATACCTAAAAACGTAGATTTGGCGGATGAGTCATTTTATCGTCCCTCTGCAGTAGAATTGTTACTAGGGGGCGACGTTTTTTGGGGTCTTCTTATTCAAGAACAAATAAAGCTAGGAAAAAATAAACCGTTCCTACAGAACTCGCAGTTCGGATGGCTTGTTGTCGGTCCAACCACTTTTATGTCAAATAATAATAACGGGCTAGGCAATAAAGTTCATTGTAACTTCAGCCACGAAATCAGCGTCCAGTTAAGGAAGTTCTGGGAACTAGAGGAGCTGCCACCGCAGGAGAAGTGGACAGCCGAGGAAGAAGCATGCGAAGCTCATTTCCTCGAAAATACCTACCAATTGCCAGACGGCAGGTTTTGCGTGAGTTTGCCTCTAAAAGAGTCACCCGAGAAATTAGGTGACTCCTTTCATATTGCTAAAAAATGATTGCATTATTTAGAAAAACGATTTGAAAGGCAACCTCACGTAAAACAACAATATTGCGATTTTATCCGCGAGTATCAAGAGTTAGGGCACCTTACGCCAATAGAAAAACCGGAGGTCGCGAATTTTCTTGCCCACCACCCAATTTTACGTGAAAAATCGGCCACGACACGTTGTCGTGTCGTCTTCGACTGTTCAGCGAAGACATCGTCGGGTATGTCGTTGAACGACATATTAATGGTTGGGCCAACAATACAGGATGACATTTTTTCAATTCTCACTCGTTTTCGTCAACATGAATATGTATTGATCGGAGATATTGAAAAAATGTATCGCCAAATCCTAGTAAACGAAAATGATAGATATTTACAGGTCATTTTATGGCGCGAAAATAGTACGGAACCCATTAAATATCTGCGCCTCGATACCGTTACCTACGGCATGTCGTCCTCGCCTTATTTAAGCATAAGATGTTTATATGAAATTGCTAAGACTTGTGACGATCCGCATATAAAAACTATAATTGAGAGAGATATGTATGTAGATGACTTAGTTACGGGCTCGGACAGTTCCGACCAGTTAAAATATATTTTAACATCGGTCTCACAAACCTTAGCAAAGGCGCAGATGAATTTACGTAAAATAAAATCTAATTGCATTCAACTCTTTCAAGATGAGGAAAACTTTAACGAGCAATCGAATGTCGACTTTAATGACGAGCGTTCTACGCTCGGAATTCGTTGGAACCCAGCGGCGGATAAGTTGTTAATCAGCTGCTCGAAGAGCGTTAAAGATGTAAACAATGCTGATTCTAAGTGTACAAAACGTACTATCTTATCCACGATTGCAAGCATATTTGACCCTTTGGGTCTGTTAAGTGTTTGCACAATCACATTTAAATTACTTTTAAAGAATATCTGGGCATTGCACCTGGAATGGGACGATGAAGTGCCTTCCGATATAAAGCAAACGTGGAATAAGATCGTGCGCGGATTAAATATTTTGACTTCGTTCCAAATTGATCGTTATGTATTGCAACCTGAGGCGGAAAATATTGAGTTGCATTTTTTCTCGGATGCTTCCTTATTGGCCTACGCCGCGTGCGCATATATTCGCTCGATAAGCGATAAGGGAGTAGTGGTTCGGTTGCTCTGTGGCAAGGCCAAGGTCATGCCTGCTCGGCCAGCTGTTACTATCCCACGTGCGGAGCTACTGGGCGCATTGTTAGCCTGTCGACTTTACGACAAAATAAGGAAGTCATTGCGACAGAATATTGATAAAGTGTATTTTTGGGTCGACTCGAAAATCGTACTTTCGTGGTTAAACATTTACAAATCAAATAAAATGCAACTCAAGACCTTTGTATTACATCGAGTGTCTGAGATAACGGAATTATCTCGCGGCGCTCAATGGAACCACGTTCCGTCTGGTCAAAACGCAGCTGATGCAGCTAGTCGCGGGTTATTGCCCGATCAGCTGACATCTGACGGTATGTGGTTTCAAGGGCCGTCTTTTCTAAAGTGTAACGAAAGTGACTGGCCTTCTCAAGACAATTCAATTGAATTAAATTCAAATATACCGGAAGTTAAATCCACTGTTCAAGTAATGAGCGCGAGTCTGAGGAAGAACGCGTCAATGGATTTTATTAAATTAGAAAACTTTTCGAACTTCAATCGCTTGAAAAGGTCAGTCGCGTACATATTACGATTTATAAATAATTGTAAACAGCCTAAGAATAAATTTCAAGGGCCATTAAGTGTTTCAGAATTGCATGCGGCTGAAACTAAGCTTGTACAATATTCGCAAGAGACTTCATTTCTTGACGAATTAAATTTATTAAAAAATAATTTACCTATAAGCAAAAGGTCAAAGGTCTTGTCCTTAAACCCATTCCTAAATGAAGATGGTGTTATGCGAGTTGGCGGCAGATTATCCAACTCGGATTATATATATGATAAAAAACATCCGATAATTCTAGACGGTAAACATTATTTAAGTAAGTTAATATATGGACATTTCCATAAACAATTAAAACATACCGGGCCACAGCTGCTACATTCAAGCGTTCGCGAAGAATATTGGATAATAGGCGGACGATTGCTAGCGCGCAAAACTTATCAAACATGTATAACTTGCAAGCGCTTGCGAGGAGCAGTTGCGACTCAACTTATGGGAAACCTGCCCGCTCAGCGCGTGACGCCAGGGTACCCATTTCAATCCACGGCCATTGATTATGCTGGTCCGTTCTTAATTTTAACCCTTAAATGCATGATTTTTTGTATAACTTTTTAATAAATTGAAATAGATGTGTCATGCTGTATAAAAGTAATAAATGTAATTTTGGATAGCTGCATATTGAGCCACGGACCATCAAATATACGATGCATATATACATCATTATGCATTTAAGGGTTAAGTAAAAAAGGGCGTGGAGCCCAATTAATAAAATCATTTTTGTGCATAATGTGCTGTCTGAGAACAAAGGCCGTTCACCTTGAACTCGCCAGTGATCTCAGCACGCAAAGTTTCATTTTGGCTCTTAAGCGGTTTATTGCAAGGAGAGGAAAGCCTTACGAGATTTTTTCGGACAATGGCCGAAACTTTCTGGGGGCTAGTAACGAAATAGGCCAAGTTATTCATAGCTCTTATAACTCTGTCTCAGAAACGTTTGCTAATGAACACATTCAGTTCAGATTCGCACCCGCGTATTCGCCTAACTTCTCTGGCTTAATAGAAGCCGCAGTGAAATCCGCGAAATATCACCTTAAAAGAATAATTGGTAATATGCACTTCACATATGTCGAACTCGAGACGATTTTTGTTCAGGTCGAGTCGATTTTGAATAGTAGGCCTTTATGCCCCTTATCCTCCGATCCTCACGACCTGTCCCCATTGTCCCCTGGGCACTTCTTGATCGGACGATCGTTGACTTCGCTGCCAACGCCAAACCTCGAAGAAGCCAAACCGAGCCAGTTGCACCGATACGCACGGATGGAGCAAGTGCGCCAACACTTTTGGGCCAGATGGAGCCACGAGTATGTCAGCCTCCTGCAGCAGCGTACCAAATGGCGCTCGCGACAGCCTAACCTCCAGCCGGGTCAGCTCGTCCTTGTGAAGCAACCCCACGGCCCGCCGTTGACATGGCCGCTCGGCCGCATTGAAAAGCTACACAAAGGCTCTGATGGATTATGCCGCGTTGTAGATGTACGCACACGAAAGGGCCTAGTTCGACGTGGTATTTCCTGCATATGCCCTTTGCTGAAGGACGGAGAGGATACTGACCAACAACAACAATGTTGAAAGCAGGAGCTTTCAAGGCGCGGAGCATGTTCAGACACACAAAAAGGCCCACTGTGCACCGATAGCGGGCTGCACTATTGGATGCGCCCCACCTCCCAAAAACCAGACGCGATCCGAGCGCGGTCACGCGAACACACATAATACTTACCTATATATATATTGTAATTTTCCAAAGTAATAAAAAATTAGTTACATCATAAAAGGTGAATTTATTGAAGAGAACCTCATAGAAGATCGAACACAGTAAAAAAATGCCTAATGCTGTTAATTAGCACAAACGTGCGTCCATATAATGCTGGCATGTTTAAGGATCAACTGACTTCTGTTGTACAGCTTACAGTTATTTAATAATGTAAACGTGAATTATTATAATACTTTAAGCTGTACTTGCAATTACTTTCCTGTATTTGTAAAACCACTTGTCGGCCATATTAGTTAAAAGCAAAAACGGACAAGTCACGCGGTATTTTGTATCACAAAATGTTGAAAAAGCCTTTTAAAATACGAGCAAGGACCGGTGGAATCAGGCGAAAAATAAAAAAGGAACAAGCAAGAATTATAATGAACTCAAATACTTCAAATATACAAAAAAATGTTTGCAGCAGCGTGAATCGTTCTAATATAGAAGAGAGTTCCGTAGTCCACATACTTCGCCGAGAAATGACAAAAGACGAAGCAAATATTATAATGAATTCAAATAATTCAAATATGATCCATGTTCAAGAAAACATTTGCAGCAGCGTAAGTTGTAGTGATATAAAAGAAGGTTCCGTAGGCCATCAAAATCAAGTGAAACCTACACACGACACTGAAAGTGAAAATAATATAAGACCTGAGAGCTCCGACGACAGTGAAGACGATAGTGATATTAGTAAATTTGAAAAACATAGTTCATTTCGCGAAAAAATAAGAATATGGGCTATCGAAAGAAATATTACTTAAATAGCATTAAAAGATCTTGGGAAAATTATAAATGAAATGAATCCAGGAATATTACCTACGGATCCAAGGACCATTTTAAAAACACCTAGAACTATCAATATAAAAAAAATTGAGGGAGGCGAGTATTGGCATAACGGAATCATACGTAATTTAACATTGCTTTTGGAAAACTGGACAGATGTTCCAGAATCCATATGTTTAAATTTTAATTTTGATGGATTACCGATTTATAAAAGCTCAAAAAAAGAATTTTGGCCAATACTCTGTAACATTTATGAAAACCCTGACATTAAACCATTTAAACGTCGGGATGTATTATAAATTCAATATACGCGATATAATCCGTTTTCATAGTTTTATTTCATGAGTAACTATCGCGGTAACCGAAGACAATATTAAACCATTTGTTATTGGAATTTACTATGGAATTGGAAAACCTAAAAATTTTACAGTTTATTTGGAAGATTTTGTCATCGATATCAGTAATTTATTGGAAAAAGGAATTACACTAAGATTGCCAAATTGTGAGAAGAACGTCGCAGTAAAGATCAGATGTTTTATTTGCGACTCACCTGCTAGAGCTTTCATAAAAGGTAATTATGTTCGTATTTCTCCGTCAGTTGTTAAATTAATTTGTGATTAAGGGCGTTACGCCGGGTCCGCTGCGACATGTTTTCGTGTTTTTCTAATACCTATCATGTATTTCTAACATAAAAGGGGCGTGGCCTAAATGTTTTTGTTAGCAATATTTCCTATAATTTTATTTAACATGAATACTTATATGAACTTACTGTAATCATTTAAACATGTAAATAATACAATTTAAATAATAATTGTACCTACCTGACATAATTATCTTATACCTAATATTATATTCATACTGATGTGTTTTGCTATGTAATTTAGATGTAAATAGTTGTAAATATGAAATACTGTATTTGACATGTAAAACTATGTTTTATAAAGGAATAAATGAATGAATGAATATTTTTCTTACTATTATTTGTGTTAACCTAAACAGTTCTATCATTCCAGGTGTTTGTAACTTTAATGGAAAACATGACTGCTTGAAGTGTGTTACTGTAGGTGAATATTCCCACAATTCGCACACAGTTACTTTTCCTGATACAAATTGTTCCGATAGAACAAATGATGGGTTCCGAAATAAACTTTATGGAGCGCACCACAAGAATGATTCCCCTTTGCTTAACCTTCCAATAGACATGGTAAAGGATTTTCCAGTTAGTGATTCATTACACTTAATTGACCTAGGAATTATGAAGAGGCTACTAGTTGGATGGCGTGATGGTAATTTCGGAAAATTTCTAACTAAATGGCGCGCTACAGATATTGAAGTTGTAACAAATTTCTTGAACAAGTGTAAATTACCAGCTGAAATTCATCGAGCAGTGCGAGGTCTAGAGTATCTGGCATTTTGGAAAGGATCTGAGTATAGAACTTTTTTGTTCTATCTTAGTATTATTATATTACCAGATGTACTCAGAAATGCCGTACTGTCACACTTTATAAAATTGTACTGTGCAATTACAATTTGCTCATCTAAGTGTCATCTGCATTTGCTGCCTTTAGCTGAAGAACTGTTAAAAGATTTTGTCAAGCATTACAAAGACTTTTATGGACCAGACTATGTTACCAGTAACGTGCACAATTTAATCCACGTGACTGCAGAGGTTGAACGATTTGGACCTTTACACACTTTTAGTGCTTACCCTTTTGAGAATGAGCTATACTGTATCAAAAGGTTGCTGCGAGATGGTAAGAATCCATTAGCACAAGTAGCAAGCAGACTAGTTGAAGCCATGGACTTGAAAAAGACTGAGTTAACTGAAAAACCCCACTACCCATTTGTATCTGAAAGTAGAAATAATTTGAGAGTACTTAATTTTCAACAATTTAAAGTTTCTTCAAAGGAAAAGGATAGATATGTATTAACCACTCTTGACTACATAGTTAAAATCGACGATATAGTCGAAGGACTGAATGGAATTCGTATGAATGTCGTAACCATAAGGAACAAAGAAGATGTGTTTACGTATCCCATAAAATCGTCACATTTACACATTTACAAAGCAAAGAATGATGTCGATAGCAATTGCGATATTGTCATAGATCCTAGAGACATACAATGCAAATTAGTATGTTTGCATCATCAGGGATACTTATATTTCATACCACTATTGCACACTTATCAATAAAAACACGTTTTTAGTACTAGATCTTTTTTAATTAAGAAAAATTAAAAGTTTTACAAAATGTTATACATTTTTAATGTAACCTAAACAAATAAAAATTTGAATCTGGTAAAAAGTACAATCAACTTAATCAAACTTAATCGTTAGCAGTGATCGTAACTTTTCAAGCAATTTTGGTGCACATTGTTCGTTAACAGCATCTGTATCCGCTACTCTAGCTGGAATAGTAAATAAGAGTTAATAACTGTAATATTAACCTTAACTGATCAACTCCCTAGGAACAAATTGAATAATATTCCTAATTTTTACTATGCTGCTCCAAAATTGCTGGAAAAGTTACGATCACTGATCGTTACGATAAACACTTATTTATCGATACTTTCTTGCTTTTAACCGTTAAATATAAACAAAATCCAACACCGTTTTTAAGTAATCATCTGTAGATCTTGTCCCATTGCAATAGTTGTAACAAATGTCCAGTTAACAGTGTTTCGGGCATTTTCATTTTTAGGGACACCCAATTAGCTTAGCTGTCAGATAAAAGTTAAATCGGTGGTCAGTTTCGTGACGACAATTAAGCATAACGACATGTAAATCGACTTTATTATGAATCAAACGCGTATTATTCATGAATCGAACAAAAAAAAATGAGTTTTTAGCTTAATTGACCTCACGAAACTGACCATCGATTTAACTTTTTTTCGACAATTAAGCTGAGTGTCCCTGAAAGTGAAATTGGCCTTCAATGTCAGTAGCCATTATTTATCCCCAAATATTTTAGTGGTAACAAATGGGAAAATATTCCAAGTTTTTACCACAGAGCACTTTAGTGGTACAAGATAAGAATATATATTTGCAGCTGTTACCGTGACAACAAGTTGGTGGTAACAGACGAGAATAACCCATTGGCAATGGAACTACAATTAGTTAAACAACACTTTACATGAAAAAAACATAATTCACTAGGTACTTATCATAATTCTATAAACCTAAACTTATAAAACAAATAAACATTAATTACTTTTAAAAAATGTTCATAAAGAGAAACAAATTAACACATCTATAAATTAAACTAAAGTTATAAAAACAAATAAATAGATAAACAAATTAAATAAACAAAAATAAACAAATTAAAAGATACACGGTATCTTATAAACAAAATTACTTTTAACACTTTTCGATAAAAAAAACTAATTGACAGATACAAATTAACACATACCATCTTCGATATTGGAACCACTTAAGATATTGAAGGTAATATTATTATTTTCTTTCTCCTTATCTTGTTCTTCAGTTTCTTCGTCCATCGGTGCTTGTTGAACTACAGTAGATGTAGATGTAGTGTAGGGACGCCCGGCCGGAGGCAGGCGGGCTGTCGATCACTTGTCGCGTTCATTCAGCCCAGTTCCCTGAAGTTGGAGCTGCAGGTTACTGTCCCGGCGGCATTCCCACACTATTCTCCTCAAATCTTCTTGTTTTCCTGCAGAACAGAAGGACATCTTTAAGTTCGACATCCTTTAGTTCATTCTCTTTCAGCGTGTCTCTACCGAATATATTATATCGCGATGCCGCATACATAATACACTCTGCTAGTAAGTGAAAGCTAGTCTCCTCCTTACCACAATGTGGACAGGAGGCGTCTCTGCTAATTTCCATTATCTTAAGGTGTCTGTTGAGAGTGTTATGACCTGTAATGATACCTGTCAATAGTCTTAGACTGCTCTTACCTAGTTTCAAAAGATACCTGGTTCTCCTGTGATCTATACCTTTAATCATCATCTTCGACTGTCTGCATCCAGCCTCTTCTTTCCATACTCTCTGTGCTTTTATCTCTTTTACCTTCTCTATGACTCCCTTCGTGACATCCGCTGACATGGGCAGAGCCGGTTCCGAACCTATATATCCCGTCTCCGCCCCTATCCTCGCCAGCTCATCCGCTTTCTCATTTCCCGTTACTCCCTGGTGTCCTGGTACCCATGCCACCGTAACGCTTCTTTGCTTGCTTATCGAGTTAAGCTCCTCTCGACATTCTCTCACCAGAGAGGAGGTAACCGATATTTTCTTTAGTGCCTTCAGTGCTGCTTGGCTATCTGTGTATATTACAACAGCACCCTCTTGCTGCACACTCTCTTTTACTATACGTGCGCAGTGCGCTATAGCACATACCTCTGCTTGGAACACGCTAGCATATCTACCCAGTGGTATTGATACCTTTTCTCCCAGTTTAGGGATCACTATGCCCGCTCCTGCTAGTTTCGTCGAGCTTCTTCTTAAGCCATCCGTAAAGCAGATAGTCGTCGGGTGTCTGACTTCCACCTTCCAGTTGTCTCTCTCTCCTATATGTACTCTATATTTCTTATCAAATATCTCCTGCCTCTTTATAAGGTCGTTATTGGCCATCATCATCTCAAATTTTGATAATGCCTCTCTTTGTATCAGCGCGTGTCTTGTCCACGCAGCTTCCCCTCCATTCCTTGCATGCTTTCATTCTATACCACTGCTCAGTGGCTCTTTTCTCCACCTCAATCCAGAGTGGCTTCAAACCTAGCATTACCTCCATTGCATGTGTCGGGGTCGTTCTCATAGCCCCTGTCATCATGAGGCACGCTAATCTCTGTACTTTGGTTAGGTCTTTTTGATATTCCTTAATATGTGCCCTATGCCACCATATCACGGCCCCATATAGCACCCTGGGTAGTATTACCGCCTTGTAGATCCAGTGGATCATTCCTGGCTTCAGCCCCCAGTTCTTTCCCACTGCCCTTTTGCATTGAAACAGTGTTCTTATAGCTTTTGCCGTCTGTTCCTTGATGTGAGTTTTGTACCTGAGTGTACTGTCTAGAGTAACGCCCAGATATTTCATCTCGTCCACCATTTCTAGTTCTATAGCTTGTATCTTTATGGGTTTTATCTCCTTTATCCTTCTATTAGTGAATAACACTAGCTTTGTTTTAGACGGATTGAGATCCAATCCTCTCTCTCTACACCACCCCAGAACCTGTCTGAGACCTCTTATCATTATATCTCTTATGACGCTAAGAACCGTCCCTCTCACTAGTAGCACTCCGTCATCAGAGTAAGCCTGCATGTACACGCCCCCTCTGTTGAGCTCTTTCACCATTGAGTCTAGCAGTAGGCACCACATCAGGGGGGACAGACATCCACCTTGTGGGAACCCTCTTCTTGGACTGATCTTCTTTGTTGCTCCTCCCAACTTCGCCGTTATGGATCTGCCTTTGAGCATTCTTTCTATCCATTGCGCTATTGTCGGTCGGATACCCTCTCTCTTCAGGCTTTTCTCTACGGCCTCAAAGGTTGCCTCATCAAAGGCCCCCTCTACGTCAAAGAAGCAGCCTAATGCGAATTGTTTCGTTTCTAATGCCCTTTCCACCCTTACCGTTAGGTTGTGTAGGGCTGTCTCCGTTGACTTTCCTGCCATGTAAGCGTGCTGATTCCCGTGTAGCGGGTCTCCGCTGCTTTCCACTTTCTCTCTTATATGCTTATCTATCACCTTCTCTAAAGCCTTTAGTGTAAAAGACGACAGAGTTATGCTTCTAAATGATTTCGCTTCTTGGTACGATTTCTTACCCGGTTTTGGCAGGAAGACCACCAGGCGCGGATCCAGCCCTCAAAAAAGGTTGTGGTCACAGCCACCCGAAAACCGAAAATCGGCCAAGTGCGACTCTAAGTTCGCTCATAAAGCAATTATGAGTCATGAATGACTTTTGAATTTGATTACCTATTTCCTTTTTCCTGCGCATCAGGACTTTGGCTTTGAATTAATTCAGAGCTGATTTCGTCCAATTAAATAGTCAGTTTTGATTAAATTCCAAATCAATTTCAATCAATCTTTTTTTTTGTTTCCTATACTAGCCACAGCTAGTAAGCCAATAGGGACACTAAACTGGGCGGTGTCTTGACGGTGTCTCGGAAATTGTAGTGTGACCAGCAAGTGACATGCACCAGGCGAGACTTAATTTACAACTACTGAACCGATTTGATGAAATTTCGGCTACTTCAAATGATATCAAATTAAATTAAACGCTAGTATACATTTTACATTAAATAACTTTATTTACAGTTAGATGCTAAACCGAACCGCATTCTACTCTACTTTGAAATGAATCTTAAATGTAGGTATACGAATTTGGTAAGCAATTATGTTTGCTGTAAATTATTTCTTATTTTGAGTAATTTGAAAATAGGATGTTGAATTTTATCTTTAAAAAGTTATTACCATGTTTTGCACCAATCATAGAGGTAAGATTGGCGGGTAGTCGGGTAGTCTATTTTTTTTCATAACAAAACTTCTAAGATCTTCATAAATATCCTTTGACATCCATCAAGTTATTATACGTACATGAACTAAAAATGTTGAAAACACATTTACATGACCTTACAGTGTATAAAAAAAATGGAATTAAACAATAAACTACAAAACTAACTAAAATATTTTATTCAAAAAGACCTCCGCGAGCTGTACCGGGTGCAAAGGTGCCCATCACACTTGCCGCGTTACCACGTTGGATAGCGATGGCCAACCTTTGCACCAGGTACGAACCCGCGCGAGCATCAGAGGTCCTCTCCCTAATCCTATGTCCCACCTCCCTAATAAACGATATGGCGTCAGACCCCCAACACCCCGTTGTCTCGAAGGCGAGGGGTACAAAATAATAATTTGCCTCGAGGATGGAATATTTCGTTCTCTTTCTTGAAGCTGCCGACTCTGCCGCAGCGCCAGGTGTCTGCACCGTCCGGCTGAGATGTGACGCGGCGAAAGTGCTGACGCACGTGGCGTCCCACAGTAGGCACTTCCCCTTCTGCCATGGCACCAACGTTAAACCGTCCGGCCTTTTGCCATCGGTGCGACAGAGACCCGGTGGTTCCAGAACACACGGTATGTTCGCGGATATTAGGGCTCTCCGGACGATGTCATTAAGCGCGTGGTGTCTGGGAAATCTTCCTGAGCAGCGACAGCAACTCAATGCGTGATGGCCATTAGCTTCCACCGTGGAGCCGCAGATGCATTTGTGAGATATGCAAACATCGCAGCCCAGGCGAAGAGCTACAGCCACACGCATTGAGTCACTGTCGAGGAGTGTTCCCAGGTGAGGGGAAGGTAATGCCTGTAACCACGCTCCCGCTTCTACCTTTGACACCGACCGGAGTCTTGCCAAATCCACACCCGTAGCAGCACTCAAGAGACGGGCAAGTGTGTTTCTGGCACCCGCGTCATCCCACGCTCTCTGCACTTGTGGAGCCTCAGGCACGGACACAGTTGGGTAACGATCTGACCATATTGCCAGCGCATCGCTAACAAAGGGAATCGTAACCCTGTCTCCATGAGAATGTAACATTTTAGAGACAAGGTCAACGACCCCATGCGCTGACGCTAGAAAGGCTGGCAGGCCTACGTCCCTCGCGCGCCGTAAACCCAGACCACCATGACGTACAGGCAGAGAAGCTTGGGTCCACTGGTCATCAGAAAGCGACACATTTAAGATGGTTTCTGTTGTATCCTTTAAGGTGTCGTCAAAAGAAGACACCTCATCAGGACACAACCACGTCGGGGTGGTTCTTAAAAGGTACGTTATTTTTGGAACCGCAAAACACATTCTAAGTAAAACTAGGGCGACGTGGGTACCTATATTATTGAGGCGCTCCCGGGCGCGCAGAAGGAGCCGTTTCCTGGCCTCTATTGCATCCGGGATGGCGTCTGGGAATATTGGGCAGCCCAGAAGGTAAAAAGTGGTGCGTGAAAGTTCTTTGAGACCGGGAAGCAGAGTCTGAAAAGAATACAAGGAAGAAGAAAAAGTGGGGCTGCAGCAGAAAAATTCACACTTGGTCGCGTTCACCTCCAGACCCATCTCCTTAAGACGTGGAAGAAGAAAATCCAAGTCTTGCTTTACAACATCAGGTTTTCCTCCCAATGTCCCGTCGTCCAAATACCATGTGTTAAGAGGTGACTTTAAAAACGGTATTATCTTATGGATAGCGAGGCTGAAGGTGAGCGGTCCGAGTGGATCTCCCTGCTGCGCACCCACCTGGGAAAGGATCAAGGAGTCGTTGTAGAATAGGTTAGACGGGGAATGATAAACTTGGTTCAGAAAAGGGTATAGAGACGGTGAATGTTGTTCTATTTCGCTCAAAAGAACGTCTCTCTCCACGGAATTGAAGGCATTTTTAACATCTAACTTGATGATAACGCAGTCTGTGTTTGCTGGGTCAGCTACAAATGTGCGAGTGGCATGGATAGCGGCTTCACACCCTCTTTGTGTGCCAAAGCCTAATTGATGTGGCTGGAGATACCCAGCCATTCGTTCCCTTACCGCACGACACCCCAGTTTTGCTACTAAACGCCGAAAGGTGCTTCCCACAGCAATTGGCCGTACGCCTCCCTCTTTTTTAGTTAACGCGCACAGAGAGGCTCCATACAAATACGGGCAAACTTCGGGGTTTAGTTGTCCACTGAGTAAAAAAATTACAGAGTTTAACGAGACACTCAAGCAACCGTTGCCCGTTGTCGCCAGCCGAGCTCGACGTCAACTCTTTTAAATGAGCTGGTCGAATTCCGTCCAAGCCCGCGGCTGACCCATTATGAAAAGTCCCAAGCGCTTGGACTACTTCCTCTAAGTTAACGGTCAAGGCTTGAGTAGCCTATCTGGCTCCCGGGGGAAAATTAAAGGGCGGGACGGGGGCGGGTGCTTTGTCTGTAGGGAGGCAAGAGTCTCAGGACCCGGAGGTGCTATAGAGTCATCTGACATTAACACGCGAGCGGCGCCCCTCACATCACCTTCGAAGACTTTATATTCTATTGTCTTTAGGACAGAGGGCATACGGGAGGAAACTTCCGCGGCACTTACATTTTCAAGCGAAGTAGACGAAAATCCGGTGGCAACTAAGTTATTCTTCACTTTAGACGTGAGATTGCCCGGGGCCTCAACGTCGGGTGCTCTTAGCGCCGAATATGCAAAAGTAAGTAGCGCACACCAATCGGTAGTTTCATTGGTCTCAATGCACTTACTAATAACGTTGCATAGTTTTTCCGCCGCCAGGTTTCTCGCTCCCCGGGGTATGTGACGAAGCACCCGTACTGAAGTTTTAAGAGTGCCGAGGCTCCTGAGGGTGTCCCCAGATGGTTGCAAGCCCTGTGAGCATGTAGTGGCGCGCCCGGGCTGGCTGTGGGGGACGGACTGGATGGCGCGGGGAGCCACCCGAGCAGATGAAGGCTGGCTGCGCTGAGGAGCCACGTTCTTGTGTAGGCGTGTAATGTGCGTCTTAAGGCCCTGTGACGTGAATCTACGAGACGATTCGGAGCAGTGGGGGCAAATCAATGTATGGGAGGTGGAACTCATCTTAAATGTAAAATTATGCTAAATTATGATTCTATAATTAAATTAAATATAAAACTTACAACACAATATAAAAGGGATATAAAACTGTTACATAAATATAAGGTAATACGATGATCCTGGTGCGATCCTCTGGTCACCGTAAGGCCTCAATAGCAAATGAAAAGGAATTATTTACAACACATATATAGTCTTAATTCGTTGGAACGTTTCCGAAAAGCGAAGAAGATTCATCCAAAGGAACAGCCGTTACCTTGCAGAACTGCTATATACTTGAAGCACTTAAACAGCACAACGACAAGGCTGACGTACTCACAAGACTTGGTGCCACGAGGGTCAGTAGTATAAATAACAATAATAATCACTTGTAGATATTGTAAATTTCGCCGTTGTTGTTGATATTTTACACAGATATATTTTCTTGTTTGTTTATTTTCTGTATGACAGCTTGTCATGTAGGCCGGGTTATCGATGACGGCGCTTTTTCAGGTTTTTATCTGCAACCTGCGGTCTCCGTGGAGAGATAACAATATCTGAGGATCGTCTATATTTCACCACTTCCAATTTGCCAAAGAATCATCAGAAATAATCCAAAATATATTTATTTAAGGGAAAAAAGATTAACGTGCGTGTTTTCCCGTTGCTAGGTGATTGTCCCTAAAAATAGATAAATAGTTTAATTTTTTTTACTTAAATAGAAATTAAAGATAATGATCATGACTGATGATTAGTAATATAACTACTCCTTTTTAACCAATATAATTCAGCCAAGTTGGTTTAAGTAGGAACTTTAAAAAAATATATAGGATTTTTTTATGTAAATAGGTATAGTGCTACAACACTATACCTATTTACATTCCTATAAAATTTTATTATTAATTTGTTTTGTTATTGTAACGCGTCTTATAATAAACAGCAATTCTCTCAAATCTTAAATCTAGTAATTATTGCAAAAATAAATACTACGTGCAAAAATTAATCAGTGGTCTGCTTCATACATATTTATTTGCAATGATTCAGTTTTGCACCACTCTCTTTGTTTACAATAATGTTTTGCAAAAAAATATTTGAGCCAATCTGTTATATACTTATGTATAGGTATACAGGGAGTCATTCGTATCGAGGTTATGAAAAAGTAAGAATTTTACATTTTAGCCTTTTGCGTAAGTAAATAAATGAATAAATATTATAGGACATTCTTACACAGATTGACTAAGTCCCACGGTAAGCCCAAGGAGGCTAAGTAAAAAATCATAAATGATAGACAGCTAATTTGTGGACTACTTAGTTGTCAGAGCTTTTCATAATCTATAAGTTGCATTAAAAGCAATTAAGTCATGCTAGACTATAATCAATATATATCTATTTATTACATTTATTACTAAGGTACTACTTTTGACTCAGTTTTACACCTTTACCTACTTTCCAAAGTCAAATTTGAATAGGCTTAAGAACTTAAGATAAGAAATATTTTATGTTTATACCGTATTTTTATTAGTTAATTAGTACATTTCTAAATAAACGAATGTGCTATACTTCCAAAAAAGTGTACGAACATTTTACGTGACAGCTGTTCCATACAAAAATGAACTGTCATAGGCATCATCATTGGACGCGCGAGGTAACGAGGTATAACTGTGGGAGCACCCAAACGTAAGTTTGATTTTGCTATTTAAGTAAATACGTAATTACAAATTCAAGCTTACGTTTCTTTTTTGCGAAAACGTTGATTATTTGATCTATATCTAGGTTCGTATATTTATGTATATTCAGGAGAGCTAGCCCGGATAACCTTTCCTCTGCCATTGAGGCCCGCAACCAAGATTTTACTCTGCGAAGAGTAGAAAAAGATCTCTCTGCGGTAGCAACGCTAACCGGGAGAGTTGCTAATATTTGTAAAAACATTTTGATGTTAGGGTACAAATCTTAGATAAATAAGTAAGCATAGAGTACTCCATATACCAGTTTCCTTACTTAATATATAGTATGGTAAAGTTTGAAAATTACTAATAATACATACGTATTATGAATCATTTTTAAACTCCCTTGAACCTAATACTTAGTAAACGTAGTTACGCTTAGCTGACTTATTTCCCTATAGTATGAGGTATTCCATTACTACTCAATCGACCACTAAATATGTAGGTAAATTATTTTATATTTGACTAGGTACATAATCTACCCAATTAAAATTTTTAAATTTAAATGTTCAGTCGAGATAGCATGATATGCCCCATAAATATATACCTATTGCACAGCTGCGTGAGTAGTTGTAGGATTTAATTTTCAAGATATTTACTTAGTCATTGACTAGAAGACGCCAAAAAACCCCCTCAAGAAAACAAATCACACACAACACGAAATATCATAGGTACAAATAATAAATCGATAAACAATGTAGGTAATGAATATTTTATTGGATAATTTGTAACTTTGTTTTATTATAAAAGTAATATACATAGAGTAGCTTACTTACACGTCGAGAAACAATCAGAGCGATAAATTGCTCTGATTGTTTAGGTAAACCCTGGCCGAAATGACCAAAAAACATAGTTAAAATAAAGTTACAAATGATATATAGAGTAGGGAATTGCATTAGAGCGGTAAAATAGCAATAATTTCATTAAAATAACTTACCATTGTGTCGAAACAACAATCACACTATCACAGCTATTTTACCCTGACTGACATTAACAAAAAACTTTTCAAGAATGGCGGCTTGCCTCGGAACTTTTGGCATTTTGGCGGGAATCTACATGTGCATGCATACAAATCAATACACTCTTGCTTTTAAATTAGTAGATCTGTCTATTGTCTATGGTCTGCGCGAGTGCGCGCTTCCAACCAGTAGTCATCTCTTTTTTTCTAATACATATTCATGCGCCAAAAAGAAACAGATAATATGTTGTAAAAATGTGACAAAAAGTATCACCATTTTTGTCTATGGCTCTTTGCTGCGTTCCGAATCACGCACGATTCATTGTTTTAATTTTTTATTTTATGAAGGCCTATCGATCTCAATATACCGTGAAAGTGTAAAAAAGGTTGTGGGCATGCCCATCTTGCCCACAACGGTGGATCCGCGCCTGAAGACCACCCTTACCTCTCTCCATACCTTTGGAATGTAGCTTAGTGCTATACTTGCCCTATATAATTCCACTAGGTCATCTTTTATGTATCTATATCCTTTCTGCAGTAGTGCCGGCAGGACTCCGTCAGGGCCCGCAGCCTTGAAGGACGCAAAGGAGCTAATCGCCCATTCTACCCTCTCCTCCTCCACCACCTCCAATGCCGCCGCCCAGTCGGACTCCTCCCGACCTTCCTGTTCCTCTATTTCCGTCACCTCTTCGCAGTCCGGAAAATGTGATTTCAGCATGACGCTTAGTATCTCTTCCGGTTCCGTGACTAAGTCTCCATTCACTCTCAGACTACCCAGTTGGAACGCTCGGTTGAACTACAGTGGTATCATCTTCAGTTGTTCGAGTTTTCTTTCCGCTGTCGTGCTTTTTTCCTAAATTCTTTTTGGTTTTACGACTTCTTTAGGTTCTTAGGTTTTTCATTAACTTTCTCTGTTTAGAATTTTTAGTAATAAGCTTGAAAAACGATTCATTATTTTGCATAGTGTAAGTCGGGTCCCAGGTTTGAATCATGCCATGAAAGAACTTTAAAATGTTCTTGTAGTCTTTCAGTGCAATTTTCGACGTCTCTCCTCTACTTCCACCTGCCCATGAACAGTTGCAGAGAAAATCCCGAGTAAATAGAATATCTTGTAATTTATACGCACAAGTTATTCCTGCACCCGTCGATACTGAGCATAAGAACGACAATTGTTTTTGTAGTTTTTTCTTTTCTGCTTTATCTGTCAGTAATTGGTCCAGTTTTATAAGATCTTGTTGGCATTCAATCTGTTTTAGTGTGAAACTTTCAGTCTTCAGGTTTTGCATCTTTCAACATAGTAACATTAGTAACGCTTTGACCGTCTCTTATCTCTGTAATTCGTTCAGACAATTCTTCAATCTGCACAGATTGTGTGGCCAACTTTTGTATAATTTTCTGTTGGTTGGTGATAGTTATAGCTTGAATTGAGAGTATGCTGTCAAATTTTTCGGATAACGATTTTTGATTTGCTAAAACTTGATCGAAGTTCAAAGAGTCTGCGCTTATTATTTGAATTACGTTTCCATCTTCAGTGGTGTTTTCGGTTGCTGTAATGTTTCCACTTGGGTGTTCTTGATTTACTGGACCGCATATCTGAAAACAATACAAATTGTCATCCCATATACTTAATATGCATGCAAAATTATAGCTCAATCTGTTGAAGACATATACTTCAAAATTGGGTTGCAAGATTTCATCCGAATATACGTACATTGCAAGTAAAATAAAAGCTCGTAATAATAATTATAACTATATGTTTTACAGTGTCAAAGGAAATGTATTTACTTATGCCTACATAATTATTTTTCAAACTGAACACCGTACAATAATAGTACATTGTGTATTAAGGGCTGTAAACAGGAAATTACGAACGAGTGTGAATGAACACGAGTGCGTAATTCCTTTACCGCCCGTGGCACACACAATGTTTTTCATCACACTTGTGAGTAATAAGATGGAAAATATACAAAAGTCCTGCCAAATTCATTACTTTTATAGAGTAATTAAACAAACAGTACTAAAATAAGTGGCCGTTTTAGTTGAGTATGCATTTCTATAACAAAGAATACTGACATATACCTATTTCTAAAATAAATTATTTAATAAGATTACAATGAAGTCAATTACTAACATTACAGCCCTAGGTCGAATTTTACGGCCCGCATCACCTGTACATATGTGATGGCAAATCCATTACAGCCTAGGTCATAATTTACAATCTACGGCCCGTATCGCCTACATGTAACAACACTTATTACGAGCAAGTGTGATGAAAAAAAAATTACAACATTTAACTAAAATTTTATATAAGTATTTTTTTTATATTCAAGTTGTATATATTTTTTGTTTATTTCGCTCGCAATATTACAGATAAGTAAAAAGGGACGGCTGGTATTGCGCTGGCATTATTTTGCACATTATTGTAGAATAAGTTTTTATGTGGATGAATGAACTTAAAATGGTTCAGGTTACTTTTTTATTGATCAATGGAGTACCTAAAAAAAATGCGTCGGGGTGTATACAATGTAACTGTTGAAAGTAATCTTGAGAGACACGAAAAATTACCCATTCGGAGAACTGCCCTAGTACATATCTAAATTACCTAAATGAACCTTATACGAGTCTTATGATTAAGAGGGTACGAACGGAAGGTATATAAAAAAGTACTTACCAACTTGTTTGCAATTAGTTCAAATTTTGTTGTGTCTATAATATTATTATTTGGAACTGCAGTTGCTCCGGGTACATTGCTGACATTGCCCGCGTCATTTAAGTCGGTGTCTGAGTTTTCTTCCATTATGGATAATTCGGCTTCAGCAAGCTGATACGTTCTAATTCCTTGTCTTTTTATATGGCATTTCCACTGTTTCCAATCAGTTTTATTGGGCGTGGAATATTCATCTTTAGCTAGTTTGTAGTGTGCCTTTTTAGTCGGCCACCACAAGATTTCATTTTCTTCCCACGAAGAAGGTACAATAACAAGTAAAGGTTTGTCTTTCTCTACTGTCTGTACTATTTTGAATGGCATTCTGTGGTTTTTACGAACAATACTGAAAAAAAATAAAGTTATATTAATTTAAAGCACCATCCATAATTTGCGCGTTTTATATCCTTAAGTCTACCTACATATACTTACGTTTGATGGCTACTGTACCTAAATACACTCCACTAAAAAGTAACGATACTTTTTTTAATAAATTATTTGCGAATAAAAATTTAGTTAACGTCACATTCGAGCACAACTGCCTTGTGAATCTGTCACAACTCAACTGAACTACCTACGCGCGCCACGCAAGCTATAGCGTTCCGTGACCCTGCAGGGCGGGGGAGGAAAGACAGGCGGGATCGGTGCGAAAGTACCTATGCGGGTGACAGAACGTCCGTCAAAATATCGTCAGTAGATTTCTTTTACTTATTAGCAATCTAAAAAAAAAGAGACCTAAGGTGTTTTTTTTAACCTACTAAAGTAACGAATGTCTGAATAGGAATAGTTATACGAGTATATGTAATTGGATTCAGAAAGCCCGTTGAAACATCAGAAATGGGTTTCTTATTTCTCTTAAGGATCCCTAAAATATAAAAGCAATAGCACTATTTCAGTCTACATTAATCCTACTGGTATACCGGTGAATCTATAAAGGACTACTTTATAGACAATGACACTACAATGTTAAATCAAATGTCTTCTCTCTGGCCTCCGGCTCGATAATTGTTCACGTGTAAGTAGTCTTACTGCCGGGGGCATTAATTAGCATTTTTAAAGGTTCACCCGGCTGCTATGGACCGACGCCATTGTGTACATATTTTATAACCTAAAATCATGATTCTACGGGCCTATTTATAAAGTAATATATACGTATATAACCGTGATATCACTTAAGTTAATACCCCATACCAATGCTTAATATGTTGGTTATGTGAGATTCGCCCTCTTGTAGGAATTTACAATTGTTTTGGATATTCCACACATATCATTATCTTACACTTTTTATTAAATCCTCAACGTATCGAGGGCGCGTAAAAAAATTCAATTAAACATATATAGACATTTACAGTAAACTTTATTGCGCACTAATATTTGATGCATAACATAAATTACACGAGTCTATTGAATATCATGTATACACCCCACATTGGATCTTCTATTAATATACTTAATCTATGACAGCTAATTGAAGTTTGCTGCATCTATGTGCGTTACTCTATCTATGGCACTTCCTGTCAAACATCTCTACAACGCGAACATGGCTCCGTAATTATGATATATACTTTAAATACTAATCTTAAGGAATCTTTTAAGTCTTTTATCAAACTTGGACTCACAATGTTGTAAGTTTATTATTTATTCAATAATAAAACAACATTGGCTGGATTTCGGCATTTTATTGAAGACACATGTAAGTAACCTTCCTTTCATATCCTCGGCGTACGCGAACCACAGCGCACTGATCTGCCAATAGGTTATTGCCCCAGATATAACGCCGTGAGATTGTATCTGCAAAAATATACACCAAGAAGGTGCAAGATACATACATTTTGAGGTTACATGTGGATCAGACAGATTTGCACTTATCCCCTCGTGCAATCTGTTACATCTTCATCCGAATCCAGCCATAACTTAAAAGATCTCTTCAAAGCATACGGAAATCCCCATCGAGAAGTTGGATGGCATCAATACATACGTAAATTGGAAATTTGCCATGCAAATGGTACTGACCCTTGACGGATTGTGGACTTGTGTCGAAGGTACCAACACCGATGCAACCAATGAAGCCCGTGCCTTGGCCCGTATCTGTCTAGCGATTAAGCCTAATTTATACCAATATGTGCGTGAAGCGAAGACCGCAAAAGACGCTTGGAAGAAGCTAGCAGATACATTCGAGCCGAAGGGTCTTTACAGGAAAGTGCTACTTCTCCGGCAATTACACAAGATTGAATACAAGCAATATAGTGGGATGTCGGATTATATCGAGGCGGTTATGCGGTTGGTGCAGCAACTGGCAGACATCGACAAAACTATCGAGGACGATGAAGTAGCTGAGATATTGCTTTCCGGCCTGCCCCAGGAATTTGACAATCTTGTTTCTGGTCTGGAGACTGCCTGCTTGACAAGCAAATTAAGTAGTGAAGTGGTCCGGACGCGCCTGCTTCAGGAGGAGCATAGGCGCAATGGAGAGGAGAACGCTACAGCTTTACATGTTAAGAAGAAGAGTCCCTTATACTGCAGCTTTTGTAAGAGGAATGGACATACAGTAAAACGGTGTTTCAAAAAGAAAAGGGAGGAGCAGAAGGATCCGCATACTCACTCCATGTATGCATCAGCGAATGCGGCCTGCAGTGAAGATGCTCAAGATTTTATAGTGGATTCAGGCTCGACATCCCATATGTGTTCTAATAAGGACCTTTTTAGTGAAACCCAAGGTAAAAATTCTGTTGTTTTTATTGCTAATGGTCATAAACTGTGTAGTAATGATACCGGTAGGGTTCCTATATGTTCTAACATAAGCCTAAATAATGTTCTCCATGTGCCAGACCTTACCAATAATTTATTGTCAGTGGGACGTATTGCCGATAGGGGATATACTGTCATTTTTACTAAGGATAACTGTCGAATATATAAAGATTGTAAAATCACAGGCAACCAAGTTTTGACTGCTAGGAAAGAGAAAGGGTTGTATAAAGTGAAGGTGCAAGGGCGGCCTGTCTTCGAGGAGGAGTCTCTCAAGCCCATGCACAGGCAAGGGACAGAGAAGGCTCATGCTGCGTCAGATGTGTCTATGGGCAGATGGCATTCCCGTTTTGGACATTTGTCGGAAGAAGGTATGCGTACGCTGGGTGATGGGAAACACTGCATGAATTTTCGTTTTCAGGAAAAAGACATGAGTGGTAGCTGCGTGTCGTGCTTGTCTGGAAAAATGCCTAAGGCACCTTTTCCAGTCAGCACTAGTCGTGCTACTGTCCCAAACCAGCTTATACACTCCGACGTCATTGGCCCGATGCAAGTACGCTCATGGGGCAACGCACGCTACTTGCTGACCTTCACTGACGACTATACCCGAAAGACATGGGGCTACCTGATGAAAAATAAATCTGAGGTGAGTTCCCATTTTATTAATTTCAAAAGCCTAGTTGAGAAACAGAAGGATTTGCCAATTAAAGTGCTTCGCACAGATAATGGTACAGAGTATGTTAATCATAGACTCAGTAGTTATCTTCAGCAGCACGGTATTATTCACCAGACCACTGTACCTTATTCGCCCCAACAGAATGGTGTTGCGGAACGTGCAGGTAAAACGATTTTTGACAAAGCAAGAGCAATGTTACATGAATCCGGCCTTTGTAATCGCTACTGGGGAGAGAGCGTAATGTGCGCGATTTATTTAAAAAATAGGTCTCCTACCAGAGCTTTGTCGGGTGACATTCCTGAACGCTTATGGTCTGAGTCTGATGTAGATGTTAGCCATTTACGCGTCTTTGGATGCCTTGCTTATTCTTTGATTCCTAGTCAAAAACGTCGTAAGCTTGATCCGAAAGCGAAAGCTTACATATTTGTGGGTTATGGCGAAAACTGCAAAGGTTATCGTTTGAGTGATCCTGCCAATCCTCGTAACGTAATTCTTGCAAGGACAGTAAACTTTTTAGAGGATAAATTTCCTGGAAAATATGACAGTTGCAAGCCAAGTTGTGGAGATGAATTTTATTTTTATAATGTTGACATGGATATTGGCAATTTTAATAATGTTAATAATTTAAATTCAAATGAATCTAGTAAATGTATTTTAAATGATGAATTAATTTTAAATAATGAATTGAATTTAAATAATGAAGCCAATTTTAATAATGAACGTGATAAATCTGACAAATCTTGCTCAATTAGCCCTCGTCACATTTCAGATGCGGAGTCACCGACGCCACCTGCGTGGTCGCCGCTGTCTGAAAGATATTGTACTGGCGATGAAGGTGATGATGACGCGCGTGATGAAGACTATGTGCCGGTGGGCTCTGAGTCTTCGCTTCCTGCGTCATCACTTGATAGTAATGACAAAGGTAATGGAGCTTGTGACCCGCTGGGCGCTGTGTCTTCTGTGCCGGAGTCTGCTTCACCTGGTAAGGAGTCGATGTCGTCGGCTGTTACCGACACATTTAGCTCACGCCCCGTACGTAGTACGAGAGGTACTGTTCCTGGCAGATTTGACGACTACGATTTATCCATGTTATCAACGATGGCTGATGGTTCATTAGATGAACCCTCGTCATATGAAGAAGCTGTGAACTCGCCAGAAAAGGATAGTTGGTTCGAGGCGATGCAATGTGAGTATAACTCTATGATCAAGAATAATGTTTGGACGCTAGTCGATCGGCCCAAAAATGAAAATATCGTAAAATGTAAATGGGTATTTAAAAAGAAACTAGATGATTCAGGTAAAGATTCTAAATTTAAAGCAAGACTGGTTGCTCGTGGCTTTAGTCAGAAAGAGGGGATAGACTACACTGACACTTTTTCACCTGTTGTAAGGCACAGCACTTTGAGAATCTTATTTTCTCTTGCAACTGAATTAGAACTAGAAATTGATCATATAGACGTTACTACTGCATTTTTAAACGGAGAACTTAATGAACAAATTTTCATGGAGCAACCATCAGGTTTTAAACAAAATGACAAAGTTTGTTTATTAAATAAGAGTATTTACGGGCTAAAGCAGGCTAGCAGAGTGTGGAATACTAAAATACACTCAGTTTTATCACACAATGGATATGTTCAAAGTAAATGTGAGCCATGCATCTACATTAAGAAAACTGAGACTGAATATGTAATAATAGCTCTGTATGTTGATGATTTTTACATCTTTCATAGCAATTGTATTAAAAATGTTTTAAAACTCTTGCAAGACAATTTCGAAGTTCGCCATTTAGGTAAACTACAGAATTGTTTGGGAATGAATGTTCACAGGCAAAATGGCGTAACTACATTAGATCAGTCAGCATACATAAGACGTTTATTAGTTAAGTACAATATGATAAATTGTAAGGCTGTATCCACACCACTGCCTGTAAATAATAAATTTGAAAAGCCAGATAAAGCATGTTTAAATGATGATGCATATAAATATAGGCAATTATTGGGCAGTTTGATGTATTTAAGTGTTTGTACAAGACCTGATATATCATTTGCATGCAGCCAGTTAGGTATGTTTAGTAATTGTTTTAATGAAAATCACTGGCGCGCCGCAAAACGTGTTCTGCGTTATTTAGCTGGTACAGTTAATTATGGACTGTACTTTACCAAAAGCAATAGTTTTGATATTAATGCTTACACAGACGCAGACTGGGCAAACGATATATCGGACCGTAGATCTTACACTGGGTTTGTCATAAAATTAGGCGAAAATGTCATCAATTGGGAGGCCCGAAAGCAACGTTGTATAGCTCTATCAAGTTGTGAATCAGAGTATATCGCTATTGCTGACGTTTGCAAAGATATTTGCTTTGTTAAAAATTTCATTTGTGAAATTATAAACAAAACTTGTAATGTAATTGTATTTAACGACAGTCAAAGTGCACAAAAGTTGCTTCTTATAAAAGATCACTCCCATAAGAGAACTAAACACATAGACCTAAGATACCATTTTGTCAAAGATTTAGTTCAAAGGAAATACCTAAGTGTAAAGTATTTGCAAACTGACCGTATGGTGGCAGACGTACTAACTAAGCCATTATGTAGTCAGAAACATAACAACTTTGTGAAGGCATTGAATCTTAAACCGTGTTAAGCTTGTGATAAAATATGTTTTTAATGTTATGTTAAGTTATGCATCATCTCTTGTTCTACTTATGTCTAGCATGCTATTATGAGACATTGTGCATCATGTTAATTTTCATTTCTCATGCTCTGAAAGAGGGTCATTGTTGTTCTAAAAGGTGTGCAGAAAATGATACGTGTCTGCACTAGGGCATTTTACGTTCGAAGTACAATTTTTTTAATATTTTGTAAGATAAACAATTGAAATTAGAGTTTAAATGGATTTGTTATACAATTTCCATTCCGATATTTGACTTCATTCCATAAATAACGATACTTTTGCCTGAATTGTTAATTGAAAGTACCCTCAAGAAATACTATAAAAATATACCTATATACTTAGTCATGTTTAAAAAAAACACATGCATTTTACTTTCCTCGTATTCGAAATGAAAAGTAGAGTGTTTAACTCGGGTGAAAGGCATCATTTCAGCCTCGGACTATTGGCGCTCTCACTGCGTTCGAGCACCAAAATACCTCGGCTGAAATGAGTGCCTTTCATCCCTTGGTTAACAATCTACTATTTAAGCTCTACCATACTTGCTTGCCCATGTTTTGTATGTTTATGTAGAGCCATATTTGCAGTTTGCAATCTCAGGATTGATATAATCCAATGTGAGGCGTAAGGAGGAGTATTGAATATCATGTATACACCCCACATTGGATCTTCTATTAATATACTTAATCTATGACAGCTAATTGAAGTTTGCTGCATCTATGTGCGTTACTCTATCTATGGCACTTCCTGTCAAACATCTCTACAACGCGAACATGGCTCCGTAATTATGATATTTACTTTAAATACTAATCTTAAGGAATCTTTTAAGTCTTTTATCAAACTTGGACTCACAATGTTGTAAGTTTATTATTTATTCAATAATAAAACAACATTGGCTGGATTTCGGCATTTTATTGAAGACACATGTAAGTAACCTTCCTTTCATATCCTCGGCGTACGCGAACCACAGCGCACTGATCTGCCAATAGAGTCAGTAACTTACCTTGTTTTTATAAATGTTCCTTGCTGTTGACAAAAATATGGCGTCACTCACTTAGTTTCTTTTCTTATAATTTCGTCCATCCATTAGTAAGATAGAGTATGGAAATTACAAATATAACTTTTTGTACTGGTATTAAAGATGTTTTTGCAATGATGTAGGGTTTATTTAAGATCTGTTTGCTGACATTTAAGTAGCTTTAATAGTGCTTTTACTACATTCTAATGCTTATTTAATGCCTTTGTAATGCCATTAACATTCACATTATCAACAAAACGGCTAGTATAAAGCTTCTGTAATGGAATTGGTAACTTCCTTAACCATAATAATGCTTTTTAAGTGCGGCTGGCAATTTCATTAACTATAATAATGCTTCTTTACTGCGACTGGCAATTGGGTAGGTAAAGTTTTTTGAAGATAGGCAAATTATATTTCTATCGGATAAAAATATAATTTGCCTATCTTCAAAAAACTTTACCTACCCAATTGCCAGTCGCAGTAAAGAAGCATTATTATAGTCATAACGATCACGGAAATGCAGCTCTTTCATTTTTATTTCGTATTATTTATTAAATATATTTTTTTAAGTGACCGAGATGACGTTTGTGAAATTTAATAGCAGATCAGGCACTGCAATGCCTGTGCACGTGATTTAATTGATGAGATAGAAAAAAAAACGATGTCAATTCAACTGTCAGTGTCACTTAGCTGTCATTGCCGAAAAATAACCTCAGAAATCTCAGAATAATAACTAAAGCATATTCTGATGCGATTTAGTGTTATCATACGGTTATCATTGAGATTTTCGACGACCTCAGCACGAGCCACGGACTTCTGATTCCCCACGACATCTGCGAGTATTTGGACAAAGATTAAATCTACTTTCGTCAACTTGGCACTGCATATTGGACGTTTTCTTGCCTTCACGACGACCCGACCCTTGCGCAGACCCTGGACTGAGTTTTGCAAGAAGGATGAGCGAGTTTATGCGAGCAGATTGTACAAACTTGCCCCACATGGACCTAGTTATGATTTTAAATTATTATCATAACAGTGATAAGCACAATGCCGCCGAAATTAGAATAGCGAAGGCCCTCCTGTACGTATCAGTGAAATACATACATTAAACATTTTGTTATTTATATTTTACCTGCAATGTTTAGTCTACATATACACCTTAAACCTTAACTTCATTCATTTTTTATTGTTTTAGGGCATCAAGGAACGGATATGTGGAAAATAATGTAGGCTATGTCGAAATAAAAAGAAGCAACACAGAATGTATTCTTCGGGCTAAAGTTGTACCGGAGACCAAATTAAGAAAAAAAAAAAAATATTGTGACCGTTCACTTAGACGAAAAAAATAATAACGTCAATGATGCATCATGTGATAGTGAGGATTGCCCTGTATCAGCTGGTAAATAAAGTCTTATAATAAGTGCCCAAAGGCACACAGAATGGGTTATCGAGACACCCCGAGACAGGCCGAGAACGAGTGTGTACAGCCCACATTAAGGTTTTGTGTAACCCTTGCGAAGCCGGGGCGCTATAAATGTTTATTTAATTTTACCCATTTACCAAAATTCCTAGATCTTATAACGGAATACCTAGTGCCTAAATGCCTGAATCTCAGAATGTATTTTTTTTTTCAAACTTCAAATCATTGTAGTGTAGTGATACCTAAATCTCAAATTAGGGGAGAGTGGGTCACAGTGAATTACTTTTTCAGACGGTCAATAAAGTGAATATTAAGTACTATAATAACCTACGTTTTATTCTTGTTCTTCATTTCTACAAAATATTTAGATTTGTATTAAAATGGCCCTTGTTTGACGCAGGTATGTACCTTACCGTTCGAGAAATGGGCCCCTGGTATTTGTGTGTTGAGCAATCGTTATTTGTTTTACAACGGGGCAAAGTTGTTGTTTAAAGTGGAATTTGAGCGTTGCAAGGGTTTCAAAGCACGAGGATTCAACAAATTTTGCCCCCGAGTGAAACACAAAAATTTTCACCACACCAACCCGAAGAAAATATTAACTATCAAACAAGACCAAATCCAAATGATCATTCAAAATCATCATTTAAAAGTCAATTCCACCAGCTAACCTAAGGAAACAACTCAAAATTTGCATCTGATTACTTTGCCCCACATTTGGATAAAATACAACTTTCTCATCAGTTTTTGAATAATCAAGAGAGATATTGTTCCTGACTCATGGGTGTTTTCTATGTATATGAGTATGTATTTATCTATATTGGTATGTTGTATATCGTCTCCTAGTACCCTTAGTACAGTCGCCATCAGATATATCGGAGCGGCCGATGTGCTCAAAAATATCTGAACACATACCTTGACAATAAAGATGTGCTCAGATATTTGTGAGAACTTTAGCCGGTCTGATATATCTGATGGCGACTGTACTTACAAACTTTTCTTAGTTTGGGGCTAGGTCGATCTTCGTGTAGGATGTCCCCTAATACTTATTATATGATTTATTTGATAAGTGTTTGTTTATGATAAAAGGATATTCATTTGTGGATTTATATAATAAAACGAGACAAAAATTATTTGATTTTAAATATACTGCTTTGCAAGTTTACTAGAGCACATGCTATCAAAACGGCTTCATCTACATACTTGACATGATTATGGTTTACAGTCGAGTGAGGTTCCAAGAATGCGGATTCCCTCAACCGCCGTATGACATGTTCCATGTGTACCCGCAAGCTGGCGATCACTTTGGTTTGTATTACCTCGGCTTTGGAAGGTGTCTCTTTCGAAGAAACAGTTGCAAGCAGTTTCCTGAAACGATAAAACTTTTGTTCAATAACATTTAAAAATGTTTACTTATTAGCCTTAAGATCAATACTGTCACTAACACAAAATGATCCAAGGTGGTTGTGAGTAAATTAATTACACAAGCCTTAAAGAACTTGTTTAAAGTGATTTTAAGTTTTTAAACAGCATTCCTTAAACTGCAGCTAGAGGTTTATGATTTTTGACAGTAATACCTACAGTAGCAATGTGTAAAAAATATGTAATATTTGACAAATGAAGAATAATGATGTTAACGAAAGAACACGGCAGCTTTGTAGCCAAAAAGGACCTACATTAAAGACTACAATCTGAATATGGGACATTTTCTATGAAAAGGGACCTTATTGTCGATGACGCTTACGCCGCACAGCGGCATTGTATTTATATCGGAGCATCGTTTATAATGGCGTAAGCGCCAACGATAATAAGGTCCCTTTTTATAGAAAATACCACATATGTAGATTATTATAAACAATACTTACATTGATATGGTCCTCACATACATATAAGTTGCGTTTTGGGCAATATATCTCCAATGCTTGGCACCAAATCGCTTGTAAAGACTTTGGTATGCTTAAATAAGCCGACGTGGTAAAGTCTCGTCTGCACTTCTTACACGACGGCACAAAACACTGAAGTTCATCCCTGTAATATTGTAGATCCATTCGTGCGTTTTCAGATTCTGGTTCCATGGTGTCTGTGATCTTAATTTACTAATTTATCAGTCCAAGGGTCAGCGCAGTGGTCGGGTCGTCGTAAGGGAAGAAAACGTTATCCAATAAGCAGTGCCAAGTTGTCGAAAGTAGATTCAATCTTTGTCCAAATACTCGCAGATGTCGTGGTGAATCAGAAGTCCTTGGGTCGTGCTGAGGTCGTCAAAAATCTCAATGATAACAGTAAATCGCAAAACGCAAGGTAACAGAAAGGTTGGGCCGTTATTTTTATTTTTTCGGCAATGACAGCTAAGGCTAAGTGACACTGACACTGACATTTGTCATCTTTTTTTTTTCTATCTCATCAATTAAATCACGTGCACAGGCATTAGTGCGATCTGCTGTTAAATTTCACAAACGTCATCTCGGTCACTTAAAAATATATATTTAATAAATAATACGAAATAAAAATAAAAGAGCTGCATTTCCGTGATCGCTATGACGAATACTATCGGATAAAAATATAATTTGTCTATCTTCAAAAAACTTTACCTACCCAATTTCCTTGACCATAGTAATGCTTCTTTATTGCGACTGGCAATTTCCTTGACCATAGTAATGCTAATATAATGTGCCTGTAATGCTAATTGGCAACTGTGTGAACCTTTTTAAGATTCATAGCCGTAAAGCTTGTGCCCAAACAAGAGTTATATCGGCCCTATGGACGTCCATAGGGCTGATATAGGGCTAGCCTTATAATGCAAAAAGCATTCAGAAATGCTGTAAGACGGTCGTTATAGTGCTTTGCTGTGTTACTTGGGCTATATACAAAAAGAAAGGAGACCGAACTAACCCTAGTAACTATCGACCCATTTCACTACTCCCAACATCATCAAAGATATTCGAAACAGCTATTTGCAAGCGCCTTTATTCTTTTTGTAAAAAATATCAGATTTTAGATGACAACCAAAATGGATTCCGAAAAAACCGTTCGACCACCTTAGCCGCCTATACATATATGCAGCAAGTACTAGATATACTTAATAGTAAACATTATGCCATTGGAATTCTATTAGATATGTCTAAAGCCTATGACAAAGTTCAATATCAAATACTTCTGAATAAATTATACGGGATTGGCGTAAGAGGAATAACCCATAAATGGTTTACCTCTTATCTAGAAAATCGAATACAATACGTGGAATTACAAAGTATCGATTGCAAAACCGGTAGTATAAAATACGTCAAATCTGATGTGCAACACGTACAGAACTCCATTCCTCAAGGAAGTGTCGTCGGATGTTTGCTATTCTTGATTTATATAAACGACTCCCAAAAATAATAAATGAAAATTGTGTACTATTTGCCGACGATATTTCCGTGCTTACATCATGTCTAAATGACCAAAACCTTTACGAAAATCTCAAAAACATATTGACAAATATAACTGGATGAACGATCATAACTTAGAAATAAATTTTTCAAAAACTAAGCTGATGCAATTTAGGCCCTATCAAAAAACCCCGTTACAAATAGATCTCATACAATAATATAAAACTAGAATGCGTTGACACCTTTACACTTCTCGGCTTGGATATCGACTCCAATATAAATTGGAAAGCGCACGTTAAAAAGATTGCAACTAAAATGGCAAAATTCACCTGAGCATTAGGAGAACTAAAAAAAAAACACTGACCTAAAATCTGCCCTTGCAGCTTACTACGCGTACGCCTACTCATGGTTAAAATATTCTATCATCCTATGGGGGAATAGCACGGATGCAAACGAGTTGTTTATCCTCCAAAAAACATGCGTAAGAATATTAGCAAATATCTATTGCCCTGACAGTTGCCAACCTTACTTCATAAACTTTAAAATCTTAACCTTAACTTCAATACCTATATATATCTTTGAAATTTGCAAATTTGTACGTAGATACCCCGACCTATTTAAAAAAATTGCTGATCAACCTAGACGATACGAATCGAGATATAAAAATAACCTGATACAGACAACAAACTCAAAACTAAAACTACATAGCACAAGCCCACATAATATGGCCATAAAAATTTATAACAAATTACCTAATGATATAAGAGACATCGAATTGGAGAAAATTTTAATAAAACTTTAAAACAATACCTAACCAAAAAATGTTATTACAGCTTACAGGACTATTTTAATGAAAACGAGTAAACAGGGAAATAAATATAAACGCTGGTCTAACTTTTAAATACCTACTAAATTCACATCGGTTTCAGGTTTTAAACACATACAAGAGGTATATTTTCAACTAAATTAAATACCTACTTGTAAGTAAATACTAAATATAGCTCATCCAGTTTATCTGCTCATATTTGTTTGTGTACCTGTGTCTCGGTGCGATAATAACAATATACCTAATTGTATAATGAAACGATTAATATTGTTTAGCTATCTTCCTACATTCATTCATGTGTCATTTGAGTACCTACCTATATTCTTAAGTACTTGTAAAACCTGTAATGTACATGTGAAATGCAATAAATAAATACAATACAATAGTGAATGCTACATGGGCTAATCTAGTGAAAACAGCCCTAGAATATCATGGATTTGATCCTGTCAAGATTCTAAAGATGATGCACAGGAACTCAACTGCTTATTTGCAGCAAAACAGAGATGTTCTCAGTTGGGATCTATCCAATGTGAACGGAGAGCTGGCTATGACAAGTCAAACTACAGCTGCCAACCGCTTCACATCTGCTGAGAGTGTCCCTAAAGATGTGCAATTCCTTCTCATTGTGTTCTTATCAAGGAACAGTCACATCTCTAAAATCTGTACTAAGGCTAGACCAGGTGTACAAGCCATACTTGAGATGCTAAAGGAGAAGTATGTTATTGACGATGATGTGAGAGATAGTGGGAGTTCAGTAGGAGCAGAAGTGATCACTCTTCCTAGGATAGCAGGTGTCTTCCCCGGAGTTGCAGTGAAATTGTTCCACATGCAAGCAGTCAAAGAGACTGTGCTATATAGCATGTTCTCTAGTGGCCAGAACCCAGCCACGCATGCAATTTGCTGCCCATTCTTACCCTCACTGGCTCCTAAGTCCTTGATGTCTTCTGAAGGGAACAACTTCCATCCAGCTATATGTTCTGGGTTGCCATCAAGCTGGATGATATCATCCATAAGAGAGATGGACGCTTGCCCCTCTGGAAGACATCCTGACTTATTATAAGGCAGGATACAATTCTCTGGCAACTCCTGAACCAGCAAGGGTGGTTGTGTTCAGAAGCATCAAGCTGATGAAACCAACATCAAATGAGCTGGTAGAACTTGCTAGATGTCTATCCACTCGCTGCATGGCAGAGTTGGGTGAGATGAGGACTGCTGACTCCAACCATAACAAGGTCATGGAAGCTGTAAGTCACGGGAGGATGGATTAGGACTTAAGTACTGCATATGGCAACAAATGTGCGTGATGAAGTGGACACAAACCCCATCATCGAACCCCCGCGAAGGTACGAAACCCGTAGTGCGCGCGCGGGACTGCTGCGACTCGAGCCGCATAGACTAGCTAAGTCCAAAAAACTCACCCACGTCATGGGCCGTAAGGTGTACAATCATCTACCGCGGGAAATTTTAACAGCACAAAGTGCTTCACTTTTTAAAACAAAATTAAAAAAATGGCTTCTTGAGCAGGCGTTCTACGACCACAAGGAGCTTTTTAATTGATTAATTATTAAGTTTAACCTTATGGTTTAGAATGTTATGATATTTGTATAGTTACACGCTGTAATGTACTTTTTGACATGTAATGTTATATTATGAATAAATTATTATGATTATGATTATGATGATTATGTTCTCTGAGATGGCCTATTGACTCATTAATGATGTTGAGTCCTTATGGCAGCTAAGTGTGATTGTGTCTATATAATCAATGGCACCATGTCACGTAATCTAAGTTAGAGCTTAATATCTTATATATTGTTTTGGAATTTCTTTTTTTTATATAAGGTATATGTAATATGGGCCTTGTTGCCTGAATTAAATAAATAAAAAATTACATCGAATACATCGTCATAATGGACTCCGTCGCCGTTCGTAGAGACCTAGCCTCAACCAGCACGTGTCTGCAGTGTCTGCACTTGAGAAACTACAAGGTTCCCAGATTTTTTTCTCTTGAAAATTTACAACGAAAAACGTAATGACTCTCGAAGGTTTCTGGGAAGTCGTCGAAGGCCGTGACACCGGATGGCGATCGGAATAACCTTGCGTTGGCACGTATCTGTCTTTCATTGAATAAGGATTTAGACCAGTATGTTAGAAATTGTACAACGCCAGCTGAAGCTCGAAAAAAAATTGCATGCAAAAATATTTTGAAGACAAAGGTCCGCACCGCAGACCGCAGAGTTCTGTTACTTAGAAAACTGCAGGATATCGGGCGAACTATTGAGGATGCCAAGGTAGCTGCAATCCTGTTAAGTGGCTTGCCGGCTGAATATGATACTGTTGTTTCAAAATTATCAAATGTGGCAGCAGCGGACAACTTGACCAGCAAGCTCATAAAATCCCGCTTACTTCAAGAATACTAGAAAGTCTTCGGTTGAAACTATAACTGCTTTATAACAAAGAAGATCTGTGATTTCTGCAAACGACAGGGTCATACAAAGGCTAGATGCTACAAGCTTTAAGGGAAGAAGAGGAAGGCGTCGAGCTCTGATTCTGACAGAACTAACATGGTTTATGGCGAGATGTCCAAGTCCACAAAAAAACTTTACTTAGATTCTGGCGCTACAAACAGTATAGTTAACTTAGTACTGTACCTTGCCAGTCTAATGTCACGACCCGTCACAAGAACCGGTTGGAACCATGTACAGTTCCTTCCCATTGGGAAGCCAACGGCTTGCTTCAATGGCCAAGAGCTATAAACGCCGAACGATGTGCAAACAAAAGCTCAGAGCCATAATGTTGGAGAAGCTGTTATCGAGAAAGAACGTCTGGATGGAAGCGATTATAGCGAGTACTAGGTTATCTACCTACTTATATCTACGAACGTTCGAGAGTTGTGCGAGTCATCATGTCTACATTAGAAGAGTTTATTTAATATCAAGAGGAGTTGATCAACAATTTGAAGACATCGGAGAAGAACTATTGAAAATCGACTAAAGAGAGAATTAAGCAGCCGTATTTAGAAACTAGACATAATAGGCCAAGCAATAAGCAGGTATAGAGGGAAATGCTAGGAACACGATTTTTGATTTCGTAGCTTTGTTTGGACTAGTTAGGAGATGAACATATCAAAAGTCCCCGAATAATATAGTTTCCGAGATATGATCGAAAAATCGAAAAATTAAACCTCCAAACCCCCCTCTCCCCCCCAGCACCAGGGTTACGGCCGGGGACTTTTGACATGTTCACCTAACTAGTCCAAACAAAGCTACGAAGTCAAAAATTGTGTTCCAAGCATTTCCCTCTATACCTTTTTTTTGGGCATTTATTTCCTGGCCTATAAAGTACTTGAGCAACAGTTTAAGGAGTTTTAAAGCGGACATAAGGCGATTATTTCCAAAGCGTCAGTCAGGAGACAGAACGGAGACATATTTTACACAAAATAAGTATGAGGAGTTGTATGTTCAATACAAAACGGTTTTACGTGAAGCTTTGAAAGCATTTTTGCAACCAAGTGCACAATCATTAGTGCAACCGTTGCCAGTGAAAATGGTAATTGTGACGTAAAATTACCTCGCATTATTTTGCCGACTTTTAGTGGCAAGTATGAAGAATGGCAAACGTTTTAGTAGGTACGATGAGATTTTAAATAACTTGTCATTACAAGTCGCAAATATTTAAAATGTTCTATCAAATCATCATCCACCAACAGAAGACCCTCCATCCCTTAGTGAAAATATAGAAGTATACGCTGACGATGCCCTTGATTTAAATGCGAGTGGAGAACTGTTTTCCGATGACGCATCCAGTTTACCTTTACCTGGCGATCAGGTATTTGATAGTAAAAACGAGCCTACAGTCCCTGAACAACCTTTTTCAATGACTTTAGAAACTGTCACTAAAGACACATCCGTTGCAAAATCAGCCCCCAAACCATTTGGAATCTTTAAAACAGTTTCAAAGATTTGAATCTTCAGATTGGGCAGAAATTCGTTATTCCGAGATTCAAAAGAATTATGTGTCTACCCCCGGTTTCATAGAGTTAGAGACAAACGAAGAAATAAAACCCTATGATAACTTTAACAATCTTAGTCATACAGAAAAGGGTTTCGCGGCTATCTCTTTAGGGTTGTTAAAACAATGTGATGCGATGGAACAAGGAATTCGCACCTTTATGTCGTGGATAACTTTAACTGAGGCGGTAGATGTCGCAACTATTCAAAATAAGATAAACGAGATTTTCTTGGAAGGAGATTACAAGAAAATCTCGTCAGACTTGTTACAGTCGTTTTTATAAGAATCTTATGGTGTAATAAACCCAAGAAGATGAGTCGTGAATTCCAAACACGTGGCAGAGGCCAAGCCAGTTCCGGCGGTAGCCGCCGAGAGGCTAGGGACCAGATGCGAGGTTATCAAAACCAGCAGCGTCGCGAGATGAGGGAGCATGATCAGCGGCAACAGGCCGACTGGGCGCTACCCGACTTCCAACAGCGGGATTACGAAGTCCGCCCCCCTCAAGCTCAGAAGCCCCGGAATCCCAATCGTTCCGCGGGTTTCAAGGGCCGTCGTCCCCAGGCGCAGCGCGCCGACGGTCCAGTCCCTGTACTGACAAAATCCAGTACTGAAACTCCACCGACAGACGCCCCTTTATATGATGTGGGACCTGCTTCTAGCATGATCCCCATCCAAGGGAAATATTGTCAAAATTTTGATTACGGTGGATTCATTCCGGTCGTGGAAGCCACGTACCGTGACTTGTGGGCTATTGACCCACGTTTACATGAACGCTTGCCGCAGAGCGCGTTCACCCACGTAATGTGTAACCACTTGAATGTGGAAGTACTGCAACAAGCACGCGAAGCAGGACAGGACGTGCTGCCTCAGTATTCAGATTTTCATGAGGCTCTTCCAGATTATCAGTGCATACCTAAAAGTGTCAATGATTATCTTACACATATAGGCACTGTCTTAACCGCAAGTGGTGAAGAGGTAAAGGTAAACCTACCCCCCGCAGCCGTACCACAAGGACCAATGGAGGTCGATGGAGTTCACATCCCATCTGGTACTTATGGCGTATTGAACGCCGGAAACCACAATGCGTATGAGTGCTACATCAGTCCGCTGACTACATCAAGAAGAGTGGAAGCGTCGTTAGCACAAGAAGCCGGATACCAACCGGTCCCGCCGCAAATAATACCCCCCGGGTTAATACCGAACGCCAATTGGCTGGGGTATCTGCCAATTGATGGCATGAACTTTAACGCGCAACAGAGACTGCTTAATGCCCCATTCCCTGATGATGACACGGTCAAGGGAAGACTCAGAATAAGTCATACGTTGTGTGACCGAGTTTACATCGTGCTCGCCGAGCTTAAAGACCGGTTTAAAATGTGCGAATACTACCGCAAAAAGGGCGAGAATATGAATGAGAAGGAGGCCCCAAAACAGGTGATGGTTTCATCCAACCTGATTTTTGTGGAAAGCAGAGGGCCTAAACAGGAGAACCAGCCACTATATTCCCGATCAGTGGTGCTCCTTTCTAATTACGGACAAGGATCTAATACGACCAATCAGGCGTATTTCGAAGTGATGCACCGCCGCCGTATACTAAATGGACCGCAGCAGGCCAGAGGTTATTGCTGCTTGACTCAACAGGGCAATCCACCGGGTGGTTGGGGACCCACCCTAAATGCCAATTTTGAGATGGCGGGTGCCTTCGCACCAGTAATCCATGCTGATAGAGAGCAGTTGAGGGTCGCTACGTACCACAGTTTGACGCCGACCGAAGACAGGACATCTTCAATTCTCAACTTTATCAAGCAAAGTTATCGGGTGAAGTAGTCCCATAATTCCAGGAGCGCTGGGTTAAACCCTAAATCCTGAAGAACCAAAATACAATCATAACAGATGGCCTGCGGCCATCGTGCTGATTTAGTGCAGCAAAGAAGAGACGGTATTTTACGATCAGTCAAAGATAAATTTACAAAAGAAACCCTTCGAAGAATACCGCCATCATGTAACAGCCTTTTTCACGTTGACACGTTCTCAGCTACGTTAGAAAAGAAAGGTGGCACAAGTAAAGTGTTTTGGCCTCTTAAGAACGAAACTCGCCTTAATAGAAAAGCCGCGCAGGCTAATTCTACTCCAAATCCAAAACAAAGATACCTGTTGCCCGCGCAGGGAAATCAACCAAATTTTCAAACTGCCGCACCACCGGCTATGAATAATTAATATTATCCACAAACGGCAACCGCGCAGGTTCCCTACAATCCCTACTAACCAAGTATCCATACCCGCCAGTACCTGCTGCGCAAGTAGGTTATGGTATGTATGATCAAACTTTGCCGAGACTGCCCGGTGCCCGCGCAGGGTAACCGCAACTTTCGCTCTCGGGCCTCTAGGGGTAGGTCAGGACCCACTAGTCACCAAGCACATAGACAGTCTTACAATGACTCACGAAAAGAGTCTCGAGGAAGGAAAAAATTCTGACTCGATGTTTCAAGCAGGTCAAATATTATTAAAAATAATACAGGGATATCACATCCCTTTTTGTTCAAAGCCGATACTTCAACTGCCATGCCTATCCAACCACCCTCAATTAACATTACCGTCAGACGAAATGGACTTGGCAATCAATCAGCTAACAAAAATGAAAGTCGTAGAGCCAGTACAAATTGCCCCCAGTTTTGTTTCTCGAATTTTTTTGGTCAAGAAACCAGACGGCACACACCGTTCAATATTCAACCTGAAAATCCTAAATCAATTTGTATACGTAGGCAAGTTCAAGCTGATAAACATACAAAGAATCCCAAGTTTTATTATATATCGAGACGAAGGACAAATATGCCGTCAGGCTAAAAAAGCTATGTCTCTCTCAAACAACACGGCTTTTTAGAAAGCCATTGGTAAATTTACCACATTATTTCTTTATAAGCAAGGACCTAAGGCGTATAGATGGCTGAGGCACATTTTTGTACTACCATTGCCTGCAAAATTTTTGTCACTACATCTTCGCTCAGTCCACACTTTTCCCTTATCACACTGTTCCTAATTCTATCTTGTAATCTCACATCACACACACTTCTCAACGCTCTCATTTCCACTGCATTCACTTGGCTCTGATGCCTCTTCTGCCATACCCAACTTTCGCTACCATACATAAGTGTAGGCACCAGCACCCCTCCATGCACAGCCAACCGTGCCTTTTGCGACACCTTCTGGCTGCTCATAAAAGCGTTGTGCCCCATTCACGCGATTTCCAGCAATCACTCTCCTTTCAATATCTTTATCATGCTTACCGTCCCTAGTGTTCCCAGATACACAAACTCTTTCACTTGTCCAATCAAAATTTCACAGTTTGTCATATATTCCTCCTTTTCAAATACCATAACTTTCGTCTTACTTACATTTATTTTCATTCCTTTCCTTTCAAAAGATCCATGCATTCTAGTTACCATCTCCTGCAGCTCTTCACCCGATGACGCTAGCAATACTAGGTCATCAGCGTAAAGAAGACATTTGACGGGTAACCCACTCATTCTCAGTCTGTAGTAAACACAGTTGTAAATTTTAATTTTATTAGATGTGCTGATCATAAAAATGCCCTAACCAACCAAATTATCGACTTATCTTATAGGTTTTTCCTACATCACTGGTGTAAGGACACCAATAAATTATTAAAAGGAACGCATTCCGACTTCGATCCAGAAGACCGAATGCGCGAGATGACGAGGAATTATTATTTGAAATGAAGGAAATGCTATAATAATAATAAATAACTTATTAATATTATATATACCATTAACTTACTCATAAAACTTGTTAGTATTTAATATTAATTCTTATCCCTAATGTTAGTACATAATTAATAAGTTAAACAAAATATGGGCTGCAAGAAACATGCATCTCACAGCAGTGCCTCAAGTATGGACAGTCAAACCTGTCCGCAATAGAGCGCAGGACGGGGTTGGGGCTGGCCCGCACCCGGCGCACCAGGGGGCCTAGCCAAGAGGCAATTCGTAAAACGATAACGCTTACGAATCGATAAAAAATGTATGGGAATGACAGGTACCGACGACGAGTCTGTCGCAAAATATTAACGAATACAAAAATGCTAGCCAAGTTGCAATGTTGTAACGAAACGCAAAACTTTCGTTACCGGAAGTCGATATCTGCCATACATTGCCTAGCCAAGTGACACTTTTGACAAGCGAAAACGAATCGTTATCGTCTCGTAGGTATCGATACGTAGCGTGAGCTATCCCGTTGCAGATAACTTAGCGAAGAGAAGACAGAAAGGCCGTATTAAAAGTTATTGTGTAGTAAAATGCACACTGAGATTATTGCGGGCGGCTCACAATGCAGAAGTTTCGCGGAGACGCAGGCGCCGTCGGGAAAATCGCGTCAGGCTGGAAAGGGTGGAGAAGATGCCGGAATTGTTGTTCATTCAACAATTTCGGCTTAGCAAATCCGTGTTTAAACAACTTTGTTCGGACCTGCGTACCCAGACCACACTTCGTGGCACACGTGAAATCCCATTGAAAATAAAGGTAGTACATACTGTCTTCGTGTAATCTGGTGTACCTACTATATTATTATAAGTATAAGTATTCATTATCTTTATAAGTAAAACGTGTATGTTATTATTATTTCATAGGTTTTATGTGCGCTTAGCTTTTACGCCACGGGGTCAGACCAACGGATTGTGGGGCTAACCCAGCATTTAACTCAACGAACAACAAGCCGTTGCATTCGTCAGGTGACCAACGCACTGAACAGGGAAAGCATCAGTGATAAGTGGATTGTGTTTCCACAAACACAGCATGAGCGAACCATAATAAAACAAGAGTAAGTATGTTAGGTTCTTTATTACTATCCCAACTTACTTTTATACCTAATGGAAATTTACCATTGTACTTACATTGTCAACAGCAGAAACTATTCTTACCCAAATTGACTAAGTCCCACGGTAAGCTCAAGAAGGCTTGTGTTGTGGGTGTTGTGTATCTGTGGTTCAGCAATATATGCTATCTATGGTCCTGGGTACATGTCACCCAAGTTCTGAATAAAGAGTTACTATTAATTACAATATAAATTGTATTATTGAAATAAAACATGGCGCAGTCTGTAAAAAAGTAGAAAATATATTGTAAGACACGTGCAGAAAATTTTAGAAGTTGTTAAAGATGGAGCATTCCATCAAGCTGCCACCAAACTTTGATTTGCGAGCTGCAAATGCGGCAACAGAATGGCGGCTATGGCGTCTCTGTTTTGAAGACTACTTGGTGGGTTCGGGGCAAGATAATGCCGCGGATAAGGTAAAATTGGCCCTCTTGAGAAATATGTTAGGAATGGAAGCTGCCAGAATAGTCACAACGTCGCTACAACTTTCCGAGAGTGAAAAAGATAATTACGATTCAGTAATGGCCGCAATCACAAAATATGTCAGCCCGCGTGTAAACGTTACGACTTTATAGGGACCAATGAATTTAGACAACAGTTTTGTGCTGTTTCCCTTGTTGTAAAAATTTGTGCGAGTTAATTTAACCAAATCCCCTTCCTTAAAAACTGCAGCGGGAACTCTTCCAAAATCGAATCTTTGTTTCTGTTTTGTCTGGCTCATTTGAATGTTGCCATCGACCTCCCTCCTCAAATCCATCATGGATTTGTTAGCGACGTCGATTTCAACACCCAACTTGTTTGCGAGACCATCTTGAGATTTAATACCAAAAAGAGTCTCCGATGCAGTCTTTTTGGTGGTGGTATTTATGGTGTTATTTATGCCCCACTGAATTTTTTTCAGACACACATCCCAACTACGTTCGTCCTGACCTAAATTATGCCTCATCATGGAATTTAATATGGTCTGATTAAATCTTTCGGCTTGACCGTTTGCCCTAGGGCAAGCCACTGCGTTTAGGATATGTTTGATACCATTAGTATCGCAAAATCTTTTGAAGGCCGCTGATGTAAAAGAGGTACCTCGGTCGGAAATGATTCGAGAGGGATAAATGAAATCATGAAAAACATCCTCTAATATTTTCACTGTGGTTTTTGTCTTAGTATTTTTTACCGGTTTCACAAAAACGTATTTAGTGAATCCGTCTACAATCGTCAAAATATACGTATTACCCCTAACACTCTTTACAAATGGACCTAAGTGATCCACATGAATCGTGTGAAACGGTTTGTCGCCTTTTGGTATGGGATACAATTGGCCTTGCTTTCGTTTAGCAGAACTATCCTTATTATAGGCGCAAGCTATACAGTTGCCCACGTATTTTTTTACAAAACGACGAAGTTTTGGGAACCAGTATAGCCCTTGAATCCTCTCAATAGTCTTGGTTACGCCTAGGTGCCCGATATCGTCATGGTTCGCGTGACAAATTTGAAACCGCGCGCTTCGCGGCACTACCAAACGCAATTTATCGTCTACTCTTCTATAAAGCTTATGATCTTTGAATACATAGTTTTTCTTAATGTCCCTAGCTTCCTCGTCATTTTCCGGCTTAAGAATCTTCACGATACGTGCTACATCAGGATCGGACAGCTGTAAGGTCAAAAGCCAATCATCTTTTTCTATGTTATAAACAGTGTAAATATGTGACTCATTTTCGGTGTCTGTCAACGTAGTATTACGACTTAGAGCGTCAGCATGGGTCATTTGTGTACCAGGCCTATACTCTATATCGAAGGTGAACTCGCTAATTTGGAGCCACCATCTGGCAATTCGAGGTACTAAGTCGCGCTTGGTTAACGTTGTTCTGATAGCGTTACAGTCTGTCACAACCTTAAAATTAATCCCTAATAGGTACACTCTAAACTTTTTTAGAGAGTTCACTATCGCCAAAGTTTCTAGCTCATACGAATGCAAGTGACGCTCTTCCGGAGTGGTCTGCCTACTAAAATAGGCTACCGGTTTCAACACCCGAGGATTTTCTTGCCACTGTAGCAGTATTCCGGCCACTCCAAGAGAGCTTGCATCCGTATGAAGCTCGGTGTCAAGTTTAGGGTTGTATAAAGCTAATATTGGACGATCGACCAACTTGTTTTTCAACGTGGTGAAAGCTTGAAGCTCTACTTCGGACCATTTAAATGCGACATCTTTTTTCAGTAGATTTGTGAGTGGTCTAGCAATCTCACCAAAACCCTTCACAAATCTCCGGAAATACCCAGCCAAGCCTAAAAACTGCCTAAGATTTCCTATTCCTCGTCTGAGGAATAGGAAATGTCTTGACTGCCAATATTTTATCTTCATTGGGCCTAATCCCATCAGCAGAGATTTCATAGCCAAGGTAATTAATCGTGTTGTCAAAGAAGCGACATTTTGACAGTTTAAGTGTAAGACCATTCTCCCTGATGAGTTTCAAGACCTCTTCCAATCTCTCAAAACCTTGTTCTAGATCACCAGATGGCACAAGGATGTCGTCCAGGTATGCCAATGCAGATTCAAATCGCTTCGATCCAAGCATTCGGTTAATAAGCCTTTGAAAGACTGCCGGCGCATTAGCAAGGCCGAACGGCATCCTTTTAAATTCATAGTGGCCATCTGGTGTTATGAAACCTGTGAGACGTCGACTATCTTCCGCCATGGGCACCTGGTAATAACCAGATGCGAGATCTAGGGTGGTAAAAAAACGGTTACCACTTAAGTTTGACAACTGGTCTTCGATCAGAGGGAGCGGGAAGCAATCTTTTTTAGTTCTATTATTCAAAGCCCGGAAGTCGACACATAATCGTTGTTCACCCGTTTTTTTCTTTACCATTAAGATGGGGCTGGCGTAGTCCGAGTTCGACTCTTGAATAATATCATTACTTAAAAGTTCTTTAATAGTGTTGCGTACCTGCTCCCTCTCAACATGCGACAATCTGTAAGGCCTGTAGACTACTGGCCGGTCATCTAATAAGTCTATCGTCATCTCAACATCTTTAGCCGATCCTAATTCGCTCAGATTTGACGCAAAACAATCACGGTAGGATTGAAGAAGCGTGTGTAACCTCTCGACGAACTCTGTACTGACGTCCTTGCCTACCTTGATATCGTTTTTTTCAATTGGCTCTAATGACGAAATGTCGCAGGTAATTCTATTGACATGGAGAACTTTCTTTTCTATAAACGATGCCGCCCTGGCCAAAAGAATATTGGAGTCCAATGTCAACACATCTTTAGTTAAATTGGTTAGCACTAAATGACCCCTCCCATCCTTGATTCTATAAGCACCCTGATGTAGATGATACTCTTTTCCAGGTTCACCGCAACTATACCCTTCAACATAAACATCACCGGAAAAAGAGGAATCTTCTGAATACACTTCGACAAGGTTCACCCCCTGAATCTTGGTAGAGTTAAAGGTCAACAACTTCACAGAATTATCTTGTTGCATTTCAGTTAACGGGCTCTTATAAAAGAACAACTTACGGTTGTCCTTCAATACCGTTACGAAAGGTAACTCTGTGAAATTCTGGCCGATCAGTAAGGGCGTCTGTAACAACTCATCACTAACCACTAGTACTTCGACGGAAGCTTCAACTTCGTCAATTTTTACAGTCACAAAGCTCTTATAGACAGGTAACACCAACGATTCACCAAACCCTTTTATCGCAGGTAGTTCAGAATAACATTTTGCCAAATTAAGTTTCTCACCCTCGGATTCACGTATCAAGCTACACTCGCTTCCAAAGTCTACGTACGCTACATAATCGCCCCCATTGACACAAATCTTTCTAAAAAACTTATCATTGGTATTGCGGAGTGTGTAGATCCTAAGGACCTTGCGCTCTTCACCGACCGTGCTATTTTTGCTATCATTCCTTGGCTGTAAAGGATTAAGTTTGCAAGATGCAGAATCGTGACCTACCCGGTGGCATTTCTGACATTTTACTATAGGTCGAGGACATTTACCAAAAGAATGCCCTTTTCCACGACAATTGAAACAAGTCATAGAAGTTTCGCCCGAAGGACCCGAAGAAGAGTTCTGCTTGGGCCCGGCTTCACTACGTTTCCTATTAAAAGACACGTCAGGCGGTCGTTGCGAATTGAGGTAATCCAATAAATCTTCTGGTTCCTCACAATTTAAAGTTTGGGCACCGTTCCTAACGGACTTATCTAATATGCCGTGTACTATACACTGTACAGCTTTCTTTGCTCTGATCTCACATCTGTTCAGTAAAGTTAGCTTATCGTAGAAATACTCGCGATAATGCTCACCGGCACGTGTGGTCCGAGCTAGCATTTCTTCGAGAAGCCGACCATAATTTTGCTCATTGGGGAAAGCCTTCCTAAGTTTCTTTTGCCAATCCTCCCAGCTATATACCACGGACGGTAAGGACTCGAACCATTTTTTTGCAAGTCCCGCGAGTTTTTGAAGTGCAAAATGTACGGTCTGCTTCTCGTTCCAGTCATATATTTTAACACATTCGTTGGCTTTACTGACAACTCTATACCCTACTATTCAATATACTCTATGCTGGCAACTAAAGACAACAAAATAACATCTTTATAACTAGCTGAAAAGGTACACATCTGGCGAGTAATTTGCACTATTTGTTGAAAGTTTAATAGGTACCGCTATTAAAACATTAAACATGATAGATACATGGACACCCTATTTTTTATTATAAGGAAATATATAGGTGTCAATTGCCATCGATTTGGCGGGGAATTTAACTTCGGAAACTTTTTAGGTTTTTAAACTCTTTAGAAAGTTTCCCACCTGGGATGATCATAATAAGATCTTAATTAGATCAACAAAGGTTATCCCGCAGGACTGTAAAATAAGATCCGAAAGAAGTAAAATTGCCCAAGAGCAATTACAAAAGGCCCTCTTTCTTAAAAATAAATTTCCGGATATAAATTCGTACACAAAGAATCTCATCGTAGCACGAAAACTCAAATGGATTAGCTTTTGTCGCGATAATATTCAAACATTTTGCTCTCACAAAACCTAGTCGAGCGGCGGAGTCACTCATATAGAAGGACATATGAGACGAGAACTCACTAACATGTATGAAACTATCATCAAGGAACAATGTGAAACACGTCGGGAAGTTCTTAAAACTCCGCTTGCACTTGCTACCATAGATCCAATTGAATTTGCATATGTCTACATGAAGAAGCCTGGATATATTGGCATTGTCATAGGGGAGCAAATACATCTGATCAAATGTAACCCTGTCTATGTGAGTGTCCGAAAAACGATGGAATGTTACAACGAGCTCCCTGTCAACTACACAAATAAGAAAATGTTCATGTCACCTAGATCACATATTATTCAGAAAACCGGAACCCCCATAGCTTGCTCAGTGATTATGCAGCCAGCATTTCAATTGTCTGGAAACTGGTTTGCATCACAGAATGGGTTAAGTAAAACAGTGGTTCCTTCAAGCTTGTCACCAGCTATACAACCTACATGGACTTACACAGATGCAGGTCTACTAGCTACTGAAGGGATATATTCTTCATCTGATCTTGACAAACTAAGAAGTCAACTTATGTACCCATCAGAACGAAGAGCGATAACACAAACCGTTTCTGCAGCTATCAATCAAGACACGTTTATCTCTGACACATCATTCTTCAATCATCTGATTACAAAAGAAGCAGTTGAAAGCTCATTCAATAAATTCATGGATAAAGCATGGGGTGGGTTTTTGACGTTTGGAAATCTGTTCTCTGGTATTTTTGGAATCATGCTGTTACTCAAGTTATTGAAATGGAGTTGTGATACTGTCATTCATTCAAAGGGGTTATACGAAGTTTATGGATGTGGATGTCATATTATGGCATCAGCATGGGATGCTTTGACTACGTACTTATTATCACCTATGAAGGTTGAAAAATACACTAAATCACGAGAGGATGCACGGTTTGAAGAGGCAAATGAACAAAAACAGGCTTTAGATGTCATTCGTACCGTCCCAACCTCAGCATCAGCACCTAGAGATGAAGAGACATTAGAAAATCACAAACCTCTCGTACCTTACTTCGCATTTGTTGTGATCATGATGTTTAGTTGCCGTAGTGAGTAGTTTTGTTTTGAGGTTATGTGTTGTACAAATATAAAAGTGTAAAATCATTTTAAAAATAGTGTTATGTGATATTTTGGGTGACAATATTTGTTATCTGAAGTTCGAGGACAAGACTGTGAACAATTTTCACGCACAAATCCAATGTAAGTTGACAAATGGTGATACGCATAAAAAAAAATGTGAAAACTTTATCACGGCGTTTTCAAGATATACCAATATTGTAACGCGAACTTTCTCAAATAGATCATAAGCTATGTTTAGTTCACATGAAGGCTACTAGATGGCGCTAGTAGGCCACGAATTCGATGTAAACATTGGCCATATTTACCTCACCGCACGCCCTACCACTCCCGAAGTAACCTTCACAACAATTGGCGCTCAACGTGCAACGTTAGGGCCGTGATGCTGTGACGTCGCAACTGTCGCAAGTCTTATATGGTGGTTACTCGACGACAAGCGAAACTTGTGGAGGGAGACATGGTTGTAAGCATGACAGATAGTCAGTTCCAGCAGTTGTTGGGAGCTATCGCGACTACAGCAAGACCAGCTCCAGCCCCACCCAAATCCAGTTCCTTCGCAAAGGCTACGTTTTCGTACAACGGCGAACGGGATCCAACCTGCGTGCAAACATTTTTAACAGCGGCTTCGTGCTTCAAACGCAATGGGAACATCAACGACGAAGATGCATTGCAGAGCTTGCCATAATATTAACAGATGCGGCAGCTGTTTGGTGGAATGGTGTGGGAAGCGCCGTCAAGACTTGGCATGATTTTAAGATCAGATTACGGAGAGCATTCGCACCTAAGAAGCCTGCGCACATGCTCTATAAGCAGATTTGCTTGGCGGAACAAGGTCCTCAGGAGCTCACCGAGAACTTCGTTGCCAAGCAAAGGGACTTGGTAACGAAGCTCGATATGGTGTACGGTGTACGGGTCTCTTCACAAGCGGATCAAGGAGAATATTCCGAGGCAAAACGTTCTTTCCTTCGATGCCCTTCTGGAAGCGGCACAGTCGGCCGAAGAGTTGGATGACGAACCCCCTCCATCGCCGACGGTCAAACCGAAGGAGCGCATCCGGTGCAATTACTGCCGAGTGAAAGGCCACACGGAGGACGTATGCCGCAAGAAGGAGAGGGAGGCAGCAACACGTGCAGCGGCCCGAATAAAAGCTGAAGCGCTGCCACCAGCCACAGCTACAGCCTCTACTACAGCGACGACATAGGCATCGTCTCCGTCACAGCCTATCTTCGCGTGCTACGGTTGTGGGACACTTGGCGTGGTGTGGAGAAAATGCCCGAAATGCGCCGATACCAGGAAACCAACCAAGCCAGAGCGCGTCGTCTTTTGTGCCACTGCAGTGGAAGAAGATACTGCCATGGACATACCGAGTCTATTGGTCAGGCAAGATATTTTGTACTGTTCATCGATGATGCAAGCCGTATGTGCTTTGTATATTTCTTAAAAGAAAAGAACCAAATTCTCCAGTGTTTTAAAGAGTTTCGGTGTATGACAGAGAACCAAACTGGAAATAAAATCAAGACTCTTCGGACAGATAATGGGGGAGAATATTGTTTACAGGAGATGCTGTAACCGATCGCATGTGCCAGGGCCGGATCTAGGGTAGAGCGAGTGGAGCGGCCGCTCTAGGCGCCGGATGGCAAGGGGGGCGCCAAAATGGCAAATGAGAAAAAAAAAAATAAGTTTTAAAAGACGCGAGTGTGACGCGGGCCCAAAAATACGGTTTGTTTCGCTTTTGTGTAAAAAGCTTCAACGAAGGGTGCCAAAACCCGATTTCGCTCTACCCTGATCAAGGACTCGGGCCGGCACTGGCATGTGCTCTCGTACAGCTATTAAATATAGTATATGTATTAGGTATATTTAAGCATATGTGTATATTAAACATTTCATTGTGGTTAAGAGAACTGCAATTAAATAGATAACTTTGTTTTAATGTCTAGAAAAGATCAGAAACATACAATAAATAACATTGAATACATAAATACCCTTAAAACATATAGAAAAAGTCAGCATGGAAACAATACGATAATAATTAACAACATTACAGAATTCCAAGAAATTAGAAATAATAAATTGTTTTAAAAGAAATGTGGTTTGGAGATCGGCGCACCGCAAATTTCCAAGAAAACTTAGGTCAATGACGTTACTATGTGAATAGGGCGGCCAGGTGACGGGAGATTACCCGAAAAGTTGGGAGATTTAATCATGCAAATGGGAGAATGGATGAAATATAAAGAAGACTTGAACTAAAGAAATTTATCTTAATATGCCATTTTATTTACTTACATTGAACTCAAGCAAAATAAAGATAGAAAATAGCAAATGAGATTGTCATAATGTTAGATAAAATCGAGTAAATAGGCGACATGAGGCTAACATGGAAAGGGACCCAGTCAGGGAGATGGAGGTGGTCCGAAATCGAGTCTCGGGAAGGCGTTTATTTGATGAGGAGAGTATTTATGTATGTGAATTTTACAACATATATGAACAGAGCATTGTCAAGTATCCATAATACAAATCTAGACCTTAACAACGCATATTTTCAGATACCCATTTCAGAAGATAGTAGGAAATACACAGGGTTTAGTTTCAACGGAAAGACTTATCCCTCATAGGGATAAGTTCGCCTTTGTACATCTTATTATTTGTACCATGTAATTTTTTATGTGTATATTTGTACAATAAAGAGTTTACTACTACTACTACTACTACTTATGTATATAATGTGCTACCGCAAGGGCTAAAGACGTCAGTTGGTAGCTGAGCAATGGACATGATTTTGGGCCATGAAGTAAGAGATTATTGCGTTAATAATCTAGACGATGGGTCATTAAAACAGCATTTGGCGCATATAGATATAATATTAGGGAAACTGAAGAAGGCTGGATTAACTTGTAACCTAGCAAAATGTGAGTTTTTGTGTAATGTTTTGTGTTCTTTTTTTGTGCTAATAAATATTTCTTATTCTTATTCTTAAGAAGTGAAAATGTTAGGATATATTATATCAACCGAGGGATTGAGGACAGACCCGGAAAAGACAAAATCAATTCGAGACTTTCCAGTACCAAAGAAAATAAAACAAGTAAGAGCCTTTTTAGGATTGTGCAATTTCTATAGAAGATTTATACCGGAATATAACAAATATATACAGCCTTTATGTAAACTACTGAAGAAAGAGAAGAAATGGTATTGGGGAGAAGAACAAATCGCTTTTGAGAAAGTCAAATCTGTTTGTAGAAGCTATCGAATTACAACATCCTGATTTCAATAGACTTCAATAGATTGCTCGAATGAGGGTCTCGCTGGAACCCTATATCAAATTGGTGATCAGGGCGAAATGAAGGTATTAGGCCTTTCATTAGGCTTTCATAGTAGGTCTTTGAAAGGCCCACAGTTGAATTATACTACCACGGAGGTTACATATCAGAATACCGAAAATTTATTTACCTAATGACGAATCACCTATGCTCGATTCGCCTATTTTTAAATCGCCTAACGATTATTTTACCTAAACATTGAATGACCTAAATTTATAATACCTAATCTCAATTAACCTAATGGACGAAACACCTAATGCACGATATACCTATGCACGTTTTACCTAACGCACGTTTCATTCACCTAAAGCTATACCTAATGCACGAAGCACCTAAAGCTAATATACCTAATGGACGATACACCTAAAGCTGATATACCTAATGAACGATATACCTAAACTTGATTTACCTAATGGATAAATCAAGTTTATATATAAATATATATACCTAAACTTGATTTACCTAATGGATAAATCACCTAAAGCTGTTATACCTAACGAACGAAATACCTAAAGGACGAAGTACCGAAAGTCGATATACCTAATAGACGATACCCCTAAACTTGATTTACCTATTAAACGGTGTAATACTGTAACGCGACATGCTAAAGACAGCCCAAAAAATTTGGGGTGATTGAATAAAAGCTTCACTTTAATAAATATATCATTTAGGTGTATAATACTTATATGTCTAATGCCGAAAAAAAAAAGTTTTTGAACATCCATAATCTGACATGGACGTATGGATTACGACCGGAATTAAATTTAAAAAAGTTGGAAAAGTAAAAAGTACTAGTTCGCAAAAACCAACTTTACGTAAAGTAGCACTTTTTGAACAACTGTATTAAAAAATACTTTTTGTATTGCTACAAATATACCCTCAAAAATAAGAAAAAAAAATTTAAAAATGCAAAATTATTACACATTGCTCGACAACAATAGATTCATTCACAATAGTATTTTCCACCTGGTATGTCGTGAGGCCTGTCGAGGGTCAACATTAACGACCAATATACGTGCATTAGGTATATTAGCTTTAGGTATTTCGTTTAATAGGTAAATCAAGTTTAGGAGTATCGACTATTAGGTATTATTTCAAGTATTAGGTGTGTCAAATTTAGGTAAATCGACTATAGGTAATCAGAGCTTAGGTAAAATAATATTAGGTGAAACGTGCATAAGTTATTTCGTTCATTAGGTGTTATGAGCTCAGGTTAATTGACCATTGGGTATTTAAAAAAATAGGTGTATCGAGCATAGGTCATTCGACATTAGGTAAATCAATTTTCGGTATTCTGATATGTAACCCACCACGGAGAAGGAGTTCTATGCGATAGTTGTTTGGGAAAATTTGAGATATATCTGAGAGGGACTAAAGTAATTATACAAACAGACCACAAAGCATTGGTGTTTGTAAAAAACTGGAAATTGTACAATGCTAGGGTTACTCGATGGATAAGTTATTTGGAACAATTTCATTATGAAATACAACACATTAAGGGGAAAGAAAATGTTGGGGCTGATGTTTTGTCATGATACCCACCACAGAGCGAGTTTTTGCAGGAAGATAAAATAAAATTACCGGAAATATTATATACTGAAACAAGAGCTAATAAGGAATTAATTAATAAACTTAAAAGGATAAAGGAATTACAGAAAGAAGATCAAGATGTTAAAGAAATAATTAAAGAATTAGAAAGTGGAGAAATATTGGATGTTGGGGAGAATAGCATAGAGGTGTATGTTAAGAGACGGAATACTATTTATCACTCCAGACAATACGCAGGAAGGAGTAATATATTTGCCTAGGGAATTAACAAATGTTAAGTAAGGAATGCGTTCAGAAATTAATTCAGTTTTTCCTAAGTTAGTTATATATATATATATATAAAACCTGATAGCAATCATACTTTTTTCTCATTGAATTTTTGTAATTTATATTTTTTTTATAGATTAATAGTCACTTTTTTATGTTAATTGATTTCGCCAACTTTCTTATGCTAATGATTTTGAACGTATGTTTTTTTTTTTATTACCTCTCTCATCTTTTATAATTAACTGACAGTTCCAACTTATGCCGCCCCAATTTCAATTGAGTGTTATTACGTTCCTTCTGTAATTAATATCCTTAACAATGGTGAGTGATTTTCTTAATTTTCGTTGTTTTCCTGTTTTATCCATGATTTTCTTCTGTACATTGCTTTTTCTTTTTCCAGTCGTCCTTGCAACTCAAGATTTCTATTGTGCAGGCGAATGATTTGGTGGATGTGGGCACACACGGACCCTACACCCCATTTTACTACGGTAAGAAAATTTAGTCTGCACCGCAGAATCAAGATGTGGGGACCCAAACAGAGGTCCCATCCTTTGACATTGGAACCCAGACATTTCCAACATTCCCACAAGACTACTTTGTCACAAAAGCTCTACCATGTCTACGAGTCCTGACTCCACCCCCGATGTGTCGGCTTATAGCCCAACTACAAGTCTTTGTGTCTCGCCCGTAAGTTCTTTTATTCTTTAATTAATATTATAAATATATATATTTTTTATATGTTTTTAATTTTTCTTTGTCTATATATTTTCATTTTGATTTCAGATTCACATAATTTTTATACCTGATACCTCAGATGATTCAGTTTAATTGGTAAGTTTTACTAATTTTATTCTTAATTTTAATTAATATTTCCCCATTAAATCCTTTAATTAACATTTGCATAATATTTTCCCATTTTCAAAATCATATAACCTCTTTCCTTATTAATCCAAATACATTCATTCCTAGTTTTATCATTATTATTATTACTTCTATTCTTACAACAGCTCGTTTTCTTAGAATTATTATCTATTCCGCAATTCCAACCTTGAAAAGAACCGTTTATAATACACTGACTTTACCGCTATTTTACGACCAATCCTAGCTTAGTTAATTCCCGCCATTTCTACTTAAACCGTTTTTGTCTAACACCTGGTGTTGCCATGTTTCCTTCATGTTCCTTTAAATTTTACATTCAAATTAAGACTCTTATACACGAACATACAATAAAATTGAATTTCTTTATTACAGTTATTTTTACCTGCACGAAATATGATACCAAACTTATTTTAATTTGGCTTTTTTCTTTTAGATCCACATCACCATCGCTGTCTGCACCCTCCATTAATTTTTTTTTCTTATTGTTTTGATTATCTTTCTCTTTTTTTCTATCCTTAACCTTATTTATTTTGCTAATATTAATTACATAAAAGTACTTTATTGATACTTCAATTGTTCCCCTTTCGCTTACTAATGAAAGAGTAACAGAGAAACAAGATCTAGAACTTACGACTCCTGTTTGTCTATGGTAGATTATACTAATTCTTAACAGATCACTAATACTCTTTCTCTATGCTAACCCCTTTTTTTTCCTGGCAAGTCCTTGTTTACACTTGTCAATATTTTCTAACCGTTATTTAGTTTAGCGTCTATTTTTCCTAAGAATATCCATACAGTTGTGAAAAAAAACAAATGGAACACGTAGATTTTAATGTTTTATTCCTACAGCATCCTATCCTCTGGGACCAGAATCACTTTAATTACCGCAACAATCATCTACGCTCGTTAGTTAAACAGGACATCATAAATGAAATACACTCCCGCTATGGTATGGTTTGGTCATTAAAGGAACAGTACAGACAGCTACGCAATTTCGTTCAACGACATAAGTATAAGATTGGTATGAACACTAAGTCGATATTACCCTGTTTTTTTTTCTTTTTTCCACTCTCCTATCTTTGTTTTTCTTTTCTTTATTTTTTAAAAGGCACGCAAAGCTACTGTTTCGGCCCCTGTACCTTTAATCCAGCCAAACCTCCAACCTACTACCATACCCAATGATCCGCCCAGTAAGCCGCAGTCTACTAACTGTCCTCCGGATACTACCACCCCTGATTACCTATCCCCTCTGGTGATTAATTTTGATTTCTTTACATATATTTTCTTTTATAAAGTATTTGTTTTTAAAGGCTAATAATCTGTTTGTTTTCAGGTTGCCGCTTCCCCATCTTCCCGAAACCCTAGATCCCGTGCCTTTACTATCTCTTCAATTTATCGTCACCCAATCCTTAGCCATTTGCAACGACTACCCCCCTGCTGTGGTAATTATTCCTTCTCTTTTTTCAGACCCTTTTCCTTTACCTTATAATATTTACTGATGTAATGTTCGTAACCCTTTTGTTTTTCAGGATACCGTTATCTCTACTCCCCTTCTTCCTGAACTCCTGAATTTGACACCTTCACAGGACCACTGCAACCAATCCCCTGTTACTCAACCCCTTAGCAATTACCAATTAAATACCACTGCATAAAAACTTTTCAGGATTGAGTCGAAGGTGGAGTTCGAGGAAACAACGAAACAGAAAAAAGTGAAAAAGACCTCAAAACCAAAATCGATCAGATACTACTTTATAATTAACTGTTTTTGACGCAATAATAAAACTATTGAAATTATAACGTTGCGCTTAACGTGATGTTTGATTTTAATAATTATTACTTATTATGAACATATTTATAGTAACAAAACTATTGGTTTGCAAAACGCACTCCACCGCCGCACCAAAGAAGAGGGTTTCGAAGAACGACAACCCGTTCGAGCTATTTCCTGAAGATGAAGACTTAGAAGCGTCCTCGGCGTCGCCGCTAGACTCCTCTATCGTTCAACGGGTGGCCAACGGTCTGACGAAACGGACACTACAGCTCGATGGTGCGTTTTTCGTGGAGTTACGCGTCTACAAAACTGACGACGTGCGCCGTGAGTTACCCGAGAATAGGTGGAAAAAAGCTCTGTTGTCAATTAAAACCCATCTTGAGTCAGACACTCCTTCATGGGAAAGTCTGATTAAGTTTACCAAACATTTAAAATCAGTTTTTAAAGACACTGAGGCAAAATTTTATCCCAATAAAGATTAATTAATGAGTGTCCAGAGTAAAAATAAAACCGGCCAAGTGCGAGTCGGACTCGCGTTCCAAGGGTTCCGTACATTACACAATTTAAACAATGTATTTTTTATGTGAAATGTCTTTAAAAAACCCGTAGGGGTCGGATCAAAAACTAAGTAATTAAGTCCGACTTACGCTTGACTGCACATTTCTAATAGGTTTTCCGGTAATCTATAGGTAAAGATCTATTTTGTGTATTTTTTTCAAAATTTTTGACTCAGTAGTTTCGGAGATAAAGGGGGGGAATGGTCATATTTGCCTATTTTCTTGAATAACTTCTAAACTATTTATCTTAAAATTATAAAAAAATATATATTTAAGATTCTCACAATAAGCTCTTTCATTTGATATATAACACGATATAGTTTGACAAACTTTATTTATTAATTTTTCTCATTTACCCCCCAAGTCGCCCCCGTGTTTAAAATTAATATGTTTACGTTACACGTTCAACTTACATATGTGTACCAAATTTCAACTTAATTGGTCCAGTAGTTTCGGAGAAAATAGGCTGTGACAGACGGACAGACGGACGGACAGACAGACAGACCGACAGACAGACGCACGAGTGATCCTATAAGGGTTCCGTTATTTTCCTTTTGAGGTACGGAACCCTAAAAATGTCCTGTTTAAGTCTATTAAACACGAGGTTTTTACTCAAGTGGTAAACAAAGTTGTTTTATCCAATGCAGACGACAAAAGGATTATATTACCAGACAAAGTTTCAACCATAGCTTGGGGAAACAGTTGTTTTTTGTGATGAGTATTACGTTACAAGATTTATCTAGAGCTATTGGAATCATATATTATCTCATTTGAACTTTATATAGCTACATATTTATCCTCGTAAGGCCCAACGTCCTATTTTAGGACTGAGAAATGTAGTCCTTCAGGCCCAAGTAACTATCTAAATTTATCAATTAGCGGCCCAGAGTCCTAAAATTGGGTCATTCACTTGTAACACGTACCGATCCTAAATCTTTGCGTGTAATGAAACGTTTGTTTTTTAAATATGGCGAGAGTGAACGCAGCTATATGATTACCTGTCAGTTTGACGTTTGACAATCAAATGTCAGTCTTTTGGCACGCGGATGTTGGGAAGATGTCGTCCTCGCGAAAACGTTGTAAGTAAATCCGTTTTTTTCACCAGAATCTTTAATTGTTTTAACCTATATTTAATTAAAAATACTTATTTAAGCTTTGCATTATGTGGATCAGTAAAAATTTTTTTCCGTTGTGATTTATTTCGAGCAGGAGATGCGAACAAATTTCGATGTCCTAAAATTAGGTTGATGGGACGTTATTGCATTAGTACTATATAATTGTTTTGTCATAAATTTGGGACTTCGGGCGTTTATTCCGAGTGTTGCATTGTTACAGGCTTGATGGATGCAGAATTAGAAAATTATTTAAATCTAAACGAATCCGACTTAGAAATAAGTGATTACGATGATGACATATTTGATGCGGATTTTCAACCCCCGAGACGTGATCAGCCTTCATACTCCTCATCTTCGTCATCTAAAGATGAAAATGAACTAGTTCCTCCAGAGACTCAGATGGTTACTGCTTCGGTTGGAAATAAAAATGTCGAACCTGCAGAATCTCACATTTCACGCCGTTCTCGTGGAAATTCAAGGACTCGAAGCTGCTCACGTGCTCGTGGTCGGGGAAGGTCATCGCGTGGACGCGGAAGGTCTCAAAGCATGTCCCAAGAAAATCATTCTGTTGTTATCCAAGATATTTCAACTAATGAGTGGACAGAAGGAGAATTCATTCCCAAGTGTATTCCATTTACACAACCAGCATATTTACCAATAAATACAGAGCATTCGTTCGAGAAATACGATTATCTGCGGCAGTATGTAAATGACAGCTTATTGCAAACTATTGTGGACAGATCCAATGAGATGTATTTTGCAAGAAATGGTCGGTTACTGAATTCTACTTTAATAGAGTGGAACAACTATATAGCAATAACATTAGTTATGTCATGCATCGGATATCCACAGCTTAGAATGTATTGGGATACGAGTTTTAGAGTGGCACTCGTTGCTGATCATATGTCAAGAAACAGGTTTTTTACGCTGAGAAATGCCCTGAAAATTGTTAATGACAATGACATCCCAGATGAACTTAAAAAAAATGACAGGCTCTGGAAAGTACGCCCTTTAATTGAAGACATATTGAAAGGATGTCGAACTGTTCCAAAATCACGTGAGCTTTCAATTGACGAAATGATTATCCCATTTACAGGATCATGTGGCATGAAACAGTATTGCCCTGGAAAACCGAACCCAGTCGGGTTGAAAGCTTTTGTCCTTGCTAACCCTGATGGGACAGTCTGCGATTTTCATATTTATCAAGGATCTGACACGTACCCTTCTTATGCTAATACAATATTTGGCCTAGGTGAGAAGGCTGTACTTAATTTGACTGAAACACTGATACCTGGTCATATCATTTATTGCGATAGATATTTTACCAGTGAAAAACTAGTTCTTGAAATGCGAAAACGACACTTGATGGTTGCTGGAACCGTAATGAAGAACCGGATTCCTAAAACCGCGAAACCGAATTTAATAGACGACAAAGATCTCAAAAAGGCAAAACGGGGCGAATGGCAAGTTTTAGTGAACAAAGATAAAGAATATGCTATAACAAAATGGCTTGACAACAAACCTGTCACATTTATGTCAAATATACATGCCGCACAGACATCTGACACATGCCAGAGATGGTGTAAGAAGAAAAAAGTCTATGTAAACGTCCAAAGACCAGAAGTTGTCAAAGAATATAATGCTAACATGGGGGGAGTAGACCTCGCTGATCGTCTGTTGGCTGTGTGTCCAAATAGATATCGGACTGCAAAATGGACTTCTAGATTCGTAGCACATATGATTGATTTGGCAGTAGTCAACTCCTGGTTACAATATAAGAATGACCAATTGCGTAAAAATGTCCCAAAGAAGAAGATCCAGCAACTTCGGAGTTTTAAACTAGAAATTGCTAAGATCATACTGGACACAAACACAATTCAGGAATTAGGTCAGAACCAGTGTTTTGAAAACGAAGAACCACCTCCAAAACGCACTAGGGCAATAGTCCAATTACCCAGTCAACAATTCAGAACATACGGTGCACTTCATATGCCAGTAGCTGGTGAACAACAAAACAGATGTAGGAGGCCAGAGTGTAATAAAAAAAGCACAATTATATGTATGAGTTGTAAAGTAGCGTTGTGCCTTACTAAGGACAGGAACTGTTTTTTTGACTTTCATTCTACATTGTAAATGTTATAATTTTGTGTTTTTCTAGGAGTTTTGTAACTTTATTTTGAAACAAAATGTTTATTTTGATATTTCATTTATAGGATGAGATTAAAAATGTGAGAAAACTGATCTCATTGTTGATAAATACCAAAAAGTATTATATTTATCTAAGTAAATTTGAGACTAACTATAGTAATGTTACAGGAAAAACTATTTTTTATGATGTTTATATAAATAATGTGAGAAACTTGATCTCATCCTTAATTAAGACTAAAAAGTGCAATTGTTAAACAAAGTTGAGGCTGTTGTGACAACATTTTAGAAGAAAGTATTTTTTTTTGATGTTTAGAATACATAAGTTTAGATTTTTTGTATAACTGTTATGTACTACCTACCTATAAATATAAATAATTATGAAATATGTGTGTTCGTTTTTATTCAATGATTCACAGCTATTTCATTGATTTATTTATGCAAATGTAGTGAATATATAAAATAACAAATATTCACAAAATGTAATATAATGTCCCAGTGACCTAAAAATAGGACTTTTTTTTTTCGATTAATTTTACATTAATATTATTCATAATACTTATATTTACAGTACTTAATAAGACTTCAGCTAAAACATGCCATTTTCAGATTTTATAGCAAGTAGAAGGTCTGGGCCGCTAGTATATGTACCTAAAATTAGGCCGTTGGGGAGATATGATAAACGTCCTAAAAATAGCTTGGGCCTTACGAGGCTATTGTAATGTTACGATTATGGTGACTTTGTATATTTTAGTTAAGGAGTTCGAATCCAATATAATTTAAAAAACAAAAATCTGAGTTTTTCTTTTACCTTCATATTGCGACTAACCCTCTTATTTTATTTTACTAAGACGAAAGTTGTGGACCCGAGGGAAATCGCCTTTTCATACAAACGCAATCCACATTTTCTTCTCTGGATATTAATAATATTGATTTATTATAGTCCATGCCATTTGTCCAAACCGACTCATGTGAGGTTCTCTTAAAAATAGATGTCAAAAACGCCTTCAACTCTGTAAACAGAGATACCCTACTTAATGTAATCAAAATTCATGTGCCAGAAATTTATAACTTCTTACTCCAATGTTATCATAGTCCGTCAAAATTAGTTCACAAGGGTAACGAAATTCTCTCCGCCGTGGGTTGCCAGCAGGGCGATCCTCTGGGCCCCGCCATATTCAGTCTGGCCATTAATTCAGCTATTCATAGTCTCACGTCCAAACTGAATGTTTGGTACCTGGACGACGGCACCATCGGCGGAGACTCTCAAACTGTCCTGGCAGACTTATCCCTAGTTATACAGAAATTTAGTGAAATTGGCCTGAAACTTAACTTCGACAAATGTGAATTGTACTTATCCGAAAACTTAGAACCCTCTTTAGCACCCCAGGTTCTTCAAAGTTTTTCGATTTTAGCCCCAAACATTAAAATCTTATCAAAGGATAATCTCCACCTTCTCGGCTCCCCCATTTTCGATGAAGCTATTCCGTCTGTTTTGGCCAATTCTATTTCTAAATTTCGTTTAAATTCAGATCGTTTAATCAAAATTAGTAGCCATTCGGCCATATTTATTTTAAAATTTTGTTTGATGGTTCCTAAATTTACTTACTTGCTCCGTTGCTGCCCTATCTGGAAGTGCGCTCATTTAATTCAACCCATCGATAGTCTCCTTAAGTCACAACTGGAATCGATCTTGAATGTCCGTTTTATTGAACTTGCTTGGACCCAGGCTTCTTTGCCCATTAGGTTTGGCGGTTTAGGAACACGCAAAATATCGAGTGTTGCCCTGCCGGCATTCTTGTCCTCAATCCATAGCACGTCTGATCTCGCAGGTAAAATCCTCAAAGCCCCAACGGCAACAAACTGCGAGATCGCGTGCTTGGATGAGGCCAGGACTGCCTGGCTAACTAAACTACCAGATGTACCATCTAAACCCGAGAGGCAAAGAGCCTGGGACAACTTAGCCTCTACTGCTGTGTTAAAATCTCTAATTGACACGTCGTCGGGAAGGGACCGCGCAAGGATCCTAGCTGTGTCTAGACCAGAATCTGGACAGTGGCTGCACGCCTATCCTTCACCCAACACCGGCACTTTCATTGACCCGAACACGCTCAGAATTGCTATCGGTCTCCGGGTCGGGGCCGATGTATGTGTGGACCACAGCTGCGCCTCTCGTGGTAGCCCTAACACTATTGAGAATATAAATGTCGTGCAGCTTGAACTTCTTGCAGAAAAGACGAATTGCACCGCAGTAGTAAATGTAGTTTCATGTTCTAGTTCTTTTAGTTCTTGTACTAATCCAGCAGGTCTAGATCAAGACAAAGTAAAATCCATTGACGACGTTCTGTCAACATACATATCAACACTTTATGGAAACACGCTATTACCGAGAAGTACAGTACAAAACGTTGTTGATGGTCTTGGAAACTGCCTTACTTCGTTGATTCCTCTTCTTCAAAAATGCGTTAAAACAAAATGCGTCGAAAAGTCTATTCCTATTCATATTTCTAAAAGTATAACAGAGGAAATGGAGAGTAAAATAAAGTCATCATTAAATAATTTTACATCAGAATGTAAACGATTCAACTATTTCAAAAAAATTGGATCTTTTATTGAACCTCAAGCAGTAGTTGTTGGCGAGCGATTTGATAAAGTGAAAAAACATGGAGTGTCACGTTTTATTGCACGAAAATTAGACCGTGAACCCACTGTCCTTGACTTGTTTCACCAAGCTTTAGTCTTCTGACCCTCTGTTGTCGACTGTGTCAGTTGGTAATAGACAAAAAAAAAAACTAAAACATTCTGCCATTCGTTCCCGAAAAAGTTCTGCAACTTTTAAAACCCACAATGGATACCGTACTTATCCATGACGACCTGTGTAACGTGTGAAAATGGCACGTCACATGCTAAACATTAAATCAATAAAATCTTACCATAAATTAACCAACATTCGTTTAAATTTCTTTCCAAATTCATTATCTCATACAGAACTATCGCGCTTGTCACTTTTGACACTTGACAGCAAGCTATTTGAGCTTCGTTGTACATCATGATTTTAGTGGTTGTTATACCGTCGTTTTTAGGAGTGTCTCGAACCTTCTCACATTGGTTAGATCAACATTTATCGTTTATAATTTTTTATTTAGAAAGTTAACGAAGTCTGAAATTTAGTGCATTAATTAAATTAATGTCATGGTTACATTATAGATATACGATATTTTAACCTCCCTTAAAAAAGCCCGGGTCGTAGTAACACACTGTATTATAATAGACGAAAACTGATTGCACCATGTTTGAAAAGTTTGTATTAATAAAGTTTGCATCGGAAGCGAACATTTTATTTTAATAGTGGACTTGAAAATCTAAGTGTTGAGAAGGATTATATCGAGAACAATTTTTTTCAGTTAGGGACTTGAAACTTCGTACTTTGTGAAGGACAAAATTCATGCGTTGTATAATTATTAACAAATGATTAACCGTCCCTACTGATATCTTTTGCTGCATAATGTTACAAATCCACGCGTACGAAGTCGCGGGCAACAGCTAGTATTATATATATTACTTCTCTAGAACAATTTGTAATTAAAGTAGAAATTAATTCTACTTGTTCTTCGAACGAATAGCAATCGTAACTTGTCGCATATGCCAACCTTAGGGGAAATGATGAAAATCATTCCAACATACCTATATAATGGGGATCCGCGACAACAGCCGATTTTTACGCAAATGCTATTTTGTGTTGCAACAATATAGAGATGGGTCTGGAGATCGTTATTCTTATATACTGGAAGTGATAACTTCGCGTTTGGTGGATAAAGCAGCAGAATTGGTATCAGAAAATGATTATTCGGCATAAAATTGGCCGTTGTTAAAGTCTCTTCTTATCCAACATTTTGGAGACCAACGTACGGAAAACATTTGAAAACGGAGTTAGAAACATTAACCATAAAACATGGCGAAAAGTTAAATGAATTTTGTGCTAGAATCCAGTCAGTTAAAAATCAATTATTTTCAAAACTAGCAGAACGTTGTAACCAATCGACTATGCAAATAAAAATGAATATTTATAACCATAAAGCGTTAGATGTATTCTTATATAACATTCACGAAAGGATATTGCGAGCAATACAGATTAAAGAACCAAAATCCTTAGAAGCAGTTAAGTACGCAGTAGAACAAGCCCACTTCGATGAGCATTATTACAAAAAACCGAAAAATCCAAAAACCAAATAATAATCAAAATAATTCACGTAAAACCAATTTCAGCGCAAACACGTCAAAAAATTATAACTCTGCCCCAAGAAATAATTTTCAATCCTTTAGACAGTTTAGACCACAAGGTCAGTCAATTATAACAACTGGAACAGGTTTCCGAAACCGCAAAATCATGGGCAGAATCAACCAAATAATCAAACGGAAAATGTTAGGTCAAATCAGGTTATAAATAAACCTGTATTTACCCTATAACCTAAACCATGTACATCGAAGACACTCGTTCAATGTAATAATGGTTTTGCACAAACTACAATTCAAAACTTAAGTGAAAATAAAATGAGCATCGATATTTTCTCACCTTTGGAAGTTAGAAATTTTGAAAATAGGGTGTTGTGTCACAATCACAAGTAGCGAAAACCATGACGTTCTATTGGTTAAAAATCTGGAAGAATTACGAACGGAACATATAAATTCTGAAGAACGAGAGGCAATTACGCAATTATGTCATGAATATAGAGACATATTTTTCCATGATCAAATTCCTCTAACTTTCACCCATGAAATAAAACATCATATTAGAACTAAAGATGTATCACCGATTTATATTAAACCATATAGACAAACTCCTGGACAAGTTGCCGAAATTAAAAAACAAGTTGATAAACTTTTGAAATCAGATATAATTCGACCTTCGTATTCACCATGGAATGCACCAGTCTACATAATATCAAAAAAGATGAACGCATCCCAAGAACAAAAATATAGGATGGTAATTGATTATAGAAATCTCAATTAGATTACCATGCACGCACCCCCGTTCCATTTGACAGGGCGATACGATTTTAAATTCAAAACATGGCTGTTGCCAGTTACTGATAAAAAAAGCTGTAAAGGTTACAAATCTTTACAATAAATACCCATTGCCAAATATAGAGGATATTTTTGGCAAGTTAGGGAACAGTACTTATTCTTCCATTTTAGACCTGGCCTCAGGATACCATCAAATAGAAGTAAATCCTGACGACCAATCTAAATTGGACTTCAGCTCATATAATGGACATTATGAATTTGAACGTATGCCTTTCGGCTTAAAGACAGCTCCAGCTACATTCCAGAGCGATGGACAACATCCTCAAAGGAACACTGATTTAAACTTTCACGATTTTTACTCATTATTATTTAGAGAGGACCTATCATGGCAACCACTGCATTTGTGAAAAGATCTGACAATTGACGTCTTACGACTTTGATCACCGATTGCTCCCGTTTTTCCTGCGACTCATCCTAATTACTCAGATGTTAAACGATATAGTACAAGTCGTTAATTTATTGAACCTTATCTTCGCCTCAAGTCTTAACCCCGAAGGGGACGAGCTGCCTTGGGCCGTCGACAAAGCCCGCGTATCACGCGATGAGTGGGTTGTATACTATCGCCTAGGACCCTTACTCTCTGACGCTCACGCCAGTTTTGTCGGGCTGTTCCTGGCCCTGGAAGAATACACAGGATCGAATCTTCACCCAGGGCTGGTCTTTATAGCGCCCAGGTATATTGCTTTAACTCAATCTGCTCAACTAACTACCTCAACCGCTCGCACAGGCTATTATTTTACATTCTCAATAATCGTACTTGGAACCGCCCCAGCGTCGATCTGGCATCTCCCTTCCCTGTTGTTAGTGGAAAATCCACTTTCGAGAGCCGTCGCTCTTCGCTCGCTTAGGGATTTTAGAACTGAGCTGTACAACCATCCTTACCTGGGTTTTTCTGAAAATTCACCACTACGTATTGGACACATACAACAGGATCTACTCGACGAGACACCACACTTTGTGGTGTTGGTCGTCCCCCGCGACGACCCGGACTGCAAACGTTCTAAGCCAAGATACTTGAGTGACTACGATTTTGGACAATATAGGCTCGCGTCTTTGTGTGTTTATGAGACGCGCTACCAAGCTTCATTGATCGAGGGGACGTGTTATTGGCGATTTGAGTACGTGTTAGATAACGCAAAATAGAAAATGTTATCGATATTCGCCTTCAAACTGAGCTTGCTCTACTTACTTCCGTACATTTATAAGGCTCATGACCCAAACCTACTACCCGCACAAACATCTTACCACACAATATTTAGCAGTCGACAATGTGCAACGCGTACAGGACGTTTGGATTAATGTCGAGGAGTGGACAATCCGATCCAAAATTATTGAAAACGCTACGTCTAAGTTTTTGCTGGTAGACCTACCCCCTGGGATTTCCCTCTGTAAAATGGCCTCTGTGCATGCACCTCAAGTCAATTGCGTAGATAATTATTTGGTACCAATAAATAGCCTTCTCTATACTTTGAAGCCACAACTTATACAGGTCGGGTTCTCTATACCCGATTTTTCATACTCTAGTCAGCGCTCAATGGCACTCCTAATGGCCTCTAATTCGTACCACTATTCTTTTTTGATTCAATCCTTTCCCTCTTTAGCTATCCGCTTAGATTCGCCGTTGATCCTCGAGAACAACGACTGTGGGGCTGACAATTGCACTGTTCCTAGGATGGAGGCTTTCTTCATTCAGGCCTCTATTGAGTCCGGCATGGTGCTTGGGACACATATGGCGACCAAATACGTGGTGTCGCCTTTGGTTCAGCAGTACGTATCACCCTTCCTGGAAAGGCATGTCGGCTCATATTACTCAGCAGCAAAACGCCCCTTTGTCGAATGGTATAATAAAGCGATATACGGATCAGTTGAGGGGGGACTAACTCCTCGTCAGTTTGAGGCAGGTGTGTCTTTTAGTCGTGGCTCCATTGCTTCACGCAATTTCGAAGCTACCGGTTCCATTGTGACACCCGGTTTCCATACCCCAATATCTGGCTCCACTGCATCAGTCGACTCAGCATCATCGTTGTACGCCGCTGTGGCCGGCCATTCACGCGGTTTCGTCGGCTCCTCGTCCTCCATGCATGGTGGGTTTGTTCGGTCCGGGACTTCGGGGTTACGTCAATTCTACTCTACCCCCAATCTACCCTATATCTCGCGGTCAACCACCTTCCTCGAAACCATGTCTCAGCGCACCCTGGATGTAGTTGTGGCCTCGGAGGCTGGCGTACCCGCCTCGGTCGCCGCTGACATTGCCGCTAACACAGGACGCCGCGCAATCATAACTAGTACGTGGCGCCGCGCTGCTATCGAGGGAGCCCGTTCAGCATTGCTTCGCCTCAGACCAGGCCGTGTTGGACGTCGTCGGCGCGGCATGGCCAGTAAACTAAACCGCGGACTAGCTAGGTCCATTTTTTATGCCGGACAAGCCTTCGATTGGGTGCAGCGACTGCCTCCATACATTAAAAACGGTATCGTATACACCATACCCTGGATTTCTTCTGGCTTCCACAACTTACGCACCTTCGATGAAAACATAACCGTCATACATCCCATCCAGTACCTAGCCTCTTATGAAAAATTCTTCGTTGCGTCTGCCACACTGCTTTTTTGTGGGTGCTTTCACAATGCCACAAATCTTTCTTATACCATATTCGGCGCTAACGGGCGCCCTTCCATTTTCTTCGACTCAGAAGCGCCATACACTACCTCAATCAGCCATTTATTGTCTACGCCTCGGTTGCGCTATGAGTTCAACATGATACAGTCAGACCATTACAACAGCAGCCTCTCTTATTTCAAAAACCTCAAGTACTTCGCAGAACAGAGCAACATTGACTTTACCAGCGCACACCCACACTCTGGGTTCAGAGTGGTGCCAGGCATTACACTGTTGGAAATCCTGCGCGGCATAGACCCCTTTGACATGTACATACCACGGCTCAACCTGTTGCGCGAACTTCTAGATGGTTACGCCCCGAACACTGATTTACAAAATTTGAGAACAGTAGCCCGCACAGTTGGTTTTCAATTAGAGTATCTCTCCCTCGTCGATCTGTACGCATTGTTCTACCTGAAAGCTTTCCCTAGTGATGTTGCAGGGTTCTACAAGATAACTAACAGCTCCGTCGAAGCCGCAACTTTTTCCACCATCTCTTCCTATCTATATAGGAATAAGTATGCTCGTATCCCCATTTTATTGATAGTACAGACTCTTGGAAGCACTATTCTCCTATCGTAATCACTACTCAACTATCCATGATCCCTTCCGCCGCCTACAGCATGTGTATTTCATCTGCCGGGCTGCTCACTGGAACCAGCACTCTATTCAACTCTGCTACTGGGGCAGGCATGGATAGCCTGTTCTACGACGCTTGTGACATGGCGTCAATCCACATCACTTATGATACCTCCATCCACGAAATAGTTACCAATAACAACATGCCCCAACGCTTTAAGTCACTACTGTCTGTCCCACGTTCCGTACCCTTCAAGGTGGGCTTTACGATCCCGTGATGTCTGAAATAATACATACCCTAGATCCCGATCACAATTTGACCCTATCTGGGCATGTCTACCTCGGTCACAGGCCCGCTTCACTACAACGACGGGACTTAATCGCGTAAAATAAGTTTTAAATTTACCTCCGACGTTTCGAGACCACGGGGACAACGCCGTCCTCGAAACGTCGGGGGTAAATTTAAAACTTATTTTACGCGATCCTCAAAGGAATTCAAGGAACCCATTGTCTTATTTAACTAGGATGACATAATCATATTTTCGGCGACATTCCCAGAACACTTGATTAGACTAAAGAAAGTTTTCGAAACACTTAGAAAAGCAAACTTAAAAGTACAGTTAGACTAGTCAGAATTCCTTAGAAAGGAAGTTATTTATTTAGGACATAACATAACGAAAGAAGGACTTAAGCCTAATGAAGATAAAATTAAAGTCGTTCTAAACTATCCTCTTCCTAAATCGCTTAAAGAAATAAAAAGTTTTCTCGGATTAATAGGATATTATAGAAAGTTTATCCTAGATTTTGCAAAAATAACCAAATATAGACACAAATGCTATAAAAGGGAAAAAAAATTAAGGCGACTGAAGAGTTGATAAACGTTTTTGAAACGCACTGTTAACATTCCTACAATATCCGGACTTCAATAAAACATTTATTCTAACAACAGATGCATCAAATTACGCCTTAGGCGCAGTTCTTTCACAAGGAACCATAGGTAGTGATAAGCCAATAGCTAACGCTAGCCGAGCAGAGATATAGCACAATTGAAAAAGAGCTCTTAGCAGTTCTTTGGGGAGTTAGACATTTCCGAACATATCTTTATGGACAGAAACTCCAAATTTATACAGACCATAGACCTCTAGCGTGGTTATATTCTCTGAAGGAACCAAATAGTAAATCAACCAGATGGAGATTACGATTCTTCAAGAGTACGATTTTGAAATAATATACAAACAAGGTAAACAAAACACGAATGCTGATGCCTTATCCATAATACAATGCATTAGAGCCTAAATCAATTGAAACTTTACTAAAGCACATTTAGATCCAAATAGAGAGTATTTTGTATATTTTAATTCTCCGCAAATAAGGAAACATTTTAATGAAACAGTTGCAAAATTATTCAATAAAAATTCCATACCATTTATTGAATGTACAAAAAGACTATTTTAAAAGACGAGACGAGCAAAAGGATATAATACTTAGGTAAAACCGGGGTATAAATGAATCCTATAACAAACTGAAAAGACAGTATTATTTTCCTAAGATGAAGGAAATAATTGCTGTTGTTATTAATAGCTGTGACGTCTGTAAAAGAATGAAATACGATAGAAAACCTTTAATACAACTTACTAAAACTCAACAAAAACCCTTTGAGGAATTGTTCATAGATCTTTTCAAAATCGATGGAAATCTCTATTTAACACTTATTGATGCTTTTAGTAAAATGGATCAAGCCATTCTAGAAGTTTACACTTAATGACTGGTTTTACCCCATTTGAAGTTGTTTTCGGATACACCGACTCTAGTAGTGTGTTTGACAATAACTTTAATCATACTTATATGCAACAACTTATAAAAGATCATTACAAAAAAATGAAAATCTTATATCAGATAATTACGGAAAGGATGCTTTAATCAAAAGAATCAACTAGAAAAAGGTTAGAACCAATAGCCTCAACCACACAAAATGTTTCTAAAGGAGATGAAGTTTATACGAAAATGGTTAATAAATGGTTAACCTAAGTATTTATAATACTTGGGTTTATCTTTTGCTAACCGCTAAAGCTTTAATACAAAATAAATGTGTGAAAGTGCCGGACCCGAAATAAGTACTTCTATTGTGTTTTTATGCAATTGACATTTTGAAATTCGTGTGGTGTGCCTATATTAAAACATGAAGGACAATCAATATAATTATTAGATTATAATTAGTGGCATTACAACCAACGTCACGTATAACCAACAACTGAGGTCGTCACCCTTGCCCCCTAGTAAAACTGGCACAAGAAGTAGAAGCCAAAAAGAAAATACACTGTGTATTTTCATTTTGGTGGTTTTTGGTGTATTACACAACACTCATTACAAAATGAGAGCGGATATTTTATCCAATGTGTATTTTCGTAGTGGCCAGATACTTTTACTCAGAAACCCAAACGACTATAGTGGCTAGGTGCAACGCTGCTCACTTAGCGCAAACAATGTTCGAGACAGAACCCAGTGTGAAGGTCAAGGCAAAATGTTATGCTTGGTCACACTCCGTTGACACTGAAAGTTACCCATTATTTGACATCAACGTCGATATGATTTTATGCGGTGGTTTGCATAAAATGCAAAGCGCTATTGACAATTGCTTATTTTTAGCCCGCTCTTGCGCAAGATGCAAAAATGAAATGGTAACTTCGACAGAGTACGGGCTAGATCTCATTATAGACACAGCTGTCTTGACTGACCTAGGATACCCAGGTCAGGACAGCATGAGCGCCTACGAGCGCGATGGAGGGATGCCTTGGAGGATAGCCACTATGGAACCCGAACCATAGGGGCTATCCTCCCGGTGATGAATGAGTGGGTGGACAGGAGGAGAGGGGCCCTGACCTATAGGGTGACGCAGGTAGTGTCCGGACACGGCTGCTTCGGACACTACCTGTTTAGAATTAAGAGGGAGCCGCGGCCCCAGTGCCACGAATGTGGCGCGGTGGACGACACGGCCCAGCACACTTTGGAAGAGTGCAATCGCTGGGCCGTGGAAAGAGCTGCCCTCAGGGCGGCAACAGGGGTGGTGGACCTGTCGCTGCACAGCATCATAGCGGCGATGCTGAGCAGCGATAGGAATTGGGAAGCGGTGGCCTCCTTCTGCGAACAAGTCATGTTGCAGAAGGAGGAGGCGGAGAGGGGGTGCGAAGCAGATCCAGACGCGCTCCCTCTCCGACGCAGGCGGCGGGGTCGAGAGCGTATGTTCGCCTCGACCCCTAGTGGGGCCAGCGGGTGCGAGACCCGCATTGCACGGCCCCACACACGTCGTCGGGGGGGGATCCAGCGTTTCTGATCCCCCCCCCCCCATTGTGCGGGTGTCCTGGCGCCAAGCCGGGGCTGCCGGGGAGCGCCATGGTAGAGTGTACTCGATCCCATGGCGCCCTCATAAACGGCAGAGAGGATACGAAACGCCGGAGTGGGTTAAATGGGTAGGGCCAGGTTCTCCCTCCCCTCTCGCCAGTTGAGAGGGGACAGGAGCGGCGAGTCCCACACACCCCCCCATCAATGGCCTTCTCGCGGCCGGGGGGACGGTGCGTAACAGCATTCGCCCACTCCGTTAACAAAAAAAAAAAAAATGTCAGGACAGCATGAAAAGGTAATTAGTGTGGGATGGGTATGAGTATGAGCTTTGAGGAAAGTGGTAGCTGACGTACAAAAAGTAGTAGTACATGTAAAAAGATGCAAGTCTCGCAACGCAATTCTTCTACTACAAATAAGTTTTGAGATGTAATGTGATATTTTAGTCAGTGCCAGGGGATGTTAAAACCGTATTTATATTAGACATTTTTAATTTGCTTTACTCGTACCGTATTCGTAATTATGTGTAATGCTCAAACTACATGTGATTAGCGTTAGCGTTATGTACAATCAGGATTATTTTAATTACAAGCTTTTTATTAACTTGCAATGTACCTATGTAAGTATGTATGTAATATGTAACTATGTTTGGACGGGTCAAATTTTGCAAGATAAATTTGAAATAAAAGGTTTCCCAAGGTTGGCTTTGCGAGGCCCCCCTAAGTGCGAGGCCGGGGCATTCGCCCACGCCTAGCTACGCCACCGGTTAAATCACATTCTTTTATCTTGTCCTCGTCTAAACCATACACTATTATATCGTGGATTAATTAAACAAAAAATTCCGTTACCTACACATGTTTATTCCCTGCTCTCGTTCGACCCAACAGTGTTAAGATTTTTAGCAATTTTCCTAGAGGTCAATAAGCTTAAAATTTAATACATAGCCCGTAGTTTAACTGCTTTAATTTATGTTTTAAATAGGAACTCACAGACTAATTAATTTGCAGTTGTATGTCTAATTATCCATTTTGCCCTTCTCGTAATAGCTATCTGGTTCTAACTTTAACTGCTGTGCCTTCTGCATGGCGCCCGAGGTTCTTGCTCTTTCTTAATTGGAGACTCCTCTGATTTGAAGAGGATAGTTTTGATTTATATGGGGAACATGGTGCGGTAACCACTCACTGAGCCTTTCAAAGATTTTTACAAGACAACCGCCATTAAGGCTTTTTACAAAATAATACGAAAAAAAATTAATTGTTGGATATTGTAGCTTATATAAATAGGTATGAGGCATCTGTTGTAGATGAAACAGCAAAACAAAAACATAAAACAGTGCTATGATTTGAGTATAAGGGTGTCCTTATCACTAGAAATTGAATCCAATTGAGATGAAATAAATATTTTTATTAACAAACACCTGATTTTATTTATATTTTTTTATTTATTAATATCTCCTCGGATTTCACGGGCCTATTAATATTGTTATTTGTACCCAGATACCTATTTAGTTAAATAAATATTTTGATTATCCATCAACTATTTTTGAATTAGTTTAGTTTTTGTATTATTGAAATACACTTAGGTTGTCTTTAGCATGCTGGAAAAATAAATATGTTCAGGCTAACACTGTTTTTTATTAATTATTGCTCTCTTTTACCACGAATTTGTTACCGCTGGTAAAATCTGAAATTTCTTTCCCATCTGTTACCATCGGACTAACAGTCTCAGTAGTTCGGTCATCGGACTACTGATACTAGGTGATACGTGCCGCCTACAAATAAAATAAAACCACCTACCTAAATATAAGATTCTGCTTTAGTCGGAAAATATAACAGCCCATTTTATTCAGACGAAAGTGGAAACTGACTTTTGGTCAGATTTGGGGAAAAAAATAGGCTATAAGTTATTCTGACAAAAAAGGAATCTGACAAATGTGTCTTAGATTGCTTTAAGGCATATAGAATATATATATAGCATATTGAATTATATAACACAGACCAAATAATATAGAAAGGATAAACAGAATCTTTAATTAACTGTACTACACTTAGGTTACCCATATCTTGAGCAGAAACCAAAATAAGTTCAACAGTCCCCGTGTCATCAGCGAAACTATGTATTGTTTTAACACCAAAAAAACTGGGCTTCTTTTTAAGAACTGTTAAAGTGCACATAAAGTGTAAAAAAAATAAGTGCTGGAATGACAACTGGCTGGCTGGAATGGCTACAAAAGTTCAACTACTGATAAAATTTAATTCTTAAATCTAATATGTCAAAGAAAGAGAAAGTTTCTAATCATGGATGATTTCTACGAGTTAAACTATTAGGTTAAGTCCGATTCTCTTAAATCTAATATGTCAAAGAAAGAGAAAGTTTCAAATCATGGATGATTTCTACAACGAGTTAAACTATTAGGTTAAGTCCGATTCTTTTAAATCTAATATGCCAAAGAAAGAGAAAGTTTCAAATCATGGATTATTTCTACAAGGAGTTAAACTATAAAATTTAAATAAAGAACAGGACGAAACTTACAAACCATGAAATCCTAAATAAGGCTAAACCACTAAACAGACACCGCAATCCACTACCAATACAGTTCATATTGAAACAAAGAGCAAACGCCCGCCCGTAGCCCCATATTTCTAGCGAGGACCGATTGACTTGAATCAATTACTAATATTAAAAAGAAATAAACTTCCCAGACATAGTGTAAAACACATTGAAAAGCATATTAAGTTCCAGATAACATTCAAAAGACCAACTAACAAACCGAAAAAAAAAACATCAGCAGCCAATTTTGACAAAATAAGGATTAGCAGACAACAAGAAATGGAGTACAAAATATACTTAACCTAAAAAATGCCAAGGTTATTTAGAGAGCTAAAAGAATTATCAATACTATTTAAATATTTTATCACATCACACCACACGGGATCTTGAACGGAGCCCTTGTTCGAGGTCGGAAATATGAATGATAATGCAAATCATAAACCATTGGACAATGAAAATTAGTTAACAACGGTTTGCTTTAACTTAACCTCGATGCGATGCGGTACGTTACGAGTTGTAGGTACGTACCGCTATAATTGTTTAGTGAACTACCATGTAACATTTGCAATGCGATGTTGTTGCCGCGGTTGTAGAAACCAAATATTAAAGTAAAAAATTAATTGACGCCATTGCAATGAAATGAAATAATAATAATGCGCTGCAAGTGCAAGGCAAGTGACATTTTGACAAAACAAAAGGCATAAGGCCTCATAGGCACGAGCGCTTTTACAACGAGCGTTAAAAAAGCGTTTGAATGTGAATGACACAAATGGATACATGTGTATTTATTCACACAATGGCGGTGGTGTTTTTTATCAAGCGTTGTTGGTTTTTAGACTTTAAAAGTTGGTCGTTAAATCGAATTTAGCGTAAATTTAATTTAACGAATTCAAGCACTTTATTAACGCTCGTTGAAAAAGCGCTCGTGCTATGAGGTCTGTGATTAGTACCATATAACACCCAGCCCAACAATGCCCGACCCGGCGTTGACTATATTGTCCTTTAGTCCTTGGTGCGGTAGTCTGTTAACAGGATAGATCCGGTACGTTAATCGGTTATCAGGATTACAATCGAATCAACTGAAATCGACGAACTAATTTCACTATTGCGTCCACGCTACACAATAAAATTAGATGCAGTGATTTACAAGGATTTATGGGCCTAGTTAGACTAAGAAAAGTAAGCAGAGATCTTGACAGCACACGCAGTGCCACTGTTATAATTGGTTAAGCAAATCTTTTCAGTACAAAAAGGCGCGAAATTCAAATTTTCTATGGGACGATATCCCTTCGCGCCTACATTTTACCATGCGCCTACATTAAACGTACCGGATCTGTCCTGTTCGATCGTGTAGAATAGCCATTCTCAAAGTATGCGCCGCGGACCCCAGGGGGCTTCGCAAAGCCTCTGTTGGGGCTCTGCGAGAATACTTGTACCTAATAATACGAAAAAAAACCAGCTCTTCTGTAGGTATATCTGGTGCACAGTGGCGAACGAAATATTTTGATTCGGGGCTCCGTCACATATTTCGCTTTCCAATAGGATTCCGTCACCAAAAAAGTTCGAGAACCGCTGGTGTAGAAGATAGATCGTTGTATGTCCGTTAAGGACGTAGCTATGTGAAAGCGAGAATGAAAACGTTGACCGGACCACGGTCGTGGTCTGGTACGCCCGTCTGTTAAAGCCCTAACAGACTACTGCACCGCATCAAGGTCGCGGTGCGGTAGTCTGTTACGAATTTTAATTAAAGCTTAAACTGGCAACACCTGCTCTGATGTCAACGCTGCATGCGGATATAAAGGTCCTCTACACTCGTGCGCGAATCGCGGCGCGAACCGCGAACGCGAGTGTGGGGTCTATTTCGCTGAATAGCGAACTAGACTCCACACTCACGTTCGCGGCTTCGCGCCGTGATTCGCGCATGAGTGGGGAGGGCCCTTAATATCCGTAACACATCATCGCACCGCACCAAGGTCAAAAATCGATGATCGATGATGTATCGATGTACGATGTATGAATGTATATTTTCGATTGTCATATCTGACATAAACTGCTTGTGTATTAAGTTTCAAAAGAGAAAGTTAAATAAGTGTTTTTGCTAGTTGATAATTTTTTATTCTTCTTTGTACTAGTTTATCTCATTTTGGTATGGCTATGTGTATTTTTATGGGTTTTTGTGAAATGTTTATGAATGCGACTGAAGGACTTGTATCCATGGTCATGAAATAAATTTAAAAAAATGTTAACGCTGCCGACGCTGCGTCACATTCACATGTGACATTTCAGTTTTCATTTTCACATCCACAACCATAAGAACTACTCCGCAAATTAACCATGACCAATCCATATTTCGTTTTACTGGATTAATATTGTCTAGAATAGTTTATTGGCTTTTTACTTCCTATTTGGTTGGTAAATGATGTGTTCTAGTGATTGTAAACTGACAAAAAATTTCGAGTTTCTGTGGTGTTTCATAGAGTGGTTAGGTGAGGGTGACCTAACCTTTTCAAATCAAATGAAAGTTGTAATCTACTTGTCGCGTTCCTGCTGAAATCAGGCTTGGTTTGTTGTTTGTCGTCTTTTTAAATACTTAGTAGCATATACTGAGTAACCTAATATTATATAAAAATATAAATCCGATTTAAGGATTGTGATCGTTATACTGTCAGCAGTTGCTATGGGTTTGCATAGGGTCAGTAGTGAGTTGGTCTAACAGGAAAAGAAGTATGGAGCAGATAGCTGCTGACATCTGGGTTAGTCTTAAAGCGAAATTAAAGTTAAAATTAACAACTAAGGTGAATATAATCTTATTATAGAATAATATACACTTATCCTAATAAAGACAGGAGACTAATGTTGTCTCCATCTTCATAGCTAACATAAAACTAAGGATGCTATATCTACTTATTCACTAGTGTTAGTACTTAACCTATGGAATAAATGTTCTTAATGCTAAATCTTAAATTTAAGATTATATGGCACATGATATAGGAACATTAGCTGTGCTATGAGACCAAACTTCCTAGGACGGGAAGTTCACTGGCTCCTGGCCATTAGCGCCCCAGTCCCCCAAATACTTTCCATAAGTCCTGTACAAGGCCTTAGCGGATGCCAGAGCAGAGAGTCTCCAATGAGATGTGAAGGCTCCTGCTTTCATTATGTTGAATTCCTTGCACCACTTCTTCCTCGTCTCTTCTGTCATCAGAGCTGAGTTGAATGCATTCATTTGATACACAATAGTGTCATCAAATTGCTGGCCCTTGCTCTTAGACTTCCAGTCATCACTCTTCTGGTTTATGGTGGTAGACACCATCAAGTTGGACATCATGAAGACGTTTAATATCAAGTGGGCATGAGCATGCTCTCTCGGAATGAGGCAAGCCAAAGAAGATTGTCTGCCAATTCCAGGAAAATCATGCTCACCTGTAGCCTCCTTAATTTGATCATGGCTTACTGGTCCCGGTATGTTTGGGATTGTGTGCAGAATGGAGGCCACTACCTCAGGGAAGGAGATTGCTATCCTTCCCAGAGTGACCGTCATATTCTTCCCTGCGGCCTTCTTCTTGATGATGAGAGTGGATGCCAAGTTAGTTATCCTGACTTTCACCATAGCTCCCAACGTGGCATCTTTCAGCCTCTCAATGTTATTGCCCCTTACTAGGAAGCAAAAGCAGAGGAAGGCCACATCCTCGATCTTAACCTTTCCCATCACATGTCTCCTGAAATGCAGGACATCAAATCCAGCATATCCAAAAATTCCGAAGACCCAGTCACTATCAAGGCCTTCTGAATCGGTCAATAGCCGTAAGATGAATGTTTTGACTTCATCTGGAGTTTTGGTGCCAAAATCTGTATTTGGCGTGAAAAAAAAAAAAAAAAAAAAAAAAAAATAATGTCTAAGGCCAGGATTACACTTGTAAGTTTTACTTACGTAAGTAGGGACACAGCTATAAGTAGGGGCACAGAATAAGATATGAATATCGTTATCTCATTTGAGATAGCTTTGTCCCTACTTACGTAAGTAAAACTTACAAGTGTAATCCTGGCCTTATGTTAATGGAGTTCAGAGAATTGATAGGGTTATAAGGGAACAAATATCTGTTGATTGTCCTTGAATTTTTGGTAACATAATTCTAGTTTCTAGACAGGCTAACTTGGTTAAGGATTAACTTGAGAAAATTGTTTTGATGTTTCTAGCATCCAGGTATCAAAACCAAGAAGATTGGTTATTTTGCTGGTCTCTCTTTTACTTTTATAGGATTTCGAATATTGAACCTGGCGACTGATATTTAAAAATTATTGTGATAAGCCCTAATACTCTGTATAAATCAAAGCGCTTCACAGGGCTGTTTCCCTTTTTGGGGCCCCAAAACGCCTGACAGCGAAACAAGGCAGTTGTTATGTTAGCTCGGAATTTAAAACCTATTGTGCTAAGAACGATATTGAACTTAACTTTATTGCGACGGGATCCAGTAGGGCTAATGGTTAGGTCGAGCGTGTGATGCGAACCTTAAAGAGCCTGCTCTCAATTATTAAAAAAAACAATACATAATATAAAACCTGGCGTGACGAATTAGGGAATGAACAGCTCGCGATAAGTAGCACTAGGTCTGCTGTAACTAAATATACCCCCACGGAACTGATGTTCGGAATTCAGACTCAATCATTAGGAATATTGAGTATGGACCCTGTTCCAACAAATTCTCACACACGGTTAGACCTTAATGTTATCAGAGAGGATGCTTTAAATAATATTAACAGAGCTGCGACATCAGAAATCGAATGTTTTAATCGCGGTCGTGCGATCATCAAACGGTTTTCTAAAAGAGAATTCGTATTTATAAAAAGTAGTGAACGCAGTCAAACAAAACCAGCTAGAAAATTCAAAGGTTCGTATCTTATAACCGCAGTTCTTGATAATTGACAGGTATGAGCTAAAAAGCTTAAATAATCCTCATCGTATATTTAAATTAGTTAGCGCTTGTGGCGCTATTTAAATAAAACAAATATTAAAACATACCATTCTTTTAATGGTGGATTTACAACGTATATAGGTTTTAGTATAGGGGGGGGGGTTCCAGAAAATAAAACGACTAAAAGTACATAAAATATTAGAGATGTGAAAAATACATACAGAAAAAATTTCCTCGAAGGAATTGGGGGAGTCCTTTTTCGAGTAGTGGGACAGTATAAACTATAAGCTAAATAAAAATATAACGTTATGTTATATATCGCAGAAACACAGAATATTACAAAATTAATCTTCCGTTTTTCTTTTTAAATATATCCACTACTTTATTTACATCAATTTCTATCCCATAGTGAATGTTCATGAGAGCCAAGCCGTTCAGTCTGTTTTCACTCGTAGTGTTCCGCAAGTAGTTTTTAAGTCTTCTTAGGCTTGAAAAGGTCCTTTCTGGGGTAGCAGTGGAAACAGGTATGGTAGCCAATATTTGCAACAATGTGTAAATATTTGGATATAGTTTTTGGTCACACTTATCTAAGCATTCCAAAGCTGACTTTGGAGTAGGGGAAGTAAGAGTCATAGCAGCTTTCCACACTTCAAGCTCTGCTTTGACGACAGATGTACTTTTTTCGGGCAGCACTGCCGAATACATACAAAATGCCTCTTCGATTACGCAACCGGCCGCAAAATTTGACGGTAACAAACCAGATAGTGCCGATACTACTTTACGGTGTTTTGTAAACCTCTCAATCAATTGTTGAATTGTATGGTCGAGAAATGGGATGAATACATTTCTTTTGTAATACGTGGATATATCCGACGCAGGAATGTTAGAGCGATTCAACTGCTTTCCAACGATACGTGGCATAAGCAGTATACCACCATTTTCTTCGAGCAACACCTTTGCTTCTTCATAGAGATGGAGGAACTCTTCGTCAACTTTATCTCTCAAAAGTTGTAAAGCATTAATGACATCATCCACGTGACTGAATGCTGTTATGAGGTCTGTGTTAATTGCCTGCAGTTGCTTTGATAGCGACAATGTGTAGCTCATGACTTTTTGAAGAATCACTAGGCACATGACAAAATTCTAAGATCGAAGTGTGTTAAGCATTTGAACGGCTTGTTGCGATGTTTTTTTTTATTGTGGCTAGATTGGAGTTCTTCGAGAGCATGCACAATAGCTAAATAAATTTCCTTGAATCTTGTAATGGCTTCATGCTTGTGAACCCACCGTGTTTCGCACAACGCAAGCAGGCTTTTTTGGTGATCAGCCGGTAAGAGATCCCGATTTTTTTCTTTCAGAACGGCAGTGCGTTGAGGCGAATGTCTAAAGTAGGATCCAACAGACTGCACGATCCCAACGCAATTTCTCACATCCACTTGTAAACATGAGTCAGCAATAGCAAGGTTGAGAGAGTCATCTAATCATTAGATTGCAAGAGAGTGATGATCTCGCAGCGCTGCACGAAAATGTGCCGTATATGCGAAACTGGCGCTAGCATCGCGCTTTCTGGTTAGACGCTATAATTATTTTTGCGCCTTTCGTTTCTATATTCAGTGTTGAAATGAAATTCTGACGTGCTGCTTTAGTGTTGTGCTTAATATATGTAATTGACGAACAGGTATTAGGTACTTCAGATGATTTATAAATGAGGTCAGTAGGGTATAAGAATGGACGGGAAGTAGCTAGGATCATTTTAGTTAGCGACCTATTATCGGAGTTGCCCACTTCAGACATGTAATTAAATATGTTATGTACTTCAAAACTACGGGATATCCGTATTAATTAGTCAGTAATATAGTCGTTTTGGAAAAATTAATAAACCTATGTATTTTCTTCCAGAAATTATATGGTATAATATAAAGGAAAAAGTGCAATAATAGCGAAAACGGCAGTAAGCGACCGCTTTTCTCAGAGTGCGACCAGCCGACCCCTAGTGCAATAGTTTGCGGGCACCATTCTATATAGCAGTAAAATAGTTAAAATAAAACATAATTGATTATAATATAAAACATTTGTTTTTCTTATAATAGCAAACATCAACATCTCTGCTTATTTGGATAAAACGAATAAAATCAGTATCATATTCGGGTATTCCTACTATTTTAGTTAAAAATATTATCAACAAACTTAAAATATTCAATTCATCTTGACTAATAACTTAGTAGATCAGTGTAAAATAGGACCATTCCAACTTAAAAAAAGAATTATTAACATTAGACCTGTAAGCCTATATATTTAAACTTGTATCAATGAATCATATTTAGGTACTACTGTTACAATTAAGGTTAAAAAATAATAAACTTACACAAAATAATATTGATTAAGATACAATTGAAATATTCTAGACACTAGTTTTTAACTTAATATATCGAAAATAATAATCACAGTAAAGGAGGAACATTTTTTCTACAATTATCGTTTTATAGAAAAATCTTTTATCACTAGATCAATAGGTGAACCCTTTATTCTTTGGAAACGAATAAATCTACCTATTGATAACCATTTTTTTTATGATGAATATAGGCAGGCGTTTGACCACGATCCCACCTGATGGTAAGTGATGATGTGGTCTACGGTGGAGCTATTAACTCTTGCCTTGAAGAGCTCCAAATTGTACTAAAACACATGCCACACATGCATGTTGTGTTTTATAATCATAAAACTGTGTATCAAGCTATGCATATATTACACTTAAATGACATCTATACGAGTATACGTTGATCCAACAAACACGGTACACTTAAATGATAGGCTTTGGCAAAAATCGCAGCCTATATTTTTATGTTCGTCATCTTCAGTATCACTAATCGAAATATCACAACATTCTAAAACCTATTATTTTATTGCGTAGACTAAAATGACATTTCATGTGTTGCTAGTTTTTTACGTCTTATAAATAGTGATGTGTTACAACCGGTACTAACCGAAAATTTCGAAAAAAACGATTGGGAGGTACTTATATTTGTTGATAAGTGTCTGTAACACAATGAATGGATAATCCGTGACGCGCTAAAAGGGGACAGTAGGAGAGGTATTACAAAGGGTGAAATAGTGTAGGTAAAAATTCCATCATTCTGAGGCTGAGGCATTAAGACATTCTTCTTTTTTTGGCAATTCATATTCACATTTGTTTTTTGCCTCTGTGTTCACATATTTGTACACATTTAGTAACATAAACTTCTCGCCTTGACTGAGGGGTTTAACTTTTCGTTTTTTCCGAGGTGATAGCACTTCTTCGCCGCGTCCATGCGACGAAGTAGATGGGCGATTAGATTCCATGTATATGGAAACTAAACTTAACAATAATGCAACAAACGTAATAAAATAATGGTTGGGGTGTAGCAAAGGGTACCAGGACTTAACAAGCAAGGGGTTAACAGGAAAAATCGTCGGTGTGATGTCAAATTGACAGTACTTTTTTAATTGTATCTTACAGAATACGTCAAAATAAGCAGGTTTTACTTGAAAAAAATTAAAAATACAGATATTGCAGTCCAAAATTTGAAGATTTTGAAAGACAGAAACAAGAGAAGAGTATGACTTCGGGAATAAAAACTATTATACACCCTTTCCAACAATTACGACTATCTCCATATCAAATTTCATCTAAATCGGTTTTATTAGGTCCCATACAAATATTAGGTTAGATTTTTAATATTAGATACCTAGTAGAATTTAGTAGCATGGTCCTAAATGTTATAGTTGGCAGTTGTGTGAGAAGTCTGTTTTACATAGAATACCTATTTACTACCTCAATCAGGTACACTGCAATGTTATAGCTTTACCTTAAGGTAAGTTGGCAATCCATCACCCTTGCGAGGCTGGAGGTCGGCGTTTAGTTCACCACATAAATATAAGACTAACTCCTTTTGGACTCTGTATATTTGCCGGAACTCTTTGTCCGGCATATCAAACGGGTTTGCAGCATCCCTTAGAGTTCGGCGCTGAATCCTTCTTCTTTCTTTTTCCTCCGCAGCAGCCGCGAACCGGAAGAAAAAAAATCTCGCCATCCCTGCAAATAAAATATTGACAATATTATATATATGCAGCGGTACGTACGAGTACGTACTGGTAATTTATACCTTAAAATAGGTTTTTTCACAAGCTTTTTGCATCCACGACAAGGCTTATCGTCACCTAAGAAGCACTTGGATAGCATAACGAAGTTGAACTGTCAAAATGGGACAATATGTCAAATTATCCAACGACCATGTTATGCAAATTGTCGTCTGTCAAGCTTCTGTCATCTACCGCTGTCAGATGTGGATAACTATCACGATTTCGCGTTATCACGGCCTTGTCACGCTACCATCTACCGCTGTCATTCTGTCATCTACCGCTGTCAGATGTGGATAACTATCACGATTTCGCCCTATCACGGCCTTGTCACGCTACCATGCTAAGCCCGCTGGGGCTTGGGGCCCATTTACGAGAATACAGTTTTAGTGAAAAAAGTCCTATCCAGCGCAAAATAAATCACGGACGAGCTTCGAACCTACACCATAAATACATCAACTGACAATTACTTGAGTAACTGAAGGTACAGCCACTTTGTGGGATCTTGTCGGTCGTGATCTGAAATTGTCAGAATGTAGTCCTCATTTGAATTACATAAGGTTTGAAATTCTGATGGTAAAAGATAAATTACGCATTTGATTGAAATTGGGATAAAAATGTGTTGTTGTAATGGCTATTGTAACAATACGTATACCGGGTATAATATGTATACCGGGTGTCTCCTGTAACACGAGATAATAATTAAAACATATATCGGGTGGAACAGAATGAGACTGTTATGAAAACGGGGATTTGTTTAGACTACGTACTTTATTTTTCACTTATTAATCACGGTAATATTTCAAACCATTTTTGAGATAAAGTCTGTTAAACATTAGTGCAAAAATCTGTATGTTTCAACCGTAGCAAGTAGATCCGATGAATGCTTAGACGATATAACCAAACGGAGTAGCCATTAACAGGCGTTCCCCTCTGTCAAAAATTGGCGGCCAATGGTCACACAATGTATGGACTGACGTTTATCTGACATGGCTATTTTTACGTTACGTATACATTTGACGTGCCCCTCCCCCGCAAAAATCGGTAGACTATAAACCCCCTTTAGGGTTGATTTCGGAGATAAAACCTATTGTATGTCCTTCCCTAGGACTCGAACTATGTCCATACCCATAGTCCATACCTAATTTCGTCTTCATCGGTTCAGCGCTTATTAATTCCCCATACAAATTTCCACCCCCTTAAGGGGTGAGTTCTGGAATAAAAAGTATCCTATGTCCTTCCCCGGGACTCAAACTACCCCTATACCAAATTTCAACTAAATCGGTTAAGCTGTTTAAGCGTGAAGAGGTAACAGACAGACAGACAAACACACTTTCGCATTTATAATATTAAGTATGGATTTCCTATCATGTAGCGAGTAGATTTCGTTATTGTTTATTTTGAATCTAAAACTAATTTAATATTTATCGGTTATTCACGAACCGAAATCAAAGATCAGCACTGTTTGTTTTAAGCTGGTATCATTATTTCTACGTTTGACATTTGTGGTTGTCATTTTAGTCTACGCAATAGGCTTTATACACATACACATTTCTTTTAGAGTTTCATTACGTTTTCTTCCCGCTCCACGGCTCCACGTGTCTGCGGTCTGGACTGGTTTGCCAGCTTGCGCTGTGGTTTTGGCTTGAGCTGGTTTATACTTTTTGATTTACACTCCTTCTTTGCTTTCTTTTGAGAGAGAGAGAGAAAGAGAGATATTTATTATTCAAAAGTTATACATTAATTAAGTTATACAGTTTCCTGCAAAACTGTTTTCACAGTTGCTTTGTTACTTCTAATCTTTCTTGTTTTCTCTTAAGTATAGCAGCTTTCTTTTCCGTCTTTAAATTTTCTTTATGGTCATAAATGTCACTTCCGCTATGCGGCAGATGATATCGCAGTAGGTGTTTTACTTGTTTTGGTTTTGCTCGTTGTGGAGACTTATGGGACGTAGCGGGGCCTTAGGTTTGTGTATATTTGGCATTCCATACAACTTAGGCACGGGGCAGTCAGGAACTAAACTTGCGACATTCAGATTAAGGGTATCCGAGTAATCCCTAATTAGTTCTTTAGTGGTTTTCAATATTCTTCTATTTATTATTGTATTCTATGTGGTCTATTATAGATTGGGGTGTATTATAAATTCAATATACGCGATATATTAAATATATTAATAACGGGTCACTCACGTGTTTTAAGTCGAAAACGCTCGACATATTTCACTCCGTACCGAGGAGCGTCATCAGGAGCTTGCGTCGACGGTGACGGACCGGCGCAGACTGCGGGCCGCAGCCCTCCGCGCCCGATGACTCGGCGCGGGCGCCGGTGGCGGCAGGGGGGGGGGCGAGAAACTACCCTCGTTTACGGCATTATTGTCAAATGATGGGTTGCACACAACACTCACTACGTCATTCGCTAATGGTTCGTCCACACTGTCCACCGACGTAGTACCCAAAACAGTTTTCCAGCTCGGAGGCACTGACCAACCACAATCACGGTTAAAATTCGGATGACGACCAATCTCGATAGCCTCCCGTACTTTTCGCTGAATCACAAACTTTTCTTCGAAAAGTACGGAAGGCTATCGAGATTGGTCGTCATCCGAATTTTAACCGTGATTGTGGTTGGTCAGTGCCTCCGAGCTGGAAAACTGTTTTGGGTACTACGTCGGTGGACAGTGTGGACGAACCATTAGCGAATGACGTAGTGAGTGTTGTGTGCAACCCATCATTTGACAATAATGCCGTAAACGAGGGTAGTTTCTCGCCCCCCCTGACGCCACCGGCGCCCGCGCCGAGTCATCGGGCGCGGAGGGCTGCGGCCCGCAGTCTGCGCCGGTCCGTCACCGTCGACGCAAGCTCCTGATGACGCTCCTCGGTACGGAGTGAAACATGTCGAGCGTTTTCGACTTAAAACACGTGAGTGACCCGTTATTAATATATTTAATATGTCTATGTCTCACGGAAGTTTTGTTATTAAAATACGCGATATAATCCGTTTTCATAGTTTTATTTCAATGCTGATATAGTTAGTTTAGTTTTTGTGGTAGAGATAGTGACTGAATTAAAAAAGTGGCTTAAAGTTGAATGAAAGATCAACTTTGGGCACAAATCAAATTATGTTATTAAATATTTTGATTTGCGTTTTTTAAGTAGTGAAACGAGGTAACATTTATTCAAAAAAAAATTACAATTATATTTATAGTAAAATACTTATTTTATCTTGAACACAGCACATAATATAAAATTAAAACTAGAAGTACTAAACCTAAAAATAAAATTAATTATAATTTTAGCAAACTAACAGGCAATGTATAGGTAGGTATATAAAAGGCCTATGTCCCGTTCCGACTGTCACCTGGTCCAAACGTGCCAAAAATGCTAGCGGCATTGCCGCGTTGCACGGCCAGCGATATTTGCTGGACCAGGTAAGAGCCGGAACGGGGGTCGCAGGCTCGCAGCCCCTATCCCTCAAACGTCGCCCCAAAGTTTTTATAAATGTTTTGGCCTCCGCACACCAAGGCCCCGCCGTTTCTATAGCGACCGGAACAAAGTCGTATGTTGGTACCAAGTTTGCATATTTGTTACTTTTTAATTTTGCAGCATTCTCGGCGGCCGCGCCTGCCATTTTGTTGGTATGAGTGATGTGGGAGGGGGCAAAGGTGCTAACGCAAGTGGCGTCCCAAATCAGGCTGCGGCCTTTTGCCCAAGGTACCAACGTAAGGAAAGTAGTGAAACTATAACTATATTAACTATATATAAATTATAAACTGTAATAGATGTCATATATTTAAGAAAAAGTGACGTGAGTGAGTGAATGAAAGTTGTTTTTTTTATAATATTTATCAGTACGGTTTTTACTCACTATTATTTTTAGTCGCTTTTGGCGACATGTTTCGGATTCTTTGAGAGAGACTGGTGCGACTAAAAATAATAGTGAGTAAAAACCGTACTGATAAATATTTTGAAATATGTCTCACGATAGTTTAAGTGCGATTGTTTTTTTATGTTATATATAATAAGGTTATAATTATTTACTAATGATTTGTAGACTGTGAGTGGAATGTGTGAAATGCTAAACGTCAAATCTCCACGGTCTTCTTCACCGTGCGACCGGATCTCGTTATCACCGGTGGAACGGTTGAAGTGGTGTCATTATGCTGCGGTGCCGGTGTTGATATTGTTTCGACACCCGGAGATGCGGCTACTGTTTCACTTCGTTGAGTGGGGCTTGTAATCGTCATACCATCAGTCGTTAAAAGATAAGCTGGCTTGAGACGGTCAAGTGACACAGTGACACGTGCCACATCATGTCGTGATCACCACTTTACCGTATATATATATATGGTATTAAGGGTATGTATGAGAAGGTACGGTAAATTAAAAGATACGTGTTCAGTTATTAACGTTTACTGAAGGACTAAACTTACGCGCCGGGCGCAGCCGGATCTTATTACTTACTGCTGTGGCGCGACGACCCGAAGTGGATCTTGGCCTCCGACACCAAAGACCGCCATGCTACTCTGTCCATAGCCGTTTCTGTCCAGTCGACGGCGCCGAGTTCGCTGAGGTCTTTCTGCACTTCGTCTCTCCAAGCCGGCTCTAACCTATACCTATACTAAGAAGAAACCATATTTTCAATATTGAAATAAAAAAAAATTCTAAATGTCGGACTGACACAGACCACAGGAATGCTGTAAAGCTCTTTGCTGCTGATCAAGGTATTTCATTCAAATTTATACCGAATTACTTTCCTGTGTGCGGTTCATTGTGAGAGGCTGGGGCTGGAATAACATCTGTGAAATACCACTTAAAGCGGGTTGTAGGTTTACAATATTACTAGAATATGGACTGTAGACGGAGGCAGAACCGGGGTATTAGGGTAGTATAAACGAGTCGAGTGTAGGTATAACAATGCATGTCTTTATTAGAATGTTTGCCTGTTTTATACATGTTAAGATATCGCTGATCCAAGCAATGTGCGTCTATGTTACGGTAAAATTAAAAAGTAAATTAAAATTATAATTATAATTAAAGTAAAAAATAAGATAGAGTACATGATAAACACAATTTAACTAATCTATTATAATAGAACATGGGAGTATATAGTTCCCAATTGTTACAACTAATGATAATAGTCATACATCTCTAATCCATAATAGAGGAGTACTCATGATCCAACCCATAATCTACATGATAATAGACTATAGGTTGGACACTTTCATGCCTAGAATGTTATGGGCACTTCCCCACCTAAGCACCTCCCATAATTGGTGGTCAGGTATCTGGCAGCTCCAGAAGCTGAAGCCCTCCAAGCTGCTGTGAACATATCGTTCTGCATGATGTTGAACTCTTCGCACCATCTACATCTTATCTCTTCGTCCAGAAGTGCAGAATTCAATGCATTCATCTGATAGATGAGTGTTGTTTCAAATTGGTCCTCCTTTGACTTCTTCTTCCAGTCATCATTTTTCTGGTTGATGGTCTGGGACACCATCAGATTCGCCATCATAAACACATTAAGAATTTTCACTGTGTGGGCATGCTCCCTTGGGAGGAGGCAAGCCAATGAAAACTGCCTCCCGATTCCTGGAAATGAAGGCTCATTTGATGCCAGCCTCATATGCTCCAGGCTGACTGGTCCAGGAATGTCTGGTAGTATGTGGAGGACCGATGCCACTGCCTCCGGGAAGGCAATGGCGATGCGACCTAATGTCACGTTCATATTCTTACCAGCCAGTGTTGGCCGAAACGTAAATGCAATTAACCATTAACCAGTCCAAATTGAACCGTAAACTGTAACCGTCCGTTACGGTTTACAGTTCAATTTGTACTGGTTAATGGTTAATTGCAATTAACGTTTGGCCAACACTGTTACCAGCCGCACTCTTTCGGATTCTCAAGGTGGTGATCAGATTTGTGATTCTGTTCTTCACTTCAGTGCCTAGGGTGGCGTCCTTCAATCTGTCCACGTTGTTTCCCCTCACTAGGAAACAGAAACAGAGAAATCCAACACCTTCAACGTTGACCTTCTTCTTGATTTCAGCTCTGAACTGCATCACATCAAATCCGGCATAGCCGAATAGTTTAAATACCCACTCCGAGGTTAGTCCAACCCCAGCTCCCTGGAGCAAGTTCTGGAAGAAATCTTTAACATCCTCAGTAGTCTTCTGTCCAAATGGGGTTTTCCCATTAAAGAGTAAGCCAAATGTGGCGTCAGACATCTTTGCCTGAGTGGATCTTCCAACTGAGTTGCTTTCACCTGTTAAGCTTGTAACTCCTAGAGATCTTTGTAAAGGAGTTTGCCGACCGTCACTTTCTTGATTCCTGGGGTTGGGTCTATTCCTCTGGAGTCTGGAGACTGTTGCTCCGTAAGTAAAGAACTCTCTGTACTCCTTTTCACTTACTCTTGGGTCTGTGTCTTTCTTCGACTTTCCTTTCTCTTCTTTCTCCTTCCCTAAACCGAGAAGTCTGCTTAATAGAGATGGCTATGGTATGGCTATGGTAAACCAGAGTGCTACCGTTAAGCACTGAAAGTGGCGAATTGCCAATTTGCCATATTACACCTCCCCCGAAAGTTCCTCTCACCGCCAGGGTCGCAGAAGAAAAAATTTAAACGCACGTTACTTGTTTACAATTTTTTCTGAAATCAATAGGAAAATGATTAATAAAATATCTGTATATGATCAAAATCTTAACCCTCTCGGTTCTTATTTCCTATGTTCTTAGTCCTTAGTGTCGAAGTCCTTGAAATATAAACATGTTTAAAACATTAATGAAAATTAAAAATCTGTACACGGTTGAACCCTTTCTATTCAACTGAACCCTATTTATTTCTTTCCGAAAGTTAAAAAGGAAATATTCAATCATGTAATCTTTATGCGACGTATCGTATTTCATTCATCGCTTAATACAATGATCCTTACTCGCGGCAAAGTCTTGCGGCCTACTTAAGTTTTCTGTCGACGTGCGCACTATCTGTGGCACGCGCTGCAAATTGCAACATACATGATTGAGGTCAACTATTTATTATTGCCGTATATAGTATCGGTACATTCGGTACTCTCTTAAATATCTAGACAAAAAAAATACTAATGCCGTATTAAGATGGAGTTCCAAGCTCCTAAAATAACTAATGGGAATGGTTACCCAGGGCATGGTTACCCTATAAATAATTATACATGGGCTACGCTTAAGTGTGTACCCTTATCTAATCTCTTAACTTTCCACAATGAGCCATAATCGAAATGTCTTCATTGGGACTTTATTAGGAATTGAACCCGAGGGCATGGTCACCCTAACAATACAATAATATCGGCATATCAGGCCTCGCTCCCGGTTGCCTGTAGAGATGTGCCAACCCGTAAATATCGCAAACCGGGCTGAACGGTTCGACTTTCTGTGTAAACCGGTTTCAACCCGGGTTGATCAAACCGAGTTGCTATGACGGTCCAAATTGAAAGCGTATTAGGTTTGACCTGTTTGAGGCGATTCGTAAACGCGAATCGAGTCAGTCGGGTTGGGTCGAGTTATAGCCGAAACACTTGTGCAAAATGAAATGCAATAATAACAAAAGATTCTATACAGATAACAACTTTACCGCTTGAAGAATAGAGTTAAAATTGCAATACCAGGTACTCGATATAGTACCTTTTGGAATTCAGAGCCCAGGGTATTTATTTTGTTTACGTTTTCATGGTTAATTTCCAAAACGTTCTATATCGATTACCTTAGTAATATAACAACACTAGGCTATGCTATTCAAAAAAAGGATTTCGTTTACTTTTTTGGGTGGAAGACGGTTCCGTCTTTCATTGCATAAAATGCCGGCTTTTGAAAACAGGCGCTCTGATGGCACTGAAGTTGCGGGAATGCATAGGTATTTGTGAGCTAAATTGTATAATGCTGGAAAAAGAGTTTTTTTTCACGCCAAAATAATAGTGGGTCGCATTTTCTGCTAAGGTATGGGAACTCCACATATTGTTTCACCATGATAGCCGCTGACGAAAACGGAGTTGTCTGACTGCTGGCGTCAATTATTTTTCTGTCAATAATGCTCCAGATTTCGTTTTCCTCAACATTGTTCAAAGTAGTAGAAGAACTTTGGTTAGATGTACCGGCGCAAGCTGTACATCGTGCCGCTCACGTTCGGAGACTTCTGCTAAAGCTAACGACTCTTTTAGCTCATTAATCACCCATAACTGGGCATTATTTGCATTGCTTTCGAGTGCAAAACCTTTTTTTTTTTAAAGCTTGGGTCTAGTATAGTAGCTGAATAAATTTCTGAAGCGTCTACTAGTTCTTGTACCGGAAATATCCCCATTAATCAAGACTCGGATCCTAATATTGAAAATAGTGATAACGGCAGTGAGAAATCAGCGTACGATAATAATGACAATGACAGTGAGAAAGTGACTTACTACGAAAGTGACCAACTCAGAAAGTGACATACTCAGAAAGTGACGAACTCCAAAAGTGACCTACTCAGAAAGTGACATACTCCGCCCGAACCGAGAAATCTGAGTTTAAAATCAGACGGTCCCCGCCCGTACTGGTGGATAATAATGGTCTAGCTATCACGGTGCATGAGATACAGCCTGGTGACAGACAGACGGCCAGACAGACAGACGGACAGCGGAGTCTTAGTAATAGGGTCCCGTTTTTACCCTTTGGGTACGGAACCCTAATTATACTTCACAAAAGGGAGTAAAAATCAGTCACATTAATAAAAAATATATCTAAAGAAAGAACTCACAACTCGTATATATGAATAATTAACTCGTATATATTAATATTACTAATACCTAAAACATTTTTATAAGTGATTGTGACAGAACTTATGACCTGACTAAGTACAAATACAAATGGTCACTTGGTCAGAAACCTACGTCGTCGCGTCGCTCGCACACCTCGTTCGAGAGAAATCGGGTTTATTCGGCTTCTCTCGGTTTGCCCGCTCCGGGCTAGCTCGCTCGCGCGAGTCGCGCGGTTTCAGTTGAAGTCAGTTCGGTTTCGTTCGCCCGGCCCGCTGTTGGGAATTTCGAGTGGGGTCGATCGGTACGTTGGATCGGTTGCGTTCCGTCTGCTCGTTCGAATCGGGTTGGCGAACTAACAAACCGGGTCGGCCCGAGTTGGGCCTAACCCGGTTTGAACCGGGTTGGCAAACCGAGTTGGCCATCTCTAGTTGCCTGTACCTAGAGTCACAAATCACAAATACATTAAGACATTATAGTCTCCAACAACTCTCACGGAGGACATGGTTGGTCACACTATGATCGAATATAAAGGACTCTAGTGCTCTAGCTCTAAGGTCACATTATACAAATATGCCTATAACTCCTAAAATACTCCTATCTATGTACCGTACTGTATTTCTTTACAAAAAAAACATATTACTAAATTCCAAAATATTAAACGAAATAATAAATTAAACTTCCGCTGTATGTCAGATGATCAGTCCGACTTGTAGCTAAAGTTAATAATCATTAGTAAGAACAATTAACTATTTAATTGTTGAAATTTTTTCTAAGTGTGGGTATCAAATTTCATTCACTATAAATTATAACTTATTACAAGTCGGCGAGCAGCACGCGACCTACTCGCGTTTTGCTGACTCGCGTACCTATCACTCTGCTCGTGCCGGTGGTTTGCGCAATTGATAAAGTAGGGCAGTATTCGACACTAAGACTACAATTTATGATACGAATTTTACAATTTATTTTGACTTGTGATAACTAATAGATTTTACTTGATGAGTTTTAGCGATAACTTCTGGCTTAAATGATTTCTAACTTACAGCTTAAGGATTCCCTATAACTCCGTGGTTTCCTCTGGTACTGGCGGGCTCCGGGGGGTCCATACTCGTCCTCTGCCGAGATCGTGTGACGCCGTCTCTTGGAGGGCGCGGAGGTGGTCGAGGTGGTACGCCTCGCTGATGCTTCGCCGGGTGGCCTTGTGTAGCGGCCTCGGCGGCGGTAGACTCACCGTCCTCATCCACTGTCGGTGCTGGGCTCGGCCTGTCCTTCGCTCCCCTTGGTTGCGCTGCGCTAGGCCTGGTTCCTGATCCTCTGGGATGCACCGCGCTCGCGGTTGCGGCGCGACCCTTTGCGTAGGTCGGACGGTTAGGGTGGCGGGTGCGGGTACTGCTGTTGCTGCTGCTGGCGTTGTCGCGGCTGGTCCGGAGGGCGTGGTTGTCGCTGGCTCTGGTGCTTCTGGAAACGGGGCCGGTGTCCCTATTGTCATTGTTAGGTTCACGGTCTTCTCCACCGTTCGCTCTTGGCCCGCGACGGTGATGCGTAGGTTCTCGACAAATGCAGCGGCCCCACTACGTGGATGTCTACTCCTTCAAAGCTTAGTTTGATGGCGGTCTTGGTTGCGGCGTCCATTTTCTTTTTTCTGTTAGTTTTCTGATTCTTGGTTTCTTGGTAATTCGGCTTCTTATTTTTGCTGGTTCGCTTATATTTGATCTGACTGCGTAGTTTTCCTTTGGTTGCTTATGGCAGGGTCGCTATACAATATTACTAGAATATGGAGACTGTAGACGGAGGCAGAACCGGGGTATTAGGGTAGTATAATAAACGAGTCGAGTGTAGGTATAACAATGCATGTCTTTATTAGAATGTTTGCCTGTTTTATGTTTTACATGTGAAGTTATCGCTGATCCAAGCAATGTGCGGTTATGTTACGGTAAACCAGAGTGCTACCGTTGAACACTGAAAGTGGCTAATTGCGGTGAAAGTGGTTGTAGGTGAAACCGTCCTAACTTACGAAGAATTGAATTCGGTGATCGTCCAGATTCAAGGGATTTGTAAGTAGAGGCCTATGTCTGCTTTGTCTACAACCGATGTTAATGAGACCCCATATTTCAGTCCTGGTCATGTTTTGACCGGTGCTCCTCTTACCACAGATCCTGAAAAGGATTGTACTAAAGAGCCTGTTACTCTTACTAAGTTTTGGGAACAGTGTATTATGTAACCGTATGGTTCAAAACTTTCGGAAACAGTGGTATAAATAAACAGTACCTTGTTCAATTACAAAATAGGCCAAAATGGCGCAAGGATTGTGAAAATATAAAAGTAGGTACTTTAGCCATAGTTAATGTTACACTCTTGAGGTGGCCAGAGTAGTAAAGGTCTTCCCCGGAGTCGATGGAAAAGTAAGAGCACTCTCCATAAGGACACCTAAAGGATCTGTCATAAGAAAAATTATAAAGTGTGTGTTCTACCAATAGATAGTTAAGTTTAATAACATAGTTAGTTTAGAAACTACTTTTTGCCTAAGTGACCACGTGCACGTGTCATATGCAACCTTAACGGTACTTGCTCAGTTGAGACTTTCTGTGGAAAGGAATTGGAATGAGTAAAAAAGAAGGAACGGGCACTCCCCTGAAATATGTAGACCAGCAGGCAGGAGTCCGCTTTGCTTCCCCGTCACGCCTCCTCTTCGTGAACCTCGTGGCTGCAGGTTACGTCGTCTTTAGGTATTGCGCCTCCAAGCAAAGTCCTGTCACGGTTGCCAAAAGCTATGTGTAATCTTCTACGAGGATCTCTTCAATAAATTAACACTTTTGATGATACATACTAGTTTTAATAACGTTTTAGAAAAAATTACAATATATGGGTAATGAGTGTGCTCACGTGACCGCGCTCGGATTGCGTCTAGTTTCGGGAGGTGGGCCGCATGCCACGGTGCAGCCCGCTGTCGGAGCACAGTGTGCTTTTTGTGTGCCTGAAGAGATACTGATGATGATGTGGGTACAGAAGACTGGTATGAGCCATTAACTAATGGAGTCACAGTGATGTTCAATCTTGATTCAGGCAGTGGATGCAATATTATTTAGGTACCGAGAAATAATGGATAGAACAAAATCACATCTCAGTCCATCAACAACCAGATACGTGTCATCCTTATGAAAGGAGTGGTTCCCGTCTACGATTCTGATTGATAGGTTCAAGGTTGCAACAATGTTCTACAGTACAAATTACACTTATATAGCTCAATTTATTTATTAGATTTTTTGCTCTTAAATCAACAAGAAGGTATACCAAAAAATCTGCACCTATTATTGGTTGTTTAACATCTGCAATTATGAATAGCCAGACCCTTCTCAAACCGAGGTTTAGTTCCAAAGTCAAGTTATGCCATACGTAATGTCGGAACCGTTAGCCGCAAATATCTTACTTTCCGTAAGGTGATTAAAATCGATAAAAAAATCAAAAACGATACAATTAAAACAAAAACCAAATGACAATAAAATGAAATTCGATACGTTTAAAGCAAAAACCAAATGACGATAAAATGAAATTCGATGTGAAAAAATAAATAATTAATAATACAAACAAATAATATTATAAAACTAACACTATAGGGCTTGCCCAAGCAATATCAACCCTTCAACCGAGTAAAACAGATGTGAAACACAAATTTTCAACAATTAGACATTACACACTACACTAATAGTCATAATTTACATCAAATTAACATAGAGCTAGTCGGTCACAATATTTATAGAATCAGTCTGTAAAATAGGCTAATACTACTACACAGCACAAAATAACATAAATCTTTTAATAATTTTAGTATTGACACCGCCCCTACACCTGCTTTCTGGCCAATAGGTATTAAAAAAAACTACTCTGTCTGAATACTTATTCAACCACGAAAACTTTAATTTTCAACCAATCTTTATTTAACAGCAACTCCAGGTGTTGCTCCTTCAGATTTTCGCATTCATTTCTTTTCGGTGGTCGTTTATTAAAAGACGTAGTAACTACTTTTAACATTTATTTCTGCTCTTGATGGCAATGACACCTTGGTACAAAATTCAGAAGAGTTGCTCTGGTGACCAGACGGGCCCGGCTGCTGTTCATTACGTTCATGCTGTACGCAATCCTGATGTGATAATTGATATATTTATGGTAAATCATATTCTAAAATTTTATCATTTTCAATGTTTTCTCCATGTAACTTCATTTAAATCCAAATCGATTTCATCTCGTCTCTTTCCTTTAACAGCATCGGCTTTTCCATCTCCCATTAGTATTAATTTGAAATTTTTGCGGTTTGGTAAACGTCGTCTGGCAGTCTGTACGATTTTTTTATGCACATCATTAGTATGACCCATGAATGTAGCCAACTGCTCCATATCATTCTCAGACATGCTAAATAATTGTGATAATGTAGTCAAGTGTTTTCTGAGCCTTGTAGATGAAATTGCTTTTGGATTATTTTCGCCAGATGACTTCGAATATTTTTCTAAGACTTTATAGCCATATTAAAGATTTGCTCTGGTGACCAGACGGGCCCGGCTGCGGTTCATTACGTTCTTGCTGTACGCAATCCTGATGTGATAATTTATATATTTATGGTAAATCATATTCTAAAATCTTATCATTTTCAATGTTTTCTCCATGTAACTTCATTTAAATCCAAATCGATTTCATCTCGTCTCTTTCCTTTAACAGCATCAGCTTTTCCATCTCCCATTAGTATTAATTTGAAATTTTTGCGGTTTGGTAAACGTCGTCTGGCAGTCTGTACGATTTTTTTATACACATCATTAGTATGACCCATGAATGTAGCCAACTGCTCCATATCATTCTCAGACATGCAAAATAATTGTGATAGTGTAGTCAAGTGTTTTCTGAGCCTTGTAGATGAAATTGCTTTTGGATTATTTTCGCCAGATGACTTCGAATATTTTTCTAACACTTTATAGCCATATTAACACAAACGATTCGCACTGCACTTTACATCACTAAACTTTTAAAAAGATTTGTTGAGGCTGGCTTGAAGTAGCCTGCACTCCTGGGGTCCTTTAATCCTGCGCCAGGACCAGGACCCGTCTGGTGAACCATTTGTTCATCTTCCTTTTGCAACTACTATAAAAGTAGTACATCAAAAATACTAGTATAATTATTACAATTACTACTAGCACAATACTAAATTATCATTATAACACGTTTTTCTTTAATACTAGTGGGATGTGATGGCGTGACCTGTCCTGCTGATTCGACTATTATATCTGGGGAAGTAGTTGTAATGGGTTCTTTGGAAACAGGTTCCTTTTTATCTTCCGAGTAAAATGATTTAAGGCTCATGCTTTTATTTGATTAGATAGTGAGATATTGTGTTTTTTCCCGTTCATATGGCTCGTGAGAGCCTGCTTGCCCATGTTACTAAGTGTAAAACTATTTTTACTAGGGATGTACCGACTAGTCGCCGACTAGTCGGGAAAGCCGACTATCCGGCCACGTTTGTAGTCGGCGACTAGTCGGCAAAATTAGCCGAATAGTCGGCACTATTTAATCTTCAGGAAAGATAAGATTTTTATTTCAACTCTTTCAATTCTACTCTAACAAAAACAGTCTTTGATATTCTGTTGACGTTGAGAATCTCAACATTGAGAATACTTTGAGAATACAACGTTGAGAATAACAACTTGAGATTGGCTGGCCGCTGGAGCCGATATAGCCGCCGGTGTCGGTGATGGTGTCGGCGGTAGTTGCGGCAGAGAAATGGAACAAGGTGATGAATCGCTAGATTTAATTGCAGCGGCCAGCTGAGGCATTTGGTGTTTGTGTTTATATTTGATATGATTTAGTAACGAGCACTGGGTGCACCTCACTTTATTTGCATCGCCTTCAGCATCTTCAAAAAAAGTCTACACTCGCGATTTCCTTTTCGACATTTTTCGTATTTATTAAGAGCACTATATGTATTATTTATTTAAACAGTTATTACAATTTCTTGTTTTCGCTATGAAACACGAAAGGGCGACTAATAAATCACGAAAACTTAGGTAGACAAAACTAGTCATACGTAAACATGAACGCAAGACTTGTGCTGCCAGAGGGCCTACCGCGAACCACGTTCGACGTGTTGCATCCCTGTCACACTTACGTACTAATTTACAAGTGCGACAAAGACGCAACACGTCGAACGTGGTTCGCGGTAGGCCCTCAGGAACGAGGCGACCGAAACGGTTCCGATTGCATCCAAACTCTGCCGAAACCAATGATCGGCCAAGCCGACTAGTCGGCCATCTGAGCGCCGACTAGTCGGCTAGTCGGCCAAATCACTAGTCGGTACATCACTAATTTTTACAAATTTTACAGTAGGCGGAAAAAGGGTCATTTTTGGCAGGTTCAAGCCACGGTTTAAATTTATCCTTCAATTGCCATTGACAATTAAAAGACGTTTTCTTCCTACTCGACATCGTAGATTGACCATCTGGAAGTAAAAAGAAAACAATTTTGACGAGGCGTATACTTATAAGTTGTAAGTTACTTAAAACATATTCCACTAGCTATCAGGGGCGGCTGGTGGGTATATTTTATGGGTGTTCACTTAAAGTAAAAAAAAAACTGAATATCAGTGGCGGTAAAATACAATTTATTTACAATTTTCTTACATTATTTTTAAGTTACTTATAAAGAAAATGCATCCGCCTGTCTTTTTGGTGTGCGAAGACTTCAATAACTTTTTGGTGGAAATCTGATATCTGGCTGATCAGTCGTTTTTCTATCGAAATCATGCACAAAGCATTTAATCGATCTTGGGTCATTGTGTTGCGCGTAAATGTTTTAACTCTGTTCAAGGTAGAGAAGCAGCGCTCACTCTCTACGGAGGTCATTGGTATCGTACATATTATTTTTATTAGTTTAATGCTTTGAGCAAAAACCGAGTCTAGGTTAAATTCTATGAAGTGTTGCAGCAAAGCTACCGCACCGTCTGCGTTATGGAAATCTTTTCGGCTATAAATTACAACCAGCTCGTTTCTGAGTGTACAGTTTTCCAAAAAATCATATGTTTTGACCACCTTTTTGAATTCATCTTCCGGGAAGTTTATATTATAGTCCTCAAATTTATCAGTGAAAAATAGCTTTGACGCCAATAAATGGTCTGTATACACAAATCTGTCCCTAATTTGTGTTGTCACTACGTCACATATCTCTTTTCTCATTACTGAATGAGTCACATTGTTTGGCCGGCGTTTTTTCTTGGGCGACGGTGGCGTGACTGCATTTCGTAACTCTCCTACAGTTTTCTCAAATTTGCCGACCTCATTTGCAATTTTACTCGAGTCAATAGATCGCGTCTGTAAAAATTTAAACAACATTTCGCAGTGAGGCATCAGTGTTGCAAAGAAGTCAAGCCAATACAAAAAATCTTCATTATTTAAATACGAGAGAAGCGATTGAGCTTGGTTAAATGTATTAGAGTCACAGTTTGGAGAATCCTTTATAGCTTCCATACACTCCTTCAGGGGCTCTAAGTTATCGTGCACAACTATCACTGTCCGTGTGTTATAATTCCATCTAGTCTGTGGCGCGGCTGGTATTTTGCGGTTAACGATTTCTTTTAAAAATTGAGATCGTTTCGGCGAACGCGTAAAAAACGACGGAAATGCATGAAGGTTGCAAAAAAAACTCCTTATGGTATTGTTAATCGATGCGCTTCTTTCTAATATCAAGTTGAGTTGGTGAGCATAACAGTGCACATAATACGCATATGGGTACCTATCTCTTACAATTTTTTGAACCCCATTTAAATTTCCACTCATAACTGAAGCTCCGTCGTAACATTGTCCAATTAATTTTCTATCGATGTTTAACGATTCCAGCTCTTTTATTATTTCGGCTGCTATTAAATCGGCCGTATGCCCTTTAGGTTCTAAATACTTTATAAATCTCTCATATATTTTGCCATCATGTACATACCTCACTATGAAAACTAACTGTTGAATTGTGGAGCAGTCAGTGGTTTCATCTGCCTGTACCGCAACGAACTCAGATTTTCTAATTTGATTTTGTATTTCGCATATGCAGACCTCGTAAATTGAATCCAGAATATCGTTATGAATCGATTTGGACGTGCCTTTGAAAACGGAGCTGCTAGTTAAATGTTGTTTCATTGCCATATCGATCTCAGCTACGAAATCTACCAAACCTCTATATATACCTGGATTTAGGGATTCTGATGACTCATCGTGCCCCCTTAGAGCAACTTGAAAAGCTCCACAAAATACGACACAATCTATTAACCGTCGCAAAATATGACGGTTTTCGTCAACCCGGTCATTGAACTCTTGTATGGACTTTCGATATGCGGAATCTAATGCCTTGCGAATATCTTGACGACCTATAGACGCCAACTGCAGTTCATTTAATAAATGAGTTCGGGATTGTGAATGTTTTTTCAATTTTATTGAAAGATGGGCTAAATCGTTAACACCGGTTTCAGTCCAAGCAGACTCACCGCCGCCGTCCGCGCCCGCTCCAAACACAAGACACGGAAAACAAAATAGTTTATTCGTTTTATCACATCCACACAACCACGGTGTTTTTGTATATTGATCCGATTTAAACACACGAAACAACGTTTTGACGAACATACTTGCGAAAGTTCAAGGTTGGGCCGTGGTGGTCCTTTAGCTTTTAACTCAAGTCGAGTTTGTAAAGTTTTTTCACATTCTTTTATAAATGTCACGTTATATTCATTCATTTTAAACACTAAATGTATGTGCACTCGCCGTTTAAACTTTTATTTAATTAGTTACAACGAAAAAAAGTCAAAATTTTATTCCCGCGCGTGCTTCAAAATTGACTAAGAGGTGTTTACAAACAAGTGAAAACATGGCGCGTGGAATGCTCGGCTGCGCGCGCATTCAGCGAGAGGGTGCAAGCGTGCAAGGTCAAACGGCCGGCCTACGGAGCGGCGCTCCGGATTTACCTTATATTTCATAGAAAATCTTCTGTTTCACGCGTGGGACTGTGGTGAAATTTCTCTTTCACTCTTATTGGATTTCCTATTTGTGAATGTACTAAATATTTTTTCATAGGAGCGCAATCCAAAGCGCTCCGCTTCGCGCGTTACCTATGAAATTATAGTAGTAGACAGAGTAGTAGGCTGTCCATGAACTTATAATACATAAAGGTAATTATTATTTAATTGATATTTAATTTTTTTACGATAGGTATAACAGTAATATATGGTAATATACTTAATAATTAGGTAGTGTAGGTACTATAATTTCATTACGATTATTTATGGGAGTGCACTGCACAAGCGCTCTATAAGGCGAGCCGCGCGTGCTAGCTATAGACATCTATGAAATGATAAACAATTTAAAACTTATGAGTTGGCACATAAGTATACAGCGTGAAATTTTAAGGAACAGCCATACTCTACGCAGTGACTTTATAGGTCATACTGAACAACTTTTATTATAGGCCCCATGCCGAAATCGCGACAAAAAAATTGCCCGTTTTATACATTCTGGCTGATGTGATGCCACTGATTTGTATGGGACAGCCAATTTTTTGTCGCGATTTCGTTATTGGTTTCATAATAAAAGTATTTCAGTATGACCTATAAAGTCACTGCGTAGTTTGGCTGGTCCTTAAAATTTCACCCTGTATATAAAACGATATGTTGAAGTACAATGTCTGTACATCCCCTTAAGTATCAAACTTTTTAATTGTCTTAGATTCGCTCTAGATACTCTATGGCCGTTGCGATGGTTCATAAGCTGTGTGAAATAGATTTGGTAAAAAATATAAGAATGTAAAACTGTATTAATAAAGAAGATAGAAATAAAACTAAGATAATAAGAAGATGGTATTTTATTCGATGAATAATCAACAGTGGTAGAAGACCGTGGTTAACGTGGTTCGACGTTTATTGATTGATTGTTGACGATTTGGTTGTTGGAAGAAAAAAATGGCGATGGCGTCTTCGTCAGAAACAAGTTTTAATTCAATAAAGATAAAGCAATTTGCGGGAGAGGACTTCGCCATATGGAAATTTAGAATATGCAGCATTTTACGAGCATATGACTGCATAAAGGCAATTGAGACAGCGGGTTTCGCGAGCGTGACCGAAAACAAGAATGCAGAGGCGAAAGCACAAACTATCATTATAAATGGCGTAGCCGATAGTCACATTGATTATATACAGGAGGAAGAGACGGCGTATAATATGATGCATAAACTAGAGCAACAATTCATGAAAAAAGGTACACGTAGTAAACTGTTTCTAAGGCGCCAACTCAACGACATAAAATACAAAGAAGGTACACCATTGTCGGAACATTTTGTGACGTTATCAAAAATATTTGGACAATTAAAGGATGCCGGGAGTGCGCTCTCAGATGAGGAGAAGATAAACTTTATTTTATTATCCATGCCAGACACTTACGAAATAATAGTGACAGCGATCGAGTCGATACCTAACCTCACAGTTGATATAGTTAAGGATAGACTGCTGGGTGAAGAAGAGAAGAGAAATAAGATTATGCCACGTGCACCCGAGTACAACAAATCAGCATTTCTATGTTTTAGTTGTGGCAAAGAAGGACATAAGAAATATGAATGTAGAGAAAGACAAAATTATCATGGCGCTCGACCTGCCCACCAGCTGCAGCAAAGCTCATCAAATGCACGAGGAAATCAAGGACAGACAGGTTACTCAGAACGAGGTTTTTCATCAAGTGGACGAGGTTTTTCATCTAGAGGACAGAGTTTTTCATCAAGAGGACGAGGTTTTACTAACAGAGGACGAGGTTTTTCAAATCGAGGACGAGGATCTTATGGGAACGATTATGGACGTGGACATTCGTATGTAGCGTCAGTTGACAATGAAGTGGAGCGACATGCTTTTCTTGTGGAGAATGTAACCCAAGGATATGACAAAGAAGATAAGTGTGATTTAATGTGGTATATAGACTCAGGGTGTTTGGACCATTATGTTAATGATAAAAGTTATTATTCAGAATATATTGAACTCAGCCAACCGAAGTCCATCTCGGTAGCGAAGAAAAAAATAAATTTGATGGCCTTTGGTGTTGGCAACATTCGGGCAAGGGCGTTCATAGGTAAGAGGCCAGTTGTTTTAACAATTAAGAATGTATTCTATGTGCCTGATTTAAAGGACAATTTATTGTCAGTTTCAAAGATTGAAGATAATGGTTATAAAATTGAATTTAATACAGGAAAAGTCAGAATCTACAAACACAATTGTTTGACCATGATAGACAATCGTGTAGGGTCATTATATACCATAAGAATGGAAACATTAATTGAAAAAGAATGTAATTTTAGTAATAACTGTGACAAAAATGTGAGACAGCACATCGACGATATGCTCACCTAGGTATACAAAATTTGACCTTATTATCATCACAACAAATGGTTAATGGTATGGATGACTTAACTAAATTTAAAAATATTATTTCTGTATGTGAGCCATGCTTGTTAGGTAAGATGACAAGACAACCTTTTAACAGACCTGGACGTAGAGCAACTAGACCAGTTGAATTAGTACACACTGACGTCTGCGGACCAATTACCCCAATGACTGAAGAAGGATATAAATATTTTGTGACGTTTATTGATGACTATACTCATTTTGTATGGGTATACTTACTTTCCAATAAGAGTGAAGTTTTTGACAAATTTAAACAGTACTATTTCTATGTGACAAACCATTTTAATGCTAACATATTGAAGTTAAGATCGGATAACGGGGGAGAGTATATTTCTAAAGAATTTCAGAACTTCTGTTATAGTAAAGGGATACAGATGCAGTTCCGTATAATCCGGAAATGAATGGAGTATCCGAACGTATGAACCGCACCTTATTAGAGAAGGCTAAGACTGTTTTAATTGATTCACAGCTTAAAAAGGAGTTTTGGGGACATGCAGTATTATTTTCAGAATATGTGTCAAATAGGAGCCCGACTGATGGATAAAGGCAAACACCATCAGAGCTATGGGAAGGTAGGAAACCAAATGTTTCAAATATGCGAGTGTTTGGATGCACAGCATATAATCATGTACCCAAAGAGTTGAGACAGAAACTGGACAACTCTGATAAAAAACTGATTTTCATTGGATGTTATATAACAGGATATAAACTTTATGATCCCGACACACATAAAATTATATCGGCACGGAACGTGATCTTTGATGAGACAAAACCAGAAAAACCAGATTGTGACAAATATACAAAGTATGTACTGGACAAGAGTGACAAGACAGAAGAGACAGAAAGGGATATGAGTCAAGATGAACAAGAAATAGAAAAGGAAACCAAAGAGGAAAATGTACTAACTAATTATGAGGAAAAGAAAATAGAGCAGATAAAGAATAAAGAAAATGAAGAGGGTAAACATAAAGATGACAGAAACCAGATGAAGACTGTAACAGAGAAGACAGAAAGCTCAGAAAGAGGGAGAGCAAAGAGAGAAGTTAGAAAACCAGTATGTCAACGGGACTATGCAATGGACCTTGACAAGGATGATTCAGCATTATATGCATTACTAATGGTCCGCGAGCCAGGCGAAAATTTCGTCAATCATCGCCTTCCTCGCGAAAACTCGTATAGTGGTTAACGGCTATTTAAGATGCACCCTAGTGGAAGTCAGCTGCCGCTCCGTTGGTGGGTTGAGGAATGGCAGCCACCGAAACACGTAAAAAAAAAAAATGTTTTTAGTCATCGCCTTCCTCTTGATACTTTGTCAGATGGTAGTTTAGGTGCTATTGATAGTAAAACCAATCGTCAGCCGGTTGTATCGCGGTGGAAACATCGTCAGCTGGTCACATGAACTTGTAAAAAAAAAAATGTTTTCAGTCATCGCCTTCCTCTTGATACTTTGTCAGATGGTAGTTTTGGTGCTATTGTTAGTAAAAACAATCGTCAGCCGGTTGTATCGCGGTGGAAACATCGTCAGCTGGTCACATGAACTTGTAAAAAAAAAACTGTTTTCAGTCATCGCCTTCCTCTTGATACTTTGTCAGATGGTAGTTTTGGTGCTATTGTTAGTAAAAACAATCGTCAGCCGGTTGTATCGCGGTGGAAACACCGTCAGCTGGTCACATGAACTTTAAAAAAAAAGTTTCAGTCATCGCCTCCCGTTTGATACTTTGTCAGATGATAGTTTAGGATCTGTTGTGAATAAAAATAATCGTCAGCCGGCTGTATCGCGGTGGAAACACCGTCAGCTGGTCACATGAACTTGTAAAAAAAAAATGTTTTTAGTCATCGCCTTCCTCTTGATACTTTGTTAGATGGTAGTTTAGGTGCTATTGATAATAAAACCAATCGTCAGCCGGTTGTATCGCGGTGGAAACACCGTCAGCTGGTCACATGAACTTGTAAAAAAAAAATGTTTTCAGTCATCGCCTTCCTCTTGATACTTTGTCAGATGGTAGTTTTGGTGCTATTGTTAGTAAAAACAATCGTCAGCCGGTTGTATCGCGGTGGAAACATCGTCAGCTGGTCACATGAACTTGTAAAAAAAAAACTGTTTTCAGTCATCGCCTTCCTCTTGATACTTTGTCAGATGGTAGTTTTGGTGCTATTGTTAGTAAAAACAATCGTCAGCCGGTTGTATCGCGGTGGAAACATCGTCAGCTGGTCACATGAACTTGTAAAAAAAAAAACTGTTTTCAGTCATCGCCTTCCTCTTGCCTTCAACTCAGTCCTGCTGCCCGCAGCTCAGCGTCGATTGTGCGCTGCCACGTGCAGGGGTCGGAAACCGGTATTTGCTCCATACAAAAATACCGGTATTATTACGTTCTTTTTCGTTCTTTTGTTTATAATTTCATTTTTAATGGGACATTTTAATAATGCAAAATTGTTTCCTAAATACATGATTCAGTCCTACGTAATGAGCATAAAACAATTCAAAATATTGGGCTATTTCGGGGTTTTAAAAAAATACCGGTTCCGAGCCCTGGCCACGTGTGCGCCGGCCGGCCCTGTCGCTTGCTCCCGTGCGGCTTCCACTTGTAAGCAATCCTGGCCTTGTTGTCATCTGGTCTTCGGAGGGTGTGCCCTATCCACTTCCACTTCCGTTTCGCGATTTCTTGTTTGACCGGGACTTGGTGGCATCGATTCCATAGATCCTTGTTGCTGGAAATGGGAATCCTTGTCGAAGGAATGGATCTTAAGCACTTGGTAAATGAGAAAATTAAAAAATAAAGTTTTTCAAACTATATCGTGTTATATATCAAATGAAAGAACTCATTGTGAGAATCTCAAATATTTTTTGAAGTGAAACTTCTTATGGCACTTCCAACTGACAGCGTTAAACGTTTAACGCTACCATACATAATAATTTAATTTATACCATACATAATATACATACATATACCAGGCGAATTTAACTATGAACATACAAATACAAGAGTGTGACCAGTAAGTTGAATAGGGTAATTTCCCGAAAGTAGGGTAATTGATGCTCTTCTTAATAAATCAAGAATAAATCGCTACCATAGATAATTTAATTTTATACTCTATTATTAACTCACTAAAGTTAACTTTCGCTCGACCAGCACGGTGTCTTATCTCCCTCTCTCTCTCTGTGTATACTTGTTTGATACATACATGTACCAGGCTAACATAACTATAAAGGAGGTTTAAGAATTATATAACTGGAGAGGTGACAGATAAAAATGCCAATAGATAATTTATACCAACGAGTAAAGTAAGTATAATAGGTAAAGAGAGCACTCTTGAAGCATTTTATGGAAACTGATTTGAAAGCGCCATCTTTGATTTTATTCTGAAACTAAGTATATATGTGTGCGTGCACAACTACATATGCATACATACGTGTACTTTCGTCCCACATAATATTAGGTCTACTTGGCCAGTTTACAAGTACCATTTTTTGTTTGTAACAAAAAACTTTTATTGATTGCAAGATATCAAACAAAAAAAATTACTTGTAAACCGCCCAAGTAGTCCTAATATTATGTAAAAAAGATTTAAAAGAGTTGAATGAATATAACAAAACCATAATAGTAAAGGAAGTATTTTTATTGCTTTCAATTTGGTATACAAAGATAGTACCTAATAAGAGCAGGTGTACCAGGTTGTCCCATAATGACCTGGACTGACCCATTTCTGCGCGACATGTCATGACATGTTATGCACTATTGGATAGCACATCTAATCAGTAGTTTTTAAACGGAAGAGCATCGACTTGTTCGCTTTATTTTCAGCTTTAGAGAAAGTTAAGTCAAGGTTGTCGCAAGATTTTTAACAATGTCCAAAATTGAGTACCGAAGTGTCATAAAATTCCTGTTTAAAGAAGGATTATCTCCCGCTCAAATCAAAGATCGTTTAGATGGCGTATTCGGCGAGTCTTCTCCTTCTTATAGCACCGTAAAAAACTGGGTAAACGAGTTTCGATTTGGTCGGGAAGCTGTCGAAGATCTGGGACATGATGGAAGACCAGTGGAGGTCCTCACTTCTGAAAATATCAACAGCGTCCAAGAGGAAGTTTTAAGTGATCGCCGCCTAAAGATCAGAGAAATAGCAGCAAGACTAGGGCTTTCTAAGAGCACCATCCACCGCATAATTCACGATCATCTTCACATGAGTAAGGTCAGTGCAAGGTGGGTACCTAAACTTCTATCAGCTGTTCAGAAAGAAGAACGCGTGAAATGTGCCTCTAAATTTTTGGAGCTCTGTGGCGAAAACCCTAAAAGCATAATTAAACGGCTGGTAACTGGAGACGAAACAATGGTGCTTTATTATGATCCCGAGAGCAAACGCGAGTCGATGGAGTGGCGTTTTAAAAACGAAAAGCCCCCTATTAAAGCGAAGGTGCACCAGTCCACCAAAAAGCTGATGTGCACAATCTTTTGGGATGGCCATGGTATCCTGATTGTCGATTTTAAAGAACGTAATACCGTTATAAATGGCTCTTACTGTGCTTCTTTGATCCATAAATTGCGGGCTTCAATAAAAGAAAAGAGACGAGGAAAACTAGCCAAAGGGGTACTGCTGCTACACGACAATGCTCCCGTGCATACCGCCTTCGTGGCCAAGGCTGCAGTTCGCGAGTGCGGGTTCAATGAGGTCGACCACCCCCCGTATAGTCCGGACATGGCTCCCAGTGACTACTTTTTATTCCCAAACCTGAAGCGAGACTTGCGAGGAAAATAATTTTTTAATGACGAAGAACAGGCGGCCGTTTTAGGTCATTTTGAAGACAAAACTTCAAGGTATTTTTATAAAGGAATACAGATGCATATTCAAAGATGTCAAAAGTGCGTTGACATTAAAGGCGGCTATATTGAAAAGTAATAATAGTTTTATTTCGCTAGCATAATAATATTTGGTTCCGGCTAGGTCATTATGGGACCTACCACGTATATGTACTTGTACCAAGTAAGTTGAATCCACCGCTTGTAGCTTCCAAATAATCCATTTTCTTGGAATTATAATTGTCACATTAGGGGAATTTCGGGTAATTATATCGCCACGCCACGCTCTGTAGCTCCGTACACAGTTTGCTCCAAATATTATTTATAATAAACACATGTAATGTTTGATGTCGTGATTCGGGTTATACTATTGGGTTTCTAATTACCTTGTTTGCTCCGATTTTAGTCTGCTCTGCTATTCACTTTAAAGATATTAGTACAATAATAATTTCATATCAATAATATCTCTGTTTACGATAAAAAAAATTCTGACAGTATATATAAATAACGGTTGCTAGGTAACAACATTATGAATAAAGAAAGGTCTTGATCTTGATGTACGAGGTATATGCAAACTTTTTAATGTTGTATTCATGCCTTTAAATTGTATCAATTTTATAGTGACATCTGGTGACGTAGTTTGCATAATCGGAAGTCTCCTTTACGCAAAAGGGATGGAGATAGAAAATTCGAAATTTACGATCTTCGCGGTAGCCGGCCTGTTTCGACATTCGACCTTGTGTAACTTATGTCTTCCTAGTATCCGGGACCGGGACGCTTATATTCACGTGCCAAACAGTCACCGGCTACGGCGGCTACCACACTAAAGATGAAGCTTCATAGTGATTCTGATACCAGGAAGGCCAGAAAGACATGTTACAAAGGGTCAAAATGTGTCATTTTCATTTAATTATGGAAATTGTGGTTTTAGCAGTTTTATAGTGGTTTTGATACCAGGAGTATATAAGTTATTCCTTATTCACATTCAGCGGACTCGAACGCAATACAGGTAAGGTAAGTCTGAAGCATGTTTAGAAAGTTAAATTAAATAAAGCTAATAAAAAAGCTACTAAAGTTTGTCTTAAAAAAACAATATGAGTTCACTTAAAATCAATTTATACCCCTTCCTTTTTTCATTTCCACATTACGAAGTTTCACTTCGTCCGCGCAGAGGGACTCCACGCACTGTTTTTTATATTTTATAATTTTAGGATAAACAATTTAGAAGTTATTCAAGAAAATAGGCAAAAAATGACCATTCCCCCTCTTTATCTCCGAAACTACTGGGTCAAAAATTTTGAAAAAAAAACACAAAATAGATCTTTACCTATAGATTAAGATTACAGGAAAACCTATTAGAAATTGCAGTCAAGCGTGAGTCGGACTTAATTACTTAGTTTTTGATCCGACCCCTACGGGTTTTTTTAAAGACATTTCACTCATGTTTCACATAAAAAATACATTGTTTAAATTGTGTAATGTACGGTACGGAACCCTTGGAACGCGAGTCCGACTCGCACTTGGCCGGTTTTTTATACTTTATAAACGTGTGTTTATTGTCTATTTACAGTCGAAGGAAAAACTATCGATCCAGACAAATGGCTCAAAAATATGTGAACACGACTTTATTGTCTAAGGTGTAAGAGCGTACAAAAATAAGTCGCGGTTTTTATCGATTATTGATAAGTTTAGAGACGTTACTCCTACATTTGACAACTGGCTATCGGTTCTTTAATCTTTTATTTCCATTTTTGTCTACCGGATTTGGAAAGAAATAAATACTTATTTTTTATGATATTTAAACATTATCTAAAAAAAAAAACACTTTTTTCGTAAGTCGATTACTGTGAAAGATCTTACATATACGAAATCTACATATTTGAGTTCGTCTTTGACGTGTCTAAAAACCGACGTTTTACCTATTCCTCGCAATTTCGTCATCCTATTTGAATCTTCATCGAAAACCGCTTGAAAATATTTTTACAAATTACACCATACTTTTTGATCTCGCTCGTGCTCGCCCTCTTCTTCTACCAAGTTCAGGAAATGGTGCCATATTAATTTGCCTAGCTGAATTCAAATTCAATGTTCTTAAATTTACTTTTGTGGTATACCGTACTAATTTAAAAAAGTCCCCTTTCGTCATTTTTTTTTTCATTTAAAGATTTAATAGGATTTTTAATCATATTATTTATTTTAATTATATCTATAATTAATCCATATTTTTAGGTGGTTCCCCGGAGAGCACGTAGCACCGGGCAAGCTACGTCTAAACTTTAAATATTTAACGCTCATAATTTCTTTCGTGTATCTCTATTACTTAAAAGAGGCATCGGCACAGATGTGAATAGTTTACTTATAAGTTACGAAATAAATATTTTTCATTTGTTCATTTTCATATATATAAAGATGTCAAACTCAACAGACTTGTCCCCCACCCTCTAGCGGGTTAGGAGATATCAATCGTGCACGCTAAGGTATCAAAGGATTGATTCACCCCGCGCCGCATCGCTTCGCTTCGCGTTCGCGTGTCGTTCACCTACGTAGTACGCTGGTTTCTCTGCATCGTTTCGTAGTACCGGACGAGCATGTTCATTTGAATTTTTAGTTATTCTGCGGCCCAGGGCGTTTATGGTATTTTGCTACATTTAAGGTTAGTAAATTAGCCGTGAGCCATTCGGAAATGATTCGCAGGGAATTTTCAGCTGAATAAACAACTAGTTCTGGAAAATATAAATAAAATCAAAACATTCATACGTAAGGAGTTACTTACTGAAAAACAATATTAAGAAGAAATCTGTGGTGACTGCTCAGTAGAACTTTAATAGAAAAATATCATGGCAAAACATGTCTATATATGAGCGGCCAACGTTTTGATGGAATCTCTCTACCTATCTACTTTTTTTCGGAAATCGGAAAAAAAAAACGGAAAATAATTGGATTTACGATATTAAAATCGCGTTTTAAATCTTAACAATAAATATCCTCTTTAAAATTATATATCTTACAAAATCTCGCCCAACGCCAATGTAATGCAGAGCAGAACACGGAATGACGCTGTTATTAAATTGCACTTGCATGTCAATCTTATCATACGCGAGTCAAGGACTAAAGAAACCGGTATAGGTATGCGCGATTACGCTTAGGTTGTTACGGATCACACGTTCATGTTACACTGGCGTTTTCGGGATATCTACACGCTTGCGAGAAGCCAACCGTTGGAACGTTGACCGTGACGTTCGAAAACAAAAAGTCGTATGTGTATGTGACTATTAATTTCCTATTATGACATGTCTATTTGCCATTCACCGTAGAATTTGACAGATAAAGAGACGTATTATTGCCATATTTGAGGTTAATAAAGTCTACTGTCCTTAAAATGTTGTATGAAATTATAAGCAAATATCAGCTATAATGAGTTAGTATTGTATCTGTGATGTTCAAAAACAAAAAGTCGTATGCTTATTTTAAAGACTATGAACTGTAATGCTGACAACCCAACTGTCAAAGTAAAAGTCACGCTATCGGCAAAGAACCCGCTGAATATGAACATGCGCAGCAAAATTTGCAAATCGGAAATGTATGTGTCGGCGAAAATGATAATGTTGAACTTGATTTTCAAAAGGAAGGTAGCTTTGGCAGTGAACAAGCAGTTGAGGAGGAAAACATAGACCCTGATTTTCCAATTGAATTTAATGAAAATGTAGAGCCTAACTTTCAAATAACAACTCACGCTATTGGCCAAGAACCCGCTGAAAATGAACATGGAGAGACAAATATCAATGTTTCAGTATCACAATCCCGTAAACATAGGCGAAGTTTTGATATTATTACCCACGGACATAAACGGTATACAAAAAAACCTAGACTTATAGACAATATGCTACCTCCGGACTCATTACTGGAATTAAACCCTTTACATTTTAAATCAATAAGGCATATTGATTTTACATGGCTGCTCTCACACTATTTGGATTTATCAGGAACACCAATGTGGGTTGGATACAATACTTTGTTGCGGGAAGACACGACTCCCAAGCACAATATTGCTTACTTGACAACTATTAATGCTTCACCAACAAATAAAGACACAGTATATGAAACCATGCTTCAAAGTCAAAAAGTGGCTCTTGAGTGTGGACAAGAATACATCGAAGTAACATACGATCTTGCGATTGCAAAAATTGCGCTGCAAATCCAGAGCACAGAAAATGAAACCTTTAAAAATGTGTTTATCCACCTTGGAGTTTTTCACACTGTAATGGCATATTTCAAGGCGATAGGTAAATTTATTGATAACTGTGGCGTAACAACCATAATGGTGAACGAAGAATTAATTGCTAACGGATCGGTCAATGGATTTATTACGGGCAAACATTTTAATAGATGCAAACGTTTACATCCGCTAATAATGTTAGCATTGAAAATGCTACATTTTGAAAATTTTGTTAAACAAAAAGGAATTGAATTGCCCGAAGAATTTAAAACCTATTTGGTACAGTTTATAAAAACTAGATCAATTGAACCAACAATTCAACAGGCTGAATTAACGGAATTGTTTCAAGCGTATGAGCAATTCAAAATGGAAACATTACAAGGTAAGCATGGTACGACAGCGCAATATTATATGATGTACGTTAACTTTATCGAGTATTACTTACTGCTGAATACGAGCATCCGTACCAGTAATTTCGAAATGTACAAAACAGCCTTATCAAAAATCAGTAATCTGTACTTCGCATTTAATCAACCAAACTATGCGCGCTATTCTGTGAAGTACCTTGACAATTTAATGAAAGTCGACGACACGCACCCAGGTTTGCGTGCAAACTTTGAGAAGGGCTCTTTCGGTATAAAGCGGACTGAAAAGCCTTTCTCAAAACAACCGATTGATCTCACTCTTGAGCAGACAATTAATGCTGATGCTGCGAATAAACTGACTGGAATTTCGCACACAACTAATTCGATCTCAGCTAGGCAGCGGTGGTGTCGCAGTCATACCATTCGATCAACCATCATCAGCCATACAATGAAACAAACAGGGCTGAAAAAATTACAAGATGTGACAGAAGACCTTAAGCACAGCAGAATTAAAAAAAGTACTGCGCACCTCCATAGATTCATCGATGGCATAAAGCGTAATATCAACCCCTTTGATGATAATTTGGATAAAGAATGTTTGTACAACATTTCTACCGGAGAAGCAGCACCCGAAGAAATAAAAAAATTCTTGCTCGATGTTGAAGTAGAAGGTAATAAAAAAAGAGATAATTTTATGTTGAATTGCGTAAACGATCCGAAACAATTCGAACAAGCTATTTCTAGGTTGAAATGCCATACATTCGCCGACATGACTAACAAGAAAAAAATTATTGCTGCCCGAGGAACGATGGAAGTTCGAATGCAGCGTGACTTATTCGGACAGTTACTTCAAATTTCTCTGAAGAAAGAACTTGATCTAGATAAAGTTCTTACTTACCCGTTAACGCCGGTGCCATTATCTCTGTGTCATTTTAATGGCACCATTTGCAAAACACCAAAGTCTGCATTGATGCATTTATTAGAAAAATATGAGCAATCCGAGCCACCGCGAGATATAGACGTTATAATATACGATGGATACTTCATGTTACATCAGATGAAAGATGTACCGCTTAGCTTCGGAAATATTTCAAAAAAAGTACTGCATACGATATGTTCAACGAAAGCTAAAATTATCGTGATTGCCTTTGACCGATATATTTTCCCATCAATCAAAGATACTGAACACAAGCTACGGGGTATGGAACAAGCAAACTTCCGTATCGAAGGGCCAGACCAAGTGCGAAAAAAAGACTTTTCAGCTGAGCTAAAAAATAAAAATTTTAAAGAAGCACTCGTACAATTTTTCATCGAAGATTGGGAGAAAGATTACATGGCACCATTTATTAAAAATAAAACTATTTATGTCAATGCGTATACTTGTTTTAAATACATGGTCACAGATTTGAAAGTGGTGAAAACTTTTGAACCAACACTTTCATGTCCGGCTCATGAAGAAGCTGATACAAAAATGATTTTTCATATTTGTCAGATAAACACCAATGCAAATGTTACGATTCGTTGCTCCGACACTGACGTTTTAGTAATAATGTTAGCCAATATGGCTAATATTTCAGACAATATTCGAATCTGCATGGAAGTTGGTGTCGGAAAACACCAAAGGACTATCAATGTTACCCATTTATAATTTATACCCATAAAGTTCTGGGTACAAATTTATGCGCGGCACTTCCCGCACTGCACGCTTTCACCGGGTGCGATTTTAACCCCGCCTTCTTTCGAAAAGGGAAAAAGCGCCCGTTTTCAATAATGGAAAATTCACTAGAATATACAGAATGCTTCACACAACTGTCGATGCCATCAGAGAACCGAGAAAACCTGTTTGGCAAAATTGAAGAGTTTGTTTGTCATATGTATGGCTTAAAACAATTTAAAAAAATTAATGAGGCTAGGGTAGCGTTGTTTCAAAAAACATACAAATACTTCGATGACGATAATACATTTAAGTTGCCCAAGAAAGGTATTGATGGCTCGTCCCTACCGCCATGTAAATCGGAACTTTACCAGCATTGTTTAAGAACATGCTACATTGCTGAAATTTGGACGCACGCTTACCTAAAAGTACCATCAACTAATGAAGCTTCAGAATATGGTTGGGTGCAAATTGATAACCAATATCAATTCAAATGGTTCACTGGTACTCAGCTACCGGTATCAATTGATGATATAACTATCCAGCCTGAAAAAGGTAATTTTTAAAATATTTAAGTATTATATTGGTTTTGTTAATTTTGGTCTACGTATTTATATTTAATTTAATATTGTTTTTTTGTTTTGTTCAGACGATGACAACGAAGGTGACGTCTTGACAGAAAGCTCTGACAGCGACTCCGGCAGTGATTCAGAAAATGATTGAGTCATAATTTTAAGAAAATGATTCGTAATAAATAAATGAAGTTGGATTTTATTGCTTTCAATTTCTATCTTCTACGAGCGCAAATTGAACTAATGAACCTTCAGAATATAGCTGCGTGCAAATTGATAATCAATGTCAATTCAAATGGTTCACGGGTACTCAGCTACCGGTATCAATTGATAATATAACTATCCAGCCCGAAAAAGGTATTTTTTTAAATATTTATTATATTGATTTTGTTAATTGGTCTACAATCTACGTCTTTATATTTAATCCAATATTGTTTTTTGTTTTTGTTCAGACGACGACAACGGTGACGTCTTGACAGAAAGCTCTGATAGCGACTCCGGCAGTGATTCAGAAAATGATTGAGATGATTTTATGAAAATGATTCATAATAAATAAATCAAGTTGGATTTTATTGCTTTCAATTTCTATCTTCTACGAGAGCTAATGAACCTTCAGAATATGACTGCGTGCAAATAGATAATCAATGTCAATTCAAATGGTTCACTGGTACTCAGCTACCGGTATCAATTGATAATATAACTATCCACTGAAAAAGGTAATTTTTAAAATATTTATTATATTGATTTTGTTAATTGGTCTTCATATTTATACTTAATTTAATATTATTATTATTTTGTTTTGTTCAGACGATGACAACGGTGACGTCTTGACAGAAAACTGACAGCGACTCCGGCAGTGATTCAGAAAATGATTGTCATAATTTTAAGAAAATGATTCATAATAAATACCTAGTCGGCTCATAAGTTCTGTCATTTTTTTTTTTTTTTTTTAATTTATTGAATAAGGAAGCAAATTACAGTTTTTTAGATCATTACAAGACCCATCGTAGGCAAAACCTTATGGAGGTTTGTGTGCCGATGGGGAGTTCGAGAATAACATAAAGAAAAACAATATTATATCCTATATCTTATCATAAATATGATTCTTAGTATACATAGCTTGTGTCGTTAGTTTTTAATAAGTGCATTTTAACGACATTTTTTATATGTTTACCATTTAAATATTTAGCACAAACAACTTCTGGCAGATCATTCAATATTTTAGGTAATATATATATGTACAGCCTAGTGCCATATATGTTGTTATATTTGGGTATACAATATTTGTTTTGGTTCTGTAGACATCTTAGTTTTGTACATCTTTTGTGTTCTTTTAGTTTAGTAACATGGTGATATTCTTCTGTTAGTATGGCTAGTTTACACATATTTTGAACTGGGAGTAAATTACAGTATTTGAAAAGTTGGGAATAGTCTGTTTCGTACTTCTTTTTGATATGCTTAGGTACAAGTGTCTTCAATAATCTTATTTGTAAGTTATATATTTTTTCTATATATGTTTTATAGGTTTTACCATAAGTACTCAGAGCGTAACCGATCACAGAGTCAGCAAGGGCTAAGTACAACATACGTAGGGTTTTGTACGGTAACTTATATCTTAATGTTGACATTTTACTTAGGATGGCTCTCAACTTATCGCACACATAATTAATGTGTGGTCCCCAGTTGAATCTGTGGTCGATTATTAACCCAAGGTACATGTGCTCTGTGACCACTTCAATTTTTTCACAGTTACACGTTGTGATATTATGCTGGTGCAGGCAGCTATGTTGGTGTGCAAATACAGTAATATTATGAGTAGTTTTATTGTGAGCTGAACGAATATGCATTATCTTGGTCTTTTGGGCGTTAATAACTAAACCGACATCGTGCGCCCATTTGCAGAGGGTGTTAAAGTTGGATTGCATTATGCGTTCTGCGGCAGCTATGTCACGGTCGGCTGTGATAATGCATGTGTCGTCCGCGAACTGATAGACAGAGCCCTCAGTTATTATGTTGCACATATCATTAACATATAGCAGGTATTCCGTTGGGCCAATTATGGATCCCTGCGCCGTGCCTTTTTCGGTTTTTATTTCGTCACTGTATGTATTGTTTATTTTTACTCGTGTATGTCTATTTTTATGATAGCTTTTCAGCAAGTTAACTAGAGGACCCTGTATACCGCTCTGCTCTAATTTGTAATATAACGTTTCATAATCTAGCATTTCAAAAGCTTTGCTGAAATCAATGAAAACAACGAGCACATGCCTTTTTTCATGCATGTGCTCGTTGATTTCATTGTTGAAGTCGCGAAGTAGCTGAGAGGTACTTCGATTTTTTTGAAAACCGTATTGTTTACTGTTAATTATATTGTTTTGAGTCAAAAAGTTACTGATTTCGTTACCGAGGTATCTCTCAATTATCTTATCGATACACGACAATATAGTAATTGGTCTATAGTTATTACAATCACTATGCGCTCCTTTTTTATAAATAGGGCGTATTATACCCGTTTTGAGTTCGTCGGGATATACCGATGTGGCAAGGCAGGTGTTAATCAAGTGAGTAAGAATTGGTGTTATTTTAATACAATTTTTTTTAATGTCCATGACTCGAATTTTGTCATACCCAGGGCTTTTTCTATCATTTAGACCTTTAATTATTTTAGAAATATTGTCGCATGTCGCCTTTTTAACCCTCATTGCCACATCTGCGCCCCCGGCGAACCCGGTATGGTCCAGAATTTGTGTTTTACATGTAACTGATATTTTCTTTACATTATTTTGAAATTCTTGGGCAAAATTACTACATATTTCTCTTTCATTCATTTTAAAATATTTCATGATTACATCATCAATGGAACAATTTATTTTGCCGCACAGTTCATTAATTATGCGCCATATTTTTTTCCAATTTTTAAAATTTTTAGTAATTTCTTGTTTAATGTACTTATTTTTAATGAAATTAATATATTTATTTGTTTTATTACGATACTTATTGTATAAAATTCTATTTTCAATTTTTTCCGGCGCTTTTTTCCAAATTTTGTACATTTTATCTCTTTGTTTACACATTCTAAGCATTTTTTTATTTACCCATTTACATTTTGTTTTTATATTTTTACACCTTATAGTCTTTTTACATTCATCTTATGCATTTTGAATTTTTTCCTTGACGAAGTTAAATATTCTATTCGGACAGTTGTAGGCGAGTGCCTCATCCCATTCAACCTGCTGCAGCGCAATATCGATCTTATCGTTGTCTAGCACGGTAACTAATCGCGCCGCGGGCGCACAGGCGCTTGCGCCCGTTATCGGTAGCGCACAGCCCGTTATGTAATGATCAGCAATAGATATGTTAATGACCCCGGTATGTACTGAGTGGCAATTGATCGGCCTCAAGAAGATATGATCTATACAGGATCTTGACATACTGTTTCCTTTACTTTCCTCACGGGTAAATTGAGTTATGCCACTCTCTAGTCCCAGTTCAGAAAGTCTATTTAAATACATAGTATTAATATTATTTTGTTTCTTCAGGTCAATATTCATATCTCCAATAATTATCAATTTGTTTTTGTCGGCGATGTGGTTTATAGTTGTACATAACTCGTTTACAAAGTGCGATTTGCATTTATCGGGCGGGCGGTACACCGCGCAGATACTGATTTTTTCCTTATTGTTTATGTCTATTCGCCCGCATAGCGATTCAAAGTATAAAGACGCATAAGGGGTCAGGGTAAATGGGATGGTTTTGCGTACATATAATATTACTCCACCTCCCTTCCGGTTTTTTCTAAGATTAGTGTGCATGTTATAATCCGCTAAATTAAATAATGATCTACAAGTTTCAGTTATGTTAACTTCTGTAAGTACAATTAAGTCTATTACGCGGTTGCTATGCGTAACTATGTATTCTAAATGTGAGAAATTTAATAACATCGATCTTATGTTTACATGCAGTGTAATCAGATATCGACATCCTGTAGGAATAGCACTTATATAATTGTTCCAACTGCTGAAATATACATAGTATCAAATAAAATCAAAAGTTTAAGTTTATTCCGTATAATTTGTACAGCGTTTGAAAGCTTATAAACTAGAGAATCTAAATGTATAACATTTATTCAAAATGACCGCCATAATTATCTACACAGGCTTGAAGTCTTCGTGGCCAGTCGTCAATGGATTCACGCACCACTTTCATGTCGATATTGTCCACTGCCGTAGCAAGAGATTTTTTCAGCGAGTCTAGGTTTGCATGAGGTTTTGAGCACACCTTTTCCTCTAAATACTGCCATATTTTATAGTCTAAAGGATTAAGATCTGGGCTAGAGGAGGGCCAATCTTCATGCCGTATAAAGTCGATTTTATTGGAGGCGAGCCAGGCTTGTGTAGACTTTGCCTTATGGGCTGGAGCAGAGTCCTGCTGGAAAACCCAATGCTGGTTTAGAAACATCGTATGGGATAGTGGTTTCACAATATTAGTCAACACCGTGTCTTGGTACACTTTGGCACTAGTTTTTACTCCTTTCTCACAAAAATGCATACTAGTGACGCCCGCATAAGAAACTCCCAGCCAAACCATCACAGATGAAGGGTGATGACCTCTTTGAATACGGGGAATGCTATTAGACGCTTCTTTACTATTGCGAGCGTACACTCTATCATTTTGTTTATTATAGTTTTCTTCTATGTCAAAAATTTTCCCGTCCGAAAACAGTATACAACGGTGCTTATTTTTAGCGTACTTCTTCAATAAAGCTTTAGATCTTTTAAGCCTTAAAGCTTTAAGCCGACCATTGAGAAGATGGCCAGTTTTTCGTTTATAAGTACGAAGTCTCAGGTCTTGATTAAGCACTCTTTTCACCGTGTTTTTGCTCAAACCCATCTGGAGGGCCATAACTTTTTGTTTCCTAGCGGGATTTCTGGCAATGCGTGCCCTAATTGCTTGTACAACCGCTGGAGTCCTAGCTGTACGCGGACGACCGCTTCTTTTCTTGTCATTTAAACTAGAGACCTCACTGTATCTTTCTATGGTACGATACACAAATCTTAGAGAGAATTTTAAATTTTCAAGTAGCTTAAAAATTTTAGTCGGCGAGTGACCACAACGATATAGTGCAATTATTGCGGTACGGCTATCTTTAAGCGTCCACTCCATGTTGAAGAAAACAGAAAATTGCAAAATTATACTACTCAAGTATTTAATAAAGATTCGAAATTCAAATGCAGAACGGTTTTTGTTTTAGGAGTTCCAAATTTAAATTTTAAAGGCCAGTGACAGAACTTATGAGCCGACTAGGTAAATGAAGTTGGATTTTATTGCTTTCAATTTCTATCTTCTACGAGCGCAAATTGAACTAATGAACCTTCAGAATATAGCTGCGTGCAAATTGATAATCAATGTCAATTCAAATGGTTCACGGGTACTTAGCTACCGGTATCAATTGATAATATAACTATCCAGCCCGAAAAAGGTATTTTTGTAAATATTTATTATATTGATTTTGTTAATTGGTCTACAATCTACGTCTTTATATTTAATCCAATATTGTTTTTTGTTTTTGTTCAGACGACGACAACGGTGACGTCTTGACAGAATGCTCTGACAGCGACTCCGGCAGTGATTCAGAGAATGATTGAGATGATTTTAAGAAAATTATTTATAATAAATAAATCAAGTTGGATTTTATTGCTTTCAATTTCTATCTTCTACGAGAGCAAATTGAACTAATGAACCTTCAGAATATGACTGCGTGCAAATTGATAATCAATGTCAATTCAAATGGTTCACTGGTACTCAGCTACCGGTATCAATTGATAATATAACTATCTAGCCCGAAACAGGTAATTTTTAAAATATTTATTATATTGATTTTGTTAATTGGTCAGATTGGTCTACATATTTATACTTAATTTAATATTGTTTTTTTTGTTTTGTTCAGACGACGACAACGGTGACATCTTAACAGAAAGCTCTGACAGCGACTCTGGCAGTGATTCAGAAAAGGATTGTCATAATTTTCAGAAACTTATTCATATTAAATAAAGCAATTTAGATTTTTACTGACTCGAATTTATATCTTCTACGAGAGCAAATTGAACCACAAGGAGTTGATTTATAAAGTGATCAAATTTACGGCGTTCTTGTACAATATAATAAAATTAATGCTACATGTCTTACAGTTCTTAAACTAAGCGACTTCTTCTTGGTAACTCTAGAAGTTAAATTGCAAGTCGTTATTTCAAGTGGCTCAATTTACCTCAGTCTACCCTAAAGTCTCTACTCAACATGTTAGGTATTGTCACGAGCTCAACAACAAGGAGTTCGTTCGGTTATCTTTCGACTGAATCATGAGATCTATGAGCGTCGGCGCCGCCGCCGATGCTGAGTTGTTAACGTAGCATCAGCGTGGCCTTGTAGATACTACTACTTTCAGAATCAGAAAATAGATATTTTATCGAGTTAAGATTTTTCAATATATTTGTACATTCTTATACGATGGCCCAGCGTAGGCCAGTCCAAGGGACGCAGCTATGCGGTGGAATGAGATATCAATATCACTTGCTCGCTCTCGCTCTAACGCATAAATGCGTCCCTTGGACTCCCTCGTGACCTTGTAGATACTACTACTTTCCGAATCAGAAAATAGATATTTTGTCAGCGCATAAGGTGGTAAAGATTGACAACTAACTGAACTAACGGATTAGCGTCTTTAACATTTCATACAAGTTATATGGGTCGAAATGGAAGTTAAATTTACGATTACTCCTGAGATATTAATTTAAATTGTATGGTGTAAGGGACCTTTGTAATCTGTATGAAATGCTTAATATAACTGACGTATTTAATTTGGTAATTATTATTAATACTGTATCCGTGTAAATAGCTTTGCAAATACCACATACTATGAAATCTTTTTGTAGTAAAGATAAGAATGGGTATAGTAAGTTATCCTTAAAAGATAGACATACACCATCGCGGACTTTTTTGTAGAGCAATGAAAGAGAGATCTTTCCACCATACATTGTTTTGTTATATCTCAAACGGGTTGGGCAGCGTTTTCGATTAAATGTGTTAGCCAGCGTGATTTTTTTCTGACTTGATTACCAAATATCGTCATATTACAACCAATTTACACAAAACCTTAACAAATTATACGACTTAACCTTCCTCAAGAATCACTCTATTCATAGGTGAAAACCGCATAAAAATCCGTTCAGTAGTTTTCACTGAAATTATTACGATATACTTACTGCTCGCTTAATACTTTGATAAAATACAAGCCTATAGTTGCAACCGCTGTGTGGCGCTGTCTTCGTGCACGGTCCCAATAACCATTATTCGATAAATTGTCCTTGAAATGAATAATGTGCTTATTTTATAACGTTTTCAAGGCAAAATCATATTTTTCTGCCTTAATTTTGATTTGAATTCTTTTTGCATACCTACCTACATCAAGCCTTTTAAGGCCATCCCGCCGATTCGTCGCCGCCGCCGACTAATTTTGACCGGCGGCGCTCATATCTAATCAGTAGGCCGAGCACATGATTGACGCGACAGTATCTCGCCGCGAAATAGACTACCCGTCTTTTACTAACTCTATGAATTAAAGAGGGACGAGTAGTCTATGTCGCGGCGAGATACTCTCGCGCCAATCATGTGCTAGCCCGGCTGATCACGTCTATTTTTGCATTAGCATATTATTACACTGTCATCGGACATAAAGAAGTAATTTAAATTTCAACTGAATCAGATCACGGTTGTTCCTAAAGGTAGGTATTTTAGTTTTTCGTAAATAACTCGTAACATCATATAGCAAATTTATATACAATTTTCCATAAAAAGTTTCTGAACACTCGCTTGGATCAAATATCTGGACCCAAAGAGGGAACAGTGGCTTGGTAGAAAATAGGTGGCTGACCGAGCCAATTTTGATTCACAACAGCACCTAAGCTATAATCTGACAAAGTATCAAACGGGAGGCGATGACTGAAATTTTTTTTATTTTTTTTTGACAAGTTCATGTGACCAGCTGACGGTGTTTCCACCGCGATACAACCGGCTGACGATTGTTTTTATTCACAACAGCACCTAAACTATCATCTGACAAAGTATCGAACGGGAGGCGATGACTGAAAACATTTTTTTTTTTACAAGTTCATGTGACCAGCTGACGGTGTTTCCACCGCGATACAACCGGCCGACGATTATTTTTAATCACAACAGAAGCTAAACTATCATCAGTAGGGTGCATCTTAAATAGGCGTTAACCACTATACGAGTTTTCGCGAGGAAGGTGATTGATCACGGAAACTGTTCGTGGCTCGCGGTCTATAATGAATTAATGCCTCAACTTAATAGTTAATAACCACCAGGTGGGGTTCGTTCACCAGACTTAGTTAATTCGGTCGTTAATTATAGTCAGTTTAAATTTAAGGAACGTAAGGACATTGTATCCATGTCTGTTGAACGGACTATAGAACTAAGTGCAGTAGAATGGGAGCAATTTTAAGATAAAGCGGATGATACCTGTATTATTGTACAAGCAGATAATTTCAACAATTTAAAGTACAAACTCTGTCACGTGACAAGTTTAATCGAAAAATGGTTCTCTGCAAATGGCATGTTAATTAATCTTGACAAGACAAATATTGTTCATTTTCGACTATAAAATACAAATACAAATAAACTGAATATTGTAGTAAATGACACCTAAATCCCACAAGTAGACACTGTGAAATACCTAGGATACCAAATCGACTCAGGACTAACGTGGGCCCCGCACATACAATCCACCTGCGACAGACTTGCCTCAGCCTGTTTTGCGCTGTCCCGAATAGCACCCAGTTTATCTATTGAGAACTTAAAGACCGCCTACTATGGATATTTCCGCGCAATACTTTCTCAAGGTGTCGATCTTTGGGGTACAGCTGCTGATCGAGATAGACTGCTTAGAATGCAGAAACGCGCCCTTCGTATTATTGATGGCAAACCCGTTGACTATCCTGCACAATCTCTGTTTAAAAAACACAAGATATTAACGCTACCGTGTATATATATACTGACCGCATGTACGTATGTCAGAACAAATATGCACTTGTATAAATCCAGTGGATCTACCCGCAGTGGCCCAGCCCGCAGGTTGCCTATTCTTCTCGCCCCTAAATGCAGGCTCGCGAAGTCACGAAAGTCACTAAATATTATGGGACCAAAGCTTTATAACTCAGTACCGACCGATATAAAAGAATCGAGAAGTGACACAATATTTAACAAAAAGCTAAAATCGTTACTTGTAGAAAAGGCTTACTACTCGATCGACGAATTCATGATGTCTATGCGAAATGATCATTGATTCCATATCGTAACTTCCTCTAAACATTTATATTAACCTATTATTGTGTATAATAATTTTATCTTTATTTTATTCTTAAGAATTTGTGACTTGTAAAATGTACTTTATTTTACCAATAAAGATCTGTATATCTGTAAAGATGTAACACTTTAAACTCTCACGTTTTGTACACATAATTAATGTCATTACCGGGTCTAACGCGATTAAATTTCATTATTTTCCCTTTTATTTCGACGTTTAAACTAGGTTTACAGTTAAAGATAAAGATGTGTTTATTTGTACAAATGTAGTGATGAACATAGGTGGACGGTAATTTTGGATGCGTACATTTCACTTAAAGAAGCATGCAAATTTTTCTTACTAGCTACGTACTATAACTAACTAAGTTATACAATAATAACATCATCGGGATACAGATCATATATGATTTCATTTCTACCTACGGTTTTACAATATTACTATTACATAAAATTATTTATTCAATTACAGATGTGAAATATTCATTAATTTTATAATAGCATTTATATAAGTAATTTCTTACTAGAAGGTGATATTTTAAGTAGGACAGATTCCATTATGCTTTCAAATATTTCAAAATTGCTCCAATTCTACTGCATATTCTATAGTCCGTTGAGTCCGTTCAACAGGCATGGATACAATGTCCTTACGTTCCTTAAATTTTAAATGACTATTTAATATCAGTTTAATGTCAGCGATGCGCACAGGGCCGCAAGAGAGAAATTTCACGAGTGGACACTCTGTGGTAGACCGGAAGTGGGCAGGTTATTTAATGAGATGTGTGAAACGCGAAGAATATTCAAATCTCGCTTAAAATGGTGCCAGGACCATCAAACCCAAATAAAAATGAATATTCTAGCTTCACAGCACTCCAAAAAGGACTTCCGGTCATTTTGGAAAGCCACAAACAACATGAAGTTTCGACCTTCGTGCCCTGTGAGTGTTAATGGCAAAACTGACACCAAAGACATAGCTAACACTTTTAAAGATCATTTCGCTGTCAAATCACCTCTTGTGCGGACGCAGGATGAGATGAACGGTGCTGAGGTCAACGTGAAACCTGGACCGGGATACTCTGCTAAGGATGTAGCAGAGGCTATTAAATCTATCACCCGAGGCAAATCCCCAGGACACGATGGCCTCAGCATCGAACACCTTCAAAATGCGGGTCCCCATATATCGAGTGTTAGCTTTGTTTTATACGCTGTGTGTAAGGCACTGTTATCTGCCCGAGGATATGATGAAAACTGTAGTTATTCCTGTACCCAAAAATAAAACTGGAGATTTGTCCGACACCAATAACTACAGGCCTATATCCCTTGCGACTATTATTGCTAAGGTATTTGATAGTGTGCTTAATGTACAATTAAATAAGTACGTGAGCCTTAACCCCAACCAGTTTGGTTTTCGACCAGGGTTATCAACGGAAAGTGCAATACTTTGCCTTAAGCACACTGTCAATTACTATTTAAACAGAAAGACGCTAGTTTATGCGTGCTTCTTAGACCTGTCTAAGGCTTTTGACCTGGTTTCCTACAATATCCTATGGAAAAAACTAGAAGCCATTAAATTACCTAATGAGACCATACAAATCCTGAGGTACTGGTATGGAAATCAGGTCAATAGCGTTAGATGGTCAGGTACCTTATCGGACCCGTATCGGTTGGAGTGTGGGGTGAGACAGGGGGGTTTGACCTCGCCCACACTTTTTAACCTTTACGTAAATGAGCTTCTCGAGGCGCTCGGCAAAACTCATGTCGGCTGCCATATCGACACAGTTTGTCTGAATAATTTGAGTTATGCAGACGATATGGTTTTGTTGAGCGCGTCGGCTTGTGGTTTGCGAAAACTTTTATGTATTTGCGAGACCTACGCCATCCATCATGGGCTAAAATATAATGTGGGTAAAACGCAATACATGGTGTTTGAACCTACTGGGTATCGGATACCCAAGGTACCTCCCATCAACCTGAGTGGTACTCCACTGGAAAGGGTGAGGGCTTTTAAATATTTAGGCCATGTTGTCACCTCAGACCTAAAAGACAACATGGATATCGAGCGTGAACGGAGGGCCCTGTCGGTGAGGGCAAACATGATTGCGCGTAAGTTTGCGCGATGTACTAGGGAGGTGAAATTAACTCTCTTTAGAGCATATTGCACTTCCCTCTATACGTGCAGCTTATGGACATACTACACGCAGCGGGCCTATGGGGCTCTCCGGGTCCAATATAACAACGCGTTCCGGGTCCTGGTGGGGCTGCCTCGCTTCTGCAGCACGTCAGGGATGTTTGCTGAAGCACGCATAGATTGCTTTTATACGACTATGCGCAAACGATGCACATCCCTGGTGCGCCGGGTGCGGGCCAGCCCCAACCCCATCCTGCGGTTGATAGCCGAGAGGTTTGACTGCCCATATATGAGGCACTGTGAGGACATGCATGTTTCTAGAAGTACTTATTATGTATAAGCTACTTGGGTATGTACTTCTAGAAACATAAGTCAGTTGATTTCAATATTGTTTATTTTTTATTATTTATTGTAATGTTAATTTTTGTGATAATAATTATTCTGTATATATAGTGATAGATGTAAGCATTAACATAGCTATAAGTACTTACTAACACAAGCTATATGAGTCTGTAAAGTTACTCGAAATAAAAATGATTTATTATTTATTATTTAATATAATTAACGACCGAATTAACTATTGGGGCCATGCTATTATCAATTAAACTATGAGAATTCTTTTAATACTTTGTTTTAATTTCACTTATAACACGTAAGACCAAGTTACATCATTGTCGGTTTCGCATTGATAGAGGCGCCACACGGCGGGACTTTAATAAACTAAATTACGTTTACGGAGTAACCTACTTTAACAGTTTACAGAGACAGATAGTTACCTTTTAATTTATACTCTAATACTCCCACTTAAATTAATAAGGCTAACTTCAAGTAACTTCTGCCATAACCACCACCAATACATAAAACATACTAAAACTAAATAAATCAGAACTTAAAATAATATCTGATCTCGAATGCAATTAAATTTGCCAACTGGCAGAGCTTTAGTGAGAAAGTCTGCCAGTTGAGATGAACTTTCCACATATTTAATATTAATTATTTTTCCTTCTACTTTCTCTCTAATAAAATTATATCTCACGTCTATATGTTTGCTTCGCTTATGGAAAACTGGATTGTTAATCAATTTAATTGCACTCTGGTTATCTATGTTAAGTGTTACAGATTCTTGTGGTTCATTTATATCAAGTAAAAATTGTCTTAACCACAAAATTTCTTTAGCTGCATCGCTGGCAGCCATAAATTCTGACTCGGTTGTTGACATAGCCACGGTGTTCTGTTTCCTGCTAGCCCATGTAACAGGACCACCATTTATTAAAAATAAATATCCAGTATTTGATCTCCGCGTATCTATATCACCAGCAAAGTCAGAGTCTGAATATCCAACAAGCTCGCTGTTCTTGTAATAGCGAATTGACATTTCTTTCGTGCTTTTCAAATAGCGAATAATTCGCTTTAAAGCATTCACATGTATAGTACCTGGATTGCTGACATACCTGCTTACAAGATTAACTGCATAGGAAATGTCAGGTCTTGACACAGATGATAAAAACAATAATGCTTCCACTGCTTCTCTGTATGGGAAATCACTGCCCATTTCCTCATTCATGTCTCTCGATAACTGTACATTTACATCTGCAGGAGTATTACAGCTCTTAGCATCTGTCATATTGAATTTATTTATTAAGTTATCTATATAACGTTTTTGACATATAGACACACATCCTTTCTGTTTATTTATCTCCATGCCAACAAAACAATTAGAATCTACTGTTTTGATTTCAAAATTACTTTTCAAGTCATCTAAAATCATGGATATAATATCCTTACTTTTTGACAGTAAAAGCCCATCGTCGACATAGATAATTAGCAATACTCTGATATTATTAAAATATCCCACAAATACACAATTATCAGATTGACATGGTTTAAATCCATATGTAGTCAAAAATGAACAAAACTTTTTATTCCAACATCAAGAACTCTGCTTAAGGCCGTATAAAGATTTGTTTAACTTACATGCTTTTGACGACTCAACTTCTATGCCCTCTGGTACCTCCATGGAGATTTCTTCGGATAGCTCACCATACAAGAAGGCAGTCTTCACATCAAACTGCTGTATTTCTAGGTCCTCTTTGGCTGCCACGCTCAATAGCAACCTAATGGAATCATACCGGGTTGTAGGCGAGAAAGTTTCCTTATAATCCAGATCTTTTACTTGTGTAAATCCTCGGGCACAAAGTCTAGCCTTAAATCTTTCTATTTCTCCTTCTTTATCTCGTTTTACACAAAATACCCATTTACTTGTAATAGGTTTCTTGTCTGTCCTGTCAGTTATAGTCCATGTATTATTATGTTCATGAGACTGAAGCTCTTCTCTAATAGCTTTCTTCCATTCGTGATGATTTACACCACTAATTGCCTCTTGATATGTGTTTGGTATCTCCACTTCAGTAAAATTTACTTCCAAATTATTCGCATTTCTTTTATGAGACCGAAGTGTCACATTCCTAAGTTCCTCTTCATTGATGATGATTCGCTTAGGAGGCTGATACAAGTCGTCAGAGTCAGTGGTTGAACTCTGTATGCTATCATAGGTAGACAATTCGTCTTGACTTTCTGTTTGTGATGGAGATGAGGCACCTTGTTCTTGATCATTTTCTATATTGTTGTCTATCATTATCTCATCACTACTTAATTTTATCTGTGCAAAGTGTTGTCGTTTTTCAGGAACACCTCCTTCATCAAATTTGACATCTCTCGATACTGTAATTTTTCTTGTTTTTTTATCATACATCCTGTAGTTCTCTTGCTCATATCCAACCAGCAACATCTTCACAGACTTCTTATCTAGTTTCTTCCTTTTCTCTTTTGGTGTATGTACATATCCCACGGAGCCAAATACTCTGATGTGTTTCAGACTTGGCTTATCTCCAAACCAGAGTTCATAGGGCGAGATGTTAGGTGTCTGGCTGGACGAAGTTCTGTTCAAGATATATACTGCACAATGTACAGCTTCTGCCCATAAGTTCATAGATATATCTTTAGCATAAAGCATAGATCTAGCTGACTCCATAATCGTTCTTAATTCTCTCTCAGCCCGACCATTTTGCTGAGCTGTGTAGGGCGCTGTGCACTCATGGCTTATGCCTTTGTCTTCTAAAAACTTCTTAAATTCTTGGTTCACGAACTCACCTCCATTATCGGTGTGTAAAGTGCGCACATCATGTAGAAACCTGTTCTTCACAATAGCATTGTATTTAATGAAACAGTCAAGCACTTCATTTTTATGTTTCAAGAAGTAAATATGACGATAGCTTGTGGCTCCATCCTTGAACAAAACAAAATATCTCTTTCCTGATACAGATAGTTCCTCTATAGGGCCACAGACGTCACTGTAAACAATATCTCCAGGTTGTGTTGGCCCTCTATGAGATTTATTAAATGGCAGCCTGGACTGCTTGCCATATTGACATGCTTCACATATAAAAGTATCACTACCAGTCAGTACCACAGGAATTGCACCATTTTTGCTCATATTTTGTATTTCTTTAGTATTAACATGTCCGAGCCTGTCATGCCAAACTTTAATGTCAGTTACCACACTATTACAGGTTTCTTGTATAACAGTTTTAATGTTCAACTGATACAGATTATTGTCTTTCAACTCGGCACACATCACCACAACATTATTTTTAATTAGAAGCGCTCTTTTGTTATCCTTAGTAATAACATAACCTTTTCTAGTTACTGCACCCTCCGAGAATAAATTTCTTCGCAAGTCAGGCACATATAGTACATCTTTTAATATACTTTGCTCACTTTGCCCATTAACAACCTTATTTATGAGTACAGAGCCTTTTCCATGAACTTTAATCTGTAGCTTATTCCCTAATTTGACCGTCCTTTTATCGTCACTCTGAAAATCCTCCAAATCATGGAAGTATTCTCTTCTGAAAGTCATGTGCATGCTCGCTCCGGAATCCAAGAACCACACATTATCACCATATGTAGACGACAAGGTACTCTCAGCGCTGAACGCTAACATGTCCGATTGCTCTTGGTTCTTGCGAACAGATTTCTTCGGCGCTCTGCAGTCCCTTGCAAAGTGTCCCCGCTTGTTACAATTGTAACAAACAAATCTATGTGTATGACTGGAGGAACCGGCTTTACTATTTTTATTGTTATTTTGTTTATATTGTGCCCCTAGCTTCTTTGACACTATTAATGCGGATTCACTTTCTTCCTCTGTAGTCAAAGTTGCTTCTTCGTCTAACAATCTTGAAGTCAAATTGTGTAGACAAAGTGTGCTTAGACGAATCCAAAGATAACCACGCTTGCCGAAGAGAACGGTAACTTGATGGCAGGGTCGACAGGATTTTAGTCATTATAGCCATGTCACTTATAGTTTCTCCACTTTCTTTTAACTGCTTTGCCAGATTTTCGACCTTCGAAATATGCTGAGCAATGCTGTCGGTAGATGACATTTTATATTGGTAGAACTTTTCATGTACCATCATTTTGTTATACTCCGACTTCTGTTCATAAATCGATTCCAATTTATCCATAATCTCTTTAGCAGTTCCACAATTTTCAATCAAAGAGATTTGGTTCAAATCCATAGACGAGGTTATAATAAACATAGCCATGCCATCTTCTTTTAACCATTGTGTAGACTGCGCCGCCGTTCCTCCTTCCGGTTTTACTTTCGTAATATCCAAACCCTTTGCTTTCAAGGCGCAATTTATCTGAAATTTCCACTGACGGAAATTTCTACCATCAAATTTCTCTACTCGCATTGCATTAGTGACCTCCATCTTGAGAGTAGATATTTTACACGAACCACAGTCAATCGCCAACTTATTTCTGCTCTTCACAGTTTATTTCTACGCGCACTAGCGTGCCTGGGCCTCATAACCTATTGGGGCCAGGCTATTATCAATTAAACTATGAGAATTCTTTTAATACTTTGTTTTAATTTCACTTATAACACGTAAGACCAAGTTACATCATTGTCGGTTTCGCATTGATAGAGGCGCCACACGGCGGGACTTTAATAAACTAAATTACGTTTACGGAGTAACCTACTTTAACAGTTTACAGAGACAGATAGTTACCTTTTAATTTATACTCTAATATTAACTAGGTCTGATGAACGAACTTCCCACCTGGTGGTTATTAAGTTGAGGCATTAATTCATTATTAGTTCAGTAATACATAAAATATCAATATCAAAATCATTCAATAAAGTTCTATCTGTAAATATTTTCCTCTAATACATTGAATGTTTTAATGCACCAGGTGGATATACTTTCCATTTTTGCAGTATTTTTCATTAGATTAGTGTTGTCCCCTAGCAGAAAAGTTTTGGTCTAGAACCGGCACAAACACACTACTGATATGCTATCACTTTTTATAAGTTCATGTGACCAGCTGACGGTGTTTCCACCGCGATTCAACCGGCTGACGATTGTTTTTACTAACAATAGCACCAAAACTACCATCTGACAAAGTATCAAGAGGAAGGCGATGACTGAAAACAGTTTTTTTTTACAAGTTCATGTGACCAGCTGACGATGTTGTGTTTCGGTGGCTGCCATTCCTCAACCCACCAACGGAGCGGCAGCTGACTTCCACTAGGGTGCATCTTAAATAGCCGTTAACCACTATACGAGTTTTCGCGAGGAAGGCGATTGGTCACGGAAACTGTTCGTGGCTCGCGGTCTATAACAGGTTATCAAGATGCTCCTGAAAATTATGATGACATTAAAGGAAGAAAAGATGAAAATGAATGGAATAAGGCAATTAATGAAGAATTAAAGACTTTAAATGAGAATGAAACATGGAAATTTGTACCCGTACCAAAGAATGAAAAATTACTGGATAGCAGATGGGTCCTTACAAAGAAGAATGTAGGAGAAGAAGAAATATACAAAGCTAGATTAGTCGTGAAAAGTTACCAACAAAAAGAAAAATTAGAAAATATATACTCACCGTAAATATATACTTACTTACTTACTTACCGGTTCTGAAGTTACAAACATTAAGAGTTCTTTTATCAGTTGCAGCTCAGAAGGATTTTGAAATACACCAAATGGATGTCAAAGGTGCTTTCTTGTATGGAAGAATTGATGAAGCAGTATACTTAAAACCCCCACAAGGTCTGACTGTTCCCGATGGTCATGTTTTAAAATTACAAAAATCCTTATATGGTTTAAAAAAAGAGTCCTAAGTATTGGTATGAGAAATTTACAGAAGTTAATATGGATTTACCCGTTCGCAAAATGACTACTGTCTTTACAGTAAAGGGGAATTATACTTGATTTTGTATGTTGATGACATGTTGATTTAGCGATGTTACGATTCGACTTCACAAATCGGTCCAAACCGAGCTAGGCCTGAAATCGACTAAATCGACGTGAATGTACCGTAAATCGACTCAAAGATACGAACAAAATTGTGTGACGTCGACCTTATTAACCATCGCAACTTGCAATATGCATTTGTTGCTGCGTCACTTTCGTTTGATATATTGAGGAAAGAGATGTTTGTACTAACGCGAATCGACTCCAAACCACGAAGAAAAATGTTGCCATGCACATTGCCGCCATTATTGAGTCGACTTAAGACAGTTCAGTCGAAGCTTGGTACCTCTAGGCAAAGTAAAATAAAACTATTATTTGAGTATATAAAAATATTATTTGAGTTATAAAAAGTTATAAAAATATTATAGTTATAAAAATATTATTTGAGTTGCAAGGTTCACTTTCGCATGGGCTTAAAGAGATCGGTTTGGCGGTAAACTTCGATTCGATTTGTCAGTTTCGCGCCGCGTCGCTTTGCGCGCGGCTTACGGAAATGTACGAATGAGGGCTATCGTTTTTTTGCTCACCAGTTGGCGCCTCTGTTGAAGGTGGTCCAAAAGACTTTAGAACAGCTGTCAGTCATTGAAGTGACAAATGACATTTGACATTTCGAACTATGGAAAAGACCACCATCTACACTAGCGCCCCTAGCGGCGAATTCATACGCGTTAGCCCTCATTCGCGGCGATGACTGACGGAACCGCACGCTCTTTCCTGCTTACTCTTATACTGCTTTCCCGTTTCAGCTTTAGCAATGAATGAAATTGTGATCTACCGCGCAACGCTAAACTAAATTATTACAAATGTTTTCAAGAATTTTTAGTCGAAAGTTTTTGTTGTGTGTTATATGTAGCTAATAAAAGTAAATTGTGTAAAAAATTTCAAATTAACTAGTTTTGTTACTTGTTACGATGCCGGGAGGGAAGAAACGATCTGCTGTGTGGGATGTATTTGAAAAACCGAGTGCTGAGAAAGTTGTGTGTAAAAGATGTGCTTTTTCATATAAATATGTTGGAAACACAAGCACGATGATGGCGCACATTAAAAAGAAGCATCCAGACTCACTCTCTCATTAAGCAAAATGTGAGACGCAAATGCAGTATGCACATCGAACCGCGAAGTTGGACGGGCGGAGTACCACCCTAAGGATCGAACAAACCGTAAAATTGACAAATCGATTTGGTCGACTCAAAACCAAGTGACGACACGGCCTACACAGTGCGGTTTGAACTACTGATACTTAAAAACTGTAGAAGTTAATTCGATTTGGCCAAACCGGTTTGCAAACCGGTTTGGGTGTAAATCGAGGTCGACTTGTTCGATTTGAAAATTTTGCGATTTGACACATCACTATGTTGATTGTAGGACCTAGTGTGACTGAAATAGAGAGTGTTAAGAAATTTCTAAATTCAAAATTTCATATGAAAGACTTAGGTAATGAAAAGCTAATGTATTTAGGCATTAATATTCAAAGGAAACATGACTGTATTTATCTTAACCAGACAAACTATTTGCAGAAGGTAGTTCAATCTTATAATATGGAGAATTGCAGAGGTGTCAATTCACCTATGGACCCTAATTTTAAACTAGACTTTGACTTGAGTGAAATTGACTTGACATTAGAACACAAGTGTAGATCACTTATTGGCTCTTTAATGTATGCTATGGTAAGCACCAGACCAGACTTGGCAACAGCTGTGTCATATTTGAGTAGATTTCAAACACAACCAACTTTAAAGTTATGGCAAGCCTTAAAGCGTGTATTGAGATATGTTAAACAAACTGTTAATTATAATCTAATATATTGTAAATGTAAAAATGAAAGCCTAATAGGTTTTGCAGATGCAGATTTTGCACGTAATAGTGACAGAAAATCCACAAGTGGATATTTATTTCAATTTTTTGGTAAATACTGTGACATGGAAGTCAAAGAAGCAGAGTACAGTCGCTTTGAGTACTACGGAGGCCGAACTAGTTGCCTTATGTGAAGCATCTGTAAAAGCTTGCTGGCTAATTAAGTTGATGACAGATTTTAAAATACAAATTAATAATGTTGTTATTTTTGAAGATAATCAGAGTACTATAAAAGTTGTTCAAAATCCTGATCAGAAACGCTTGAAACATGTTGATGTAAAGTGTAATTTTATAAAGGAAAAGGTTGAAGAAGGCTTAATTACCATTGAATATGTAACTACTATAGATCAGATAGCTGATATACTAACTAAGCCTTTATCATCAGGTGAAAAATGTATAAAAATGTGCAACTTACTTAATTTATTTAAATGTTAAAATGATGTACAAACATTGAGGGAGAGTGTTGAAGTACAATGTCTGTACATCCCCTTAAGTATCAAACTTTTTAATTGTCTTTGATTCGCTCTAGATACTCTATGGCCGTTGCGATGGTTCATAAGCTGTGTGAAATAGATTTGGTAAAAAATATAAGAATGTAAAACTGTATTAATAAAGAAGATAGAAATAAAACTAAGATAATAAGAAGATGGTATTTTATTCGATGAATAATCAACACGATATAATAATTAGACACATTTTTCGCTCAAGAACGTACGACACATACAGCCATGGCCAAGTATTCAGCATACGGAGCATACCCGTCGTTTTCATAGAAAAGTCTTAGTTTCGACCTTTTTTCATTGTTTATGTTAATTAAAAACGTATATTCGTATAAACACATTTTTATTTTATTTTATTTTATTAATTTTAGGCACAGTAACAAGTGTAACAACATACAAATTACAATAGAGAAAAAAAAACAAGAATCACATGGTTATCGTGGTAAATTTGTACATCGATAACAACCGTGCACAACATTCAAATGTACTCATCAACTTAACTAATTATTGTAAGACAGATTTAACTCTTTGCTTAAATGTAACAAGGCTACAGTGGAAAATGACGAGATCTTTGTTTATTTCGTTGTAGAGAGCGCACATTCGCGGTATCGGGCTATGTTGTGATACATTATTTGTAGTTAGGGGTACACTGAATAAATGTTGCCTGCGGCTGGACCTGGTTTGTAGTTTAAAGGGAATATGAGAATAAAGTCGTGTCTAGTGTAGCATTGACAATTTTATACAATGTGCAAAGGTCGCTTATCTTTCGTCTTACTTGTAGCGTGTCAAGGTTGAATTTCTTAAGTCTGTCTTCATATAAAGGCAATTTTCTTTTTAATCCGAATCGGCTGCATAGCTGTCTGATAAACTTCTTTTGCACAGACTCCACTTTATCATTATGGATCTTATAGTGTGGAGACCAGACCGTACTACAGTACTCAACTATACTTTTCACAAGGGAAGTATAGAGAGTCAGTATACTGTTGGGATTTTTAAATGGTTTTGTTATTCTATTAATGAAGCCCAGTGTTTGTCTTGCCTTAAGTACAATGGAGTCGTAGTGGGGCCTGAAGGAGAGTTTGGTATCCATTATCACTCCAAGGTCTCTTATGGCTGTAACGCGATCTATATTTGTGTTGTTTATTTTGTATAAGAATATTATCGGCTTATTTTTTTTTGTAAATGTAATGTATTGACACTTTTTAATATTTAGAGCCATGTGATTTAATCGGCACCATCTTTCTAGTGTATCAATATCTGACTGGAGAGTAAAGCAATCTTGGATCGTATGTATTTTACGGTATATTTTTAGGTCGTCAGCGTAGGCAAGACAATCACTTGAGAACTGATCAATTAAGTCATTTATGAATATATTGAACAGCAACGGACCAAGATTACTTTCCTGAGGGATACCAGACTCTGCCTCAAACGGCACAGATTCGAAGCCATGGACCGCAACCAACTGATTTCTATGCTCTAGATACGACTCTAGCCAGCGAAGCAAAGAACCGTGAATGCCCAAGGATGAAGCTTTCGCGCATAATATAAAGTGATCAACTCTATCGAATGCTTTAGAGAAATCGGTGTATATTGCATCTATCTGTCCCCTTTCATTGAACACATTGCTTATGTCGTGCGTGTAAGTGAGAAGGTTGGTCGTGGTGGATCTCGAACTAACAAATCCGTGCTGCTTTGCACTAATCATGGGTTTCAAATGATAATAAAAATAATTATAAACAAGAGACTCGAATAATTTTGCAAAACAATTAATAATACTTATCGGTCGGTAGTTGCAAATATCCTCCCTACTACCCGATTTGTGTATTGGAACAATTTTAGAAACCTTCCATAAGTCAGGAAAGCACCCATTCTTAAGTGATTTGTTATATAGGTATATGATGCTGAGAGGTTTTATTAGTCCTGCTGTACATTGCTTAATGAATATAGGGGGCACCCCATCTGGCCCAGCGCCTTTACAAATGTCCAGCCGTTTCAAGGAGCGTTCAATCTCATTATCGGTGAGCTCAATTTTAGATAGAGACGAACTAAGTATACAGCCTGTTGGATGGAATTGCTTTGCTTTCGTGTGGCTGTAGACCGACTCAAAATACTTAGCAAACAAGTTCACTATACCGGGTCCGTCATCAGCTCGCTCATTATTATACACTTAGGATAGGCGTTTGCCTCCTTTTTGGATTTTGTGTATCTCCAAAAAGCCTTAACATCAGTTTTAATTAAGTGGCAATGAGACAGCTGATGCATTAGCAAAACAGGCGTGCAGCGATGGCATCGAATTTCACCTCCTACCCCCATATAATGATTGTTTATATTTAGTCAAAGTAAAGTGTCGCGAATTGTGGAAGGAATATTTTGACGAGAGGTCTCGGGACAAAGGTATTTGGTATAAAACAATTCAGCCTCAACCCTTTAATTCTCCGTGGATTGATAGCAGTGTGTTGTGTAGGCAGGATCTAGTTTTATTGTTAAGATTGCGTTCTGGACACATTCCATTGAATAAGTTCGCCTATCTCATGCGTAAAGTGAATTCGGAATTATGCACCTTATGTAATCGCGTCGAAGATGTGTATCACATTTTAATGGAGTGTGTCCGAAATGAGCGACCTAGAAGACAAATATTTCATGACAATGACAGTTCCATTGGGTTATGTAATATCTACCTATCGAATCCCATGTCCGATGTAGTTGGAAAGGTATTAAATGTTGTTAAGTGCGGTCTGAGGGACAGAAATGTGTGATGTACATACTAGATTTGGCTGTTAATTTTTTTTTACTTTGTTAATTAAGTGATGTTTTATGGGGCGACATATTCGTTCACTCGAAAAAGCCCTTTAATAAAGATTTAAAAAAAATATATATATATTACAACTACATCTCAGTCATTATGTACAAAATCTCCATATCACATGCAGTTTTAAAATTTTACCCTACTATACAAACCTATATACACTTAAAACTAGATATGTACATATTTATAGCAACCTCTGTTTATGTACACACTCTGGCGCTTCGCAAACTGTCTTTTCTTTCCTTTCTTTTTTTTTTGCATACTTGAAACTGTTTTAATAAATAAAAAAAAATATTATGTAATTACTGGACTGTTTTCTTTTAAATTTATTTGGATTTATTACTGAATATACTTTGAATTGAGAAGATAGAAAAGGTTTGATATCTAAGACTCTTTAGTACATAGATTATATACTCATGGAATATAAGAAAAATACATATAGTTATATTGTCAAATTCGGTTACATATCATACTTGTATGGTCTCTCAGTGGTGCGTCCTCTACTGGTTACATACTGTCTTCGTCCTCCTGAGTGACTGGTCACGTCCGTGGTCTGATGATCCTCCAGTATCTGGTCACTATGGGAGTCTACATCATCGCTGTCATCATCCTTGTACTGGTCACTATGGGAGTTTACATCATCATTGTCATCATCCTTGTATTGGTAATTATGGTCATTGTTTTGTGAATCTGAAAAAGCTGAAAAAGAATCTAAAGCGGGAGGTGGTGTTAAGGGTTTCAAAAATTGTACATGTACTATCTTCTTCTTTGCGGGTTGTCTGACATTCTGTTTCTCATAACAAACTGATCCTACTTTTTTGACTATTTTGTATGGTCCCTTGTATTTTGGTGTCAACTTATGATCTTGTGGTTGGGGCCATGCATATAAAACATATTCGCCCTCATACTCATACTCATAATCTTTATTGCATATCACATTGTATCTTAACCTATACTTAACATAGAATCGTGTACAACATGACACCCTGTAGGGCACAGCAAACAGTTTATTCAAGAGGAGAACGAGGTTTTTGTACAAGGTTATATAATGGGTACTTTATTAATTATAATTATTGGTCGTGAAAAAATTCATTTAATGTATAATAGGCTTTTTTAATCAGGTGTTCTGCTAATTTTTTAAAGAATTCATTGTCGGACTTGGTGTTTTTTATTTCGTTACTAATTTTATTGAATATTTTTATTGCCATCGAGTTAGGACTTTTTGAATGTAGTTTTAGTTTCGAGGGGATAACCTGCACCAACTTATTTTCAAACCTGCTGGCTCCTTGAAGTTATGTTCTAATTTTCTGAGGTCAAATCTGACTTTATTTCTATAATGTTGCTCTTCTATTTTTTTGTTTGCTATGGTTCTTGCTTGCGATAATAAATCTAACTGATGTGTCCGGTCCATATTGTCTTGAATAGTACCTATGTGAATTTCATTTGGTGGTATTGTAGGATGATATCCATGTAACAAATAAAATGGGGAATATTCTGTTGTCTTCTGTCTTGATGTGTTTATTGCTAATAAAGTATTAGGCAATAACTTGTCCCACTCTGTACTATTTTTCAATGCCATTTTAGTCAGAGTTGCAACAATCGTGGCATTTGCTCTTTCAATTAATCCGTTGCTCTGAGCCGTGTATGGTGTTGTGGGCAGATGTTGTATTCCATATTTTGTAAAGAAACGTTGAGTTGATTGACTCATAAAACATGGGGCTTTGTCAGAAATATACGTCAAGGGTGGACCATATACATAAATAATATCTCTTTCTATTGTGTCTATGACATCACTTGCTGATAACGAACTTGTGGGCTTAGCCATTATGTACCTAGTAGCATGGTCAATATGTACTAGCATGTATATGTTGCCTGAAGTGGTCTGTGGTAATGCTACTATGTGGTCAGCTGATATTACTTCCATGGGTGTGTGTGGTATTGGTCTTGTGCCCATTAATCCATAAGCCAATTTTGTTCTTCGATTGGTACTAGCACATATTATACAAGCCTTTGTGTAAGCTTTAACATCCTTGTAACAAAGAATGCTTGCCGGCGTACCGAAACGTGGTAACTCGCAACTTAACGTGTCGCGTGCTAATTCCTTTGACGTAGAACTATATTTGCAATCCGGCTACATCCGCGTTTTTACTAACGTATCTACTGGTATTTCACTTTTACTACATTACTTTCACTGTGACTTGTTTTTATTTATATTTATTTCTCACTATATATACATTTTACTATTTAATTTTAATTAATTTGTCGCAGCGCCATGTAAGGACTTGCTGATTGAAACAACGACATATTGGAAGTGTTCTTTATTCTCTAAAGCGCTATCCTACTCTAACATTATTGTTTTTACATATATCTATCCTTATCACTCTTACGGGGTTATCACATATCGATTGTGAGTATTATGGTTCGACCTGAATATCGACTGCCCTTACACACATAACACACATAAGTGAAATGTTTTTGTGTTTCGCATAAGTGAAATGTAAAGCCATTAAAGCTCTCCTGTTATACCGTCACGTTCCCTATATATACACAACGAAATAACACAGGGGATTGAATTAAATCATAGCATAGCACATTTTTGATCTATCTTTAAACACATTGATTTAATATTTTAAGTGCGCTTAAATATTTTTAGTACGTATAAATAAATATCAAATAACGGAACGGAACGGTGCTTAATAACTAGCTACTTAAGATTGTGAAATAACGAAATAATCAAATCACTTACCAAGGTCACCCAAACAAGACGGAATAATTATAGTCCTTATGTCCTCTTCTTAATTCACGTCCTTAATGCACTTTTGCCAATTACACTTTAACTTCCAAAAAACAATACTCGTAAGTAAATAAGTACCTACACAAAGCCACACTTTCACTGTCGTCTATATCCAATCGCGTAATGAACAGGAATGAAATATGAATCAAATTTACCTATTGCAAAGGGCGGGCGCAAGGCGGTAAATAGAAACGTCTTCATTCAAATACCCATATGTCATAATTATTTTATAACATTAATTAATTTAGTAAAACTAATAAAATTTTAATAACTAGTAAAAGTTTTAAGATTTTGTTACCTAATGTTTTTAGATGTCGGACGAGCTACTTGATCTTGAATTTTTGGAATGCGATCTTGCAGAGAACGCATTTTTTACTTTACTGTAATTTTTCAGATTTTTTAATACTTTTGGGATGCTTGGACTTCTAGGGTGTATAGACTGTACACAAATTCCGATTCTACGACCATCACAGTATGAGGAGCGATATTACTGTAGAAAACAATACCATTCCTTAAATGTACAGCTGGTAATTTAATTCAATAAAAATTAAAATGATATTTTTTCACGTAAATATACTAAGTATTAATTTATTGACCACTTCAATTACAGATTTGTGATGCAGATATGCAGATCACCAGTATAGACGCTTGTTACGGTGGGGCAACCCACGATTCATTTATTTGGAACTGTCATCCAATAAAAACTTTCATGGAATGTCTGAATGAAAATACTTGGTTTCTGGGTAATTATTTGATTTATGTATGTACAGTCAGCAGCAGAAGTTGCTAAGCGGGCGAGGTGTTCAAAATGCCCTTGACACGCTCGGCTGTTATTCTCTTAAAAATAAAGTCGCGTCAAGATCATTTCACTTCCCACCAGATTTTCCATTGAATCTTCTTGCTCTGGCATCTGTAATCAAATATATTTTACATACCAATTGTTGGACATTTTTATTATTTATTTAAATTGATTGGAAAAGGAAAGAAGCTCTGCCCCCACCTGAACCCTAAACACCGAGCTGGCACTGGCCAAACTCAGGCAGTCGGTCAGTGAAGTGAGCAAAGAGGTGACGCAAAAAATGCAAACAGCAGCCTACGGTCCCAGGACGTACGCACAGGCTTCGGCGCTACCTAAACAGGCACACACCCGTAACCACACTGCAATAGTATCATCAAAGGATCCGACCAAAACAAGCGAAGGCGTTCTTAAAGAACTGAACAAAGCGCTAGACGTGCAAAACAGCGGAGTACGGATCGAGAGGGTGCGGAAGGCAAAAAACCGAAAGGTGGTGGTTAATTGTGCTAGCGACAGAGACCTGGAGCTACTCAAGAGGGCAACGGAGGGTAAACTCAACGCGGAATACCCGCAAATGAGAAACCCCCTAATTTGCATAAGGGACGTCCTAAGTTACCACAAGGACGAAGACCTGCCCCAAATGTTGCTCTCCCAAAACCGACACCTTCTGGGAGGCCTAAACGTGGACCCCTCTCACTTGAAACTTAAATACCGCAAAAAAGCTCGGAGCCCCCTCTGCTGTGGCAAAAGTGGCAGGCACGCTACGACGCCTCAGAAACCGGCGCAACAACCAAGAAGTTTTTTCCACAAGTGAGGGACGCAAATAGCGTCATTAAAAAACTAAAACTCACATACTTCTTGGTTCAAGCATTCACTGTACACGGAGGATTCGCAGCCTAACTACACTGTTTTAAGATCAAAGACACACCCTCTTGTGTCTGCGACCCGACCATTGACGAGGACATCTGGCACATTGCGTGCGACTGCCCGCGCTTTGGCACGGAGAGGCTCGAGCTCGAACTAAAGACCGGAGTAAAGATCAGTCCGGACAGCTCGAGCTTGAGAGAACTGTTGAGGTCAGATGGACAAAAACGGGAGAGCACAAAGTTCTTGGAAAATATTGTCCGCGTATCATGCAAAAGGAAAAAATAGTCCGGGAACCAAAAGACCTGGACACATTTGGAAGACGTAATAAGCGGCACAAAAAGAAAAAACAAGGCCAATGCAAAACCCACAATCACCAAAACCCATACTATAATATATAGTATCGTACTATATTTTAGTCAATTGTAATATATTATACAAAAACAATATAGTACGAAAAATACTATATTTTCATACAAATGTCACCGGATATCACATCGTATGCGAATTGGAATTGCACCTTCCCATACAAACGTAGTTCCGCTCTCATTTTAAAACTACGTGTTTGATTGTAATAAATCTTTGCACATACAATGACATGAGGTATATCTAAGTCTGAAATTAGTTTATATAGCTCCAGTTAATAAAACAAACGAAATAGAGCAAAAACAAGTTTTGTATGAAAAACCTAAATTCGCTGTATTTTTTTAACTATGGTATCTGAAGCTACATAAACTAATTACAGACATAGATATACCTTATATCCTATTGTAAATACAAAGTTTCAGAGTAGTCTAGCTAGTCGTTTTAAAATGAGAGCGGAACTACGTTTTTATGGAGAAACCGAGCATGCCGGAGACCCTTAACCGGATTGAGAAGTGTTTCGATATCTTTGCCAGTCATACAAAACGTAAAAATGCATTAGAGGCTAGTTCAGTAGTAAAAAACGGATATTACAAAATACACATAATAGTGATGAATTAGATAAGCGTGTGATGACGAAAACATGTTTAGAACATTTACAGTTGGGGACGTTGTTTTATGCCGCTACCATACAAAAGGATGGAAGTATTATGTCGCGAGTGGTAGAAAGTATCAATCAAAATACTCAAAAATACGCCATTTGGTTCTATAAGAGTATAATAAAAAAATATTTTATAAAGTTTGTGATTCCGAAACGCAAAAATCCCTAAATTCATCTGAAAGATATTCACGGCCATTATCGATTCTCTACTGTAACAAATTTGAATTACAATGTTTTGTTCCTGTATTATAATAAGTTTCAAACTTTTGAAAACCTCTGATTTATTTCTTATTAAGAACGCCATCGTAAAGTGCGTATAATTATCTATGAATGTCACAAAATATTTGTTACCGTCCCAAGTCACAGGTGTAATCGGTCCGCAGACATCAGAATGTACCAATTCTAAAGGTTTTTTTTTAGCTCTAGTCCCTAATTTATGCTTCACATAAACTGTCATATACATATTTATTTTTTAATTCTGATAAACCATCTACCAGATTTTTACGTATAAGTAAATCTAAATTTTGTGAGCCTAAGTGACAATAACGTCTGTGCCATAAATTTGTATCCACTGTATTTGTTAACTGACACGAATTTACATACATTTTACATTCCGGTTCGAAGGAGCATATGTTGAAACGACCTTACTTGTGTTGAACCATAATTCGACCTGTTCTTGCTGCTATGCCGTCGCTGGACCTTGTAGTAGGATGACGCTGCGCACGGTGATGCTGCAAATCGGGATCTCGTAGTGTTCTTCAGCCAAACCGGGACTTCTCGGGGTCTTCCTCGACCGAAAGTTACTGAAGATGTCCTTGACGAAAACCGTTGAATTTTGAAATACACTACCACCAAAATATCACAGAAAATTAAATGTCAAGTTATTACACAAAAATAAATTTCATAGTCAAAACAATAGGTATCTAACACTACTTCTATATTTCCTATTCCAAAAGCCTCTAAAGTTACACGATTTTTAGTAACTGCAATTTTTCTGGGCACTTTAAATTCAATATAAATATATAAATAAAATAAATTCTTAAACCATAAACCAATTCAGTGAAACGGTCTTGGGAGTATACTAAATGATCTGAGCACCCTGAATCTACATAAAAATTTAAATCTGGTTCACCACTTACATTTCCACAGAAGAATGCCGTCGTTTCATCATTCAACATAATTGGTACTCCGTCCTTGGCTCGATCCTCTAATGCTCCCTTGGCTGCGACGACCGCGTCCTTGGTTAAATCCGGTTCCTTTGTATGATCCACTCTGTCCACGTCCTTGATTAAAGCCTCTTCCCTGGTTCCATCCACCGCGTCCATGTCCTTGATTAAATCCATATCCTTGACTCCATCCGCCACGTCCATGTCCTTGATTCTGTCTGCATTGAAACTTTTTATGGCCGGGCTTACATGTAAAGCAATTGAAAGCGTATAACTGCTGTACTTGTCTGCTATTCATCGATTTTTTTTCTGTTTCTCCTCTTCGGCCACTAATCTATTCTTCACTGTGTTCAATTTCAAATCACCGATGGCTTCTAAAGCTGTTACTATTGATTTATAAGATTTGAGCATTGATAAAAGTACATAGTTTATTTTTTCTTCCTCTGTCAGTACTGCTCCGGCTTCTTCCAGCTGTGTGCATATTTCCTGTATTTTTGTAAGGTGTTCTTTTCATGATGTATCTTTATATTTCATATCACTTAATTGTCGTCCTAAAAATAATTTGCTCCTTGTTCCTTTATCTTTGAAATTGTCTTCTAAATTCTTGAACATTGCATATGCAGTGGCCTCTCTAACATATTCTAAGTGGCTATCCGCCACAGCGGCAATCAAAATGGCTTGCGCACGTGCTTCCTTTTTCTCGTTATCTTTACTTTCAGCATACTTAACAGTTTGTATTGCCTCCAGGCATGAATATTCTTTCATTACGCTTTTGACTCTAACTAAAGGACCAGTTGTTGAATCCATCACCACTAAATTATTCTATGTTATATCTGTGTTTGAAATTTTCATTCGCCATCTTGTATTCTTACTTATACTGACGCCGTATTTTTAAAATCCCTTTTCTTACGCAACAACGATGCCTGGATTGCCTGGGCCCATAACTTATGAAATATAATATGGGGCGCAGGTTTTTCTATTAAAGTAAAGATGATTTAATGCACAATACTTGTTTTATTTATATTAATAATTAAAAATTTACAGAGTTACTTATGACTTTTTCAAGACATGGTGGAAGAAGAAACTTCCACAGATACAATACAATATAGAAGTTAACAAAATACTCCAGCGTATAATGATTATTCGGCATTTAATAATTTTATTATTGAACAGCCTTTATCAGATAGTGATAGTGATGATGATGACCAGGTTAATCCAATTGATATGAATGAATCATTCTCATCACAACTCTCGTCAGGAAGTGGTGCAGCTAATGGCAGAGAACGAATTTGACTATGACTATGGTAATTTTAAACGACAACTATACATTAATACGGTGTTTTAGGAGTTTTTCTTTCTATGAAAAGATTGTGTGGTAGTTATGTATGTCATTTCTGAAAAAAGTGGTCACTTAACAAAAACCGACATACGTAAGTACCACAAAATCTTTTTAGAGAAAGTGAAAACTCCTAAAACACTGTGTTACGGTTGTAAAATCGTAACTTAGGTTTTGGCTTATATAGGAATCAATCTCGTTTCGATACTCCTAGCGACATCTGGCAGCGGTGCTGCAAAGCATGTTAAAACGAGTCGGGTCGAAGGCGTTTAACGCCATCTGTCGAGGTCGGGTAATACCTTCGATAAAACCTGGTAACATTCATTGCAAGACGTGTTTTCAGATGCTTCGCTACATTTTTAAAGGTTTTGTTCTGGAAGTATAATTAAAAATAATGCACACGGAATATTTTCCAATATATTCCATCGTCTTTCTCAAATTACTTTAGACTTAAATATAATTTCGATGACTGAGTGAGTTTTTTTGTCCTCTGTTGATATGGCAACTTAATACGTGGGGACGTGGAAAAGTTGACAGTGCTCGATCACTTGGAATCTGGCGGCGATGTAGAACGTCACGCCAAAGATTCTTCAGGTCAATCTCTTCTGTCATCGTGAAGGCACAGCCCAATTTCTAAAGTGCTGATTTGTATTAATTTTTGGTTTCTTTGTTATAGCACACAACGTGGCAATGGCGTCCTTTTCCTTTTGTATTCCTTGTGGGAATAATTTTAATTTGGCTTCGGGTCAACATGTTAGAGGTTGATACCAACAATTTCATCAAGAGTCCGGGTAAGGAACTGTGACTTAATATGGAAAAGTGTAGTTTTTTCTTTGTCTTTGTGCATACGTGGCAATAATGACCATGGGTCAAATTTAATAGTTTTCTCATGAGTAGTAATGTAGGAGTTTTAATTATTGTCTGGTCTATCTTCCGTGGAAGATGAAATCGAGGTGCACATGGCCATGTAATTTTGCCAACATGTGCTTCAATGTGTAATTTTGTTCATAATCATAATCTTTATTGTCTGTGAGAAATGGGTGTTGTTTGTAGCTTGAAAGCCGGTCCTTCCCTACGGGATCCTTCCTTACGCCCCTGCACACCTGGCTTTGTCTTCTGGAACGTGCTAGCGCAGCCTGCTCTTGCGGTATCGTCCTTGTGACTCCGTGCTGTTCATCGCGGCTGTGGCGTACCAGTAGAACGGCTAGCTGGATACGCAACGACGGTCTCCTGCCGTCTGCTGCCTCTGTAGTCTTTTGCCATAAGTATGTATATTCTGTATGAGGCCATCATCTATTTATTTAAGGATTGTAATTAAATGTGTAACTGAGCTCAAACAAAAGTTTATTTCATCTCATATTAATCTTCCTTCTTTTGCACGCTTTGTGTGTGCTGGCGCCCAGTCTTTCTTTAGCTTAACATACTTTATCTAATATTATTGTCTTCGGTTACCGCGATAGTTACTCATGAAATAAAACTATGGGTGACTGGGTGTCACCCGTTGACCACGAACGCTGTAAAGAGTTCGAAACGTCGGGATGTATTATAAATTCAATATACGCGATATAATCCGTTTTCATAGTTTTATTTCATACTTTATCTACTTGGAGATACCTTAGGAAACTGCCAGACGTGTATTGTGATAGCAGCGTCGAGGCCCACGACTCTGAGAGAACCTACATATAGTCCACAGCTTAATATACATGTTACAACTGTATTTGCATGGTTGTCGTTGAAAAGTTACCAGTTATTTTTTTTTATCAAACAAGTTAAACAGTATGACAGTAAAAAACCAAACCACTGCTAACTTACACAGAAAATACAAAAAGAAAAAGAAACAATATACAAATAATCACAAATTACACTACTAACATTTAAAAATAAATAATTAACACATTTTAAACAGTTGAAGGACGTTTATCCATCTTCTCACAAAACCTCAAACATTCATCACGCACAACCACCTGCGTTATATCTTCTGTAGCTTTGTTGCAATTAATTAAAAACCGATGAGGGAGCCACGTAGGTTGTTTAACCTTAATTGGCGCGTGCTTTTTGCCGCATGCTTCTTATCGACCATCACGCTCAATGACCCGTCGTCGTTTACATTATGCCTTTAGAAGCACGTGCCATGCCTTAGATTTATGAAGCATATACTTGCTATCGACTGTTTAAACGACTTATGTAATTGCCCCTCTTTTGTATTAAACTTTTACCTATCTGAATCACTGATTGATGCTTATAAAGGTCGTAATTGTAGTATTACAAGTATAATTTGAAACATTCCCATTATGATTATTGAATACCGATATTTGTAGCACAACTTTATGAATGTAACTTTTGTACTTTTACCTATTTAAATCACTGTTTGATTCTATATGACTAGGTCGTAATTGTCGTATTGTAATTTGAAACATTCCCATTATGTCATCATTATGATTATTGAATAACGATGCTTGTGACACTCAATTTTATGAATATAACTTTTGTACTAAATTTTGATATGTTTAATTGAATCGTCATTATTTGTGACTTCTTGAGTAACGTCTAATATATCGATCGTTCTCCGTTTGGCACAGCACATACCAGCGCGGAAGCGGAGTGAACGCCAACCGAAACTGCGGTGCGTATCCCTTTCACGCGCTCCTAAAGGTGTTCGCTCTGATATCGAGCTGGTGTAGCTGCTCTATTTTGGTTTGTAATAAGCGCGACGTCGGTATTAGACGTTCTCAGGACGTCACAAGCAGACCTGCCAAGACGTCTGAGCTACGTCCATATTTGACCGTCTCAAGACGTTACAGTATATGCCGTCTTGGCTACGTCAAAACTACTATACCTCGTGACGTCTTGACGACGTCGGGATTTGGCAGTCTCAAGACGTGTGACGTCTCGATTGCGTTTAAATTTTTTCTTTTGCCACCCCGGCGGTGAGAGGAACTTTCGGGGGAGGTGTAATATGGCAATTAGCCACTTTCAGTGTTTAACGGTAGCACTCTGGTTTACCGTAACATAAACGCACATTGCTTGGATCAGCGATAACTTCACATGTATAAAACAGGCAAACATTCTAATAAAGACATGCATTGTTATACCTACACTCGACTCGTTTATTGTACTACCCTAATACCCCGGTTCTGCCTCCGTCTACAGTCTCCATATTCTAGTAATATTGTACGAGACTGACCTCTATACTGACCAACTTATGCATCGAAAACCCGACACAGTGGTATCGACATATCAGTCAAGTCCAAAGATGTATAAATAGTACCTACCAGCGCAGTATAGACACGTCACCATTCGAGCTACTTATAGGCGCTAAAATGAAGCTCAAAGAACCCAGGTAGCAAAGTGACGTCAACAACGTCTTAATGACGAAACAATGACGTCATAAATACGTCGCTGACGTCATAATGACGTATAAATGCTACCTGGGAAGACATGGAGATTTATGAGTTACTAGAACAAGAAAACAGAGACTGCTATGTACTAACTAGAGAAGAGAACAGAAGGAAGGCGAAAGAACAAATACCAAATACTATATTAGGTACAAGAAGAGAACAGGCGTACGTTTAACAGGAAACTGAGGAAACGGAAGGAAAGTACCAAGTACAAGGAAGGTGATCTGGTTGCAATAAAAATAACCCAATTTGGAGTCGGAATGAAGTTGAAGCCTAAGTACCTAGGTCCATACCTCCTCCTCCTTCATATGAAAAGATGGCCTGTGAACACCGATTGATAAGGCAGGTAATAAAAACTGTTTCCTTATTTTATTTTATCTTTTATTTTGTTGCTAGCTTAGGGTGAGAATCACATTGATCTTTTTCCCCCAAGTCATGTGGTATAACCATACAACGTTATACTCTTAAAGATATTATTTTAGATATGCTAATGATAAGACGGTTTTACCTAATTAAGATTTTGCTGTTGTAATGTGGCAAATGTCCACTTTCCGTGTTTAGCAGTTTGGTTTACTGCGACATAAACGCATATTGCTTGTATCAGCGACTATTTACTTGTATAAAATAGGACGATTACAAATAAAGAGGTTCATTACTTAAACCACACCGGTAGTTATCATTTATACTACTAAATACTCCCGGTTCTGCCTGTCCTACGCTCCGCATCTCCCCTTTAAAATATACTAATATTTCACTGTCACTAAACATATGATCTGAAAATAGCTGTGACTCGATTATCTAATTTTTTACCATCTGGTCTAAAGAAAAGATTTTTAATTATGTTTAGCTAAAATAACCCTATTCTAAGATGTTTAATTAATTCAGCTATATTTCAGAAACATGTTATATTTGTGTGAACTGTAATACTATAATGTGAGACTGAGAGACCAGTCTATATTTCAGGAACGGCCGACTGTAGGATTGAATGAAACGGAGCGTATGAATGACGAATTGCGAGTGAATGTGATAGACTAAAGATTGTCAACACGTATGAAAGGGATAGCATGAGTGAATTAAGACTTTTTAGATATCATATAAAATATAGGCCGTCCGCCATTGGAGATATGAATAGAATAGAATAGAATATATTTTATTTATAGTAAGTGTACAGCGTCATATTCAAAAATTATTTACAATTAGAAGAACAATACAATTATTATTAATTTATTACAATTATAAAACCAATAATACATTTAAAAGGCATATGCAAGTCAATACGTTTCTATTAAGTGAACATAATTTTAAGCATGTTTTCATTGAATTGAATTATAAATATAAAAAAAAAAATTGAAATGTCATGAAATGATTACATTAAATAAATTATAAGGTTTCGACATATTTAGTCATTCGTCTAGGAATTCTTTTACCGAGTAGTATGCTTTTTTGTGCAAAACGTTTTGAGTTCGCGTGTGAAACGTCGTTCAGTACTAAAGTTTTTTATTACTTCAGGTAATTTATTATAATTTTTTGCACCTATTACCCTTAAGGACTTCCCTGACTTCTGAAGCCTATGCGTGGGTATCGACAGCGCCGGTTTTCTTCTCGCTGAGTAGGGCTTGCTTAGAGGAAACTCATCAGGATTCTTCCTTACATATTTACCTATCTCAAATATAAAGAGCGAAGGTACAGTCATCACCTTTTGCCGACCGAAGCCAGCCTAGTGGTTCAGAAGGGCAGCTGTGGGAATGTGGAGTTGTTCGATGCGCTTGAGGGGTTCGGTAGAACTCTCGAGGCCATAAAAGGACAGAGTAGGAAACAGACGCACAAGGCGGCGGTACAAGCGTACATTGCCGAGTTGCGTGCTGATCCGATTGAAGATTCCCCAGCAGTAGCGGAGGTTCTCGTGGAGGAGGAGCGGCTGGTCGTACCACCTATTGCCGATGACATACCGAGGGTGAATGATGGAGAGCCTAGTGCCGCGGAAGTGCTTTCCGGTCTCTTACAGAGAGCGGGGAGCAGGGTAGCGGTGCAGGGAGCTCGGTCTAGTAACCCTGGCCGGCGTCGAGAGGGTCCTGTGACCGGCAACGCACGATTGTCGCGACGAGCACGGCGTAGAATGGAGTACGCTAGGGTGCAGGAGCTCTTCCGGAAGTGTCCTGGTCGTGCAGCAGCTGAAGCTATTGATGGCGCGTGTCGGGGTGTCTCACATTCGCTTGAGGAGATGGAAGCCTATTGGCGGCCTGTTCTTGAGAGGGTGTCGGAGGCCCCGGGGCCCACACCGGAGGCTCTTCGCTGGCTTAGGCGGGCAGAGCGGCACGGAGGTACACGTGACTACTCTCAGCTGTGGATTCCCTTCTGTGGATGAGATTAGGGAAGCCCGCATTGACGTAAGGACGGCGCCTGGACCGGACGGGATTCGTTCGGAGGAATGGCGTGGAGTTCCAGCCCCGGTTAAAGCGGAATTGTTCAACGCGTGGATGGTAAGTGGTGAGATTCCTGAGGCCCTAAGGCGGTGCCGGACAATCTTTGTGCCTAAAGTGGAGCGCCCTGCGAATCCGGGGGAGTACAGGCCGATTTCGATCGCGTCAGTACCTCTCCGGCACCTGCATGCGCTCTTGGCAAGGAGATTGTTGGCGTGCTGCCCCCCTGATATGCGTCAGCGCGGGTTCATTTGTGCAGATGGCACGTTGGAGAACTCGGCCGTTTTGGATGCTATATTAGGGGATAGCAGGAAGAAGCTCCGGGAGTGTCATGTGGCAGTGCTAGACTTTGCCAAGGCGTTCGATACGGTGTCGCATGCGGCATTGATTGATCTGCTGAGGGCGAGGGGCTTGCCTGGGCCTTTTTGTGAGTATATTGCTGGATTGTACCGGTCGGCAACGACTTCGTTGGCCGTGGGTGGGAAGTCCAGCCTTCCTGTTCAGGTGGGCCAAGGGTTCGCCAAGGTGACCCGTTATCGCCCATTCTGTTCAACATAGTGATGGATATGGTGTTGTCTTCTCTGCCAGTCGAGGTAGGCTACAGGCTAGAGGGAGAACGTGTCTCCGCTCTGGCGTATGCCGATGACCTTGTCCTCCTAGCGGGGTCTAGGCCGGGAATGCAAGAATCACTGAACTGTGTAGCGGAATCGGCGAAGTTAATGGGTCTGACACTAAACCATCGGAAGTGTTCTGTCCTCTCGATGGTCCCTGACGGGCATCGCAAGAAAAACCACTACTTGACCGAGAGATCCTTTAGGATAGGCGGTAGATGGATTAAGCAAGTGTCTTGTGTTGAACGTTGGAGATATCTCGGAGTAGACTTTCAGGCGTCTGGATCAGCGACGTTAGAGTGTTCAATACAGCAGGCTTTGGAGAACATTACCAGGGCTCCTCTGAAACCCCAACAGAGATTGGTGGTTGTAAGGGGCCACCTCATCCCGAGGTTCGCGCATGGCTTTGTGCTGGGCCGGATCACGGATGACAGGTTGAGAATGCTCGACGTACAGATCCGGAAGTCGGTCCGTTCTTGGCTTAGGCTACCTAAGGACGTTCCAACGGCGTATTTCCACGCTTCAGTTTCTGATGGCGGCTTGGGAATCCCCTCTTTGCGGGCCTGGATACCTGACCTCATTGTTAAGAGGTACGGGCGTTTGGGTTCTTCGGAGTGGGTGTATTCGAAGGCAGCTGCTAAATCCGAGCGGGTTCGAATGAAACTGAAGTGGGGTGAGCGTCAGTTCCAGAGGTTTTCTGCTGAACATCCCGTTACGCACACGAGGTCTGTGCAGCAATATTGGCGTGAAGCGCTGCATGTGTCTGTGGATGGCTCTGACCTTCGGGAGTCAACACGCACCCCGGATTCGACCAAGTGGTTGAGGGAGCGATGCATGCAGTATTCCGGCCGGGACTTCGTGCAGTTCGTGCACTGCCATATTAATGCGTTGCCGTCGAGAGTACGGAACTCTCGCGGTCGCAGAGTGGGTGATGGGTCGGACATCCTTTGTCGTGCTGGTTGCATGATGAGGGAAACCACCTATCATTGCATTCAGCAGTGTCATAGAACTCACGGCGGCCGGATTGAACGTCATAATTGCGCGAAAGCGATGGAGAGCGCGGGTTGGGCAGTGGAATTGGAGCCACAGCTGAGAACAGACCTTGGTCTGAGGAAGCCTGACATCATTGCTGTGAAGGAGGGTGTGGGGGTGGTCGTGGATGCACAGGTGGTCACGGGTCGCAGGCCGCTTGATGAGGCTCATCGTGAGAAACGGGCTAAGTACGGGACTCACGAAGGGTTGTTACAAGTGGTTGCGAGTAGACTGGGGCTACCCGGAAAGCAGTGTATCCGCGTCACATCCTGTACGCTTTCGTGGCGGGGTGTTTGGAGTTACGGCTCACATCACGAGCTGAAGACACTCCTAGAGCTGAAGAGACGGACCTTGCAGGCGATTCCGGGCCTGGTGCTGCCCTCAGCACCAGGCCCGGAATCGCCTGCCACATCACACACACACACACACACACACACTCACATGTCTCACATGAACTGGTCAAGGTTCAACCGAATGACTACCACTCGTGCGGAGTTTTCGTCCGAGCGATTGCCCGGATAGGGAGCCAGTGGGGGGGCATCTGTCGGGCCCCAAGCTGCCTCATGACCCCGCAGGGAGTTAAGGATCCGACCAGTCGGTCGCCTTGTATCGTCTTTTACTTGGTAACATCTGAGGCAGCTCCAAAATTTATTTCTTAATCCGACAAAATTTCGCCACGCTGAGAGTGGGTAGGGACTTGGGGGTCGCTCGCTCAAGAGTCAGCACGTTGGTCCATGATGATTATGTTCTGCGTTTGCTATGACGGGGCTGTGTGGCGTTTGAAAATTAACAAAGAGCTGCCGTGCAGGTTCGTCTTCAGGGACTCGGGATATCAATCTTATTACCTTTTTTTGCAGGATGAACGGTCGGTCCCTATCGGCCGCTAGGCCCCAAAGGTCAATACCTCTCGTTAGGTGTGCATGGAAATATGCATAGTATGCTGTCAGCAGGCCCTGTTCCGATAACGTATGCTTTAGGCGTCCTATAGCGTAGAAGGCAGAGTTTAGTTTTTTACAGATCGCGTCTATATGTTGGCTCCATTGCAAACCGCTATCGAAACAAAACCCAACATATCGAGCATAACCTACGGGTTCTATTTGAACCCCGTTAACAGTCAAATCCAGCCGTGGCTGTACCCTACTGTTAAGTGAGAATTGGAGGTTCGTTTTCTCGATATTTAACTGCATGCCGTTAGCTTGGAACCAGTGCAGCAATTTTAGAATTATGTCTGTAGCGTTCGACTGCAGTTCCTCTTGGCTACGACCGTGGATTATTTCACATATGTCATCCGCGTACATGATGAGTTTTGCAATAGGACTAGGGAATGGCAGGTCATTCATCAGTAGCGCGAATATACTATTGCCGACGTTTGAGCCCTGGGGAACGGACATATCTCCGACTAAGCCACATTTAGAATTCTCCCCGTTCACATCGGTGACTTGAACGCGGTGGGCTAAGAACGATCTTACTATATCCAGGGCCTTACCTCGGACACCGTAATGTTCAAGCTTCGCCGCTATTAACACATGGTCTACTAAGTCAAATGCACGAGACAAATCAAAAAATATAGCAGCAACGTAACTTTTTGCCTCTAGATGGTCTAATACGGTTTCCAGTAGCTTGCGCACCGCGCCTAGGGTTGATCGGCCCGCGCGATATGCATATTGGTCACCACAGAGTATGCCTTTGATATTGAAAAAATGTGCAAGCCTATTGCATAAGCCTGATTCAAATATCTTGGACAGTGCTGGCACAAGTGATATTGGCCGATAATTTTTCATTGTATCCTTACTACCTTTTCCCTTATACACTGGGGTTACTCTGATTTTCTTAAGGGATTCGGGATAATTACCACTTAGTATTGCGTCATTAAAATGTGAAGAAAATTGTGTGGTAAACTGTGAAGTATAGCAGTCGGAAAGCCATATATGTCCTTGGTTCCTTTCGCTTTGATCGACTTTATGATTGTCAAAACTTCCTGCGTTGTAAAAGGAGACATGAACATTGTGGTTGCTTGAGATGAGTACGTAGCGCGCAGTAGGCGCAGCGCTTCCACTATGCACGGGCGCAAAAGGGTGTCGCGCACCACGCCCAGGTAATGTTGGTTGAGCGCGTCTGCCAGCTCCCGACTGCAGCCCTGTTCGCCGCACACCGCTCGACGCAGCACGCAGAACTCGTCCCTAGTAACTCGGCCTTTGTTGGTCTCAGCCTTAATGACGTCCCAGAGGGCTAAGGTCTTATTAGAGCTACACTCGATTTTATTATTTATGAACGTTTTCCTTGTTCTATTTATGTTGTGTCTTGACATAGGTTTCCAAAGAAAACTCCAAATTCTAGGACACTGATGTGCTACATTTAATGTTCGAACACAGACTGACTTAGGTTACATCTACCCTCTATATGAAAACATAACAATTCCTCCACCAATAGCAAAGAAAGCTTCTTAAAATTAAAATAATCTAATAAATACATTAGAAAACTTATGTACTAAAATGGGCATCGGTACTCATTTATAAACTGGGTTAGGATTCCGAGTGGCTCGGATATTACGATCGGCATCCGTCGTAGGATGCAAGATGGTCTCGGTACCCTCCGTCCCACAGTCCATAAAAACATCATCATCAGACACCGGCCTGGCAACAGGCGAGACTACGGAGGCGGGGGGTGCACTTTCCCTCGGTACCAGCGATTGACAAGGCTCATCCGACTCATTCCCAATTTCGAGTAAACTTGACTCAGGGCTCTGGCCTTCGATCGCTGGTTGTGCCACTGGTTCATGATCTGGAGATAAAGACTCATTAATTGTTATTTCCAGCTCTGAAATGTTTTGGTTATCACTAGTAGTACACACAGTTTGACTTCCCTTGTACAACAGTAATTGATCTACATGTTTCTTAACAATGATATCTAAATCTATTATATGGACTAAATATAACATATTACCTATTGTTTTTTGTATACAACCTTTCTTCCATACGTGCTTATTACCGTTACTAAATATATGTTTAACTAACACCTGATCTCCTTCCTTAAAACACACCTTCCGCCGCCCTCCATAGTTCTTAATTTGTGAGATCTGTTTAAAAGAAACATTTTGGTTAGCTTCGGCGGACAACGACATCATCGGAAATGAGTGTGAGTCATACTTGTTACTAAGCAAATCGTTATCAGTCGAGTTTGAACTCACCGACTGCAACAGATCGAGACGACAACGGAGCGGGCGGCCAAACATCAGCTGTGCAGGCGAAAAACCGGTTGTGCAATGAACGGAATTCCTTATATTAAATAATAGCTTACCTATTCGCCTGGTTATAGGCTCCGTGTTGTTGCTACTTGCCATTATTATTTTTATGCCCCTTTTTAGGAAACCGACACTATTCTCTGATTGGCCGTTCGATTGGGGATGGTAAGGAGGACTTGTTAAATGTTTTATGCCATTAGCTAAGCAATAGGTATCCAATTCCTTGGAACAAAAATTTGCCGCGTTATCAGTTACTAAAACATGCATTGTCCCAAATCGACTATTTACCTCCACTAGCCTATCAATGATCGCTTTTGTGTCCGTTGATTGCATATGGAAACATTCGACCCACTTTGAGTGCGCATCGATTATAGCTAAATATTGTTTCCCGTCAATTGAAAACATATCCATATGCACATGTCAGATTTATTGATTGAAGATATAGTAATATACTTTATTTAATTAATTAAAATTAATGAAATAGGCAATAAGAAGGTAATGCAGTATTTAATTAAGACCAGTTAGTTACTGCTCAATGTATATGTTTTAAAGGGATACCTAGTTATCTACAAGGTTTGAATATGAAAACATGAAAAGTGTGAATATTATTTAATTATGAAGTAATATATTCGTGATAGCGGATATAAGTAAAAGTATATCGTACTTACTAAACATATAATCGATTTACATAATCGGCTCCATTACCAAAAATCTTAATATTGTATTGTTAAATTAGTCAAGTAAGTACGCTGCGCAATATATTGGTGGCTTATTATTAGTACTGGCTACCCTAACGTACATACTTGACATAATTTAAAGCAGTACTAAAACTAGCAAGGGCTGGTATATCATATATTACACTGTAATCAGTTGGAATATACGTTACGTAGTAATTACTAAAAACTCATTTTAAATCACGCTTATTAGGTCATCATAGGTCACATTGAAGATTGTAACGTACATACCATCAGACTATAATAAAAGCAAATCACACAGAAAGATATAATAAGTCATAAAAGTCACAAATAATAGAAATATAAAATTGACACTTAACTTGGTTCCTCGTCGTTAGCTCTCCAACCGAGAAGTGCCTCACAATTGTCAGACACCCGCTTATATTACATCAGGCTTTACCCCTTCCACCACTTCTTGGTAGGAGAAACAAAGTACGATGTTTCCGGCACATCCGGTTATCGTAATAATCAAATGTAGCAAATACAATTTATATGAAAATAAACCGATAGTAATTTAGGAAGGCTCATAATAAATAGATTAATTTATTATTAGCTTAAGACGGAATAATAAAATTGTCATCTAAGACTACCGCACATCCGGTTAGCGTAATAATTGAATTTAACAAATGTATTTGCTACATTTAATTTTAATTTATTATAGAATAATTAACGCAAACTAATACACATTTAATCGTGGCTAATTATTATTAATAGTTTACGTTACTTATGTTCTGACAGTTATGGTCACGAAATATACATGAAGGGTAGTTGTGTTATTGGCTGTGCTAAATTATTATAATTTATATCAATATACGGATTGCCTTAGCAAAAGTGAACTTTTTCGTGAAAATGTAAGTGTGATCGTTGTTAATAATACGTATCTCACACGGCCATACTGACAGGTACTTCGTTCTCGAAGTACCTTATTTCTGTAATCATATAAGCTGAGTACATACATTACAATCTTTTTTTTTTTTTTTACGGCTGCCATTTCACTTATTACATCAAGTGAGGCTCGCAGGCTCTGCAGCAAATCCCTATATTGCTACTTTTTCACATACATCATGTGAGAACGCGCAGGCTCGGCAGCAATTATCCTATTTACAATCATAATGCTACTGTTTCACTTATTACATCAAGTGAGCCTCGGTAGCATATATCACCCTAGGTTGGCTACTGGTCCACTTATAACATCAAGTGGGGCTCATAGGCTCTGCAGCATGTCCCTATATTGCTACTTTTTCACTTATAACATCAAGTGAGGGCACGCAGGCTCGGCAGCAATTCTCCTATTCACAGTTTCATTGCTACTGTTTCACTTATCACATCAAGTGAGCCTCGGTAGCAATAATTAATCCGTTATCATTTTTAAATGGGTCAAACATATTTCAAAATGAAGGTCTGTTTGGGAACAATACAATAAAATTATTTGAGTCTCAATTACTAAGCAAAAAAAAAATGTATCCGGCCTGTAAATTAGCGTTTGATCTTACTAATTTTGTGATGTCCACAAGAAGTTCACAATCGATCAATGATCTTAGCATGCAATGAAATGTGTATGACCCACGTGCGGAATTTCATTTATAATCATATCATCAACAAACATAGGTATAATAGAAAGAGGATTAAAATTCTAAATCAATTATACTCATGAAATAGATTTTATTAAGCATAATCACGTGTATTTAAATTATAATACGTGCTAATATTAATGACAAATATTAAATGATTACATTGTATGATCGTTTATTCGAATATTAATCAAATAGGTACTAATTTTGTTCGGGATCACTATTAGCAGCGTTCTCATCCAACAATTCCCCCGGCCATTGCCTTAGTTTATCTTTAGCGACTATCATATTTCGTAAGTTACCTAGCCCTCTCAGAGAATATCTATCATGCGGCATACCAATGATTTCGTATGGACCTTTAAACCTAGGACTTAATTTATCGAGACGCCTATGGTCCTGGTTTACGTAAACTATATCGCCGACTTGAAAGACTTTATTATCTCGCCTAGTAGAATCGAAATGGTTTTTGAATTTTTCAGCTTCCAACAATAAACGTTGATAAGCTAGCTCGCGATCTGCCCTGACATTTGTATTCAAATCTGGAACGTTTATTTCATCTAAACGGGCCTGAATACTAGGGATATTTGCATTACAACCTATTAGTAAACGAATAGGAGTAAAACCCGTAGACTTTTGGATGGTAGTATTAACAGATTGTTGTACTTTCCATAACCCGCTTGGCCAATCTGACGATCCATTGCAAGTAGTATTTAGCATGTTTATAACGGTCGCTACATATCGTTCTATCTGGCCATTTCCTCTTGGTGTGCCAGTCGCCACCATGTGATGCTCAATATGTAGTTCGTGAAACAGAGATCTAATTTGATGGGAGCTAAAATTTGTGCCTTGATCAGTGATTATCTTAGAAGGAGCTCGAATTGTGGTGATAATATCCCGAATTAGTGGCACTAAATCCTGGGACTTCAGACTTTTGAGGGGTTTTAATAGACAAAATTTTGTAAATCCATCTATTAAAAGGAGAATATACCTAAAGCCTTCATCAGTTCGCGTAAAAGGTCCTGTACAGTCCAAGTGGACAGTGTGGAACGGGATAGGATTTTTTTCAATGGGGTGTAAAAAACCCTGTTTTGGACCAGAGGTGCCGTTACGTTCTACGCATGTTAAACAGTGTTTAAGATATTTCTTTACAAATACTGCCATATGAGGGAACCAGAAATGTTCACGAAGCTTTCCTATGGTCTTTTCAAACCCAACATGGCAATTGTCATTATGAAACCATTTCAAGACATTGAATCGGCATGATTTTGGTATGTATAATTTAGGCTCACCAGGTTGGACGCTATAATATAGTAAGTTGTCACGCAGCAAATATCTATTTTCATCGAGATCACCAGCTAAAACCCGACCTATTAAATTTTGAGTTTCAGGATCATTTTGTTGAGCAGTATGTAACCAAGATTCCGGCTCCTCGATCAAATTTATATTAAGCACCACATTCGAAGCATCACAGTGCGACGACTTGGTATCTGAAGAGGATTTACATGCAGATACAACTTTTTGGTCATCAGAAATAGGCGTTTGAACAGGATTGCGGCTAAGAAAATCGACATGACCGATATATTTGCCCTTTTTGTACACTATTTCAAAGTCGAAATCTTGCATAAATGTCCACCAACGTGCGACACGAGGTGAAAGATCCTTCTTATTCATAGTGGATTTGATAGAATTACAATCTGTAAAGATTTGGAACCTAATACCCAGAAGATAGACCCGAAAATGTTTCAGTGCATTAAAAATTGCCAAAGTCTCTAAATCGTATGAGCAATACTTAGATTCTGTCGGTGTTGTTCTTTTACTGAAGTAAGCAACCACATTTTTGTTATTATTGACTTTCTGAACTAGTATAGCTCCATAACCTATGGAACTGGCATCAGTGTAAAGTTCTGTAGGCAACTTAGGGTCAAATACAGTTAAGAGAGGTTTGGTGGACAAGTGTTTTATTACGTAATTCCTCGCCTCATCCTGTTCAAGTCCCCATTCCCATTTTTGGTTAGCTTTGGTAAGTTTTGTGATGCAAGCCGTTCGTGCAGCAAAGTTCGGTATAAACTTGCGAAAATAACTTGCTAAACCCATTAACTGTCGTACTTGTTTAACGTTACGAGGGGCTGGAGAATTAACTAATGCTGATACTTTAGTCTCACTAGGTCTTACACCTTCATGCGATATATGTCTACCCAAATACTCTATATTGTCGACAAAGAATTTGCATTTTTTTAGATTTATTGTAAAGCCTGCACTACTAAGGGCCTTAATTGTCTCATCTAAGTATTCTAAACCCTCGTTTATGGTTTCAAAAGGAATGAGAATGTCGTCCATATAAACCAAGAGAAATTTCAGGTGCTGAACCGCTTTTGAAATAGCTCTTTGGAACACAGAGGGCCCATTGCAAATACCGAAAGGCATTTTTAAAAATTCGTAATGGCCGCTAGGTGTTACAAAGGCCGTATACTTTGTAGATTCTGCTGCGACCGGTATTTGGTGGAAACCATTTTTCATGTCAATGGAAATGTAATATTTTGCCTTACCTAACCTGTCGATTTGGTCTTCAATAAGAGGGAGGGGGTATCTGTCTTTTTCCAAATTTTTGTTTAATGCCCGATAATCAATACACAATCGGTCACTACCGTCCTTTTTCTTGACCAAAATAACAGGACTGGCAAAAGGAGACTCACTTTCTCGAATTATGTTTTTATCTAGAAGCTCGCGAATTATTTGATCCACTTTCTCCCTCTCTATTGGAGCCAATCGATACGGACGATAATAGACTACATTGTTATTTTTCATACGCAAATTTAATTCACCCGTTTGAACATTACCAGTTTCAGCCAAAACTGAAGGGTATTTTTGAAAGATGTTTTTGATTTCCTCCTGTAACTTGTCATCTAAATGATCTATCTTTGATGATAGATCGCATAAGTCTGATGCTAAATTAATTAAATTTACTTCAGTTTTGTTTGAAACCGATTTTCTAATTATCCGAGAACCAAAACAATCTGATTCAATTTTTATATCAGGGTACTTAACAGAGTTTCTACCTATTAAAAGGTCGTGATTAACGTCGTAATCTCTGGCAACATGAATGTCAAGTTCTAGGCAAACATCATCGAATTTAACGAATACGCTAATAATTGCAAAAATATGTATCCGGTTGTGACCTACACCATTAAGGTATACGGATACTGGTTTGAAATGACACCCTAATTTTCTTGCAACGGACTCTTTTATTAAGCTTACTGCTGCTCCCGTATCAATCAAACAATGTAACATATGATCATTAATAAAGCATCGCGTAAGGTTTAGTTCAGCTTCCCTAAAAAATTGACTTCTTTTGCTGGAGTTACCGTGGTCACAGAAGAATTATTAGATTCAGCACGTTGCTTGTGAAAACAAACTGCCTCAGTATGCCCGAGTTTTTTACAGTATGTACAAATTTTTGAGCGAAAGTCTGTAGGCCTGGGAGTCTGTGGAGCTTGGCTGGCTACTTGCACTGTTTTGTTTTTAAAACATTCAGTCTGAACATGACCGATCTTATTGCAAGTGAAGCATTTCTTCTCGCTATTAAATCTAGATCGCTTAGTTCCACTGGGTCCCTGGCCACTGACATCCTTTAAATTATTGGAATCAGTTGTCCTTTTCTTGGCTTTCGCGTATGTTGATAGTAGGGCTATGAGGGCAGATGATGTAGTAACACCGTTATTCAGTGAAGCCATCCTAATATCAACATCACTTATACCACCGCAAACTATCTCAACCATTTGAACTTCAGTAAAAGCAATCTTCGTATTACGCAGTAATCTCAATTTTTCTCTTGCATATTCACTATAGGATTCGGCAGAGTCAGAAGAGTAAAGAACAGCCCTGCTTAGTCTTTCGGACAAATTTTTCTTTTCAGGATAAGCATTAGTAATGTCAGTACGAAAATTACTCCAGGATCGGCCTTCTAATGGTTCCCAGGATTCGAACCATTTTAAGGCAGACCCTTTAAGAGCCTTACCGGCTTTAGCTGCAGTTTTGATGTCACTCCAGTTGAACTCCTTTGCCAGGGCTTCGATGCTGTCACACCAGCTGGCGGCTCCGCTGTCGCTCCGCTCCGGATCGAATAACGGCAGCGCAATGTCGTCATCCTTCAGATTGTTCCGTGTTGTGGTGACGGCATCACGAATCGCTTTTAAGAGGGCCTCTACTGATGCAGACGCTTCAGTAGACATTCTGGAATTCATAAATGAAATATGTTAACGAAGGTCGCATCATCCCACTTCTGATGTCAGATTTATTGATTGAAGATATAGTAATATACTTTATTTAATTAATTAAAATTAATGAAATAGGCAATAAGAAGGTAATGCAGTATTTAATTAAGACCAGTTAGTTACTGCTCAATGTATATGTTTTAAAGGGATACCTAGTTATCTACAAGGTTTGAATATGAAAACATGAAAAGTGTGAATATTATTTAATTATGAAGTAATATATTCGTGATAGCGGATATAAGTAAAAGTATATCGTACTTACTAAACATATAATCGATTTACATAATCGGCTCCATTACCAAAAATCTTAATATTGTATTGTTAAATTAGTCAAGTAAGTACGCTGCGCAATATATTGGTGGCTTATTATTAGTACTGGCTACCCTAACGTACATACTTGACATAATTTAAAGCAGTACTAAAACTAGCAAGGGCTGGTATATCATATATTACACTGTAATCAGTTGGAATATACGTTACGTAGTAATTACTAAAAACTCATTTTAAATCACGCTTATTAGGTCATCATAGGTCACATTGAAGATTGTAACGTACATACCATCAGACTATAATAAAAGCAAATCACACAGAAAGATATAATAAGTCATAAAAGTCACAAATAATAGAAATATAAAATTGACACTTAACTTGGTTCCTCGTCGTTAGCTCTCCAACCGAGAAGTGCCTCACAATTGTCAGACACCCGCTTATATTACATCAGGCTTTACCCCTTCCACCACTTCTTGGTAGGAGAAACAAAGTACGATGTTTCCGGCACATCCGGTTATCGTAATAATCAAATGTAGCAAATACAATTTATATGAAAATAAACCGATAGTAATTTAGGAAGGCTCATAATAAATAGATTAATTTATTATTAGCTTAAGACGGAATAATAAAATTGTCATCTAAGACTACCGCACATCCGGTTAGCGTAATAATTGAATTTAACAAATGTATTTGCTACATTTAATTTTAATTTATTATAGAATAATTAACGCAAACTAATACACATTTAATCGTGGCTAATTATTATTAATAGTTTACGTTACTTATGTTCTGACAGTTATGGTCACGAAATATACATGAAGGGTAGTTGTGTTATTGGCTGTGCTAAATTATTATAATTTATATCAATATACGGATTGCCTTAGCAAAAGTGAACTTTTTCGTGAAAATGTAAGTGTGATCGTTGTTAATAATACGTATCTCACACACACGACTCCAAGGACGCTTAGGGTATGGCCACACCGCGAGCGAGGAACGGGGCGGGGTCTTCCGCATCGCATTACAGATACTACATGAGCCTATCTTTTGTTCTATATGTTTGTCAATATCCGGCCACCACATTCGTGACCGCGCTTCAGTCTTTGTTTTGACGACACCAAAATGAGAACTATGTAATTCCTCTAAAATTTTCTCCCGGAATTCCTGTGGAATTATCAATTTGTGTCCCCTAAGAATACACCCATTTTCAACGTGAAGCTCAAGTCTACAATTAAAATATGGTTTTAACGTTTCATTTGTTACACGCGGCCACCCTTTTATGATGTACTGTCTGACCTCATTAAGAATACTATCAGACGTGGTTGCCTCTCTCACATCTGACAAAGTAACCGGTTTAAGCATGCTATCTGTGAAATAATTTATGTATAAACACATATCTACGAGTTGACTATCACTCTGTTCAACCGTCGAAGAATAACTGGCTATCGAACGCGAAAGAAAATCCGCGACATTTTCTTCGCTTTTTATGTACTCAATATTAAAGTTGTAACTCGACAAAAACAACGCGTATCTCTGTAAACGATTTGCAGCCATTTCCGGTATGCCCTTTTTATCGCCAAAAATAGTAATAAGAGGTTTGTGGTCCGTGCGTAGGACAAATGGCACGTCGCGGCCATACAAGTAGTGGTGAAATTTTTTCACCGCAAATACCAAACTCGCAGCCTCTTTTTGTATTTGAGCGTAGTTACACTCTGCTTTTGAAAGGGAACGAGAAGCGTAAGCGACCACGCGTTCTTCGCCAGAGGGCTGCGTCTGCGATAAAATGGCCCCAAGGCCAGCGGGGCCAGCATCAGCTGTCACAACCGTCACTAATTCGGGGTTGTAGTGCGCGAGGACCCTCTCGGAACCCATCTCCTCCTTAATACTTTTAAACGCTTTTTCTTGCTGTTTGGTCCACTCCCATTTTGCATCATTCCTTAGAAGCGAATACAAAGGCTTTAAAACGCTGGACGTGTTGGGCACAAAGCATCTGTAATAATTAACTAAGCCCAGGAAAGACTTGAGTTCGGTAGTATTCTTAGGAGGTACACACTTTAAAATAGCTTCCACTTTCTTGGGTGACTTATGCAACCCGTGTTTATCAATAATAAAACCGAGATACTCGACAGATTTTTGAAATAGATCGCACTTATCTCGTTTTAGTCGTAGACCGGCGTCCTCTAACCTACTCAAAACCTGTTCGAGCCTTTTTATATGTGTTGAATGCAGTAAGGTTCATTATTGAGTGGGAAATTAAAACACGTCCTGTTGCTATGATTTTTGTAATGCGACTAAATAAGAAATGCATGTATAATGCTGTCACTAGATATGATGATAGGTTTTGTGTGCGCGTTAACATACCGCCGGCCAAAGGACTACTAAGTCCTTTAAAAAACAATTATACATTTTAATAAATTGAAACCATGCAAAATAGATTGATACATTAATCATTAATCTCTATTGGTAATAAGCATAGTTTTGTAACAGGTCTTTTCACCACGCTATCACCACTTTTAACACTATACACTCGCGTAATATGGTCTGGACCTGGATGTTTAGCGACGATTCGGCCGAGAGCCCATTTTCCAGGTGGAAGATTGTCGGTTTTAATGAGAACAATCTGTCCCTCTTTGAACTCTTCTACTCTTTTCAACCACTTTGGTCGCTGTTGCAAACGTGACAGGTACTCTTGCTGCCATCTACACCAAAGGTATCTGACCAATTTCTGTGTGTGCTGCCATCGTGATAGTGAGCTCATTCTAACATCCTTCAAGTCGGGCGATGGGACGTTTATGGGTGCTTCGCCGATCAGAAAGTGCCCGGGTGTAAGGGGTTCTATGCTGTCTGTATCGTCGTTATCAATTGGACATAACGGCCTTGAATTCAAGCATGCCTCAATTTCGCAAAGGACCGTGTAAAATTCCTCGAAGGTAAGGTGAGAGGCGATGATCCTTTTTAGGTGATGTTTCAGGGATTTTACACCAGCCTCCCATAGACCACCAAAATTCGGACTATAGGCGGGGATGAAATGCCACTGCGTACCATCTTTAGCCAAGGACTCGGAAATTTCTCCAGTAAACTCTAGTTGTGCCTCTTTCCATGCATTAATCAATTCCTTATTGGCGCCAACAAAATTTCGTCCTTGGTCGCTCCACAAATGGTTGCATCTCCCTCTCCTGGCTACAAATCTCTTGAAGGCAGCTATAAAAGCTTCAGAAGTCAGGTCACTGACTAGCTCTAGATGTATGCATTTAACTGATAAGCATATAAATATAGCTACATACGTCTTCGTAGTCTTTGCTCCTCTACCCTTAGACATTAGGGTAGTGAAAGGTCCTGCAAAGTCGACGCCGCTATGTAAAAACGGTCTGGCAGGCGTGACTCGTTCTCTAGGCAGGTCTCCCATCAGCTGTGGTTTAGGAGCAGCGTTTTGTCTGACGCATACAAGGCATTTATTGACGTGAGCCTTTACCAAATTCTTTGATTTTATAATCCAAAATTTGGAACGTAAATAACTCATCGTGAGCGTTATTCCGCCATGCAAGGTCTTCAAGTGTGCATCGGCTATTATAAGAGGAGTTAAATTGTTTTTGTTACCCAATATTAAGGGATGCTTTTCTTCATTATTTATGTTTGCAAGTCTAAGCCTTCCTCCTACTCTTAGTAGACCTTCTTCCAAATAGGGATTTAAAGATTTTATAGGGCTCCGTTTGTGTACTTGTTTGTTTGTCGTTAATCTATCTATTTCTTCTCCAAATTCTTCTTTTTGTACAAGTCTTACACATATCTGCAGTGTGTGGTCCAAGTCATGAGTAGTTAATTTTAAATTGTCTATTTGTAGTTTTTTCATGTTCAGAAATTTGCGGCAATATGTAATTGTTTTTATCAGTTCTTGTAAATTATCAAATTCTTTAAATTGCTCTGCCAAATTTCTCTCTTTTTCGCTTCCGTACACGTTTAAATTTGTTTGTATCACATTTTTCCTTTCTATGTCTGTGGAAATGACATTTGGTCTTCTGTATTCTATTTCCTTTCTAGATAGCCATTCTGGTCCTTCCCACCATAGCTTAGAAGTCTTCAACTCTGACAAGCACATTCCTCTGGATGCAATGTCGGCGGGGTTATCCTCTGAAGTGACATGATGCCATTGATTTTGACTAACATTGTTTGTTATTTCCACAACTCTGTTTGCCACAAACGTTTTCCACCTTTGTGGTTCGCCAAAAATCCATGAAATTACAATGGAAGAGTCTGTCCATGCGAATATTTGTGAAGCCGGTATTCTCATAGCAAGGCTGACTTGTCGTAACAATTTTGCCAACACAACAGCTCCACACAGTTCCAATCTAGGCAAAGAGACAGTCTTCACGGGAGAGACCCTTGTCCTCGAAGCAATCAACCTTGTTTTGACTGTACCATCTGCCTTTTCTACTCTAATGTAAACGGCTGCACCGTAGGCGGAGATAGAGGCGTCACTGAATCCGTGTATCTGAATATTTGCTCCTTCAGTGCTGAAAGTGTCAAGCCATCTATCAACATGGATCTCATTGACATGTCTCAAGTCTGCTCTTAATTGAAGCCATTCGTCTTTCAAGGGTTGACTAAGTTCTTCGTCCCAGTTCACCTTTGCCAGCCACAACTTCTGTATCAATATTTTGGCCATCAGTACACACGGTGAGATCCAGCCCAGAGGGTCAAACAGTTTCTGGATATCAGACAAAATTGTTCGTTTGCTGATGTGATTGTTTACTTCTGGAAGGTTAAGGTTGTACTCGAACTGGTCTGTTCCCATGTTCCATTGGACACCAAGTGCCTTGATTGTGCCGTCCATGTTTAAATCAAGATGTGCATTAGCTGATCTGTCTTCGGGTTTCAAATTGCGCATAAACTCAACACTATTGGATGACCATTTCTTAAGCTGAAATCCACCTTTTCGCATAACTTCTTGCAATTGATTGCTGGCTTCTATGGCTTGTTCGGTGGTGTCACATCCTGACATCAGATCGTCGACGTAGAAGTCTTCTGTGATCATCTTTGATGCAATAGGAAACTCGTCTCCTTCATCTATAGCCAGCTGTTGCAATGTTTTAACTGCCAGATATGGAGCTGAAGCTGTTCCAAAGGTTACTGTCAGGAGACGGTAATCTTCTATTTCCTTGTCACTGCTACTTCTCCATAAAATTCTTTGATAGTCGGAATCTTCTTTAGTTGTCAGCACCATCCGATACATCTTGTGAATGTCTGAGACGAAGCATATAGCGTGCATTCGCCATCTCATGATCAAACTTCTCAAATCTTCTTGTAAAACTGGCCCAACAAGGAGGTCGTCGTTCAATGAGAAACCATTGGTACCCTTACAAGACGCGTCGTACACGACGCGCGTTTTTGTAGTTTCCTTCTCTTCTCGAATAATTGCATGGTGGGCTAAGTATACACTCTTCTTTGTATGTATTTCTTCTGTCGGTACCTTTTCCATGTGCTTCTGTTCGATGTAATCATCAATCACCTTTACATATTCTTCTTTAAGCTTTGGCATTTTTAGAAATCTTCTCTCTAGTTGTATTAATCTGTTCTGTGCTATTTCTCGTGTGTTTCCTTCACATGCTCTTGGTACTTCTGTCTTTAAAGGTAATTTGACGATGTATCGTCCTTCTTCATTTTTTTTGTAGGTAATTTCGTAAATTCTTTCACATGTTTGTTCTTCTTCAGTTAATGTTCTCTTTGTATCTGGTTCAACCTCCCATATCGTCTTTAATAAATCATCAACATCGACTTGATGATGCATCGTAATGAAAGATTTTTCTTGTGTACTTGTATCCGTCTCTCCATTATCTCCAAACAGGATCCAGCCGAAGTATGTTTTCTGAGCACATGGTGTACCCGGTGGACCCTTGATTATTGTTGTATCTTCTTGAATAATCTGTGCATATACTTTAACTCCAAGGAGAAGATCTACTGGACCTGGTGTGTTGTAACTTGGATCGGCCAGGTGTAGATTGTGTATGTGAGACCAGTTGCTTGTATTCATAGTTTTCACGGGCATTTGAGTGGTCAATTGCTTGGAAATCACATAGGCTCGAAGCTGTATGGAATACGACGTTTGATATTGCGACGAAACCTCTAATTGAACCACTTGATTTGCGTTCGCCTTTATAGGCCCCAATCCCGTTATGCTTGCTCTTGTTGACTCTCTTTTAAGTTTAAGTAATTGAGCCGCTTTCTCACTAATGAAAGATGCCTGTGAGCACGGGTCGATCAGAGCCCTGAGTGCAATGGTGTGCCCTTGCGCACTCTTTACGTTTACGATTGCAGTTGCTAATAAGCCATCACTATGTCTAGCTGTGTGGTGAGATGCGATTGCCATGGTAGCTTGAATTTCTGTTTCAGTCTCGTTGACCTTGGAGGGCGTCGATTGAGTATTGCTATCTTGCTGTGCTGTTTCCGGGCTCTTCGACACATGAACGAGTGAATGATGGCGCTTGCGACATATACGGCATGACATGGGCAATCGACACTTGAAAACCGCATGTCCTGGTGCTAGACAATTGTAACATAGCCTATTGTTTTTTGTATATTCACATCTCTCACTAGGTAGCATTTTTGTAAATTCTTTACAATGAGCGAGTGTGTGATTACCTTTACACATGACACAACTCTTCTCTGTTTGTGATTCTGTGGCGTGGAACGTGCGTTCTTTGACTACATTTCTTTCGCGGGGAGTTGATGAAGAAGCGGTGATGAGCTCTAGCGTTCGGAATTTAGCTTCCAGAAATTTGACGAAGTCTGTCCACTTGGGTAATTCCTCGGAATCATCCTTGTGAGCGTACTCCTCCCAATCCTTGTGCGACTCCGGGTCCAATTTCTGCACTACCAGAAAAATGATTAACGGATCCCAGGAATCGGTGGCCATGTTCAAATTTTGTAAACTATTTAAGCATTCAGTTGTAGTATCCAATAATGATTTCAATTGAGTGGCCGACTGAGTATTTAATTTCTTTTGCATAAATAACCGCTTCAATATAGAATTCACTATTAACTTTTTATTTCCATAACGCTTTTGCAGAATGTCCCACGCTTGTGTATAATTACTTTCAGTAATTTGAACGTGCTTTAAAATCGCCTCTGCCTCGCCGGATACACTGGTCTTCAAATAATGCAATTTTTGTACATTACTAAGCGACGCATTGTTATGCACTATTGACAAAAACAAATCTTTAAAAGTGGGCCATTGTTCATAACCACCAGTAAAACTTGGAAGTTGAATTCGAGGTAATTTTCCCACCTGGTTATCCGAGTTACATATATTGGGGTTGATTTGTTTCGTGTTGCTGTTCAATAAGTCCTTAAGATCACCTTCAATGTTCAAGTATAAATCTTCGTAAATAAAGTATTCCTCGTTAATAAAATATTGCGTAACAGCTCGTTCTTCGCGTGGCATAACCTTTATAAGTTCTTGATGTGTTTGTTTGAACGTCGCCCAGTACCCTTGTATGCAACTTAATCTCGCCTCAACATAACCTCTTGTTAATCGTGCCTTGGGGCATTTCCTCAAATTCACTTGTGTTTTCTGAAGTAAACTTGCCGTATCTTGCAAAACAGTCATTAATTGATCCACCGTAGTCATTTTTCGTAACTTAAATCTTCACTTATTCACGTAAAAACACAAGTAAACACAACGTTTTTTAAAGTAAATTGTGAGTTGAAACTAAATTGCATTGAAATCGTATATTTTAACTTGTTTTTAGCGGCTTGCTTATCACATTCTTTTGTTCTCGCGGCCAGGTGTCCGACGGCGGGCGCTCGATGCACTTTTTCCTTATCCGGATCGTTTGGACCATATGTTGAATGCAGTAAGGTTCATTATTGAGTGGGAAATTAAAACACGTCCTGTTGCTATGATTTTTGTAATGCGACTAAATAAGAAATGCATGTATAATGCTGTCACTAGATATGATGATAGGTTTTGTGTGCGCGTTAACAATATGAATTTCACGGTTTTCACCAGTCACCAGTATGTCGTCAATAAATATACAAACTCCGTCTATGTCGCCGAGTACGCTTTCGAGTGTCTGTTGAAATATATACGGCGCATTTGTGAGCCCAAAAACTAAACGGTTATAACGAAATAAGCCCTTATGGGTGTTTATACAAGTTAAGTCTCGGGACTCGTCCAATTCCAGCTGATTATACGCTCTAGAGAGGTCGAGTTTCGAGAACTCTTCCCCTCCATATAGCCTAGCAAACAAATCTTAAATACGCGGAACCGGGTAGTTGTCAACATATAACGCCTTATTTAACGTAACCGAATAGTCCCCACAAATCCTAATATTTCCGTCGGCGCGCAATACAGGTACTATCGGCGTCGCGACATCGGCGTGATCTACTTTCTCGAGTATCCCTAAATCCACTAAACGCTGAATTTCCGCTTCTACTTTACCTTTCAACGGCAACGGCACTGGGCGAGGCTTAAAAAACTTTAGAGGCATATTCGGCTTAACCTTGAGAGTAACTTTATATTTGCTAAAACAACCGAGTTCGTCTGCGAATAACTTAGAATACTTAGTCATAATTTTAGAACCTAAGTCATCTTCTACTATATTGTTAACGCTTTGTTTACAAATTTGCAAACTAAATGCCTTAAAAAAATCGCGCCCTAGTAAAGTAGGTCGATTATCGCTCTCCGCACTAACAAAAAACATAACCTGGTTAGTTTCCCCATCATAAGTGACGGGTAAGGTAACGGTGCCTTTAAGTGCCAATTTGCTTCTATTATAACACTTCAATACGACCTTTGGCGATTTTAACTCGTACTTGGAGAAATACCTATCGAAGATGTTATGGGGCAATAATGATACCGCGCTCCCACTGTCAATCTCGCAACTAATAGGCTCGCCCGCTATCGTGACGATCTGTATCATCGGTTCACCATTAACTGTTATAATATTGTAAACACTCTCACCTTGAATAATATCGTTATCCTCCTCTGCTATAAAATAATTCCTTCGCACTTTGGACTTGCACATTTTCTTTAAATGTCCCTTCTGTTTACACTTTTGACACGTATAATTAATAAAACGACACTGTTCTTTAGCATGATTTTTGTAGCCGCAAACTTCACAACTTTCCAAACTAGCACGAGGGTTACGTTGCGTGCGCGACGTATTTACGGTAAACACTGGAGTTTCGGGCACCGACTGTTGCGTTTTTTTCAACGCTAATCTCGCACAACGTACACTTTGCGCTAATTCTATAGCCTTGCTAAACGTCAAAGTGTCAACGCTTTCGGCAAATAATTTTTCTTTTTCTTTCACGTTCTCCAACCCTAAGACGAACCTGTCACGTAACACATTGTCTAGCTCCGATTTAAAACCACAGTATTGGGCCAGGCTACGCACTCGCGCGGCCCAATCTGGCAATTCTTCACTTGGACGCTGTTCAGCCTTGTAGAAAGTGTAACGTTCCGCAAAAGTACTCTTCTTGGGCGTGAAATGAGCGTCAAGATGTTCTAACAAGACCTTGTATTCCGCGACGTCAACCTCCTTTTGTGCCACTAAATCCCGAAGAATGCGGTAGGTATCTTCGGATAAAGCCGACAATAACACGGCCCTCCGTTTCACTTGTGACTTGTCCGATGTTTCATTAATGTCATTAACAGTACAGAATTGAAACAATTTGCTCTTGAAAATGCTCCATTCGTGAATCCGATGGTCAAAATTGAGACTGCTGCCGAACATTACGTTTGCACTTGTTGAAGCCATTTTTTTTCAACTAATTTATTGAAAAAACGTTCTCTGCACACGTAGATATCGATATCGTCGCCAATTGTTGCGTCTTGACATAGGTTTCCAAAGAAAACTCCAAATTCTAGGACACTGATGTGCTACATTTAATGTTCGAACACAGACTGACTTAGGTTACATCTACCCTCTATATGAAAACATAACAATTTAATAAAGCGTTATGTTTGCATGTATAGCATTTCGTAAACTGTATAAGATTTTTATTATCCGGGTAGTGTCTAGCTAGCATACCTAATAGCAGAAGAAATCCTTGCTTTTAGTAGTTTCAGGAATTGCCCACATCCTATCCTTCGGTCTAATGGGTACCTTTTTAACTGGGCAAAACGTTTCAAATTTACTAAGTAAAACTCTCAACATTGTATCGAAGCCGCCCATATTCTGTTGCGAGAATCTAGACCAGTCAGAGTTACCTACATTTTCAAGAAACCGCGCTAAGTGAGTTTCATTAGTTATTCTTTTAGTTATATGCCTAGTCTGGTTATTTGTTGACACAATCAACATTTTAAAGCAAACGGCACAGTGATCACTTAGACCAGTGTCCATTAGATAAGTCGAAATTAAATCCCTAGGAATATCAGTGTACACATGATCTAGGCAAGTTTTAAACTCACCTTGAATTCTGGTTGCAAAATTAACAATTGAAGTCAAATTATATCTAATTAAAATTTCTTGAATGTCCCGTCTTTGTTTACTCCGTTTCATAAAGTCTACATTGACGTCACCCATTATCAAAACGTTTGCATTTTCATTAATTAAATGACCAAGTAATAAATCTAATTGATGAGTAAATATGTCGAAATTACCCTCCGTATTCGAACGATATACACAAACAATGATTACATTTATATCTACAACTTGTACAGCGGCTATCCCGGCGTGCATTTCTATGGAGTAACTACATAAATCGGGTCTGTCAATAACTGTAATCCCGCTATGTGCATAGATGCATACACCACCATGCTGCCTAGTTGTACGACAATAGTGCGAGCTCAAAACATAATTGGTTATATTAGTTACTACTAACTCGTCAGGTGGCATCCAATGTTCAGTGAGCAGTAAGAGATCGTATTTAACACTACCTTGCAATAGGGACTCAATACCTACAGTCTTATTCCGGAGGCAACGCACATTTTGTAACATAATATGACATTGGCGTTCACATGCACTAATCATTCCATTGTTATTGTTGTTCGCTTGCCGGCGTAGTGTAGACTGCGGCGGACGCGGAGCCGTGCCCGGTGGCGCGGCGGGAGCGGACGAGAAACCAGTTTGCAAACTTGACACCGGGCGGCCACACAGTCGGCGAGCTCAGGCGTTCAAATAGGTTATTAGGAATCCTAATTATAAAGGAGGCGTGTCTGGTGGAATTAATCTGCCGTTTTTCGACAAAGTAATCGTTAGATTTCTCTATTTTGTTTAGAAATTGCAGGATATTGTCCTTAGTAGTATTTGGCTTGAAACTCCAGGCTTGTATATATTTTAACGACGGCACTGTTTTCAAAGTCTCGTCGATTTTCCCCGTTCCTACCACAATGGGCTTCGGCTTTTTTTTTTGTAGGTGGCTTTCTCCCAGGATTGGTCGTGACATTCATCTTGGTCATCATTAGTCTCCAACCTTTGTGTTGAGCCCTCAATCAGGCTGAGAACACTTGAGTGGTGTATCGCTCATAAGCGGAGCGATTTCAGATTTCGTGGCTACAACTGGAGTTGACGAATTCCTGCTGTCATTGGCTGAAGTGGACGTGTTAAGTGATTGGTCATTTGGCTTCGGGTCGTTTCGCATTTTTGAAGCAGCCGTTTGTTCCTTCCTTGTTCCACTAGTGTGCTTGTTAATGCTGGCAACTGCATTTGTCCGCGCTAGGCGCGCAGGTCTCTGTGATTTGGCAGGCTGCGCATGCGCAGGTGGCGGTGTCGGCACGGGCTGCTGAGTCTCTCTTGAAGACGATTGGCAGTTATCGTTTGAATCGCTCTCACCTCTGTTTTTACACAGCTGACAAACATTTATCACTTGCTTTTCCAACATACAATTTTGGTCGTTTATCTTGCTTTCGAGAGTATTCACTTTGTTCACAAGTGTTGTTACAGTTTTTTTTAGATCACGTATAAGGTTTTCAAGTAATTTCGACGTCATTTTTCGAAAATAATAATTAAATACGCGGAGTGCAATGACAGTGCAACCGAACTTGACCCGAGGTGGGAGGGGACTGATTGATGATTCGGAGACCTTAGAAAAAAGACGTGCCGTTAGGTTAATTTTGTTTGCCAATTTTTCTTTTAATATTTAAAAATATCTAGTTCAGTTTGAAAAGTGAGTTCCTTTCCAAATCCCCTTCCTACATTTATTTGTATATTATATATTTCGTTGGCGGCGGAGCATCGGGTAGACCTCCGGCTTCCTGGTGGTCCACTGTCAAAAGAGACCTGAAGACGCAAAACATCCCACCACTGACAACACGGGACAGATTGTCCTGGCGCAGATGCACAAGAAGGCCCGACCCCAAATGAAGTTGGGAAAAGGGCAGGATGATGATGATGATGATGATATTTCGTTGGCGGAGTACCCGAAACCCGCAACACAAGCCTTTCTTGAGCTTACTGTGGGACTTAGTCAATCTGTGTAAGAATGTCCTATAATATTTATTTATTTATTTCTGAAGTTGCTAGATTGATTAACTTTGGTTCGACTATTAACGGCAAAAACATTAAAGTTGCTATTAAAGGTTTTGTTTGTGATACTCCGGCAAAATCTTTTCTATTAGGAGTCAAGGGACACACAGGTAATTATTTGGAAAATAGAATGACATTTCCTGGCCATTGTGATTTGTGGTATAATGACGATGACGACGAAAGATGATGGACACGGATCTCATTTACCTACTAAACGCGCAGACACTCCCACACTAATTTATGAATTATGACTTTATAAATAACAAATATCATTGTCATGCTGTTGATGCATAAATTAGAGCAGGAAGTAATTAAATTGCTCACGGCGCAGTATTTTATAAGCAAAAGAGCGCCTATATTTGTGGTGACCTCGCGGTCTTTCTTAGCTTCTAATCTGAGCTCCATATAGCGGTGTTTGGATCTAGTCTGTAATGATAGATTGTTAAAGTATATACTTTTGCCTTGGAGTACAAATAAGTAATTTTTATGAATTAAAATGCGAAAGTACAAACGAATGCTTTTATATTTTGTCCAAGAAGAATGTTGACACATTGCTATGGTAACCAGTAGTTTTCTTAAATGTTGCTATATAAACTCTATTCTGCAACATATTCCGCCAACAGAAATAACATAACTAGGCACAAAATCAATACCTTATTAAATATAAACTACATTTTACATAAGCTCCTTGTATACTTGTATTACACAGATCAATATTTAGAGTGGACTGTAATCTTTTAAGGTTTGTGAAATTGAAATTAATATAACTCTTATTAAAACTTAATAAGTTGCTATGTAACCAAGTTCACAAGATTGCTACGAATGTAGATATGGAACAGTATGTAAGAACACAAGATAAGACACATGTTATATAACTAAATAAACATCTTAATATATTAGACGCGACCAGCATCAACATATAGCACATGACTACCTACTTACAGTTATAAATTAAGTATCAGTGCAATTCAGTAGGATTATTAGCCATAATAATACTTAACTAAAATATCAAAATACAGATATTATAACATTTTTAAAACATTACCTATTCATCTAAAGGCAATATACACACTTTGGTAATAGAAGTTGTATGAACTTTACCATTAGCCTTTTTAACTTCTAAGGCTCTTATCTTCCCATCCTGACCTGGAAAAACCTTAGTCACTCTAGCCATTGGCCAAGTCATAGGCGGAGCATCTATTTCACGCAAGATAACTAGAGCACCTACTTTAATATTAGGCAAGGCAGTCTTCCATTTAGGACGGTTTTGTAAGACATTTAAGTATTGTTTAGACCAATATCGCCAAAAATGCTGCTGCAGAGCAGTACATTTCCGCCAAAACTTTAATCTATTATCAGGTAAGTTTGTGATATCCTGTTCAGGATAGCAAGTTAAGGGCGCACCGGTTAAGAAATGCCCTGGCGTTAAATACGATAGATCCTCAATATCTGATGACATTGGCGTTATAGGCCTTGAGTTCAAAATGCTCTCAATTTGAACGAGTGCAGTGTACAGAAATTCATATGTTAAAACATGTGAGCCCAACATTCTTTTCAAATGATATTTAACACTTTTTACTGCGGCCTCCCATAGACCACCAAACACTGGCGAGTAACTTGGTATGAAATGGAATGTTGTTCCCAATTTTGCAGTTACATTTTGAACTTGAATTTGATGACATTTATTATTATTTAATTTATATAGCTCAGACAACTGAGTACTAGCTGACTTAAAAGTAGCGGCATTATCACAATATACCTCTGTTGGAACATTACGTCTGGCAATAAATCGTTTGAAGCTAGCCAAAAATGTATCAGTGGTCAGATCTGACACTAACTCTAAATGTATGGCTTTGGTAACAAAGCACACATACACAGCAATATAACCTTTAGTAGTGACGACACCTCTCACCCTTGACTGCTTTATCAGGATTGGTCCCGCAAAGTCTATACCAACCTTAGCAAACACCCGATCTATGCTGACTCTACCAGCGGGCAATGAACCCATCAGCTGTTTTGCTGTTACACCTTTTAGTCTAAAACATGTGAGACATTTATTCACAAACTTTTTTACCAATCTTAAGCCGTTAACTATATAATAGCGTTGACTTAAATTGCTAAGCACCTCTTTCTGACTGGCATGTAACAGTTTTAAATGTTCATTTTCAATAATAAGATAAGTCACCCTAGATTCTTTTGGCAAGATTATCTGATGCTTTTGGCTATAAGGTAAGGAGGAGTGTTGCAAACGTCCACCTATTCTGAGAATACCGTTAGCATCAATGAAGGGGTTGACAGATACTAAATACGACGAAACCTGCCTACCTGCCCGCAAAGAGGCCAGCTCTTTATCAAAGAACCTTTCCTGTTCATTCTTTATAAAGAAATGCAATGCCTGAGTTGCCTCGCTAAATGTAACGAAATTAAGCTTTATCTTTTGTGAGCCAGGCCTTACATTTTTACAGAATCTTTGTATGTAGGCAAGCACGTTAACTACCTTATTAATGTTAGAAAACGTATCTAACAAATCATTCGCAAGAGAAACCGATTGATATGATGCCATACACACCGGCTTGGAACCATCAGCATGCTTGATCTCCGGTAAGTTGTCAGGTACATTATTACTATCATCGGTGAATTTATACTCTGGATAAGACATGCTAGTCGGCCCACACCACCACAGTTGGTTACTTTGTAATTCACTAGGTTTTACACCTCGAATCAAACAATCAGAAGGATTGAGGTCTGTTTTTATATACAACCATTGAAAACCTTTGGTATATTCGTTAATTAATTTGACTCTATTAGCAACATAAGCGTTTAGCTTTGTTGGATCCGTTTTTTGCCATGACAAAACAACCTGAGAATCACTGAAAAGATGCACACTTTTAATAGACATTTTTTTACTTAATGTATTGTATGCTCTCAAGCATAATTTTGCCATCAAAAGAGATGCATTTAATTCTAATCGTGGCACAGTCCATTTCTTGTCTCTAGATGCAATGCGACTCTTAGAACAAAGAAGCGACATAGTTACTTTGCCATGCTCGTCAGTGACTCTTAAATAAATTGCTGCTCCATATGCAGAAATCGAGGCATCACCAAATGCTACTAGCTCTGCAGACTGAATGCTATCAACAGTGACATTTCGTTTTATTTTAATCTCTTTTATAGTCTGCAAATCATTGTAAAATTCAAGCCATTCTTTTAGTAAAATAGGCGAGGGCACTGAGTCCCAGTCGGTGCAAGCCTGAGCCAATTTTTGCATGATGATTTTGGCTTGGACAAAAACAGGTCCAGCTAGACCTAACGGGTCATAGAACTGGCTTATGTAACTTAAAATCTGTCTTTTTGTCTTAGGGACATTTTTTGACACTGGACATGAAAGTTTAAAAGAATCTGAGTCAATATCTAACTTTAAACCTAAAGTTTTGATGTCCTTATTCAGTTCCAGTTCTCCAACAACCTGCTGCTCTACTGGAATATTTGTCAAAATTAAAGGGTCATTAGCTGCCCATTTATGTAGTTTGAAACTACCTTTGGCAAGCAATTCTATCAACTGCGTTTGCGTGTCAACAATCTTTGCCAAACTATTCTCTGTATAAATGATGTCATCCACATATGTAGAGTTTAGTATTGCCGAACTGGCTAGAGGATATTGCCTCTCGAATTTCGTAGCCAGCTCGTTCAAGCATCTTGTTGAAAGATAACTTGATGACTTCATTCCATAGCAAACTGTGTTTAGCTGAATACATTTTATTGACTCTTTAGGAGTGTCTCGCCAGAGAATGTTTTGCAAAGATCGCTGATCTTTCTGTACTAAAATATTTCGGAACATACGCCTGATATCACAAGCAATGAAATATTTGTGCACTCTGAAGGACAACAATATGTCAAACAGCTCCTGTTGAACAATTGGCCCGTTCATTAAAATATTATTCAATGAAATCTTAGTACTCGTTAACATAGATCCATCGAAGACTACCCGAAGCTTAGTACTTACTGCATCCGGCCTTAAAACAGCTGAATGTCCCATAAAGTACACAGGATCTTTAGTAAGATCATATGAGGAAATGTCAACATATGATCCATGACCTAAGTCGAGATATTCATGAAATCCTTATAACCTTTATACAATTTCTTTCCTTTTGAAATCTCTTCTCAAGATTATAAAATCTTTTGAGAGCTAGCCCAAATGAATCCCCCAATGTATTGTTCACATCATAGATAGGTATTTTTAATGGCAATGAAACTGTAAATTGATTGTCATCAAGTTTGACAGTTTCAGTGAACAATTTTTCACACTGTTGTTGTTCAGATGTATGTTCCGCATATATTTCTGGTACTTTTTCTGTTTGCCAAAAATTAGACATAGTATCGCGTACATCGGTTTGACATTCTTGACAGAAAAGCGTAACAGCAGGTCGCTTAAGAATAGAAGATGGGACATCACCTCCTACTATGTAACCAAACTGTGTGTGAACCAAGCTGGGTGCGGCATCAGGATCGCCGCAGCTCCTCAGGCTGCGACAACAGGCACTGAAAAAAGATATTTGCAGCTAATAAAATATCTATCTCACTTGGAATATGGAAGGAGTCATCGGCCAGTGTTATATTTTCAGGGATCTCAATTTTTGAAATATCAATCTCAGTTTGTGGCATATTTTCCTTTGTAAATTTTTCTACCACTAACAGATTTACTTGTGCTTTATATGGATAAACACATGAGAAAATATCCAGTCGCAAACTATGTTTGACAGATTTATCTTCTAGAGTTACACCAGTTATTGTAGTACCTGGCAAGAGTGGGTAACCTAGTGCCTTTGCAAGTTTTGCTGTAATAAAGGAATTCTGAGATGCACAGTCAAGCATTGCTTTAACCATGATCTCCTTGCCACTTTTAGAAACCACTTTGACTTTTACCGTTGGCAACAACACAAGTGTCTGGTTATTAATGTTAGCCAATGACACCGATGGTTTCTCTTCATTAAGATGAAGTAGCGAGTTGTGGGATTCTTTGCACTCCTTACATTTAAAATGAAACCTGCACTTTCCTTGGTGAATGTTAAGACATATCTTGCACAGCTTTGTTTCCTTAACAAAATATATGCCAGCCACATGCCATATGGGCTCACCTAAAACCAGTCATAGACATAGGTAAGACATTAATTCCCGGTCAGACGCTTAAGAGAGTTCACATATTTTCAGACGGACCCAGTTCCCAGTACCGACAAAAAAAAAACAATTTTTATTTAATCAAATATTTCTCCACGCATTACAATGTCGATATCACGTGGTCGTTTTTCGAGAGTGGTCACGGAAAGGGTGTGGCTGATGCTATTGGAGGAGTTGTAAAAAGGGCTCTTGACAGACAAGTTTCTTACGGACGGGACATTATATCTGCATCAGATGTGAATTGTGTTCTAAAATCCACCGTTAAATCTATTAATGTGTTCTACATACATGAAACTGAAATTGAGAAAATCAAAAAACTTGTGCCTAAAAATAAAAGGGACGATGAAAATCCATCAGGTTATTTCTTTACCAAATGATAACTATATACACCATCGTATTCTGAGTTGTTTCTGCACTAAAAATAAAATACCTTGTAATTGTTACGATCTACTCAAGCACACATTTGTAAATTCAATAAAAACCAATCAGATTACCAAAAATAACTGTGACGAAACAGAAATTATAGACATTCCGGAATCTAGAACAGTTAGTATATGAATAAAAAAGATTTAGATTTTTTAATGAAAAGTTCCTTTTTCTGGTGCCAGACATGCAAACATTACACAGTGTACGATCACTATCCCATTGATGAATGCGAGTTCTGTTCTAATTAAAAACTTGTGTTGTATGTAAATTTATGTAAAAATTCGATTATACCTATAAGCTATAGTTTTAATTTAGAAACTAGTGTTCTTTTTAATTTAAAGTTTGAAAAGTTTTTTGAAAGAGTTTAGACTTGTTTACTATTAAGTTTTTAGTTGATTACAGCAATGTTGATTAGTGTTTAAAAAACCAAATCGACGTGCTCAAATTGAAATGGCTGTGTTTTATGTAGTATTTACAATTATTATGTACTGCGTAGTTTCTTAACTAGGTCTCCGATATAGAACTATTTAACTACACTTATAACTTACACGATCGTTAAAAAGGTATATAAGCCATTTAATGAAAATCATGACTGTAGAATAATTTGTGTTTAGAACACGATTGAGCTTTACTTGATTTATCTTTGCAATCACTATTTTTTGAGACGGTAAGTCTAAAAAGAGGTAAGAATTGTTAAATAACCTCGGTATTTGTTTTGATAGTAAGTATTTATATGTTTCAAGACACTTTTATTGAACGATAATAAATAATAAGTACAGTTAAGATTACCATCTTTTGTTTTGTAAGTGTTATGTTTTATGTGATGAGTGATGACGTCTTAAGAGAGTAAGACTGGTTAGTTGTGTTTTTTGAGAGCCGTTTATAAAATTGTTGAATATTCAATACTTAAGTAAAGTTAAAAGATTACTATCTTTTGTTTTTTAGGAGTTATATTTTTGTTACATATGTCTTGAGGGAGTAAGACTGGTTATTTGAGTATTTTCACATTATTTCCTTTGTAGTAAGCTACATTACCTATCTTTGTAGTCGACTGTACCTACACGGTATTTTTCGCATGAGCCGTGAAAAAGAGCCTGATAGCTCATTTACCTTTTTAGTAACACATATATATTACAAACTCTAACGTAAATATATTTATAAATATATATTTTATTGAACATAACAACGAAGTAAATCTTATGTAATACTTAAGTTTGACTTCCAAAAGAAATGTTCCAAACCGAAATTTAGTATTAATTAGTTACGTAATAATTCGTATGATTTTACAAAGGTTCTTATAGATCTCAATTTCTAGGTACATATATTATAATGGGTTACTACTATGTGCTCGATTTTTGGTGTAATTAAAAAAAATACTACCAATCAATCGTTATTTTATTTCATCAATTTCTCCTCTTGACAAAATAATTGTTTAAAACTTAATATTGAGGTACATTATATACACCTAGCCTTATATTTCATCCTTTGTTACCAATGGTCTTCTTTGTTACTGTCCCAACATTTTCACCGTCGTTATTTTCGTTTTATTTCATTTCTATTATATAAAAATAAATAATTCGGCTACTAATAAAACACATGAAAACGAAATTACAATATAATATACAAAACAATATTCAGATATGCTTACTTTACATAGAAAAAAAAACTATAAGGGTAATTTTATGTCAAGGTAACACAGAAAAAGAATCTGTACCAAATTTTTAAAGATAATTTTTAGTTTAATAGAATATTTTCACACGATTACATTACTTTTATAGTATTTTTTATAAAACACCAACATTTAAGGGATAAATTGTGCACCTCTTTATGATATTGATCAAAGAAAAAGTAACACAATAACAACCAATATTCTACTTACTCTCAATATTTTGCGATTTTTCATTATAAAACCTATTTAAAAAGCGGTTACTTGGTCAAAATCTGGAAATTTATAAAATATTCTATCAAATATCGTACATGAACTTTATATTTAGAGATATTTTGGTTTTTGGTCAATTTTGAAAACTACTGGCAAAAAAAAAAAAGAAACGCTCAAATGTCAAAATATAGTTTTTTTTTTGTTTATGGCATCGTGCTCCTGGCGCATTCAGCCAAACGAGTAAAACGGGGAAACGGAATTAAAGGATTACATACAATAAGGGATAACGGGTAATTCGGAATTTTGGAAAAGGATCAGGAAAAGGTAAATTATAGTAAGTTAAAGTTTAATGTTATGACGTGAGATAAATAAATATAATGATTTAAATATATATGGAGAAGAATCATTAACATACAGGAGTGTTGTAATAGATGTGGGAAACGGAACTTTCAAATCTGAAAGCTGTCTTAATAATATAGAACGGTCATATAGGTTACATGCAAAGAATATATGATTAAGATCAGCGGGATCAGCTCCACATGTACATGCAGAACTGGCCACGCGATTTAGTCGTTTCAGGTGTTCCGGTGAACAAACGTGACCCAATCTCATTCGAATTAACATACTAGTTGCAGGTTTTGGCAAAGAGATTTTAGCAAACCAGGGTTTGACAGGAATTGATGTTTGAATGCTCCGATAATGTAACGCAGCGGCACCCGCACCAGATGTCCATAATTTCGTCCATTCCTTTCGTAGGTATAATTTAGGCAGTGCCAACAAGTCTTCAGCAACATTCTTAAACGGAAACATGTCCCCACAACTAATGGCATCTCGAGCTAAGTCATCCACCCTTTCATTACCCTTAATCCCTCTGTGTCCAGGGATCCAATCAATGGAAACCGAATAACCTTTAAGGTGACATTTTAACAGTAGGCTACGGATTTGATAAATAATTGGGTTATTAGATTTAGATTTGAAAGGAAATTTATATATTGCCTGAAGTGAACTTAGGGAGTCTGAGAAAATAATTGCTTTTTTGAGATGCATTATAATGATGAACTCTATTGCTTTCAGGATTCCAAAGCACTCACCACTGTACACAGATGAAATATAGATTTGAAACGTAAAACGTTACTTGATTATTCCGTTCCACGCGCGGGCTTCGCTGCGCAGTGATTGGTGATCGTTGTGGTGCGTTTATGGAACGCGTTGCTTGCTGCCGGCTCGTAGAACACTGCACCGTCTGCACCGCTCAATGGCGGCACCTTTAAATTCGGCAATGCCAAACGGGACGACAGAAAAATTTTTCGTGCTTCTGGAATTCGCTGTTGCTTCTACGCAATCAATTTGATTTACTTACGGTTCGCGACTCAAAAGGACCATGTTAAAGTATATACTTTTGCCTTGGAGTACAAATAAGTAATTATGAATTAAAATGCGAAAGTACAAACGAATGCTTTTATATTTTGTCCAAGAAGAATGTTGACACATTGCTATGGTAACCAGTAGTTTTCTTAAATGTTGCTATATAAACTCTATTCTGCAACATAATGACTGTCGAATGGCGGATGACGAATGTCGGGAGACGGACGTCGAATAACGGATGTTGAATGACAGATGTCAGGTGGATGGTGGATGTATCATTCGAGGAAAATAAAGAATAATAAGTAGGTAAGTCTTCCTTCCTCTTCATATGTCGTGTACCCATGTAGAACGAGTTTTATTTCTTTCGAGTCTTTCTGCCTCTTCGCACAATAACGAAACGTTGACGTGGTAAGTTTGATGATTCGCCGCAAGCTTCGCCAGATGGCGCTCTGCGTTAACACTTTACACTGAATTGTTTTACTGCGATGTGAACATTTTACTGTGCGAAGTTCCACGGTGGGTCCCGGATCAATTTGTTCTGTAGAAGTTAGATATATATTTTTGCACTGACTGTTACATTACAGTACGTTGCCACAAGTATTTATAAAAAATAAATTTGTTTTAGCAATCATTGCCAAGCACTTGTCTCCTATTGACAATTGAGTCTGACATAAAAGAGCTCCAAATTGGCCAAAATGAAATGCTGCAACGATTAACAGCTTCATCTTCATTCACCGTTATAGAACATCCTCTACCGGCGGGCATAAAAGTACCGTGTGAGGACAGCGAGGACTTATCCGAAATCGAATCCTGGATTGCAATTCCAGAAAATTGTAAACTTCTGGTAAATTTACTAATAAATTCATGCTAGGTCAAATATTAGCACTGTTAGCCAGACCGCTAAACTTACTTTTTTTTATCTGGGGGTTTTAGCATTGAAGCTTTGTCACCCCCGTAATGCAAAGCGCAAGCTTACGAACTAACTACTATATTCCTAATTTATTGACGTAACATAAATGCTAAGTAGATCCCTGGCATCAACCGAGACTGACGGACGTCTGTTGTGATTTTCAATGATGCTCACGAGTTCCGTTCCGACTTGCTATTAAGGCGGTTCCCTGAGCTAGAAGGCGAAAAGTCTCCTTATATGATCCTGTTTTTCTAAGAGGCGTTGATATTCGTAGACGTGGAAAAAATATATGTAGTTCTTGACTATATTATCTTTAACATCATAGCTTCCGATACACGAATTATGACACTTCGCTCGATACAATTAATTCCCAAAGTAACCTCTAACTCGGACTTTTAATCCAACTTTACTCGGTTATTTATTATGTGGTACTATAAACAAAAAAAGAAGAAAAAACAATCTTAACTTAAATAATAATTTCATAGCTTTCGAATTTCGATATTGTAGGGTAACGTTTTTAAAATAAATAAAAATCGACAAAATTCGATCAAAATTGACACTTGGCGCACATGATCTTTCCCGTTCTTTCTTGCGAAATGTGACAGAGACAGCGGCAAGCCGATGGAACGGCCTTAAACAGGAATCTGTTATTCATATTTTGCAGGTAACATATCTCAGCCTTGTAGGTGGAAACAAGATACCAGTTATAATAAGAAGAATTTTAGAAAAGCTATTTACTAACAATTTTGCAGAATGAAAAATTAAAAAGACCAGGAGTGCGATTTTTGAATCTCACCAAGTGACTAATTCTCACCAATATGAGTGATTTCCGAGAGTTCGTATTTTTGAAACTCATTGGTAACTTACATTTGTCATACCTATGATGTCGCAGTTAAAGAGGTATTTCCCGTTCGATATATTTTTCATCGGCGCATCAAAAAAAAAATTTTTTTTTCGAAGATTTTTGAGCCCCCCTCCCCCCCGTGTAACGCGCCGTATCGTTTTCCTAAAAAATCCGTTCCCCCTATCCGTTCTTCCGTTTGCCGTAAAATTTTCGGGGAGGGGGAGAAACATTTTTTGTATGAAAAAAATTTTTTTTTCCAACACCTATTGTGTGTGGTATCATACGAAAGGGTTTTTTGAGGTGATTCTAAAAATATATCACATCATTACATTTCGGCCATTTTTTTAAATTAAAACAAAAAGAATTTTCGAAACATACCAAGTTTGGGGTCCTCCGGATACGATATGGCTGATTTTTTTTTTGTAAAAAAATATACCACAAATAATACGTGATATCCTCATATCCAACCCCAAGAAAGCAATTATGAAAATAATATCATTAACATTTATTTTTAAAGTTTTAATTGTACAAACTGACACAGTTCTACTTCAATACCTATTTTACGAGACTTATGGAACTGTACTGCAGATACGGTACATATTAATCATAAAATGATACGTAATATCCATATATTACATTTCATACAACAAAAAAGTGATATCCGCACATATACCGACACACAAAAATTTGAAACAAATGATTTAACGAAATAAAAAGAAGGGTGTTCCAAAGATTAAGGAACCCGAACATATAGATTTTGAAATATATTTAAGCGCATTAAATTGGAATGGTTTTCACGAGGATGAATTGATTGTAAAGGATAATTTACAAAATGGAAAACGAATTATTATTATATTTTCCCCAGCTGACATTACCAGTACCATCACCACTTGGTGCTGCCAGTGCTGGTTGTCCAACACTAACACAGGCGGCGGCGGTGGCTGTAGCAGCTCCACTTCACATTCGCCACCAGCCCAACTGCAAAAGCACAAGACGATGGGGACAAAGAAAATAACATTAATCCCTTGTACTGCCATGAGAGCGATTCCAGCGATGAAATGAAATCTTTTTATCGCGGATGTAAAAACAAGTTAATAAAAGCGTTCCTAAAGAATACTCTTATTAATACATGGCGCCTCCCCAATACTCCCCATGCGGTTACACACATTAAGAGCGGAAGTAGCGAGATTGTTAAAACGATTATATATCGAAGGTCACCATGACGATTGTCTCTCTCATAGAGGAGAACATTTCTAGGGTTATATGAGAGCGCTGTTAACGTTAATTTAGAACTCTTCGGACGATACAGTAAATGGATAAGGTTAATGATAACGATCAGGAGGTGGAGGAGGTGAAATCTTTCAATACTGTTTTATCTCCCACGCTGTTCTCGTTGTATGTCAATGACATGCCAAAAATCCCCGGTGTAAACTACGCTTTGTTTGCTGACGACACAGCGTTCTATGCGTCATCACGATCCCCAGCTAGGCTCACTTCACTTCTCCAGCGCGCAGCAGACTCCCTAGGCGACTGGTTCAACCGGTGGAGAATTGAGGTGAACTCTGATAAAAGCGTCGCTATTCTTTTCACCAGCAAGAACGGCGGCCTACAACACACTCAGAATAATTATGATAAAATAAAGCTTTTTAATAAACCCATTCAATGGAGCGAAAACGCAAAATATCTGGGCGTCACAATGGACAGTCGTCTCAATTTCCACAGGCATATCAAAACAGTAAGGGACAGGGCGGCGTTCATATTGGGTCGATTGCACCCACTTCTCAATCATAAAAGCAACATGTCAATCAGGAACAAAATCACATTATACAAGACTTGCGTTCGCCCGGTGCTCTCCTACGCAAGTGTAGTGTTTGCCCACTCCTCAACAGCAAAGTTGTATTCTATGCAAACATTGCAAAATCGTTTCATAAGAAGGGCGGTCGGCGCGCCTTGGTATGTCCGCAACGTCGACCTCCATCGAGACCTAGCCCTACAATCTATAAAAAGTTTCTTCCAGATGGCCTCTCGTAAATACTTCGATAGAGCCCCTCATCATACAACCCCCTTATCAACCAGACTGTTGACTACACCCCTAGACCTGACCCGAAAAGAGGGAATCGCGCCCAATGCTCGCTCTCTCTCTCTCTCCTTCTCGTGTAACTCACTGACAAACCAACAGACAAATCGACTAAAATAAATTCAAAACACTGACTGACTTACGTAGACATAATCTCGGAAATCTCTACGGAGGTAAAGACCTGCGTCCCTTCAGGACGCAGGCAACTCATTCTTTTCCCCCGGGATGCCCCTTCGGGACATCCCGGCGTCATCACATGGATATGATAGAGCTAATATTCAGTGATCGGAATAGGCAGAGTATATTTACCTACACTTGGTAGAACAAAGTCATGAAGTGGAGACTTCCTTGCGATAACATTTTTTTCCGGGACTTCCCGGATTTAAAAATCAGTAAAATAAATAAAATCTCACTATGTATCCCCAATGTACGTTAAATTAAATAGTAACCATAACACTACAAGTTTGTACTAGTTTACAGGTGATAATATAACATTATTGTATTTATATTATTTCAAACTTGTCCGTCTCTTTTACACCGATACCAGCTGTGTTTAAGTGAAAGAGTTAGAAATAACAGTATTACTATCAACTATGTTAATTGTACTTTCCATTGTTATCGTCTAAAATACAAAGCAGATGTCGTTATCACTTATCGCTGTTACCTGCTACCCTTTTTATGCATTACTTAAATAGAAAGTTGACATCAGTTTCTTACTATCCCTTGTCGAGTACGTACGGAAGTGTAGATACTGTGTTTTTTCGATATTTGACATTTGCTTGTTTACTGGAATTTCGCCTGCTATACTTGATTATGATTACACACGGCCTGAACTCGGACACCGATTTTGCTTTGATTGGATTTGGCGATTACTGGACACTGAAAACACCACGGATACTGCAAAACTACCAAGTTTCAAGGTAAGATAATGTATTTATTATTTAAAAATTTTACCTTTTTCATATATGGTCACGAACTATGACTATTGACTTAAGTCACTTACCTATGCTCATAATTTGGCCGAGTAATGTATTAAACCTACCTACATTATACTTACCGTACTGTACATAAATAGACACGTGTAAGCTTGTAAAGATTTAAATCATAAATATATGCGAAAAACACTATATACTTGCCAGACTACAACTAAATTTGAGAAAACGGTTGTAAACTGTACTCGGAGTTTGAAGTTTGTACCTTAAAATGGGGTTTTGTATTATTTGCAAGTTTGCACGTGTTGATTTTGATGGGAATTTGCAGCTTTGCTACACAAAGTTCAGCTCTTCGATAATGCGCGTCTCAAATATTTTTAATATTTGTACAAATGTGTTTTGTACATACTGCCGACCAAAAATCGCTCGTTAGTATGAACATGCGTACGCGTCTTCATACTAACGAGCTATTTTTGGTCGGCTAAAGCCGATTTCGCGTCGATAGGTTAAGAGAAACCTTACCCTTCATTCTGAAATATTTAAAGCTCATTGCTAACACTTCGTATAATTTATTTCAGGTACGCTTCGGAATATATTATATAATTTTTGTTGTCGACATGGCGAACAAAGTGAGACCCGAACTAGTCACTAGTTGGATTGTTAATAATCCGGAACTTGTATATGACGAAGCAAGTGGTATCATATTTTGCACCAAATGCGAGACCTCTTTCAAAGCCACGAAGAAAGGCAACGTTGATCGGCACATCAATGGAGCCATACATCAAGGCAGGCGACAAAATACTGAGAAAGAATTTTACTTCGACTTAGTAATTTTTTTAATTTTGTGTAACATCCCTTGGTCGCAAGTTAATAATTCTGCGTTCCAATCTTTTTTTGGCAAATATGTTTGCTACAGTGGTTGTTGTGTGTGCGTAGAAAAGAAAGTGCCATCTGAATCAATATTACGGAAAAGGTATCTAGATGAATTTTATAAAGATCGATCGATATCTCTTGACGAAACAACTGATTTTTTAGGAAGATATGTGGTTCATTTATTAGTGATGCCTTTAATAAAAAATGTAGCGACTCGACCGTATTTAATTGCATGTAAAGTGCTACAAAAGGTAAACGGGGAAACTATAGCAAATTTTGTGAACGAATCATTAAACGAAATGTGGGGAGAATCATTTGAAGAAAAATCTAACAATGTGCTTATGTTATGCTCTGACAGCGTGGCATACATGTTAAAAGCCGGACGTTTGTTAAAAATCGATTTTCCAAATATGTTGCACGTAACGTGCTTAGCACATGCCCTTAACAGAGTGGCAGAACAAATACGTTCTCAATACGAAAACGTTGATGATTTAGTAGCCAATGTAAAAAAGATATTTTTAAAATCACCTAACAGAGTAAGACTACTTAAGGATATGTACCCTAATTTACCGCTACCTCCTTAACCAGTAATTACTAGATGGGGTACATGGCTAAAGGCAACGTCGTACTATGCGGAACATTTTCAACAAATATCGGATGTTGTAGGTAATCTTAATAGCAATGAAGCAATATCTATAAGAAAAGCAAAAGCCGCGTTTAGAAAAGAAAATATTCAATCCCAACTAAATTTTATTCACGAAAACTATCGAATAATTCAAGTAGCACTTACAAAATTACAAGAGTCTAAATTATCGCTAGCAGAATATTTTGATATTATTGACAACGTTAGATGTGTTTTGAACTGGTCGTCGAACGAAATAATAGAAAATAAATTAGAGAAAGTTATAGAACGCAATCCTGACTATGACGTTGTTAGAGAAAAAAGTGAGAGAATTGTTCAAAGGATCGATGCAGATGATGATTCGATTTATAATTTTGCACCACTCACATCTGTAGACGTTGAACGGTCATTTTCTACATACAAGTGGATTTTAAGCGTGAAAAGAAATAGACTGAAAATTGAAAATGTGGAAAAAAATTATAGTAATATATTTCAATCATCTCCAGGAGAATAATAATAGTATTGAAATGAATAAAGGTTATGATTATGAATTTGATTCTGATAGTGACGAATAATTTTGTAAATTAAATGAAAACTGGATTTAATCGCGTAGCACTTACCCTAGCATAAAAGCAACTAATGAAAATCAAGTGCGGGTAATTCCAAAAACTCGTATAGTTAGAAAATGTTGACACAACTCCCTACCAGTATGCCTCTGACTACGGACGTAATACGTAATGTGACATCCGAAACCTTGGGCCAAATATAAACATAAGTGTTACGCGAATAAGTCCCGTTTTCATTTAATAATAGGTATGTGTGAAAATGGTGTTAGTTTAAATCAATATAATAATTTTGTATTTGTAGATTAAGTTGCAATGTTATTTATATTTAGATTTAGTAAAATAATAATAATTTTGTACATAAAGAGAGTTTATTAAAAATAAATATAGAAGAATCCGTTTATATATTGGTTGTTTTATTTTATGCCTATTTATTGTATTGAAGCAGTTTGTATTGTTTTTTGTACTATTCAGAACAATATTAATTATTCGGTAAATTCCCGGGACTTTATCCCGCAAAAAATTTAGTCGTAAGGAAGTCTCCACTTTTTATCTATGTTCTACCAAGTGTAGGTAAATATACTCTGCCTATTCCGATCACTGAAAATGTGTTAACTTTTACTGGACTAAAAAAAAAACAGCACCTGAATAGAAAATCTGCTTATCGTTTCTTACTCTATAAAAGTAGAAAAACAAAGTCTTGAAAGGTAGAAGACGGGACCTCTAATAGTTTCTGAGAAACAAGATACCTATTTTTGGGTCCCATACAAAAAAACAGACTTTATTTTTTTCTGCTGTCAATATGCCTTATTTCGCAAAAATGTATACCACATTTATTGTTCCTCATATAATTCTCTATTGGATAGCATTTTTCAAAAAATGATTATCTGAAAAAAGTGCGAATGTCCTCTTTTCGAGCCATCCAGCCCACCGTGTGGCGGCGGTACAAAGGGGCTTTGTGCAGAAGCTGTGCGGAGCATACCGCACAGTGTCCCTGAACTCGGCCCTAGTACTGACCGGGATCCTGCCCCTGGACCTCCGCATACGGGAAGCAGCCGAACTGTACAGAGCCAGAAAAGGCCTGACCCGTGCGTTGCCTGACGACAGGGAGGTGGAGGTTGCGTCAAGGTACACGGAGTCTCCTCACCCGGCCCTTTGCCAGGAGCTGAGCTTTACGAGCCTTCCGGACCGTGAAGCTCTGGAAAGATATGCGGTGCAGCAAGTAAATATGTATACCGACGGCAGTAAAATCGAGGGCAAAGTAGGAGCCTCCCTTTCCACATGGAAAGGTGAGCGCGAAGACCGAGCCATAAAAATTACATTAGCCAACTACTGCACCGTATATCAGGCCGAACTCCTGGCAATACACAGGGCGACCGAGGAGATTAAGAGGAGGGGTGAGGCGAGCTTCGGTATCTTCAGCGACTCAAGAGCTGCTCTTGAGACGCTGACAAACCGGGGCTCGCTCCACCGCTTAGCTCTGGAGGCAAGACGCAACCTTCAAGCCGCCTTTGACCAGGGCAAAGATGTCTCCTTGTTCTGGGTCAAGGCACACGCTGGACTCGCGGGCAACGAGAGGGCGGACGAGCTGGCGAAGGAGGCAGCGCTTTCGTCGGGGAGGAGGGCGGACTACGACCGGTGTCCAGTCTCATTCGCCAAGCGCTTCATACGCGAAGAGACGCTGGCCGAATGGGCCGGGAGATACGCGTCCGGTTCAACGGCCTCCGTGACGAAGGTGTTCTTCCCGGATGCGGTGGCTGCGTACCGGCTTGTAAGAAAGATCCAGCCGACGGGGGCCGTGACTCAGCTAATGACGGGGCATGGCGGGTTCTCCTCGTACCTACATAGATTCAAGTGCAAGGACAACCCATCATGCATCTGCGAGCCGAGTAAAGAGGAAACCGTGGAGCACCTAATAACAGAATGCCCGGTCCACGACTATGCGCGAATAAAGTGCGAAGCCGAAATGGGAGTGCCGATAAAGTGGGAAAACGTAAGCACAATAATAGAAGGCAAAAAGGAGAGAGAAATATTCCTGAAATTTTGTACAAAAATTGTTAATGTCGTAAAAAATAGAAATAGATAAACAATTATATTATGTACTCACATATATTATAAGAATATATTAGGAGAAACATAAATAAAAATTGTGAATAAAAATAGCAAACAGAAAATGTAATATAATTAAATGCAATAGATATAAGAAGTTTGTAAAAAGTAATAATAAAAGTCAAAAAAAAAAGTCTCTGACTTAAACCATGTCAGAGGACATTACCTCCCCCCAGATCCTAGAAATAAAGTAAATAGAAAACTGTAGAAAAAAAGAAATAATGTAGATAAACAGCATAGGGAAATAAACAAATGGCAGTCCCAGCCGTAGAGACCGAAAGACGAAGAAAGCAAGAAAGAACAGTATGAAGAATGAAAGTGCGAGAGGCAAGAAAGCGAGAACTGGAATGAATATGATAGAATAGGCTCCGATCCATGTGGAGGTAGAAGTATTAAAAAAAAAAAACTAAATTCAACCTAACATATTATTCAGTAACCTAACCTAAACCTAAGTTTAACTTAACTAAAATTAACCTAACTTAGTATTCAAAGTAACCTGCTTACACCTAACCTACATCCAAGTTAAGTTTTAACCTTTAGTAGTTTTAAGTTTAGGTATTTAGGTTTTAACCTAAATACCTAAACTTACCCATCTAAATTAAAATATCCTACATATCTTATACTTACCTATACTATGTCGACCTTTATTTTATTTAGTTTTACTTATTTCTAAAGCATTATTTTTGTTTGTGATAAATGCAATTCAACCAAGCGTAACCTTTTTATGAATTATATCTTAATAAACTTAATACCTCTCATTATCGAATAATAGGCTTGTTTTCATGTACATTTTTATGTTTTTTTTTGTAACACGATAAATAAACCTCATAGTAACATGTTTCTTTGTATTATTAAAAAATAAAACGGGATAAGGGCAGGGAGAAGATTTAAAAAAAAATTACGAGACGATTCAACATGATTTAGTCTGATGCATCGGCATTTCTGGTGCATTTGTATTCATTGTTATTATTTATTTATTGGAAATAATGTAAGTTTACAGTTTAAAACCAATTCACTTACATGCTAGGAGTACAGATATGAGTAGGAACATGGAAACTAATTAAAACTAACCTCAACATTAATACTTATCAAAACATGCGAATAAAAATGTCAAAACAAATTCTAATTTCAAATTTACTTACACGCTAGGAAACAAAAAAAAATCGGGTATAATATTAAACAATGTCAATAAAATATACAACATATAAAATAAAATGTCATGACAGTCAATTAAAATTATAAAAATTCAAAAATTGCCTAGCAGTTCTGCACAAATGTGCTAAACGATCGGCGAACATGTCAGCGTCTACATACTGAGTGAGCATTAAATGGAGCAATGATAAAGCACGCGTGGTAGGTGCGTGCCTCGCGTAACACGTGCGAGCGGCCGGCCGCAGCAACACACACGGCCGGCGACGCGGTGCGACCGCCCCGTCTACATCCCGCGGTACCCTCCTAGGCACTAACAACCCTATCCTCCCTAACACCTCTGGGCTATCAACTTGGTGATGAACGATTGAGAGATAGTGCACCAGGAGCAACAACTTCCGCCTTAACTCGAGCGTGTCTAGCCCAACCATCCCCGAGACAAAGATGGAAGGGTAGAGGTACGGGTAATATCCGTAGGCTTTTTTATACAACCAGCGTGCAAATTTTCGTTGTATTTTTTCAAGCATTAGGGAATACTTCGCCTCATACGGATCCCAGACAACCGCACCATACTCCAACTTGCTGCGCACGTACGCGTTAAAGAGAAACTTAGCCACTCCAACGTGAAACTGCTTGGATATTCTCATTACAAATCCTAAGGTTTTACTGGCCTGCTTGCTAATACGAGTGATATGCGAATGGAAGTCGAATTTTTTGTCTAATATTAAACCTAGGTCTCGGATTTCACTAACTTTCTCCAACGAGGAACCCGCCAAGCTGTACCCAGTTTGGAGATCAGAACGCTTACGCGAGAAAGTTATCGCCTTACACTTTTTCACGTTAAAGGGAAGTCGATTTCTCTCACTCCACCTGGCAGCAGCATCAATATCAGCTTGCATCGATGCACTGTCGCTAATACTACGAATACCTAGGAACAGCTTCAGGTCATCGGCGAAAAGAAGACACTTAGCAGCACTGATTGTGTCGGGCAAGTCGTTTATCATGAGGAGAAAAAGAGTGGGCCCCAAGGTACTGCCCTGACTCACACCAGACAGCGTACAGTAGTCACTAGACTCGAAGCCGCCCACCCTGACGTACTGCTGCCTGCCACACATGTAATTAGCAAAGAAATCTAATAGCTTTGGTGTGAAGCCCGCTAGCGCTAGCTTCCTCAGCAATATGTCGTTGTCGACCAGGTCGAATGCCTTTTTGAAGTCGAAATACGCAGCATCGACCTGGTACCCCTCATCCATCTCTTTGCAGACATAGCGAGGGCAACGAGATTCGTGACTGTAGATCGCGACTTACGGAAGCCGTGCTGACTGGGTTGCAAGCGATCAGCCACCTGCAGACTTAGATGGCGGTTAAGTATGATTTCAAATACTTTCCCAAACACAGGAAGAACAGCTATAGGCCTAAAGGAGGTAATATCTGTATTGTTACCATCCTTAGGAACCGGTGTCACCCTAGAAGTTTTCCAGCGATTTGGATAGGCGGAGTATTTGAGTGAGAGGTTATATATGTGCAACAGAGGAGCAATCAAGGTATCAGCACAATCTTTGGCCAGGAACACTGGGATACCATCCGGCCCACCAGATGAGCGAGGTTTTAGTTTGCGAATAGCCGCTCTAAAATCAGACTCAGAGACAAAGGGAATGGAAACTGACCTTGAGTCACCAGAAATGTATGCCTCTCGCGCCGCGGCCGCCGCGTCCAGGATCGGCCTATCCTGCTGAAACACTGAGCTGAAATAATTAGCGAAGGCATCTGCAGCGCCCTGACCACTTACTACATTTCCATCGATATAGAACGATTGATCACTGTGCTGTCGTTCCCTTTTTTTGTCTTTAACATAATCCCAGAACTTTTCCGGACAATTAACAATACTACATTGCAGATTTTGAATGTAAAGTTTATATGCGTCGTCAATTAAATATTTCACTTGCGATCTATAATATTTGAACATATGTCTGTTGAAGTCTTTGCCCTCCTGCCTGAAGCGTTTTAAGTGAAAGTATTTAGTTTTAATATTACGTATAATCTCCCCTGTGAACCATTTTGGGTATACGTATTTAGATTGGTTATGAGAGCGGTTTTTTAAAGGAACAAATTGATTAATGCACGAGTAAAGTTTGGCATACAGGATTTCAGTAGCACAGTCAACATCAGTAGCTGCTAGGAGATCGGTCCACTCAATAGCCGCCAGGGCCGAATAAAGCATTTCGTAGTCGGCCTTTCGCCAGTTCCAGTCCGGGCAGGAAGCGGCGCGCGGGCGCGGCGGCACGGACGGCGGAGGCAGGCCGCATGGAAATGTCACCAAAATCGCAAGGGGCGGGTGGTACGCGTCCATCGGTACTAGCATTTCATCAGAACAAGTATATACCGACAGCAGTTTCCCATCTAAATCACTCAGCACGAGATCTAACATGCCCCCGTGGTCGTTAAAAACATTATTATACTGAGTCAATTTACAAAAGTCACAAAAAATATCAAAGTCACTTTTTACATTAGATGAACATGAATTGAGATTAAAATCGCCAAACAAGATGAAACATAAGTCAGGATAAGCACATACAGCATTCTCAATACATGTCAAGACATTCGTATACTGCTCAGTATTATAGCTTGGAGGTAGGTATACGACACAACACAAAAATTTCAAATCCTTATAAGTAATTATTGCAAATAACAACTCCATATCTACGGTAAGGCCATCGATGTCATCAAGGACACGCATTGAGTAGCGCTCGCGTGCGGCCAGCAGCACCCCGCCCCAGCCAGCGTCGCCCGCGCGGTCTCGGCGCGCCACGCGCCACCCACTGGGGAAGAGCTCACCGTCGCGCACGGAGCTTGTCAGGAAGGTTTCAGTAAGGCCAATGATGTCAAACTTACTGATGGTAACATTTTGAATAAACATGCCAGTCTTGGATCGCAATCCCCGAACATTTTGGTAATAAAACAAAAGTTTTTTATGCCGGGGGCGGGCCGCTGACGCGGGTTTTCCCCCGGCCCGAACGAAAGTTCTGTCGCCAACACTTAACACATATTCCTTCGGCCCAGTTATTAGCTGACAGCACAAGCTCAGAGAACTTTGTGGGCACTCCAAGTTTAAATGACGAATAGTTCCCACGGGATTATAACAGCTTAATTGCTTTATTGGTAGATGTCTATTATATTTCATACTGACAATGGATTCATTCTTCCTATTATTTTTTTGAATTTGGGTTTTAGTAAAGAGAGCGTCTGTATTAGATGAACTTGTTGGGACATGATTTGAACGGTATTATGTCCTGCTCACTGTCACAGTATAAAAGCCGAAGAGAAATGGGGATGAGTAAGTATTATTGTCGTGGCAGTCGTCTGTATCAGAGCTCCTTGTATCTATTGCAGTATATAGAAATATAGTGTTGATTCAACAGTGAAGTGTTAAAGTGTTCATAGAAAGACCCAACAATGGATGTAAGTATGTCTTTCATACCGTAACTTATTTTTTTTGTTTTCACTTGTGTTCTTTGTGTTTTAACTAACAAGATTGTAAACAGTGTGTAAATTATTGTTTTATATTGTTTCAGTTCACTGAAAATACTTTCAAGAACTATTACTACCCGGATAATAAAGACGAATCAAGCGATGAAGAGGGTACGCTTGGTCTCAATGTTAAACAAGCCCTCGCAAAGAAACGTTCAGGAAACAATATCGACAGCTTCTTTGAACGACCTAAAAAGCAGGCTAAAGTGTGAGTTGTGAAGGTCTTCGAATGTGAGCAAAAGTTCACCAGAAGGTGTTGCAAACGTGTCATCCGGACAAGACGACGGGGCGTATGCATCTCATTTGATTAAAATCGAGATATATGATATGCAAAATATTAAAAATGTCCCACCCATGGAACACTGGAAGCACGCGGACTTCAGATTGAAATATTTTGCGTCGGAAGACGATTTGGAACTACAAAATACGCGAAATATTATATATAACATCACAAAGCAATTAGCTTCTAAGGACAGTTGTGTGAAATATTTTATAGATAATAAGAAACAGTGATAGTTATAATTTTTTACGATAGTAGTAGCTTAATGATTGTTTTAACGTATTTCTCATTTCTTACCTCTCCTTAAGTACATTTTCCCTGTAAGATATTCTTTTGTATTGTTTCGTATTACAAAAAACAAAAAGTTTTATGAAATATTTTGTAAATAATAAGAATAAGTGATAAAAATTATGTGTAGTTTAGAAAGGTTATTGTATTAGATGAACAAATAAAATTTCAAAACAATTAACTCACTTTAAGATACGGGGTATTTCTTTTCTTATCTAAACAATAACCTGTAAGTAGAACAATTAAAGAACATTTAAGCTTAACTTAAGGATGGTGTTGATGTTTTTAATATGAAAGGTAACAAAGGATGTTATCTTACCTGTTAACGAATTTTTCGTCGTAAGAGATTATTTTTATTGTATCGCATAACAACACGTTTTAATTTAATACTTCTGATTTGTAAAGGTTACAGTTCCCACTCTTAGAAATCTTATACCTGTACTCAACTATTTAAATGAAAGAAATCACTGGGACATTGCCCATTTCATAATGGACTCTTTGAGCTGTGATGTCTACGATCCTGAACTTATCAGAATCTGTGAAGAAATAGAAGAAAATGAAGATCTATGCGAGGCTGCCCGACTTGTGAGCCAACTTCATCGAGAGGCGTAAGTAATATTTTACTGTAAATATTCCTGTTCATACATGTTTATAACACTTAACCAGTACCTGTTTAACAAAAGGATGGTTTGTAATTTGTTGTGACTTGAACTTATTGTTAGGATAAACGTGAGGTGGGAGAGGGCTACTTATATAAGCGGGGTATCTCGAGTTGAGATCATTCAGTGTTTTGGCATCGTGCTTGTATTGTGATATTATTTTGCATCATGGCGTTTACTTACTATCATATTGGTCTCACTTCACCTCGTGATAAGATTGAGGAATTAAGTAAAGAATTTATTTTAGCATATTTTCACAGAAATATAAGAATGTGGTACATATCAAATAAATTACCTTACACTTTAGTGGAAGATTCTGATATTCGACCGTATTATACACCATGTGATGGTCATATCAAATATTCCAAGGGGAATACTCCGTCATCAGAGGTAATTGATGGAGTTTTGATGATGCAGGCCTATTGTCGGCAGTGTCGAAAAGACTTAAGTTAGTATATAAACAACTAACCATTTATGTCATTATTTTTATTGTATCTGACAATGTTATTTATTTTTATTTTTTATTGTTATAGATCTTCACAAATAGGACGGGGAGTAAAGAGGACAGCTGCAGTTTTGGAAACTGAAGAAGTCTTGGTAAAGAAAAACCGCCCAGCAGCTGCTGAATCTGTAGCATCAACATCATCCGGACCAGTCCCCGATGTCATTGTGAGTACAAAAAATAATCATGAAATTGAATGTTCTGTGTGTAATAAGTTTGTCTCAAAAAGATATTTTAAAAATCATTTAAATAGTAATCTTCACAAAAATAATGTTTTAAGGGCTGACATCGAATGGGTTAATGTTCAGTTAATTGAAAACGCTTTTAAGAATAGGGTGGCTACTTACAGAATATTATTAAATGAAAATGTTCACCAGCCATTTGCTCCCGAAAAATTTAAATGCGGATTTTACTCAAGAGAGCAAGCAAGTAAATAACACGTTTGATTTCCAATTATGTAACAATGTAGTTGATGCTAGCAGTGATAAAGATGATATTTTCGAGTCAGTAGTTAAAGATATATTAACAAAATTATCTAACTTTGAGAGAAAAGACAGTGGATGGAGTTTAGTAAAATTTAACTATCTAGATGTCAATGTAAACAAATTTAATCCATTGCGTGGTTCTTCTTATATCGAATTACCACGTGATATTCAGAACAAAAAAGTAGTTATTAATGTAAAAAATAGCGATCATGAATGTTTTAGGTGGGCTGTATTGTCAGGTTTATATTCACCTACAAGTCATCGTTCAAACACTACGAAATCGTATACAGCGCATAAAAATAAATTAAATTTTAGAAATTTAACTTTCCCACTTAAGTTTGGAGATATTCAGAAATTTGAAAAAATGAATGATATAAGTATAAACGTTTTTGGTCTTGAATACAATTCTCAAAGTAAAAAACATGACGTAATAGGTCCATTACACTTAACTAAGTGCAAAAAAGCTACCCACTTGAACTTATTGTACATAACCAAAAACAGTGCGGGGCATTATTGCTATATCAAAAATTTATCTAGGTTAGTATCTAAACAATTATCAAATACACAGCATGCTGCACATATTTGTGATGGTTGCTTGTCGAACTTTACAACTCGCGACAATTTAATGAACCATCAAAAAAACGATTGTTTCCATGTTTGTACACATTTACCTTCAGAGCAGAATAAAAAGAAAAACTGGTTCAATGAAAACGTCTCCTCCAATCAAGTTACCTTCGATAATTATGAACGTAAATTAAGGGTACCTTTTGTTGTTTATGCCGATTTCGAAGCCTTTCTAAACCCGATTCAAACACGTTCGAATGATCCTACTACATCCTCGACAACAAATGTACAAAAACATGAGGTATATAGTTTTGGATACTACATTAAGTGTTCTTATAATGATAAATTGTCAGTGTACAGAACATATAAAGGTAAAAATTGCACCCAGGAATTTATGAAGTGTATGGAAAAAGACTTAAAAGCCATTTGTAGGAGGAATACTTTTGTAAAAACTCCATTGCCTTTATCTAATGCAAATAATGTGCATATTGCTCAGAGTAGTACATGTTATATTTGTGATAGAAATTTGAACGGTGATTCCGTCATTTCCTATAATGACCATACTGGTCTTTATGAAGGAGTGGCACATAAATTTTGTTCTGAAAAATACGGGGCACCTAATTTTGTACCTGTATTTCTCCATAATTTGAGCAACTATGATAGTCATTTTATAGTACAGTCAAGGGCAAAGATATATATACATCACAGAATCTCAAAAAACGACGTCATCTGTAAGATCATATATGAGGAAACATCAAAAAGTGTATAAATATGTATACGTTGTTGGCAAGATAAGTATATAAGCAGCAGGTTCAATATGATGCCCTCATCAATCAACGCATAAATTTGGTATCAAATAAAATTCATTAATATGTATACACCCCACGTTTCCATTAACATGTACACACCTACGGCAATACTTCATTTTCAAGTGGCCAGCCACTTATGTAAAGAGTCTTCTTTCAAGTAGGTAAGACAATTATTGATAATGTTGAGTTGTATTGATAACTGGCCTTTAAATAGTATTCCTGACAAATGGCTGCAATTTAGTTTTGAAAATATAATTTTGAGGTTTGACGGACATTGTCAGTTAGTTTAGGAAATTATCTCTTAAAAATGTACCGCATAAGTGAACATACTAAGCATAGAATTGTTGCCTTATGTGAAGAAGGCGTTTCTGTGTCCGACATTGCTGATGAATTGGGCGTCTCGGTAAGTAATGTTTAAAGTTATAAGAATAGCTTATACCTACTACATATTCCTTACGCCATACAACGTTTTTGGCCAGGGCAATTTTCGGGCTATTAGAATTACACATCGGTATCAACAAAATTCGCTAGTATTGTCTTAGATATCGGCAGACTTCGCGATAATCTAGCATGGGGATTTATGCTTTAAATTAGTAACTAATGATTTAACTTAATTTAAGACTATTTTTCCGATGTATGGTATGAGACCACGCATGGTTTAAAGCATTTTCTAATTCCTGTAACAGATTCGATTAGGACCCTACTACTAAGTCATCAAAGTATGTTCGTCCATCTGTCACTAGGCTCTATCTCTTGAACCGTAATACCTATAGTTAGAGAGTTGAAATTCTCGTCAAAATAGTTAAAAGTAGTTTTATAGTTAAAAGGTTATCTAAAAAAATTATGATGAATAATTTATTTTTCAGAGAAAAACCGTATATCTGTGGAAGGATAGATGGGCACACGAGGGTGCTGTAGTAAATCACGTGTCCTTTGGCCGTCCTAAGAAAACCTCGTTATTACAGGATCAGCAGTTGATCGAGGACGTTCGGTATCGCAGATTTGTGAACACGAGCACTTACGCTGCCCAATTGAATGTGTCTTGCCATACAATAAGACGTCGCTTGCATGATGCTGGCCTGCACCACAGAATGCCTGCCAAAAAACCAAAACTAACAGATAGACACAAAATATTGAGGTTGAATTTTGCCAACAAGTATTTAAACTACGATTTTAATGATGTTTTGTTTGTCGATGAGAAAGTGTTCACGTCTTGTGCAGATGGCCGTCTTCGTTTATGGCGTGTTAACCATAGTCGATATGAACAGGGCAATGTTCTCCCTAATCGCAGGAGCGGCCGTATTTCTGTCGGATATTGGCGTTGGATGGGTGCGAGTGGACCAGGCGAACTTGTTGAAATTACAGGTCGATTAAACAGTCAGACTTATAAAGATATATTAGGGCAAGTATTAATTCCGACTGCAAATATAGTTTACGGACACAGACTTATCAAATTTGTTCAAGATAATTCCTCAGTACACAACGCTGGAATAGTACAAAGCTGGATTAATGGCCATAGCGGTCTCCATTTAATCAAAATGCCACCTAAAAGTCCAGACATCAATCCCATAGAGAATTTGTGGGGCTTGATGGTTCAACACTGGGATCCTTCGATGGTGAGAACGACACAAAACTTAAAGAATCACGTTCTTGATGTTTGGGATTCGTTTAGAGGTACAGAAGTATGCTCAAGAATGGTTGGCTCAATGAGAGACAGACTTCAAGCGATCAGAGACGCTGATGGCGGGTATACTCGTTATTGAGTTGAATATTTTTATTTTATGAAAATAGATATTTTAAGTTATGCCTGGATGGTTGAACAGGATGTTTCAAGTTTGAGTTATCTATAATACTATAAGCGTCTTTACACATTTCACTGTTTCATTTTATTATTAAAAACATAGCAATTTGATCGTGTTTCACTGCATTTCTAAATTCAGCTTTATAGACTTAAAATAAGGTTTTATTACGGTTAGGTAGCTTTAACTTCTTACTTTAAATTTTGACAAGTTACGCATATCGACGAATAAATAATGTTTAAAACATCATTAACGTCATTATTACAACCACAACGGTAGCATACTAGGTGAAAAATGTATAGTCTCTATTCATTGTGTTTTAATAAAATTGTAGCTAAGCTAAGCGATAAGCAAGTAATTTCGTGCAACATGTTAAAAATTAAAAGAAATGAAATTTTCCAGCTTCCTCTCCCTATTACCATATTACATGACATTTTCCTGGACATGCTCCTACAAATGCCAATGAAGGTCAACCTTGATAATGAAGACGTATCATTTTGTGGGGCATGCATCGACTGTGGCCAGAATGTTACTTTTGAAAATAACGATGATTGTGAGGACGATCAAATAAAACCAACGTATTTGTTTTGTGAGAGATGTACCGGCCCCTGCTTTATTCAATGCCGTCATTCACCAACTCACTGTAATTGCGTTTATGAATATACCCATAGATTCAACGAATAAAATATTTTCATTGCTTTATCATTTTGTTTCATTATCTTGGTATACGTATACCAGCCCGTTGGATGAGTTACAAAATATACCCTTAGTCGCAAAGAGCGTATAACATGGCGTTTACGCCCAATATTCAATGAATGTACAACATAGTGTACACTATGTTTACGCCCTTTAAGGTTAACGGTATAGATATGTATTAATATCAAGGCAATAAAATTGTGTATACATATTTTTTGGTAGATTTTTCGTATCTATATTTTTACATTGACGTAAAAATATAATGAATGACCTAAAAACTCAAATTTAAATCTTTTCATGTATATACAGCTCTCTTTTTAAAATTTAGTAAATACAGAAACAACACGAATTTGATACCGGAAGGAGTTTCTTGTCTTCATTTTTATGGATTACATCCTACGTAGAGGTCAAATGCAACAAAAAAGCAAAACATTCGATTTTCAAACGGTCATGAACAAACGAACGAAATCATTTGGTCGCCGCAGTGCTTAAATACGCTCATACTGAATAATTATAATATTTTTTTGCTTATTGACAGGCGTAAGTAAGTGTAATAATAAGTGTATTTTGAAATCAAATACTTGTTGATTTGATAACAAATCCCGTGAAAGGACAGCTTATTAGACATTGACATTGACAAGAGGAAAATGTATATTTGTTTTCTCTGCGGAAAATAATTAAAATATCGTGCTAAATCAACTCTGTGATGTTTTTAAACACATGATCTGAAGTAACAACACACAGTGCTATTTATTTGTGATTATATTATTACACGAGAAGCAACGAAATCATGAGTTATGACCATTGTCAATATCAACTTATAATTTAAAAGCTTACGGATTTAAATCGCCTTAGCTTCATGTTCATGTTCACCTACGCACCTTCAATCAGCCAGCGCGCATTTACATTCACCAAGCAACCAAAGAGAGCCACAGGAACTATTCTGCAACCGTCAGCTGCGTGCGCGACTACAGTCCAAACTGGGCTGGCAATTTGGCAAGTCGCTTTCTTTTTCAGCCGGTCAACATTTCATGAATCAGATGAAACCAAATCACTGCCAAAATGGAAGTAAAGTGTAGAGTTGTGATGTGACTTTGAAACGATTAAACTGCAAAGCGCAAGTACATTTTTTCTGGTATTTTAGGAATTCAAACTGCATCTTTTTTGAATTTATATTTTAAGCACTGTTTTTCTTTATTTGTTGTTGTCATTGTTGTGCCCTTTGTTTTGGTGTTATAAGCGTTTTCCTTTGCATTTAGAGATAGTATTAGTTTTTTAAAGGTCAAAGTGTTTTGAAATTGTATATATAGGTATTTGTATATGTTACTATGCAAGCCGCATCCCAACCTACCGCAACATATCCGTGTCATTTATGTTCAAAATCGTTTCTAACCCCTAAGGGTTTGAACATTCACAAATCTAAGTCTCACCGCACCTGTGTTAGTCAAGATGATGTGCCTCTGAACTTAGGTCACGCGCTACCGGCTCATCATACTCATCCTTTTCATATACAGCTCAGCCAACTGAAGAACAACGTTCAGGTGGTTAAGCGCATCCCTCGCGGGGCTAGAATCGCCGTAGCGACTCACCTCGCACAACTGGTACAAAAGTGTTACGAGTCAAACTCACCTGAAGTCTGGCACAACCTGCTTCTTTTTCCGTATACGATACTGCATGTTAAAGATGACGATCAGAATCTATCATTGACGCAAAAAATTAAAAATAATTGCTCACCCCATTCTGTCCCGCCGGCTGTACAAGAAGGACATCCGTCAACTCTGAATCGAAAAAAATACATTGAAAATAAGATCAGTGACGGAGATCTTAAAGGTGCCGCTCGCCTTCTTTTCTCTAGTGATGTGTTGTCTCCAGACAACCCTGACACTCTATTGGTCCTACAGGATAAGCACCCTACCGCTCCGGCAACCCCCTTTTTCTTTGATCCCCCGATACCGACCGAGTCATGCCTGCACATCAAAGACGTCGATGTTTACAGCGCCATCCTTTCGTTTAAAACTGGTTCGGCGGCTGGTTTGGACGGCCTGGCTCCTCAACACCTAAAGGATTTGACGGCCCCGTCTGTTGGAGATGCAGGTGTGCAACTCATCGCATGTATTGCTAAATTAATAAATTTTATGTACTCGGGCGGCATCCACCCGGATATTGTACCCATTATATACGGAGCAAATTTAATTGCACTGACTAAAAAGGACGGAGGTGTACGGCCAATCGCTGTGGGTTCAACGTTTCGCCGTTTGGCGTCTAAAATTGCAGTTCGGTACATTTTTGCAAGGTTGCAAAAAACTTTTGAACCTTTTCAATTAGGTTTCGGGGTCAAGGGAGGCTGCGAGGCTGCTGTGCATGCCCTCCGGTCTTATCTGGATGCCGGTCAGTGTGAGGTTTTACTGAAAATCGATGTCAAGAATGCATTCAATTCTTTAAACAGGGATACATTTCTTTCTGAGGTTAAATCTCACATTCCTGAAATTTACAATTACCTACTACATTGTTATGGGGATCCTTCGAAACTGATGTATCGTTCGAACGAATTGTCGTCCGAAGTCGGTTGCCAGCAGGGAGATCCCCTGGGGCCGGCAATTTTTAGTTTAGGGATAAACCAAATCATTAAAAATTTGTCTTCAAAATTCAATGTATGGTATTTGGACGATGGGACTCTAGGAGGTGACGTGGACTCTGTACTGGCCGACCTTTCTTTGATAAACGATAAATTCAGATCCATCGGACTAACTTTAAATTTCGATAAATGCGAACTTTACATTCCAGATTCCTGCGTCGATGTCAATAGTTTGATACAAAGGTTCAATCAGCTGGCACCCAATATAAAAATCCTCGATAGACGTACACTTTGCCTTCTAGGATCCCCAATATTCGAAGAAAGTTTTCCTGATTACATTCAAAATTCTGTATCAAAATTCCAGGATCATTCTTATCGTTTACTCGAAATTAGTCCCCATTATGCACTATCTATTATAAAATTTTGTCTTTTCATTCCAAAGTTAACATATGTGCTCCGTTGCTGCTCTTTGTGGAAGTATCAAGATCTTTTATCGCAAGTAGATGACTTAATTAAAAATAATTTAGAGAGAGTCCTTAACATTCAGTTTAGTGACCGGTCTTGGTATCAAGGGTCCCTTCCCATCAGGCACGGTGGTTTAGGCATCCGTAGGATGTCCGGTGTAGCTTTGCCAGCTTTTTTGTCGTCGGTCCATAGTTCGTTGGGTCTCATAGGGAAAATACTTCGCACAAACTATGAGATCTCGGGCTTGGAAGACGCAAAAAATGCGTGGCTTTGTGCGTGTCCCGGTCAAGACATCCCTGAACATCCAGAGTCACAAAGAAATTGGGACGACCCAGTGTGCAAATTGGCTTTTGCTACCCTTCTCGACCAGTGCGACGGCACTGCGGAAAGAGCTAGACTCTTGGCAGTAGACACCAGAGAGGCTGGGCACTGGCTCCGTGCGCATCCTTCCCCTAAAATTGGAACTTTTTTAGAGCCCAACACGCTCCGGCTCTCGATTTGCCTCCGTTTAGGTATTCCGGTGTGTGCCCCTCATCGTTGCCCCTGTGGTGCGGACGTAGACCAGTTAGGTCACCACGGTCTCTCCTGCCAGAGAAGCGCGGGCCGCTTCTCCAGGCATGCCGCCCTTAATGATATCATTCGTCGGTCTCTTGCATCGGTCAATGTGCCTGCTCTTTTGGAGCCGACCGGCATATCGAGAAGTGACGGCAAGAGACCTGATGGCATGTCTTTGATTCCGTGGAGTATGGGGCGGGTGCTAGTGTGGGATGCAACCTGTGTAGACACGCTGGCCCCGTCACATACCCACGGAACCTCTTTGAGGGCGGCAGCTGCTGCGGAGGCGGCCGAAAATGCAAAGGTGGGCAAATACCGCGGTCTCGGTGCCGAATACAGGTTTGTTCCTTTCGGCGTCGAGACCCTGGGTCCGTGGGGTCCTGGCGCTCTAAGTCTCTTTGGAGACCTTGCAAAGAGACTCAGGGACGTAACTGGGGACCTGAGAGCTGGCAGTTACCTCGCTCAACGCATCAGTCTGGCAGTTCAGTGGGGTAACGCAGCCAGCCTCTTAGGGACCTTGCCGCAGGGGCCTTTTTTAGATTTAGTTTAGTTTAGTTTACTTTTATTTTTATATTTATTTAGATTTATTGTAATTTTAAGTAGTTGGTATTTATTGTTTTATGCTGTATATTATGTTTTCAAATAAATATTTGAGATTTTGTTTATTAACATTTAGTGGTCGCTACCACCGGCCACTTTTACAAATGTTTTAAAACCCACACTGCGTTGTGGGGGTATGGTTTGCTTTTAATATGTTTCATGACAATATACCTATTATATAGTGTATGAATGACCTAAGTACTTTAAGGTAGCTTCAATGTAGTAAAATCTGTAAACACGTGATTCCAAAAACGAAGTGACAGGTAAAAACATGAGACAAACGTATACAATGAATTACAATGACAAGTCTGCACTGTTTTCGTAAATTGTCAAAACATTGTATTCAAATTTGTTTCGTGTCACAAGACAGTAAAGTTGTTTTTCGCACGTTTATATTTTGTAAACATATTTCTGTACTGCTTACTGAATCTATATTTAATGACATAAATATAAGTACAATATATTGCATCATTTGCAGGATTTATGTAACTTTCATGTTATATAAGTTTTTGAACTTGCCTTATACATATTTTTGCAGCCATTGTAGTTTCCATATTTATTACTATTTGTATGAGTATATATATTTTAAACTTATTATGATTACCTATTTTTTTTTAACATAACTTGCATATATATCTTTGCCCTTGACTGTACATGGGCTTGGTTTGGCGGAAGGCGACATTGAATTGATTCCAGAGAACAAAGAGAAATACATTTCATTTTCTAAGAGCTTGCAAATAAATAATCGCACAATCAAATTGAGATTTGTCGATTCACTTAAATTTATGTGCAGTAGTCTTGACAAATTGGCAAAAAACTTGTTGCCTGAACAATTTCATGAATTAAAATTGAATTTCTCACGTGAGGATGATTATAAACGCTTATTACGAAAGGGTGTCTATCCCTATGAATACGTTTCATCATACAATTCTTTAAAATTAACTTTTCTTCCTTCTAAAGAGGAATTCTTTAGTTCCTTGTCTGATAGTCACATCTCAGAAGAGGATTATGATCACGCAAAAGATGTTTGGTCTCATTTTCAATGCAAAAATATGGGGGATTATTCCGATTTATATCTAAAAACCGATGTTCTGTTACTAACTGATGTATTTGAAAATTTTAGAAACCTTTGTCTTAAGACGTATGGATTAGACCCCGCTCATTATTATACTGCTCCGGGATTAAGTTGGGATGCAATGTTAAGAACTACAAAAATAAAACTAGAACTCCTAACTGATATTGATAAAATAGCCTTTATAGCAAAAAATATTCTAGGTGGCATATCACAATGTAGTAATAGATACGCGAAAGCTAATAATACATTTTTAAAAGATTATGATCAAAATATCCCATCGTCATTTCTTATGTATTTTGATGCAAATAACCTTTACGGGTGGGCTATGTCTCAATGTCTTCCTACCGGTAAATTTGAATGGGTCAATACAGATACTGACTTTAATATATCTGATGACGCTGATCATGGTTTCATTTTAGAAGTTGATCTCGAATACCCTAATGAGTTGCATAACTCTCATTCAGACTTGCCATTCTGTCCTGAAAACGTTTGTTTGGGTAATTCCAAAGAAAAAAAATTAATTCCTAATTTAAATAGAAAAACGAATTATGTCATTAATTATAGAAACCTAAAACAGTGTTTGAAGAATGGTTTGAAATTGAGTAAAATCCATCGCATTCTTAAATTTCAGCAGTCTATGTGGTTAAAAAGTTACATAGATTTGAACACCCACATGCGATCGCAGGCATCATCCGATTTTGAAAAAGATTTCTTTAAACTAATGAATAATTCAGTGTTCGGTAAGACCATGGAAAATGTTGCAAAACGCGTAAATGTCAAATTGTTAAATCACTGGGAAAATCGAGGGAAATCGCAGGGGGTTCAAACTTTGATAGCGAAACCTGAGTTCCATAGTTTATCTATATTTTCTGAGAATTTAGTAGCCGTTCAATTGAATAAAACTAAAATATTTTATAATAAACCGATTTATTTAGGATTTTGCGTATTAGATATATCGAAAACTTTGATGTATGACTTTCACTACAACTACATGAAAACTAAATATCCAGACAATCTTAAGCTTCTTTATACAGATACAGATAGCTTAGTATATCAAATTTTCACGGAAAATTATTACGCAGATATAAAATCAGATCTTAATTTATATTTTGATACATCTGACTATCCTCGTAACAATAAATATGATTTGCCATTAATAAATAAAAAGCGATTAGGATTTTTCAAAGATGAAAATAATGGTAGAATGTTCAAAGAGTTTGTAGGTCTGCGATCTAAAATGTATGCCTTAGATGTTGAAAAATATGATGAGAATGATGAGAAAACTGAAAAATACGGTGTTTTATCAAAAGCCAAAGGGGTCAATATATGTGTTAGAAAAAAATTTACTCTTGATAATTACAAAACGTGTCTATTTAATAAAAATGTGCAACGCGCTCAAATGCTAAGATTTAAATCTATAAAACATATAATATTCACTCAAAAAATAAATAAAATATCATTATCGCATGATGATACAAAACGATACTTATTAGAAAACTCTTCTGACACTCTTGCGTGGGGTCATTATAAAATACCACAATAATTGTAGTTTCAAAGTTGTAATATAATCACACAGAACATTCGAATTCCAAATTATTGTTTGTACATTGTATATTTTTAAGATATTACTTGTAAGCATGTAAAATAAAAATTAAAAATAATTTTCTTTTATTGTATATTTTAAGGTATTTTTGTAAATAAGAAAAAAAAAATTAAATTATTTTTAATTAAATGCATGTCTTTTAAGTATTATTTGTGTTAGATATGTAAAAATTGTTTAGTTTAAGTATCTTTTTTGTGTTAAATTTTAACTGGTGGTGGTAAAGGTGATTTTTGATGAGTTTATTGCGGCGTTTCTTCTCATCAATGAAAAGAATTTCCGAAGCGCTGACAGTGTAAAAAAAACAATAAAAAAGTTTTAACAAAAATAAATTTTTTTTTATACTCATCCTTTTTTTTCTACTATATCTGAGTTGTTTAAATAGTAATCATCTTTCTGAATAGTACCATTTAAAGTCCATCCGTTATCATATCAACACACCCACACACATATATTACGATATTTAATAATGATTCACTTTTATCATCCTTTCACAACCATTGTCGCAGGTCCTAGTGGCTGTGGTAAAACTCAATTTGTTACAAACTTTTTATAATAATAATAATAATAAATCAGTTTATTAAAAGACAACATAGGTCCACACATTACATACAAAGCATAATTACAATTAAATAAATTAAATTAATTAAAAACAGAACAGAGATCAGTAATATTTTATACATCTATTCACTTAAAGCACATGTGGAGTGCACTACAGTGGTTCAGGTATGCCCCATCTAACCTGTCAGCATACATGGCCAGGATGCTGTTGGTGCTGTCCCTCACCCTGCATAACAATGAAGCGGCTCTTTTGCGCATGATGGCAGCAAAACTATCCACGCGCGCCTCTGCAAACATTGTTGATGCGCTGCAGTAGCGAGGGAGCCCCATCAGCACCCGAAACGCATTATTATACTGTACTCGCAGGGCGCTGTACTGTCTTTGCGTGTAGTTCACCCACAGGCTGCTGGTGTAAAAAGATGTACAAAAGGCTCGGAATAATGTTACCTTCACTGTCGGTGAGCTACAAGCGAACCTGCGGGCAATCATGTTCGCTCTAACAGCCAGCGCCCTGCGCTCCCTCTCGACGTCAGCACCGTCCTTGAGGTCAGAGGTAATCATATGTCCCAGGTATTTTTGAATAACTCCAAAGAGATATGTAATGTTGAATTTGATGAAATTATTTGGTGTTATAATGAAATGCAACCTCTCTACAATCTGGAAAATGTAAATTATAGTCGAGGAATACCAGATTTTTCAACTTTTGATGGCAACAAACCTAAACTTCTTATCATAGATGATTTGATGAGAGAATCAGATGGACGAATCGTTGACATTTTTACGAAAGGTAGTCATCATAGAAACTTAAGTGTTTTTTATATTACACAAAACATATTTCATCAAGGGAGAGGTCAACGTGATATTTCATTGAATACAAGCTACATTGTATTTTTTTTAAATCCCAGGGATAAAACTCAAATACGCTACCTGTCACGACAAGTTTACCCAGAAAACTCAAAGTTTGTGGATGAAGCCTACAAAGATGCTACAAAGGAGGCTCATGGTTACCTCATGATTGATCTGAAACAAAATACAAATGACATATGCCATTTTAAAATAAAAATATTTCCGTTTGATGGGCATTGCACAGTGTATGTACCTAAAAAGGGGTTTAAATATGATAAAAATCAGCATATTTTAGTCAGTTCTACATGATGCATGCAAGAGTAAACACATAATATAAACATTTACTCGAAGCATTGCAGTTGCTTAAACCCAAATATCGTACTGCGTTACTTAAATCTTGTGACGATAAAGAGATCAACATTATTTGTGAGTGCATTTATAACGTCCTAAATGGGAAAATTCCATTAGGAAAAAAAGAAAAGTCAAAACTAAAGAAATATAAAGATATATTAAGAAAATTAGTTTCGAAAGGGAAACATAAAATAAGAAAAACTGTTATAGTTCAAAAAGGAGGTGCATTTCTACCTATTATTTTAGGTGCAGTTTTAAGTGCTTTAGTGAACTCTTTATCATAAACAAAATGGAAAACACAAAAAAAATGTTATTAGTTGAATCAGATTTTATTGAAAGGTTGAAACGAAATGAGAGTCCACCCGAAAATTCGTCATCTCGGCTAGATGGAGAGATGCAAAAAATCCTTAAAAGTAAAATGAATGATCGCGAAAAGTGGACGTTATATTCTCAAGCATTGCATAGATTTCTACATTTTATTGAAACAGATCGAAAACCGTTTAAAATACCCATCGTAATGGAGGGTGTAGATCAAGTCATCAACGAAAGTCATGATATTATAAAAACAAAAGTGAACAAAAAGGAGGAGAATGAAAATAATGAGTCAGTTACAGGTGATATAACTGAAGCAGCTGAAAATTCCGCAAAAAATTTTCGACCGTAGATAATATACAAGTTATAACTCAACTAATAGAAAAGGCTAAAGAATTCAGGCTACCTTTGTACATGTGCTTCATAGATTACACGAAAGCGTTTGATTCTCTTCATTTCGAAGCCATATGGAAATCGTTAGCGCAACAAGGAGTGAACCAGAAATACATTAACATAATAACAAATTTATATACAAAGTGTAACGCCAGAGTACGATTAGAGCGGGAAGGTAAGGAATTCCCTATACAAAAAGGAGTTAGACAGGGAGACCCTTTGTCCCCAAAAATCTTTTCAGCTGTGTTAGAATCTATCTTCAGACGTCTAGATTGGGAAGCGAAAGGTGTAAAAGTCGACGGCGAACTACTAAGCTACCTACGTTTCGCGGATGACATTGTGGTATTTGCAGACAGTCCATCAGCTCTGGAAAGTATGATCACCGAGTTAGCAATGGAGAGCAAGAAAGCTGGACTAACAATGAATAAATCTAAGACAAAGATTTTAACTAATAGAAAACCTGAAGATATTACTATAGAGAACGAAAAAATTGAATATGTGAAAGAGTACATATACCTCGGACAAATAGTGTCGTTTGAAGATAGCACAGAAAAAGAAATACAAAGAAGAATATCTACATCATGGAAAAAGTATTGGGGACATAAAGAAATTATGAAAAACGGCTCTATTAATATTGGAATAAAGAAAAAGGTATTCGACATGGCAATACTACCGTGCTTAACATACGGTTGTCAAACATGGTCTTTGAAAAAGGCAGACGAAGAAAAGATTAATGTTTGCCAAAGAAAAATGGAAAGGAGCATGCTCGGACTAAAACTATCAGACAGAGTAAGAAATGACAAAATAAGGAAAGTTACCAAAGTAGAGGATGCAAAGATAAAAGCTCGGCGGCTTAAGTGGCAATGGGCAGGCCACATACGTAGGATGGAAGATAATAGGTGGACCAAACGGCTGACAGAATGGTTTCCGTATGATGGAAATAGAAATCCTGGACATCCGAGGAAAAGATGGAGGGATACATTTCAACAAATAGTTGGCGACAACTGGATGCAAAAGGCCCGCGACAGAGAAATGTGGAAACGCATGGGGGAGGCCTACGCCACAGAGGCGACTACTATTACTAATATGTAATTGCGGAGAACCTCCCCAGCCCTTCAGGCCAGGAGGATATGTGACTCCTGCTCAGGCAGCACATCACAGTTTATTTAGATGCTAATAATTTATATGGATGGGCTATGTCCCAGTATTTACTTATAGGAGGTTTTCGCTGACTATCTCAAGAGGAAATCATCAGTTTTGATATGAGTAAATTATGACCTGAAAATGATAAAGGTTACTTTTTTGAAGTAGATTTAGAGTATCCTACGAGCTAACATTTTGCCTTGAGAATAAGGTTCCATCGATAGGTATGAGTAAAACAAATAAACACACACATAGGTACACTAGAAAATAAAAGCAACTATATAATTCATTATATAAATCTGCTACAGGCTATAACATTGATTGAAAGTAAAAAATCCGATCCGAATCCTTAGTTCACTCAACGTCCATTGCTTTGTGGGAACACACTACATAAATGAAGATATACATATATATACATCGATTGACACCGTGTGCTGAGGCTGAGAAACAGTGACACTGTTCTAATAATAATAAGAACAGTGCGATTGACATACTCCGCGGTTAAGCAGAGAAACATGAAGTTGCTCTGACAAGAGCAGTTTAGTTTGCCACTGAAAAGGGCAGTTTTAATATTGCCCTGAGAAGGACAGTTTGAATATCCGGAACCAGGAGCCTGCAGCATCTTCATCGGACTCGTCGTGTCTTGTTTCCAAGCAGCGAGCGCGAAGCGGCGGAGCGAGGCACGGCGGACCGACGACACGATGTTAACTCCACGGGCTATAATCTTCAAACATCAAATTATAGCCTTAGTTATCTGTGGCGTTTGAATGTTTAGTATTTCAGTTGACATTTATTCCGCTCCCCTTGCCCCCGCCAACCTGTCAATTTTAAGTTTGCCACTAGTTTTTGAATACATGTTGACGCCATTACGACATTACTGTTTTAGCCTTGGTCGAGTGAAGTATCGTTATTTCTATCCGAGCTTATCCTCTCAAGTTAAATCAGTAATACTTGTGGGATAATAACTATTAATATGTCGCGCAAGTACTGTGTTGATAACTGTGCAAGTATACGACAGGACGTTAAGTTGCACCAGTTTCCTGCATCGGAGATAGGACTCCAAAAGTGGTTGCACTGTATTAACAGTGATCGGCTTTTAAACCTGAGTATCCCGCAACTACGTAAAGTGTTTGTGTGCCACAAACACTTTGAACGTAGATTTATCACTCCCAAGAACCGGATACAACTTGGTGGCTATCCCACTTTGTTCTCTCAAGAAGAGATCGAAAGTGGTATACCGAGTCTCCCACAGGAAGCCGATCTAACTGGTAAGTTTTAATGTCCTTTATTACTCGTGTAGTTTTAGTTAAATTTAATTTTGTAGCTCGGGCCATGCTAATGAGTAATGAGTCTTGTAAAAATACCATGCTAGTGAAAGTCCTCAAGAAAGTTAAAAGATGATTAATTTATTATAGTCATTATAGAAGAGGTAATAAATTAAACTTTTATCTTTTGGAGAGCTAAAGACGGAGTTCGTTTTGATAGATTTTGTTTTAAATGAAAACTGCAAAATATGATATCATTAATATAAAAATAATGTACAGAGATACTACACACATAGAAATATTACTTTGTTACTTTTATTGTTGTAGCTCTAGCAAATAATTATAATATGCTAATGTACAAAGTACTAAAAGTTTAGTTAACAGCATGGTAATTAAATTAAGCCTTTAGGCTTTGAAGAGCCAAAGATAATTTTAATATATTTATCTTGCAAAACTGACTGAAACATATGGTATTTATTTAATATGTGATTACTTGTCACTGCCATATTATTATCTGTTAAATTTAGGGTTGAAGGGGTTTTACTCAAGCGTTGCACAACACTGAATATATCCATATTGCATATGCTACTGAATATAAAGCCTGACCAGGAATATATGTGTCGCTTCACTTCAAACTAGTAAATCCATTCGACGCTCTCGGCAAATATCTACCCTATGAGGACTACGTTTGTATGGAGAAGTGATCGTCCGCTTTCCTGACATGTGACATCATTGTTTATCGTCATTGTGTGACGTAATATAGGCCATTACTTAATTTTCATTTGTCGTTTTTTTCTGCAGCCCACTACTCGGACGGCAGGAAAGTGAGTGACACGATAAAAAATACTTCGAAGGCGGTTTCATTTTTTGATGAACTGTTCGATTCCTGCAACGGGGCCACACTTAATAGCAAAGAAGCAGGTGGCAAATCTTTGAAGAAGGCGGTGAGTTGTGACAGATGGCTCTCAACACCATGAATTTTGGCGTGAAGCTATAAAAAAATTAGAGACAATAAGGTTTATTGATGAAAGACGAGGTGAAGTATCCGTGCCTTCGGTGAAAAACTGGATTATAACTTTAAAAAGTTATATAAGGCTGTGGCAGTTTTTCAAAAACAAAAATATTAAAATAATGCGGCCAAGGTATTTTAACTCGGACCCCATTGAAATTTTTTGTGGGCAGGTACGAGCGTACAATTACCGCAACAATGATCCCACTTGCCACAGCTTTATAAACTTATGGTTCTCAATTATTAAATATAAAAAAATGTTCGAGCCTAAAGAATATAAGGAAGCAGAGACCACTAATCCTCTTGACAACACAACGATCGAATGCGATTTAGAGGGCATGCAAGCACAAGTTCACCGTGAGCGCTTGAATGTGCACTCACGAGCATACACTGCGGGATGGGTAGTCAGGAAAATATTGCAAAAAATCAAATGCAAAAACTGTTTCACTGATCTAACCGCGCCACAAGAAGGATCTTGTCACGGTTGGATCAGTGAAAGAGAATATAATTCGATAAAAAATAAACGACTATCGTACCCGTCAGAGTATGTCGTGAGGATGTTTGGAGATATTGTAAAGGAATCAAATGAATACCTGGAGAAGAAGCCCCATATAAATAATATTTCAGAAAAAATTAAAGGGCATATCCTCTCCAAGTATTCATTTGATTTTCTGAAATGCGCGACTCACAAAACAGTTGTGCTTGAGATGTCAGTAACCGTCAGCGTGAAATTTGCTATATTCAACTGGTGTAATATAATTAACAAAATTTTGAAAGGCACGGATATTTGTCGTTTACGAAAATCTTTACCTTTAACTCAAAGGAAAGCATTGACAAAGTACAGAAAAACTTTAAAAAATAAACAAAAATAATTCTAATATGTTGTTTTATTTCTAAATTTAATTTCCCATGTAAAACCTAGTCAAAAATACATGACTTTACTCCTTACACATTACTGTGCAGGGTAAATATCATGTATTTCTGTTTAGGTTTTAAAAATAATTTTCAAAGCAACTGGTACCAGTACCTAGAGAGGCTCTTTACATTTAGCCCCTTTGGCCAAATATTCACAAAAAAAAAAAAAGAGTCCGATCAATTCTATCATGATCTTACGGTCTGCTATTGGCCGAAATAGCTCTATGACAGTTGTGCGTCTGATACGTAGTATCTCTTATTAGTCTGTGGTTAACTCCACAGCGGCCGGCGAGCGAAAGGACTCGCGCAGGCGGGCCACTCAGTTTTATTGGCGCGCCGCGGCACGCGTGCGCACGTGCCAGCGTACCTCCCTCGCGCGCCCCGCGCGGGGTTATCTCTTGTCTTACTCTTTTATGTAAATACGTCTCTTTCATTCTTTCCACCATTTTTGTATATAAACCGTGCATATTGTAAATAAAATTCATTCAATTCTTGTACATAGACAAGTTTTTTACTTCAAGATACTAACTACAAAACCTTCTGAACTACATAGCCAGTACCTTCGCTACAGCCTAAATCGTACATTGATCTCAATACAGATAAAATAATACAGTCTAGAATCAAGTTTGAGAAAGACTTATAAATTAATGGACAATGCAGTCTTTGTTAAAACTATGGAAAACGTTGAAAAGCGGCCGGATGTTAGAGTTGTAAGTGATTGGGAGTTAGGGAAGACGGTTAGGTGCGCGCGCTCTAATCGGTCGTCTTAACTTTCATAGCTCATCGATAATCAGTGTTGATATTTCGATAATACAAATGACTAGAAATAGTATAAAGTATGATAAGCCTATACAATATGTAGGGTTTACAGTCTTAGAACTAAGTAAAACTATATGTATGATAACCATCATATTTATATGTTGCGAACAGAACAATCTGACGAAGCATTTGAACGCCAATTGAGATCCTTTTTATTGGATAATCCATTATATTCTGTAAAAGAATATATGGAAATGACGTCTAATATTATCAATAGATTTAATTAATTATATAATATGATATTGCTTACCTATTCTTATATTGTAATGCATTGTACTATAATTTGACGACCATTACGAGATACCTAGGTATAACTAGCCATATTGACATCTTTTTCGTGACCATGCTAATATTGACATCGTATATTTATTTCCCAACATTTATTTGACTTTGTGATGAATTTTTATCTGTATTGACATTTGTATATAATAAGTGACGATCATAATATAAATTCGTATAGATTAAGTTAAAATAATTTATAATGTAATTTAATATTATGAAATAAATAAATCTAAATCTAAATCTATGTTGTCTAAATATAATGAAAATATGTGGCTATTATACACAGACACAGACTCATTCATCTATAACGTTAATTCAAATGATTTCTATGAGGATATCAAACCGGATGTGGAAGATCAGATTCTTACTTACTTACTCGTACTTACTTCGGTGACGCAACGGCCCAAAGGGAGTCCTGGCCTCCGACACCAGATCACGTATACATCCTTGTCTAACTACCCACAACGCAAGCCTTATTAAGCTCACTCTAGGACTTAGTTAATTTGTTACTCGTAGTGTCCTATAATATTGATTTATGACAACTAAACATGTATACAAGTAATATAAATAATACATGGACATATTACATACATATAGTATATTATAAAAATACATATACATACACATACATACGAAATCAGATGACTTAAATTATAAACTCTAAGAATTTACCATTCTGCCTGAAAAAAAAAAGAAGTTTTTAAATGCAAATCTGTTTGGACACTGTCTAATTTTAACAGGAAGACTATTCCAATGGTGTCTACCTGAATAAATAATGAATTGGACGTGTAACCTGTTCGGTGAGATGGTATAGACAGGGAAAGGTTGCCAGCAGTGTGAAGTTGACCATAGAGTAACTTATACTAGAGCGGTACTGTCATAGTAAATCTTGTAACCCCAGTAAATTCACTGCCGGACTTCCGGCCGAGCGTCAATCGCGGTCTGACGTGTTGAAAGTGGTTAAATCTTAAATTTGGTTTTTTATTTCATTTTGCGCTCAGATCAGGGTTTGTGTGTATGTATGTGTGGTGTTGGGTGAAGGTGGTAAGTGGTATTTTGTGTTTTGTCCCGTTTGTAGTTTGCCTTCATAGTTTACTTAGTTTTTTAAAACGTTGTGCGGGTAGTTCCCGCTATGAGCGATAATACCCCCGGTGATCCGGGGGGGTCGGACGAGATTTTTCTTTCGGCGCCTCCGTCTCCGGCAGCTTTTATAACTGTAAACCATGCGAATGAAATCAAAGACACGGAAATGAAGGACGAAAAGGCTGAACGTAGGAGGGAAAGACGGAAAGCTCGAAAAATGATAAAGTCGCAAACCGGTCCGTACTCTCGATCTAGGTCCAGGTCGATTCATTCTGAATCGGACCGAGAAGTACATACTACGTTTGTTGTAAAAAATGCGTTTTCGGGTTTGCCAGTGTCTGAGTCTCAAGAATCTGTGCTCCAAGCTTAAGCTAGTAAAATGTAACACAAAACGAAAACCAGTGTGGTTAACAAATGGCATCAGAAAATCATGTAGACAAAAAAGAATAATATACTTGCAATATCTGAAAAACAGAAACCAGTACAGCTATCACTATAAAAACTACAATAAATTGCTGAAAAAAGTAATTACGTACTCTCAGAGGCTTGAAAATTATAATCTTATCAATAAGTCTAATAACAAAAGCAAAGCAATATGGCATATTATAAATCAGAGTAAATACAGAAACCCTAGACCAGAGATAAAACAGATAAACTACAAAGGTAAAACTCTGCACAGTCCTGTGCATATAGCGAATGCTTTTAACAACACCTTTGTTGAACTAGCAAACACGTATTTCAAACAGGATACAGGGATTACACCCCAAAACAATATAGACTCGGTTGAAAATTCTATTTTTATGCAGCCAACTTCCCCAAAAGAAATCTTAAATATTATAAAAGGCTTGAAAAACTCGCAGAGCGTTGGACACGATGGGATATGTACGAAAGTGATTAAAACTTGTTCAAATGTGATAGTAGAACCACTCTCGCACCTAATTAATTTAAGCTTATTTACTGGCATATATCCAGAAAATCTAAAGATAACAGTTGTTAAACCTGTATACAAAAAAGGCGACAAAGAGCAGTGTGAAAACTATCGCCCGATAGCTTTAACTTCAATCATTTCTAAAATATTCGAAAGATCTATTTACAATAGGTTAAGTAAATTCTTCGAGAAATATAACATATTAGCTAAAGAACAATTCGGCTTTAGGAAAAACAGATCGACTACTTTAGCTATCGTCGAATTAATGAACACAATCTCAGAATGCTTGAATACTCGTCAACCTGTCACAGCTATTTTCATGGATATGACGAAAGCATTTGACTTTGTATGCCATAAGTTATTACTAAATAAAATATATCAATATGGAGTACGAGGGACCGCTTTCGACCTCATTAAATCTTATTTAGAAAATAGGAAGCAGTACACAGTCATAACTCGCATTGATAAAAAAAGTAAAACAGAACTTGTCTCGAACTCGATAAACAGAACAGTAGAACGAGGAGTACCACAGGGTAGTATATTAGGGCCTTTGTTGTTTTTGTTATTTATCAATGACTTGCCTAACGTTATTAAAAATCGTACTGTTCTCTTTGCTGATGATACAACTATCTTAGTTACAGGAAATGACAGCGATACCTATCAAGACAGACTAAACCTGGCATTAAACAATGTTATGAAATGGTTCACTGTAAATCAACTCATTGTTAACTTAAGTAAAACAAAATTTATGCAATTATACCTGCCGCAGTCAAAGCCAAAAAAGATTGTACTAAAATATGAGGATCTTCCATTACAAGAAGTAACAGAAATTAAATTTCTTGGGCTGACGTTAGACTGTCACGGTAGCTGGAAAGCACATACAAATAATCTTTGTAAAAACCTAAGTAAATATGTTTATGCACTTAGGAAAATCTCAACCATGTCCTCCCAAAATACTGCGCTCTGTGCGTATCATGGTCAAGTATCTTCTATTTTGAGATATGGTTTACTGCACTGGGGAAACTCTTGTAATAAAAATGACGTATTTATTCTACAAAAGAAATGTGTTCGATCTATTGCAAGAGCAAGACACACTGATAGTTGCAAGCCTTTATTCAATAAACTTGATATCTTAACCCTCCCCTCTATGTTTATATTGGAAGCGTGCATATTTGTCAAAGAAAATTTAAATCTCTTTAGAAAAATAAATAAAAACTTGCCCCGAAACCATCAAAATAAATATGAGATACTTCCAAAAATCCCTGTAAAAACTGCCTATTATAATAAAAGCATATATGTAATGGCTGCTAAATTATACAATAAATTACCTGACTCAATCAAAGATCAGGATGTAAAGGCGTTTAAAAAATCTTTAGTAAAAGTATTAAAAAAAGAGATTCCTTACAATGTAAATGACTTTTTCAATATAGATTTCTCTACAAATTTGTAATTTTATATGATAACACTTGGCCTATTTTTTCTTATTATGTAAAATTAGACTAAAAAGGAAAATATGGTCAATGAAAACATTGTAAATAGTGTAAATACATAGTTAGGTAATATAGATTTAAGTAAACAAATATTGTACGCCTTAAGGCAAATTATAGTGATTCCACTAAAATACATGTAATCCACCTTTCTGTAACAACCTATAATTATGCAATAAATGATTATCTTATCTTATCTTATCTTAAAAACCAATTGAATCTGAGACTAAAACTCCCCCCACTCCTCTACAGACGTCACCCCCGGTATCACAAACTGAAAGCTTACCCGCAACTCCATCGCTAGCCGTCACAGATAGGAAACTGTACAAACTTAGTGACCCTGGGCCGTTTACCATTCACGTACAATACGATAGTGAGTCCTTAGGTGCTACGTTGCATCCTGTGACTTTTGGACAATTTCTTCACAGCCATCACAGGGAATTTCTGAATGTCGTTGACGGATCCGTTAAGGGTATAGGACGAAATAGAGTTTCTGTCCGTTTTCACTCTGCTGAGGATGCAAATAACTTTCTCCTCTCGAACACAATATTGTCAACAAAAAATACAAAGCGTTCATCCCTTCATTTAATGTGACAAGAGTAGTGATTGTTAAGGGGATCCCAACTGAGTGGACACCGGAGGACATACAAAGTTTTGTCAAGGTCCCTGTGGGGTGTGGACCGATAATTAAATCCAGACGCCTGAATTTTAAGAAAAATAATTACCAGGATGGTACGTATAAATGGGTCCCCTCGGAAACAGTGGTGCTTACATTTGACGGACAGGTCTTACCTAGCAGGGTTTTGGCCTGTTTTAACTCCTTACAGGTAGAGGTGTACACGTTTCCAACTACTCAATGTCACCAATGTTGTAGGTTTGGGCATACAAAAAATACGTGTCGATCGGCCCCTCGCTGCTTCCGTTGTAGCGGCAGCCATACGGGTGACAAATGCGAAGACGATAGCGATATTGCAAAATGTGTGAACTGTAAGGGTGAGACGGGACACTTTGCTACCAGCAAGGCTTGCCCCGAATACAACCGACAGTGCAACATCAAGAAGACCATGGCAGAAAGTAACGTTTCTTACGCAGAGGCTGATAAAATGCATCCTACATTAGGGAAATCGTATTCCAACGCGGTCACGTCCTCGGCTTCTAACAAAACCTCTTATAAAAAAACGGTCTTTTTAAAACCCCGTACATCTCCCCCTCCTCGCATGGGATATGACAGAGTTGCCCATATGGCCCTGTTTAATGAAGAGGTAGAATCGTCACCCAATGGAACGGCATTGAATAACCCATATGCGTCTTCCCCCTCGGAAACTATTATTGCCCTACTCACGCAATTAATCTCTACCATTTCCAAATCAAAATGGTCCCCACCAAACAATCTGATGTCCCACGTCGCCTCTTTACTTCCTTTACTCTCCTCTTTCATTTCAACTTTTTATAATGGATCAGTTGGTCCTACAGTGGAACTTTCGTAGTATCCTTAGTAAAAAACACGACTTAATTTATTTATTGAACAAGCATAAACCCAGAATCGTCGCACTTTCAGAAATTTGGCTTAAGCCGGATACTAACTTCCGTATCCCTGGATTCGTCAACATTCGTGACGACAGAAACGATGGATATGCCGGCTGTGCTTTACTTATTAGAGACAATATTACATTTAATGTCATTCCAACTCCCCCCGTTGATGGTTTACATTTTGTTGCAATAAAAATCAAACAATTTACTCTTGTGTCCCTCTATATTCCACACCCGTCAAAATGTATACTGGATCAATTATTGTTGATTTTACAATCCCTATCTCCCCCCTTACTAGTGTTAGGGGATTTTAATTGTCATAATCAGGTTTGGGGCAGTGGCAAGACTGACTGGATAGTCTGTTACTTAAAATAATGAATGAATGCAACTTGTGCATTCTTAACGCAGGTTCTGCTACCAGACGGACACGACCTAACGAAGCTACTAGTGTGGTGGATTTGTCATTGTGTTCCCCCGATTTAGCCTCTCAATTGACATGGGAAGTACTAGACTCGTCATTCGGAAGTGACCATTTCCCAATCATAATTGATTTTCCTCCCTTAGCACTTAAAAATAAAACCCCCAATGTTCCCCTTCTCAGGATTAATATTCTCAATGCCAATTGGAAAGAGTTTAAAGACAAATCGGATTTTTACTCTTTATTATTTCCTATTTCTCCTGAAAAAATTGAGGACTGTGCTTCGTCTTTCACAAATGCTCTTGATCAATGTGCAGGGGCAGTTTTTCCACTTAAAAACGCAGCATCTGGCAAAGTCCCGTCCCCACCCTGGTGGGATTATCAATGCACCAATAAGGTTAAAGAAAGGAAGAAAGCTGAAAAACGATATCGATATAATATGACCCAGGATAATTACGTTTTTCTTAACAGGATATCGGCTGAGACCAAGTTATTTCTCCGTTCTAAAAAGAGAGAAGGGTGGAAGTCGTTTTGTTCATCGATTTCCCCTACCACTCCGTCGGGTTTAGTATGGAAGAACATTCGGAAATACAGAGGCTCCAAAAAAACGACTACCTATACACATCCATCCTCTCCTGACTGGGCTGATGATTTCATGGATACGCTCGCTCCTCAGTATGTTCCGAGTGAGATAGAAGCAAATTTAGTGTATTGTTTGGGGTCCTCAGATCCACTTGACTTCCCATTTTCTTTTATAGAATTAAAAAACGTTTTAAGCTCTGTGATAGATTCCACTCCTGGGGGGGGGATGGTATCCCCTACTCCTTTATATGTAATTCCAATGATCAATTTCTGCATTATTACTTAGATCTTGTAAATACTATTTTTGTTTCCGGTTACTTACCACAATCGTGGAGGTCTCAATTAGTAATGCCTATCCATAAAACCAACAAAGACCAAGCGGACCCACGATCCTATCGACCTATAGCTCTATCATCGGTCATGCTAAAGATTATGGAACACCTCGTAAAGAACCGAATAGAGTGGTTTGTGGAGAGGAACGATTTATTAGCCAAATCACAGTTCGGTTTCAGGAAGGGTAAAAGTACCTCCGACAACCTCAGTATATTTACTACTGATATTCGATTGGCCTTTTCTCGTAATGAATCAATGGAAGAATTCAGAAAATTTACCAGTAAAAGTGAGGTTTGGAACCACTTTTTGCGTTCTTCATCGGGCCAGAAAGCCAAGTGCATACACTGCAATAAAGTGCTTAGCAGTTCAGGCGGTAGCACATCCACTTTAAAAACTCACCTAGTGAAACAACATAATGTGAATACTGGACATACTGGTGCGGAGGCTTCTATGCCTTCGACGTCAACGAACAAAGATACACAAAAAGGATCCGTATCAGAAAAAACCGCGGGAGAGACAGAGGAACCTGTTTCAAAGAAAAGGAAATTGACCGACTATTATGAAAGTGAACAATCGATGGAGATGACAGTCACACGGATTACACTGGACGGGTTAACGTTTAGAGTGTTTGTTAATTCAGTGGATCTTGTGCGCCTCTTTAAAAAAAGTGGACACACGTTGCCTAAATCTGCCAATACGATTAGAAAAATTGTGTTGATGGAGTGCGAAAAGGCTAAATTAAAGGTAACTCAAAAATTGGTGCAATTTACAAAAAACGGACACAAATTGTCTTTAACAGCTGATGAGTGGAGTTCAACAAGAAATCGCAGGTATATAAACGTTAACCTGCACTCGCCTCTTTTTGAATCAACACGAAAATACATTAGTTTGGGGCTCGTACGCATAGTGGGCAATGCAACAGCAGCAAAGTGTGGATCATTAATAGAAGAGCGCCTTCAAAGTTTTAGCTTGTGTTTTGATGACGTAGTGGGCCTTACTACCGACGGTGCTAGCGTAATGGTGAAAATGGGCAAAGGTTTACCAGTTTACCATCAACTATGCTACGCTCATGCCTTGCAACTTGCTGTTTTGGACGTACTCTATAAACCAGACGTAACAACAGCATTTGAAACCGATGAATTGCCAATATATGACAGTGATTTTGAGGACGATGAAAGTGATTCAGAAGAAGACGGAATGTTAATAATTGCACCAACAGCAAGATATCTGACACTACTACAAAACGCTAACTATAAATCTGTAATAGACAAAATGAGAAAGGTTGTAAAACTGTTCAGAAAATCACCTACTAAAAATCAGTTTTTGCAGAAACACGTTCTCGAAGACCACGGGAAAGACATTAATCTCATTTTAGACTGCAAGACAAGATGGAGCTCATTGTGCAATATGATTGAGAGGTTTATTATGTTATATCCATCAATACAAAAGGCGTTAATTGATTTAAAATCAAGCTTACGTTTCACCAATGATGAAATAGAACTACTGAAGCATGTACACGAAGTATTGGAAATAGTGAGGAGCGTATTAGAAATCATGTGCCAAGAAAATGCGACTCTTTTGACAGCAGATACTGCTTTTAAACACATGTTTGAAAAACTTAAAAGCATGGCTAATCAGGCTAATACGGGTCGTCTAAGCGCTCAATTGTTGGCAGCTCTAAATAAAAGAATCGGAAACAGATACATTTTACTCCAGGGAGTTTTAAAGTACTTGAATTCGCCAAAAGAGTTTTTTGAGGAGCCTCAATCAGAAATCTTTGAAAAACCTTCGCGAGACATAATAATAAAAATAATTCAATCGTTGGCCACACAAACAAGCAAACTAGCCTGCAGTCAGACCGAAGTAGACACTGGTACTGCAACGTCTGCAACAGATGAGCAAGTGACGCAGTCTCAACCATTAGGAACATTTAAAGACCAGCAGCCTTACGACCTCTTGACGCAATTCATTTTAGGACCTAAACTGAACTGCGACGCTATTTCCTACCACGACATTGTTATTGCGATCAAATTTCGACCAAGCCAGCGATAAGCGACCCAGTCATTTCATTCACTCATCTCAAGTGTATTTCGTACCATGACCTGACACTTGAACCGAAACTGAGTCGCGGGAATGTCAAATTTAGCGATTGATAAAAAGTTACTCATTCGATGCATTATTCTGAATCGCTTGGTACACACATTAAACACATTAGTGATACCAAAAAGTTTCGTGTTTTTACAAGGAAAATGTAAGTACCTAAAGCTAATTTTATCACCTAATTAATTAATTTAGTAAAACTAATAAAATTTTAATAACTAGTAAAAGTTTTAAGATTTTGTTACCTAATGTTTTTAGATGTCGGACGAGCTACTTGATCTTGAATTTTTGGAATGCGATCTTGCAGAGAACGCATTCCAAAAGCAACGGAGACTTTATACTCGTCAACAGTGACTTTGATTTGAGCGACATGGAGTTCATACGACGGTATCGACTCTCAAAGGAACTAACACAAGAAATTTGCGACGAGCTTAGACCGATGGTTAGGGAAACAACTAGGTCTAGCGATATAGATTTAGAGACAAAGGTAACCTACCTACGTTATACGTTACTTATTACATTCACAAATAAGCAATTTAGTGTTTGAATAATGATGACTGACCTATTGTTAACTATCATCCATGTATTCTATCCAGATGGTGACTGCCTTGTCTTTTTATGCTGTTGGATCTTACCAGAGGCCCGTAGGGGACATAGCTGCGCATTCTATGGCGCAGCAGACAGTTTCAAATGCTATTACTCAAATAACAGCTTTATTAAATACACATGGTGTACGAAGAAAGTACATAGTATTTCCCAATACTCTGGAAGAAAGGAATGCCACAAGAACTTCGTAAGTACTTAGGTATAGGTATTATTCAGAATGTTGAAAAAATCCCATTTAAAACGAAGTCATTTTAAAACATTTATTTTTGCCTTTCCGTCTGATCATACTCGGGGACATAGGTATTGGTCTTATCACCTGATGATTTTATTACCTGTAGGTACAATAAGTACATATTTTACTGTAATTTTTCAGATTTTTTAATACTTTTGGGATGCTTGGACTTCTAGGGTGTATAGACTGTACACAAATTCCGATTCTACGACCATCACAGTATGAGGAGCGATATTACTGTAGAAAACAATACCATTCCTTAAATGTACAGCTGGTAATTTAATTCAATAAAAATTAAAATGATATTTTTTCACGTAAATATACTAAGTATTAATCTATTGACCACTTAAATTACAGATTTGTGATGCAGATATGCAGATCACCAGCATAGACGCTAGTTACGGTGGGGCAACCCACGATTCATTTATTTGGAACTGTCATCCAATAAAAACTGTCATGGAATGTCTGAATGAAAATACTTGGCTTCTGGGTAATTATTTGATTTATGTATGTACAGTCAGCAGCAGAAGTTGCTAAGCAGGCGAGGTGTTCAAAATGCCCTTGACACGCTGTTATTCTCTTAAAAATAAAGTCGCGTCAAGATCATTTCACTTCCCACCAGATTTTCCATTGAATCTTCTTGCTCTGGCATCTGTAATCAAATATATTTTACATATCAATTGTTGGACATTTTTATAATTTATTATTGGATTACATAATATTGTCTTCGGTTACCGCGATAGTTACTCATGAAATAAAACTATGAAAACGGATTATATCGCGTATATTGAATTTATAATACATCCCGACGTTTCGAACTCTTTACAGCGTTCGTGGTCAACGGGTGACTGAGCAAAAATTACAAAATGCAAAAATACCCACATACTAAAATAATGAACAATCATAGACTACAAACTTTAAGGCTGGTTGTACATGCAAAATCGGTTCATAAGGCTAGTTATACACTATAATTATTTTTCAAGTAAAGATATATATATACGCGATAAAAAAAAAACTATGCCGGCTCCAACCCTACACCACGGTTTTTATCGCTATCGCTATCGCGTATATATATATATATCTTTACTTGAAAAATAATTATAGTGTATAACTAGCCTTATGAACCGATTTTGCATGTACAACCAGCCTTAAAGTTTGTAGTCTATGATTGTTCATTATTTTAGTATGTGGGTATTTTTGCATTTTGTAATTTTTGCTCAGTCACCCGTTGACCACGAACGCTGTAAAGAGTTCGAAACGTCGGGATGTATTATAAATTCAATATACGCGATATAATCCGTTTTCATAGTTTTATTTTATTATTGGATTATTAAATTGATTGGATGAGAAGTTTTTAATTTTCTTATTTTGTTTTCTTTTTTTTTGTGTAGGTACTGATCCTAACACTAACACTTAAATAAATAAGATTATCACTAATATCAAGTACGGACAAAGTCTGCAATACAATATAAAAGATATGTAAGTATAGACTATTTCTTCGGGAATAAAATCACAGCAAGAACACTACAATATTTCACTGTTACTTACTTGATTGAAAGGCTCCACTCTGACACCGGGGAGCCCAGATCCAAACGAGTTGCCCAGTATTTGGAGGAACCTCTTCTCTATATCACAGAGAGATGTAGCCTCTGATGATCCTCCTCCAGTGCGTTGGATTGATGCGCGATTGAAAGCCACAGTTTTTTTCAGTTTAGATTTATAATCGTTCCAATACTATAAAAAATAAAACAAAAACGTTAAAAATGTTTTCTGTACCTATGTTTATTTTGATTGTATTTGCCGGCAACTTAATTTGCTCCATGCTTTCCAGTCTTTTATGGCTCCGTCACCGTGCGCGTTCAAAGTTTCTGTCACTCTTGACCACATTCTTTTAGAATGATCTCGTGCCCTTGCACTTTTATTATAACCATTCGCGATATCTTTATGACCATTTAAAAATTCCCACAGAGTCTCTAGCTGGGCATAAGTCACACGACGCCGTGGTCCTTCGCTAAAACAAAACAAGCCGAACACTTCAAGGAATTTTAAGTGATCCTACTTTGAACACGCAAAATCACTGAAACATTTGAGTAACTAATACAAAAAACACTGGTAATACGATTAAAATCAAATACTATATTTAAAGAATATAAGGTTAAATACTCAAGACATTGTATTTGTCTATAAATTTAATATTATTAAAACTTCCAACTTCCAAAACTTTATCACGACCGCAAAGCACAGCACTTCAAATAAACAAAAAAAATATTATTACCTGTCAAGGGCGAGACGTTCTGAACAGCATTAACGAACTGACATGAAACATTATTTAAGTTTGTCTTTTTTTTGCTCAAAAAGACATTAAATTTTATACAAAATTGTAACCACCATTATTAATTATACGTTAAGATGTTTCCTTATCTAAGCCTAAGTAAAATAAACGGATAAGTTAGTAAGTTAACTACAGAAAGGTTCTGGTTTTCGAACGATCAAACATCACAAGGATAAAACGAGATAGATTAATACGATTCCTATAGCGCCATCCTTTTCGTGTCGAAGCGATTCAGTTGCGGACCAGAGACAAATATCGGTCTTTCATTCACTTGTAAGCGATTGAGATTCGGCTCTGAATAGTCGACGTCGTGGTAGCAAATTGAGACGATCACTTTAGGTTCCTAAACTGAACTGCTCTGCGTTTGGATCGTTTTTAAAAAGATCGTGGTAAGGCCCCAGTTACTTCACAAGTTGGCAGCCGAAACTACCGCGGCGTCATCGTCCTCTGCTGAGACATCAACTTTAGTTTCAGAAGACGACTGCGCCCCTGAAATGATTTTATTCGAAATGGCTCTACACGAGAATGGAGGAAAACGGAGCAAGTATTTGTCTAAAGCATACCAACACTTATTGTCCATTAGGCTGCGTTTCCACCAGAGATGTGCGAGGATGCGTTGCGAGGGATGTGTTTGTCATTAACCAATAGAAACGCTTCATTTACCTATCCTCGCTTAGCTTAGCTCTGGTGGAAACAGCTCAGAGAAGCGAGGTTTTTGTACATACAAACGAAGGGAAAGATGTGTGCGAGGAATGTGTTGCGAGGCGGCGTCGTGCGAGGTAGCTAAGCGGTGCGAGGATGCGTAGCGAGGATTCCGGGCGAGCGGGGTGCGGTGAGGCGAGAGCGGAGCGCACGCGATACTGGCCGCTGAGTTCAGTTGGCTCCCGGTTTCCATCATCGATCGGTGTGCGTAATCAGCGTAGTTATGGACGAGAAATTAATTGAAGCGGTTAAAAATTATCCATGTTTATGGGACATTTCTTCAAAATATTACAAATGTAACGAAACAAAGGATGCTGCATGGGGTGAAATTGTGGAAGAAATAAAGTTTAGAGACGGTAAGTAGAAAAACTGTTTTTTTTTCAAAGAATATCTTATTGTACACGTGCCGGATGAATTCGTGACGAAATACGAGTATCTTGCCACGACACTTTTCCTTCATTATTAAAATAGGAACAGTATTTTTCTCTAACTTGATTACCATCACTTGTCTCAACGATGATTGGATTGTCAGTAATGGGTCTAAGAGTACCCGTTGGAATTGTTGTTTCGATGGTAGAGAAATAATCGGGCTGTCTTTCTATTAAAAAATTATGCAACACACAAGTGGCTTTTACGACTTTGTCTACTGTTTTTACGTTGCATTCAAAGTCTTTACGGTAAACATACCATTTTCGAGCCAATACTCCAAAAGTGGTTTCCACAATGCGACGTGCCCTCGACAGTCTATAGTTAAATATACGTTTTTGTTCATTTAACTGAACCCGCGGGTATGGGCGCATAAAATTTTCCAATAAAGGGAAAGCCTCATCTCCAACAAACACAAACGGTACTGGTTCTCCTCCTTCATATAAGGGTTCAGGTTGCGGAATATTTAATTGTTTCTCTCTTAACAATCTTCCGAAAACACTATCATCGAAAATTCCAGCATCACTGAATCTTCCCTGGGATCCTACATCAACCATTATAATCTTTCTTTTTGCATCAGCTAAGCACATTAACACTATAGAAAATCGATGTTTATAATTAAAAAAACATGATCCAGAATTTGCAGGACACTTGACATAAACATGTTTACCATCTAGAGCTCCCAAACAGTTTTTAAACTGCCATAGCTCTCCAAACTCTTTTGCAATTCGTTTCCAATCATCTTCAGTGGGTTTTGGTATGACAAGAGGTTGTAGTACCAGCCAAAGGGCATCACAAACTTCGACTACAATCCTCGACACAGTTGAGACTCCAATTCTAAAATTTTCTGCCAATCTATGAAATGACAGACCCGTTGATAAATACCTGAAAAAAAAACGAACGTGTTAAAAATATAGGTGATAATCAGGGTTCCGATAAAATTGCGACATTGCTATCAATAATATGGACATGACTCCAAATTTGAATAAATAAATTAATCATTCAATCATAATTTAAAAAAACCTGTTTTAATTAATTTTCAAGTCGAGGGTAATAAAGCTACTTGTGTTAGTATTTATTATAATCTGTTGCAGTTTTTTTTAAATTTTGATTGATCGATTAATTAATTTATTCATATTTGGACTTATGTCCATATTATTGATAGCAATGTCGCAATTTTATCCGATTTCTGGTGATAATGATAAAATATGTGTTTATAACAAGTCAATACACGTATTGATTACCAATCATACGTTTTGTTGTTTCAGTTCAAAGCGCAAAATCTCGTTGGAAACAGCTACGGGACAGCCATCGCGACGCCCTTAAGAGGCAGAAAACAAAAAAAAGCGGACAGTCTCCACGAAAAATACGTGAATGGAAGTATCAAAAGATCATGGAATACCTTTTGCCGTACATGTCAAATAGAGAGAGGGACTCAAGTTTGGAGAATACTATTCTATCACAAAAAACAGATGATTCAAGTTCTCAAACTTCCAATAAAAGCAACGATGATTTAAGTCTGCGAAGTGAAATAGCGTCTCAAAATTCCAATAAAAGCAACGATGATTTAAGTCTGCGAACTAAAATAGCGTCAACGTCCGATGTTTCATCCTCATCAAAGAAGAAAAAAGAAGATGATTTATCATGCATATTGAATAGACATCTAGAAAATCAGGAAAATTTTCGAAAAGAAAGACAAGAATTAAAAGAATTCTTAAAACCAACGGATCACGATGATATTGATTTGTTCTTTCTTTCAATGGCAAAAACATATAAAAAACTACCTGATTATCTACAAGTTCCTTTAAAAAGGAAACTTTTTAATATTATATCCGAAACTGAGGAATCTTACGTAATGTCATGGTATAATCCAAATGGTGGTTATAATGGTGGTTATTCTACTTGCTCTGGTAGCGATACAAATAACATGATAGGCCGGATGGAAACACCGTCGTTACAACTGGAATCTGAATTGACTAATAACGTGGTAGGCCAGATGGAAACACCGTCGGAATCTGAAGCTACTAGCATGCTGCCAAAACCAACACCACTGGGATCAGAAAAAAACCATTTCCCGTGAAGAATATAATTGATTACATCTTCTATTATAATAAATGATTATTTTTTGTACTAATTACTACGATTTAATAAAAACAAACGAATTTAAAAATAAAACGTTTTTACTTACTTCAAACATATTGCTATCCTTTCCTTAGCTGATATACAGTCTCTGAAGTGGGTGTCATTCTTCTTGATAATATTCTCAATTAAATTGAATAATATTTCAAAGGTATTTCTAGACACCCGATAAGAATTTTCGAATGTTTCATCATCAGCCGTGGCGAAAAAAGTAAAAAATTCTCCATGTTGTCGATGAAATTTTATATGGTTTCGTATCCAAAATCTGTGACGTCTTCTGTGTGTCAAAAGAGTAGAAATAAATTCTGTATTCTCTGCCTCCATTTCTTCATCGCAAATTGATAAATATAAAAGTATTTTTCTCCGCTGATCCATGCTACACATCTATCTACCTCTGAGACTGTCCAGTGACTACGCTCGTGTCCGTCGGCCAACACATCCTCGCACCGCTCGTAGCCTCTGTCACCTCCTCGTTACACAGCCTCGCGCCGCTCAGCCGCCTCGCACATCTTTGATGGAAACACTCACACCGTTACACCTCCTCGTTACACAGCCTCGCGCCGCTTAGCTACCTCGCACATCTCTGGTCGAAACGCAGCCTAAAGCCCACTAGTGTAGAAGCGGAACGAGCATTTTCCACTGCAGGATATTTCTGCAGCAAACTACGGTCGAGAGCGATACGTTACTTGCGTTCGTTTATTTCATTGTCGGCATCAGAGGGCCTACCGCGAACAACCTTTGACGTGTTGCCTCTCTATCGCAATTGTAAATTCGTACGTAAGTGTGACAGGGAGGCGACACGTCGAACGTGGTTCGCGGTAGGCCCTCAGGCTCAGGTAGGGTTGCCACCTTTTTTCTATAATAATAATATAATAACCCGCAGGGCAGCTTGTGGCGAGCTGTTGGGGAGTAACGACCCCACGGACCCGAGTGCTCCCGAGAGTCGGTCAGGGTCTCCGTCTCCGGCGTGTCTTCGTCGGTCGGAGTGGACCCCAAGGGGACCCGCAGGACTCTCAGCTCTGGCTTGCCTTCATTGGCTGTCCAGAGAGGAGTCGCTAGAGCTATATGCTCCAGGGGTGGAAGTGAAAGATGCATAAGACGCGAGTTGGCACAGTGGCTGTTAACATCAGTCACTGGGTAGAAAGCGGCGCACACCTCTCGACACCCCTGAGCCGCTCACACCGGTGTTGCTCCTGGTCGTCTTCACGACGGCAGTTTCAGGGGCCCATCTAGTCAGCGGCAAGTCACCACCTGCCTCGATAACGTGTAGTATTAACATTGTTATGGCAGGTGTCCGGAGTTCTTTACAATAGCCCAGTCTCATTGTCCACCCAAACTTCAATCCATAGACCGGTATACTGTTCACTTTTTCTGCAATAGTCCCAATGCCTGCTGCGACCGGTTCATGGGTGTCCATTATTGCGCCTGTGAACGGGTTCCAGCAGGCGTTCTACATGACATTAAAGCTCTCCAAGGGGCCTCTACGTGTTGGATCTATATCCCCACGCAAGCCTATCAAAAGACCGGGATTTATAGGCCCGTGATATCCAAGGAGATACATATAATAATATAGCCTCTTTATTCCTTAATAAACAAACATAATTTACAGTTTCATTTCTTAATAATTAAAATTAAAATTTCATTTCATGCATTTCTATTTCTTACATAATTAACATTCCGAATTTACATTTCCATTTCCTAGTTTACCTTTACCTTTTTTCTATACACACATAGTATTTTTGTCAAAATATTGAAAAAATATAGTATTTACTGGAAAAAAATTAAAAAAAAATTGGATTTTGAATTCGCCTCAAATCCAATTCGCATACGATGTGATATCGGTGACATTTGTATAACCCTTTCTTGAGTTATGAAAATATAGTATTTTTCGTACTATATTGTTTTTGTATAATATATAGTACAATGTACAATTGACTAAAATATAGTACGATACTATATATTATAGTATGGGTGGCAACCCTAGGCTCAGGTATTCGGTTTCATTCGCTGTTATTACTATTTACAATGCTGTGACCACTCCGCCATCGCCACCGAATTACTACATATTTAATGAAACAGTCATGCACTTCATTTTTATGTTTCAAGAAGTAAATATGACGATAGCTTGTGGCTCCATCCTTGAACAAAACAAAATATCTCTTTCCTGATACAGATAGTTCCTCTATAGGGCCACAGACGTCACTGTAAACAATATCTCCAGGTTGTGTTGGCCCTCTATGAGATTTATTAAATGGCAGCCTGGACTGCTTGCCATATTGACATGCTTCACATATAAAAGTATCACTACCAGTCACTACCACAGGAATTGCACCATTTTTGCTCATATTTAGTATTTCTTTAGTATTAACATGTCCGAGCCTGTCATGCCAAACTTTAATGTCAGTTACCACACTATTACAGGTTTCTTGTATAACAGTTTTAATGTTCAACTGATACAGATTATTGTCTTTCAACTCGGCACATCACTCCAACATTATTTTTAATTAGAAGCGCTCTTTTGTTATCCTTAGTAATAACATAACCTTTTCTAGTTACTGCACCCTCCGAGAATAAATTTCTTCGCAAGTCAGGCACATATAGTACATCTTTTAATATACTTTGCTCACTTTGCCCATTAACAACCTTATTTATGAGTATGAGTACAGAGCCTTTTCCATGAACTTTAATCTGTAGCTTATTCCCTAATTTGACCGTCCTTTTATCGTCACTCTGATAATCCTCCAAATCATGGAAGTATTCTCTTCTGAAAGTCATGTGCATGCTCGCTCCTGAATCCAAGAACCACACATTATCACCATATGTAGACGACAAGGTACTCTCAGCGCTGAACGCTAACATGTCCGATTGCTCTTGGTTCTTGCGAACAGATTTCTTCGGCGCTCTGCAGTCCCTTGCAAAGTGTCCCCGCTTGTTACAATTGTAACAAACAAATCTATGTGTATGATTGGAGGAACCGGCTTTACTATTTTTATGGCTATTTTGTTTATATTGTGCACCTAGCTTCTTTGACACTATTAATGCGGATTCACTTTCTTCCTCTGTAGTCAAAGTTGCTTCTTCGTCTAACAATCTTGAAGTCAAATTGTGTAGTGTTTGCTTAGACGAATCCAAAGATAACCACGCTTGCCGAAAAGAACGGTAACTTGATGGCAGGGTCGACAGGATTTTAGTCATTATAGCCATGTCACTTATAGTTTCTCCACTTTCTTGTAACTGCTTTGCCAAATTTTCGACCTTCGAAATATGCTGAGCAATGCTGTCGGTAGATGACATTTTATATTGGTAGAACTTTTCATGTACCATCATTTTGTTATACTCCGACTTCTGTTCATAAATCGATTCCAATTTATCCATAATCTCTTTAGCAGTTCCACAATTTTCAATCAACGAGATTTGATTCAAATCCATAGACGAGGTTATAATAAACATAGCCATGCCATCTTCTTTTAACCATTGTGTAGACTGCGTCGCCGTCGCCGTTCCTCCTTCCGGTTTTACTTTCGTAATATCCAAACCCTTTGCTTTCAAGGCGCAATTTATCTGAAATTTCCACTGACGGAAATTTCTACCATGAAATTTCTCTACTAGCATTGCATTAGTGACCTCCATCTTGAGAGTTGATATTTTACGCGAACCACAGTCAATCGCCAACTTATTTCTGCTCTTCACAGTTTATTTCTACGCGCACTAGCGTGCCTGGGCCTCATAACCTATTGGGGCCAGGCTATTATCAATTAAACTATGAGAATTCTTTTAATACTTTGTTTTAATTTCACATATATTGTTTAGCATTTTTTTAGCACATTCCAAAATTATTCAGCATAATTATGGCATAATTTAGACATGTCTAGTCATTTTTTCAAATCCCGAGTTGGCAACACTGATGACGACCTTTTTCGAAGCATTTCGAACGGCGCGGGGCGGGGGGAGTGGGTGGACCCAGACAGCGCTGGCGCATACATTCAGTAAATTTGAGCGGCGTCGGCGTGCCTGGCGGTTCGTGTATTTAGTGAAACGCACTTAGTGAAACTATTAGTGAGATACTGTTAAAAGGACGGAATGACGGAAATAACGGATTTAAGCATTGGTGGGTAAGAACACAATGACATTATAAATGTTATGTTATTAACTCTTATTATTACAAATTAAGTAGGTTTATGTGTAAATACTTATTTTACTTTTTAAGGTCTCGCGTATTTAGACGAATGAGGTATTTCCGCGGACACAATTAAACGTTTTGAAGGTACGTGTTTGGTATTTTCGTTGTCTGATTATTATTTTCGTTTTTTTGCATTAGAAAAAAGGTAAACAATGTTGACGTGTCTTTTTATTGATAAACGCTTTAAAAAATATTAAGTCTTGTCGGCCGCCATTTTGTGGAAAAGCTAAATTGAAGCGAACGTGTAATAACTGATACCTATGGTTTTCTAGTATGTTTTATAATATTCTGAATACCTAGTTGGTTATTTTATTATGCTTAACATATTTCAGATAACGAGATTTCCCTCCAACTTATGAAAAGTATGAAATATGAAGAGCTCAAGGAACTTGTACCGAATATAAAAGAACGAATTTTGTTTAAATGTGGATTGGAACAGCTCTACAAACTTACAGACGTACGTACCTACGTATCTATGTTTTTTTACATCAACCTTTATTTATTAGTTGAATCAACAGCTGCCCTTTTGTTAAAATGACACATTACTTTTCGTTAAATTCACAGTTTTCCTTTTTTTATGTAAATGGTTATGTTTATAGGATACGTCATCGGAAGCGGCAACAAGTGATAATGATATTATATCAGCGTCGTCTAGTCCAGGTACTCCATCAGGGAATGGGTTCAGTTCAGACAACTCGAGATCCAGAAAAAATCCACGCGCAAGTGTTTGAAACATTACTAAACTTGTTCTCTGCTGTGTCTATCTGTCTGTTCGCGATAAACTCGAAAACTATTGCACTGATTTTTATGCGGTTTTGACTAATACAATTTTATATTATAGCAATTCATGGGGAAGGTTTAGATATACACCGTGACCGTTAATAACCCGAAAGATTTAAGCTAACGATACTAGAGCCTAATTAGAGTATATAAAGTTATGTAACATATAGTCCAAAAACTCATAATTAAGGAGATATTAATTATTACAATTTTCAAAAATAAATTAAAGGCGTTACTAATTAAATGTGCTTGTTACGATATAAATGAATTTGAAAACCTAAGTGATAATTTGCAGTATTAGTAGTAGTGGATATTTGTTGCATGCATCTTTTGTTTGTAATTTAATCGAATCGATGACACTGACATTTTGTAATTTAAATAATTATTAATTTATAACATTATTCTATGATTATTAACTTGAACCAATAACTGACATATTGAAATTGTATTTAATTATATCTATCGTACATTTAAGTCTAATCTTAAAGCACTTGGAAATATGACGTGTAAAAAATTGTATTATTTTTACCAATAAATAATCTGAATCTGAATTTACAACAAATCAAAAGTTAAAAAATCTCCAGTGTAACACACCTTAAGGGCGTGAGCATGTCGTAGCCACCTACTTTTTTTACACGTAGATGCACTAACTGTATGGTTGTTAGCCAGTTTCATAAAGAAGTTTGGTATCTATCTACAAAAACTTTTTACTACCGAAAATATTTTCATCACGAGATAAAAGGATATAACATGCAACTAAAATACAGTGTAGTGCATTAAGCCGAATAATTATAATATCTTACACACTTCAATCTCAAGTAGCTTTTTTGTTATCACTGAGAATAGAGATAATTAGGTTTGTTCTGTTCTAAGTCGCGAGAGTGGTTCTTCTTATAACTGGCTAGTTTGAAATTGATTGTCACTAAAATGACACATTACAAATGATAACTAATTGTCACGCAAGATAAAATAACATTGAACATTTTATTGACTCTAATAAATAATATTCGCTATGCCGCATTATCCTTCGGCTCAAGTAGCATATATCCACTTTGTGTACGGATTTTGTGATGGGAACTCGCTCCAGGCAGTCGCCGAATACCGAAGACGATACCCAAACCGTCGTATACCTAACCATTCGACTTTTGCGGATGTCCATCGACAGTTTCGCGAAAAAGGGCTTCGAAAAGTTCACAGAGAAAGGGCTATAAATCTGGATGAACAAGCAGAGAACAGAATAATGAACATAATAACAGAAGACCCAACTTTGTCATCAAGAGCTGTAGCAAGAATGGTCAATGTTAACTATCAGCTCGTATTAAGGCTATGGAAAAGGTACGGCCGGCATCCTTTTCACTACAGTAAAGTACACGGAATCATTAACAATGACGGGCTAGCTAGAGTTGCCTTTTGCCAAAGGATGAATCAGAAATTAGTGGAAGATCCTGGATTTCTAAATAAGATATTATGGACAGATGAATCGTTGTTCACGAGAGAGGGAGTTTTTAATTCCCATAATCAGCATATGTGGTTAGAAGAAAATCCCCATGCGAAAAGGGAAAATTCATACCAGCTCAAATTTTCCGTAAACTTGTGGGCTGGCATTATTGGGAATAAAATAATAGGTCCCGTCATATTTCCAAATAGGCTGAATTCCCACAACTATTTATTATTTCTAAATAATGAATTAAACGACCTGCTAGAAGATGTCGATTTGGAAACCCGACGAACTATGTGGTTCCAGCACGACGGATGCCCGGCCGCGCATTTACAAAGGCTATACTGATAGGGTTCAGATGCGAACTGAACTAGATTAGCTTTTGTTTGGCCAAAACTTAACAAAACCCTAATCTGTTATAGTACAGAAATGTTTGCCGCAAACAACAGAATTATTAGATGGGGTCCAAGTTTCTCCTGTAATGGCACGCAACCATTGCCGACGTAAGTCAGGGTCCGTCGGAAACCGTCTGATCATCCGCATAGGTTATGATGCAGTTCTTTTACAAATTAACCCAGACTCGACGAAGCACGTTGTTGCTTATTTCAGTAGGTCCACGCAGGGGGCTGAAAGCAAATATCATTCCTACGAGCTCGAAACTCTAGCTGTAGTTAAGGCTCTACAAAATTTTCGACACTACCTTGTAGGTTTGAAATTTGTTGTTGTTACTGATTGTAATGCCCTGAAGTCCACCGAGCGAAAAAAAGACCTATTGCCCCGCGTTGCTCGTTGGTGGGTCTACCTCCAGGACTTTGATTTCTCGAACGAATATCGCAAGGGGAGAAGGGGATTATGATGCCGCACGCAGACTATCTTAGTCGAAACCCCGTAGTCCGTGTAAATCATATTTAAAAACCTCGAAACTGGGCCCAAATAGCTCAATTAGCTGATAGCGAAACCCAGGACCTTAAAAAAAGAGAGAGAGAAAAATAAGAAAAAGACAAGTGATATAGATGTCTAAGTAAATAGGGCCAGACCCCACTTTTGTGTAAATAAGTAATTAAAATATTTAAAATCAAAATTAATAGTGAATATATTTTCAGTTCTTATTACTGTTTAATAGCACCAAATTTAGTGTATAAATTAGGCATAACTTGTCATCAAGTTTTATACTATCCCTGATTTAAAATTATGTGAAACTGCTAAAACAATAACTGGATGCTATTTGGGTTAAAAGTATGATAAATAAAATAATAAGGAAACTTAATTGAAAATTTTAAAGGAACGTGGTTGGGCTAGTACATTCGGATTATCATGCGGAGGGGGTTCTATATGAGATTCTAACCAAACATAAAATAAGGACATTCCTCTCCGTTCCATGTAAACAAAGGACGACTATATGAAAAGATGGGGTTGTTTGGTTCATGGAGGTGAAGAATCCCTTAATAACTAAGAAACTCTTATGTGTTTGTAGACTGTTAGTATGTGTGTGTGTGAATAAAATAAACCTACATATAGTCTAATAGCTCTTTAAAAATAAGAATACATGTTACAAGTACCCTGATTGCAAGTGATTTTCGCAACCATACATATGAAGGTTTCAATAAGTTGATGCATTTTTCAGTTGAACCTTGCCAAAAGTTGCGGACGTAAGTTGCAGTAACTTTCGCATACTAAGTTAAAAGGCAATGTTGTAGCAACACTATAACAATCTTGAAAGTACCCTGGTTGCGAGAAATTTTTGCAACGTTATATAGGAATTTCCATTGAAACTTGCTGCAACTTAACTTTGAAAGGTAAACTTACACTGAAAACATATCTGTACCTATCTATATTTAGCTTACAGAAAATGACAATTGAAACTTTCTAGCATATTACCACTGTTAAGTTAACGTTTCCAAATTATAGTTATTGAAAGTTTTGTATTTTGTATGATCCATACGAGGATGAATCAAAAAGTTATTAGAACTACATATTTACAAAACCTCTTTACGCGTAGTTTTATTTTTATTTTAAACTGTCATTATGACGTATTATTTGACAGTTATTTGTTTTCGAATTTCTCCCGCCATTTCATTGTAATTAATTATTTTGTGCAACAAGTTAGCAAATTAGTTCAATTATGGAAAAAAATGAGTTGCGTGCCGTGATAAAATACCTGTGTTTAAAAAAAATGTCTACCAAAGACATTTTTTTGGATATTCAGCAAACTGTTGGCATTAATGCTTTACCCTATTCTACGGTCGCTTACTGGGTTGCTGAATTTAAAAGAGGCAGATCTGGCTGTGAAGATGACCCCCGTTCAGGCCGGCCTTCCACCTTAGTTAATGAAATAAATGTTGAAAAAATCGAAAAAATGGTGTTAGAACATAGGCGAATTACTATTAACTATCTAGCAGAGACCCTTAAGATTTCATTTGGTAGCGTGCAATCAATACTAACGGATGTTTTAGGGTTTAAAAAAGTATCCGCCAGATGGGTTCCACGAATGTTAACCGAGGCGAACAAAGATTTGCGTTTGGAGATTTCAAAGCGAAATCTAAAAATTATCGAGCGTGATCCGGATACTTTTTATCGGCGTTTTGTCACCATGGATGAAACATGGGTTCACCATTTTGATCCCGAAACGAAAAAGCAAAGCATGTCCTGGAAACGCCCGTCTTCTCCGCCAATGAAGAAATTTCGAGTATTTCCGACGGCAGGGAAAGTCAAGGCCTCAGTTTTCTGGGATACGGATGGTATCCTTTTGATTGACTATCTGCCAAAAGGAAAAACCATAACAGGTGCTTATTACACGGAATTGATCCCGAAAGTGCGGCAGGCAATTAAAGAAAAACGTCGAGGAAAATTGCGTGCTGGCGTGTTGTTCCACCATGATAACGCTCCTGCTCATCGGTCACAGATGGCTGTCACTGCAATCCGCCAAGCTGGTTTTGAGATCTTCAACCACCCACCCTACTCACCAGACTTAGCTCCGAGTGATTTTTACTTATTTCCCAAATTAAAAGAGCACATCCGTGGAACTAAATTTGATGACGATAACGCGGTGATGAGTGCTGTCGAGGAGTTTTTCGAGACTCAAGGAAAAACATTTTTTTCGGAAGGAATAAAAAACTTGAAAAACGGTACTTTGTATTGTATTAAAAAAGAAGGAGATTATGTAGAAAAATAAAAATAAAAACAATGATTAACTTTAGTTTTTGACCCTATTTCTAAGAACTTTTTGATTTACCCTCGTATAAGCAACATTGCACCTAATGTTTCCGGGACGCCCGTTAGGGCTACTTATAGAAGTGCGTGCAACCTTGCTGATAAATTGCAACTCTCCATTTGTAAGTTACGCCCACCCGATTTGTAGTTTCCGTAATTTTTCAACAACATATGCTTGCTCAGTGGGCTGTATCAATGACCGATCTAAAAATAATGTTATAGATCTGGTTTTATTTCAACAAGACCACCATAATTACGTTCGATAAGTTTCTTTCCGTTTACAGTTAAAATACACAGCAAAGAACAAATATTAGTTTTGAAATCCCAAAAACAGAATAAACCGTTACTTACTACACCTGGATGCTACGGGTAGTGTTGTTAAAAAACAGTGTGTAGTGAATTTGGTGTACTTAAACAATCGCGTCTACCTTTACTCAGGGGTCATACAAATACCTAAAAACAGAAGGATTTTCAGCGTGTACGATATATACATCCGTTCATTCCTGTCATGACACAAATTCCGTCTATAAAATGGCTTTTAATGAATGTAGTCTGCTGTCCAATCTTGTCATGGCTTCGTCGTTAGAGCTGGCCGATGAGTTCATTCGAAATATATTCATCCTGCTGCACAGCAAATATGTTTCAACGAATTCAACAAAGGCGCAAGAAAATATTATATTACTCTCTCAGCTTGATGCTCAAACAACGGAATCCGTTACTAACATGGGCACTACAGTTACGTCCGTATCGAAAGACAAAACCAAGACTTCCAAGTTTAGAAATAGCTCATTCTACAAACGCGGTTAGGCGCTCGAGAAGATTGAGTTTCTCAATATTAACAAATATCAACCACTCAATGGATCTACATCGTTTGAAAATAAATTAACATAAACGTATTTTGTATTGTTTTAGAAACCAGGAGATATAAACACGACTGTGACCGCACAAAAAGAAAAAGCCCGTGAGAGGAAACAGCCTGTGCAGCCGTATTTAATAGTTTTAGGTACTATTCAAAATATAAGTCAGTTATACCTGGTGGTGGACCAAATAAGATATACATTTAATTCACCACAAAGAGCCTTTGACGTACTGTTTAAATGCTATCACGTTTTCAATGCCAAATACCCTAAGGCAGCTGACCACATTTTGCTGATTGTGCAGCGCTGTGTTTATGATATAACAACAAAGTTTGATAATGTAGTCCCATACATAGCAGACGTATTAAGACTAAAAAACTAGTGTAATAATTATTTTGCGACTTACATACTCGTACTTTGACCGTAGTATATCTGTATTACATCAGCAACAGTAACATTATCCACTATGAAGTGTTGCAAGTGTGGTAAAGTTTTCGAAGATTTTAAGAAATATTCATTTCATTTAAAATTTGTACACGGCATATCTGATTATTTTTTCGTGCCCCTATTATGATTGTAATAGAGTATATCACAGAAAGCAGTCTCTTAAACAACACATGAAACATGCCCATAGTACCAATAATGTTGCTGAAAAAGTGCAAAATACTGTGATTACAAGTGAACAACCTATACTGCATAATAGTGATAACATTCCAAGCGTATTAGTCTGTGATAATAATGTTGAAAATGATAATGCAGACAAACTGAATATCTCTGAAAAGTTTGATAATGACTTAAAGTGTTATGTAGATTGTTTTACTTCTAAATTATATAATAGACTTAACCTGTCACGTATGTGTACACAAGAAATTATTATTGCTGTTAAAAAACTTGTTTCAGACATTACTGATCTCATCAAAAAAAGCAACGTTAATTTTGATGGTGTAGTAGTTGAGGCTTTGAATTGTTGTTTTTTACACATAGACACCGAGTATAAAAGGCTCCAGTATTTTGAAAATAGTAAGAAATATGTAAAGCCCATATTGTCTGTAATTGGATCAGCACAAGATAAAGCTAAGATAGATGATAATGTTGTAATGGCATTAAAAGATAAATTTATGTGTACCGTGCCACTAAGTCAGTCTGAAATTATTTTTGGAGGTTCCAGGTGTTTTTAATGTAACATATCAAACCAATCTCAAAGAAGAACAGGGTGTACTAAGAAACTTGGTGCAGGGTAAAATATGGAATGAGTTACACGGCGATGATAGTGACTTATACATCCCTTTAATAATTTCTTTTGATGACTTAGAAACCGGTAACCCTCTTGGGAGTCATGCAGGTCATAATAAACTTGGAGCTGTCTATGCATCAATAGCGTCCGTTCCGCCAGAATATTCAAGTCGACTTCAAAATATATTTTTGGTAATGCTTTTCTACAGTGCCGATCGCGTTAGATTTGGTAATGAAGCATTGTTCAGTACCCTGATTGAAGAATTGAATTTTCTCAGTGAAGATGGTATTTGTATTAATGTTAATAATGGTTTATTACGAGTAAAATTCTCATTAGCTGTTGTTGCAGGGGATAACTTGGGAATTCACAGTTTATTAGGATTTAATGAAAGTTTTTCGTCAACCAACTACTGTAGATTTTGTTTGTCAACTAAGCTGCAATGTCAGTTCCAAGTTTGTTGTGATGAGAGCACAATACGAGTGGTAAATAATTATGATGAAGACTTGCTTAATAATAAGGGAATAAAAGAAAAATGCATTTGGAATAATGTTAAAGATTATCATGTCTATAATAACTTATATTGTGATGTAATGCATGACGTGACTGAGGGTGTTCATCGGTATGGCATGGCTTTAGTCATAAGTAACTTAATAAGAGGTGACTTTTTCACTCTTGAGCATCTGAATGAAAGAATCAAGTACTTTGATTTTAAGTCTAGTAACACTCCACCTTATGTAACAAAGAATCACTTATTACAAGGATCAATAATCTTTTCTGCATCGGAAATGTTGTGTTTCGTTAGAAGTTTTCAATTTCTTGTAGGTGATCTCGTAGCACGTGAAAATGAAACATGGTGTTATTATTTCTGTATGCTTGAGTTAACAAATATAGTGTTATCCCAAACCTTTACTAAAGAATTGGTAATGCACTTAAATAGCCTTATAGTTGAGCACCATGAAATGTATCTGAGATTGTCCAGAAACCATCTTAAACCCAAGCATCATTTTCTGGTTCATTACCCTCAGTAATTGAGAAAATTGGCCCTTTGATATTAGTTAGTGCCTTTAAATATGAAGCCAAACACTTAGATTTGAAACGTGTCTCTAACGCTATAAATACACAACGAAATCTACCCTTATCGATAGCAATCAAGTGTCAGTTGCAATTTTGTTATAGACTTCTAACTAATGAAGGACTGTCTGATTGTATTGAACATGGTAAAGTCAAACAAAAGCATACCATTCCTGAATTAGAAGGAAATTTACCATGTGTTAATGTCAAATGGATATGTATCAATGGTATAAAATATTCAGTCGGGGACTGTCTTATGTCTAATTATGAGGACGCTATACCTCAATTTTGTAAGATTAACAAAATACATGTGGCAATAGACGATATTTCTCAATTCTATTTTTATTGTGAGAGTCTCAAAACAGAATCATTTGATCAACACTTCAAGTCATATATAGTCGATGAAGGAAGTACATTAAGACTATTAAGTTTAAAACAATGTTTTAGTATTGTCCCAAAACGTGTTAGGGTCATTGCGGGGCGCAATTATATCTTTTGTACCGAATAGGATGTTTTTTATATCTAAAATGCATCAGGATGATATGAGGATTCATTTGTACTTATACATGAAAAAAAAATGTACCTGTATGATTTGGGGATATAATTCGTCGCTCTATAATTTGCACATCTATTTCTGGTATGAGAATCACTATTTTTATGGGTTTAGTGAAATAACTTGCAGTGGTTTTCATAGGAAACTGTATCATAATTATCCCAGCTATTATGTTATAGTCATCATAGGTCAACTTGCTGCTGTAGAGCATCACTCCAGCAACCCCTACTGAATTCCAACATATTAGGCTTCAACTTTTTCAGCAAACAAGAGGCTGGAAACCTTTGTACTCATAATGATTGATTTTATTCCCTTTCCTTATTAGGAATGACTGAAATCGTAAGTAAAAATTTTTTCCAGCCTCTTGTTTGCTGAAAAAGTTGAAGCCTATTGTTGGAATAGGCAGTAGAGGTTGCTGGAGAGTTGCTCAACAGCAACCCCAACTTTATTAGGCTTATATATACGCCCAAACTATAGAGGTACATTTTTTTACAGTAAGTACTCGCACAAAGTCAGTACCAATTGGGTACTAAATCCTAATAAGGCTCGAAATGTCTATGTGGTTGACTTTTGGAAGAAGATAAACCTTAGAATTGTTAAGTAGGTACCTATATTTGCTTTCTTTTATTACACGATTCTTTTTTACTTAGAGGTAAGTATAATATTTAGTTATAAGCTATTAATTTAAAGGACTTGGATTAACAAAAAAGACACTATCCCTGGAAAGATATAGCCTACTAACTCTGTGGTAACTAATAGTGGGAATAACCCGCCTGTGTCTCATTTCAAACAATAGACAGAGAGAATCATAAAAGTTTTTTTGTTCTTATTTACTTACTAATAAATTTGGTTTTTACAGACAATAACAACAATAGGTAGGTGTGTGTAATAGTAACAATAGGTAGGTGTGTGTATCAATAAAAAATACTTGAGTAAATAGTTTTTGTATTATTTATTATTACTATGTTGTTTCCGGATAAGTATATCCAATAATGTGTAAATACCTAAATGCTGATATTTTCATGGGTATCCACTACCAAATAACCTTCTAAAAGAAGTGACTTATGTATTTTACTCATATTAACTCTATATATTAAAAGTATAATCCAAAATACTCCCTTATTATGAAGAGCTGTTTGGTTGTGGGCACTAATCATAAATATTTGCTTTGAAATAATGTGTAACTTTAGCCTAAGAAACAGATTATATATAGAAATGAGACACTCAACTATCTTAATTTCAAGAAATCCTATCTTGGTTCTGGTGCCATTATCTTCATTTGGGAGTCTCATTTATTCTCATTTAAAATATATTGTCTTAACCGTGCATGTGTTCCTTTAGATAATTTAATGTTATATCCAAGAAAATGTAATATTTTAGGCCGCGGACTGGATGCAAGCGGCGGATTTGGATTTCAGTCCGCGGCCTAGAATATTACATTTTCTTGGATATAACATTAAATTCTCTAAAGGAACACACGGTTCTCACTTTAAGACAATATATTTTTAAATGAAAATAAATGAGACTCAAATAAAGATAATGGCACCAGAACCAAGATAGAATTTCTTGAAATTAAGATACTTGAGTTTCTCATTTGTATATAATCTGTTTCTTAGTCTAAAGTAACACATTATTTCAATTAGAGAACCTTTTCTTAGGCTAAAGTAACACATTATTTCAATTAGAGAGAACCTTTTCTTAGGCTAAAGTAACACATTATTTCAATTAGAGAGAACCTTTTCTTGGGCTAAAGTAACACATTATTTCAATTAGAGAGAACCTTTTCTTAGGCTAAAGTAACACATTATTTCAATTTGAGAGAACCTTTTCTTAGGCTAAAGTAACACATTATTTCGATTTGAGATAACCTTTTTCTTAGGCAAAGTTACACATTATTTTAGTTTGAGAGAACGAGATCTCTTGAATCAAAAGAACTGTATTGTTAGGGTCATAATTTGCATTCTCTTGGATAGAGAGAAACGTTTTCTCAAACGGATTTGACGTGATTCTCACTTAAAACCAATATTTCATTGACTTAAAAGCATGATTCTCTTGAATTGAAATAAACGCTGCTTACAACTAAGACGTTACAATCATCAATAAAAGATAATGGATTATTTTACGTGGAAACTGTACAATTATTGATTAAAGAAAAGCGTGATCTTGTATTGATACAATTCTTTTTGGTCTCAGACCGTATTCATTTGCCGAAACTACTCTGAAGTCTTAACTTAACATAACATTTCTCAATGTGACGAAATAATATTTTGAAATGAGCAAAAATGCTGTTTTACACTGAGAGAATAGATTGTCTTTACTTGATAGAAACACTGCGTATTAAAATAAGAGTAAATTGTTCTTCAATGAAACAAGTATTATCTTAGGTAGAGAAAAACTAGAAAATCTCGGTTTAAGAATATTATTCGATTCGTTATACTTAAAACTACATTTCTTTACATGGAAGAAATTTGCTTTATATCAAGAAGTCTTTTTTTTTCCGTGTATAGTTTCTTGCATGTTAGGTGTAGACATATTAAACTTCATTATTGGTGCTGTATATGCTTCATGGCATAGCGGAAATAGGTAGTAAGGTAATAAAAAAAAAAAGTCAGTAAAAACTTTTTTTTTATCTAAGTTAGGTGGTAATGTTACGGTTGAAAATCGTAACTTGGGTTTTAGCTTATATAGGAATCAATCTCGTTTCGACACTCCTGGCGACATCTAGCAGCGAGATTATAAATGGTGTTGAGTATGTTAAAACGATAGTCGGGACGAAGGCGTTTAACGCCATCTGTCGAGGTCGGGCAATACCTTTTGCATAAACCTGGCAACATTTACTGCAAGGCGTGTTCTCAGATGACTCAGATTTCGATACATTACTTAAGGGTCTTGTTCTGGAAGTATGATTGAAAACAGCGCACACGGATTATTTTCCCATATATTCCATCGTCTTTCTCAAATTATTTTAGACTTATAGTTTGTCAATTGTTTGTTGTTTGTTATAGTCTGTCTCATTTCAAACATAGACAGAGAGATTCATGCCGTCTTTGTCTTCCACTAGTACTAGCGCCCGAAAGAAAGGGATGAATGATTTTTCCTGGTTGTTGCTGACTGACAGATTGGTTTGACCAACTATAAAGATAATTTCGATGGCTGTGAGTTTTTTTTTGTACTCTGTGGCAACTCAGTACTGGAGGACGTGAAAAGGTTGACAATACTCGAGCACTTGGAAAGGAATGGCGATGTAAGACTTCACGCGAAAGATTATCTCTTCGGGCAAGCAGCCCTAAAATGCAAATACACTTTGCAGCTTATAACCCGTAGCGAGCATACAACGTGGCAATGGCGTCGTCTTATTGAATCCCTTGTGAGGATATCTTTATATAAGCTTCAAATCAACATGTTAGAGGTTGATACCAACAATTTCATCAAGAGTCCGGCTTGAATGCCGGTCTTTTCCCCGGGTCCTTCCTTTCGCCCCTGCACACCTGGCTTTGTCTTCTGGAACGTGCTGGCGCAGCCTGCTCTTGCAGTATTGTTCTTGTGACTCCGTGCTGTTCATCGCGGCTGTGGCGTACCGGTAGAACGGCTGGCTGGATACGCAACGACGGTCTCGCTGCGTATCGTCGCGACTCCTGCCGTCTGCTGCGGGCCACTGGAGCGGCATGTAGCCGCACTGCCGTGTCAGACGTATCTCTGCTATCTTTAGATAGCAGAGATACGCCTAACCAGTGCAGAATGAAACTAGACACTATGCTTTACATAATACTTAAACAAAATTTTAAAAAATGTCTTTAGATATTTCATGTTTTAAGATAGACGTTTTCGAATTTTTGGACATTGAGTTATGCGTATCTCTTCTAACTCAAGTTAGAATAATTATGCGTAACTCTTCGCAGTTTTTTTACGGCAAACTGGATATCTACTATCTCGAGTTATCATAGTTTCGCGTAACCACACTCAGGTAGTACGGCGATAGGCGGCTCGCGGGAGGCGGGGCGCGGAGGGAGCGGCTCGTCGCTCCTTGCCACATGTATTTGTTTATTTGTGTCGTTTTCAAGCAAAAGGTACCACATTGTCGCTTATCATAAGGACATTCTGACAGGTTTTTCGTATAAAGATACAAGCAATTTTCGTCCTTATGGTAAGCGACAATGTGGTACCTTTTGATTGAAAACGTCACATTTACATTTCATTACGTACGTAATATTGACCCGGATAAGTTAGCGTTCCGGTGTTTTTTTTATGTTGTTTGTTCAAAATATGATAAATTAGTCTTTAAAATGAGTTCTTTACGAAGTAAAGCCTTGTTACGAAAGTGTAGTGATAGAAATGTCGTAGAAAACAAAGGTTGTGCGACTAATTATCTTAGCTAATCTCACTTTGTAATCATTGCTGAAAACCCTGTGAAAAACTAAACTATTTCGTTTATTTTTTTAAATCTTAAGATAACCTACATAGGTACTGAACTGTTTATCGTCGTCCGCTGTCTGTCATGAACTAGTCGTCAACTGGTCTTATGATTGTCATATCTAATTTTGAATTTAAATGTCGGTCGTTCCAAATGTTCCAATATTCCAAATATGTATGTCAGTCAGCTAGTCAGTCAGTCGGTCTATGTCAGGTCGCCACGGAGGTTAGAAGCCCCGACAGGTATCTACTTCTACACTTCTACGCTATACTTCTTGTACCTACACAGTTTGAACAATAAATGTTTCTGATTTCTGAAAAAATAAAAAGTGACAAACAAAAATAATTGAATGATAGTTATACCTGACAATATGTTAAGTAATGCACGAGTACTATCTTGTTACATACTTCTGTAGTAGTTTCTTTCTTTTGTAGAAGATAACTAATAAATGCATAAAAAGTAAGTAAAATTATGAACATAATTTATAAAACATATTTTTTACTCTTCTTTTTATTTTTATTACTAAAAGCAAGAAAAAGTTTGAAACCGTGTCAGTAGAGGCAAAATATTAGTTTAAACATATATTTGGTTGCTGGAGTGTGTTATTTTCAAATACATAGAAACGTATAGTTAATGATTCTGATTCTGAATAAAATTTTTGGAGTAACTGACCTTAATATTTTTACTAGGTATCTTCTAATGCCCACAATAAATTTACACCAAACCTGAACCAAAACCTGAGTTCCACTAGGTACAGCCGGGGTTCAGCATCAGCTCTATCTTGGGTACTGCTCTCCCAAGTGCTCATTAAGACGTGTTGGATGACCAAAACAGCGTGTGCCTATGTTACACCAAACCTGAGTTCCACTAGGTACAGCCGGGGTTCAGCATCAGCTCTATCTTGGGTACTGCTCTCCCAAGTGCTCATCAAGGCTTGTCGGATGACCAAAACAGCGTTTGCCTACGTTGCACCAAACCTGAGTTCCACTATTAGGTACAGCTCTCCCAAGTGCTCATCAAGGCGTGTCGGATGACCAAAACAGCGTTTGCCTATGTTACACCAAACCTGAGTTCCAATAGGTACAGCCGGGGTTCAGCATCAGCTCTATCTTGGGTACTGCTCTCCCAAGTGCTCATCAAGGCTTGTCGGATTACCAAAACAGCGTTTGCCTACGTTGTACCAAACCTGAGTTCCACTAGGTACAGCCAGGGTTCAGCATCAGCTTTATCTTGGGTACTGCTCCCCCAAGTGCTCATTAAGACGTGTTGGATGACCAAAACAACGTGTGCCTATGTTGCACCAAACCCGAGTTCCACTAGGTACAGCCAGGGTTCAGCATCAGCTCAGCTCTATGTTTACTAAAACCTTCTCCAGAATGTAACAAACACTTTTCTGAAAACCGCATCAAAATCGGTTCAGCCAAACGCGAGATAATCGCTGACAAACATACGGGTCAAACTGAGAACCTTTTTTTTAAGGCGGTTAATTTTTTTGGAGTAACTGACCTTCTGCCGTTAATTCCGCCTTTTATACTTACTGGAATTCAATATTAAATAAAGTACATACAAACAAACACACATACATACATACATATATACATACACACATACATACATACATACATACATACACGCAAAACATGCATACGCTATTAAACATAAGGCTCTTTCCACCAATCGATTGATCTACTTTATAACCAATGATGTAAGGACTGATGGATCTCGGGCTCCTTGTATGTAATGTGAGTTAGCACATTATAAAATGGATTATCTTATGTAGCCTGGTTACGCGTTTTACTAGGAGCACTAATACAACGAACTCTTACAACTTAAGATAAAAGAACTACGCGTGACCACCTCAATATTCCCCATGGCCTGGTTACACGTTTTACTAGAAGTTGATACAATGTAGTCTTCTAACTTTAGATAAACGAAAACCTCAATAAGCCCGCGAGCCGTGGCCACGCGAAATAGTATGAGCGCTCATACAACGAACTCGTCTAACTTTAAGTTAACATAGTTACGCGCAACCACCAAATGTATGAAACAGTGGTTACGCCAAACTATGTTTATGCGTTTATTTCAAAAACTATGTACTTTTACAAAAAAAAAGGAAAGAAATATTATTCTTCACGTCTATTGAAACACAAAACCCATATTAAACGGCTGAGGTGAGTAGGAGGATATTTGCATCTCTCCACTCTTTAAAGCGTCTCCAAAACTTCCTCCCTGTTCACACCAAGCTGACTATAGCGCGATCCCTCTTGATGCCACTTCTGGACTATGGTGACATTGCGTTCGTGGACCTCAAAGAGGAACTACTTGACAAGCTGGAGCATCTCCAAAATGTGTGTATCCGTTACATTTTTGGTTTGCGGAAATATGACCACATCTCCGACTTCCGTTCTCAGCTCGGTTGGCTTCGGATCCGTCGGCGCAGGGATGTGCATGTCTTGTCCTTACTGTTCAACGTCCTATTCAATCCGACCTACCCTCCATATCTCTCTGAGAGATTTACTTATCTGGCAGATGGTAGTGGTCATCGCTTGAGATCGAGTGCAAACCTGACTCTCGCTGTGCCGTGTAACAAGACCCGGTCATATGCGAAGTCTTTCACAGTGCGCGCTGTACAGTTGTGGAACAAGTTGCCATTATCCCTTAGACAGTCCCAGTCGGTAGCATCACTCAAGGGAAAATTACATAAGTTGTGGCTTTCTGATGACTTGTGTTGTACTTAGTTGAGTACTAAGATTATTTATTTAGTTGTGATAATATATATATATATGTATATATATATGTATTTATGGGTATATATTTGTGTTTATATGGATATGTATTGTATATATATGTTTATTTTATATTCTAGATTACAGGTTTTAATTATTTACGTTTGTAATAATTGAACCATAATTTACTTTCTGTTCATAGTGTTCGTTTGTCTATCTTGATCTGTTTATTGTTTCATTCTCAATTGCTCAAAGGTTGACTGGAAGAGATCCCTTATAGGGATAAGTCCGCCTTTGTACATTGTATATATTTATGTTCTTTTATTGTGTTTGTAATCTGTCTTATGTACAATAAAGTGTTTACATACATACATACATAATAATAATAATAAAATTTCTTTATTTCGGACAAATGCATCCATAGAGTGTTAGTACTACAAGCAGAATCTTAATCTAGTGTTAGTATTTAATACAATAGGTACCTACTTATATTATGAATTGAACAACACTTTTAATTTGCTCGGTCCAGTGCTTGAGGATCGGACAATCAAACCTATCCGCAATTTCTCTTAGAATGCTGTTGGGACTACATCTCACACGACTTAGTAATGAGACTATATTTTTACGTAATATAGTCTCAAAACTATCCGTGCGAGCTGCCACAAACATGCCCGATGCAGAGCACCTGCTGGGCAGTCCCATCAGCATTCTAAAAGAATTGTTGTACTGTACGCGCAAGGCGTTGTATGCTCGTTTCGTGCACCGGACCCACAGGCTGCTCGTGTACAAGGATTGACAGTATGATTTAAACAGTGTGATTTTTACATCATGTGAGCAACGAGCAAACCTGCGGGTAATCATATTACTCCGAACCGCCAACGCCCTGCGCTCCCTTTCTAAGTCTAGATCATCCCTTAGGTCGCTCGTGAGAACGTGTCCCAGGTATTTAACCTTGTCCACAACTTGCAATGGGCTAGAGTTCAACAAAATAGGTGGTACATAGTATGGCTTGATTTTACCCGCCTTAAATATCATCACCTCACTCTTTTTGGTGTTGTACTCTAGTCCATGGGTCAAGGCGTAGGCTTCGCAGTGGGCAAGCAGCTGCTCCAGTGCACTGACAGACGGGCTCAGTAGCACCATGTCATCGGCATAACTTAGGCTGTTGACACAAGTGCCACCAACATAGCACCCAGCATGCATGCCACTATCAGCTCGTTGATGTATAGGTTGAAGAGCTTCGGTGAGGTGATACCGCCCTGTCTTACCCCACATTCAAGCCTATACTCACTGGATAAACTGCTCGCCCACCTGACCTGGTTTATCTGATTGCTGTACCAGTGCCTAAACAGTCCCACACACTCCCTCGGTATACCTGTCTCACTTAGTTTTTGCCAAAGCAGATCATAATTGACTCGATCAAATGCCTTGGACAAATCGAGGAAACAGGCGTATACGGGGGTTTTCCTATCTGTATAATACCTGACCGTGTGCTTAAGACATAGAACTGCACTATCCGTGGACAGCCCCGCCCTAAAACCGAATTGGCCGTCATGTATATTTAGGTAGTTGTCTAGCATATTGTCAAGCACACGGTCAAGTATCTTAGCTGTAGTGGTGGCGAGCGAGATAGGCCGATAGTTGCCCTTATCAGATAGGTCACCCGTTTTATTTTTAACCACTGGTACAACAATTGTCCTCATGAGCTCCGCTGGAAGGTACGAGTGACCAATACATAAATTTAGGAACAACGAAAGTACTCGAGGTAGGTGCACTCCTGCATATTTAAAGTGCTCTATGCTAAGGCCATCGTGGCCAGGCGACTTACCCCTTTGCATATTACTGATAACCATTTTAATTTGTTTGGAGGTGAAATAGGTAGAACGCCTGCCCCCGATGGCCCTCTCATTTGCTTTTAGCTGGGAGACAGATTTTACATCTAGCAGCGATTTGACATTGAAATGCTCTCTAAATATGTTAGCAATCTCCCCACAGTCCGACTTACCCTCCACACTGACCGGCAAGCCCGGCCTCACATTCATTTTCTTAGTCCCATTCCAAAATTCTTTGAACTTTTTATTTTGGTGGGAGGTAGCTAGCTTGTCCATTAGGATCTGCTCCTGCCTGCTCTGACACCACTTAAGTTTAGACTTGAACACTTTCTTGGTATGATTCATCAGATCATAAACCCTACCCCGACGTGGTTTACCAGCTAACTCCCACAACTTGAATTGAAGCCGGGCCTCCTTGTGAGCTACTGCAACATATTTGTTCCATCCTGCTAGACAGCGACCCCTGGCTCGCTTACCACATTTAGCTGTCACCTTCGCAGCGTTAGATAAGGTGTTAATGACCTTGATGTACAAGTCATCGATAACTTTACAGTGATTACGGTTATCACACATGCCTCCACAACAGTCCCTAAGCGAGTCAGGAAAGTCAATGCCCTTCAATTCACTATTACAGATCCTGCTATATTCATCAATTTGATCTATTTGCCTTTCACCCCATATTACACCACTATTTACATAATTACCACAAATATTAATTACAGGTTCCAATATATTAATATTACATTCAATAAGCATAGGGAAATGATCGGACCAGAACACATCGTACATAACCGTAACGTTGCGTATAGTATTCCATGCACATTTCGTTACGATGCAATGGTCCAACCATCTCCTACACCCATGTATATCACTAACATATGTATACGTATCAGAGCTCACTCCCAATTTATCGATGTCCGCACATATCCATTGTTGCTCAGAGCAGAACTCCATCATCTCACTATAGAAAGGCTCATTAACATGAGCGTTAAAGTCCCCTAGTATAAACACCGCTTGCACGTCATTATTATCTGCAATAGTCGAGGAAAGCGCACCTAAACACTCTGTGTACAACGGCATATTATCATAGGAGTCTGTCGGCATGTAGATACATCCCACCAAAAAAGATACGTCACCTGTTAAGACTTTCACGAATGTTATTCTGTCACTATCACACTCAACTATAGTTACCGCATTGAACGCACTTTTCCTCCAAAGGATACCCACTCCACCGTGAGGGCGTCCTTTCAATAGTCCACCAGACACGTCAACCGCCGATTTACCCGTCCAGCCGAAGTCCTTATCAATCGTACTAAGGAAAGGCAGGTCAAAGGGATGAAGCCATGTTTCTTGCAACGCCACGATATCCGCACTTTTACACAAAGCCCTTATTCCATCTATAGACCTTTTTGCCGACCTACAATTAAAAGTTATTAATTTGCATGTATCAATCATTTTTCGATGTTATGAAGTTCGCTCGATTTAAATTCCGTATCCTCCATTTTCCCTCTAAACATAACAAAGCGTCTAAAAGTTATACCACTGGGCCACAAGTTGTCATTTAGGTATTCACCCAATTTTGATTTACTAACATAAATTTTATAGGAGTAATAGCCCTTATCACGCTTCATGGCAATTCTTTGTAGCGTTACTCGATCTTGAATTTTTTCAAATATATACTCAGATATATCTTTTTCCGTTACCGCTTGGTCTACATTCGAAATAAACATTGGCACCTTAACATCTGCCGCTTTAAACTTCGTATTCAACGATGTTTTAGCACTCCCAGTTTTACCTATAAACTGGTTTCGATGTCGTCTATTCTGAACAAGTTTCCATTCCTCATCCATTTCTTTATCCTTCCATTCACCGTTTTTCGGTATACATTGGGCATAAGACAGTTTATTGTTCGTTTGTTTCGTAACAATTGATTTATGTAGCAAATTATTCTTATCTAAGGTTGACTCATCCGACTGCATAGTTTGCTTTATATTCTCCTCTCCGCCCGCATAGGTAACCGGTTCTGCTATCGTCGTTCGCTCCTGCGGCGCATGCGTCGACTCGCTGCTATGCAGGAGCGAGACAGGTAGACACGGCTCAGGTACCTGAGCAGGTGCGCGCATCGGGTCAACGGTCGCGGGCGGTTTAACGACCTCGCTCTTAGCATTCGCAGATAACGTCAAACTATTTGTATTTAAAGTTGAACTTTTAACGGTAGAATCATAAATAGTCATACCGATTGGTCCACTATCTAACAAAAACGCACCTCTTCTACGGTTAACATTTAAATACGATTCATGATGACTCGTACAGGATTCCATATGTTCCTTATCTTTACAACTCTGGACATCTTTTCTTAGCAAATCAAGCTGATTTTGTGTCACATACGTATCCTTTATTTCCCGTATCTGACCCTGCAAGTTCACGATGTCTTTCAGCAGCCGTGTGACATCTATATTTTCAAAGTTGACCGGAGGTAGCTTGTGTAATTCCTTAGCTACAAATATGGGCAGTTCGTCTGTTTTTGTATTTTTGATGCACCGAATAATATCTTCAATGTCCCGCTCCAGCTTGTCTTTCCTTCTTGTTATATACTTTTCATTTCCTTTTAAACAGTCATACAATAATTTTTTTGCCAGCTCCACATCCTCAGCCGAAAACCCCGTAGCACATATTCTTACTAAACTGATATCATCCATAACATTAATCTTATTTTGCACGAATGCTAGCACCTCGTTGATAACAATATTGCACGATGCACATTTCACGATATTAGACAGCGACATATTCGCAGCGCAAGGTTACCCTCGCACACGCGCACACCTCTCAGCGCTTGCGCGACGACTGAGACATAAAAATGACTTAACTCAATAAACTCACGAAATATACGAGTTTATTAGTTTTCACGCTCACCAAAAACTTTGAAGTCGATTTACTCAAAACTGTGTTTTTTGAGATAGCAGAGATACGTCTGACACGGCAGCGCAGTTCTGCTGCCTCTGTAGCAACACGTGTCTCAGGTGTGGTCAACTCTAATTTCTCTTAGTGATCTCTTAAGACTTAAATTAACCTAGCAAGGAACATATAATAGTGGCCTCTTAGATTTGATTTCAAGTACGAAGTGCTAAGCGTGAAAACAGGACTTCATAGACTTTCTCACGTTTAACGTCTCATTATAGCATAGTTCACCCTAACATAATTACCATAAGTATGTAAATTCTGTATCAGGCCTACTGCCCGTCATCTATTTATTTAAGGATTGTAATTAAATGTGTAACTGAGCTCAAACAATAGTTTATTTCATCTCATATTAATCTTCCTTCTTTTGCACGCTTTATGTGCGCACCTGAGCGAACCTGACACCCAGGACACACACAGCCCGAAAGGAATTTGCAAGGATTCACAAGAATTGGACCAATGGACCCCGATTCTGTTCTCGGACGAGTGCAGAATGTGTTTGAATGGCTGCGACCGAAGAGAAAGAGTCTACAGGAGGCCAGAAGAACGCTACGCTCAGTGCTGCATCTCCGAAAGAGTCGCCTATGGAGGTGGCTCAGTCATGTTCTGGGGTGGCATCTCGTACGATGCACGGACTGAGCTGGTTTTTGTTCCTGGCGGTGGTCGTGGCGGTGGATTAACTGCTGCCAGGTACATAACGGAGATTTTGGAAGACCATGTCGTCCCTTATGCCGGTATTTTTGATGAGGGGTTCATGCTAATGCAGGACAATGCCCCCTGTCATACCCCGCAAGGGTCACCGCTGCCTACCTCCGCGAGGTGGGCATCGATACCATGGTCTGGCCAGCGATGTGCCCGGACCTTAACCCCATTGAGCACATGTCTGAAGAGGAACGTTCGGGCCCGGAATCCTGCTCCAGCCACTGTCGACGAGTTGAAGATTGCCTTGCTGGAGGAGTGGGAAGCGATTCCTCAAAATTACATCAGGAAGTTAATAAAATCCATGAAAAATCGTTTACTTTGTGTCAGTAGGGCTAGAGGTGCTAATACCCGTTACTAACGTGATAATAATAAATTGAATTTTATTTTAAACGAGCCTTTTATTTCGAGTTTCCCTTGTTTATTTTAAGGCCATTTTCGAGTTACTTCCGGTATTCGAGTTTTTTCAGCCTTTGGATCTGAAATATTATTGAATTGGCAGATTTTCCAAAGCGTTACATTGTAAGCTTTCATTTAATACCATAATTTTCAGATTCAAATGGGAAATTACAAAGATATCGGATGCAAACGAAAAAATGCAAAGTGATTCCAAGCTTTTGCACGCGTGTATCTCATGCAATCTGCTGCACTCTCTTGCCTTCCCTGTTTCTGACCCCTATAGACAAGGCATGCAACATTCATGCCCTAGGGCTTTATGCCGCTATCAAGCTGGATGATATCATACACAAGAAGAAGGGAGATTACACCTCTCTAGAATCCATACTAACCTACTACAGGGCTGGGTATGAATCAGTCGCCACCCCTGGGACCACCAGGATAACTGCTCTCCGATACATGGGACTTGTGGCCTTGACTTCCTCCAGATATGTGCCCCCAGTACTTAGAGTTAGCATTGCCTGTTTTAATAGGCTGGCAGAAATGAGGAGAGAAGATCCCCATCATGTCACCATGCTAGAGTGGGCTACTAATGGTCCCAATAATGCTGTGTAAGGCAAGAGTAGAAAGCTACAAGTTTGAGGGCAGCTTGTAGTAGTCTTATCCAAATCATTCCCTCACGACTCATCACTCGTTAAAAGTAATTCAAAGCTGCAAGTAGCTCGAGGAAATTTATGTGTCTTTTAACCTCCTGTGGGCTCCAAAAACCTCCGGTTCTTTCACCGTTACAATATGCTCCCCAGCCTGTCAAGGATGCGTCTGAGAAAATTTCTAAGATAAATTTGCCTTCTCGGATTGGGTTATATGAAGTTAAAATTTTATTTTTCCACCATGTAAAGTCAGGAATAAGGTGATCACCAATACTAATAAGGCTATATCATAGTTGTCTCCCGATTTTTGTAAGGCAAGAAATTTTTCACGCTCCAGGGTTTGGTGTAAACCCACCCATAAGCAATCGCTGGACAGGCTGAGCATAATTGGCCCAAAAGCTTGGCGAAATCACGTATAGTGATAGATTTTTTATTTTAAGTACATTTGAGGCAGTCTAAAATTTTTTGTCGTTTCTTATTTGGTAAGCCTAGACGCATATTAACAGAGTCCAACTCAAAACCAAGGTAGGTCTGAACTTGACTAGGTATTAATTTACTCTTAGTGTGGTTTCATACGAAACCTAAATTTTTTAATTTGTTAACGGTTTTTGAATGTTCCGAATCAGACCACGGTATTAGGGGTACTTCGTCTTCACTACCTGGATTGTGAGGGAAATCGTACGATTCTGGATAGTACCGATCATAATCATTGTATTCTGTAAAGACGATAAAAACAATTTTAAGTCTCTGAACATAGGCTCGCTATGCCGCTGGACTAGTGTTTTAAAGTCACTGGGTATAGGCTCCGAAATCCACACACACACACACACAAAGACGACACTACTATAACTTAGAAATCTACTGAGACAGAACTACTACAAAGACCCACTTCAGTCTCAACTTCTACACTAGTATAACCATTTGGTTGATATTGAGATTCACCTAGCTAATTCAACTAGAGAACCTCAAAAGTCCAAAAATTACTTAAAAATCTTCTTGTGAAATCCAGTCTCATCAAATTAGCTAAGATAGATCTCCAGAAGAGTAAAACTTATATCAATCTATTCCCTAAATTTGCTGTTGCAATGGCTCCCAAGGATCCCGAGCAAACAGAACCTTATCTCTAAGCTAAAACGAGATAGTGTATATTAGTATTAGTGTGAATTTAATAAATTGTTATATAGATTTCAATATTCTTGATCATTTACGTCCCAGTAGCATCTACCCAAGTAATAAACGCTTAGGTGATATATATATCTAGGTGACAGTTTGGCTTCTTTCCTCTGTCCCATGTCATCCTCTCCAACCGATTTAGTACCTCTCACCCCAGGGCATTTTCTCATTGGAAGACCCCTTGTCTCGCTACCGGCACCTGATTTGCAAGATGTTAATCCAAATCGGCTTCATAGATACGCAAAGATTGAGCAGGCAAGGCTTTAAGAGGCGGGAGGATGTTGGCACAACATAAGTACCAGCGAAGACCAGTTGACGGCACATGACGTCACACGCATACGTCACGGCTCCCCGTTCCGCGTACCTACATTTCAGACTGCACCGTACAGCCGAAGCGGCTACACATATCAATTATTTTATATAGATATATCGAGTACCTAAACGTTACTTGTACCTATTAGTTGTTAAGTTAATTAAAAGAAGATTAGTACTATCCTGGAGTTCCTTCATTCTACATCAGAAGAGCTTAATTGAGGAGTACACCGAACATTTTGGCGTCTTTGTGTGTGTTATTGTGTGAGGAATCCGATACGCGCCAGACGCAGAAATTGCTCGGGGAGATGGAACTAGGCACGCAAAAGCCGTCCCAACTCCTCCGTAACATGCGTGACCTTGCGCGAGGAAAAATATTAGACCAAACCCTGATCATCATGTGGAACGGCCATCTTCCACAGGCGGTGCAAGCGGTGTTGGCCGCATCAGAGGTTACGGATATGGAAAAATTAGCGGCCATCGCTGACAAGGTCACGGAGACCACGCGTCCGTTGGAGGTCACGGAAATAGCTACCAGTAAGCAGCGACCTAGGGATGACGATTTAACAACAAAATTAAATAGACTCTCAGTGGAGGTGGCGGAGTTACGGAAGTCAAGGCGTCCGCAGAGAAGTGCCACACCAGGGAGGCAGCCATCAAGGTCGCGAGAGCGGAATGCCAGCAGAAGTGGACGGAAGCCGGGTTGGTTATGCTTCTATCATTTCCGCTATGGAAAGAAAGCCGCGAAGTGTGTTAAGCCGTGTTACTGGGAGGACCAGATGGAGAAGGAAAACTAGATTCGATACAATCTGAGGCGGAGATGTGTATCGACGTAACGAACAATCGCCTATGTGTTACAGACTTAAATAGCCGGTTAAACTTTCTTATCGATACCGGATCTCACGTGAGTGTTTTACCCGTATCGAACAGGCGTGCAGCATCTGTGTTGGTGAGTGCGAGATATAAGTTATATGCCGCAAATGGCACCGAAATAAAAACTTACGGTGTGCGTACCCTAGTGTTAAATTTGAACCTCAGAAGAGCATTTAAATGGATTTTTATAGTGGCAGACGTCAAGCAGCCTATAATCGGAGCCGATTTTTAAGCCATTATATGTTGCTAGTAGATCTCCACGCGCGGAAATTATGGATACAGTAGTACTGAGGAATTTAGATTTTTTGTTTACGTATATCGATGACGTCATAATCGCGAGCGAAACAGAAGAACAACACAAAGAGCAGTTAAAGTTAGTTTTCGAACGATTTAATCAATATGGAATTACAACTAATGTGTCTAAATGTGACTTTGGCAAGTCTAAACTCGAATTTCTCGGTTACGAAGTGTCGACGAGCGGTATACGACCTTTGGACGACAAAGTACAGGCTATAGTAAATTTTCCGAAACCGGAAACCGTCGAGCAACTGCGACGATTTCTAGGTATGTTAAATTTTTATCGACTGCATATTCCCAAGGCCGTAGACCACCAGGCCGAGTTAAATCATTATTTGCATAACGCAAAGAAGCGAGATAGGACTGTTATACAGTGGACAGATAGGGCTAACGAAGCGTTTGAAAAGTGTAAGGAAAGCTTAAAAAGCGCCGTCACACTTTCCCATCCACTACCTAATACCAAGCTGGCGCTGATGACTGATGCATCAGAGGTCAGCCTTGGAGGAGCGTTGAACCAGAAAATTGGGGATGTTTGGCAACCCTTAGGATATTTTTCTCGTAAACTATCGGATGCGCAAAAGAAATATTCAGCGTATGATAGGGAATTGTTAGGAATTTATGCCGCTGTGCGATATTTTCGAAATCTATTAGAAGGTCGTGATCTTAGTATATACACGGACCACAAGCCTTTAACTTTTGCTTTTAGTAAGGTACATAGTGATAAAGAGAGTCCTAGGAGAGTGCGTTATCTGTCATATATAAGTGAATTTACTACTAATATATACCATATAAGTGGTATGCAAAATGTAGTTGCAGATACTTTGTCCAGGATAGAAGCTATCTACTGTCCCACGGGAATTGATTACGCGGAATTAGCAGTAATACAAGCTGGCGACGATTACCTACAGGAAAGCGTGCAAGCGTCACATGATACCCTGCAGTTTAAGCAAGTCAGCTTGCCCGATTGTGAGAAAAGTATTTACTGCGAGGTGTCAACGAACAATATTAGACCTTATTTACCTGAAAGTTTTAGAAAGCAAGCATGGCATTATATACATAATCTAAGTCACCCTGGTATCAGAACTACGAAACGTTTAGTTACTGAAAGATTTTTTTGGCCGAAAATGAATGCCGATGTTACTAAATGGACTAGATCATGTATACAGTGTCAAAAAGCGAAAATAATACGTCATACAGTGTCAGGCTTAGAACGATTTGCGGAATCTGATCGTTATGCGCATGTACACATTGACATTACTGGGCCGTTAGCATCAACAAGCGACGGTTATCGTTACTGTGTCACAATGATAGACAGGTTTTCAGGTTGGCCTGAAGCATATCCGGTTCAAGACATTACCGCAGAGACGATAGCTAGAGTAGTGTATGAGGGTTGGATTACTCGTTTCGGTTGTCCTACGCGTTTAACAAGCGATTGTGGTAGGCAATTTGAAAGTGATCTGTTCAAGCAATTAATGAAGTACCTAGGAGTCCATAAATTGCGTACAACCCCTTATCACCCTCAGAGTAATGGAATGTGCGAAAGGCTGCATAAAAGTATGAAAACAGCCCTTAAGGCTCGCCTTAGTGATAACACGTGTTGGGCGGACGAATTACCAACGATCATGCTCGGTTTGCGTGCCGCGCCTAGAAGCGACACGGGAGTAAGCTCAGCTCAGTTAGCGTATGGAAAAACAATTAGGTTACCTGGTGAATTTTATGACGATATCAAGGTTAGTGATTCAGTTTCGGAATACTTGCAAAAGCTTAGGGATACCATAAGTAAATTAAAACCGAAACCGCCAAGTCACAGTAATTCACGTTCTTTGTTTGTCCATAAAGATTTGAAAACCTGTGAATATGTATTTTTAAGGAACGATTTAGTACGTAAGTCCTTACAACCTCCTTATGACGGACCTTATAAAGTCATAAGTAGGAAAGACAAGACATTTGTTATACAATTGGAAAATAAGGAAACAATCGTTTCCATAGATAGGCTAAAACCGGCATATGTAATTAACGATACGGAAACTACAGATGAAAGTCCTGTAAATAGTTTACCTAATAATTTTAATTGCATACAGAATGACACTTCTTGCAAAATTATGCCCGCGAAAACAACGCGCAGTGGACGCGTTGTAAAGAGGCCAGTGAGATTTGCGGATGCAGCGTTATAGGCTTATAGCAAGTACAATAACAACGCCTCGATGCGGGAGGTATAATGTTGCGAGAATGCAATGTGCATTAACGTTATAACATAAGGTGTATTTTACTATGTTATATCATTTTAGCATTTGAAAAGTATTATTTAGGTTACGAACGTGTAATTTCTTCATACTAAGAATTTTTGTATTGGTATATAATAGACATTTTCGTAAAAAAAATGTTCATTATAAATTTTAATTTGGAATTAGTAACTACTGTTACTATAGTGTATTTAAACTACCTTGTTCCATACTTTGAATTTAACTTTGTATACAATGGGTTGGGGACAAAGTAAAGAAGGGGATAGGAGTGGCAGTGTCATAACCCAAACACAGACGGTAACCAACGAATTCCAATACCAGCTAGCCACTATAAGTTGGGTGTTAGTGGCCATGTCAGTGATGTTTGGCGTAATCCTGTTGTGTTTGCTATGGCATCGCTGCAGAAAAACAGCGAGAAACTGGGTGCAGAAACAGTTAGCGGCTACCCCGCAACAGGCAGTACCGGGCGCCGGCTATGCATAGCGTTATGTTTGCATATTGTTTGGTGTAGACGTACTAAGTGTTGCTGCAACAGTGTGTGTTTTAGTTATAAGGTGTTAAGTTAAGTAAGAAAAACTCTTGTTTGTTTTCATGTGTGTGTATTCTCGCCTCATATATTTTTTTGTAAAAAAACGGGAAGGGGGAATGGTGTAGGCACATGTAGAATGGGTATCTACCTATCATACATGTAGCTTAGTATAGCCGCGGCTGCGCCCGCGATAGATTATAAGTGCAGTTAATAAATCACTCGTAAACAGATCACACGTCTTTCGCTATCTCCGGATCGCTTGCAACCTTCGACATATAAATATACATGTACGTACTAAGTCATACAGTACGTACACGCTATATCGCTGGACTGACAATTTTGAGTCACTGGGCATAGGCACGCTATGACGCGGGACTGTAAGTTGGCATACCTAGCATAGCTTAGAATCGCTCGAGTAACTATTTATTATCTAACACCCATGTTATTCGATAAAAATCTTTTGTTTACAAAACGGTTACTAAGTAAAATGTTAATTTTAATAAAGTAAACAACGAATATTGATAATCCAGTAACAGTACAAAGGTTATAAAAAAGAATCTTTGTTTATGTAAGTTCGTTCGAGTTGAATTGAAGCATTTTTTTTTTCAATCTCGGGGGTAGATTCTATTTATCACGCATGCCACAGTATTTTCTCATACTAATTAATTTATGATAGTTTGAATTAATTAGGTAAGTACTTAATATTGTTCTATTTAAACAAAGAAAGACACTAACCTTCGTCTGTTGCCGACTCTGATGATGAACAACGGTTGAGTCGATTTTCTAATCGCCTACTCTTTTCTTTTAAATGACGATTTTTATCCTTACGTTTACGTTTTCCAATTATCTCTAATTTGTGCGATACAGAAAAAGGATACGATTTTACGGAATTTAACTTAACGGAAACTAAGTTACGTAATACGATGTTGCAATGCCCGCACAAAGAAAGAGAATGACACGAACTCGGGCACAAGAACCGGGTGACGGTGGGGCAGGAGTGGGGGAAGGTAGTCTTTTTAGTACTTTTTATTATATTTTCTAGCTTTAAACTAATGTGCAATGCCTGATACATTGAGAGTGAACTACAGTGACGATAAATCTTGAGGATGTAACGTCGTAGTATAATGCCGAACATTGTTGCACAAATAACTTGCTGCCCATCAAGCATACCGAATTTCGGACCATACGAGGGCTGTTTGATAAGTAGCCGTTTTCTAAATGTACTAATATCACTGGCCGAAAATATGTATACCACCGTATTAAGCCATTCTTCAAACATGAAACGAAACTGCAGTCTATGACATGGAAAAGGCCATCATCTCCAACTCCGAAGAAATTCAAGGTGGGCCCATCTGCCGGTAAGGTCATGGGCTCTGTTTTTTGGGATGGTAAAGGGGTAGTAATGATTGAGTATCTCGAGCATGGAGCTACTATTACGGGCACTTCATATGCCGAACAAATAGCAACATTGCGCAATGAGATCCGCGAAAACGGCGAGGTAAACTCTCGAAAGTTGTGCTGTTCCACCAGGACAATGCCCCGGCACACAAGTCCGCCGTTGCAATGGCTACAAATCGTGATGCTAAGTTCGATGTCCTTAAGCATCCTCCGTATTCACCAGATCTCGCCCCCAGTGATTTCTATATATTTCCGAGATTGAAAGAATACCTGAGAGGCCAGAGATTTGAAGCGTCGTCGGTAGTCGCTGCAGTACAAGATTTTTTAAGTACGATGAGACCTTTTTTAAAAATGGAATTTTAAGTTTAGAAAAAAGATATACTAAGTGTATTTTATGCTAAAAGGTGACTATGTCGAAAAATAAAATGACATTTAATAAAAGTTGTTTATAACATACTCATTCTCACTTTTTATTGAACTCCCCTCGTATATAAACTATTTGTAAACAGCATTTTCGGGAAAAGTATAGAAAACATAGAGAAAAGAATAACAATGCATTTTTGAAAGCACTGGGAAGACATTGAAGGTGCAACGAGATCTACATACGGACTAGAACGATATATTTCAAAACCAAACTTCCACAGCTGCGTTATTTTCTCACAAGACTTGGTCGCTGTGCAACTGAATCCAATAAAAGTAACTTATGATAAACCTAATACATATGTCGGATTCACTATTTTAGAGCTTTCTAAAACACTAATGTATGATTTCCACTATAGCTACATGCCATCAAAATATGGTGATAAGTGTTCCTTGCTTTACACGGATACGGATTCATTTATTTATGAAATCAATACTAGTGATTTCTTTGAAGACATAAAACCAGATTTACTAACCAAATATGACACTTCCGATTTTCCTACAAACAATGTTTACGGTTTTCCAAGAATGAACAAGAAAATGAATATATTGGACTAAGATCTAAAATGTATGCCTATACGTTAGAAGATATAAACGACGAAAAGAAGGCAGAATCATGTGTTAAAATAAACAAGGGAGTGACAGCCGCAGCTGTCAGAGAAATTCACTTTGACAACTATCGAGAGTGTCTTAATTTAACAAAATCATTTTATGATGATATGTGTATCATCAGAAGTGATAAACATAGATTATTCACTACCGAAATTAAGAAAAAAACATTGTGTGGTTTAGGTGATAAAAGGTTCATCATGAATGACCACAACAAAAAAAACTACCTTGGGGTCATTACGCTGTTAATCAACTATAATTGTCTATTTGTATAAACGTTGTTTTACTTATAAATAAAAGTAGGGTAAATATAAGGAGTCTGGACCACTTTAGGTATAAATGTTTTATTACTAATAAGGGGTCTGGACCATTCAAAGTAACCGAAAGGAAGATGCTGAGGTGGATGTGCGGCGTTACCAGGCTCAGTTACTCAGACAAAATCCGCAACGAGTGCGTGCGAGGCAGCCTGGGCGTGCGTGACATCGTCGAAAAAATGCAGGAGAGCAGGCTGCGATGGTATGGCCACGTAAGGAGGAGACCACCAGACTACGTTGGAAATTTGGCACTGCGTATTTCCATCCCCGGTAAAAGAGGCAGAGGTAAACCGAAAACAAGATGGAAAGACGTAATGCTAAAAGATATGATTGGGTGCAAAGTGTACGAAGACGACGTCGGGGATAGGGCGAAGTGGAAGCGAAAGATTTGGAAAGCTGACCCCATCACCATGTGGGATAGATAAGGGATCTGGACCATTATAGGTATAAATGTTTTGTAGGCGCTTCTGTGGTTGTTCATATCAGTCCTAACCGCAGTTCAACATTGTGAGATATTTATTATCTAATGGGGGCATTTGTTACAAATAGAACAGTAACGAATATGTTAATAAATTATTGATTGTTTTCACAATTTTATAGACCAGCAAAGAGTGTCAGCGTTTATATTATATTCAATTAAAAATGGATTACGCAATTGCGCTTTGCGTAAAGTTGTGGTTTGACAATGAGGGTATTACGTACAATTATAAATGTAGTGGAGATAAGAGTGACGATAATCTTCTCTTCATCTCGTGCGTCGAGGCGCTTGCTCCTGACATTGATATCAATAAATGGGGTGCTGCGCGAAAGGAGCTGAAAAAGGTCCTTAAGGAGCAGCTGACGGAACATTTGACGGTGACATTAAATTTAGATTTCCATGCGGAGGGGATCCTACGGGAGATTCTAAGCAGACACAAAATCAGAACATTTCTCGCTGTTCCGTGTAAACAAAGGATGATTATATGGAAAGAAGGGACTAGTTGGTTCATGGAGGTGAAGAATCCCTTGATAGCTAAGAAGCTCTATGTGTTTGTAGGTTGTTAATGTGTGCGTGCGTGTGTGTGTGTGTGTAAATAAAATAAAAGCGTAAGAATTATTTTTTAGCATTTATTTATTTTATAATGCCCTCATGCTAGGGTTTTGATACCATCATCTAAGATAAATCGCTTTTCATCTCTGCCGCAGAGAATTTAAGTAAAACTTTAATGTATAATATACACCACGATTATATGCTACCTAAGTATAGTGAAAACGTGAGGCTGTTATACACAGACAATGATTATTTTGTTTATGATATAAAAACATGCAACTTTTACGAAGACATTAAGCCAGACTTACAAAGTAGATTTGACACTTCGGACCTTTCAGAAAATGATGTATATGGTTTACCACAGGTGAATAAAAAAGTTGTAGGCATGATGAAAGATGAAAACAAAGGTATAATTGTGAGAGAATTTGTAGCAATAAGATCGAAAATGTATGCTTATATATTAGACGAATACACCAAGAGAACAATAGCAGAAAGTGTATAAAAAAGAATAAAGCTAGTATTTATTAAAATTTAATCGTCTGACGCAGCTGCTGTCGGACGATTAAATTGTAATAAATACTACAAATGCTTAGTTAGTTACTTTAGCGTATTACATTACACAGCTTAGACCTAGGTAGAGCTTTTAGAGTAGTCTTATTAGTAATTATTGCTATGCAGAACTATGTATCTTGAGTTGTATTTTATAGACTTAAAATAATTTATAATAATATGCTAATCATGTCTTGTTTTTTTTTATCAGAACAAGGGTGAGAAAAAGGCCAAGAACTCCAATTTGAGCGAATTTTTTTTAGACAGGTAAGAAAATACTAATTTGTTTGCATCATTTAGAGAATCAAATCAGTAGATTATATCGTTAGTGATGTTTTTTTTAGTGATTGTGTTATCTTAAAGTATAGTTTAAGTAGTTTTTTTTCTCTAATTTACTGCCTAAAAACTAATGAACTGTCTGAACTGAGACAGACAAAACCCTGAATAATAGGTTAAACTTTCAAGGCATTCGTCAAAAGGTCAACTTTTGTCAGCGACGTGACGCGTATGAACTTAACAAACAGAAATAAATCTGTGGGATTTCCTTTAATTTAATGCTAAGATATCAAATGTTCTGCCAAATATTGACGTGTAAGCTTTATCCCTAATTTCAGAACTATTAAAAAACCGACCAAGTGCGTGTCGGACTCGCGCACTAAGGGTTCCGTACCATTACGCAAAACACGGCAATAAAATCACGTTTGTTGTATGGGAGCCTCACTTAAATATTTATTTTACTGTTTTTAGTATTTGTTATTATAGCGGCAACAGAAATACATTGAAAATTTCAACTATCTAGCTATCACGGTTCATGAGACAGACGGGGCCTGGTGACAGACGGACAGACAGACAGTGGAGTCTTAGTAATAGGGTCCCGTTTATACCATTTGGGCACGGAACCCTAAAAAATAGCATCACGTACACCCATTCGCAAAATTGCATGGCCACTTTATTGAAGTGGCCATGCAGTAACTTAATTAGTGATAAGCATAACATGTTCACCCAAATTAATTCTAGCACGGTAAAACCAACGTAAATGGGTTTGTTATAGACAATTTTAGGTTTCTTTAACTGCACTGCCACTAACTCTTCAGAGAAAATAGAAGCGCTGTGAAAGTCTTGCATTGAATAGACCGCGGGCCAGGAACAGATTTCCATGACCAATCGCCTCCGGGGCGAAAACTCGTATAGTGGTTAACGGCTATGTATGATGAACCCTCGTGAACGTCAGCTGCCGCTCCGTTGGTGGGTTGAGGAATGGCAGCAAATAAACTGCAGTTAGCTGCAATTGCAACACCACGGCGCAACGGACAACACACCGGAAACCAGTAATGGCCGTCCGGCCCCGGGTGTGACGCGAGGGAACGAATCCAAACAGCCGCCAATATTGCCAGAGTATTGGTATTTAAGGAAACACTAAAAAAACGGATGGAGAGATGTAGAAAATGGCAATTGATGAACGACTCAGTGTGGAAATGGAAATGTAGTTGAAACGATTCGAGAAAAATTGATTAAGATACTGCAAGCTAACGAGATTAGCGAGTCGCGCTTTGCGCTGGATACGTTTAATCATTTAACTAGAAATACGGGTAAAAAACAACTTATTTTTCCACGGACCCCGAACGACTGGAAAAACAATGTTGATGGAATCGTTGATTGATTTACTTTTCTACACGTGCCGTTTGACGGGATTAACACCGAATAGTTCCTTTAATTTTTCGGTAGTATGCAACACTAACGCATGTTTTATGGACGAATATCGCTTGACAGACAATCAATTAGAACAGTGGAAATTATTGTTTGGGTGCTGCGCGAAAGGAGCTGAAAAAGGTCCTTAAGGAGCAGCTGACGGAACATTTGGCGGTGACATTAAATTCAGATTTCCATGCGGAGGGGATCCTACAGGAGATTCTAAGCAGACACAAAATCAGAACATTCCTCGCTGTTCCGTGTAAACAAAGGATGATTATATGGAAAGAAGGGACTAGTTGGTTCATGGAGGTGAAGAATCCCTTGATAGCTAAGAAGCTCTATGTGTTTGTAGGTTGTTAATGTGTGCGTGCGTGTGTGTGTGTAAATAAAATAAAACCGTAAGATTTTTTTTTAGCATTTATTTATTTTATAATGCCCCCATGCTAGGGTTTTGATACCATCATCTAAGATAAATCGCTTTTCATCTCTGCCGCAGAGAATTTAAGTAAAACTTTAATGTATAATATACACCACGATTATATGCTACCTAAGTATAGTGAAAACGTGAGGCTGTTATACACAGACACTGATTATTTTGTTTATGATATAAAAACATGCGACTTTTACGAAGACATTAAGCCAGACTTACAAAGTAGATTTGACACTTCGGACCTTTCAGAAAATAATGTATATGGTTTACCACAGGTGAATAAAAAAGTTGTAGGCATGATGAAAGATGAAAACAAAGGTATTTTGTGAGCGAATTTGTAGCATTAAGATCGAAAATGTATGCTTATATATTAGACGAATACACCAAGAGAACAATAGCAGAAAGTGTATAAAAAAGAATAAAGCTAGTATTTATTAAAATTTAATCGTCTGACGCAGCTGCTGTCGGACGATTAAATTGTAATAAATACTACAAATGCTTAGTTAGTCACTTTAGCGTATTACATTACACAGCTTAGACCTAGGTAGAGCTTTTAGAGTAGTCTTATTAGTAATTATTGCTATGCAGAACTATGTATCTTGAGTTGTAGACTTAAAATAATTTATAATAATATGCTAATCATGTCTTGTTTTTTTTTATCAGAACAAGGCTGAGAAAAAGGCCAAGAACTCCAATTTGAGCAAATTTTTTTTAGACAGGTAAGAAAATACTAATTTGTTTGCATCATTTAGAGAATCAAATCAGTAGATTATATCGTTAGTGATGTTTTTTTTAGTGATTGTGTTATCTTAAAGTATAGTTTCAGTAGTTTTTTTTTCTCTAATTTACTGCCTAAAAACTAATGAACTGTCTGAACTGAGACAAAGACAAAACCCTGAATAATAGGTTCAACTTTCAAGGCATTCGTCAAAAGGTCAACTTTTGTCAGCGACGTGACGCGTATGAACTTAACAAACAGAAATAAATCTGTGGGATTTCCTTTAATTTAATGCTAAGGTATCAAATTCTGCCAAATATTGACGTGTAAGCTTTATCCCTAATTTCAGAACTATTAAAAAACCTACCAAGTGCGAGTCGGACTCGCGCACTAAGGGTTCCGTACCATTACGCAAAAAACGGCAATAAAATCACGTTTGTTGTATGGGAGCCCCACTTAAATATTTATTTTACTGTTTTTAGTATTTGTTATTATAGCGGCAACAGAAATACATTGAAAATTTCAACTGTCTAGCTATCACGGTTCATGAGACAGACGGGGCCTGGTGACAGACGGACAGACAGACAGTGGAGTCTTAGTAATAGGGTCCCGTTTATACCCTTTGGGCACGGAACCTTAAAAAATAGCATCACGTACACCCATTCGCAAAATTGCATGGCCACTTTATTGAAGTGTACAGCAATTCAATTTTCTCAAAAGGTTGTCGCTCATCGTCATAATCTTGTCAAACGGTTAATTTCCCATTAAAGCTATAAACTATATTATATTTTTGAATCATAGTGCAGTCATATCGCAAAATGTAAATTCTTAGTGTCGAATGTAGTCCATAAAAACACATTTCGCCATTTCCCGCACGCGCCGACTGCGCGCGCGTCGGCAAAAAATCTAACTGGGTCGCGAGAGTCGATACGGACCCGCACGTAACGACCTACCTCCGGAAACTGTCATTAACCCAAACGACTTAACCGCTGCAACCCCACCCATGTGGCATATCATATCAGATATCGCTTCTTCATTGCTGCCGATGCAACGTGAGAGTTTTTCGAATTTGTTATCTGCCTATCATGAACGTTATGCAACATATCTCATTCGACTAAACTTACGCACCGGGCGCAGCCGGCGGTAACCTATACTATGGATACATATGTTGCATAGTGATGGCGGGGAGATACGCCACTGTATCAATAATTTCATTGAGTTTCTTGCCAGTTCTTCTCAACGAGGATTTTAATACCGTGACGACCGGTAATAGTAAAATGGCGCCTATAGTTTTAAAATTTGACGTGTAAACGTGTTCTAATTAGGTAATTATTATGCGTCTTCAGTAAAAAAATTGTAACCTTAAATAACCATAAGACACTTAAATAAATAAAATAGCCATTTCGACCTCAAATTAAAATTACATTTCTTGTCAAGTTTTGGAGAAAAATATCAAATGATTAATTTAAACATAATAATAAAGTTCATTGTCATGTATGTAATTTGGTACCTTCCATGACACTTATGAGTAGTTAATATTACGGTCTGAAAAGCCTATGTAATGTGGCACATGTCCACTTTCCGTGTTTAGCAGTAACGATTTGGTTTACTGCGACATAAACGCATATTGCTTGTCCATCGCAAATCTACTTAGCAGTCTAAATCGGCAAGTAGTTCATTCTGTGCAGCATCTCTAGCGTTACTACTCTTTTCGGTTCTGGCAGAATACCAGCGCTGCGGGTCCCCGCAGCTTTATGCTGAGCCAGCGCCTATTCTTTGCACCATCACATGGCTCGACTCATTTTCATATTGTGTTATTTTTTGTACTCGTTAGGTACAACAATGACAATGCATGTTTGTTCCAATTATTTCTGCATGTTTGTAATGTCTTTTAAATTTAAAATTATGTTTTATAATAGTAATGTCGGCCATTAATTAGAGCCATGTAATAATGAGAAGAATAAAGTTTTTTATTTATCTATCTATCTCAGCGATAACTTCGTGTGTATAAAATAGGCTAATAACCTAATAAAGCATTGATACTCACTTGAGCCTACTCATAAGGTGTTACTATACTACCTAACCTCCAGACTCTGCTCGTCCTACCTTCACGATACCTTTTACATATCTCCTAATATTATACCTAATGGCGACCCTGCCTGATAGGAACTTTCGGGGGAGGTGTAATGTGGCAAATGTCCACTTTCCGTGTTTAGCAGTAACGATTTGGTTTTTCTGCGACAAACGCAAATTGCTTGTGTCAGCGACAACCTTCATGTATAGAAGGTTAGGCATTAATAAATAAAGGTTCTATAACTACTTGAGACTATAGCCTTGTCACTGTACTCCGCCTAATCCCCTTCACGTCACGTTGCGCACCCTACAACGATATCTGGAGTTAACACCTCAGATATTGGATGACGACCTTGCATTGAAGAGCAAAGAAGAATCTTCTGAAAAAGCTACCGCCTTCGGCCACCACTGCGTCCCCGTCCGAAATAAGAAACCTAACCAGATAAGATAAGATAAAAGATAAAAAATGTTTTTATTGCACAGAACGAATACAATTGTAGTACATAGTTAGTACATATCACAAATTACAGAAAAGAGTTGGTGCATAACTGAATTGACATTCGGAGGTTCCAGGAGTCCCCGCACTAGGCTAGGCCTGTATCGCGGGAGACCAGATGTACATTTTTATGTCATGCGAGTTAACTAGAATAATATTTTTACAATTGAGGACAAAAATGAGATTCAGGTTTATATACCTGGATTAAGAATTTTTACAATTGAGGACAAAAATGAGATTGTTAAGTACTGGACATACGCACGGGAGGAGACGCGCGGAGGCGGGCAGCACGCGACGTCATTGCGGCAGGCCGCGAGCGACGCGCGACCGACACTCTCATCTACCTACCTCGCCGGCAACGGACGAGTACCGAATTAGTTTTTATAATTGTTTGGCCGGGATTTATAATTGTAATTAAGGCGGAATAAACCAGCCTATTTTAATACAGTCCGCGATTTTATTTATACGTCCCTGTAGGACCCTAACATTGGTCCTTTAGGATTCTCACCGTCTTAATTCGCGAAGATAACGGTCAACCGACTTCAAAATCTCGGGGCGCTTCAGACGTGGTCTTCAGCTGTAGAAGATACCTGGTGAAGACTGTTCATTATCATCGTCTCATCGGGTACTCCGCCTAGCAACCGCGCACGCCAGAGAAAAAGAAGCTATTCGGAAATTTGCACTGCAACGGACTTTGGACCCATTGAAAGTGCGAGTCATCTTGAGAACAAAGGAAGTCAACATATTTTATCACGAGTCACTGGTGGACGTTTATAGACATACGTGAGTTCGTTCCAATTTTTTCCTTTATAAAAACCTTCCTTTTCCAAAAAAATAAATAAATTAAAATATTAAAATTGCTAGCAGTTTCAGTGAGCGCTTACGTATTTCACCATAAGTGTAGTGTACAATTGAGTTGCATTCTTATTTTCCTGTAAATTCTTCAGTCGATAAACTTTAATTTACTAAATTGCAGTTACAAGTCACATAGCACTCAACTATCAGGAATTTGCTTACAACGCAGATCGCTCGCTTCTTATCGCCAGCTGGCAACTACCTCAGTACGGTTGCTTGCATTTAAGTTTCCTTAATTACCATTGCAATAAGGTTACTTACGCTATATTTTAACTGCATACGCATAAATATTTATTTAATCTGGGTTAATAGAACAACCGTTTATTGCTTATTTTGTTACCATGACGTCCGCAGAGCTCCTTAAACAGCTTATTAGGAAGCGTAGCTGTATAAAAGGCAAAATGACTATTTTTAATAATTATTTAGACGAAATTGGCACTATAACAGGGCCTAGCATAGTACAACTCTTAGATTTAGAAAGCAGATTTAATAAATTCGATGCCCTCCTGCGCTACCTGACCTTCAAGATCTGACTCCATAAGGAGCTGTGCCAACTCATTACAAGCGCCAATGAAATTAGTCCCATTGTCACTTGTAATGGTCAATGGTAACCCACGACGAGAGACAAAACGCTTTAAAGCGGCAATGTACGCCTCACTAGAGAGAGCCGTAACGAGCTCGATGTGACAGGCTTTGGTCGAGTTGCAGATAAAGATTGCCAAGAAGGATTTTATAAGCTTGCATCCTCTACCTTTCCGATCTGCTATCAACACTGGCCCAGCGTAATCGACGCAACAATGTAGAAAAGGGAACTCTAAATCAGTTCGTGACGCAGGTAACTGGCCCATGATAGGTTGAACTGTGTCCTGTTTGAAGCGTAAACAACGTACACATTTGTTTACAGTGTTTTTTGCAAGATTAGTGCCACCTAATGGCCAATAAGTTTGTTTTATGGTTCCTAGAAGGAGCCGAGGTGGAGCATGTAAATGTTTGATATGAAAATGTCTAAATATGATTTTAGTTAAGTGATGTTTGCTACATAAAAGAAGATACGCGGCAGGCCGGAGGTAGGGAGAACACTAGTCTTACTTTTCATACTTATCCATCCCCTCCTGACTGTGATCGAATCCTAACTGTGAACACATCTCTGGTCTCAGGTACGGTGTCAATATGGAAAATAGACACATCCTCCAATCTGGAAAGAGGAGCCTTAATCTGGAAAGAAGAGATTAAAACAAGGGTCTCTTCAACAATTATCATTCCTCCATTTTAAGTAGGAGAGTTGTGAGTTTGATTGATCCACCTAGTAATACCACAATAAATAATGTGCTAAATCAGCCTCTAGGGACAGCTGTGGAGCTAGATGAATTAGATACGTATGGTAGAAATAATTGGCAATACTGTCACTACGACACCGAAAAAACTTATCAGATGACATATGGTAGCAACACCAGAATAACGAGATCATATGATGGAAGAGTGAGTAATCCTCCAGGGTTATGGATAAGGCTGGCTCCCAATTTGTACTATGATGGTAGTAGATACTTAGGAATATGGACAGACAAAAATGATGAAAGTTGTCCTTTTAAAATATACGAAAACAGAGCCGCTGTAATATCTCAAACAGAAAACAGAAACTGGGTTATATCTGTGCCGTCTATTTCGCTACAGTTCGATTTGACACCTAATCCTTTTGATATAAAGTGCACTTTTCAAAGCAAAAATTATCAAATAATGAAGACTTTAGGTGGTTATCTTATCACCCTTGACATACCAGGATACAACTCTTTTTTAGATTACTCAGCAGGGAAGAAAACTATCTGGAGATCCAAAAGAGAGATATTATCCACCCCTTTCATGAGTAGATATGAAGAGTTTATGAAGGATAAACCGAGGTCTAAGAGAGCGATAGAAAACTGGGAATTTTCAGACACTCTGAAACCTTCTACAGATTATGCACAACTTCGTTATGAAACTCAATATGTCATAAAACAGTTAAATACCGGATTCGCGACATTACAGCTTAGTATATGTCGGCAGATGTTCAATAAATGGTTTACTTTGACACCTCCCGATCTCCCGAGGAAAGTGGCTTTTTATCTATCGGGCAACATCTACACTGTTGCATCCATGTCTTCAGGGGTCTTTAGTATCCAGAGTACTGCTCCCAGTCTCTTAACATGGTTTTTAACTAATCCTATTACTGTGGAAAAAGGAATGTTCAAAGTTATTTCACCTTTAAATAATATGACTAGATGGGCTGAGCCAGTAACCGGGATCCTTTATCTTCAACCTGTCTCCACACATTATTCTTCTGTTGCCACTTGGTTACCGGGACCGAATCATACCGGCCTAGATCCTATAACTGGAAAGGTGGTGATTTTAGAAGTTAATCCTACCAGTCTAGAATTGGTTAAACAAGCCTCTGCTTTTTCAGGACAAGCTCATCATCAGAGCTAGCTTTGAGTTCACAGGAAAAATTATTTTATATGGCTTCCAAAAAAGGACCCGGTTCTCGGTTGAGTACGTCGGCCTGCTGCAGCAGAAACTGAAGTGGCAATCCTCAAACAAGGAGTTAAAGCTCGGATAGCTGGTCTTAATAAAAGATCGAGCTCTTCCACCCCTAGTGTGGTCCTTAGGGCGCGTAACCCAGCTGTACCCAGGCAACGACGGAATCAGTAGTTTTGCGGAAATAAGGACGAGGAAAGGGACTATAAGAAGAGCCTTTAATAACATCTGTCCCCTTCCAGATTTTTGAAGTCTTCCTCCACATACTTCAACCCGGGCAGCATGTTAAGTACTGGACATACGCACGGGAGGAGACGCGCGGAGGCGGGCAGCACGCGACGTCATCGCGGAAGGCCGCGAGCGACGCGCGACCGACACTCTCATCTACCTACCTCGCCGGCAACGGACGAGTACCGAATTAGTTTTTATAATTGTTTGGCCGGGATTTATAGTTGTAATTAAGGCGGAATAAACCAGCCTATTTTGATACAGTCCGCGATTTTATTTATACGTCCCTGTAGGACCCTAACATTGGTCCTTTAGGATTCTCACCGTCTTAATTCGCGAAGATAACGGTCAACCGACTTCAAAATCTCGGGGCGCTTCAGACGTGGTCTTCAGCTGTAGAAGATACCTGGTGAAGACTCTTCATTATCATCGTCTCATCGGGTACTCCGCCTAGCAACCACGCACGCCAGAGAAAAAGAAGCTATTCGGAAATTTGCACTGCAACGGACTTTGGACCCATTGAAAGTGCGAGTCATCTTGAGAACAAAGGAAGTCAACATATTTTATCACTAGTCACTGGTGGACGTTTATAGACATACGTGAGTTCGTTCCAATTTTTTCCTTTATAAAAACCTTCCTTTTCCAAAAAAATAAATAAATTAAAATATTAAAATTGCTAGCAGTTTCAGTGAGCGCTTACGTATTTCACCATAAGTGTAGTGTACAATTGAGTTGCATTCTTATTTTCCTGTAAATTCTTCAGTCGATAAACTTTAATTTACTAAATTGCAGTTACAAGTCACATAGCACTCAACTATCAGGAATTTGCTTACAACGCAGATCGCTCGCTTCTTATCGCCAGCTGGCAACTACCTCAGTACGGTTGCTTGCATTTAAGTTTCCTTAATTACCATTGCAATAAGGTTACTTACGCTATATTTTAACTGCATACGCATAAATATTTATTTAATCTGGGTTAATAGAACAACCGTTTATTGCTTATTTTGTTACCATGACGTCCGCAGAGCTCCTTAAACAGCTTATTAGGAAGCGTAGCTGTATAAAAGGCAAAATGACTATTTTTAATAATTATTTAGACGAATTTGGCACTATAACAGGGCCTAGCATAGTACAACTCTTAGATTTAGAAAGCAGATTTAATAAATTCGATGCCCTCCTGCGCTACCTGACCTTCAAGATCTGACTCCATAAGGACCTGTGCCAACTCATTACAAGCGCCAATGAAATTAGTCCCATTGTCACTTGTAATGGTCAATGGTAACCCACGACGAGAGACAAAACGCTTTAAAGCGGCAATGTACGCCTCACTAGAGAGAGCCGTAACGAGCTCGATGTGACAGGCTTTGGTCGAGTTGCAGATAAAGATTGCCAAGAAGGATTTTATAAGCTTGCATCCTCTACCTTTCCGATCTGCTATCAACACTGGCCCAGCGTAATCGACGCAACAATGTAGAAAAGGGAACTCTAAATCAGTTCGTGACGCAGGTAACAGGCCCATGATGGGTTGAACTGTGTCCTGTTTGAAGCGTAAACAACGTACACATTTGTTTACAGTGTTTTTTGCAAGATTAGTGCCACCTAATGGCCAATAAGTTTGTTTTATGGTTCCTAGAAGGAGCCGAGGTGGAGCATGTAAATGTTTGATATGAAAATGTCTAAATATGATTTTAGTTAAGTGATGTTTGCTACATAAAAGAAGATACGCGGCAGGCCGGAGGTAGGGAGAACACTAGTCTTACTTTTCATACTTATCCATCCCCTCCTGACTGTGATCGAATCCTAACTGTGAACACATCTCTGGTCTCAGGTACGGTGTCAATATGAAAAATAGACACATCCTCCAATCTGGAAAGAGGAGCCTTAATCTGGAAAGAAGAGATTAAAACAAGGGTCTCTTCAACAATTATCATTCCTCCATTTTAAGTAGGAGAGTTGTGAGTTTGATTGATCCACCTAGTAATACCACAATAAATAATGTGCTAAATCAGCCTCTAGGGACAGCTGTGGAGCTAGATGAATTAGATACGTATGGCAGAAATAATTGGCAATACTGTCACTACGACACCGAAAAAACTTATCAGATGACATATGGTAGCAACACCAGAATAACGAGATCATATGATGGAAGAGTGAGTAATCCTCCAGGGTTATGGATAAGGCTGGCTCCCAATTTGTACTATGATGGTAGTAGATACTTAGGAATATGGACAGACAAAAATGATGAAAGTTGTCCTTTTAAAATATACGAAAACAGAGCCGCTGTAATATCTCAAACAGAAAACAGAAACTGGGTTATATCTGTGCCGTCTATTTCGCTACAGTTCGATTTGACACCTAATCCTTTTGATATAAAGTGCACTTTTCAAAGCAAAAATTATCAAATAATGAAGACTTTAGGTGGTTATCTTATCACCCTTGACATACCAGGATACAACTCTTTTTTAGATTACTCAGCAGGGAAGAAAACTATCTGGAGATCCAAAAGAGAGATATTATCCACCCCTTTCATGAGTAGATATGAAGAGTTTATGAAGGATAAACCGAGGTCTAAGAGAGCGATAGAAAACTGGGAATTTTCAGACACTCTGAAACCTTCTACAGATTATGCACAACTTCGTTATGAAACTCAATAGGTCATAAAACAGTTAAATACCGGATTCGCGACATTACAGCTTAGTATATGTCGGCAGATGTTCAATAAATGGTTTACTTTGACACCTCCCGATCTCCCGAGGAAAGTGGCTTTTTATCTATCGGGCAACATCTACACTGTTGCATCCATGTCTTCAGGGGTCTTTAGTATCCAGAGTACTGCTCCCAGTCTCTTAACATGGTTTTTAACTAATCCTATTACTGTGGAAAAAGGAATGTTCAAAGTTATTTCACCTTTAAATAATATGACTAGATGGGCTGAGCCAGTAACCGGGATCCTTTATCTTCAACCTGTCTCCACACATTATTCTTCTGTTGCCACTTGGTTACCGGGACCGAATCATACCGGCCTAGATCCTATAACTGGAAAGGTGGTGATTTCAGAAGTTAATCCTACCAGTCTAGAATTGGTTAAACAAGCCTCTGCTTTTTCAGGACAAGCTCATCATCAGAGCTAGCTTTGAGTTCACAGGAAAAATTATTTTATATGGCTTCCAAAAAAGGACCCGGTTCTACGTCGTACGTCGGCCTGCTGCAGCAGAAACTGAAGTGGCAATCCTCAAACAAGGAGTTAAAGCTCGGATAGCTGGTCTTAATAAAAGATCGAGCTCTTCCACCCCTAGTGTGGTCCTTAGGGCGCGTAACCCAGCTGTACCCAGGCAACGACGGAATCAGTAGTTTTGCGGAAATAAGGACGAGGAAAGGGACTATAAGAAGAGCCTTTAATAACATCTGTCCCCTTCCAGATTTTTGAAGTCTTCCTCCACATACTTCAACCCGGGCAGCATGTTAAGTACTGGACATACGCACGGGAGGAGACGCGCGGAGGCGGGCAGCACGCGACGTCATCGCGGCAGGCCGCGAGCGACGCGCGACCGACACTCTCATCTACCTACCTCGCCGGCAACGGACGAGTACCGAATTAGTTTTTATAATTGTTTGGCCGGGATTTATAGTTGTAATTAAGGCGGAATAAACCAGCCTATTTTGATACAGTCCGCGATTTTATTTATACGTCCCTGTAGGACCCTAACAGAGATTCAGGTTTATATACCTGGAATAAGATAAATACAATTTCTGTTATTAGTTATTACATTATTGCTATTAAATTTGTTTCTAGTTACAACTTTAGTTTAGTTCAATTATATTCGAATGATATTTAGTCTAATCTAGCTAGTTTTATATCTATAACAGTTATGTGTTACACAGTTTTACGGTATTTTAGTCTAATTTAGTTAGTTTTATATCTATTGCAGTTTTGTGTTAAACAATTTATTATTAACCAAGAGGATGGCCACGCTGAAGATCACGATCGAAGGCGTAGAGTTCAATCTGGTCGGACCAATTAATGTAGTCCAGAGTTTGCAAATATCAGTCACCGCTACAGGGCATCGATCGGTCCGGGTTACAGCGAATACGACTCTGACAGTGGCCGCGCCGCTACCGCTACCGACCCAGCAAATTGCAGAGGAGCAACCCGAGGCCCCAGCAACGGACGAGGAGCAACTCGAGCCCCCACCAACGAACGAGGAGCAACTCGAGCCCCCACCAACGAACGAGGGGCCACAGGACTAGCAAACTGCAGTTAGCTGCAATTGCAACACCACGGCGCAACGGACAACACACCGGAAACCAGTAATGGCCGTCCGGCCCCGGGTGTGACGCCAGGGAACGAATCCAAACAGCCGCCAATATTGCCAGAGTATTGGTACTTCAGGAAACACAAAAAAAACGGATGGAGAGATGTAGAAAATTGATGAACGACTCAAGAGTGTGGAAATGGAAATGTAGTTGAAACGATTCGAGAAAAATTGATTAAGATACTGCAAGCTAACGAGATTAGCGTGTCGCGCTTTGCGCTGGATACGTTTAATCATTTAACTAGAAATACGGGTAAAAAAACAACTTATTTTTCCACGGACCCCCAACGACTGGAAAAACAATGTTGATGGAATCGTTGATTGATTTACATTTCAACACGTGCCGTTTGACGGGATTAACACCGAATAGTCCCTTTAATTTTTCGGTAGTATGCAACACTAACGCATGTTTTATGGACGAATGTCGCTTGACGGACAATCAATTTAAACAGTGGAAATTATTGGCAGCCGGCACCAAGATGGACACTGATATTAAGTATAAAGAACGAACAGCAGTGGAAAAATGTTGTCTATATAGTGCTGCTAATCATAATTTGGGAACATATGTACAAACAAGCGGAGCACCGGATGCCATTAACGAACGTATAATTCAATATAACTTCAACAGACCAGTGCGCGAGTATATTAATTGTTAAAATATTTATCAGTACGGTTTTTACTCACTATTATTTTTAGCCAAAAGCGACTAAAAATAATAGTGAGTAAAAACCGTACTGATAAATATTTTGAAATATGTCTCACGATAGTTTAAGTGCGAATATTAATTGTTCTATATTTGTGTGGAAATCCTTGTGGAGGACATATAATATGGTAGTATGAACGCAACGTTGATACATAACTGATCTCTTTTTTTTTTACATCAATTATACGTATTACTCTGTTCGACTGGATATGGGACAATGGCATTATATAAATTAGGTTGACTAGATCAGTGTCTCGATTAGATAAGCATTTCCATATAGCATGTAGTGTGTAAGTGTGTAAATATTACGAAGCAAACCAGAAAATACCAAAAAAAATGTAAAAAAATTAAAAATCGGTATTGTTTTAATAAGTCTTCCTTTGAGATACCTTTTACATATCTCCTAATATTATACCTAATTATAATATGCGGTCGCCTATTTCCACACGGACCCAATAGAAAACTTATTGAACAGGTGGCGAGCACTCACTATGAATTTCCTAATAAACAACGTCCCTATAGCAGAGCAAGTATAATTTTAGGAAGCAGAAGCATTGCTATCAATTTTATAGAATCTCGACTTACAATCATCTGTTTAGAATGGGGAATAGAATTTGAATTATTACTTTATGCCAAGACGGTGCTTTCTCGGAATCCAATGCTATGGAGGTACTTACAAGAACACCTGAAGGGATCGAATTCATGTGTTCCAAACAGTACGGGGAACGCATCAAAGCATACGTCCACATTGCAAGAATTTTGGTATTTCAAGAACCGATACAACAGAGATTTTAGGAGGAATGGGAAAAGAAATATACCACACTTAATAATGAAGACCATTTCGACCAATGTGACGAAAGTTTACAAAAAATATTGACAAACAACAAAATTGAAGTTTCGTTATTTGCAAAGGTGACGTATATGCATTTTACGGCAAAGACGGGAAAACGAAACAATTTATTTTTCTTGGGTCCCCCCTCCACTGGCAAGACAATAATCATGAATAGTCTGGTAGTGTCATTTTAATTACTGCAGACTGACAGGACTGACACCGAACTCGTCTTTTAATTTTTCCGGTTTATTACACACAAACGCGTGTCTTATGGACAGTATGAACAGACCCATAAGTTGAAAGTTCAATCAGGTAAGAAAAAAACCTCCCAAGATGTCAAACGGAAAAGAGACGGTCGACGTAGACATGAAAGACAACCCCAGCGCGCAAGAACAAGCAGCAAGCGCTTCGACTGCAGCAGCTGAGCACGTGGAGAGAGAAAATAGGAAGCGTGTGCGGATCGTTGACCCAGATGATCCGGAGACAGAGCTAGCCGGTGACAAGCGGCCGAAAATAAATACGGAAGACCCACGAAAAGGGAGATGTCTCTTAGCTGTGATACATGCTTACGAGACCACAATAGCCAATGTAATTCCGGCAGCATCCCAACCTCTTGCCTTTTTAGACATTGGGCTTTCGTGTGACATTGTGAGTTACTTTGCGTCGTATCACAATGCCAAAAGACAACAGGCAAGAGACCCCACAGCTGCCTTGCTTACAAAAAGGAAGCAGAATGACGCCCAATTTCACGGGTTAGGAGGAACGTATGCAGCTACTCACGAGATATTAGAAGCAATATGGGACGCAGCAGTGAGGACCCAGCTGCTCGAGTACAAGAGGTTCAATGAAGATGACCCAGCGGATTGGTATGGAACAATGGGGCCGTTCTTAAACTTTCTAGGAGGCTTCAAGCTAAGATTGGCTGAGCTTCGCATTGGACATAGCCGTGTTCCTCTGTCAAAAGGTGAAGATGGGCAAAAGAGCTACAAAGTAGAGTCATACGGGTTGACACCTGCTCATCATATCTTGCTTGAAGGCTGTACTTTCCCACCAGAGCGGAAGTCTTCGATGATCCAGAGTCTCGGACCGATGACTATCTACCTGGCAATGGTCCGGTCTGAAGGCAAATACAGAAAGAAGTTCGAAGATGCCTTCATTCGTACATTCAAGCACTTTCCGTATCCGGCCTCAATTGTCAAGATTACCAAGACGCTGAAAAGAGCATCGGACTTGAACACCTTAACAAAGATGCTTGCAAACAACGCTCTGATAGCGACAACAAGACAAGCTACACGGATGTTCTTGCCCCTATGTATGCTCAGACATGCGTACAAAAGCCACACCCAACAGGCTGACAAAGAGAAGTTTATTCTTCGTTTCAACACCACAAATCATGGGGGGTTCTACGCATACAAGTTGGCCTGCAATAGTAAATGGTATTACACCACACAGCTAACCCCTGAAAAGGCGTCACAGGCCATATACCACGCAATCTTTGGAACGTTTAAAGAGGATCTAGGACTGTTAGCTTCAGTGACCAACACGAAAAGCTGGTTCACAAGGGAAGACTTCGGAACAGGATTCCAGAAAGGAATCGAAGGTGGCAGCAGTAAAAAAGTAACACTTCCCAAGCACACCCACTACGCAAAAATGGCGTGTGCCAATCAGAGTGGGATGAACACGAGTGTCTACGGCCAGGTGACCACTAGATCATGCTTCAGTGGGGCCCACGTGCAACATTACAGTGCAGCCTTCTTCGATAGTATGGCCAACGAAGGAACAGCAGATAGCTCTGGGAAGAACATAAATGAAGTGATTGCGGCTCTTGCAGAAATGCGTGATACCAACCTTAAGAAAATACATGCCAACGGAAACAAATGGAAAATGGGTACTACGACATGGAGGAAAATGGACACGCTGACACTGTCTGAAAATGGAGTGTCTTATGGACGAGTGTAAACTTACCGAGAACCAATTTGAGCAGTGGAAGTTGCTCGCGAGCCGTGTATCCATGTCGACTGATGTCAAATACAAGGTTCGATGTGATGTGTACAATTGCAGCCTGTACACGTGCAGCAATTACCCAATTGAAATGTACTGCAAGGTGCCGCAAGCGAAACAGGCAATCGACGAAAGGACACTCAAATTTGAATTCAACTGGAAGGTGCAAGGATTCATCAATATACCACCGCACTGGGAAAAATTATGGAAACAACATAACGTTGAACTGTAACAATGTATCTGTTCAAATCTAGCGAAATCTATTAGATGTAAGATTGCTATGCAAAAACTTGCAGGCGCTTTTTTAATTTATTCCTCTCTTGTACCTATATAGGTATGTGTCACATTAAACATTACACGTGTGCTAAGATAGAAAGCCGTTTTTAATTTCTACTCCTGTAATACTCCACAACAGTATCCAATGTATAATTTTAGGTGATGGTATTATTAAATAAATGGGTTTAAAAGCAATACGAATTTGAACATGTACGGGTGATTGAGCAATTTTTTTTTTACCTTCCGTCAATTTGAATGGTTCTGGAACTGTTGACGATTTCTTTGGCACCAAAGGAAGGTTCCTACAGCCTTCAATCACTGATTTCGGAATTGGATTAGCTTTAATCTTGAATTTTTCGATCTCTTCTAACTCTATTTCTTCTTTTTCTTTTTGTGACATGATGTTAAGAGGTCGGGATCGTGCTTTACATCTTAACGTGGGTGACTGAGGAACAGTGAGCTTTGACGGCCCTGGAACTGCATTAAAATGGAAGCGATTTGGCGTATTCGCCTGATAATGATAAACTGCTTCAGCCATTGATACGAATTTCTTTTTGACAGCTCACCCGGTTCTGTATCTTCACGGTGCCCGTGGCCTGCATGTTCATGATTTCCTCCGAAAAGCGAAGATATGTCGTTCAAAGACATAGATTTCCTCATTGCTCCATGTTCGACTATAATTGGAATGACTGGCTCCTCCTGTGTGATGGATTTGTGGGAAGCCGTTAATGAACTACTCTTGAAAAAAAAACAGTTACTAATGCTTCGTAAAATAGTGTCCATAGCTACGTCGTTAAAATTCAAAAGATTTGTGTTGAAAGAAGAAGGTAATTATTTTTTTTTGTGCAAAAACTACTAGATGCACGGGTTCACAGATGAAGTTATGCCGTCGATATGATATACGTTTAAATAAACGGTCGACCGGTCGTTACGGTATTATTTAAAAGCCTGGTGAAGCGAGCTGTCACATCACTTTCTCTGCTACTCCTACTGAAAGACACATAAGACTATCCCGTTCTGACAGTTCCCCCCACCACTCATGCCTATTCCAGACAACGAGTATATAACCACTACGTTTTAAGAGACGGGACTTCCTTACTGGCCAATGGAATCAATTTACTATAGGTCTAGTGACACACGCACAATATGACACACGTCAAACGTCAAAATTGAGTCAAGGTCAAGCAACGTGAGTGCCAACATAGCGAAACGAATACTGCTGTACGCACGCATTCCCAACATTTATCGATAAATTTTCCGTGGTACTTCTGGGGCGATACATAATAAGTTATCATTTTTATTGATAAAAAATAAAACAAATAACCTTGCAGTCTGTAGTGTATTGACGCTTCGTGCGCTTACGTCATGGTGACGTCACTGACAGTTAGGGTCAGTCGATATTATACCGTGAGCAGAGCCGGACGTACCGCGTGATGTTTGTGTTGGCAAATCGTTGGAAATACATTACATCGTATGATATACTGAGGTAAATACAGTACATTACATGCATTGCATGGCATTTCTACAGTCCAGCGATCTTGCGGGTGAAGAAACTGGCAGAGGATGCTGTGTCCCAGGGTGAGGTCGTCTTGGCAGTGTCGTTAAACATTGCCAACGCCTTTAACACTCTCCCCTGGGATTGCATAAATGAGGCGCTGTTATACCACCAAGTGCCCCACCATCTTAGCCGAATAGTGAAGGCCTACCTGCTACGGCGATTCGTGGCCTTCCCCAGGCAGTATGAGTGGGGGCGTCGGGAAATGGTGTGTGGTGTTCCACAGGGGTCGGTGTTGGGACCACTCCTGTGGAACATCGGATATGATTGGGTGTTACGGGGAGCCCTTCTGCGTGGGGTCAACCTAGTGTGTTACGCGGACGACACCCTTGTCACGGCGCGGGGGAAAACATATAGAAATGCCGCTATTCTCGCCACGGCGGCCGTAGCCCATACAGTAGGGAAAATAAGACGGCTAGGTTTAGAGGTCGCCTTGAACAAGTCGGAGGCTATCTGCTTCCATGGGCCCAGGAGGGCGCCCCAGCCCAGAGCTCACATAATCGTGGGGGGTGTCCGAATTGCCCTCCAATCAACGATGCGGTATCTGGGCATCACCCTAGACAGCCGTTGGTCGTTTCGTGCCCACTTCGAGCGGCTGACTCCGAAGCTGTTGGGTGCAGCTGGTGCACTCGGGCGCCTGCTCCCGAATATAGGGGGCCCGAGAAGTTCGTGCCGGCGTCTGTACTCGGGAGTCGTACGCTCTATAGCCCTGTACGGAGCCCCAGTGTGGGCCGATGGCCTTAATAATAAGAACGTCACCCAACTGCGTCAAGCGCAACGGGTGATGGCAATACGGGCAATACGGGGTTACAGTACAATTTCTGGCGAGGCTGCATGCGTGCTGGCTGGATCTCTGCCGTGGGATTTGGACGCGAGAGCACTTGCGTCAGTTTTCTTCTGGCGTGAGGAGGGGCGGGCCCGTGATTTCTGGCCAGCACCGCGCGAGATCGAGGCCAAACGTGAAGAGCTATCTCGCGAGGTGACTGATGAGTGGGTGAACCGGCTGGAGCGACCGAGCGCGGGCGTCCGGACAATTTCGGCGATTCGTCCAGTCATGTTCCAGTGGCTGGAACGACCACACGGCGCTCTCACCTACCGGCTCGTGCAGATTCTCTCGGGGGCACGGCTGCTTCGGGAGATATCTGCACAAAATTGCCGGCAGAGAGCCAACTGAGGAGTGCCACGAATGCGGCGCGGCAGTCGATACCGCACAACACACCTTGGAAGAGTGCCCAGTGTGGGGGCCAGAGCGGGCTGACATGATAGCCATAGTGGGGCCGGACCTGTCGCTGCCGGCCGTGGTCAAGTCTATGGTCGACAGTGACAGGTCGTGGCAAGCTGTAAAGACCTTCTGCGAGGACGTAATACAGCAGAAGGAAATGGCGGAACGGGCCAGGGAGATCGACCCAACGGCCGACCCACGGCGCCGCAAGCGTGCTCGATGCAGACGGGTCGCACATGACCGCCGCCTGCCCCCGTAGGTTGACCTCAGGATGACAGGCACGGGGACGCCTGCCATCCTTCACACACGAGGTCCCTGAGAGGGCGACCGTACTGGGTACGGTCCATAAGGAAACGAGGCCATCGAGGGCCTCCGGAGGCGGCGGTCCCGCAAACACGGACTGGTACTGGTGGTGCTGTAGAAGTAAAGCGCGAGCGTTCCTACATCTAAACTCCTGCGGCATTTTACGAGTAAACACGAAAATATCAAAGACAAACCATTGGATTTTTTTGAACGAAAATTAAAGGCACTTCAGCAGCAAAAAGCTAATTTAGTGCAGGTAAGTACGAATTTTAGAGATATTTAGTACGAATGGCAGTTATATTTATTTTTTTGAAATGTTAAATTCGGTAGTTATTGTTATTTTTACAGTTCCATATTCGATGAAAACAATGTTAACGTACGTCGTACTTTCGTTGTAAAATACGTAGTTCGTAAATAAATAAAGTAGTCACTCAATTCATTCCCTATGCGTCTGTACCTAAAAGACTGTTAGTGTCATTGTTGTCTCATTTTATTTCGTCTGTACTTGCGTTCTGTTTCACGCATACTTTTAAGAGTATAAGCATACTTATAGCGATTTTTTAGTTTTTATTTAAAAACCAAGCATTTGCATTTAAATAGTGCTAAGTATTTGATGAAACGGAACTGCTCTGAAGACCAGAATGAAACTCCATAACTGTTTTGAGATGTTTGTAAATAATTTAAATGGCATTTCAAACTGTTTAGTGAAGTCGGTTTTATTATAATAAAGATTATTTTATTTCTTTTTTTCAGGTATATGATGGGAATGAGAACGCCCTTTTAGCTAGCTACCGTGTTGCATTTCGTGTGGGTAAAGCTGGGAAACCGCATACAATCGCCGAAAGCCTCATTTTGCCGGCGGCCGTGGATATGGCAAAAATAATGATAGGTGAAAAAGAAGCTAATAAACTAACATCAATACCCCTCTCAGATAACACCATACAACGGAGAATAAGCGACATAGCTGATGATATTCGTCAACAAGTAATAGAAAAAATTAAAGGCAGTTCGTATTTTTCCCTGCAATTCGATGAATCAACTGACGTTTCCGGTTGTGCTCAATTTGTTTGTTTTGTTCGCTTTGCAACAAATGACGATATCACCGAAGAGATGTTATTTTGCAAAGCATTACCTAGAAACACAACTGGTGAGTGTTTGTATGACATGTTTTTAGAAAGCACAAAACATTTAAATGTCGATTGGGAGCTATGTATTGGTATTTGTACTGACGGGGCTAAAGCGATGACGGGAAATAAAAGTGGATTCATTGCAAGACTTAAGTCAATTTTGCCGAATGCCTTGTGGACACATTGTATTCTGCATCGCCAAGCTTTGGCAGCCAGATTTTTACCAGCAGATTTAAACGAAGTGCTGAAAGATGTAATAAAAGTTGTAAATTCGATTAAAAGTAAAGCTTTGCAAACGCGGCTATTACGAATTGTATGCGAAGATATGGGTGCACTTCATCAAAACCTACTTTATCATACAGAGGTGAGATGGCTCTCGAAAGGAAAGGTTTTGACACGCGTCATAGAGCTTAGATCAGAATTATTCATGTTTTTGCAAGATAACAAAACTGAATTTGCAGATTTATTTTCTGATTATGTTTGGCTATTGAAAGTAGCATATCTTGCCGATATTTTTGACCACTTAAATGCTATGAACGCAAGTCTACAAGGAAGGGACGAGAACATAATAACAGCAAAAGATAAAGTTAATGGATTTATAGCAAAAATTGAGTTATGGACAACATCTTTACAGAGTATGCAGTTTGATTCCTTCCCTTGCATGGCTAAAATCATTCAAGAAATATCGTCAGATATCTCAGTGAACGTGGAAATTCATATTCCTGTTATGGTGGAGAGCTTGCAAAGTTTAAAAAAACAACTTTTAAGTTATTTCTCAAATGAAACACTGATTGGTGATGGAAAATCTTGGATTTTAAATCCTTATTTGAATAAGTCCGTTGAGCTGGCCGATCTCAACGCCCCGGTGAAAGAAACACTTTTGGAGCTTGCAGCTGATAGAATGCTTAAATTGGAGTTTGTATCCGTCTCGACTGGTGCGTTCTGGGTTAAAAGAATGGCTGAATATCCCGATCTATCAAAAAAAGCCCTTAAAGTTTTGATCCCATTTGCTACTTCATATTTATGCGAGCCGACGTTTTCAACAATGGTCGATATCAAAACGAAAAAAAGGAAAAGATTGAATTTGGAAAATGATTTAATCGTCTGCATGTCGCAGCAGGAACCCCGGTTTGACAAACTAGTCAAAATGAAACAAGCGCATTCTTCACACTGAATACAGTTCAGATTTAAACATAAACATAAACACATAAATACAGTTTATCTATCTAAAAATTATTTGTTTTATTAATATGTATTATGTACATTTAACGACCTTTAAATTTTAAAGGAATGGATTTTATTTAAGTTAAAAAAAAAACTGCCTTCCAACAGCTTCTCTAAAGCTGAACTTCGCGACCCCCTTGGATAAGTGCCGCGACCCCCCTGGGGGTCGCGACCCACACTTTGAAAAACACACCGGGATCTGGCTACCGCAGACTCACCTCTCGACAACCTCACAGCCGCTCTGAAGTGTTGCCCTATTGTCGCACTGTGCGTGCGGCCGTTGTAGGGCCCACTAAATGAGTTGGCGAGTCACCACCTGTCTTACACAATTTTGAGACTGATTGTCACGGCAGGTGTCCGCTAGTCTCCCCCCATAGCCTATTATCCAGTCCATCCAACATTCAAATCAGTAGCCCATGACCTAAGTTCCCATCGCAGCACAAAAGTGCTGCACTGCAATAGTTTTTGCACCTGGCGGGGACCATCTCTGGATGTATCACATTGTCAGTGATAGGATTAGGTAGTGCTATTTGGGGCGAATGACCTTAAATCTGTTGCGACTTCGTGGAGAAAGATTAATATGGATATGACTTACTCCCGGGATTTTTATGATTATAAAAGTAAGTGGTTATAAAAAAGTATACAGGTGCTTTTATAGCATGCAATTTAATGAAAATGTTTAGTCGATAATATACCTATAAATTAAATATGCAACGTTTACGTAAACAATAATTCATTATATACTTTATATGTTTCTGTGCTCTCACATGGACTCATCTACGTGTTATTATTTTTATTTACACGTGTTATTTATTAAACTGAAGTCAGCATTCAACCCTTTACCTGACTCCAGGTCGCTTTTCTATTGTTTACAACAATTACCATGTAAGGTGCGAAAGAGACGGAAGACGTAAGTATTTACTGTCTTTTTATGCTATCTCTTTTTGATTGAATGATAGATAGTAGATTTGCAACAAACCATTTTAAAAAAAATTGGTTACTTGTGTTCTGCAATTTGTTAAGTTCGCACGTTAGTACATACTACATACATTGACTGATTTTTAAACCTACGACTCTGGCTTGTTTTATGGACTTGAGTGATTTTCTCATTGTGGTTTGGTTCTCTGTTACCGGACTTTGAAGAGCTTTTCACTAGTATCAGTGCATTGTTGGTGTCCTTGGATTAGAGCAGTGTCAGACCCCTTGGATACGGAGATTCTCGCCAAGTTGCACTCAATATGGCGTGGCAACCCAAAGAAGAAACTATTCAAGGTTGGATTGAATCTTATCCTGATTTAATGTACGAATCAACGAAACGTTCCATATATTGCACGAAATGTGAAGTGAATATAGGCTGTAAAAAAAGTACAGTTACAAGACATATCGCGGGAGCAGTACACCAAGGATCGCTTCCACCGAAGGATGAAGATTTTTACTTGGATTTAGTTGAGTTCTTCATACTTTGTAACATCCCATGGCTACAAATTGAAAATGCAGCTTTTTTATCGTTCTTCAGCAAGTACTTACCGACCCGAAAATTACCCAGCCAATCAACTTTAAGAAAAAACTATCTCGATAAATTTTATCGTCAAAAGATGTCTGCTATATATCAAGAACTGGCAAATGAAAAAATATGGATCTCACTGGATGAAACAACGGATTTTTTGGGTAGATACGTAGTTCACTTCTTGGTGAAGCCTTTAAATTCGAATGTATCTGAAAAGACTTATTTAATCGCGTGTAAAGTATTGGAAGTTGTGAATGGGGAAACAATAGCGAATTTTGTTGAAGATTGTCTAAAAAATATGTGGGGAGAATCGTACGTCAACAAACTTGATAATGTACTTTTATTGTGTTCAGATAGCGTTGCATACATGTTGAAAGCGGGGCGAATATTAAAGACAATCTTACCAAAAATGAAACATGTTACTTGTTTAGCTCATGCTTTGCATCGTGTCGCGGAAACAATTCGATCTAAATATCCGGATGTCGATAGTTTAATTGCTAATTTAAAAAAAGTGTTTTTAAAATCTCCCAGTAGAGTAAAAGTACTTAAAGAAATGTATCCCAATTTACCTTTACCTCCGAAACCTGTGATTACAAGGTGGGGCACCTGGCTTTCCGCAGTGTCCTATTACGTAAAATATTTTAATGAAATAAATACGGTATTGTCATCTTTAAGAGCTACAGATGCAGTCTCAATTAAAAAAGCCAAACTAGTTTTACAGAAACCTAACATTCGAAATGATTTACATTTTATAAACGAAAATTTTAATATTATCGAAGTGATTTTGACTCGCCTCCAGGAACGTCACACATCAATAATTGATACTTTAGTGGATTTTGACCAAGTTAGAGTAGTCATCAGTTGGTGTTCAACTTCAATAGAATCTAAATTAGAAGCGGTCATGGCTCGAAATCCTGATTTAGATACGATCAGAGCATACGCAGAGCAAATTTCAGATGAATCTTCAACCGAGGAAATTTCTTTGTACAAATTCGCTCCGCTTACATCAGTAGAAGTTCAAAGATCTTTTTCCACATACAAATGGATTTTGGATGTAAAAAGAAATCGTTTAACTGTAGAAAATATTGAAAAATTGATGACTTGTTACTTTAATTCTACATATTCAAATAAATAATGAAAGTTATATGTATATGTGTACATTGATACCTATATCTTCTGATACTGTTATTTTTGTATGTTGATTGTTTTTATTACTCAATTCAAACATTTATTACTACCTAAATTACCAAAATGTTGCCTATTGTTATCGACTCGTACTTATTGTATTACATGTTTTGTAAAATTTATATTTATCATTTACATGAAGAAATATACATTTTTTTATGATAATTGTTTATTTTTATGTATATGAAGACTACCAGTAAATAATGTATCCTTATATATTTAAAAAAAGTTCTTGGTAGCTTTTGTTTGGTTCTTACTTTAAATAAACGTTGTACAATAATAATAACTATTGATTATTTTATAATTATTTCCCATTATTTTATAAACCCCATTAATATTTACATTACTTACGTATTATACTATTAATATTACGTATAATTATCAACCGTCAGTAAAAACCGAGTCCGGTATTTCCGGGAATCCTCACGGCATATCCATATTATGGATAGCGTTTAAGGTCATTCACCCCAACTAGCACTACCTAATCCTATCACTGCACATTGTGCTTTCGGGGATGGTATCCGCCACGTGTATCCCTTGCTTTTAGATTAAAGTGTCTTAAAGGGCCTCTGCGCTTCGGCCCCACGTACGCTTCCCAAAAGTCCGGGACCCCATGGTCCCGTGATATGTAAAAGACATACAAATAATAATAATAAACTCGATTTTTCTGATACCGTACCGCCATACAAAGATTTTGAAAAAAAATTATAATTAATTATTTTTCCAAATTAGCTAAGATTAATTTTGGGACATAATAAAACCCAACAAAAGCTATTCCAATAAAAAAAGTTCAAATTTAAGACTTCGGTTTCTATTTCTATGGAGGCCGATTTTCAGCCCACCGTGTGGCGCCGCTGAGTATATCAGTTCTTTAGGGGCACCTGTTGGCCATCCGGTGATGTGCCCCATCAATCCAACATCTGACCTAGGTTCGCTCCTGTGGGCTGAGCTGGGTGTGGACGGGCCTGGCATTGCTGTTAGCTTCATCGACTACCGGACGCTCGGTTTTGGTTCGTAAGGTATTGTTCAATTCAATCAAGTTCAATCAAGATATTGTTCAATTTCCCCCTACATTGAGACCGAAAATTGAGCAACTTGCACGTCACTAGTGCGAGTCCACATACTTGAGATTAGCGAACTTAGTGGATATCTCTCCAGGCACAGACCTGGGGTTTGAAGGCCGGGCGTACCTATTAAAACAGGGCGTAAATTGTAACTTCCGGCAACTCGCTAAAAGCTTATAATTCAATAAGCAGGGCAGACACCAAGAAAAGACTAAAAGACCTAAACCGAAGGTGAATAACGAACATGCGAGCGGCGCAGAAAAGATATACCGCACTAAGGCATACACATACGTGGAAAAGGACGGTGTTATGCACAGGGTGCCAGGTGCAACACCCATCAACAACGTTAGTGTCGTTCATGGGCCACCACCACCTAACAAACTAGCAGAAGTAAACCGCAAAGCACCAAAGCCAAAGAAGATATTGTCATAACGATTATTTGTATGATTGTTGTGACAACTCCAGTCAATGCGATCAAAGGATTTGAAGTATCTAAGAATACGGGATGCTTTGGGGAGAAGAACCAATGCTGGTGGCTACGGGCTGACACTACACGACCAGTGGCATGCCAATCATGCCCGTGGACGGACGGACACAGTCACTTTATAATAGACTCAAACGGGCTTAATGACAAATGGAATAGCATACTGTACATAAATAGTACAACGAAATTGCCAAGCGATGATTGGTTCAGTGTAAACAAATTCGCTCCATTCAGGGAAGGTACCCTTCTGCATCATTTGTACCACGAAGTAGACACGTTAACAGCGATGAGAGAACACATCAGACTGCTTGACGAAAACGTCAAAACATTATCAGAGCAAAACAGAGCGCTACAGGTCAAGATGTCTAAGATCAATGATGAGATGCAGCATCTGGTGATGGATGCTGTTAACAGCCAATTAAATATGGGACCTATAGTGCAAATGGAATATGGCGTAGAAGCTGCACAAATGCCTCCGCTGGTCAGAACAGCACGAGCTGCACCAAACACGGCCTTCGACACCAACGTTCCAGACGCTAACCAATTTGAAGTCAATGATCAACAGCAGGTACCCGAAAAGGATACATTAACACCTGAAGAGGTAGTGACGCTAGTTGAAGTAAACAATATGGCAGATGAATCAATGGCTATACCACGAGCTCAGCCAACGCAAAAAGACAGTGAACCCTTAATTAAAGATGATAATGCTAGGGTATTGAAAGTGAATTTTGGATTGGAAAGTTAGAGTTAACCAAGAGCGTCGTACAGTGGTGTAGCTGCACCAATGGCGTAATGAAACTGTGCAATATAAAAATAAAGTTCAACACAACAAGATCAGCAAAACCTGACGAATCGAGTTACTGCATGCTTGACGCGTCACTGGAGCAAGGCGTAGTGACAAAAAAAGAACGTCTGTCGTGTAAACAATCAGAGATGAAGTAAGCATGTGCGTTATCGTTGCTGGTGGGCAGTGAGGTGAATTTGGCAAATGTAACAATGGTAGTGTTTAAAGAAAGATCATTAATATTAAGGTGGCACCGCTGAGTACATCAGTGCTTTTGGACACCTGTTGGCATTAAATATTTACTCAACTCTTGAGTTGCTATTATACCCCTGAATGCCGTACACTTCAGAAGGAGCTCAGTTTCAACGCAGGACATTCTTAGCCATTTCAAAATCTATGAAAGTATTTATATATTTTCATAAATTCATTCATTCACAAATTCATTAGCACAAACATGTGTTACATATAATTCCTGATTTCCTGATAATAAAGGAGACTCGGTGAAACGTCTACGTTTACATGGGGTACAGACTGATAAAGAAGGCACAGTCTTCCAAAAGTTAAACAAACTATATGAATTACTACTATACTATATCTATATGAGTACTTTAGAGTATAGTGTATAACTGTATGTGCATGTATTTTATACGTGAAAGCAAATAAATGATCTGATTCTGAATTCATGTATCCGATAAAAAAAGATATTATGTAAATGCTGCAAAGAAGCGCTAGTAGAGACAGACATGTAAAAGAGCCATTATGTGACTAGCACTAGAATTACAGTAAATAATTTGTTGTGATCAAGTAATAACTATATCATAGGAACCGAGACCATGTTCATAGAAACCCATATGCTAAGATCTGTATGATTGAAATAAATAAATCTAATGGTAATACATTTGTCATACACGCAGGACATTTCACACCCCAATTAAATTTTGATCAAGTAATTATTTATTTGTTTCTGCTGATTCTGAAATAATGTACCCAAGATTACCCACTGCACAAATTGTTCCATATTTATTTATTAAGTAATATTCCCCCAAAAAAACCTTGTTTATTTTCAACGCTGGACATAATCAACTAATCTTGAGCAATCTTGAAGAAGCTTAGTTTCAACGCAGGACATTCATAACCATTTCAAAATCTCTACAATGATTTCGTTGGTTGTTTGATAAAACATTTTGAAAGTATTTATATATTTTGTCGACATTCAGATTTATTAACATAAACATGTGTTATAAAAATTGGAAAGAGTGAGCTATTTCAAGCCTTATAAAATGGCGTAAGCTTATCCTGTCTGACCGCTGCCCTTTTAAGAGCATTTTTGAAAGACCTTAATTTTCAAGGCAGGATATTCTTAAAATCACTGTCACAGTAACTAATATTTGTAAAAAGAAGTTATTATTGTCAACACAAAGGCACTTGTAAATACATCTTTAACTAGACTCAACGCAGGACTCAAATTATCCAGCAGACACAGCTTCAGTATGAATGAATGTAAATGGCGTCTTTCTTTGTTATAAATTAAGACGCAATTTGCTCGTGACGGACAAAAATATCATATCACTCACTAAGACCATTTTTTTTCTCAGATTCCTTATTCAGTGGAACATATCAACAACGAAAAAAAAAACGCAATACACTTCGTCACAAAATAATGAAATTGAAAGTTGTAGGATGTTGCCTACAAGGACGACAGGCCAACTCGTTAGAACAGATGAAAATATTTCGTAAGAACTTGGCGAATAACATTACAATTTGAACACAAAAGCAACAATGGAAACAAGCTTCAAATCTGGAATAACTAAGTAGTGCGAAAATACTAGAATCTACAAATAAATCAATTGACAGGCTAGCACAACCAAGTCACCCATGTCCGGTCGTCAGCGTCACGTCACACGCCAACACGCCATGACGCGCGCGACGACGCGACTGCCACAGATTAGGGCGATTAGGCTACCGTATAACCGTACTCTGTACCAAAGGCTTCTACAGACGTTGCAACAAATGGCGTACGGTTTTAAGGTCAGTCCAGACAGGATGATCTAATCGATCGATTTGATCAGAAAAGAAATTGGCATCAATCTCCAATTTAATCACCAATTTTAGGTTTTTGGTCATATTGTAGCTAGTGTCCGATTAAAGATTCGGTTTCGGCCAAAAAATCATGTTTCGGCCGTAGTTTCGGTTTCGGCAAAAAACGGCCGAACCTTTCGACTGGGCCGAAACTTACGAAATGGTATTTCGTACTATGAATTAAACTATCCATGTGACAAAGACCAAAAGTTGGGGAACAAGTACCTAGGACAACTGATACTGATTTATGTATACGAATTAATTGGTTTATTAGAATACACAATTCCCCAAATGAGGGCCACTAGACGGTCGATGCAATTTTAATAAGTGTGGCATAAAGCCCTCACGATGGGAGCAGCAGGCAGCCGTGCGTACGGAGTGGCGAGCTGCAATAAATGCCAAGATAACCGATTTTGAATCTCGGCGGTGATTAGAGCTTGATGCCAAGCGTGATAGAATAAAAACCAGACGACCCGCGGAAATACTTTATGACTATGTTAATGGTGTGCTCACATGCCCGCAATGTTCGCGAGCTTTTACCAACAAGATCGGCTACATCAGCCACTTGCGAGCATCAGTACACCAGCGACAGCAACGGAGTTGACAGCAGTCGCCGTGGCCGAAGTCTATCATGGAGTTATTATTAATATGTGGATAAAAGCGGTTGTATTACATTTTTTAACGATATTAACAAGTCTACAAAAGTTTCGGTTTCGGCCGAAACTAGAGCCAAAGCCGAACCTTCGGTTTCATTTTCAGCAAAAACACATGTTTCGTTCGGACACTAATTTTAGCGCTCTAAACAAAAAAATGCCCCCAAAAGCGAATACTAGCGTCACAAATTCGTATCACGTCGGCACCACCATTTTATCGGTAGGTAATATCTGTCATAATCAGTGGTCGAAATCGGCGAGCCAAATAAGCGTTTGCGTCCACACCACCTGATTTGATTAGACAATTTAATGTATGAATCTAGTATAACTGGATCGGTCATGAGGGGTGGGGGAAAATGACCGAACGGGATAGTCTTATGTATCTTTCAGTAGGAGTAGCAGAGAAAGCGCTGTTATTGTTTGTCCTTGTCATAGTTTCACTTTTCCACCGCTGCCACAACCGAGGTTGTGGCCAACAAATAAGTACGTGACATGTCATGTTTGTTCGTTGCTTGTTTAATTATTGTTGTTTTATATGAAATTGTGCTTCCTCTTATGAAATATAGTGATGGTTAGCGTTTTGAATGCTTGAACTTTGATAAAATAATGGTGAATCTTGGAATGGTGGTTCTGTAATCGGCTGTAATAGCCGCTCTGAGCAAAAATATGAGATCATAACCTTTTCACTCGTAAGTACGGTATTTTACACCTTCCTCTTAACGCAATATGTGAGAAAAACATCGTAAAATTACGTTACACTCAAAGCAATGTAGAATCAAACGATTTGAATAAAAATATCACAATTATTTACGCAAATTAACAAAACATTATTTGTAAAATTATCCGCCCAAATTACGTAGGTAGGTAGGAGTCTGAGGTCAGCCATTTTTAAACTACTTCTTAATTTAGCTGCATAACAATCATGTTAGGGATACCAGATGAAAATATCATAATTTTATGGGTAATATCATAATTTGTTTTTATTCTATACAAGAATATTTTGATTGTAATAAATACCATAAATAGACATATAAGTAATACATAGCTTAGGTAGGTATTACTTTTGTGTAATGTTATCTCTGTGTTTAATTTACATATGTATTAGTTTAGAGTAGATAGATAAAATTGCAATACCCTTACAGGGTGTCATGTTGTGATACATTATCGATTAAGAACATCTGTAATTTTACCAATGTGAAAGCAATAAATATATTATTATTATTTGATCTCGAAGTTTTTTCGTAATTTTAATTCCAAAAAAAAAAAAAACAAATGTGAAGATTAAATGTGGTGTACATTACTTGGTGTAATTGCGATTTGTGATTTCTTTAAATTAAAACCCATAATACATTTTATTGTACGTTTTATTTAATAAACATGTGGTTTTGTACCACCTGCGCGAATTATGGGAGGTATTTCATTGTTCATATGCCTAAAAAGAACGGCCCATTGACATTTTATTTTACAATTTTTTAATACCGTCAAACAAGCTAACTTTGCCTCCAGGGTAATCGCCCCAACGTGATATCAAATATTGGGGTAATTTATACCAATATGGTGTCCCCACGTTAATGACGTCATCTATGTCTATCCCTCACGGGCGCACGCGTATAGCTGATCTATGTAATATAGCTGATGTAGGTCTATGATTTAATGAGATCGGGGAAAAATTGTTCCCGTCTGGACTAACCTTTAGATTGCTGTATAAAAATCCGTAACAGACAGACTACCGCACCGTTCCGCGACCTTGGTGCGATCAAAACATCACTTTGTCGCTCTTACATCGATAGATAGGTCGCGGCGCGGTGCGGTAGTCTGTTACGAACAGACTATCGCACCGCACTGCGACCTTGGTGCTGTCAAAATATCTCTTTCAAGCTCTAACTTCTAGCTGTGTCTTTAACGCACGTACGGCGACTAATGCACAAACTATCGATACGTGCGCCGCAACGTACCAAGGTTGCGGTGCGGTGCGGTAGTTTATTACGACTTAAAGAGCTCATTATGCCCTTGAGATCCCTCCACACTCGCGCGCGAGTCGCGGCGTAGTCTGGAGCGGGCTCTACACTGGCAAAAAAAAGTAGAAATTAAAAAGTGGCAACACTGTAGTGTCGTCGCTTTCAAATCAACATGAATCTAGTATAACTGGATCGGTCATGAGGAGTGGGGGAAAATGAACGAACGGGATAGTCTTATGTATCTTTCAGTAGGAGTAGCAGAGAAAGCGCTGTTATTGTTTGTCCTTGTCATAGTTTCACTTTTCCACCGCTGCCACAACCGAGGTTGTGGCAAACAAATAAGTACGTGACATGTCATGTTTGTTCGTTGCTTGTTTAATTATCGTTGTTTTGTATGAAATTGTGCTTTCTCTTATGAAATATAGTGATGGTTAGCGTTTTGAATGCTTGAACTGATAATTTTTTTTTTAAATACTGGTGAATTGTTCTGTAATCGGCTGTAATAGCCGCTCTGAGCAAAAATATGAGAACATAAGCTTTCACACGTAAGTACGGTATTTTACACCTTCCTCTTAACGCAATATGTGAGAATAACATCGTAAAATTACGTTACACTCAAAGCAATGTAGAATCAAACGATTTCAATAAAAATATCACAATTATTTACGCAAATTAACAAAACATTATTTGTAAAATTATCCGCCCAAATTACGTAGGTAGGTAGGAGTCTGAGGTCAGCCATTTTTAAACTTCTTCTTAATTTAGCTGCATAACAATCATGTTAGGGATACCAGATGAAAATATCATAATTTTATGGGTAATTTTGACCTCGAAGTTTTTTCGTACTTCTAATTCCAAAAAATAAATAAACAAATGTTGTGAAGATTAAATGTGGTGTACATTAATTGGTGTGATTGCGATTTGTGATTACTTTAAATTAAAACCCATAATACATTTTATTTTACGTTTTATTTACTAAACATGTTTAGTTTTGTACCACCTGCGCGAATTATAGGAGGTATTTCATTGTTTATACGCCTAAAAAGGACGGCCCATTGACATTTTATTTAACAATTTTTTAATACCGTCAAACAAGCTAACTTTGCCTCCAGGGTAATCGCCCCAACGTGATATCAAATATTGGGGTAATTTTTACCAATATGGTATCCCCACGTTTATGACGTCATCTATGTCTATCCCTTACGGGCGCACGCGTATAGCTTGTCTATGTAATGCTAGGTCTATGCAAATCAATCAGGAAAACGGGACGACAATACACAGTGCTGCCACTTTTTAATTTCTACTCTTTTTTGCCAGACTGTACATTGTCCGCCTCATTATGTAGGATTGTATATAGGGTCGCGTCCACGTACGTTTAGCGCCCTCCACACTCGTGCGTGATTCGCGGCGCGTTTCACAGGATCGCACCGTTTTGACGGTTCGGTGCGATAGTGTGGAAGCCCACGCCAGTACTACCTATTCCTAGAACAGCTCCAAGGTCGCGGTGCGGTGCGATGGTGTGTTGCGCCTCAAGAACCCACTTGAGGTTGCTCGAGCTCGAACGAGGCTCGAGTGGTGGTATGGCTGACATGGGACATGGGCCATGGCAATTAGGCAGTATGGCCTATGGTCTTAGCCTGTCCAGAAGGTGAATAAAAAATAAAAAAAAGGGCCATGGCAATGGCAGTGGCCATGGAGACTGTATAACAGATACATATTCTATACCATCCATAGCAGTGGCATTGACAATTTGACAATGACAGGCATTGTCTTGTCCGCATCACAGATTAATCACATATTAATATTATTAATCTGTGATTGCGACTAATGACTATTGTGAGCCAGTGGATGCATGTGGATGGATATTAACTAGTTTGTCTTGTCTAGTTTGTAGTAAGACTACAAATTCTATATTTGTTGTTGTTTGGTAATTGCTGTAAAATCTGTCTAGTGTCAGTTATTTTACATCTAGTTTGCTGTGCTCTTCTTATGGTCTTTTGTTTTGGTTCGAAAGGTTATGACTTACCAGACTAATGTTAGTTAAGAATTTGCTCCAAATTTCTTCGTTAAATAGGTATTTCGCAGAAATCGAAATAGTTTCTCAACCTCCTGGGTCATCAATCTCTTTTGTTTTCAAATCAGTCTCAATTCTCTGTCAAACAAAAAATCAACATTGGTAAGTAAAAATTCGAACGGAATGAATCCCCTAGCTCTCCACCGGAATAGGTATGCCACTTTTACAATAAAATCCTCTTCGTGCCGGGACCTCCCGGGGTCTGAGGCTCGACCGCTGCCGGCTCGCCTGGGAGGTGGCCAGTTTGGTTTTCCCCCGCTTCTTCAGAACGTCTTTAATGTTTCCATGGTTTCCAATGAATAGAAACTCCTTCTCAAGGTCCTTCATCTCTTTGATCAGGGCCCTTGGCCCTTACCCATTTTTTGAGAGCCTGGATGTGTGCAGGGTCTGAAGAAATCATTGCCTGACAGGCTACCTCGCAGCTCTGATAGGGACAAATACTTATTTTCATCTCTTTACAGGCACTTGTCATTTTTTTGCTCTCATTTTATTGTATTCTAAAGTCATAAGTATTTAGCTTTATTTATTTACTTATGTAATTGTACCTAAATTTCTTAGTTCTTAGGATTTTTAGTGATTGTTTTTTTATGTCTGTGTAAATTTAGAAATCTTAAATATATGTTATTGGATTAAAAATCTATAACAATATGTTAGCTTATGTAATAGTATTAGTTCTCAGGGAAGAAACAACTATGATTTTTGTTAAATAAAACATGAGTCCAAAAATCACCATATATTTTAAAAGAATTTTACAATTGCAAAATTAAGAATTACAAAAATTTTATATTATAAATTTTAAGGTCTTTATGAGCGCACAGCTATTTTAATTGGCTGGGGTTCGGTCTTGGATGCCTAATGTGGAGGGAAGTGGGGTCCTGTTGTTGGTGGGCATCTTGGCATCAGCAATTTGTAAACCTGGGGTTTGGTCTTGGATGCCTAACGTGGAGGGAAGTGGGGTCCCATTGGTGGTGTTCATCCTGGCATCAGCAACTTGAAAACCTTTGTAACTACTTTGTATTTGTAACTAAAAATGGTATGAATTACTTTGTCTTTGACATAAACTTCTTTTGGTAATGTTTATTGTTCTCTTAGTGATATAAAAGAATATGTATAAGAATAATGCAAGCTCATGTGCAGTTTCTATTTGAGTAGCTGTTGAAAAGGAGTATTCCTGTCTTGGTCGTGAATGTTCTTTTTATATATTATAATATATATTACTATCTTCTTTTTTTGTTGTATCATCATGGCTGAGGGATGTAACAACTGTACACTCTTCAGTGGTGCTCTCCAAGCCAGTCTATCTTGGGCCTGGTATTGGCAAGTCTGTAATATGGCTTTTGTCTGACATTACTATATGAATAGTGAATATTAATTTAATTTAATTTAAAATGAGAGCGGAACCGAGCGAGTCCCCCTTGGACAGTTACGTTAAAGCCCTCACCTTCATCGTAGTAAACATAGAGATTCTCCAGCAGCTGCTGCACGATGCAAAGACCGAAGTTGTATTAGTTGAAGATGCTCAGTGGCATGCCCGTGCTGGAGTCGTGAGTATATATTACTATATATATATACATAGTTAACTTGGATCTAACATAAGGAGAATGCACACTATGGGGAAACGTGACATGGGGCGGTGCAGACTCTATATGGAGGCAGAGGAGACGCCCTACACATCCTCACAGAGTGCCCCTGCCTAATGCGCACTCGTGACTTGATCCTGGGTGGACATATATTGCGCCCGGAGGAAATAAAGTCTCTCGAAACCAAAAAGATCCTGCAGCTGTTTAAAGTTGCAGGTTTGGATCGAGAGTTGTAGTAGGTGGCGATCACAATAGATCAGAGATGGTCGCAGTGATACATAGGCTCTGGAGCCTTACATAGCCCCTAGAAAAAGAAGAAGAAGAACATAAGGAGAGGACCAATCCGAAAAATCTAAAGATAAATATAAGTAATCTAAATAAATAAAATATATTTTATTATCTGACACTAAAAACAATTAGTGCTTATTTCTGAAGTTATTTCTGTGGATATTAAACATTAAAAACAAATTTGTACCGAGTACTTTAATCCTCTAGTTCACATGAGGCTATTATTGTGTTATTATGATTCTTCAGTTTGTTTGCCACTGTGCCACTACATCTGGTACTATTTTAACAATGCTTAAATAACTCTGGCCAAACTAGAATATTTGTTACCCATTCGTTTGACCACTTCGGTGGGCATCTTGGCATCAGCAATTTGTAAACCTGGGGTTTGGTCTTGGATGCCTAACGTGGAGGGAAGTGGGGTCCCATTGTTGGTGTTCATCCTGGCATCAGCAACTTGAAAACCTTTGTAACTACTTTGTATTTGTAACTAAAAATGGTATGAATTACTTTGTCTTTGACATAAACTTCTTTTGGTAATGTTTATTGTTCTCTTAGTGATATAAAAGAATATGTATAAGAATAATGCAAGCTCATGTGCAGTTTCTATTTGAGTAGCTGTTGAAAAGGAGTATTCCTGTCTTGGTCGTGAATGTTCTTTTTATATATTATAATATATATTACTATCTTCTTTTTTCGTTGTATCATCATGGCTGAGGGATGTAACAACTGTACACTCTTCAGTGGTGCTCTCCAAGCCAGTCTGCCTTGGGCCTGGTATTGGCAAGTCTGTAATATGGCCTTTGTCTGACATTACTATATGAATAGTGAATAATAATTTAATTTAATTTAATTTAAAATGAGAGCGGAACCGAGCGAGTCCCCCTTGGACAGTTACGTTAAAGCCCTCACCTTCATCGTAGTAAACATAGAGATTCTCCAGCAGCTGCTGCACGATGCAAAGACCGAAGTTGTATTAGTTGAAGATGCTCAGTGGCATGCCCGTGCTGGAGTCGTGAGTATATATTACTATATATATATATATACATAGTTAACTTGGATCTAACATAAGGAGAATGCACACTATGGGGAAACGTGACATGGGGCGGTGCAGACTCTATATGGAGGCAGAGGAGACGCCCCTACACATCCTCACAGAGTGCCCCTGCCTAATGCGCACTCGTGACTTGATCCTGGATGGACATATATTGCGCCCGGAGGAAATAAAGTCTCTCGAAACCAAAAAGATCCTGCAGCTGTTTAAAGTTGCAGGTTTGGATCGAGAGTTGTAGTAGGTGGCGATCACAATAGATCAGAGATGGTCGCAGTGATACATAGGCTCTGGAGCCTTACATAGCCCCTAGAAAAAGAAGAAGAAGAACATAAGGAGAGGACCAATCCGAAAAATCTAAAGATAAATATAAGTAATCTAAATAAATAAAATATATTTTATTATCTGACACTAAAAACAATTAGTGCTTATTTCTGAAGTTATTTCTGTGGATATTAAACATTAAAAACAAATTTGTACCGAGTACTTTAATCCTCTAGTTCACATGAGGCTATTATTGTGTTATTATGATTCTTCAGTTTGTTTGCCACTGTGCCACTACATCTGGTACTATTTTAACAATGCTTAAATAACTCTGGCCAAACTAGAATATTTGTTACCCATTCGTTTGACCACTTCGGTGGGCATCTTGGCATCAGCAATTTGTAAACCTGGGGTTTGGTCTTGGATGCCTAACGTGGAGGGAAGTGGGGTCCCATTGTTGGTGTTCATCCTGGCATCAGCAACTTGAAAACCTTTGTAACTACTTTGTATTTGTAACTAAAAATGGTATGAATTACTTTGTCTTTGACATAAACTTCTTTTGGTAATGTTTATTGTTCTCTTAGTGATATAAAAGAATATGTATAAGAATAATGCAAGCTCATGTGCAGTTTCTATTTGAGTAGCTGTTGAAAAGGAGTATTCCTGTCTTGGTCGTGAATGTTCTTTTTATATATTATAATATATATTACTATCTTCTTTTTTCGTTGTATCATCATGGCTGAGGGATGTAACAACTGTACACTCTTCAGTGGTGCTCTCCAAGCCAGTCTGCCTTGGGCCTGGTATTGGCAAGTCTGTAATATGGCCTTTGTCTGACATTACTATATGAATAGTGAATATTAATTTAATTTAATTTAATTTAAAATGAGAGCGGAACCGAGCGAGTCGCCCTTGGACAGTTACGTTAAAGCCCTCACCTTCATCGTAGTAAACATAGAGATTCTCCAGCAGCTGCTGCACGATGCAAAGACCGAAGTTGTATTAGTTGAAGATGCTCAGTGGCATGCCCGTGCTGGAGTCGTGAGTATATATTACTATATATATATATATACATAGTTAACTTGGATCTAACATAAGGAGAATGCACACTATGGGGAAACGTGACATGGGGCGGTGCAGACTCTATATGGAGGCAGAGGAGACGCCCCTACACATCCTCACAGAGTGCCCCTGCCTAATGCGCACTCGTGACTTGATCCTGGATGGACATATATTGCGCCCGGAGGAAATAAAGTCTCTCGAAACCAAAAAGATCCTGCAGCTGTTAAAAGTTGCAGGTTTGGATCGAGAGTTGTAGTAGGTGGCGATCACAATATATCAGAGATGGTCGCAGTGATACATAGGCTCTGGAGCCTTACATAGCCCCTAGAAAAAGAAGAAGAAGAACATAAGGAGAGGACCAATCCGAAAAATCTAAAGATAAATATAAGTAATCGAAATAAATAAAATATATTTTATTATCTGACACTAAAAACAATTAGTGCTTATTTCTGAAGTTATTTCTGTGGATATTAAACATTAAAAACAAATTTGTACCGAGTATTTTAATCCTCTAGTTCACATGAGGCTATTATTGTGGTATTATGATTCTTCAGTTTGTTTGCCACTGTGCCACTACATCTGGTACTATTTTAACAATGCTTAAATAACTCTGGCCAAACTAGAATATTTGTTTCCCATTCGTTTGACCACTTTCAAGTTAGGATATTATTACCAGAACTTTATTTGAAACTATAATTTCAATTTTTTTCATATGGTGCAGTCTTCAAATTTTATTTAAACCATGTTGTTACACTTATTACTTACCTATGTGAAGTTCTGATATGAAAATTGTGAAAAAATAACCAAATAAATAAATAGCTATGCTAAATTCGATTCGATAATTTTGAAAGTTGGACATCTAGCAGAGATATAAGTTCTACATCGGACTTCGTGATGCCGATGGAAAAGACCATCGGGCAGAAAATACCCTGGTCTGCGGTATTAACAGAAAAGCAGACTTCAACACATGAGTAAAGGACATATCAAGCTATCGCGATGGCAACACACTGCAGTGGATGCGGCGAACTGCCGGTAGGCCTCCAACGAGGTGGAGCGACGACCTGGTGAAGGTCGCGGGAATTCGGTGGATGCGAGCGGCACAGGATCGGTCGGAGTGGCGAGCCTTGGGGGAGGCCTATGTCCAGCAGTGGACGTCTATCGGCTGACATGATGATGATGATGATGATCTTAGTAAGTAAGTACAAATAATATTGGTCAAATTGAAAATTATACTTATTTATTTATTTAATACTTAAATTACACATTAGTAATTCGGAACATGGAATATGCAATCGATATCAATGTCTTAATTAAATTATTTAGGGGCTCCATTTGAATCTTCCGACGGCATAGGAGTATGAGTAAGCTGCTATGAATCTTGTGAATTTGGCGTATTCGGATACTGAATAATGGAAAGCTGCGATGACTGCTGTGAATTTGGTGTATTCGAATACCGAATATTGGAAAACTGATTGAATTTTGAAGATTGTAGGTTTGGGTATTGAACACGTTGCGTGTAATGCCTTATTTCAGCATCTGTCACTATCTGACATACTTTTAGTCTAAGCTCACCTTGCAAATGAGGCGGTAATTTATCCGCAATATCTGCCATTGATTCGAAAAACTTTTGCATAGGGGTTTTATGTTCGGATGGTTTTTTTATCATCTTGTCATACAAAGCTGACCGCTGAGCATCTCTTTTTGCAAACATGTTCATAAGAGGATCACACGAATTTCTTTTTGTAGGTCGACTTTTATTTTGCGGAACAGTAATTTCGTCCTGACGAAGGCCGAAATTGTTATGTCGGTCAGAACCCTGGTTCTGAAAATCATTATTAGAAATTTCATCCCTAATTGGATGTTGTTCTTCACTTCGTTGATTACGCACGCAGTTCTTCTTCGTTCTGTTGGTCACCTTGTCGTTCTTTATCATTGTTCTGCACCTCGTCAACTGCCTGTTGTTGATCCAAGTTTGTAATGGTTTCGCGTCTTTCATTTGTATCTGAGAGAAAAGACATTATACCCAATTCCCAGCTATAATGCAGGTTCGAATATAGAAACCACCACGGCAGAGTTCAAGACGTTTATTGTCAAAAAAATCGCACCACAGTAAATATTATAGGAACAGTATGAAGCGTTGGCTAAAACTAAGAAATTACAAACTAAAAGTAGTGAAGCGAATGTATCACAGTAAACTTTAACAAAACAGTACGGCAAGCTAGTACTAACAATGAGAACTAACGAAATTAAACAATATACAACAAGCGTAAATTATTATTGTGCAAACAAGGCTAGCGAAAATATCAAAGTAAAAGTTTACAAGGGAATATAATATTGCAAAGCAGGCTAAACTAAAATAATGCTAAGCGTTTAGAAAATCAAACATATGCGAAAACAAGGCAACAGAGTCTAAGCTAAGATTTTAACTTTAACAATTAAGCGGCAAGCTAATAGGACTTAGCATATAAAAATATTTAAAGGCACAACATAACAAAAAAAAAACTAACTGATTATTACACCTTACGGTTTACTTAATTTAACATGCATACGAAACGTAGTGCAATGCCAAATAGATATCCCGTGTTACGGAAGTATCGATTAGCGCAACTACTCCTAAGTACAAAGTGTACGTCCTAGCACTTAAAATACGTCACGGCTGACCAGCATGAACCGTGCTACGGAAGCAATACCGGGCGGTCGCGATGCTTTGCTCGTCAAGTCAGCTACTCCGTCCCATCTCAATGTGATCGGATCGCTGCGCGAGACAAACTGGCGACCCGGTTCAGTTGTATCTTCTCGATACCCTTTTGGGAGGGTGTGAGGGGTCTCTTCAACATCCCTGTTGCGGAGACTGTATCCATTTCGCGCCCCATCTTCGTGGGGCGGTCTTCCGTCGTCGATTTGAGGACGACTGTGCGATCCGGTGTTGGCGACCCGGAGCCGCGCGGTGGCTTATAAAGCCTGGCGCGGGCGACTGTGCGGGCTGCGCGCGCGCGTGGTAAGGCGGGTTCCTACGATACCGGGCGCAGCAAGTAGCGCGCATGACTCATATTATTACTACGCGCGGTGGTTTCTTTTACGTTGTATTACACAGCTAGAATTTGTTCTTTCTGATCCAGTTGATTCGCCTTTTTTATTCTTATTAAACTGGCTGGCTTCTTATTAAAGCAACTAAAAACAAAAGTGAGTGAAACCGTACTGATCTAAATATCTTGTTATGCATCTACAAAAATCGTCAAAGTGGTCGTTTGGTCTAAACGTAAAGTCCAACCCTTAAATAATTTTGCGAATCCGCAGAACACACTATTTCTACGGGGCGTGAACTATTGGAATATGCCCTGATTCCCCTATTTGGGCGAAATATTCTAAGCGGTTGTGTAGCTGTTGAGTTTGAGGGCATATATGATTCCACTGTATTATTAATTTATTGGGTAAATCCATTGACCGTTGCGTTCCTGAACACCCAGGCACTGGTTCTTGGACAAGTTGGGCTAGTGCACGTCGTTCCGCCGCCCCGACTTAAGATAAGATAATATTTATTAATTTAAAACTTATGCTAATTGGTTTTATACAATGGTAAATATACAATTTATACTTAAATACTAGTACATTCATAGATTCAACTCAAAATAGGTACAGGTCAAGTTAAAAACTTTAATACCGGACGAATTTGTTTTTTCTGTCGCTCATGGAAATTTGATAACAATACCTAAACTAAGTAAACATTTACTTTTATCTTAGGTATGCACTTTTTGTAGGTCAATGTATTAGTGGGTAAATGCTTACCAGACAAAATGGTTATTTATAATAACAATAAACTAAGTGACTATGAATAAGATTCTTCTACTGCCTAGAACGTTAATTGGTGAAATAAATAATTAATTAATTTGTACAGTATAATATAAATCTCTCCTACTTTACTTAACTTCTATGTAACTACTTCTAGTAGCATTTCTGTGTCCTCGTACGTCTTGCCGATGAGCAATGTCTGTAAAGCTTTTATGCAGACTTTACTGGGAATTGGGTAAATATTCTATAAACTGAAATATAAACTAAAAACTGGCAGTTTCCAGCTCTGGGCACTGGAGGCTTTGGTCATTTTTTCCTTTGTATATGACATTTATTTCAGTTTATAATTTAAAAAGTAGTGTGTCTACTTGAAAAACCACAAATTAAAATATTTTCATAGAAAATAATTTAATTTGTTCTTAGAGTAGGGTAAATATTCAATAACAGATTGAATTTATTGTAAAGGAAAGAGCCGAGGAAACTGAAAAACCTATGTGTGCTTGCGGAGCGGAATGAACCTTTGGTGCAAACGATGTCCGCACGTCGCTTGCCAGATAAGGTCTGGGGGTAATAGGGTATGAGTAAATGTTTTTTTACTACTGTGTTCAAGACGAATAGCTGTCGAACGCTGAGAACTCTACACTCGGTCAACAATTGGGCCGTGGGATAACGTAAGGGACGGATACTACTACGGAGTATACTAGCAGTGATTGACAAAGTGCAAGAGAAACGGATTTAATAAGAGTCCGATTTGCCGCATGTCTTAGGTTTTAAAAAACATAAATTAATTTTCTAACTCTAGCCGTCAGAGATTCAATGTGTGCTTTAAAGTTAAGATGCTGATCGATGATAACACCTAGGTACTTGATATTAGAATAGAATATCATTTATTTCAGTATAAGTACACAGTTATACAATATATACAAAGAAAGAAAGAGAAAAAAAGGCCTTATAACTAACTTGTATACTGTATATAATTACACTGAAAAAGGTGAACACTCAGCATAATGCCAGGTCCTACAGAAGTAGTACGCTGACGCTGGTCTTCCGTAGGCACCTGTAGGGATCGTAGTTGCGCGTAGCTACGAGGGCTGCCTTTTAAGTTGTGTCGTTTGGAAAAACTAAAGATAATTTAAGTGTTCAATGGTATTTATTGTTTTTCAAAGTAATCACCGTGATATGTAATACACTTTTTCATTCGATCGAACCAGTTTTCGAAACACTTATTCCAGTCCGACGTCGGGGTCTCCAAAATGGCCATTTTGTATGCCTCAACCGCTTCTTCAGGCGTCTGGTACCGTTGACCACGAAGTCGTTGCTTGATTTTTGGAAAAGTAAAAAAATCGTTAGGGCTTAAGTCTGGACTGTACGGCGGGTGTTCCAGAATTTCGACGTTTTGCTCTTTTAAAAACGCAATTGTTTGCCGGGCGGTGTGCGAGCTCGCATTATCGTGGTGCAGTCTTACACGACGTCTTGGGTTATTTTTTCGAAACTCGCCGATGACTTCTGGTAAACAGACAGTGGTATACCAGTCAGCATTAACCGTTTTACGATCCTCGAGCACGATGGTGGCAACGTGGCCACTTTTCGCCACAAACGTGGCCACCATTTTTTTCGAAGTGCTCCGTGAGCGTATTACTTTGGTCGGTTTTGGCTCATCTTGGAACACCCAAACAGTCGACTGCTGTTTAGAATCGGGATCGTAGGCATATATCCAAGATTCGTCACCACTGATAATGTCGTAAACATGTTTCGAGTTTCCTCGGTTGAATTGCCGCAGAGTTTTGCGACACCATCGAACGCGAGCCGTTTTTTGGTCTTCACTGAGTAAATGTGGTATCCAGCGTGAGATCAACTTTTTTACGCCTAATTGATCATGCAAAATACTGTGAACACTGGTCCCTGAAATACTTAAGGAAGCTTCTATCTCACGGTATGTCGCATGGCGATCTTCGACGATCAGTTGCCGTACAGCATCAATGTTCTCCTGGGTTACGGCTGTTTTTGGTCGACCTTCACGATGTCTATCACCAAGACTAGAGCAACCACGTTGAAATTCTAAATACCAGCGTTCCACAGTCCGGAGGCATGGTGCTTTATCATTGAAAACCGTAGTCAACTCTTCGAAGCACTGAAGTCGCGTTAAGCCCCTTTTGAAGTTGTAAAAAATTATCGCACGTAAATTTTCCTTCGAAATTTCCATTTTCACATCTGACTTGTCAACTTTGAACGAACGCTGTACTAAAACGGTTGGGCCGATTTCGAGTCATTCTTTTGTTTTGGAATTCTAAATTCAAATATTTTAAGAAGACACTAGTTCTTTTTTATGCAATCACGGGAGGTTTGCAAACGACAGAACTTAAAAGGCAGCCCTCGTACCAACTACAGTAAAGTTTAATTATTATAACAATTAATTATTACGACAATAAACAACAAAGCGGCAATGAAGCAGTTGACATCAAATAATAGTATGATTAGCATGGTCTAGAAAATACATACATGTATATATATATAGAATAATATAAATAGTCATAGTACCTAAGATTCGTAATGACTTCACTCTGACACTACTTTTTGCTTAGAGAGAAGATAACACTTTAGTTTTACTTTAAAAGACTGCAAAGAAGTTAGTTTCTTAAAAGGTGGTGGCAGGTTGTTCCAGCATTTTGTGGCGGTGTACTTAAAACTGTATATTGTTAGTGGTACTGAGTTTTGGGCAATTATTAGGACAGAGGTTGACACACGATGTGTCGGGATTTGGACAGTTATGTGCTAATAAGGTGTGTAAAATGTTATCGGGCGGTTGGATAGATATGTTTGAGGAGAACGTGATATATTTTGTTTTATCGGTATTTAATGTGAGTGCGTTTGTTTTGAGCCAGTGCGTGACTAGGTTAAAATCTACTTGCGCGTTTTTGAACACGTCACTCCAAGTATCGCCAGTAAACAGTAGGGCTGTATCGTCTGCGTAGGATATAACTCGACCATTAGGGATAGGGAGGGTACATAAGTCATTTATGTACGTCAGAAAAAGCGATGGAGCCAGGATACTTCCCTGTGGGACGCCATACTCAATGGGGAGTTCGTCACTTACATGGTTTTCAATCGATACTCGTTGTTTTCGATCAGAAAGGTAATCTTTAAAAATTCTGAGAGGGTGACCTCTTATTCCTATGTACTCTAGCTTGTCAATAAGTGTTGGAATTGTCACAGTATCGAAAGCTTTAGCCAGGTCCAGGAATATGGCTAAACACTTTTTTTGGGAGTCAAGCTGTCTAATAGCATAGTCTGTAAAATCGTGAACTGCGTCGTTTGTTGATAGCCCTGATCTAAAACCATAATGTGATGATGCAAGGAGTTTATATTTGTCTAAGAATTTAACAAATCGTTTTGATATTACACGTTTTTTGATATAGATGGCAAGATAGCGATACTCTTATAACCACCTTTGTGGATTGGTTTAATGAGAGCTATTTTTAGAATTTTGGGAAAAACGCCTGCAGAAATGCATAAGTTGAAGAGGTGGGTCAAAGGAGGGGTCAAGATTGTTTTATAAAAGAACAGGGGATTTTGTCAATACCAGTAGCGCAGTCATTTCTGAGAGTCATTATAATACTTGATCCTCAATTATTTTCGGTTATAGACATTCGTAGTAAAAGCGTTCCAAAATTGGTACTATCTTTACCCAGAAGGCATTATCTTACTTAATTTTTTGGTACAAAAACCCTTGGGGCTCCACACAACGAAAAAGCAGAATTCACGTCCTGTTATATGGAGCTGTCCTTGCACTTGATATAAATAATTATGATTCTGCTCCAGTTCTGCCTTTCAAAAATCCACTTTTTTAAATTCCTTCTTCATGTTCTTTTTGGTAAAAATTGTCACCAGGGCCCACCGAAAGGTCTCGCTCTCGGTTGGACCGGTTGAATCCAACAGGCTCAGAAATCGTTGTTTTAGGATGCCATTAATGCCCACAAAGACTAGTTTCTGTAGACCTTTCAGTTCCTACCTAAAACCGTTCCTTTACAACAAGTTCTGCAAGATAGTTGACCTCCAAAAAATGTACTGAAAGGGAAGTAAAAATTGTCGTGACTAGAGCATGCTTGGACTGGAACTATCACGAGACTGAACGTTTCTTAAGAAACATTTATATTTGATACTCCCATCCTCTCCTCCTTCTCCTTCCATCCTCCCTCTCTCTTTCACACCCTTATATACAAACAAACCCACACACACGCTCTCTCACACATACTCACTTACCGACTTTAATTTGTAAATTTATTAGTCGTTATTAGCTGTTTCCTCTTATTTTAATTAATCTCTTCTTAAATTAACTTTTCCTTTTATAGTAGTATAGTTTTGTAGTCTTAATTATTCAAATTTAAATAAAATAGGTGTAATATTCTTTAATGTCAACTGCATTCTAGGACCCCAAGTCACAGGCATAGCCTAGTTTGGGATCCACTGTATCCAAGTGTCTGCAAATTGTTTTCTATTGTCAATAAAAATTATTCTTCTTATTCTTATAGTATTTTCATTCTATTGTTCTGAGATTGAATCGTCAGATTCCGGTGACTCAGAACCAGATGACCTGTTTACCTTGCAGTGCCTGCACACTGATCCAAGGACGCATTCGATCAGACGCTATCACACTATCATATTTCTTCATGTTAAACCCTGGTACATTAAAAACTCTGTAGCGATCATTACCTAAACAACTAGTGACTTTATACGGGCCGATGAACTTTGGTAAGAGCTTTTTACTTTTTTCATTGTTACTGAAGCTGGTTTTAGTAATTTTCACCAAATCACCGACAGAGTACGAAACCGCTGGCATTCTCTTTGAATCATACAATTCTCTTTGGCGTTCTTGACTGTGTTTGATATTCTCTGAAGCCTCTTGCCTAATCTCAGCAATCTGTCTGTCAGTTTTTGTTAGCGAAGAGGCAGATTCATCGACATCATCGGAAGCACTAACACGAAAAGACGAAGTGATTCCTTGACCTTTATCTAAGACGTCATCTACTAAAGGATCACGAACGGGAAATACTTCGTCATATCCAGTATCCATGACAGTTGTATCTGATGCCATCCCTTCAAAATCCACCACGGCATCATTGTCAGTTGACAACTTGTTATCGATGGGACAATTCGACTTAACCCCAAAGAGAAGTTCAGACGGACTCTTCTTTGTCGAAGCATTAATGGTATTATTAATACCCCATTGTACTTGGCCCAGTCTCTTGTCCCAATCACGTTCATTGCTTTCGAAATTCTGTGTAGACAGAGCAGTAAGGATGTAGATGTAGATGTAGTGTAGGGACGCCCGGCCGGAAGCAGGCGGGCTGTCGATCACATGTCGTGTTCATTCAGCCCAGTTCCCTGTAGTTGGAGCTGCAGGTTACTGTCCCGGCGGCATTCCCACACCATTCTCCTCAAATCTTCTTGTTTTCCTGCAGAACAGAAGGACATCTTTAAGTTCGATATCCTTTAGTTCGTTTTCTTCTAGTATGTCTCTACCAAATGTATTATATCGCGGTGCTGCGTACATAGTACATTCTGCTAGTAAGTGCAAGCCAGTTTCCTCCCTACCACAGTGTGGACAGGAGGCGTCTGCACTGATTCTCATTATCTTAAGGTGTCTATTGAGAGTATTATGACCTGTAATAATACCTGTTAACAGTCTCAAACTGCTCTTACCTAGTTTCAAGAGATACCTGGTTCTCCTGTGGTCTATCCCTTTAATCATCATCTTCGACTGTCTGCATCCAGTTTCTTCTACCCATTCTCTCTGTGCTTCCATCTCTTTTACCTTCTCGATGACTCCCTTTGTGACATCCGCTGACATAGGCAGAGCCGGTTCCGGACCTATATATTCCGTCTCCGCCCCTATCCTCGCTAGCTCGTCCGCTTTCTCATTTCCTGTCACCCCCTGGTGTCCTGGTACCCATGCCACCGTGACATTTCTATGCTTGCCTAGCGAGTTCAGCTCCTCTCGACATTCTCTCACTAGAGAGGAGGTGACCGATATTTTCTTTAGTGCTTTCAGTGCTGCCTGGCTGTCTGTATATATTACAACAGCGCCCTCTTGCTGTATACTTTCATTCACTATACGCGCACAGCGCGCTATGGCACATACCTCTGCTTGGAACACGCTGGCATACCTACCCAGTGGTACCGATACCTTCTCTCCCAGTTTAGGGATAACTATGCCCGCCCCTGCTAGTTTCTTCGAGCTTCTTCTTGACCCATCCGTAAAGCAGATAGTCGTTGGGTGCCTGACTTCCACCTTCCAGTTGTCCCTCTCTCCTATATGTACTCTGTATTTTTTGTCAAATATCTCCTGCCTCTTTATAAGGTCATTATTGGCCATCAGCATCTCGAATTTTGATAGCGCCTCTCTTTGTATCAGTGCGTGTCTCTTGTCCACGCAGCTTCCTCTCCATTCCTTGCACGCTTTCATTCTATACCACTGTTCCATAGCTCTTTTCTCCACTTCAGTCCATAGAGGCTTCAAACCTAGCATTACCTCCATCGCGTGTGTCGGGGTCGTTCTCATCGCCCCCGTCATCATGAGGCACGCTAGTCTCTGTATTTTGGTTAGTTCTTTTTGGTATTCTTTAACTTGTGCCCTATGCCACCATATCACGGCTCCATATAGCACCCTGGGTAATATTACCGCCTTGTAGATCCAGTGCATCATTCCCGGCTTCAATCCCCAGTTCTTTCCCACTGCCCTTTTGCATTGAAACAGTGTTCTTATAGCTTTTGCCGTTTGTTCCTTGATGTGAGTCTTATACCTGAGTTTACTATCAAGAGTAACGCCCAGATATCTTAGCTCATCCACCAATTCTAATTCCGTGCCTTGTATCTTTATGGGTCTTATCTCCTTTATCCTTTTATTAGTGAATAGCACTAGCTTTGTTTTCGCCGGATTAAGATCCAGTCCTCTCTCTCTGCACCATCCCAGTACCTGTCTGAGACCTCTTATCATTATATCTCTCATGACGCTGATAACCGTCCCTCTCACTAGCAGCACTCCATCGTCAGAGTATGCCTGCATGTACACACCTCCTCTGTTCAGCTCTTTCACCATTGAGTCTAGCAGAAGACACCACATTAGGGGGGACAGACATCCCCCTTGTGGGAATCCTCTCCTTGGACTAATCGTCTTTACTACTCCTCCTAGCAGTAAGGATAGTCTGATTATACCTCTCGGCTTGTCCGTTTGCCCGAGGACAAGCGTCTGCGTTAAGTACATGTTTGATTCCTTTGTTGACACAAAACTCTTTAAATTGGCCTAAAGTAAACGCAGTCCCACGATCCGAAATAATCCTACGAGGTATCATAAAATCATTAAATAAACTATCCAATGCTTTGACTACGTTCTTTGTATGTATGTATACATACTATGTAAACACTTTATTGCACATAAGACAGGTTAAGATATACAATTAAACAGAAAGTATACAATGTACAAAGGCGAACTTACCTTTGTGTTGTTTGTCTTACTTATGTACTTGTCTTTGTGTCTTTAACTGGTCTAGCTAAGACATACTTAGTAAAACCGTCCACGATAGTTAGAATGTAGCTATTGCCAGCTTTGCTCTTAACGAATGGCCCTAAATGGTCCGGATGCAAAGTGTGGAACGGTTGTGCCACCTTCTCTATCGGATGTAACAAGCCAGTACTCTTTCGAGCTGCATTATCTTTATTATATGCGCAGTTGATACAAGCCGCAACGTATTTCTTCACAAAACGTCTTAGTTTAGGGAACCAATAACGGTTCTGAATGCGTTCCAACGTTTTAGCATATTCGAAGTGACCTTGTCTACCTGCTCTTTCTTCCCTTCAGATATAGCAAGTATTGATTCTTCGAGCTCTTCAAGATCCTTGTCTTCCTGCTCTTCTTCCCCTTCCGAAGTAACAATGATGGATTCCTCGAGCTCTTCAAGATCTTCATAAGTGACCTTAAAAGATAAATACTTTAATTAAAAACACATTATCCGATGTAAAATAAAACTTTATGCAAATATTTATCATTATACATACCGGAAAATTCTCGAATAAATCCGGGGAGTTCTTAAATGTAGAAGGAGAAAGACTTGATGAAGTGGCATCAGATGATGCTGATATTGTGTATTGTCTTTTCTAACTTTTCTTGAATAAATGCATTCAAGAAAAGACAGAGCTCTCAAAGCCTTATTTATCCTGTTTTGCCTGGGCGTCTCCAGTCCACAGCATTCGCAATAATTGAAATTATCTGCAAAAAAATAATTTAATTAAATATCATTTATTATCAGCCAAGTAAGGCCCATAGACACATACGATACCTTACAAAGTAATAAATACAATAATAACAATGTTTGAAGCCAACAATGTATTTCGGCGACACACTTTTCTGTTGTGTTGCATGTTTATATGTATAGATATAGACAATCCTATTTATATGATCAAGTTTGCCATACATTTACTATGGCATTTGATCTTAGCAGGACAAACTATACGTATCATCAAATCGTGAATCGTCGTATCGTAAAATCGTGAGTGTTTTCCAAACATATATATATGTATGTAATGAGACGACAACGTAGTAGAATGAAAATATTTATTTTATGAATTAACAGTTAATCTTATAATGCGTTAGGGGCGAGGCGTCCACACGGATGGCCGTGGTAGGTTGCCTAAGTATGTACTGTCGCGGGTACCGCGGTAGTACCTATGGGAGAGCTCTGTCCGTCACGGGTGGCAGCGGTGGACTGAATGCCGGGCGCTGCGTCGGTCGGGTTTTATAGGGGCGCGGCGCGTGAGTGTGTGTGCCGTGTCGGCATTCAGATGGCTGTGTGCGTGAGTTGTTTACTCACTCCCGGCGCGGGCGCGTTGCTAGGGTCTTAGGTACTACATCCTCCCCCTCTGGATCCGATGGCGGCCCGACGAGGATACAGTATCGTAGCTACTTTCGGCTTCGGAGCTTTTTGATCACAGGCGAAGAGGCAGCAGTCTTCCTTCTCCGTGGTTGAGTAATTGCGTTCCGCAGAAGTGAGCAGTCGGCTAGCATTCTCTACCACATATTTTCCGCTTCCGTCCCCTTGGACCAAAGCCGCCCCGAGCGCGTAGTTACTGGCATCAGTCTTCAGTATGTAGGGCCTAGTATGGTCAGCTTGACGTAATATTGGGGAGGAAGTCAACCGGTGTTTCAGTTCTGTAAAGGCATTTTCCTGCTCTTCAACGTTGCCAATCTTCGTGAATACCATAGGCCGGGGCCTTACATCCAGCTGAATGTCTATGGAACATGCACCAATTTCTACCAGTCTCTTTTTGTTGCAAGTGGAGCACTTGGATCGAACCACTCCCGGAGCTCCGCATCCGTAGCAATAGAATCGTGGCTGCGAAGGTGATGGAGCCTGGGTCACCGCTTCTTGCTTCGGTACGGCAATTGCTCCAAGTGCCTTTTGTCTCCGTCTGCATGATGCCATGTCATGCCCTAGAGCACGGCAAAATTCACATCGCTCTTTTCCCCGAGCGAATGTTTGACGCTTCGATTCGCTCGCACTGCTGACCAGAGGTTCATTTCTCTCCTTGATGATACTTTCTGCGGTCCTTGCCAGCTGTACCAGGCTGTCAAAGGAGCTGACAGCTGACCTGGGTACGGCAGATCTTATTTCCAGGCGGAGAAGTCCGTACACCATGTCCAGCTGACAGATCTCAGGTATTTTCGGTGACGGCAGCTGGGCAAACAACACTCGTTTCTGGGCCACAAATGTTTCCGTGAGCATAGATTTTGGTTGCTCATTGCTCGTTATCTCACGCAGCAACTGGTAAGCCTCTTTTTGGGGAGCAAAAGTAGCGTGCAGCCTCTCCTTGAAGTTTGCCCATGTCTCGACTTCGTGCTTGATACCTTGCCACCAGATGCCTGCTTCCCCCACCAGAACCAATGGTAATCCCATTATTGCTTCTTTCTCCGGGATCTTCTCCACCATTATGTAAGTGTCCACTGCCGACAGGAATCTGGTCACTACACCAACATCCTTCGCTCCATCATAGTGGTGAATGCAACTCGCCAATGTGGCGTGGCGTGATGATGATGATGATGAAGATAGCGTAGACATCAGGCGAGTGAACTGGTCTTCGCTGAAGGATGCCATGGTTTCTCTCTTCTTTTTCGCGTATCTACTCGTCGTGATACGTCCTTCCTTTGTGATGAATCTTGGGCGTGGTGAAACGTGCCGCTCGTTGGACGCCAGTGTAATGAGACGACAACGTAGTAGAATGAAAATATTTATTTTATGAATTAACAGTTAATCTTATAATGCGTTAGGGGCGAGGCGTCCACACGGATGGCCGTGGTAGGTTGCCTAAGTATGTACTGTCGCGGGTACCGCGGTAGTACCTATGGGAGAGCTCTGTCCGTCACGGGTGGCCGCGGTGGACTGAATGCCGGGCGCTGCGTCGGTCGGGTTTTATAGGGGCGCGGCGCGTGAGTGTGTGTGCCGTGTCGGCGTTCAGATGGCTGTGTGCGTGAGTTGTTTACTCACTCCCGGCGCGGGCGCGTTGCTAGGGTCTTAGGTACTACATGTATATATTTATAAAGCAATAATGTATATATTATTATATATGTTTGGAAAACACACGATTTTCGGCATAGCTTTGTATTGCCCTTTGATGCGTGGTCAGGTCAGTGCCCAGTTAAATGATGCAGATGTAGTTTTCCAAATGCGAGCAGGTTAGGCTGTATTCGATGCGTGGTCAGGTCAGTGCCGTGTCAAATGATGCAGTTACAGTTTTCCAAATGCAAGCAGGTTAGGCTGTGTAACAATAGTACATTGTGATACAAGTGTGCTAAGTTGGTCATTACATACGAGGCGATATTGTGCGCGCGAGCTGTAAGCGAGCGCGCAATAAGAAAGCCGATATATGTGTTTAATGATCAATGCACACGCGTTTCATACGACGTTTTTCAAAACACTTGCGAGGACAAAAAAGAATTTCTTGTATGTTTGGAATTCTTACGTCAGTCGAAATACTAATAAATGTTCCCATAGTTACTTGCGTTCTAAACAAAAATTAAGGGTGAAGTTTTACAGTCGGGCCTCATATCCATGTATCCAAAGAGGATATAATAGAATAGAGCGGTACCGTCATAGTAAATTTTGTAGCCACAGTAAATTCACTGCCATCTATCGACACACGATTAAAACTAAAAATAGAAATATATAAAAAAAACTATATGGATAAATGATTTTTTTATTAGCAATATTTCCATTAATTATTTTTATATTATTTTGACCCATGTTCTGATATGCGTTAAAATTGTTAAATAACAAACGAAACCGTCAACGCCATCTATCTGAGAGTAGGCCAAAGGTAGTGGCGCCATCTGATCGAGAATCAAATTTTCTTGATTTTCGAGGCACGTTTTTTTCTTTAGACTGTATCCATCTATATTTTTAGGGTTCCGTACCCAAAGGGTAAAAACGGAATCCTATTACTAAGACTCCGCTGTCCGTCTGTCACCAGGCTGTATCTCATGAACCGTGATAGCTAGACAGTTGAAATTTTCACAGATGATGTATTTCTGTTGCCGCTATAACAACAAATACTAAAAAGTACGGAACCCTCGGTGCGCGAGTCCGACTCGCACTTGGCCGGTTTTTTTTAAATGCTTCCAAGTCGTCCCGCCATCTCCTTTTCATCCATCCATTACGGAGTTATATCTATCTTTGGTTTGAACGTACGAACTGGGCCCGGCCAACCGCCAATAAGGTTCATAATTGTTTGTTTTATATAGGTATGTACTTTGACAAGGACAACGGGACTCAGAAGGTTAAGCGCCAGTATGGTCTACTATGGCACTTAAAACAATTTTGAGTTCGCTGTGATAGTGAATTAATGATTCAAGGAAGTAAGTATATATATATATTTATTTTTAATTTTACTACAAATATTTCAATTATATAGTAGCCAGAGACATTAGATTAGACCGTAGAAGAGACCTAAGTATGCGAGTATGCCACTGTTTTACAAACTCTCCTAGAAACTTGCAATGCTAGTTGCTAGTTCGGAATTACTACCGACAGCGAGGCAGCTGACAAGTTCTACATATCCATTATTCCTAACTAGGCAGCATCCACTGCTCCCCGAAGGCTCTTGGTTGCTCCGGGCAATTCGGGTGGAAGATTTCCACAAACTTTACACGCAATCGTCTGCTAGATTGTGTTCAAACGTCGGAAAAATGCTTCGGCAGACCTCGAGAATCCTTCCATAAACTAGTTTTCTTATCTTTGTCTTCATACTCTTCTATGGTTTTATGCAAGAGAACGTTTCAAATTTCAAACAGTAGCAAGTGGTTTTTGAAATGATCGAAAACGTCTGGTGGTGGTGATAGAAAGGCTTCATTAGCTCCGGTATTAATAAGTAGCTTCAAGGGCGGTTCTTTAATTTCGATATAGGGTAACTGTTTTTATAAGTGAGCATTAATCTCTAAAGTCATGGGTTGTTTTTCGTATCCGGGTCCTGACAAAAATCCTGATTGATTTCGTTTCCAGAAAAAATAGAGGCTCATATCATAAGTTATTATTATCATAGCACTACTGGTAAGCTATATAGTCTGTCTACTTATTGTTTCACTCGTTGAATTGCACGATCTTAGCATTGTGGCCGCCGGCGGCGGCCGCGTTATCGTAGTCAACGTCTGCAATAAGTACGTCTAGCGCCGGGCAATGTTGTTGATATATACATTGTCTGGCAGTTGTGATTATTTAAAGGGTTATTTATAGGCATGTATGGTTTGAGAGGTACCTGAGCTACTCTATATTCAATTTCATTTATTTAAACCAACTGAGATCATTTTTGTTAGTACAAATATGGTTAGTATTATAATCTATGCACTATACAATGTCATTCTATGTTATAAATGTAATAATCAAGAATAAATAAATAAATTGAAATTAAAAAGAAATGAAATTATTATGTGAAATTCCGCTCATAGGTTTCGGGGCATCTAATTAATTGTTGAGTTGATTTTCAGAAAATTGTTTTGATGGATTGTAAGGATATTGAGGTCTGAACTGGGGTCTGTTCCACTGGCTGGCTATATTTTAAATTACGTATATTTTATACTTTTTATGTGACTGGGAATGCTATCGTAAACATGAATAGAACTTTTTAGAAGGTTCCTAAAAAGTAAGTAACCCTCACTATACGTGGCCCGACACGCATTTGGGTGGTTTCTTTAACACCTTGTATTTTAGGTTCCAATCAGGCTAAATCTAATGTACTTTAATTATGTACTTATAAAAAAATATGCATACCTTGCCGCCTCCTCCAAGTGTATAGTCATTAACCCAGTGGCCTCGTTTTGAAAGCGTCGTGTAATGATATGATACATTTGGTTCCTGGAAAAATAATATTGAATTTACTAAGATAGGTACATAATACGGTACACTTTAGTGGAAAATACGTTACAGAAAAAATATGCATACCTTACCGCCTCCTCCAAGTGTATAGTCATTAACCCGGTGGTCTCGTTACGACAGCGTCGTTTAATGTTTTGATACATTTGGTTCCTGGAAAAATAATATTGAATTTACTAAGGTAGGTACATAATACAGTACACTTTAGTGGAAAATACGTTATAGAAAAAAATATGCATACCTTACCGCCTCCTCCAAATGTATAGTCATTAACCCGGTGACCTCGTTTTGACAGCGTCGTTTTATGTTTTGATACATTTGGTTCCTGGAAAAATAATATTGAATTTACTAAGGTAGGTACATAATACGGTACACTTTAGTGGAAAATACGTTATATAAAAAAATATGCATACCTTACCGCCTCCTCCAAGTGTATAGTCATTAACCCGGTGGCCTCGTTTTGACAGCGTCGTTTAATGTTTTGATACATTTGGTTCATGGAAAAATAATATTGAATTTACTAAGGTAGGTACATAATACAGTACACTTTAGTGGAAAATACGTTATAGAAAAAAATATGCATACCTTACCGCCTCCTCCAAGTGTATAGTCATTAACCCGGTGACCTCGTTTTGAGAGCGTCGTTTTATGTTTTGATACATTTGGTTCCTGGAAAAATAATATTGAATTTACTAAGGTAGGTACATAATACGGTACACTTTAGTGGAAAATACGTTATATAAAAAATATGCATACCTTACCGCCTCCTCCAAGTGTATAGTCATTAACCCGGTGGCCTCGTTTTGACAGCGTCGTTTAATGTTTTCATACATTTGGTTCCTGGAAAAATAATATTGAATTTACTAAGGTAGGTACATAATCCGGTACGCTTTAGTGGAAAATACGTTATTGTTTTATTTTGTGAGGATTCATGGCCTCGTCACGCATCCAAATCCAAAATAGATGATCAAATCGTGTCGTCCAAAACAGGTTCATTTAGGCTACTCGCGCACTGCGGATTTCTACCGTGCGTTTTTTTTTCCGCAAAATCTGTGAAGTATGCAACCTCCTTGAAGTGCGCGCATTGCGGAAAATAATCTGTATGCGGATTAAAATCTGTGGTTTACTGCAGATTGGTTGCGGTGCGGCGCCGCACGAATTTTTTGCGTCCTATGGACTATTGAATACATCCGCGCACTGCGGAAAAAAGTCCGTGCGGACACCGGCCGGCAGCCAAGCCATCCAGTGACGCATTTGTTCTCGCGACACGGTGCTGCGCGATCATGTCGTCGCCTAGCGCGTCTCCGAACGCGGCGCAAGCGGCGATCGCAACTTTAAATATTGAACAACTAATTAATGAGGTTCAGAATAGACCGCCGATTTGGGACAAAAGTTGCCGTGAATACGCAGATAGAATAATAAAAACAAGAATGTGGGAGGAAATATATAATAATCCTTTAATACCGTTTAGGCACTTTTTTTTGCGCAACAGTAAATATAGACAGATCTGCATTTTGGTATGATAGTCCATTTTCAACGTCCGTTCTTGACTTGAGTTGGGACTAGAATGGCAAAATGTGCGGATATTTCACCGCTGTGCGCGTACACGGTTTTTTTTCCTTTGCGTATTTAAAAACGCACCGCAACTCGCCGCACAGTAGTGCGCGCGTAGCCTTAGTCCAGTGGTTCTCAAACTTTTAGAGAATGGCTGATTTAGTCGATATTACACTTTGATCGTGACGCACCAACCACCGGTCGCGCCGCCCGGCTTCGAGCAGCGCGATCAAAATTGAATGAATCTGTAGATAGACGTCCACAAGGCCGCATTGATCGCACGCTACGCATTTTAGTATCCGCACCGTGGATCAGACGGAGGCTTGCCGCGCCCCCCGCCACCCGGCTCGCTACGCCGCGCGCCACGTGCCCTCGGCCTTCGGGCAGCGGATACAAAAATTTCAAGCCGCTCGGCCGCGAGGCGCCACGGACGGCGGGCGCAATGCGGGCGGTATCACAGTTCACACGGCTCCGTGTTCTTGGCTTCAAATCTGCTTACCTGTTAGGAATCCTCGTCGTGGTCGTGTTGTCCGCGAACTTGTCCCAGCACGCCGTCCCGCACGTTTAAGTTTGCCCTGCAATCTGCTGCCGTATACGTGTAGCTGGTAGTCCCTCCTCACCGCCGTGAAGCCCTGTAAAAATAAACGTCTCTTTTAACCCACTCAAAATCCTTACGGAAATTACTAATTACTCCCATTGTAGCCTCCCGAGTCCCACAGGCCTAATACCAGAAACAAAAACCCTAAAAGTAAGTACCATAATCAGTCGTTTGTTAAGACAAACAAAAAGTACTGTCTAGGACTTAGGAGGATAAATAATTTAGTAATTAGTTTATTTAATAGACAAATATATTATTTGAAAAGCAATTGAAAAGTGAATAATTGGCAGTATGAAAAGTAGTGGTGTCGAAATTTTGCGCGGGGCAAATGAGCGAGGCCTGTTGTAGTTATGAGTTTGATCTTATAAAGGCTTCAAATTGAGATTTGTTTCCGTATGTCAAAATTTTTAATTGGTATTTTAGCATTTGGTGTAGCAAGTAGTTTATTTTCCAGATCGACTTTAGCTCATAAATTTTCTAACATTTCAAAACCAATTAATCCGTCATATTCATTATGAAACTTGTAAATGCAAAATTTCGACAATGTTTTCTCCTTCAGTTCGAGGAATGACGGCATTTCCACAGCATAATTATTAACAGTAGTACATTCTGAGTTTACAGTAAACGTTTCAAACAGTAGCGAGTGGTTTTTGAAATGACTTTCGAAAACGTCTGGTGGTGGTGATAGAAAGGCTTCATTAGCTCCGGTATCAATAAGTAGCTTCAAGGGCGGTTCTTTAATTTCTATATAGGGTAGCTGTTTTTTTAAGTGAGCATTAATCTGTAAAGTCATGGGTTGTTTTTCGTATCCGGGTCCTGACAAAAATCCTGATTGATTTCGTTTCCAGAAAAAATAGAGGCTCATATCATAAGTTATTATTATCATAGCACTGCTGGTAAGCTATATAGTCTGTCTACTTATTGTTTCACTCGTTGAATCGCACGATCTCAGCATTGTGGCCGCCGGCGGCGGCCGCGTTATCGTAGTCAACGTCTGCAATAAGTACGTCTAGCGCCGGGCAATGTTGTTGATATATACATTGTCTGGCAGTTGTGATTATTTAAAGGGTTATTTATAGGCATGTATGGTTTGAGAGGTACCTGAGCTGATCTATATTCAATTTCATTTATTTAAACCAACTGAGATCATTTTTGTTAGTACAAATATGGTTAGTATTATAATCTATGCACTATACAATGTCATTCTATGTTATAAATGTAATAATCAAGAATAAATAAATAAATTGAAATTAAAAAGAAATGAAATTATTATGTGAAATTCCGCTCATAGGTTTCGGGGCATCTAATTAATTGTTGAATTGATTTTCAGAAAATTGTTTTGATGGATTGTAAGGATATTGAGGTCTGAACTGGGGTCTGTTCCACTGGCTGCCTATATTTTAAATTACGTATATTTTATACTTTTTATGTGACTGGGAATGCTATCATAAACATGAATAGAACTTTTTAGAAGGTTCCTAAAAAGAGTAACCCTCACTATACGTGGCCCGACACGCATTTGGGTGGTTTCTTTAACACCTTGTATTTTAGGTTCCAATCAGGCTAAATCTAATGTACTTTATGTACATATAAAAAAATATGCATACCTAGCCGCCTCCTCCAAGTGTATAGTCATTAACCCAGTGGCCTCGTTTTGAAAGCATCGTGTAATGATTTGATACATTTGGTTCCTGGAAAAATAATATTGAATTTACTAAGGTAGGTACATAATACGGTACACTTTAGTGGAAAATACGTTATAGAAAAAATATGCATACCTTACCGCCTCCTCCAAGTGTATAGTCGTTAACCCGGTGGCCTCGTTTTGACAGCGTCGTTTAATGTTTTGATACATTTGGTTCCGGGAAAAATAATATTAAATTTACTAAGATAGGTACATAATACGGTACACTGTAGTGGAAAATACGTTATATAAAAAAATATGCATACCTTACCGCCTCCTCCAAGTGTATAGTCATTAACCTGGTGGCCTCGTTTTGACAGCGTCGTTTAATGTTTTGATACATTTAGAAGGTTCCTAAAAAGTAAGTAACCCTCACTATACGTGGCCCGACACGCATTTGGGTGGTTTCTTTAACACCTTGTATTTTAGGTTCCAATCAGGCTAAATCTAATGTACTTTAATTATGTACTTATAAAAAAATATGCATACCTTGCCGCCTCCTCTAAGTGTATAGTCATTAACCCAGTGGCCTCGTTTTGACAGCGTCGTGTAATGATTTGATACATTTGGTTCCTGGAAAAATAATATTGAATTTACTAAGGTACGTACATAATACGGTACACTTTAGTGGAAAAAATACCGCCTCCTCCAAGTGTAGGTATAGTCATTAACCCGGTGGCCTCGTTTTGACAGTGTCGTTAAATGTTTTGATACATTTGGTTCCTGGAAAAATAATATTGAATTTACTAAGGTAGGTACATAATCCGGTACGCTTTAGTGGAAAATACGTTATTGTTTTATTTTGTGAGGATTCATGGCTTCGTCACGTATCCAAATCCAAAATAGATGACCAAATCGTGTCGTCCAAAACAGGTTCATTTACATTAATTTTTAACAAGCAGAAACGTCTGCGATCGATGCTATTAAGCTTAGAATAAATTTAAAAGTGGAAAAATTACTGCCTTGGGTGAGACTTGAACTCACGGCCTCTGGATCCAGAGAATTTTTCCACTTTTAAATTTATTCAGGTTCATTTTGTCCGGCGGTTCTCAAACTTTTTTGGTGACGAAACCCTTTTCGAAAGCGAAATATTTGACGGAGCTCTAAATAAAATAAAAAACGTTCGTCACTGTGGACCAGATATACCTAGACGAGCTGGTTTTTTTTCTTATTATTACAAGTATCCTCGCGGAGCCCCACAGGGTCCGCGGAGCACACTTTGAGAATGGCTGATTTAGTCGATCACTTTGATCGTGACGCACGAACCACCGGTCGCGCCGCCCGGCTCCGAGCAGCAGCCAGCACGATCAAAAGTGAATGAATCTGTAGATAGACGTCCACAGGCCCGCATTGATCGCACGCAACGGATTTTAGTATCCGCACCGTTGATCAGACGGAGGCTTGCCGCGCCCCCCGCCACCCGGCTCGCTACGCCGCGCGCCACTTGCCCTCGGCCTTCGGGCAGCGGATACAAAAATTACAAAATTTCCAGCCGCTCGGCCGCGAGGCGCCGCGGACGGCTGGCGCAGTGCGGGCGGTATCACACGGCTCCGTGTTCTTGGCTTCAAATCTGCTTACCTGGTAGGAATCCAGGGTTCCTCGTCGTGGTCGTGTTGTCCGCGAGCTTGTCCCAGCACGCCGTCCCGCACGTTAAAATTTGCCCTGCAATCTGCTGCCGTCCACGTGTAGCTGGTAGTCCCTCCTCACCTCCGTGAAGCCCTGTAAAAATAAACGTCTCTTTTAACCCACTCAAAATCCTTACGGAAATTACTAATTACTTCCATTATAGCCTCCCGAGTCCCACAGGCCTAATACCAGAAACAAAAACCCTAAAAGTAACTACAATATGTAGCGATGCTACATACATTGATATACAAGAGAACCTACCATTCAACCTCCAAAACATCAATGTCAGATTTGCAACAAAATAACATGTTTTACAGTATAACACGTATGTAAAACTAAAGCATACCTTCTCAGCTGTAGGTTGAGTAAGATATCCAGCCTCTTAATCAGCTAACTTCGAAGAACAGGTTAAGAAAAGCACATGATCTTGGCGAAACTTGACATCCAAATTACATCACAACCACTGTACAGAACTTGGCCAAAAGCAAGCATTTACTCCGGTCTTTAGTTCCAGCTCGAGCCTCTCCGTGCCAAAGCGCGGGCAGTCGCACGCATTGTGCCAGATGTCCTCGTCAATGGTCGGGTCGCAGAGTCGCAGACACAAGAGGGTGTCTTTGATCTTAAAACGGTATAGGTAGGCTGCGAAACCTCCGTGTCCGATGAATGCTTGAACCAAGAAGTTTGTGAGTTTTAGCTTCTTAATGACGCTATTTGCGTCCCTCACTTGTGGAAAAAACTTCTTGGTTGTTGCGCCGGTTTCTGAGGCGTCGTAGCGTGCCTGCCACTTTTCGACCGTGTTTTGTCTTATCGACCTTTTGACATAGGATATCGGCACACTGTCATACTCGGGAGCGGTCTTCTTTCTAAGAGCTGCTTGCTTTGCCAGTTCGTCTGCCCTCTCATTTCCTGGCGTTCCCACGTGAGCTCGCAGCCAGTAGAATTTTATATTGCCCCTTGCCTCTGCGCTTGTGACACTTCTTTTTTGATTCTTTGGGCCAGAGGGTGTGTCGTTTCTGGCGTTTTTAGGAGTTCGAGCGAGGATTTTGAGTCGCTAAGAACACTGATGCTTTGCACCTTGTGTTTCATCGCAATTTGCACTGCTTTGAGGAGCGCGTCCATTTCAGTCTGAAACACTGTGTTGTGAGGTGCTAACTTGAAGGTCGAGTGGCGGATTTCTCCTCCACCCTCCCACCATGTGAGTGCCGCTCCCGTTTTCCCCTCGATTTTATTACCATCGGTGTAAATCTGAGGGCCTCCTAGGCCGTGCCTATCGATCACGTCTTGGTTGAATTCCTCCAAACTGACGTAATCGATTGTAACGGTCTTTGACGGGTGCGGCCTCGCTAGTGTCAGTTCTGTTCTCAATTTCTCTTCCGGGTGGTATGTGATCCTCGATGTATCCTTTCTTGGCCTCGTAGAGCATTGCCGCTTCGTGAATGCGCAAATCCAGTGGGAGTGTTCCCGACAGGATCAGCGCCGATGTCATAGAGACCGTCCTGTATGCTTTGCAGATTTTCTGGGCGAATCCTCGCGCAATTGAATCCAGCTGGTTCCGCACCGTCAATTTATTGGCGGCTTGATGCCACGCACTGGCAGCATACAGGACGATCGGCTCTATCACCGCCATGTAAATGGTTTTCACTATGTCACTGTTGAGACCCCATGACACCCTTGCTGCACACGACAGCTGTCGGTAAGTTTGCGGTCAATGGTGAGTCCCAGCAGTTTGACTTCGTCGACGAGCTCCACTTCAGTTCCTGCCATTGAGATTTTGATGGGGTCCCATTTCAGCTTCTTCGTCAGGACCATGGCTGCGGTCTTGTGCTCAGCGAAGTTTAGCTTGTTTTCGGAGCCCCATTTGACCACCCTCTGGAGTGTTTGTTCGGTGCCTTTATGACCCCTGAGTTGTTTCCGGAGAACACCAAGGTGACGTCGCCTGCGACCGCCTGACAATGGGCTTCTGTATCCTTGAGGAGCTCTATAAGGTCGTCTAGAATTATATTCCAGAAAATTGGACCGCCTATAGGCCCCTGGACACATCCCTTTGTGGTTGGCTTTTCGCTGATCTCGCCTGCGTAGTGTACCTTTATCATCCGGTCCTTCAAGTAGGAGCATACCGTGTGATAAAGGTTCCTCGGACAGCGTTTCTTTGCTAGTTGGGTTTTTAACTTTGGCCACCAAGCGTTGTCAAAAGCTCCAGGGGTATGTCGAGTGAGACCAGTATTTAGTACGATGCGTTTTTTCGTTTCTACTTCTGTTCTTATGTGTCTCATCAAGTCATAGAGGGCGTCTTCTGTCGATTTTTGTGGCATAAACCCGTACTGGCGTTCGTTCAGGGTCGGGAGGATGTGCCATTTTATCCTGTTCACCAGCATTTTCTCCAGGATTTTCCCTAGTACCGACAAGAGACCAATCGGTCGGTACGATTTGGGGTGGGTGTAGTCCTCCTTTCCGGGTTTTCGCAGGATGCAGATATGTGCAGCCTTCCAGGCTTTGGGGAAGTAGGCTAGCCTTAGGCAGGAATTCGCTAGACACAAAAATACTTCCTTGTTGCTCTGGATGGTTTCTGCGCATATGTCCGCAGTGAGTCCGTCCGACCCAGGTGCTTTTTTCGGGTTCATACTTCTGACGGCCATGTCCATTTCCACTTGCGTGAATGGTGGATCGTCGTCAGCGAGGTCTGTTTCCACTGCTGGATTTTCCCCTTCTGTATCTTCCCTGGTGCACCTGTGATGGTCGCACTCTTCTTCCCTGCGGTCATCCTGATAGAAGCACTGCGCTAGTCTTTGGGCCGACTGTTTCGGTGTTAAGGTGTTCCCCTGTTCGTCCCTAAGCAACGTGTCTTCTTGACGTCTAGCCGTTCTCCTCAAAACTCTATAGATTTTGTCCCACATTGTCTCCCTCTCCTGCGTGGTACAAAATTATTTCCAGCTAGCCGTCTGAGCCTCCATTGCTTTAGCTGCGTATTCTTCCTTTACCTCTAGGTATTGGTCAACTACGTACTGCCTTCTGTTTGGGACGGCGTTTCTTATGCGTTTTTTCCGTCTTTAACACCTCTTTTTGCAGTCGGTCCAGTTCTTTGGTCCACCACGGCGGCTTTGCGTCTGTCTTGGGGGCTCCTGGCTTTGGGATATTTTCCTCGCATGCTTTTGACACTGAGCTGATGTAGGCGTTTGTTGCCCTCTCTAGCTCTTCCGTGTCTAGACGTTGCTCATGTATTGTTCTGTTAGATCCCTTTGCCTGAGCTCCCGCAACATGGCGGTTTTAAAATTGGTCCAGTCAGCTTTTTTGGTGTTGTAAATTCTGGTTGTTGGTTTTGGTACTGACTTCGGGGTTGCTTCGCTATACACTGCAAATTTTATTGCGTTGTGATCGGACGTGATAACGTTCCTGTCTACTTCCCAATCTTGGATCCTGGACAGGATGTTGGTGCTGCACGCTGTCACATCGACTATGCTGGTGTAAAGCCTTCCACCGCGGTATGTCTCGAACGTCGGCGTTTGCCCGACATTTAAAACATTCAAATCCACCTCATTGAGGAAGCTGTTGTAAGCTGCCCCCCTGTGGTCCTCCGATCTGCTTCCCCACCAGTAACTCCAGGCGTTTACATCTCCTCCTACTATGAAGCTGTCCGTACCCAGTTTCAGCATGACCTCCCTTGTTTTGGTGATGTATCGTTCGATGTCTTGGTCTCCCTCGAAATAAACCGAGATTACTCCAACTGATATGTTGGCTGAACAGTATCTGGGCTGTTAACTATTGCTGGCTCCTCTCTGCCCGCCAAGTCTTGGTTATTCCTGTCTACACTCTACAGGTAAGGGTGGAAAAACTGTGGGTTGAGCCGATGTCCCTGGCCGATTCCAATCTTCAACATCTGCAATAAAGAATAAAAACAATAAAATAAATATTTGGTAACAAAGTTACAGCCAAAGAAAGATTGGTCTGTACATTGATATTGGGCAATAATATTCATACAAAAATATGAATCTAATAATTGTTACACAATAAATCATTGTCATCCATCCATAAATGAAGAAGTTTTATTTGTGCCGCTACCCTTCCCAGAATACTAAGCCGGGACAACCAGCTTTCTAGGCAGAATCAATACCAGCTAGGCTATGGTGACTGTTAACTATGTATGTTGTTAGAATTTTTCCCAGGGCGCATGCATTTAATTAATTCCCTTGATCTTATTTTCATAGTAACAATGATATGGAAACTCACTAGAACAAGTTTGTTGACCAAATTGTTCATGGAGTAGAAACATAGATGGGCTGTCATCGGTTGGTTGGTCAAGAGTCGGTAGTACCGTCAGTTCAGTTACTTCTTCCTGTAAAATATTTTAATTTATGTATGACCATAGAGTAAGATTAAATAAAAAATAACAAACTCCCATAGGACAGCATTCTCTGTGTAGGGGATTAAGTATGAGAGTTCTTACTCTTTATTTATACTTAATCTATGGAATCAGATATTAAATGAATGACTTATTAGTTATGTGTATTGCCAGCGCTAGGTAATGACAGGTAAAAGAATCTCTATGGAATGAAATTGTTATTAAGCATGAAGTACCCATTACCAGGAATTGTACCCGTTACTCCAGGCCAAAAAAAAACTTAATTTTAAGGTACAAGCAGGACCACCATCCAGGGCCGGATCTAGGGTAGAGCGAGTGGAGCGGCCGCTCTAGGCGCCGGATGGCAAGGGGGGCGCCAAAATGGCAAATGAGAAAAAAAAAAGTTTTAAAAGGCACGAGTGAGACGCAGGCCCAAAATACGGTTCGTTTTGCTTTTGGGTAAAAAGCTTCAACGAAGGGCGCCAAAACCCGATTTCGTTCTACCCTGATCAAGGACTCGGGCCGGCACTGCCACCACCAGTTCCTTTTCCAGCTTTGTATATCCGTGTAGACTTTTTCTTGGTGTTCTTTTTCAAGTCACTGCATACCTTCACACCCAACACACACACACACACAAAACCAGTGAAGAAGAGCGAACCAAATGTACATGCCAAGAAAAAAATGATATGAACGAATAGGTAAATGAAAAATTAAAATGAAAACATTATAAATAAAAGGCTAATCACATAGGTTATATACATACCAATCTCCACTTCTCTATACTTTTAGTGTTGCCTGTAGCATCAGCACTTAAAAGTTTTATGAGTTCGGCCCACTGGCGTAAATTAGTCGCTTTTCCATGTGGCCCATCATTCGGCTTGCTAAGGTCACCATGCCTGTTAACACAAAGAGAGGGCACTTAAAATACTTTGCTAACCACTCGAAACTAAAATATTTCACAATAAAAACTAGGGAGACGAGAACGTGTACAAATGTATAGACAAAAGTGGAATTCATATCCCAACTAGCAATTTTCTCTTACGGATATGCTGATTTAAGAACTAAGGTGTTACAGCAGACTTACATGTGTCTTGACTATGACAGTACATCTTATAAAAGCATGATTTAAGATATTTTGTACTATAAGAACACTGACACTTAGTACGTCCTCTTATATTCTCCACTTTTAAAACTCAATATCGATATGGTTGAAGACATTCCTGTGTGTGATTCACTCCACTTGATTGATCTTGGCGTTATGAAGCGTTTGTTGATCGGATGGAGAGATGGCAATATTGGTAAATACCTTACTAAGTGGTGTTCCAGAGACATCGAAAAAGTCAACAATTTTTTGTCCAATTGCTGCATGCCAAATAAAATCCACAGATCCGTTAGAAAAATCGACGTTTTAGCGCACTGGAAAGGATCCGAGTACCGCACTTGTTTTTTATACTTAATACTTAAAGATACTTTAGTAATGCAAGCGTATCATGATTTTTTGCTTTTGTTTTGTGCCATCACAATTTGCTTCCTCTCAATAGCAGAAAAAATGCTGAAGAGTTTTGTTGAAACTTTCAAAAATATATATGGAAAAGACTATGTATCAAGCAACATACACAATTTGACACATGTCGTTGACGAAGTTATGAGATTTGGGAAACTGCAAAATTTCAACGCTTATCCGTTTGAGAATAAACTACAGGTAACAAAAAATCTGATAAGACAAGGAAATAAACCACTTCAACAAGCCGCACGAAGATTGATTGAAAGATCTGGTCTGGAAATTTTACAGATTGATAAGGAACAAAGAAGCTATCCATTTTTCAAAAACAGTCTTAGAAAAGGTACATATAAACGACTTTGTTTCGACTCTTTTATACTCTCGGCGGAAGAACAAAATAAGTGGTTTCTAAGTGCGGAAGGCTACGTCATTGAATTGCACTCGATACATTCCAAATATGAAGATGATATCGAAATTATTTTAATACACGGATATCGTATTGAAAACATATGTGACGTTTTTGAAGAACCTCTGAAGTCTTCGTGGTTATCTATTTACAAAACGGATAGTAACAAACAAAAAAAAAACAAGGTAATTTATAAAGCCTCAAGCGTGAAATGCAAATTAGTAAAAATTGAACACAACTCGATTTTTATTTTTTACCTTTACTACATACATTTTAAAATAAAACCATTATAAAATATTATTTATTTTTATTTTCACAACAAAATCAAATATCACAACCTGCCCCAAGCAGCAAGGGACGTAAAAAATCACGTCTTTTTGAAGTCATATTCGACGTAGGATTCACGTGAGGATGTCACAAAATTCGACGGCAAAAACAACGTTAACTGTCACGTTATTTTTGCCTAAACTACGACATTATTTTTACGTGAGTATGTTTACGTCCTACTTACGGTAAATCCGACGTCTGTTGACGTGATTTTTTAACGTTGTAGGGATGGAATGAGACGCCAAGTGGAAACCAGTATTTTATTGGTTGCAACTTATACTAGAACAAAATCAAGTCATACAAGTTAAGTACCTAGCTACAAAATATATAACATGTGAGCGGGGGGCCTTGACTTCGACCTGGAACCTCGACGGTTGAATTGACCTCTGCTGCGGGAGCGAGAGCGGGAGTAAGTACCTTGATTACGGAGTAAGGTTTCTACGTGCCGTGTGAACTCTTCTACCCTGGCTTCTAAGGTGGAACCTGGCGTGGCGTTGACTGCTGGGGCGGGGTTGACGGTAGCGGCTGCGACTTGGGCGGAAGACTGCGTGACGTCATTGACTCGATCCGCTAATTCTGCAACGTCGCTTAAATTCTGGCTTGGCTGCGAAGCAACAATGGTATGCACATTAGGTGGCAGACGGCTCGCCCAAATAGTACGAATAAATTCATCAGGAATGGTGGGTCCCGCTAAATCTCGTAAATGACGCAAAAATTGGGACGGTTTACGGTCGCCTAATTCTTCGTGCTGAATGAGCTGAAGCGTTTTCTTCTCTCGCGTCGCTGATATGCGCTTAATTAGCTCACTTTTAAATTTATCGTACCTGCCTGTCTTGGGTGGGTTAACTAAAATATCCTTCATCGTCCTTGCATACTCCTGGTCCAGCTGAGATGCCACGAAATTAAATTTAGTACCGTCGCTTGTGATGTTCGACAGTTCAAATTGTAGTTCAACTTGTGCAAACCATACCTCTCATACCTCACTTTTATATAAAAATCGCCTTACTTTTCAAGCTCTGTAAATTTGCATTTAATAATTTAAAAATACAATAAAAACAATTCGTAAAAATCAAATAAGAAACCGTCATTGAAGAGCCCCGCCTGCTGCTCCTGAGACCTGAATCGCTAACCTCCCAAACAGTTGGTCTCTTACCACATTGCAAATTTTCTTCACTGCACCTAAGCAAAATAATAGAAATTTAGTTCCTTCAAATAATTCTGGAGCTTTTGTTAAGTAAAACAAGAAATAAGTTTACTTAGAACATTTTAAAGGGAAATAACAATCGGGGGCATATCCCAAGAAACTTACCATTACAAAATATGACACAGTTAACTAATCACTAAAATGGTCGCCACTATCAACTTGACGAAATATTACCATGGAGTATTTCGTGACGCTGGTTTTCAGTGACACCAGCGACAGATCAACAGAAATTGAAATAAGAACATATGATGTTACAATTGGAAAATCAATCTATAGGTACTCTAAGCGCCACTTGCATCATTCCACTAACTCGGGTTTAACCGGTTTGACGACCGGCCTGGCCTAGTGGGTAGTGACCCTGTGCAGGCGATTATGGTGCAAGTAAAAGATCTTGATGTATGTGAAATAGGGATTTAATATCCGAAACTGATACAAGGGTTGATATTCGCGTTTATGTATGTAAGACGCGTGCGGCGCTGTGGCGGCCGCTGGAGCTAATAGCTTGTGGTGGGGTCCGTCCCCCGCGCGCCCGCGCCCCGCGCGGTAACTTGTTGTCGTAGACATGCTGGGGGGCCGTTGGAGGAAGCTGAGGTGTCGGTAGCATTGGCTGGCGCTGAAGCTTCTTCCAACATCTCATCATTGTCATCAGGGAGGGGGCACACCTTATTCAGTGCCCGTCGTTCGATCCCTCTGATCGTTCTAAAATCGCCTACCCTGGCGATTCCGTCCTTGCCATAGTATAGTCGATGGACACGTGCAAGTTTCCATCTCATGGGAGGTAGGTTATCCTCTTTAAACACTACCATAGCGCCTTCCTTAAGAGCTCTGTAGGGATGTCTCCATTTTGTTCGTTTTTGTAGCTCGGAGAGGTACTCGTTTTTCCACCTCTTGGCAAAACTGTCACGCAGCGACTCGAGCAGCTGATAGCGCGTCTTTATGCCCTTTCCGGATGCAGCAGGAGGGGACGCCAGCGAAGTCAGGGGACGCCCGATGAGGAAGTGCCCTGGTGAGAGGGGAGAAAGGTCGCTGGGGTTACATGTAAGAGGGGTAAGGGGTCGGGAGTTAAGAACTGCTTCAACTTCCGTGCAAAGGGTACTTAACTCCAGAAACGTTAAGCTAGAGTTACCTATTGATCTTTTTAAATGATATTTTAAGCATTTAACATTGGCCTCCCATAGCCCGCCGAATGTGGGGGAATAAGGGGGATTAAATATGAACTGAATGCGCTCTTCGGCTGTGTAATTATATATGGACCTCATGCCTGCTTGTAATGCTCGTCTCAGTTCATTGTTTGCACCAACAAAATTAGTACCGTTATCGCAATAAATTTTACTCGGTCTTCCTCTACGCGAAATGAATCTGCGAAGGCAGGCAATGAATGCTTTAGCACTAAGGTCACTAACGGTTTCTAAGTGGACTGCCTTAGTCCAAAAACAAATAAATATACAAATGTAGCATTTGCTAATTCGATTTCCGCGTCCTATTTTGCTTGAAATTGGAAATGGACCACAGAAATCTGTTCCCGTTATAGCAAAGGGGTAGCTAGGAGTAATTCGACTAGCTGGTAGGTGGCCCATCAGCGGCTCCATGGCTTTGGCTCTAAGACGAGTGCATATTACGCAGCAGTGATATATGCTTCGTGCCAACGTTCTACCTCCCAGGGGCCAAAACTGGTCTTTGAAGCTTGCCAGGAGTAGCTGAGGGCCAGCGTGCAGTAAGCGTAGATGCTCGGTTCGCATCAACAATTTTGTTAAATAATGTTTAGCGTGTAGTAACACTGGATGCTTTTTATCATAACTATATTCGCTATTATTAAGCCGACCACCTACTCTCAGCACGCCGACGTCATCAAGAAAAGGAGACAGCTGTAACATATGGGATGAGGTAAGTTTTTTATTATTTTTTATTAGTTTAAGTTCATCTTTAAATGACTCTGACTGGGCTAGTTTTATAAGGTTAGTTAAGGCTGAATTAAGTTCATTTTCTTTAAGGGGTCCTACTGATCGATTATGTTTTTCTTTGATTTTACAATTACTTATAAATCTGTGTACATATGCAATTATTCTTTTTAAGTGTAATGAACTTGAATAACTTTTTATGTCAATTAAGTTATTAGTTTCATTGTTTTGATTTATGTTTGATTGTAAGACTTTTATTTCAGGTAAAGCTGTCTCGGTGGTGGGGTTTTGCGGCTATTGAGATTCGTCATGTTTCAGGAAAACTGGACCTTCCCACCACAAAGATGACTCAACAAGAAGAACTTCTAAAGGCTTTGTGTCATCTTCGCGCCATAATATTAACTGTAAGTTTCGTTGCGAATCATGAATTAGGATTTGGCGATAACATTTTTCTATATCTCCCGTAAAAACATACTTATGTTGACGGAACCTGATCAAAATATTAAAAAGATCGTCTTGCACCACAGGGCCTACATATTGTATGTCGTTTAGGCTCTTTAAAGAGGCGCTTTTCATACTTCCATCGAAAACTACTCTCAATTTGGTGCTTTCACTATTTTCTCTTATAACGCAGAAATGTGCTAGGTAATAGCCGAACTTCGGCCTATCGATTCGTGTGAGATGACCTAAAGACTCGTATTCATGTATAAAATCACTATATTGTTTTTTTTAAATTAGGATTTTTATTTAATTTTTTCTCTAAGGTATAAAATCGCTTGGCAGCACCTCGGTAAGAGTCGCCTAATGACTTTTCAGGGGTCTCTTTCAGTGGCATCTGAACTGAAAACCTGCCATCTGGTAAACGGTAAGTATGAGCTTTAAAGTGCTCTTCACAATACTCCTCGTCAGCTGACAAAGGAGCCTTGGCTTCTGGAAGTTCTTCAAGGTTCCAGAACCTGGTTAACTTTTCACTGATTTCTTTTGTGAAAAAACAATGAAGTTTTTGTGACGTTATAGAATTAGGAAAATTTGCTGGACTTAAAGGACCTGCTACGATCCAGCCGAATTCTGTACTTACAAGGAGGGGCATATTTTTTCCCAGACTTATTTTCTCCAAACATAATAGTTCGTAAAATATTTCGGCACCTATCAATATATCAATATCAGAAACTTTATGGAATTCAGGATCAGCGAGCTGAATATGTTTAGGTATGTTTAGTTGACTAAGGTCTACGGGCAAGTTAGGCAACTGATCTGTAATTTCATCAAGGACTCCGCAGTGTAGGGTCACTTGGAACTGATTGGACAGGGAGCTGACAGTCACGTCGCATTGATCGGATACTGAGAGTTTAATGTTTTTAATGCCCGATATATCTAAAGAATCGGGTTCAGGATTCCCTAATCCAAGTTTATTTTTTAGGTCTTCAGTAATAAAGCAAGTTTGGCTGCCTGCATCAAGGACAGCGCGTGCTACATAAGCTACATTTGTATTGGGGTTGGATACCTTAACTAAAGCGGTACCAAGCATAATCTGCTTACCTGATCGGACTGTTAAAGCCCTAGGCGGTTGGTTGACTACTTCAAGGTCATTTGATGTTCCAACCGTGGGTGTCGTCGCAGGCAAGGGTTTAGTTACGTTATTTTCTTTATGCAATAATGTATTATGCTTCTTATGACATAACCTACATCCTCCTAATCTACAATTGCGTGTTTCATGTCCGCGTCGTAAACAGTTGGTGCAAAGATTTAACTTTAAGGCTTCGCTCCACTTGTTTTCGAGCGGTAAAGATTTGAATGATTCGCAGTCTATGATTCTATGACCTTGACTACACATTGGACACGATAAACCTACCGGTTTAGAAGGACTAGACGTGAGGAAACTTTTTGAAAATTTGCTATGTGTGAATGAGCCTTTATGTTCATTTTGTGTGAATGAGCCCTTATGTTCATTTTTTGGTTGACTATCTTTAGGAATATGAGAGAAGCTTTTTTCATGTCTATTAGCTAATGTTGTTTCTAAAATGTCCGCTCGATTGCGAAGAAACTCGATAAATTCGTCCAAGAGTGGCAAGTCGGAGAGATTATTTCTATGCTCCTCCCACTTACCACTGGTGGTCGAGTCCAGTTTACTGGACACCATAAATATAATGAGCGTATCCCATTGGTCAACCGGCTGTCCAAGCGTGGTCAGTGCCCTCAAGTTTTTGGTCACAAGGTCAATTAAGTATCTTAAAGATTTATGTGATTCTCTGGTTAAAGGTTCTATTTTAAAGAGAGCCTTCAAGTGATTATTAATAAGAATTTTCTTATTATTGTACCTCTGACATAACAAATCCCATGCGACCTTGTAATTTTGTGACGAAAATTCGATAGACTTGATTACAAGTGCCGCGCTCCCTTGTAGGGACGATCTTAAATAGTGGAATTTGTTTATGTCTGGGATAGTGTCATTATTATGTATTAATGACTCGAACGTGTCGTGGAATTCCAACCACAAAAATAATTGCCGTCAAATATCGGTAATTTGATAACGGGTAATTTTACGTTTACGTTATCCTGACGTGAGCAACTACTGTGCGAACTTTGTTTATCCTCATTATTTATGGGTCGCAATTTTAATAATGTTTGAGCACTGGCAATACCACTGTAAAACCGTCTTTCAGTTTTCTCTCTTTCTCGAATTTGTTCATCCGGGTCAGGAGAATATAGTTCTATTTGACTTTGACATTTTTCAAAATCACAGAATAAAGCTTCCATTTTTACACTTCGCAAATTCAATTCATTAAATCGCGCTTCGGAAATCTGGTCAGGTTGTATCCGTTTCAACTCTTCAATAAATTGTTCAAAATGTGTCAATCTACCTCTAATTGAACCGCGCTGTTTAATTAAATCTTTAAGCTTTAATTCATTTTCTAGCGGATTTATGTCTACGCCGCCGTGAGAAGTGGGTGTAGACATTGTGTAAATTTATATTAATATTTTTTATATGTGAGGTACTAAAGTTGAAATGGATAAATAATGACCCAACACAAAAAACGGTAAATAAACAAGATCTAGCGAAGGGCAATCAATAAACAAGATAAGAAAACTGTGCATCAAACCAGGCAGGAGTTCCAGGTGCGCGGAGACGCCGCGCGAAACTAGGTCAAGTCTCGCTCGAACAGCTGACGCGAAGTAGGTCGGCACTGCGGAGAGTAGGCAGTAGGCACAGCCGACGCGAGCGCAGTCAGTCCGATGTATTTATCCTGGAAATGTCGGCCCGAAACGAAATGAGCAATGATGCAAGTATATAAGGTATATAATGGTTTGGACCTTTGAGGAATAAACACTATCTTTAATAATGTGAGAAAACAATTATTTACTTGTAACCACTTAATTTTGCTAATTTAAAGTTACTTAAACTAATTGCTTTTATGAAGTAGCTCAGCGAAATAATATTTAAGGAATGCTTTGTATAAAGAAAGCGTGAACAAGGGCGTGTTCGGTGCACAAGCACTTATTATTAAGTATTTTACGTAAACAACAACTTGATTAAATTATAATTTTAAGCAGTGCAAATTCAAGATGCAATGCAATTAGCACTTTATGACTTATATATTAAGGTTGATTAGCTCTAGCAGGCCAACGAATAAAATGCTTTTAATTTTAAATGTTTTACTTTTATAGTGATTTTAATGTTGTATTTATTGCTGTATTATGTATAGGCGCGTAGCAACATAGGCGAAGAATGCACTCAAGATAAGAAATATTATTACCGGAATCCTAAAATTTTAATAAAAGTCGTATTTATATATTTTTTGGAATAAAGTACACTAAGCACAAAAATCAAAACTAGGATAGGTAAAAGGGTAAAGGATAAGAATTGGGCACTCCCCTGGAAGTAGTTCGCCGTGGAGACCCGCGTCGCCGGCGTGGCATCCAGTCCAAAGGTCGCGCTCGGTAGTTTCTTTGTTCTCGCTTCTCGAACGTTCTGTTGCTAAGCCGCGTACGCGCAGATGTCTTGAGGTAACTAGTCCTGTCACGGTCGCCAAAAACTTGCAGGCGATTATGGTGCAAGTAAAAGATCTTGATGTATGTGAAATAGGGATTTAATATCCGAAACTGATACAAGGGTTGATATTCGCGTTTATGTATGTAAGACGCGTGCGGCGCTGTGGCGGCCGCTGGAGCTAATAGCTTGTGGTGGGGTCCGTCCCCCGCGCGCCCGCGCCCCGCGCGGTAACTTGTTGTCGTAGACACCCTGCCTGTGAAGCCGCTGGTCCTGGGTCCGAATCCCGGTAAGGGTATTTATTTGTATGATGAACACAAATATTTGTTTCTAAATCATGGGTGTTTCCTATGTATATAACTATGTATTTATCTATATAGGTATGTATATCGTCGCCTAGCACCCATAGTACAAGCTTTGCTTAGTTTGGGGCTAGGTTGATCTGTGTAAGAAGTCCACTAATATTTTTATTTTAAACCGTTAACCCAATATCAAATTGTACTGGTAACCATGGTAACTCCAGGTTTAACCGGTTAACCCCGGGTTAGTGGAATGGTGCAAGTGGGCCTAAGAATAGAAACAATACAGTTTTATCTAGCTACTAAGGTAAGTGTACCAGTGACAGAACAAAGCGGACTTTTACTCTTAAGAGGAAAGGGGACCGCCGATTCTCCATACAAATGATATTAAGCAACAAAAACTAAAACTCGAAATAGATACGACTTATTCCATTGTGTATATGTAGTTTCATATAAATTCTGCACGCTGTTTTAAAATAATAAAGTACAGTGTCATGTTAATTTTGCACACCGTTTTAGAAGAACAAATCTATATTTGTATGGAGCACAGAGTTCAGTCAAGCTAGGTCAGTAGGCCATGGCGACCCGTTAAATAATTGTAGTGGATCCATGTATTACCTACTTTATCAACGATAAGAGCCACGACAGGCAAACGTGTGAGCAGAAAAAGGCACTACCATGTTAGGAAGGGGTCATTTGTGTTTTATTAGAAGTGATGAGAAAAAAAAAATACTTACGAACAATAACCGCTTTTAAAGTAAGATCTTCAAATGCTCTCTTCTCTTTCTTGCCTCTGAAGCTATATGTTGCAGCGAGATGATTTGTCAGAGTATGCTTCAGAATACTGTTGATAGTTCCTGTCACTGTGGGGCCCGCAAACTCACCAAAGTATTCACACTGCAAAAAAAAATATATTAACTCAATAGGCAGAACACAAACGATTCAGCGCGAATGTAGAAACCACACGGGATATACTTACTAAATTCGTAAAATTTTCGTTTGTCGCTAAGAATGATTCTAGTTGTAGCAGTTGTTCATAGTAATTTATTGGAAATTCTACTGGCAATTGCAGGTCCCTTGGTTTATATTGGAATTCGTTTGCATTTTGTTTGCGAATCCATTCCAGGATAACAGTATTCTGCTCTTTAATCGTAATTAGCATTTGCATAATATTCCAATTCTGGGATCCCTGATGGGTTCCATTCTATTCACAGGTTACTGAAAGTATGTGGGCTTATCATGAGTAGTTTAGGAGTTCCTAAAGCCTCATCATCAGACTAGGTCAATGGTACTATAACATTGCATTCACAGAATTTATTGATAAAAGACACATTTAACAATAGGGAATTCAAAAACCGGACAAAATTCAAAACCGGTTATTAACCGAAAAACATGACACAATACAGGTTAACCGATTAAAAACCGGTTTTACAAAAACATTGTAAAACATTATTTCTGAATATTTTTTTAGCGCTTTAGGGTTCTAACTAGATGTTCTGCTTTACTTTATGGCTCCTCTACACTATCGGCGATGAAATTGATGAGAAATTAAGTATTCAATTTCGATATGTGCACATAATGATAAGATCCAAAAATTAAAAAAAATATTGGTGGTAGGTAAACTGGGTAGTTGACTAGGTAACAGTTTTGTAGTTTTTTTTGTGTTGGTCTACTTGTTTGATCTGAATCCTCATCCCCACTTGTACTGTTTTCATTAAACAACGCTGTCGATGCTCCTGCCTTACTTGATTCTTCATTGATGTTATCTTTTATTTTTTCTTTTCCTTTGCTGCTTTGCTTGAAAGTGGGGGCAGCACTGTTTTTTAGGGTTCCGTACCTCCAAAGGAAAAAACGGAACCCTTATAGGATCACTCGTGCGTCTGTCTGTCTGTCTGTCCGTCTGTTACAGCCTATTTTCTCCGAAACTACTGGATCAATTAAGAGCCCTTATTCCCTGGAGCTTTCATCGATTCCACGAAATAACACTCGATAGATGGCGTTGGCGCTCGGTGCGCGAGCGCCGGCAACGCTAAGCGCGATTCAACGCAGACAAGAATAATTTTGATACTTTTCAATTAAATTGCAAGTAACATTATTTTTAGTGTTATATTGGCCCTCTTTATTTTATTTTATAAGCATGGTAGTAGTCAATAGAGTGAATGTGTTAGGATAATACATAACCAGAGACGAGTAAATAATAAAGATTGTTTACCGCTTTGATGGAATTATTGTGACAAGTTCATCCATGAAGTCAAGTCACTTCATCAAGGAAGTTGAATAATTAAATGTTTTAAAGATCAGGTTATTTTAAATAATAGTAATACCTATATGATGTGTAATAAAAGTTAATTTGAGAGTACTAACAACAACCGAACCGGTTGTGGTGTACGAAAGGGCAAAGATAGATATAACTCCGTAATAGATGGATACAGTCTAAGGAAAAAACGTGCCTCGAAAATCAAGAAATTTTGATTCTCGATCAGATGGCGCCACTACCTTTGGCCTACTCTCGTATAGATGGCGTTGACGGTTTCGTTTGTTATTTAACAATTTTAACGCATATCAGTAGAGGAAAAGGGTCAAATTAATATAAAAATTATCAATGCAAATATTGCAAATAAAAAAAATCCATATATAAATACATTTTTTGATATTTTTATTTTAAGTTTAAATCGTGTGTCGATAGATGGCAGTGAATTTACTGTGGCTACAAAATTTACTATGACAGTACCGCTCTATCCTATTATATCCTCTTTGGAAAGGGTAACCAGGACTTGGAAAAATTTCGATGGATGTTGGTGTCATTATGACACCTATTTATTATTATTTAATCGTAGAGAATACGCTAAAATCAGCATGTTTTGTAGGAAAAACTTTTCTCTAAAATCAAAAATGGCCGAGATATTCGACCTCAAAGGTGACACAGTTTTAGGTATCTTGCATCCACAACACACCCGACTCGCTATCAAAAAGGATTCGGAAATAACTTCGAGATGATTTATAGGCCAGGAAATAAATGCCCAAAAAAAGGTGTAGAGAGATTTGCTTGGAACACAATTTTTGACTTCGTAGCTTTGTTTGGACTAGTTAGGAGATGAACATATCAAAAGCCCCCGGCCATAACCCTGGTGCTGGGGCGGAGAGGGGTATTTGGAGGTTCCATTTTTCGGTTTTTCGATTATATCTCGGAAACTGTGCGTCTGAGCGACTTGGCCACTTACACAAAATGAAAAGAGATTTAATTTGTTACAAATTTTATTCAGTCAAATTTTTCGTTATCTTGTATAGTTTTTGAGATATCCGCTCTTGAAGGTTTATTTAGAGCTCTCATTTTTATCTTGATTTTCTACATCAGTAAAGCTGCTAGGCCGGGTTTGGGATCGTTTTCGTATAAATCGGGGGTGCTGAATTCATTTATGGTATCAACATTGACACCATTCCTAAGTAAAAACACAATTTACGTAGTAGGTACGGTGCGGTAGTGCGGTACGGGCAAAGGGGTCAAAAACGTGTATACAGACAAGGTGCTCAAAAATATGTATACGAAATCCAAATTGGTTACCCTTTCGTACACCTGAACCCTCTGAATTTCGATTTGTTCGAAACAGAAGTAAGTATCTCCGTTTGGAGTAGTGTTGTAATTTTTTATATACCATGACAAACGGCAAACATACGACCTACCTAATGGTAAGTGATCACCGCAGCCTATGAACGCTTGTAACTTTATTAGTGTCACAAGCGCTTTGCTGATAGTCTAAGCTTATAAGAATTTACTAACAATTTAAAGGAATAAAACGATCTCACATGCATTACAATGCATCTATGAAAGCTCTAAGAACCTTACTTACACTAGGAACATAACACTGCATCCATATTACATTACACATTCAAGAAAGGAGTGTACAGGTTTTTAAAGGATCGGCAACGCGCAGGTAATATCTCTGGTGTTGCAGGCGTCCATAGGCTACAGTGACTGCTTACCATCAGGCGGGCCGTATGCTTGTTTGCCATCGACATGGTATAAAAAAATACTACATTACACTAGATTTTGTATCAGTATAGACGGTTTTTAGGACAGTATTTAGGAAATAAAACAAAAGGTTCAGCATTATAAAATTATACTCATTTATCTAGGGAATATACATATTTATCTAGGGAATATACATATTTATGTAGGGAAATGACAGTAGCCTTATTTATTTATGGGATAGGACATAGGGAATTGATGAGCTAAACATAATTGCCCAAAATTGAACCCTGAGCAGATCTCATATGGGTCAGTATATTGGTAGCAACATTGCTGCAGTCATAACTCGAATGAAACTGATCTGGGAGGCTAATATTAAAACGGGTCATCTCTTAGAGGCATACTTCTGGTCTTTCGAGGGTCGATAATTTCTGGGAGCAAACATTTTTCATAAAAATTTATTAGTTTTGTTTCCATTTTTGCTGCCCAGAAATCGTCGTCTTTTTGTACTATTTCTGTTTTAAGCGGATAGTCAGGGCCAGTCCATACAGCAAATAAACATGTTTCTTTATTTGTGATATGCAACTGGCCCTGAATCTGGTAAAACCAGTCATGGTTTTTATTTAAAACCATGATACCATTGACTACCTTCCACATATTAATTTTTTTTTGTTTGATGGCCTCGTCCGGGTCCATACCGAAGGCCGATTTTGGGCATTTTATTTCTATTATGCCATCTTCGTACAACCCATCAGGAGTCGCGCCCAAAAAGTAATGCTTTGGGTCAATGTGGAGACCACATTTCTCCACATTAATTTGCATCTCCATTTCAAGCTGCTTAATTGCATCAGCTTCATGTTTTTTACCATGTTGTATAGCCGGAACATGATCTATAGAATAACTATACAACATGGCTTTTACCAGAGACTATATTTTTATAGGTGCTAGCGTCACCATCTGCAATAAGCTGTGAATATATTAACCCGTGTTTATCTACTGATTCCTTAAACCCCTCAACTATTGCTGTCTGCTCCATGCTGGTAGAAGAGCCCTTGTGGTTAATACTGCATTCATGTTCAGGCGGAGTGGTATTTTTACTGCTAGCTCGTGCACATATTACACAGTATTTGTTTTTTATGCCAACAATCGCCCCAACTCCTGAGAGTGCAGAATAATTGCTTCTGTAGGAGCGTTTAGCCCAACAAGCATCCGCTGTTACCGCTATCATTGGTTTCCCGTTGGGACTTATTTTGCCGGCTTCTTGTGATTCTTGTAGAGCAGCATCTTTCATCGATTTTTCAGCCGCTTCCTTCCACCAACTATACAGGTGTTCGTGGCACTGATCATACACCTTTTGGTTTACAGTAGGTAAGTCCATTGATGCAGTAAACTCTTTCAGATTGGAATACCCACAACCCATAAGAATCGTGGCGGAGACTGCGGAGTGGTTAACATCGATTAGATTTCGCTCAGTGTCTTCTGTGTGAAGTTTAAATTGAGAATTACACATGCTGCAGCGCAACGAAAAAGTGGATCTAAGCCCAAGGCTTTTTTCATTTACTATTTCTATGAAGTTCAACTGACAACCGAATGTGCTGCTGTGATTGGAGATCTCAATTAATTGGTCTATAAAATACTGCATTTTTACCACTCGTCTTCCTTTAACCATGACTGGGGTTTCTGATTTCGTCATATCCTATGGAGCGAATGATTGAAATATAGCAGGCAAATTAAATTAAATATCATAATCATCGATAATTTAAAACGCCATATTTACCTCTTCCATTGTCAAATCTAATTCAACATCTGAATCTACCTCGGTGCCGTTTTCATATGTGGCATCGATTTCAGAATCTACAAATGATGATTCAACGTGTGATTGGATCTACAAAACAAATAAAGCAGTTAATTGTGATTCGAACACGAATGATAAAAACATGATTATAAATACGTCTTAAACATAAATATTTCAATGATTAGCATTTTACACAGTTACTAACTGAATCGTTTGTAGCGCTGATGTCCATGTTCGTAGCTACATCATTTGCAGGCTCGTGTGATGAGGACTGTTCAGATGCCAACGACTGTTTAGGGATTGGATTCGTTAAATCCACATGACAGGGAGTGTGGTCACTGTAATGGAAATATTTTGAAATTATTATCAGTCTCCAGCAGAGCTCTTATAATGTGTCACTATGTAATAAAGCTAAAGAGTACAAACACACTTACATTTTCATTTGTGTCTTTTTTTTAATCATAGCCGCCACAGATTTGCGTTTCACTTTTCCAAAAGTTTGATTTTTACGTTTTCTGCCCATATCCAAATGCTCACGTTCTATTCTGAGAAAATGGACCTAAAAAAAGAAATAGAGTAATTACTAAATTCCCTTACTCAACTACCTATTTAAAAACTTGGACCTCATCTACAGATGTAGAGTAGATCGATGGTGCTCGTCGGAGCAAATCTAATGAGCCCAAACACGATAGAATTATGATGACCAGGTTAGGAGTTCTGGTGACCAACTCCTGACTCCATCATGAGACCCTGGACCTCATCTAGATCGATGGTGCTCGTCAAGGCAACTCTCTTGAGCCAAAACACGATGGAGTTATGATGAGTAGATTAGGAGTTCTGGTGACCAACTCCTGACTTCATCATGAGACCCTGGACCTCATCTAGATCGATGGTGCTCGTCAAGGCAACTCTATTGAGCCAAAACACGATGGAGTTATGATGAGTAGATTAGCAGTTCTGGTGACCAACTCCTGACTCCATCATGAGACCCTGGACCTCATCTAGATCGATGGTGCTCGTCAAGGCAACTCTATTGAGCCAAAACACGATGGAGTTATGATGAGTAGATTAGGAGTTCTGGTGACCAACTCCTGACTCCATCATGAGACCCTGGACCTCATCTAGATCGATGGTGCTCGTCAAGACAAATCTATTGAGCCCAAACACGATGGAGTTATGATGAGTATATTAGCAGTTCTGGTGACCAACTCCTGACTCCATCATGAGACCCTGGACCTCATCTAGATCGATGGTGCTCGTCAAGGCAAATCTATTGAGCCCAAACACGATTGAGTTATGATGAGTAGATTAGCAGTTCTGGTGACCAACTCCTGACTCTATCATGAGACCCTGGACCTCATCTAGATCGATGGTGCTCGTCAAGGCAAATCTATTGAGCCCAAACACGATGGAGTTATGATGAGTAGATTAGCAGTTCTGGTGACCAACTCCTGACTCCATCATGAGACCCTGGACCTCATCTAGATAGATGGTGCTCGTCAAGGCACATCTATTGAGCCCAAACACGATGGAGTTATGATGAGTAGATTAGGAGTTCTGGTGACCAACTCCTGACTCTATCATGAGACCCTGGACCTCATCTAGATCGATGGTGCTCGTCAAGGCAAATCTATTGAGCCCAAACACGATGGAGTTATGATGAGTAGATTAGCAGTTCTGGTGACCAACTCCTGACTCCATCATGAGACCCTGGACCTCATCTAGATAGATGGTGCTCGTCAAGGCAAATCTATTGAGCCCAAACACGATGGAGTTATGATGAGTAGATTAGGAGTTCTGGTGACCAACTCCTGACTCTATCATGAGACCCTGGACCTCATCTAGATCGATGGTGCTCGTCAAGGCAAATCTATTGAGCCCAAACACGATGGAGTTATGATGAGTAGATTAGCAGTTCTGGTGACCAACTCCTGACTCCATCATGAGACCCTGGACCTCACCTAGATCGATGGTGCTCGTCAAGGCAAATCTATTGAGCCCAAACACGATGGAGTTATGATGAGTAGATTAGCAGTTCTGGTGACCAACTCCTGACTCCATCATGAGACCCTGGACCTCATCTAGATCGATGATGCTCGTCAAGGTAAATCTATTGAGCCCAAACACGATGGAGTTATGATGAGTAGATTAGGAGTTCTGGTGACCAACTCCTGACTCTATCATGAGACCCTGGACCTCATCTAGATCGATGGTGCTCGTCAAGGCAAATCTATTGAGCCCAAATACGATGGAGTTATGATGAGTAGATTAGCAGTTCTGGTGACCAACTCCTGACTCCATCATGAGACCCTGGACCTCATCTAGATCGATGGTGCTCGTCAGCGCAAATCGAATGAGCCCAAACACGATGGGGTGATAATGAGTAGATTAGGAGTTCTGGTAACTAACTCCTGACTCCCATCATGTGACCCTGGGCATCATCCAGGTCTTCTGGGTATAATAATAATGCAAACCCTAACCAGAATTCAAGTGACACTGAAAATATATCACATAAGCGTGAGTCAGTTGTTAAAATTAAATATGGTGTAAACAATGTACTTACTTGGATCAAGTTTTTTTTATCGCTGTATACAGCACTTCTCGGAATTCGCTCGCTGATTACGATCGCAAAGAACGCCTGACGATCGAGCACAGGTCCGTCCTCTAAGCGCGCCCGGCGGCGACTGATCGCGCAGCGTCGGTGCAGCGTGATTTATACGTCTTTTAAAAATATTTAAATTTACGGCAACATAGGTCCTATAGTTATGATTTTTTTTTTATGGGTTCACATAAAGTTAGAGTTTGCTAATATATTATTTTGAGGGCAAAATATAAGTCCAATTCGCGATAAAAAAATATAATGCGACCCTGTTTTTACCGAAAAAATGGAGAAAACTCGGAAGGTATTTTATCAATTTTTTTAAATGAATCTTTGATTTTCAATCATTTTAGCCCCTCGTACAAGATATGGTGAATTGAATTGTAATCATTCATGTACCAAATGATTCTTGTTTACTGCAAAATCGACAACCGAAACGACACTTCTCACTGCAAATTCTGGAAAATACTCCCAAGAAAACTCATTTATTTTAGGTTTAAAAAGATAAAATGAAAATGCTATCCATTTCAGCCGCTAGTTTAGGAAATGATCATTTGAGAACGTTAAGGCCGTTCCATCGGTTTGCCGCTGTCTCTGTCACATTTCGCAAGAAAGAACGGGAAAGATCATGCGCGCCAAGTGTCAATTTTGATCGAATTTTGTCGATTTTTATTTATTTTAAAAACGTTATCCAACAATATCGAAATTCGAAAGCTACGAAATTATTATTTAAGTTAAGATTGTTTTTTCTTCTTTTTTTGTTTATAGTATCACATAATAAATAACCGAGTAAAGTTGGATTAAAAGTCCGAGTTAGAGGTTACTTTGGGAATTAATTGTATCGAGCGAAGTGTCATAATTCGTGTATCGGAAGCTATGATATTAAAGATAATATAGTCAAGAACTACATATATTTTTTCCACGTCTACGAATATCAACGCCTCTTAGAAAAACAGGATCATATAAGGAGATTTTTCGCCTTCTGGCTCAGGGAACCGCCTTAACAGTTTTTGAATAAATATTAATAGTTACGTCGTAATGTTGAATGGAAAAGGAAGCATTTTGCAAAATACGCTCGTTTGTAGGAATAAGGCCTCTTAAGTTGAAATTTGGTACACATATGTAAGCTTGTGACCCAAAGATGGACATGTAACGTAAACAAATTAATTTTAAACACGGGGGCCACTTTTGGGGGGTAAATGAGAAAATTAAAAAATAAAGTTTGTCAAACTATATCGTGTTACATATCAAATGAAAGAGCTCATTGTGAGAATCTCAAATATATTTTTTTTATAATTTTAAGATAAATAGTTTAGAAGTTATTCAAGAAAATAGGCAAAAAATGACCATTCCCCCTTTATCTCCGAAACTACTGGGTCAAAAATTTTGAAAAAAATACACAAAATAGATCTTCACCTATAGATTACCGAAAAACCTATTAGAAATGTGCAGTCAAGCGTGAGTCGGACTTAATTACTTAGTTTTTGATCCGACCCCTACGGGTCTTTTAAAGACATTTTACATAAAAAATACATTGTTTAAATTGTGTAATGTACGGAACGCGAACTTGGAACGCGAGTCCGACTCGCACTTGGCCGGTTTTTTTTTCCTTTTTGGCGATGCCTCACAGTGGATGTCCTTAGCTAGTGGCTGTCACAGCGTTGCCGTGCATTCTTGAGTATGGTCTTTATAAAAGTCTCATAGTGTGGCTTTTTGAAGTCAGGATCTGACTCATGACAAAGAGAGAATATTAAATTCAAATTATTTGTGTAACTTTTAAGAGCAGTTTTGGGCTCATCGGTTCTAGACCCCCCTGCCCAGGAACAGTTAGTTAAAAATTGTCTTTGAAAAATTATATCACTTAAAGCATATGCGTTATTCATGCCCCTGTCTTTACCTTTACTACAAACAACTTCTATTTTGCTAATCATGCTGGACTTGTAATCCGGATCTTTTAAAAGTAATTCTAAATTTTTCAGCTCATTTTCGTTACTAATAGGTTTGAACTCAGAAATGTCCGAGACAGATCCTTTTGGCTTACAAGATAGCTTTACAAATTCTTCAAACTGGGTTTGATGTTCTGTAAATTTTAACACTAGACTATTCTGATTGTCATAAATTGTTTGCTGATTGTCAGTAATAATTTTCACGTCTCTAGTTAGTGTTCTAACCTCTTCTTGAACTTGATCGAGTTTTTCATGATTTTAACCAGAACTTCATTTGTGCCGATCGTATTATTAGCCGTCGTATTTTGCGAAAATGGTTCCGCCATTGGTGCACAGTTTTCAGACATTATGTACATTGAACTTTTATTTATTCCAGTATGATTTCCAGTAATGAATTCAACACTTGGAGGTGATGGTAATATCTCACTATTTGGAGTAACTGACTGAGGAGCTTGGGAAGTTATTACAATCAAATCTTGCAAAGTATGTGTATCCGGAACTTCTGTGATCACATTTTCTTTTCTTGATTGTCGTGACTCCTGAAATATTAAATATGGCAATTTAGTTACAATCATAAGAACAATTAGGGGTGTGTGTGTTGTTATTTTGATAGCTAAGTAAGTCTGATAATCTTTAAAATTTAAAGCCCCATGTAGACGATGCGTGAACTTGCGTGCAAGATTCATTACATTGCGGTATTTGTTTGATCAACAAAATAAATTCTCCCTCAATAGGCCGCAATGAAACGCAACTCGCATACAACTTCTTGCACAGTTAAAAAGATGAGGCTTAAAATTCGTTAAAGGACGATAAACGCCGGTTATTATTACTAAGCCATGTTACAATATCATTAAGAGCTTTATTTATATCATTTTCGTAATTGCTTATATCATTATATTTTATTATTGCGGTACTGTCATCAGCAAAAAGTATCATCGGGTGGGTTATGACTTTAGGCAGGTCATTTATGTAAATTAAAAAGAGTAAGGGTCCTAAGACACTGCCCTGCGGAACGCCGCAACTTATTGTTCGAGGATCTGAACTGTATTTGTGGTCAAATTTCCGTTTTGTGCAGATTCTACTTATTTCGGTATATTGCAGATTGCACTCTATTGGTTAAGTAGGACTTAATTAAGTTCAAGACATTGCCTCTTATACCGTAGGCGTTAAGTTTAAAGCAATAGTTCATGATCCACGTGGTCAAATGCTTTAGTCATATCTGTGTAAATTGCACATATCGGGGTTCTTTTATCTACGTTTCTCACAATTATTTCAAGAAGTTCAAAAATTGCCATATTTATTGTTTTATTTTTCCTAAAACCTTTTTGTTCATCGCATAAAATATTACATTTTTCTAGGTAATCGTATAAATTTTTGTATATAACCCTTTCGAAAACTAGAAAATATAGGAATCAGCGCTATAGGTCTATAATTCGCAGGGTCTTCTTTATCACCTTTTTTGAAAAGAGGTTTAATTATGGCTGTTTTTAATTCATCCGGATATATGCCAGTACTGATACATAGATTTATTATATGACATAGGTGTCTAGCTATAGAATCGCTTACAAATTTAACTACTGTCTTATCAATATTATCAAATTATCATGCCCAACGCTTTTCGTGTTTTTTAAGTTTTTTATGATATCTTTTACCTCTTCAGCCGTAGTTGGACGCATGAACATGGATTTTAATGTAGTGGGAATGTTCTTTTTGTATGGTAGATTTATTGCTGATGATTTTACTTGATCTATAAAAAAATTATTTAAGGTATTTGCAATTTCTTTAGGTTTCGATGCTACACTGTTTTCGTCAATACGAACTTTAAGTATGGGCTCCTTAGGACATATTTGTTTGGAATTATTAATTATTTTCCATGTAGCTTTGTTTTTATTTTGGGCTGTACTAATGGTATAATTAATCTGCGATGTTTTTGTGTCTTATAATTTTTTTGTAAATTGATAGTGACATTTTTATAATAATAATTTCAAAATTTTAATAATGTTCGTGACTCCTGTCCTATCATACTTATTTTAACTTGGTGTAATTTATGTTGTATATAAATTGCTACCCTATAGTTAAGATGCATGCTGCATGCGATCAAAAAATTGTATACCTGCACCCGTGGGTAAAACATAGAGAAACCTGTACTGTACATAATTTAACACCACAATTTTATTGTACCTATGTTTTCACAAATAAAAATATTCTGATTCTGATAAAGTGAGGTTAAAATAGTTCGTGCTGTTATTTTAAATATTGGGTAAAAAAACAAGCTAAATAATATAGTATTTTAGTAACCAAGCTGATTTACTTATGTACTTCTCGCTTAATAGTTATGAGAAAATACGGGCCTATAGTTTCAAACGCTGTGTGGCGCTGTCGTCGTGCACGGTCCCAATAATGCAATTGTATTACGTTAAGAATAAAGGTTTGGTTTAAGTAGTAAAGAGAGAAGAAATGAACTAAAGCGCGTTTACAAAACCAACATGATTACATTTTTTTTCTAGAATAATATTTTTAAACTAACCTGAGTCTATGCATTTGAATATGTTATCCAGTACGGCCCTCTGGGTTATGTCCCGCAACTTTGAGTATATTTGTTTTGCTTTACATATTACGGCTTGTTCATGTTTTTGTAACTCTTCAGCCAAAGCGATATCAGTTTACTAATGGTGAAAATTCTCTGAAATCTATGTCGATCAAATGTGTCCCAATTTTTTTATTTTTCAATACAGGAAATTTATCTAAAATATCGCGACGCTACTGCCTGCTTCTCTTCCAAGCGTCTTAAAGATATTCAGTGATCTCGTCACCTTGAAAGTCTTCGACAATTTATAGAGAACGTTCCCTGTCATTTACTTGGTGTAAGAGAATAATAATTAAAAATATATACAAAACTAGCTTTTGCCCGCGACTTCGTCTGCGTGGAATTAGTAATTTGGGTACCTTAATTCTTAAACAAATCTGCTTTTTAATACATCCTTTTTTCACCCCCAAATTGGTCCACACTATACATTTCCACCCCATTTTTTACACCCATAAGGGATGATATCGGGGATAAAATTATTCTATATCCTTTCCCACAGCTCAAACTATCCCCATACCAAGTTTCATAAATCGGTTGAGCGGTTATTGATTCCCCATACAAATTTCTACCCCCTTTTCACCCCCTTGAGGGGTGAGTTCTGGGATAAAAAGTATCCTATGTCCTTCCCCAGGACTCAAACTATCTGTATACCAAATTTCAACTAAATCGGTTCAGCGGTTTAAGCGTGAAGAGGTAACACACAGACAGACAGACAGACTTTCGCATTTATAATATTAGTATGGATAGTCAAGACAATGGGCAATTGGAAGTCGACCTCTCTCGTAAAATGTTGAAAAATATAATATCATGATTTATCTATTCTATACTATTTCAATTCTTTAGTTATTAAACTACTCATACATACCTAATGTAGTTATTTCTGTTGCAGTTAAAGATTTTTTACTCTTACTAAATGGTATTACGCTTTTGGAACGCAGCTTCTTACGTTCATTACAGATATACAGATATACAGATCTTTATTGGTAAAATAAAATACATATATTATTCCAATTATCCCAAAGGCAACCATAGTAACGCCTACTTTTTGAAGGTAGTTGGCGACTACTACTTGCTTCGTTGGAAGATGAATTATTTCCTACGGAAAAATAATAAAATTTCTTTTCTTCCTCTGGAAACAGTTCTATCACATATTGAGCCCACTGTTCTATTTGTTGTGGCTTTAATATCGACCCTGGCGTCGTCTCAATAAGATGGGATACGATGAATCTAGCTAATGAGCATCTATCCGCTTTAGTTAAACGTGGTGTGCTAGTTAGCAGCGATTTCAAGCGAAAATTTCGGTTCAGAAGCTGCTTGAGAGGATTGCTGTGTTCACACGTATTTTCTGCATTAGCAAGTACCCTCCGTTATGGAATATCTGTAATAAATGACACGTTTTAATTGAAATTTCACAATGCATTGTCATCAAAGGAGTGTTTTAGTTGCAATGAATTCTAGTAGGTATGAATTCTTAGGAGGGATTGGAGGGAATTACATGTCACGATAAAGTTTGGCAAACTAAACTTTAGGTCGTTGTCAAATAATATTGAAATTTTGTTATTTTTATCTTAAGGGGGCAAAATTAGGTCAGGTTATAAAATTTGCTGAAATTTTTAATAGTTTTACTACTCAATGTCCTAAAAATTTGTGCATTTTTAGGGTTCCGTACCCAAAGGGTAAAAACAGGACCCTATTACTAAGACTTCGCTGTCCGTCCATCCGTCTGTCCGTCTGTCACCAGACTGTATCTCATGAACCGTGATAACTAGACAGTTGAAATTTCCACAGATGATGTATTTCATATTAAACAAAAGTCGTCTCCTTCAAGATTTTCGTAGACATCTCTTCTGAATACCTAAAACTGGTATGGATGTGTTTCTCGTTGTCTCAATTACCTCTACCATCAGTTGCCAGAGTAAATTTCACTTACTTTAAGTGAATAAACGCGCCGTACGTCACATATTTACTTTTGTTTACGTACTTATGTGCCTAAATTAACTCAACTGCAAACGATGCTGTCCCTTTCTAAGTATACTGAAAAACAGAGCAAGAATTATATCGGAGTATTGTACAGCGCCTCTAGGTGTCACCTAAAGAACTAAATATCAAAAGTATGAGTAAACGGTAAATTACCTATCGAAATCCTTAGCAAACTACCAGTTTTGACATTGATATATTTGCTCACGTCTACGCGGTCTACGTAATTTACTTTCTTGTATGTATCTATGTGTTTATTGTTAATTTAATATTAATAATATTATTTAAGCTATCATATAATGTTTATAATTATCTGAATTCAAAATTCTGGGCTAAATCATCAGTGGCGTGTCTAGAGTTTTGGAGTAAGGCAAGCCGAAAGATTATGTTTCGAAATAACTGTCCAATCTTCACTCTTTGTACTCAAATGAATTTCCTACCGTATCGAGGCGAGCTAATCATAGCGCACAGAGCATACTCATACTACTACTAGATAGAATTTTACAAACATATCAGGGCCTACCGCGAACACCGAAGATTGCTAGTTGCAGGCATTTTTCTCTGTCACACTTATTACGCCTTAATTGGAGTAAAACAACAATCCCTTGTGTTTTGTAAACGGCCGTACAGAATTTTCTCTTATGCGACTGACTTATCTGAGAATATAAAAGTCGTGTGTTGGTTTCGGCGCGGAAATGATATCCCGTTTTAACGATTTTACACATCTCATACCGTCACAAGGAACGACTTCATCCATAGTTAATGTAGCCACTTTTATAAGTTTTACAAACAAATTAGAAGACAAATTATTGTAAGTATACAAACGCGTAACTGAACAAGACCACATCGACTAAATAATAATACATATATGAAATAAAACTATGAAAACGGATTATATCGCGTATATTGAATTTATAATACATCCCGACGTTTCGAACCCTTTACAGCGTTCGTGGTCAACGGGTGACTGAGGAAAAATTACAAAGTGCAAAAATACCCACATACTAAAATAATGAACAATCATAGACTATAAACTTTAAGGCTGGTTGTACATGCAAAATCGGTTCATAAGGCTAGTTATACACTACAATTATTTTCAAGTAAAGATATATATACAGAAAACAAATCACGTCTGCTTTCATAAAACTGCTGCATCTAAACCCCCAGAGGATCTACAAGTTAAAATACGTAAATGTGGGTACCCTCTCTCTGAATCACGAGTATGCAACTGTGATGCTATCGCGCGGTGCGACGTGATAAAATACCTTGGAATTATGCTGGATGAAAATCTAAACTTTAAACTACATATTGAAGGCCTGTCAAAACGGTTAAGGAAAACAATCGCTATAATAAAACGAGTTAGAAACGCAGCAGACCGGAGAGTCCTGAAAATGGTCTACACAGCTATTTTTCAATCCGTGGGTCAACTGCGCTAGTATCTGGGGCAACGCAGCAAAAACCGCGCTCATAGTAGCAGAACGGGCTCAAAGATCTGTACTAAAAGTCATGCTTAGAAAACCCTTTCTCTTCCCCACGTCTCAATTATACAAAGAAGCCCGGGTCTTGAACATTCGACAGCTCTTTATACTCCGAACATGTATACTTACCCATAAAAACTTGATCGGCTCGGAATTGCACAGAGAAATGCTAAAAAAGCGCACTTTCATACTAAAAAAACCCCCAACTAAAACTTAATTTGCAAAGAGATTTGGCAGCTATGGAAAAACATCAGTGTACAATTCAATACTAAAAACACTGTTACATCAAAGACCTCCCTGTTTCACAGGCAAAGCGAGTTATTTGTGACTGGTTGCTAACTATCGATTATAATAAGACTGAGGAGATAGTGCAGTGACGCTACGGTGCACTTGTATGGAGAAAGGAAACATTGTATAATGCTCTAAATTGTATAATTGTATAATGCTTTACTAAATATCGCGGCCGTAAGCCTCAATTTCTGTCCATATGTAGTGGTACTCTATGTTACATAATTAGACACTTAACCTATAGGTATAGACACTTAGCCGCAAGAGACTTGACTGACAGACTGACCAACGTAAATCCCTAGTAGCTAAGGTTATTAGCATTAGCACCTATCTTCATCTTTAGACATACTTTTTTTTTCAATCTAGTTTTTAATTCACTAACTGGTCGCCCAAGATACAGGCTATGCCTAGTTTGGGGACCCCTGTTCATACTGTTATAAATGTACCGCTGTATGCGCGCAACCTGGACCTCATGTATACTCCATCTGCAAATTCCCATCTTTGTGTGCAAAATAAATATATTTTCCATTTTTTCATTTTTTTTCATACGCGATAAAAACTACGCCGGCTCCAACCCTACACCACGGACCCGAGAAGATTTAATTCCCTCCTAAATTGTAGGAGGGTATCCCAATATGGGACCGGCAACAAACTCGACGGGACACATCTTTTCAAAACATATTATACTCAGAATGTGCAACATTATCCAACACTAAGGTCTCACAGTCTATGTCTCGCTTGCTCCTTTATCAGATGGACTACAGGATCCCAAGCTGGTGGTAGAGAAAAGCAATCTTCCCTATTAAAGTTTAGATATTTCTTAATCTCAATGGCCTCGCGCAGCATTCTGGGTATGTAACGCTTCTCCTTGGCAACAACCAGAGGCTTATCAAACTTGATTGAGTGATTGGCTTGATCCATGACATGCTCACAGACTGCAGACCTAGGTCGACGGTGCTTGACATCAGCTATGTGTTCCTTCACCCGAGTGGAATTGCTCCGTTTCATCTGCCCGACTTATGATAGGCCACACTCACAGTCCAGCCTGTACACTCCTGCAATCTTTAGAGGGGTATTGCATTTTACTGGCCTCAGGAATTGTGACATCTTCTTCATTGGCTTGAAATATGTTTTTATAGAAGCACGCTTCAAGATGTGGCTGATCCTGTCCGTGACCCCCCCTGACAAAAGGCAGAATGGCAGGCCTGCGCTCGAATGTGGGGATCTTAATGTGGGACCTCTGGTTGACCCGCGGTATCCTGAGCTCGTTCGCCTGGAGCGCGCGCCTAGCATGCTGGAGCTCCGCGGCCAGATGCTGGTCATCACATATCCTCTGGGCTCTCTGAAACAAAGATTTGCCTACTGTAACAAGTTGACTGGGATGGTGATGCGATTTGCCATTTAAGTACCTATCAGTATGAGTAGGTTTCCTATACACAGTGCGAACTAGGGTGTTATCAGGATTTCTTTTTACCAATACATCTAAGAAGGGGAGAGAACAGTATTTTTCCAACTCCATAGTAAATTTTATTTTGCTATGGATGGAATTTAGGTGATCCAAGAAAGTTCTACGTATCTTTTAAATATCTTCGGTCGCACAGGAGCCAATGAGACTGCCCTCTCCTCGAAGTCCTCCATAAAGATGTCAGCGACTACTGGAGACACCGGAGACCCCATGGCCACACCGTCGACTTGAAGGTAGAATTCACCATTCCATAGCAAGTAGCCAGATGTAAGGCAATGTTCCAACAGCTTAGCATATTCCTCTGACATGTTCTGCTCACATAACCTCTTCTTGACAATTTCAATGCAGTCTTGTACCGGTAGACTTGTAAATAGCGACTGAACGTCAAAACTGACCATGATCTCATCATCAGTCAATGTTAGGTCTTTAATCTCACCGATGAAATGGTAAGAATCCTTTGTATGCGTGCTGGTGTTACCACGTAATGCTGAGAGGGCTTCCGCGAGGTGCTGAGCCAATTTATATGTGGGAGCATCTATCTGGCTCACTATGGGACGTAGCGGGGCACTTGGTTTGTGTATTTTTGGCAACCCATACAACTTTGGAGGCACGGGGCAGTCAGGAACTAAACTTGCAACATTCAGATCAAGGCTGTCCGAGTAATCACCAATTAGTTCTTTAGTGGTTTTCAATACTTTCATAGTCGGGTCCGTATTTACATGTTTGTAGGTTGTAGTATCCGCTAATAATTCCCAAATTTTCTGGTTATAATCTGAAGTATTAAGTACAACCGTCGCATTTCCCTTATCCGCTCGAAGAATAGTAAGGTCTGGATCATCGCGTAACGTTTTCAACGCGGCCAATTCATCTCTAGGCAAATTCCTTTTCAAAAGATCTTCATCTCGACACCTCTTCAAGAAATTGTAATGTTGTCACACGCGTCGGGACGAGTGTGGCAGCATGTACGATCTCCCTCGGTCCAGACGGGACCTCGGGTTATGTCTCGACAGCTCAGGGATGAGAGGACAGAGGGGCGAGTAAAGAAACACTGATTTATATCTCTACAATCTACGGGCTTTTATGCCGGTTTATTTATAATAGGATCAAACTTGTATGCTAGAGCCTACGCTAATGCGCACGGGACGGGATCCCTTATTCGGGATGTTAATGACGGGCGCGAATCCCTTATCTATCCGCGACAACCATACGGGGTTGTGCTGACCCTCGGGACGGTCGGCAGGGCCAGGCTTACGGTGTACGGAACGGGGTTGTACCGAAGGATAGGGTGCCAACGCGTAACCACACGCTGCGCTGCTATTCCTTCGGGCGGAGTGACGGGATCTCGGGGCAAGGACAGTGTGCTGGGCGTCTACCACGCTCCCGGTACTACTGTCCCCAAGGGAAAGGTATAGAATCCTCTAGCGAGGTACCCGGGCTGACGCGTGAACCACACACCGCTCAACGTACCGAGGAAGAAGGGGAAGGAGTCTCTAGGGAGCTGACGCGTGAACCACACACCGCTCAGCTAGAGTGCAGTGCCCCTAGCAGCCGATCCGCGACTGCGAAGAACACTGGCCGATCGCTGCGAGTGCGCGGCGTTATATACGGTTCGGCGCGCGGGGTGCGGGGCGCGGTCGGCGGTGGGGCGCAGCGCGCGGACAGGTGGCCGGTTCTGCGTGGCTGTGTTGCGGTGCCGCCTTGTATGTGTGCGTGCTGTGGCGCGTCATCACAGTCCCGTCCCGGCTGAGGAGATTTTTACCTGTAGGGGAAAAAATCACCTATGATCGTGCTTATTTATATCACTAAGTTACGTTCACGTTGCTTGGCTAAAACAGATTAAAAATAAAATAAAAATACGACTAATACGAAAAGAAAAGATAATGTGGGTTGTATTTTACCCTATTTATATTTACTGCGACGACTAAACTATATGTAGGTGTTCCCTGTTGCCTATAAATATATATACTCGTCGCCGTGATTTTATTACTCTTCGTACCTTATTTAGTTCTTGGGTGAGGTCGCTAGGTCTTCTGGTGTTGTCTCGTTCTAGGGCCCCTTACCATGCCCAGCCGTGTTCCGCCGTTCCTCCCCTTTCCGGCCCGTCTTGTCTTTTTATGCTTTCCGGCCTGGGCTGGCGCTGGAAACGTCGGCGGTTGTATTGATGCCGGTGGGTGTTCCGGCGTGACTGGCCCGTCCTGAGCCTGGAAGAACGCGCTGTACTCCTGGTAGTCCGCTATCAGGGCCAGTACATCGTCCGGCTCTGCTGGTGACGCTAGTTCGCGAGATGGAAGGTGGGGGACGCACTCGTCGGCCTCTGCGATGAGTGCGCGTAGGTCCGGTTGTGGCTCTTCATTGGGGGCCGGTTGTACCCCTGCCCCTGCCCCCGCGGGGCTGCCGGGCTGCTGTTGTCCCGGTGTCGCCGGTGACGGTGGGTCTGGGGTTCGGGTTTGGGTCTCGCTTTGTACTACGCCTAGCCCGCCGGGCCATAGTTTGGTGCGTGCCGGGTCTCCTTCTGCTATCTGATTTGTTGACACTATAAGTGTCAACCGCGGTCTGGTGCCTGTTGGCACGAGTACGGGTGTCGGGGTTTTCGTCGCGCACTGGTCCATTTCCGATCGCTATATGAACTCTGTATGTGATTATCCCTGTTTTATACTGTGCTTTGATGTTTTTTGAACTTGCGGGTAATCTTGTATTTTATTTCCGACGTTGCATTCTATCCTCTCTTGCCTGTGTTTAAGGTTTGTGGTTGTACGTTTTATTTTTACTATTTTCTAATTTTTATTTTTTGTTCCTGTATATTTATATCGTTTTTCTTATTTGTAATAGTCCGTCTGTACCCTTTTGGAGACATTTTCGAGGTTGTATTCACTTAATCTGTGTTATTCTGGATTTTAATTTTGAGTTTTTATTTACTTAATTTTTGGTTAGACCTTATGCGGACTGCGTACGGTTCATTTTTGTGTGCTCGACCTCGTTTGTTTACAAGTCGCTGTGATCTCCATCTCTGCTTCCCGTGAGGTGCATTGAATATTGTGCGAGTTATTATCGTTATTGATTTCGCGCCCCACGTTGGGCGCCAGATGTAATGTTGTCACACGCGTCGGGACGAGTCTGGCAGTATGTACGATCTCCCTCGGTCCAGACGGGACCTCGGGTTATGACTCGACAGCTCAGGGATGAGAGGACAGAGGGGCGAGTAAAGAAACACTGATTTATATCTCTACAATCTACGGGCTTTTATGCCGGTTTATTTATAATAGGATCAAACTTGTATGCTAGAGCCTACGCTAATGCGCACGGAACGGGATCCCTTATCCGGGATGTTAATGACGGGCGCGAATCCCTAATCTATCCGCGACAACCATACGGGGTTGTGCTGACCCTCGGGACGGTCGGCAGGGCCAGGCTTACGGTGTACGGAACGGGGATCGGGGTTGTACCGAAGGATAGAGTGCCAACGCGTAACCACACGCTGCGCTGCTATTCCTTCGGGCGGAGTGACGGGATCTCGGGGCAAGGACAGTGTGCTGGGCGTCTACCACGCTCCCGGCACTACTGTCCCCAAGGGAAAGGTATAGAATCCTCTAGCAAGGTACCCGGGCTGACGCGTGAACCACACACCGCTCAACGTACCGAGGAAGAGGGGGAAGGAGTCTCTAGGGAGCTGACGCGTGAACCACACACCGCTCAGCTAGAGTGCAGTGCCCCTAGCAGCCGATCCGTGACTGCGAAGAACACTGGCCGATCGCTCTACTCGTCTTCTTACACTCCCCATTAGGGGTGTGAGGAGGCCATTTCTGGGCTAGGCCCATTTTGGCGGCTTCTGTCGCGGGCTGTCACTACAGCCCGGTCTGTTTGGGCCAGCGTTCAAGTTGCTGGCCTTTCTTCTTTCTTGCTATATATAGCTTCTTGGTGGCCATCATGGCTTTGCGGACATGTTGGCCATCTGCGACTTTGTGGAGACTAGGGGTCTTGTGGTGGCACGAGCTCACGTGGTTGGGCTCGTGTCCGGCGGGCTTCGGGGGGGGCGGGTGTGAAGAGGGGCTATTCCCTGCAGCAGTGGGTGACTGGACGAATCGGCACGCTCGAACATCCTACGTGCGAGGTGGCCAATGAATTCGTCCAGTTTCGGAATCTTGAGGTCCCTGTAGAGTGTTACGTTCCGCACTCCGCGTGTGGCTCTTACTATTGATCGAAGGCTGAGCGTCTCCTGGGCTCTGAGTTTCCGCCTGTTCTTCTCAGCCGTCCTGGCGTACCAGGCAGGAGTTGCGTATGTCAGCCTTGATCTTATGTATGTTTTGTAGATCCCCAGCTTTGTGCGGATGGGGAGGCTGCTATTGAGTACTGGCCGAAGCAGGGTGCGTGTCGTTTTGGCCCGCCTTACCACCTCTTCAGTGTGCGTCTTCATCGTGAGGCCCCTATCTATAGTGACCCCCAAGTATTTCGCCGTTCCTTGCCACTGTATCTCCTCGCCCAGGAGTTGGAGTGGCGGCGGATGGTGTTTTGCTCCCGTGAGGAGTGCTTGAGTCTTCGTCACGTTCACCGTGAGTCTCCATTTGGTCAGCCATTCTGGTAGGGCGTCAAGCTGGCGCTGGATCTTTCGTGCAGCGTGGGTTGGTGAGATGGACGACGCGTAGTACGCCGCGTCGTCCGCAAACAGACCCAGCTTGACGTCGCCGACCACCGGGATGTCATCGGTGAACCAGGCGTAGCATGTGGGCGAGAGGCAGCTTCCTTGTGGGACTCCCGCGAGGATTGGGCGTGCTGAAGATGTGGCATCTTCAACTGCCACTTGGAAGCGCCGGTCGGTGAGGAAGGAGCGTATGACTCGGATGACTCGACGTGGGGCCGATGACTTCGACAGTTTAGCTAGCAGGCCCTCGTGCCAGACTCTGTCGAACGCCTTCTCCATGTCGAGGAATACCGCGACGACGTGCTCCTTCCGATTCATTTTCTCCGCCATGTGGGAGAGGACTCTAGTGAGTTGCAGCGTAGTGGAGTGCTCTGACCGGAAGCCAAACTGTTCCTGTCTCGGCACCACGTGTGGCTGCAGTCTTCTGAGCAGGAGCCTCTCGAAGACTTTTGACAGGGTACTGAGCAGTGTGATAGGCCGGTAACTCTCCGGTCTTCTCCTGTCTTTCCCCGGTTTTGGCAGCATTATGACCCGGCCAAGTTTCCAGGTCTCTGGGAAGTGCCCCGAGCGCATGATCCCATTGAACAAGCGGGTCACCGCCACTATAGTGTGCTGTGGCAGGTGACGGAGCGCCATGTTCGGGATCGAATCGGCGCCCGGGGCCTTCTTCGGGTTTGCTCTCCTAGTTTCGCGTCTCACTTGGCCGGGTGAGAAGAAGACCGGGTCCTCCTCTGCTCTCGGCGGTTGCTCGAAGTACCCTGCCAATTGCTCCTCCACTTCTGGCTGGAATGTTCGCTCCAGGACGTCCGCGAACAGTTCTGCTCTTTCTTCGGCCTTGTAGTGGAGCGATCCCCTTGTGTCCACTAGTGACCTTACTCCTCCTTGGCGGTGCCCAGTTGCCTGCACAGGCGATGGATGGAGGGCACGTCATCCCCTATGCTGGCAATGTGGGCCTCCCAGTCAGCTGCTGCGTGGTTTTTGAGCTCGGTCTTCACCTTCTCCACGAGGTTGTTGAGCTCGGTTTTCATGGCGGGGCAGCGAGTGTGTTGCCATCTCCTTCTCAGTTGGCGCTTCTGCTGGATTAGAGACGTAATCGCCGCTGGGAGGGGTTTGCACCTCCCACCAGCAGCGATGGTGTGCGATGATGTTTCAAGCGCCTGCTGAATATTGAAGGTGATGGCGTTTGCTGCGGCTTCGACTTCCTCGGCGGTGGAGACCGGCCTGACTTGTGGGTTTTCTAACGCTTCTGTGAATGCCCCCCAGTTCGTCTTTCGTCCCGACTTCCTCCTCGGGACGGAATATGGGGCTGCTTCGATCGTCATGAGTACTGGGCGATGGTCTGACGGCAGGACCGGCAGCACTTCCAGTGTGAGCGTGGCGTTGCAGTTGTGCGACTTATGGTTTTATGCCGCACGCTCAAGGTCTTTGTGCTAGATGGAGTGGTGACCCATTAAAAATCAGAAGGTTTAACTTATTATTTTATTTCACGTATAGTTACAGCAATGGTCTCTAATGAAGTGGCGGGGCCCGTGAGAACATACCTGACGCTTACTCCCCGCGCGTCCCGCGCCCGATCCATTTTCGCTGCGTAGTGGGATTAGCTAACCAAGTGTGTTCCCACAGTAATCCCCCCCTTTTTGAAAAAATAAGAAATCAAGCACACACAAAAAAAATAACAAAATAATTTTAATACACTTGCTCCGGTATCACGTTGCCGGCTCGAGTTGCAGTAGGAGGCGGCAGCGATGCGACGGCTTTCCGTAACCAATTTCTCATGTGACTTTTACATTTGGCGCGTAGGACATACACCAATACGAGGAATAGGACCACGCCGACTACTATGAGCCCTATTCCCACATAATTTAATTTTGCTTCGACCTGCCCGGAGATCGATTGAACCTGGGCGATCGCGATGTTGCTGTTCTGGGACTTCTCGTCTCTACTTTGACCCAGACCCATTCTTCCAAGTAAAATAATGATTAACGAAAATAATAACGAAACGTAAGGCAGTAGCGCTTACGCTGGTCTCTGATTGAAATTGGTTACGTCCCGTCGAAATCGCTATTTAAATATTACAAGATTAGCTTACTGGCAAAATACAACTTGAGGTTTCACAAGATTTATTTAAAAGTATGTCTAATTCAAAACAATCTTAACTAGGTTGCAACCTAAGATATAGCGCTATAGGTAAGTATAATTTAAACACAAGTGTTAATGATTCATTTGCATTACAGCTGACCTCGTAAACATTACTGACGTTGCATCTCGGTCGGCCGAACCGTACGATGTTACAACAGCAATGCAACTTGGTGCCATAACCATTAAGTAATAAGTCATATTTTAAATAACACATGACAGTAGATAAATACAACATGTATGTAAGGAGGACTTTGCTCCTTTACACAAGAATGCTCTCCTCTCCTTACGGAAATCGACACCATAATTACATAAACACTATTAAATTATTTCATAATATATAGGTATATTAATGCTATGGATCGATCCTAAAATCTAATGTGCACATAGGTTAATACGAACTCAATCGTCAATCAAAAATCGAACTGGCCTCTTAACAGTCCTTCCGCTACGTGTGGTCCGAGTCACCGGAACAGGAATGGGCGATGGGGCCGCTGATGGCGTTTCCCGATCCCCCGTATCCTGGGACGTACGCATATTCTTTGAGCTACTTTGATTATCAGAAACGTCTTGATCGGTATTCAAATTAAGTATAAATTCCGGTTTTAACCTATCGATAGATACACGAGCTTGTCTGCTGGGAAGTTGTATTAAAAATACTTTTTCACCCCTTTCGATGACCTTAAAGGGTCCATCATACGGCGGTTTCAAAGGCTTACGCACGGTGTCGTCTCTAAGGAAAACATGCGTGCACGTAAGCAAGTCATTATGTACGAAAATAGCCCTATCTCGTCTATCACGCTTGAATGCTGGCTTGAGACTAGAAATGTGATCCCTAATTTTCTCTACCACGCTGTAAGGATCGACGGGGTCCCTATCCCGCGTCGTATCGTAAAACGCTCCTGGCAGACGAAGCGTGCGGCCGAACGTCATTTCCGCTGCGCTTATGCCACTGTCGGACCTACCCGCGGTGCGTAACCCGAGCATTACACTGGGAAGCAAATCTACCCATGAGCTTCCATCTCCGAGCTTTGCCATGAGCTCAGTTTTGAGTGACCTATGCCAGCGTTCGATACGGCCATTTGACTCTGGTCGATAGGGGGTGGTTCTTATCTTATCTACCCCTAATAACTTCATTAGTTCCGAAAATAACCTGCTTTCGAATTGGCGTCCTTGGTCGCTAGTTAGCCTTAGCGGACAACCGTAGCGAACAATCCAGCCTTTGTAAATGGTTTTGGCCACTATCTCTGCGGTTATTTCCGAAATAGGGAATGCCTCGGGCCAACGTGTATACCTATCTATAATGGTTAGGAGATACTTATACCCGTCTGCAGTTGTTATTAATGGCCCCACGATGTCTACATGTATATGTTCGAACGCTGCTGAGTCGGGGAATGTGTCGAGATCTGATACCGTATGTCGGCTGACCTTCGCCCTTTGACATTGAATACACGACCGAGCCCAATTTCCTACATCCTTGTTTAATTCTGGCCAAAAGTAGTGCTTACTAACCATTTTCCTACTGGTGCGGACTCCGGGATGACTTAATGAATGTAAACTGTCAAATATTTTTCGACGGAACTCTAAAGGTAAATAAGGTCGAGCTTCGTGTGTAGACGTTTCGCAAAGAATAGGTTTAGTGCAAGTCGGTAATGTTATTAGTTTGAGTTGCACTTTGCTCGCGTCATTGGTACTCGATTGCGCCATGCTCAAAACATAATCATCCTTAGCTTGTGCGTCGGCTAATTCTGAGAAATCTAATACCGACGGGCAATCAATTGTTTCGACTCTAGACAGTGTGTCTGCGACTACATTGTCCTTGCCACTTATATGACGTATGTCCGTAGTGAACTCGCTAATAAAAAGGAGTTGCCTCGCGCGTCTGGGACTTTCCTTGCTGTCATCACCTACCTTATTAAACACTGTACATAAGGGCTTGTGGTCGGTATACAAGGTCAATTGGCGACCCTCAAACGACTTTCGGAAATGTCGGATCGATAAGTAAATAGCTAGAAGTTCGCGAACTTCGTTCGATCGTACGTACTGTACTTAGCTTGGGCCGAGGACAACTTTTTTGAGAAAAATCCCAAGGGTTCCCATGAGTTATTGAAGGACACTGCCGACGGCATTATCTGATGCGTCACACATCAGGGCTAAAATGGCGTCGGGCTTGGGGTGCGCGAGTGTAGCCGCCTGTTGAAGACCTGCTTTACACTGCGCGAATGCCTCCACCCAGGTAGCAAAATGACGTCAGAGACGTCATAATGACGGCATTATTACGTCATTATGACGTCGCTGACGTCATTTGACGTCATTTTGCTACCTGGGCACTGCTTTTGTTGTCCACTCAATCTTGGTTTTGTCTTTCTTTTTGGTGTTAACTAAATACTTATCTAACTCTGCTTGCTTGACGGCCGCGCCCTGAATGTGACCTCTATAAAAATTGAGCATTCCTAGGAATCTGCGCAGCTCTTCCACAGTTTCTGGCTTCGGATAGTCGACTATGGCACTTACCTTATCCTCGAGCGGCTTGATACCTGCCGTCGAGACATGGTGCCCCAAAAACTCAACCGAAGAGCGACCAAAACAGCATTTGTCAAGATTTATCGTGATTCCGTACTTTGTGAACCTCTCAAACACTAAAGCTAGATGTCGCTCATGCTGCTCGCTGTCGTCGCTCGCTATGATAACATCATCTAAGTAATTAAAAAGGAAATCCAAACCTTGAAGTACGGAATTGTTCATAAATCGCTGGAATGTCTGGGCAGCATTCCTGAGGCCAAAACTCATGCGGGGGAACTCGAATAATCCGAATGGTGTAATAATACTTGTTTTTTCTATGTCCTCTGGCGCAACGCTAGTACAGTGGTACGCGCGGTTAATATCTAATTTAGTAAATATTTTCTTCCCCGCCAGAATGTAAGTAAAATTGTGCAGTCTCGGAATGGGATACCTATCGGGCTTAGTTATAGCTTTAAGCATCCGATAGTCCCCACAAGGTCGAATGTCGCCATTCTTTTTCGCTACTACGTGTAGCGGACTAGCCCACGCACTTTTTGATGGACGACAAATACCTAACTCCTGCATTAATTCAAACTCTTTTTTAACTTTCTTATACCTATCTGGGGGAAGTGGCCTAGCACGCGCAAAAACTGGTGGCCCTGTAGTTTCAATGTAATGTAGTACGTTATGCGGTGCCGTTTCTTTAAAAGAGGCGGGTTTAGTAATTTCCGGGTACTCGGACAACAGTTTACGGAAGGGATGCTCCTCGCTAAATGCGAAAATAGAGGGCTGAGTGGTACTTACCATTTTTGCGGTGACCTTGAGAAACGTCGTCAGGTCTATCAACCTACGTGCACTTAAATCAACAACCAGCTTATGTTGGGCTAAAAAATCAGCTCCTACAATAGGCTGCTTAACGTCGGCGACGACGAACTCCCAACGGTACGGTCTACGTAATTTAAGGTCCAACACTAACGTTTTAGTCCCGAACGTTTTTATTTCCGTATTGTTCGCGGCATAAAGTTTATATCTCGCGCACTCGTTACAATAAAAACGATTCTTGGGCGGCAGAATAGATACAACGGCGCCCGTGTCAACTAAAAACTTAAGTCCACTTTCCCTATCCGTAACACACAAACGACGGCTAACCGATGTAGTGCAAACCTCCTTCGACGATTGCACCATCGTTTTTATTTTTCCGAACCCGACAGTTTCCACGCGCACGGCTGGAAGCAATGCTGGGCCTTTTCGCCGAACTTGAAATGATATCCGCAAAGCCATTCTGGATCGTCCTTGGCGCGCCGAGGCTGTCCGCGCGAAGAGCTCCTACCGCGCGACGTTGACCTCCCGTAGCTGCGTCTTCGCTGCTTCTGGTTTCTCTGCCGCGACCTTGACCGCTCCATATTCGACATTTGGGCGGTGAGCTTGGCGACCTGCTTAGTCAGTAGCGCAATTTCTGACTGTGTACTGCGAAGTCTATGATGTCGCAGGTCCTCTGGTGGTCTGTATAGTGCGTGGGTTCCCCTGGGCCTGCGACATCGTAGTTGGCGTCTGTGATCGCGCTGTCGAGCGTCCTGCCGGCAGCGTCAATCTTGGATGCGTTCCATGCCGTGTCCTTGGCGTTCCAGTCCCCCGCCAGGATGGTCGGCCCTGAGGACTGGAATAGCGCACGCAGGTCTGCTCTTAGGCGGCTGGTGGTGTTCTGAGGGGGTCTGTAGATCGTGTAGAGCCGGAGGTCTCCGTTGGCCACCCTAATGTCGACTCCGAGCGCCGTGAAGGAGTCATAGGGCACGAAGTCGACAGGATGATGGATCTTCTGACCATCACGGTTACTCCGCGGAACGAGCGTCCCTGCTGGTTTACCTCGTTCCGTTGGTATACTACGTAGCCCCCCATCTTCAGGTCTCTCTTGGCGAATGTTTCGCTGACCAGCAATATGTCCACATTCTGCTCGCGGAGGAAGTGGCGGAGCAGGGCTTCCTTGCCGGTCAGCGATTGCGCGTTCCAAAACACCACCCTCAACTTATAATTGAACTTGGCGGGGTTTCAGTGTGTTCTCTAGCGCGTACCGGATCGCCTCTGGACCGTGGTTGGCTGCTGCTTCTAGTAAGGCAGTTATTATTGCTGCCAGTTCTTCTCCCCCTGTCGCCTGAGTTGGAGCCGCGGTTGGGGGCGAGGCTTTTGCTGTGGTATCAGTGGTTGGGATGGGCGTCTTCTTTTTCCTCTTCTTTTTATTGGGCTTGGCGACTGCAGGCTGGCTTGTATCGCCCCTTTGGGTGGGGGCGTTGGCCGGCGCCATGAGTGAGGCAGGCGCCGACTCCTCCACAGTGGGCTTGACTATGCTGGCCTTTGTCACCGGGCCCGCCTTCCTGGGTGTTGTATGTGCGTTCGTGCCCGCCTTCCAATTTCGGGCCTCCCGCACGTAAACTGGGCATCTTCTGTAGTTGGCCGTGTGGGGCCCCGCGCAGTTGGCGCACGTGCAGGGTTCCTCCTTTGGCCGAGGGCATTGGGATGCTGGGTGGGGGCCTGCGCATCGGACGCATTTCTGCGGCCTATGGCACCCCTTGGAGTGGTGTCTGAACCCCTGGCATCTGTGGCATTGCGGGGGGCCAGACTTTCCTCTCCACGCTTCTATTCTTACGCAGTTCAAGTAAAGGAGCTCACTGACCCTGTAGATGGCGGTGTGGTCTCGCGGGGGCCCTGCCAGCTGCAGGAAATAGACGCAGCCTGGCTTGCCCCCCCTGGCGTTTATCTGTCTGATATATTCTACAGGGAAGCCGAGCTTCACACATGCTTCTTTGATCTCGTCGACTGGCGTGTCTGCTGGGAGGCCTCGAAGTGCCACCTTCATCTTCTTATCCCCATCCAGCTCGTAGACGTGCCATTCGACGTCGTCGTTCTCTAGGTTGTCGTAGACCGCCTTGTACTCCTCCTCTGATTTGGGCCGATCGCTGCGAGTGCGCGGCGTTATATACGGTTCGGCGCGCGGGGTGCGGGGCGCGGTCGGCGGTGGGGCGCGGCGCGCGGACAGGTGGCCGGTTCTGCGTGGCTGTGTTGCGGTGCCGCCTTGTATGTGTGCGTGCTGTGGCGCGTCATCACAAAATACAGAGTGCAACGAGCACGCGCGAGCTTATTCCCAAGGTCTTCATGTCGCCGGATTTTGGTTGCAACTTGGCCCAGCCCAGGCTTTAAGCCCAGGCTTGGCCCAGGGGTAAGGTGATTTAATAGACATATGATTGCATAATGCAGCTCAAGGCTGTAATAAGGTGGTATTAGCTGCCTCTTTATATATTATGGTGGTAAGTAGATTTTAACGCTGAAGGTTTATTTGGGGTGCCCATTATAACTTACTCGCGCTATAGCTCTTTAATCGTGTTATGTTTACCTTTTTTTGCTTAATGCCGCCTACAGTGTTACAACAGCTATAAAAATACTCTTAAGCCATTTAAGACTGGCAACAGTAATTCTTATAGCTCTTAGTAATATAGTGATACAACCGACATAATTTTCCCTGTTAAATCACGTAGTTTTTTAGTGCTAGAAGTGCTATAACAGCAGTATGGAACCGTAGCTCTTCAAGAGTGTTTGTGCGAACATTATTACAGCTTAAAGTTATTTTTAAGTATTTCAGGTATAAGATACCTCTCTCTATAACCTTTAAACAACAATGTATCACGATAAACCATTAAAGTTGAATACCACATCAAATATAGCCTTTTAAAAGTTGTCAGTTCTACATAAGGTAAAATTATCACTTTTGGAGTTAGCCATGTGTTTAGAACGTGAAACGCCATTTTGTTTACAAACAAACACAAAAATGCTTGAAATATCTAGTAATAAAGCAGTAATGTCTTTGTATCTTATATCTCTTTGTCTTTTGTATGTTATATTATATATTAATTTTGTTGTTTTTTTTGTTACCTGTCGTGATTGTTTCACCGGATGGTCTCACCGGAAGATCAGCGCTGGAAGTCGCCAGGAACATGCTGAGGTGAGACCATTTCGTGGCACTTTTTCTTTTATTTATGTTTCTCTGTTCTGTATAACTTTCTATTTGTGTGTGCTAACGAATAAATTATTTATATTTCTATTTCTATTATAATTGTTAAGGTCATTTTGTTCTGATATTACAATATCTAGTATGTTTAGCATAACCATTCACAAAACTAAAGATTATAATTAACTTACTTACAAAAAATAAACTAGGCTAGTATTTTTAGTATACAAAATTTATCAAAACATGTATATTTACAAGGCGCTTGAAAATTGAGATGTAAAATCTATATATATAAACGTAAAAGTCCTGACTAACTGACTGACTGACTCACTTAAATCAACGCCCAGCCCAAACCGTTGGACCTAGAGAGCTGAATTATTCACAATAGTATCCACTAAGGGGTTTTTCAAAAATTCATCCCCTAAGGTGGTGAAAAAGGGGTTGAAAGTTTGTATGGAGATCATAAATTTTTTTGAGTGCGGGACTTGAAACTTCGTATAAAGGCATATTATTAAAATAAAAGAAAAGTGATTTCAGCGTTTTTAAAAATTCATCACCTAAATGGGTTAAAAAAGGGTTGAAAATTTGAATCCATTACAAATACTTTGAAACTTCCTAGAAAGGCATAATAGCCGATTACAAAAAAAAGTAATATTGACGTTTTTGGAAATTCAACCCCTAAGGGGGTTAAAAAGGGGATGAAAGTTTGTCTTGGGGTTAAATTTTATAATATAAATGTTTATTAATTATAATAAAAAAACAAGAAAACTCATTTCAGCGTTTTTAAAAATTCATCCCCCAAGGTGGTGAAAAAGGGGTTGAAATTGTATGGAGATCAAATATTTTTGGGACTTGAATCTTTGTATAAAGGCATATTATTAGAATACAAGAAAAGTAATTTCAGCGTTTTTAAAAATTCATTCCTTAAAAGGGTTAATAAGGGGTTGAAAGTTTGTATAGGGTCCAAATTATATTTTAAGCTAAGAGTTTGAAACTTCGTTAAAAGGTATTTCATTAAAAGAGAAGAAAGCTTATTTCAGCGTTTTTGATAATTCATCCCTTAAGGTGGTGAAAAAGGGGTAGAAAGTTTTTGTATGGAGGTCAAACATTTTTTAAGTACGCGACTTGAATCTTTGCATAAAGGCATGTTATTAGAATTTAGAATACAAGAAAAGTGATTTCAACGTTTTTAAAAATTCATCCCCTAAAGTGGTTAAAAAGGGGTTGAAAGTTTGTCGTGGTCCTAATTTTATTTTAAGCTAGGTACTTGAAACTTCATGGAAAGATATACTTATAATATATATATACTTATCTTCCCTATTAAAGTTTGGATATTTCTTAATCTCAATGGCCTCGCGCAGCATTCTGGGTATGTAACGCTTCTCCTTGGCAAGAACCAGAGGCTTATCAAACTTGATTGAGTGATTGGCTTTATCCATGACATGCTCACAGACTGCAGACCTAGGTCGACGGTGCTTGACATCAGCTATGTGTTCCTTCACCCGAGTGGAAATGCTCCGTTTCGTCTGCCCGACATATGATACCCACAAAGATTTGCCTACTGTAACAAGTTGACTGGGATCCCAGTCAACTTGTTACAGTAGGCAAATCTTTGTTTCAGAGAGCCCAGAGGATATGTCGTCGCTCCAATGCTAAAGTAACGAAACTGCTTTTTTGTCAAAATTGAGTTAATGATGTAGAAGTGTACCAATTATGACAACGCACAATGTCACAAATTTTCAGGCTTCTATCTTTTAAGCTTCCCGAGTTACCGTTGTACCAATCTGCATTTATACGTTTTTTGTCCCATGGTAAACTTGCGATGTGTAGATAAGGTGATTTATCTTGGCAGATAAAGTTGTGATGCCGGTGGATAGTTAACGAATCTGCCATTTACGTTAATTTTCTTTGGTGGGAATTACTATTAACAGGTATGATTAGCCTATAGCAAATATGCGAATCTGACAGATTCAGCAGTTTACTGTGGTCGCGTATATTCCTCATACATATTAGTCAACTATAGCATATTTGCGAATCAGCACATTCGTTAATTTATTATGGTGGCAACTTTACTCAACTACACAAGTAGACCACAGCAAATTTGCGAATCTGGCAGATACGGTAGTTTACTGTGGTGGCAATTATTCCTCATCTATATTAGTAAACTACAGAATATTTGCGAATCTACACATACGTTAGTTTATTGTGGTGGCATTTAATGCTTATTTACATTCATAACCCTTTACATAATTACGAATCCACCGATTCGTTAATCTACTATGGTGGAAAATAAAACCTAGCAACCAAGCTAGCCATAGCAAGTTTGTGAATCTGGCATATCTGTTAATTTATTATGGCGACTATTTTTACCACATTACATAAATGAGCCAAATAAACTTTGCGAATTTTAATAATCAACATTACGAATTGTTAATTCATAAATAAATGATAAATTGTTTTGTTGTTTGGCTGAAAAGTTAATTACCTTTGCCGATTTGGGTTTAAACTTTCACCCTGACACTACGTGAAAAGTAGTTTATCGTTGTAATGGCAAGTTGTTGTTGAGCTTCTTTTTTGCATTTTGTGGAAACAGGTATTTTAAATATGAAAAGAAACAAGAAAATGATCCTTAAAGTTTTTGAAGATGAAGAATGTGCTGAATCATCGAAGAGTAAGTATCTTAGTCCAATTTTTGGTCAAGTCTCGCCTGCTCCGTGCCACGCGCCGCCATAGATAATTGTTTTCGGACGCACAAGTTCGCCGTAACGTGACAGATTGGCTGTTATATTGCGTAAACACTTGATTGGCTTCATCGATGACTGAATTTCATGGAGCGCCATATTGTGCGCTACACCTAAGGAATTTTGTACCCTGTAGGTACAGTCAGCTGCAAAATTCCATGGTAAAAGGCTACTTAACACGAAAAAAAAACTGAAACTAATCGTTTGCTCTTGGGAATTTTATTCTCTATTGTTTTGGTAATTACGGTAGTAGTCATTTGATTTCGATCGTACATAAAATTAACTCTTTTATCAGTGCAAAAACAAATGACTGCCACCGTGTTTTTATAATGGGTCTTCTACATTGCACTTTAGAAACCTTCAGCAATAGAAATCACAACCATGGTAAACTTGCGAATATTCAATTTTGGTGAACTTGAAATATCAACCTAAATGTTAATACTTTAAAGTATGTTTTAAAATGTGTAGAGTATGCATATTCGCAAGTTTGCTTTGGTTGCTAAACAGATAAAGCTTATGTCATAATCATTCATTATATCTGTTTATTATGCGTGTAGGCATTTTTATTAATTTGCGTACCTAATTAGCGGAAGTGTTAAATAAAAATTAAGCCGGTGTCAGTTCTGTGACGACAATTAAGCATATAAATTATGTAATATTTTACTTGAATACATTTAAATAACGTCTTTATGCGTTTCTTTTCAATTTAGAAATTCTAAATTGAAAAGAAATAGTTAACTTTTATACTAATTGAATACGTAATTGTCGTCACAAAATTGATACTAAGTTCATTTTTATGTAACAACTCACGCTAGTTGGGTAAACGAATTATTGAAATTTATCGTATGATTAATTTTATTTCCCTCAATAATTTAACTCGCTTTCAATTAACATAATGACCAATTAGATTTTAACAATTCCTTTTTTGAAAGCAAGGAAAAATAATGTAAGAAATAAAGTTCATTAGTATGCAAATATGCATACTAATAAACTTTATTTCTTACATTATTTCTCCAACTTTAAATTATATTTATTTTGTCTTTGTTTTCAGCTTCATCAGAATCAGCTCAGCAGTTCCTGTCAATGGATTCTTTAAACGATTTTCGAAATAAAGGTACAAGTCCGAACTTCGAGAAAACCAAGTTAGGAGGTAAACAACATGTGAAAGTCCTCCAAGAGAAAGTTATAAGTATACCCATGGAAAATTATGTGCAAATTGGGCTTCCACATGACAGTCCAGGATTAGATAATGAAAGTATCCCAACTCCGACATCAACAATAAACGATTGTGATCTCGCCCTAACAACCCCTGAAGCACCTATATACTCACCAATAACCCCAATAGACAAATATACCTTTTTGTCTGGAAATAAAACAGCAAGTCCCATAGGCAAAAACACTTTCCAGTCCATAAATTATGAAAATGCAAGCCCTGACTCAATTCAGGACTCCGAAATATCTACGGCAATATCTGACGCACCGATGAACTTTCCGGTAATTTCAGAGAATGAAAATATAATTATTGGCGATAGTAGCGAAACTAATTCACCAGTACGATCGATATCAATATCACCTGATCAACTAAACGTGATTGAATCGCTATTGAAATCTAATGCTTTTGAATTCGGAGACTTAAATGATGACAGTGTTAAAGATCCCGACTTTGCTCCGGACGATGATTCAGATGACAGTTCCTCTGATGATTCTACTCGTGTTTCCTCTAGTGTTTTGACTGTAGCAGATGTTCATATAGAAAAACCCACATCTTCCTTTCATATTCTTCCATTAAGACAAAAAGGACAATTACAAAGTAATAAAAATGATGCTTCGTCACATGTACCAATGGACGGTGATGGCATTGAGGTTTTTACAGAAATTGGATCCGAAAGTCGAGAAATGTTAGGCCATAATCCGGAATTGCATGCGTTTGTCCCGAATGCACGCAAAAGAAGAGCTTCAGAAAATGATTTGTTGGAAACTGCAAAATCTGTAAAAAAAGTAAGAAGGAGTGCTTCGCTGTCAGGTCTTATTCTGCCACTCGAGCAAAATAAACCTATTTCTCCGAAAAAAAGGGCTCGTTCTGATCCCACAAAGTGGAAACGTTATGTACAAAGGGAGAAACGTGCCAGAGGAGAAGCATACAAGACCGTTAATGGTAAAGACATTGCAGCAAGACCGATAAAAGAACCTAGGTGTGTGACGAAACCAAAACATAAATGTAATGAAAACGTGCCAAAATCGTTAAGAGAAAGTATTTACAATTCTTTCAGGTCTCTGAAATCATTAGATGAGCAACGCCACTTTATAGCTCTACACGTACATAGAGAGCAAAAAAAACGATCAACAACGGATGGTCCTTCGCGTAAAGAATGTACTAACCATTATTCATTCACAATAGGCGAAAATACGAAGGTCCACGTATGCAGAGAGTTTTTTTTGGATACTCTGAACATAACAGAAGGTATGGTTAGAGGAACATTGAAAAAGGTTTCCTCTGAAGGTGTTCTCGAACAAGACAACAGAGGCCGAAAATCCCCACCTAACAAACTCTCCGCTGACAGGTTGAATGATATAAAGTCACATATATTTTCATTTCCCACCATGGACTCACATTATTGCAGAAGTACCACAGAATATAAATATTTAGAGGCTTCGCTCAATATACAAACAATGCATACACTTTATAAAGAGCAATGTGTAGAGAAAGAACTTATTCCAGCATGTTCAGAAACATACAGAAACATTTTCAGATCTTATAAATTAAAGTTTCATGTGCCAAAAAAAGATCTTTGCAAAACATGCATAGCTTTTAAAAATGGCGACACTAGTTCTGACGATCATGCCAAACACCTGAAACGAAGAGACGAGTCTTATCGGCGTCGGGATGCCGATAAAAACGCTGCAAATAATGATGTGACAACTTTGGCATTTAACTTTGATTTGGAAGCTGTTCTCCATACACATAAAGGACCAGCAGGGCCTTTCTTTTATGTTCGAAAGCTGGCAGTCTATAACTTGACTTTTTATAAGTTTGGTAACCAAGATGTAGATTGTTATACTTGGGATGAAACTGAAGGTAATCGTGGCAGTATCGAGATTGCGACCTGCGTATACAAATACATTGTCAATAACGAAGGTATCACACATGTTAGAATGATGTCGGATAATTGTGGTGGACAACAGAAAAATTACGCCTTCTGTTGCATGCTCTTACACCTTGTCTCGACGCACCAAACGATTGAAGTAGTAGATCATGTTTTCTATGAATCAGGACATAGCCACATGGAGTGCGACTCGGTTCACTCCAAAATTGAACAAAAGGCAAAAAAAATACCAATTTATACACCTGATGGATGGATTCAAGTAATGAGAACGGCTAGAATGAATCCCCGTCCATTTAAAGTAAATATCATGGGCCATGAGGAGTTTCTGAACTTCAACTCTAACGAAGTAAAATTTGCAGTAGAGGCTACGAAACGGCCGCGAAAAAAGAAAAGTAACAAAAGTAATGAAGCCGAAGAGAACGCGTCTCAAGATGAGACAGAAAAAAAAGAAAAAACTAATTTCAGTAACGCAGTGTGGATTCAGTATAGAAAAGAGAGCCCCAAGTCAATCTTTATAAAGACTGACTATAATGAGACACAATTCACAGAACTCAAATTAAAACCTAAAAGAGGAAAAAGTGCTGCAATAGTACCAGCTCGTGCTTATGCAACCAAAATACCCATTTCAAAGGCAAAAAAACGGGACCTCATGAAACTTTGTCATGATAATCAGATACCTAGGTGCTATCACTCTTATTATGAGAGTCTTCCAGATTCTGAAGAAGTAATAGATCGCTTACCGGAACCCGATATCGAAGAATGTTAGTTTTTATAGATAACTTTGATAAATGTATCTAATATTGTTTTTTGGTTTTGTTAATTATTTAAGTTCATTTTTTCACATGAGAATTTGTTGATAAATAAATAATACTTGCAAATTGATCTTTGTTTATTTTATCCGCACGCACTGTAAATTCCACTTTAGGTTCACACTAAAAAGATCCTGTGGTACCTAACTAAGCAGTTTAAATCGTCTTCACTTCCACATGTGTGTATAACGAATATTAGTAATCCCTTTAATAGTTAATTGGCCTAACACACTGGAAGTAATCAAATATAAGTGATTTAAACTGCTTAATTAGGAACAACAATGATATCTTACCCATATACATAACGAGGGTTGCGTGGTCAAACCCGATAAGTCGAAATATTATTTAATCCAATTGTCAATTTTGTGTGTAGCACATAGAGTTCGTATTTCAAAAAACAATTGGCATGATAAATATATTATTATAAAAAAATATTTTTTGCTGGAACCAAAAATTAATACAGATTCGCAAATCTATTACTGAACACCATGGTGAATAAGTAGGCATTTTAATTCAAAGACACCATAGTAAACACCCGAAACTGTCATTTTCGTAACTTGACCTCAGATTAAATAGATTAAAACGATTTTTAATTTGCGAAACTGGTACTTTCATGAGTTTTCTATGGTGAAAAATCATACCTTTTTTTACTTTATATGGAGGTGCAAACTTGCGAATGTACCGTAACTTCTAATTCCAATAAAATAATGCATATCTGGCAAATTAATCATGCACTAAATGCATTTTGAATACACTACATAGTATACTCATCAATACAACTTCAACGACCACTTAAAAAAAAAAAAAAATTTTTTTTGCAACTTCAAATCGCCTGCCCTGAAAAATGTGTTTTTGGCAGTTTCGTAACTTTGCAATTGGAGCGACGATGTGATGACCAGCATCTGGCCGCGGAGCTCCAGCATGCCAGGCGCGCGCTCCAGGCAAACGAGCTCAGGATACCGCGGGTCAACCAGAGGTCCCACATTAAGATCCCCACAGTCGACCGTTTGAAATTATCAATATTTTTGCGCGTAAACATTATAATTTCATACAAGTAAAGCGAGTAATAGGTCAATATTTTAAATTTTTTAAAGAGCTGTCTACATGAGTGCCTTGAATTCGCACCTGCCAATATTCGTATAGCCCGTTTTTGCAACAGAAATACTCTGTCTGAATCAGTTGAGTTGCCATACAAAATAATGCCGTAGTGCATTAGTGAGAAGAAATACGCGTAATATATTTGTATTAACGCGTAATTTGAGACAACTGGTTTCAGTTTGCGCAGCGCAAACACAGCGCTGCCCAACCTTTCACATAAGTTATCTACGTGATCCTTGTGTCATCGGCGAACAACACCGTCATACCTTCGGTGTATATGTCAAGTTCTTATCATTTAGAAAGTCATCAATAGTGTAATACGCTTTTTCTGTAAGCAAGTTCTTTAATTTACGTTTAAATATGTGGTGTTTGTCCTCGGCTTTTATACTTTCAGGGATTTTATGATATAGTATTATAAACCTAACATATGGGCTGTTTCTGTGTATCATTAAATTTGAGTTAAGTATGGGAGTTCATACTCTTTATTTATACTTAATCCATAGATATTAAATGAATGACTTATTAGTTATGTGTATTGCCAGCGCTAGGTAATGACAGGTAAAAGAACCTCTATGGAATGAAATTGTTATTAAGCATGAAGTACCCATTACCCTACCTCCAGGCCAAAAAAAAAACTTAATTTTAGGGTACAAGCAGGACCAGGACCACCACCCAGGGCCGGATCCAGGGTAGAGCGAGTGGAGCGGCCGCTCTAGGCGCCGGATGGCAAGGGGGGCGCCAAAATGGCAAATGAGAAAAAAAAATAAGTTTTAAAAGGCACGAGTGTGACGCAGGCCCAAAATACGGTTCGTTTTGCTTTTGGGTAAAAAGCTTCAACGAAGGGCGCCAAAACCCGATTTCGTTCTACCCTGATCAAGGACTCGGGCCGGCACTGCCACCACCAGTTCCTTTTCCAGCTTTGTATATCCGTGCAGACTTTTTCTTGGTGTTGTTTTTCAAGTCACTCCATACCTTCACACCCAACACACACACACACACACACACAAAACCAGTGAAGAAGAGCGAACCAAATGTACATGCAAAGAAAAAATGATGTGAACGAATAGGTAAGTGAAAAATAAAATGAAAACATTATAAATAAAAGGCTAATCACATAGGTTATATACATACCATTCTCCACTTCTCTATACTTTTATTGTCGCCTGTAGCATCAGCACTTAAAAGTTTTGTGAGTTCGGCCCACTGGCGTAAATTAGTCGCTTTTCCATGTGGCTCATCATTCGGCTTGTCACCATGCCTGTTGACACAAAGAGAGGGCACTTAAAATACTTTGCTAACCACTTGAAACTAAAATATTTCACCATAAAAACTAGGGAGACGAGAACGTGTACAAATGTATAGACAAAAGTGGAATTCATATTCCTCCAAGTTTCATATTAAGAGAATATCCCCTGAAAGGGTATAAGCGCTAAATCTGGGTTCAGCTATTAATTTCTATAAGATATCTAGGACTTTTTTGTGTAGAATTTGATAAGCTTTAATGTTGCCTTACACCATATTTTCATAGAGAACGTATATTTAGAGTAAAACGCAAATTTCTCCAGGATGGTACACATTTTCCAAGATGGCTGCGATTCCTCGAGGTTCCCAAATGTCAAATAGTGTGGACATGAAAAAGAGACCTTTAATTAACATACATACCAAATTTCAATCTTTGTGCTACCTATTCTGTCGTTTCAGTATGGTCAAAAAGAGATAGCTTTCTTTGCTGTGAAGTTAGGCGCGTCACTCCAAGGTCATTCCCTATCGTAAGTTACGATAGGTTCGTAGTTAACGTTACGATTCGTAACGTTAACTACACGATGAATCGAGCTTACGTTAGCGAGTATAGTAAACGAGTAACTGACTCATGGTACCAGTTGTTTCGAAATTACTCAAACCGCGTTTAGTTAGGCGCTAGCGAGTGTAGAATTTGCAGTAAAACAAATACTTCTGCACAACACGTATAATTTTATTAGCACTTCCGAAAGTCACTAAAAAAATTTACACATAGAATTTAAAAAAATAATATAACCAAAACAAATTGTTTTTCTGACGGTCCGCTTTCCGCAGTGGCGTGAACTGGTGTACGTGCGAAAGATTACGGCGTATAAATTTAGCTGTAGAAGGAAAGAAATGGATTAATGAGATGGAGATTATGGACGATAATGGCCGTTTCAACGGGTGATAGGTACCTAAATTTATTGCCAAATATTAGTTTCGCCTGACAATTTAAGGCATTAGTAATGTAAGTTTTCGATAGCAACTCATGGTAACGGTACTGCAGCATACTATTATATGTTCCTAAATGAGAGGCTGTCGTTTTTATCATCTCGAATCATCTAATATCGATAAACATTGTGGTTTAATAATTAACCTTAGGTAAGTTATGTTTCTACAAAAAGTCAAGTTCCAAGTTCATAACTTCGTTCAGTTCCTAGCTTGTATGATTTGCATGACGACTACACATGAAGTAGTGAATGTCTATACATCTACATGTAAAACGTTTTTGAACCCACTCCGTAGTTAATAAACAATAATAACTTAAAATCACCTTCAAGATCTGGGCTGGGGCTTGTGGCGTTTTAAAGTTTTTTCCAATTTTTTTTTCGGAGCGACTTATTAACCACGTCATATTTCGACGATGCAAACAATTCCGTGTGTTTTGAGAAAAATAGTAGATTGTGTCACAAGGGACCAAAATGACATATTTACGGCGAGGGCGTACAATTGAATCCTAAACGAAGCGAAGGATTCTATAATAGAATCCTGAGCGTAGCGAGGGATTCTAACATAGAATCCTGAGCGTAGTGAGGGATTCAAGTGTTAACGCCCAAGGTGAAAATTATTTTGCTACCATGTGACACATACTGCTTTTCACATCACCTATGAGGAAATTACATACTAACATTAGGTTTCAAAACATTATTATTTTAAGCAAAGATCGATACGGACAGTGCCAAAAATATGTGTACACGACCTTAGTATAGGTACATACTTCTGGCACTTTGTCCGTATCGATATTTTCATACGTGACTGTAGTGACAAATTAAAAGTACCTACAGCTCATAATTATGTACTGAGGATATATTTTCAAAAACAACAGCAAACAACTAAAATGATACAATGAAAATCAAGTACATTATTTTTGTAGATTTTTCTGATAACAAATTAGCTCTTACCCCTTTGAACCAAATCTTCGGAAGAACACTATGAAGACTGATATCACTTATATTTATTATTATTAGTGTCGTTACCGGGATGCTGCTTAAAACATCTGACACAGATGAAAAGGCCTATTATTATTGATTTACACTAAGTATTTACAAATTTATACAGAATACAGAACCGCATAATGCTTGGTGAAATATTTGTACATTTTTTTTTAAATATAAACTTTTTAAATTGCATAGACAAGTATGGCTGCGTTTAAGGAGACCTAAAATGTCAAAATGAAAATTAAATTATTAAACTAAAGTTTTTTTACGTTTCTTTGTAAATATTACGCTAATTAATTAATTTACTTAATTTAAATATGATATTAATTAATTTAAAATACGTTAATTACATAATTACATTTTTTGTTTACAGTTACAACAAAATATTATTTAAGTTAGAAAAATTGTATGCACGTAATCGATTATAAAGAAATTGTAATCGATTATCTGCATACTAATTTCATATGTCTTTGTGTCAATATTTCATACTGGCAACAAAATGTCCTTGAACAGAAAAGTGCCACTTTGATCCCTCCTAGCAGGGAAGAAAAGTTCCCTTTTCGAATAGGTGATGTGAAAATGTTATTTTCTGTATTTGGAGCACCTTTAACTTTTGGAACTTTTATTAAATGACCTGTAGGAGGATTCCTCCTGGAGGAACATCCAAAAGTTCTGGTGGGACATTATTTAGAGTTTTCGAATTTCCAATAGGGATATTTTCATCGATTTTCTTCGATTTCCCTCGCTGAAAGGCAATTATTTGTGTTCCATACTACAGTGCGATAGGAAATCGCAACACACAGGTGCAATACATCCTTGGAAGCGCCGCAACGAGCCCTACACGCAGACACCTAACAGCGAGCATGACATCCGTGTGTTCACGGACGGGAGCAAGATTGAGGGCAAGGTTGGAGCCGCGCTATCCATGTGGAGTGGCGACACAGAAACGAAAGCCCTCAAACTTGCCCTATCCGCATATTGCACGGTGTACCAGGCTGAGCTCTTAGCACTAAGCTAAGCAACCAAGGTCATAATAAAACACCGAGCGACATCTTTTGGAATCTATAGCGACTCCAGAGCTGCGCTCCAGACGGTCATAAATCACCGTTGCCTCCATCCGCTAGCCGTGGAAACAAGAGATAACCTAAAAACTATATCTCAGCAGAGCAAACTGGTATCTTTGTACTGGATAAAGGCTCACGCAGGATTGGAAGGCAACGAGAGGGCTGACCAATTAGCCAAGGAAGCCGCTGTTGGATCCAAAAGGAAACCGCATTATGATTTATGCCCGATCGCACATGTCAAGCGAAGTATCCGAATGGAAACACTTGACGCGTGGAACCATAGATTCGTGACTGGGAACACCGCCTCCACTACAAAGATGTTTTTCCCCACTGTTACAGCGGCTTATAGGACGGTTAGAAAAATGACTCCCTGCGGCTTGAAAACCCAGGTACTAACGGGGCACGGCGGGGTCTCTGAATACTTAAATCGCTTTAAGTGTAAAGAGAGCCCATCGTGTCACTGTGACCCAGCAAAGGAAGAGACGGTCCTGCATATCCTGACGGAATGTCCGATACATGCAGTGGAGAGGTACAACATTGAGCAAAAACTAGGCGTAAGCATTGTGGAAAACAATATGAGTGTTATAATGTCAAGCCCAAATAGAGAAGAATTTATAAAATATTGTATCAACATTGTGAAAACTGAATAAGAGAAATAAGAATTAGGAAATGTATGTTTTTGTAATATAATAATTATATTAACAATAAGTATAAAATGAAACATGCAAACAAAACAAGATGTAAACTACAAAAAAATAAACTAGAAATGTAATAGCATGTAAATAAAATAAAAACGCAACTGGAAATGTAAAATAACAATAAAATAAAAACCCAATAACCTATGTATCGCAATAGCATAAGTAAAAAATGTAATAGCGCGTAAGGAAATAACTGTATAATGAAAAATAAATATAACCCACCCTTTCCTGTCCTGTGTACACGTAGATCAATAAGCAAATATAAAAAAGTAGTAGAATAGGAAAAATAGACGGGCTGGAACCCGATCAGTATGAATGAGATTGAATGAAAGAAAGATACAGAATGAAGCATGGAAGTACGAGAAGCATACAAGAGAGAACTGGAATGAAAGACAAACAGCAAAAATAGGCTCCGATTCAGTTGGAGGTAGAAAGAATTAAAAAAAAAACCTAACCTAACCTAATCATTGGCGAATGGGCTGAAAGATACAGATCGGGAGAAACAGCCTCAGGAACGAAGATATTCCTCCCAGATGTGCAAAAAAAAAAAAAGTAAACAGAAAATGTAATATAATTAAGTGCAATAGATATAAGAAGTTTGTAAAAAGCAATAATAAAAGTGAAAAAAGTCTCTGACTTAAACCATGTCAGAGGACATTACCTCCCCCCAGATCCTAGAAATAAAGCAAATAAAAAACTGCAAATAATGTAGATCAACAGCATAGGGAAATAAACAAACGGCAGTCCCAGCCGTAGAGACCGAAAGACGAAGAAAGCAAGAAAGAACAGTATGAAGAATGAAAGTGCGAGAGGCAAGATAGCGAGAACTGGAATGAATGAGATACTTGATAGAATAGGCTCCGATCCATGTGGAGGTAGAAGTAATGAAATAAAAATAAAAAAAACCTAACCTAACCTAATCATTGGCGAATGGGCTGAAAGATACAGATCGGGAAAAACAGCCTCAGGAACGAAGATATTCCTCCCAGATGTGCAAACCGAATACAGGCTGGTCCGAAAGATAAAACCAACAGGACTTACAACACAGCTGATGACGGGGCATGGTGGTTTCTACTCGTACTTGCACAGGTTCAAGTGCAAGGACAGCCCATCATGTGTCTGCAAACCGGACAGAAACCGTGGAGCACATCATAACAGAGTGCCCAGCACACGCGTATGAAAGAATGAAGTGCGAAATGGAAATGGACGAAAGGATTGAGTTAGGAAATATACCTGAAATAGTAAACAACAAACACAGTAGAGAAATATTTATTGATTATTGCACTAAAATTGTTGAAATTGTAAGAAACAGAAATAAGTAGGAAACAAATGTTCTCACCAGTATTATAATGAATACGCAGGAGAAGCATAAAACATAAAGCAGCATCCAACCATTATGTAAAAACAACGCAATCCAATCATAATGTAATGCAAGGTAATCATAATGTAAAATTAGAAATAAGATGATAATGTATTTAAATAAGTACGAAAATTGTAAATATCAAGTTTTTGACACAAAGTAGCATGTAATGTTTACAATCACAACATAGAGTAAGATATAAGACAAAAATGTAGTTGAATAAGTAAGAAAAATGTAAATAAAGTCTGAGTCTGAGAGGAAACAGGAGCTATGAGCGAGCAACTGGGTTTTAGCCGGTAAGAGTCCGGCACTAGGAAACTGTGAAATGTCTCTTAGATAGTTGCTCACAGTCTAATTATCTTACTGAAGCATTAAGACAACGCTTGCAACTTGATCTTCAGCCTCTAACTGCCTCAAATGTTACAGGAATAGGAAATACACCTCTGACCTATAAGCCTGTACTTTGTGCAGCTCATATTAAATCTAAATCAAGCGATTTCAATGCCAATCTTGACTTTCTAGTTTTAGACCAAATAACTGATCGCTTCCCAAACAAATATGTTGACGTTAGTCACCTTAACTTACCTGCTTATATGCAGCTTGCTGACCCAACTTTTAATGTCCCATCCCAAATTGATATGCTGTTGGGAGTGGAAATGTTTTGGGCCATTGTAACAGGTGCTGCTAAAACAATGCCAACGAGCAAGCGCACCTACCTAATCCCATCTATACTTGGGTGGCTTGTAGCTGGACCCGTAGAGGGAGCCACTACACATGTAAATTCGCTGACCACACGTAGCCATCTTTGCTTATCTGATCTGTCGGCCCACACGACTAAGTTTTGGGAGACAGAGGAGCTGCCGCCAGAAGCGGACTCCATTAAAAATGGGCGTGAGTTCGACTCTCACCCTATAGAAAAACATTTTGTTGAAAATACCCACCGCCAATCTGACGGCAGATCTGGAACTCTCTTACCTTTAAAAAATACACCAGACTGCCTAGGCAACATACACTCTCTTACTTTAAATACTGTTACGTATAGCTCAGACTCGTCAAGCTGGTTAGCAGCTCGCTGTTCGTGGCAGTTAGGGGCTGAAAGCAAGGGTTCTTTGGTTAGGACCAGTATACAAAATGATTCTTACTGTGATGACTTACTAACAGACGCAGACTCTGAATCAGAGCTGCCTCTTATACAAGCTGACGTCTCACAGGCTTTGGCCTCTAGATGCTTTAATTTGAGTAAATACCGTGTAAATTCAAACGCTTTATTAAAGTCAGATTTCATTATTCAAGATGATCATCAAGCTTTGAGTCAATCTTGTCAAACACTTGGACTAGGGCGGCAACCCAGCCAAGATATATTAAAAATTTCAATTAAAAATGATCAATCTGATGAAACAGTTACAAAAAGAACAATTTTGTCTAAAACATTTCAAGTATTTGATCCCTTAGGGCTTTTAAGCCTATGCACAGTCAAACCTAAAATATTAATTCAAACTTTGTGGAAAGAAGGCAAATCTTGGGACGCACCAGTTTCTCCTGAAATACAGCGAATCTGGTCATTCTGGTCACAATTTATTAAAAACTTACATCACATTAAAACGCTTAGTACACCTAGGCGTGTATGGTGCGAGTCACACTACTCGACAGAATCACATGGCTTTTCTGACGCCGCAGAGACTGCATATTATGTAGCCTGCACTTATATAAAAATCATTCCGGACTCAACTAAATCAGAACTAAAGTTTGTAGAACCGGAGGTCTTGCCTGAAATCAAGGTAACGTCTATGCTTACAAGCACAGGCGACGAACCATCTGTCATAGAGTTTAATAGATTTTCAAAATATAAAAGGATACAACATACTGTGGCTTATGTACGCCGGTTCATAAATAACTGTAAGCCTAGCATGCCTAAACTAACCGGCTCACTATCGCCACAAGAGCTTACAAACTCTTTACATACTCTTCTTCTTCTTCTTCTTTGTCCGTCCCTGCTCCCGTTATCTGGGGTCGGGTCTCCTCACATTTTTGCGCCAGGCCCGTCGGTCCTGGATTGTCGGTTTTGGCAATTGGGTTTTCTTGAGGTCTCTCTCTATGTTAGACCACCAGGTCAATGGCGGGCGGCCGATACCTTTCTTACGTTCTGGTAAGTTTAGAGCGATTTTTACCACATGGTCTTCACTGCGTCTCATTACATGGCCATACCATCTAAGGCGGGACTCTATCATTTTGTCTGTGATAGGCGCGACCTTAAAACTACCCCGTATGTGTTCGTTGCGCACCCTGTCCATCCTGGTCACCCCTCCCGCCCACCGCAGCATCTTCATTTCGTTTACGTGGGCTTTTTGCTCGTGTGTCTTCTTTACTGTCCAGCATTCCGATCCGTACAGTAATGCCGGGCGAACTGCTGTCTTATAGACTTTGCCCTTCGTTTTTATAGGCATGCGGGGGTCACACAGAACTCCGGTGAGAGTCCGCCATTTTTGCCACGCTACATTTATTCGGTGCGTAACATCGGCATCTATATTGGCATCCGCCGTAAGCATGGAGCCCAGATATTTGAACTTGTTGACTGTAGGGATGGGTGTTGATCCGATGCAGATTGTTTCAGGGGTTGTGTTCCCGCTGAATGGGCATTTCAGATACTCTGTCTTACTCCTGCTCACTCGGAGTCCATGCTTCTCGAGAGAATGTGTCCAGGTATTTAAAAGTACTTGCAGATGTTGTGCAGTATTAGCCGCCAGTACGATATCGTCGGCGTACAGCATCGTCCAAGGTAATGGTGCCGGAATGTGGTTTGTGAGATAGTCCATCACAAGATTGAACAAGAACGGGCTGAGTGCAGATCCCTGATGAACGCCCACCTTGACCTCGAACGCATTACTTAAGCCTGCCAAGGTTTTGACTCTTGTACTGACGTCGTGGTACATGTCTCGTATTAGGTCTATATAGTATTCTGGCACTTTCTGCGCCCTTAGAGCCTGCCACACCAGTTTACGGGGCACCCTATCAAAAGCCTTCTCGAGGTCAATGAATGCAAGATGCAGGTCTTTTTTGTTTATTCGATGTTTTTCCATCAGGATTCTGACCGCCTGTATAGCATCCATGGTTGATTTGGATGCCGTGAAACCAAACTGATTTGGGGAGATTTCCGTTAGAGACGAGAGACGGCTATTTAAAATTCGCTCCCATATCTTTAGCGTATGTGAAGTCAGTTTAATTCCTCTGTAGTTTTCGCACTCAGCCACATCTCCCTTGTTTTTATAGAATGGTAGCAGATAGCTCTGGCGCCATGATTCTGGAATTCTCTTTGTGGACAGGACGATGTTAAACAGTCTGGTCAGCCAACTGACTGCTACCGGGCCAAGTCGTTTCCATAAATCAGCTGGGACCTCATCTGGGCCTGGAGCTTTTCTATTTTTCATCTTAGCCACAGCTAGCTTTACTTCATGCGGATCGACTTCAGGTATTGGCCCATAGACAGGTTCAAGAGGTGCGGGATCCTCGTGGGGGAATTCTTCGTTTAGCAGTTGTTCATAGTATTCATACCATCTCTGTCTGATTTGCGTGCTGTCAGTTAACAGAACTTGGTCCCTGTTTTTGATGTACCTGTTAATTTTGATGTCGGTGGTGGCTTTATGCCTGCCCTTAGCAATTTTGAGTACTTCATTTTCTGTTTTAGCCGTTTCTAATCCGTCATAGAAAGCTTGGTTTGCATTTGTTCTCTGCACAGCAATGCAGATCTTTGCTTGTCTCTTTGCTTCTTTATATTTGGCCTTATCTTCTTCTGCCTGCGAACTTTGCCATGTTTTAAATAGAGTTTTCTTGTTAGCTAAAGCCTCCTTGATTTTATCGTTCCACCATTCGGGATCTTTGCCGGAGCATAGAGGTCCTTTAGATACTCCCAAAATCTCTGCTGCTTTTGTTCTGCAGTGCTCTTCAAACTTAGTCCAAATATCTTCAGCGTGCTCATACATTACGTCCAAATCAGCTTCCAAGTAAGTCTTTAGACCAGCCAGTAGCAGTTCACCCTTAGGGCCATCCAGTTCTTTCCACTTTGTTCTTGGTGTTTTATCTACATTTGTTTTTATAGGCTTGGGTAGGTCGTATACGGCTACCAAAATCCGGTGTTGAGATGTCAGAGCCTCACCCGGGATGACCTTGCAATCTTTAAACTTTTGCTTAATAGAGACGTCCGAGATGATGTAATCTATTTGTGATGTTTTCCCCGCACATTTGTAGGTGGTTAGGTGTTCATATCTCTTTTTGAAGTTTGTGTTAACTAAGGTTAGTGAATGTCTCGCTGCAAAATCCAAGATAGCTTCCCCTTGCTTATTCAATTTACCCATCCCAAAACCTCCGTGCACGTTGTTAGAAGTGTCATTTGTTGCGCCCACGTGTCCGTTGAGGTCGCCGCCAATTATCTTATATTCATTTGATGGTATGCCTTGCAGTAGTTCATCGAAATCCTCCCAGAACTCTACCTTTTCCATTTCTGTGCAGCCAGTTTGTGGTGCGTATGCTGGTATTATGTTGGTTACTTGCTGGTGATCTAATGCCAGCTTTACCGATATTAGGCGGTCGCTCTTTCGTGTGATATTTACTATTCGTGACTTGAAGTTGTGATCCAGAACCACGGCCACCCCGTTTCTTTTATTGTCCACTCCGTGATATATTACCTGGTAGTCGTTTCCAATGTCTTTAGACTTTGAGCCTTTCCACTTCGTCTCCTGTATGCAGCAGATGTTAATGCACCGTTTGTGTAGAATTTTGCTCAGCTCTTGGCTCCTTCCTGTGAGAGACCCCAAGTTCCATGTTGCAAGTCTTATGCGAAGTAAGTTCTTATGCGAATTTTTGTTCTTGTCCAATAGACCGTCGCTTGGGGGGTACGCCCTAGTATTAATCGCATCCTTCGTATTCGCGTCGCTTACGGGGTACGCCCTAGTAGTATTGCCCAATTCCATTTGTTGTACTTTCATTTTTGTGAGGAGAAATTGGTTTTGGCTTTAGATTTTACGGCCGGCTGCCGCCTGACGCCAAGGCAGTAACTCTCCTGGAGAGCTTGGGCGCCGCCGTTGGGCCGAGGCCTCATCCGCCGCCATCCCTACTGCATCGCCCTGCCTGGCGATGCAGCTCCAGTGCAGGTCAGCTTTCCACTGGGCTTTTGCCTCTTCCGCCTGCTCCCACGTACCGATGTCCGCCATCTCCGCTTTAGCAGCCGTTGAGGTCTTCACCCGTAACCCTGGGCAGGGGACCACGCTATACCCCGCGGTGCTGGGTCCTCATCCGAACTCCGCCACCCTTACACCCCGAACTACTGAGGTGCAGGATGCCCACCCCCGCGACTGGGACGCGCCGGACGAGAATTACCCAAGTGAGAAATAGAGAAGAGGCTCTATTTCCCCAGGGGCCGGGTTAATGATCGAGTATGATGCCTCGACCAAAGCAACGCCTCGCCAAAAATGCCTCGAACAAACTCTTTACATACATTAGTTAAAATTGCACAAAAGCAGTCATTTGATTCTGAGCTTGAAACGATGCGCATAGGTCACAGGTTGAGTCCTAGGTCACACATTATAACACTGAACCCATTTTTGTACTCGCAAGGTCTCTTGAGAGTCGGGGGAAGGCTAGATGCTTCAGATTGTAGTTACGAACAGAAGCATCCCATGTTATTACGTGCTAAACACACACTAACCAAACTCATCTTTACACATGAACACATACGTCTCCTACATGCAGGACCACAGCTATTGCTATGCTCAGTACGGGACTTGATATAGCCGGTTGGGGGCAGAAACCTAGCAAGGAGCGCGGCCCACAATTGTGTCACTTGTAAAAGAATCGCTGGCCAAACTTTAAAAAATATAATAGGTATCCAGCGCAACGCATAAAGGCTGATTTTCCATTCACGTCAACAGCTGTAGTGTAGACTTAGCCGGTCCTTATTTAATAACTGAACGCCGTGGACGTGGATGTAATATCACTAAATGTTATATGTGTCTATTTATATACTTAAGATATAAATGTGTTCATTTTGAAGCTGTTAGCGACTTGTCTAAGGACGCAGTTGGCCTGGCACTCCGCAGATTTATCGCCAGGCGCGTCAAACCTGCGGAGCTGTTTTGTAATAATGGTAGAGACTTTGTAGCTGCAGCCAAAGAAATAAATAATTATTTTAAGTCACATGAAAACGATATATCTGATTTTGCAGCTGGTCAGGGTATAAGATTTAAATTCGCGCCAGCTTATGCACTTAACTTTGATGGCTACGCAGAGGCCGGTATTAAAAGCGCCAAATTTCATCTCAAACGAGTTTTGGGCAACACACATGTGTCCCTACAGCAACAGCGATACAAGTGGCGCGAGAGGCAACGCGATCTACAGCTTGGAGAGCTCGTACTAGTCAAGGAGGAAGGCTTGCCGCCTTGCTATGGCGCATTTGCAGAGTCGTCAAACTGTATAATGGAAAGGATGGCGTGCCGCGCGTAGCAGACATCAACACCGCTAGGGGAATAGTCAAGCGAGCACTCAACCGAATATGCCCGCTGCCTGTCCAACAGGGAGAGTCCTGAAAGACAGTCTTTCAGCGCCCCGGAGTATGTTAGCGCTGTGGCAACACCGCTAGCTTCGCCAACCAATGATGTGTGGAAACGCAGCCCTGCAGCCCCAAGATGCCAACATAGACGGCGGGATCGGCGTCCAACCAGAAAGCGCGATGCTAGCGCCAGAATTTCACACATACGACGCATCTTCGGGCATCGCTGCGAGCGCATCCCTCTCTTGCAATCTAACCACCACGATAAACGCGCGTGTCCTAGTCATAGAACCTATACATATAGTTATTGTACATTGTAATAAAACCCATTAAAATGGTAATCTCAAGTTGATACCTTGTCTTATTTAAACAGCCCAAATAGGCGCTAACACTTACTTTTCCGTTCTTGCCTTAATTTTTGTCTCTTTGAGACTTTCAAGATAGTGAAATACTTCCTTGGAAATACGGAAGCGATCTATGAATTCCTCGTCTTGAATGGAAAAAATCGTGTGTTGTCGAATAGGTAAATTCGCTGACAGGTTTTGAACATTTCCACACTAGAGGTGGGGCGTTTTACTGGAATAGTTTTTGGAACAGGTATTTCTTAATGGACGACCTTTAGATTTGTCGAGTATTTAAAAGCAAGGACTTTAATTGTTGAAACATAACAAATATGAAGAAAAAAAAGGGCGGGAAACTTCGACCTGTGCGCGCGTGTTTTTTTTTCATTTAACAAATTTTAAATAATTTTTGTGTTAATAGTGGTCAATTCAGTGTAAATAGTTTGTAAATATCATTAGTAGTTAGTTTATTATATTTTGTATATATAAATTTATCATCTAGGTAAGTTTTATTGTATATTCGCCACCGCCATGGGCGGTGACGACGATGAGCCTTACGACCCAGGGGGAGGTGGTCCTCCAGTTTCTCATACCATCATTTCTGATACAGAAATGAAAGAAAATCACAATGTGGATACGGATAGCTCTGTATCTTCTGTGGTAAGAAAACGTAGGACAGCATCGAGGAAGATTTGTCGTCATTGTAATAAAAAAAAACGACATAACAAAGATAAAATTTCATCATTATCGGGAGTCCACGCCTGGTCCTTAATACCGATTTCACGAAAGTTGCACCGATTCTCTTCGAAAAGATTGTCATTCCTTTTTCCACAAAAGTTAAAAACCTAGGATTGCTGTTTGATTGTGGCCTGACCTGGGAACCCCAGGTGTCCGATATGTGTCGAAGAGTTGCGTATACCTTGCGATCACTGTATAGGTTTAATCATTTTCTACCGATCTCTACCAAAACTCTCCTTATTCAAGCTCTGGTGTTACCTGTCATTGATTATTGTGATGTGTGCTGCACTAATGTGACGCAAGGATTACTGGACAAGCTCGACCGAGTATTGAACAACTGTATTAGGTTCATTTATGGCCTTCGCAAGTATGACCACGTAACCGCCTTTCGCCGACAACTCAACTGGCTTCGCATTCGTGAGCGCAGAAGTCTCAAAATTTTATGCACCCTGTTCTCCATTCTTTTTGACCCAGTGGCGCCAGAATACTTGCGATCTAAATTTAAATTTGTAACTGCTCGACCAGGATGCGAACTTCGCACTGCTCGTAAACTTATTTTAGCTATCCCGCACCACCGCTCTGGTGCTACGACCAATTCATTCACCGTGCAAGCCACCCGTCTCTGGAATGATTTGCCTCTCAGCATACGACAAGCCGAGACTAAGTTGACGTTCAAGCGCAAGCTGCGCAAGTATCTATTTGAAAAGTCTCACGATTAAGTGTCTGCATAGTAAAGTTAGTAGCAGGTACATATATATATATATATATATACATATTTATTGATATTTATTGTTGTACCTATATATTTATTTTATCTACATATTACTATTATATTATTATTTATATTTGTGTCTATTAAAGCATTTAGTTTTAGTGTTCTTTACATACCCCGCACCAACTATGTTTCTCTGTTTGGCCTAAAGGTTGACTGGTAGAGAATGCCGTGTAGCATTAAGTCCGCCTTTTGTCACTGTATATTCTTACTGTGCAATAAAGTTTAAAATAAATAAATAAATAAAATAAAAATAGGGATAGGGAATCTATCAAAGACGATTGTGATTGTCAGGTTTCCACAAACAGTAATGATGGTTCACATTCTCACGCTCCACTTACAGCCTCTGCTCCTGCTCCAGCCCCGGCCCCAGCCGCGGCTGCTGCCGTGGCCTCAGCCGCGATTTCTGCCGATATTACCACCTCTCAGCCCACAGTCACGGTTAGGAAAGAATATATTTACTCAGATTGCTCACCATATATTGTTCACGTACAGAAGCAACAAGAATCTCTCAGCGATGGTACTTCAATTCATTCAGTTGCTTTTGGCAACTTTTTAAAACGCAACAATTTTAAAAATATTGTAAATGGCAGTGTTAAACGTACTCACGTAAACGGCCGCAATAGAGTCTCACTGTCATTTTCAAAATATGAGGACGCCAACCATTTTCTGCAAGACAGCAGACTGAAGGAGAATAGATATACAGCATTCATTCCATCCTTCAACGTCATTAGAATGGGTGTAGTTAAGGGTGTTCCATCTGAAATGTCTTTGGACGAGGTTAAGGAAAGCATCAGTGTTCCAATAGGTTGTGGTGAAGTTCTAAAATTAAAAATAATCAATTATATAGTTATTGTGGATGGCGCTCCGGTGTGGAAGCCATCACAAACAATCGTTATAACTTTTGGTGGCCAGGTTCTCCCAAAACGCATATTTATGTGTTATAACGCTTTGCCAGGCGACTTATATGTTTATCCAACCATCCAGTGTTACAACTGTTGCCGCTTTGGTCATACGCAGGCGCAATGCAGATCAAAACCCCGGTGCTAAAAGTGTGGACAGAGTCACACTGGCTCCTCTTGCACTACTGAAGAGGATAGTGCATCTTGTTGTCTGTGCTCTGGCATTCATTTTGCAACCAATAAGTCTCGCTGTCCAGAATATGAGAGACAGAAAAATATCAAGCTATCTATGGCTCAAAGTGCTATATCCTACTCTGAGGCATCAAAATTGCACCCTCCTGTGACCAAACCGTATGCAGATGTGCTTATGGCCACTCCGACATCTCTCCAGACCCAGACAACTAAAACTAATAATTTAGGTATTAATACACAGCATACACAATCATATACAAAAACAGTATTTCTTAAGCCTCGCAGTCCACCAAAACCTCAGAAAGGTTTTGATACGGTTTCACATTTTAATTTATCAAAAGATAGAACCGTCCAACGTTGCACACATTACCAGTCCATACTCTCATCTTTCCTTCAACAATGGCCAACAATTCCAAAATTCTTCAATGGAATTGTCGCAGCATTAATAATAAAAAAAGCGATTTAATCCATTTAATTAAGAAGTATGACCCTTTTGTTATTACCCTAACTGAAACATGGCTCAGGTCCGAGTTATGTTTCAGAATTCCTGGCTATGCCTGCCTCCGTGAAGATAGGTCGGATGGGCATGGTGGCGTAGCCATTCTTGTAAAAAAATCATATCATTTCTCTCATGTTTCATTAGCACCTCATAATAATGAATTTTCCATTATTTCAGCACTTGTAGATAACATTTGTATAGTTTCAGTGTACATACCTCATCCCTCGATAGCCATACTTAGTGAAGTAAGAAATATCATATCATCTCTTCCTACTCCATGTTTAATATTAGGAGATTTTAATTGCCATCACCCAGCTTGGGGGTGTTACAATGCTAGTAGTTTAGGAGAGGAAATAATAGACATAGCAGAGTATTATGATTTATATATATTGAACTCAGGTGTTCCCACGCGTCGGTCTGCTCCCAATGAGAATCCTAGTGCATTAGACTTATCAATTTGTAGCTCTTCCATTGCACACTCCTTACTCTGGGAGGTACTCCCTCTGTCCTATGGCAGTGATCATTCTCCGATTGTCATTTCTTTTCCTTCTAAAAACAAACCATTTTTTAAAAGATCTCCACTGTTAGCATATAAACTTCAAAATGCAGATTGGGATAAGTTTCGTAAACATATGGATGAGAGGTTGGAAGAATTGCCTGATGTATCTTGGAACATTTGTTTAAAACTTCTGATGCCTTTGCTAAGTTTATAATTAATATAGCTGATGAAGTATTTCCACATAAGAAGTCCTCTAAATTTAATATTCCCAGTCCTCCATGGTGGGATTCTGAATGTTCAGAAGCTGTTAAAAAGAGAAAACAGAGTGAGTTAATGTATAATAATAATATGAGCGAAGATAATTTTAATTCCTTATTAGTTACTTTAAAAGTAACAAAACAGTTTTTGAAGAAGAAGAAAGTTGACAGTTGGAGGTCCTTTTGTGCATCCTTAAGCCCTAGTACTCACCCGTCAGAAGTTTGGAGAAAGGTTAGAATGTTTAGAGGAGCTTTTGTAGAAAATAGCGCCACCAAACTTGATCCTCCAGTAGCCGAAATGTTTTTAGAATTGTCGCAGCATTAATAATAAAAAAAGCGATTTAATCCATTTAATTAAGAAGTATGACCCTTTTGTTATTACCCTAACTGAAACATGGCTCAGGTCCGAGTTATGTTTCAGACTTCCTGGCTATGCCTGCCTCCGTGAAGATAGGTCGGATGGGCATGGTGGCGTAGCCATTCTTGTAAAAAAATCATATCATTTCTCTCATGTTTCATTAGCACCTCATAATAATGAATTTTCCATTATTTCAGCACTTGTAGATAACATTTGTATAGTTTCAGTGTACATACCTCATCCCTCGATAGCCATACTTAGTGAAGTAAGAAATATCATATCATCTCTTCCTACTCCATGTTTAATATTAGGAGATTTTAATTGCCATCACCCAGCTTGGGGGTGTTACAATGCTAGTAGTTTAGGAGAGGAAATAATAGACATAGCAGAGTATTATGATTTATATATATTGAACTCAGGTGTTCCCACGCGTCGGTCTGCTCCCAATGAGAATCCTAGTGCATTAGACTTATCAATTTGTAGCTCTTCCATTGCACACTCCTTACTCTGGGAGGTACTCCCTCTGTCCTATGGCAGTGATCATTCTCCGATTGTCATTTCTTTTCCTTCTAAAAACAAACCATTTTTTAAAAGATCTCCACTGTTAGCATATAAACTTCAAAATGCAGATTGGGATAAGTTTCGTAAACATATGGATGAGAGGTTGGAAGAATTGCCTGATGTATCTTGGAACATTTGTTTAAAACTTCTGATGCCTTTGCTAAGTTTATAATTAATATAGCTGATGAAGTATTTCCACATAAGAAGTCCTCTAAATTTAATATTCCCAGTCCTCCATGGTGGGATTCTGAATGTTCAGAAGCTGTTAAAAAGAGAAAACAGAGTGAGTTAATGTATAATAATAATATGAGCGAAGATAATTTTAATTCCTTATTAGTTACTTTAAAAGTAACAAAACAGTTTTTGAAGAAGAAGAAAGTTGACAGTTGGAGGTCCTTTTGTGCATCCTTAAGCCCTAGTACTCACCCGTCAGAAGTTTGGAGAAAGGTTAGAATGTTTAGAGGAGCTTTTGTAGAAAATAGCGCCACCAAACTTGATCCTCCAGTAGCCGAAATGTTTTTAGAATTGTCGCAGCATTAATAATAAAAAAAGCGATTTAATCCATTTAATTAAGAAGTATGACCCTTTTGTTATTACCCTAACTGAAACATGGCTCAGGTCCGAGTTATATTTCAGAATTCCTGGCTATGCCTGCCTCCGTGAAGATAGGTCGGATGGGCATGGTGGCGTAGCCATTCTTGTAAAAAAATCATATCATTTCTCTCATGTTTCATTAGCACCTCATAATAATGAATTTTCCATTATTTCAGCACTTGTAGATAACATTTGTATAGTTTCAGTGTACATACCTCATCCCTCGATAGCCATACTTAGTGAAGTAAGAAATATCATATCATCTCTTCCTACTCCATGTTTAATATTAGGAGATTTTAATTGCCATCACCCAGCTTGGGGGTGTTACAATGCTAGTAGTTTAGGAGAGGAAATAATAGACATAGCAGAGTATTATGATTTATATATATTGAACTCAGGTGTTCCCACGCGTCGGTCTGCTCCCAATGAGAATCCTAGTGCATTAGACTTATCAATTTGTAGCTCTTCCATTGCACACTCCTTACTCTGGGAGGTACTCCCTCTGTCCTATGGCAGTGATCATTTTCCGATTGTCATTTCTTTTCCTTCTAAAAACAAACCATTTTTTAAAAGATCTCCACTGTTAGCATATAAACTTCAAAATGCACATTGGGATAAGTTTCGTAAACATATGGATGAGAGGTTGGAAGAATTGCCTGATGTATCTTGGAACATTTGTTTAAAACTTCTGATGCCTTTGCTAAGTTTATAATTAATATAGCTGATGAAGTATTTCCACATAAGAAGTCCTCTAAATTTAATATTCCCAGTCCTCCATGGTGGGATTCTGAATGTTCAGAAGCTGTTAAAAAGAGAAAACAGAGTGAGTTAATGTATAATAATAATATGAGCGAAGATAATTTTAATTCCTTATTAGTTACTTTAAAAGTAACAAAACAGTTTTTGAAGAAGAAGAAAGTTGACAGTTGGAGGTCCTTTTGTGCATCCTTAAGCCCTAGTACTCACTCGTCAGAAGTTTGGAGAAAGGTTAGAATGTTTAGAGGAGCTTTTGTAGAAAATAGCGCCACCAAACTTGATCCTCCAGTAGCCGAAATGTTTTTAGTTAAATTAGCTCCTCCATTTGTTCCATTCCCTGTGTGTCTTGAACTGGTTTCCCCGTCTAATATTGATAATGATAACATGCAGCGTTTTAACAGTCCGTTCTCACTATTGGAACTAAAGAATGTATTATCGTATGTCATAGATTCTGCACCAGGATGCGATGGAATTCCATATTCCTTTTTGACACATTCTAGTGATAATATTCTAGGTTACTTTCTTAATATTATCAACTGCATATTTTTGACAGGTGACATTCCACCAAGTTGAAAATTACAGCTAGTGTTGTCTTTCCTCAAACCAAATAAACCCCGTAATGATGCAAATTCTTACCGTCCAATTGCGTTATCTTCCGTTTTAATTAAAATTTTAGAACACTTAGTTAAAAATAGATTAGAATGGTTTATTGAAAGAAATTATTACCTGATATTCAATATGGTTTTCGCAAAAGCAGAAGCACTTTAGACTGTTAGTTTGTTAGTTTCTGATATTCTTTTAGCCTTTCCAAAACGAGAATATGTAGTAGCTTGTTTTATAGATATTAATTCTGCCTACGATAATGTAAATATATCAATTCTTGTAAATAAATTGTGCCTCTTGGGAGTTCCTGAACGCTTGTGCAATATTATTGCTGCTATGTTTTATGAACGGTCGATCAGGTTAGATTTAGATGATAAAGTATTACACAGGACAGTTTGGAAAGGACTACCGCAGGGTTCAGTTTTAAGCCCTTTACTTTTTAATGTATATACATACGACCTTAGTTCTAATTTTGTAAATAAATTTATTGGAACAAATTAAATAAAAATATAGTAACAAAACTTATAAACTAAATGTAACTAAAATATACTACCTATCATAAACCTTAACTAAAATAAAAATTCACCCCTCGGTAAGGTGCCGTAGATGCTGGCAGCATTACCCCGCTGAATTGCAATACTAATGCGCTGTGCGAGGAAGCTGCCAGCCCTACGATCCCCAGTCACATCCACCAGCCTCTTTGATAATGCTCCGAAAAATTTCAGGGCACCGGGACCCCACGGGCCGAGTGTTTCCACACCAAAAGGGGTAAAAAGATATTCTTGGCCGACACAGCTGTACTTGGCCCTTTTTCTCCGCTCAGCCGCATCCGCAGCCGCACCCGATAAGACGGAAGTGCCATGAAGATGGGACGGGGCTAGTGTATCCACGCAAGTAGCGTCCCACACCAACACCCGCCCCATCTCCCACGGAATCAATGACATTCCGTCCGGCCTCTTACCATCGTCCCTGAGGACGCCGGAAGGCTCCAGCAAATTGCAAATTGTTCTAATTTGCCAGATTGTATGTCCATTTTACAATACGCCGATGACATAGTATTTTACTCTAGAAATAGATCCGTACCTAAGGCCTGCGAGTTTATAAATGTTAGTTTGAAGGAATTAAATATATATTTAAATAATAATGGGTTAGATCTTTCAGTTCCGAAAACCTCAGCAATAATATTTTCTCCAAGGAAAAAAACTGTTAATGGAAATTTATCCTATGGTGGATCTATAATCTCCTTTCGTGAACAAGTTAAGTACTTAGGGATTGTTTTAGACTACAATTTTTCAGCCAAAGGTCATTGTAATTATGTTAAAGGTAGATGCGAACGCTCTTTAAACATATTGAGATGTTTGGCTGGTGTATGGTGGGGTAGCCATCCTTTCTATTTGAAGCTCATTTATAATTCGGTTATAAGAAGCGTTGTTGATTACGGTTCTTTTCTTCTAACACCGGGAACAGAAGATGCCTTTAACACGTTGAACGCCACATGGCACACCGGTGAGCCAACGCAATATGCCCGTACACGCCATAGTAAAATCAAGTAATACGCGATTTTTCAAAAAAAATTTTTTGAGTAATTTGGAAGCGGACCATGATATTTATTTATGTGGATTAAAAAAAAAAACAGGTTATAAGTAAAAAAAATCAAATTTCTTAAAAAGGCTCACGGGTGAGCCGCGTGGCCTCATAGGAAGGAATTGCGGTTTGCAATTCTCGGGGGCCGCGGGGGTCATGCTGTGGCCCACCCGCCCGCGGCCCCCGCACTTGCCTGCGCACTCGCAGCGGCTGACAGTACCGCTAGTATCCAGTGACGTAACACTCGTGCCATGCGTATACATACGATTTTTCGTTTATAATAGATTATTACAGTGTTTTTAACTTGTTCGTTCATTATGGATGACGATGGCTTTGAAGACTTGGTTATATCTCAAGAGGACTTAGCAGAGATTGAAAACGTCGAAATAAACCTTTTAAACAGCAGTTTTCAACTAAGTTCAGAAGATGAGTTGCAACCAGTATCATCGCATCGAAAAAGACGACGTATTTTGCACTCTGACTCCGAAGAAAGCGAAATCGATAATAGGGTTGTTCCTGATACTTCGGGTAAGTAGGCAAGAAGTAAATTATAGTACTAATAACTGCAGTGAATGTTGGTTGTAAAGGTATAAATTACATATAACTAGTAGTCTGCCTCGAACTAGGAACTCGCTCGGTGACAAGTATAACAAGACCTCTTTTCAAATCTTTGGGGTCCTTTGGCTCCACAACCCCTTGATTGATCCTGCTGAGATTTTAATCAGTAAATTTTGTGGAAATTTTGTAAAGATTGGAATAACGATCCTCAAGTTATCGTCTAACAAACTGTCAATCTGGAAATGCCATCGAAATGCATAGCCGTCCCACTTGCAAGTCGAATGTAAAAACTTCGTTCGCTTCGCTCACTCGTTCAATTATACTTGTAGGTAGAATCGTATGGTCTTCTAATCAAAAGTTTATATTTTACAGGTAATACACCTTCTTCGGACCGATGGACGGATCCCTTAGGTAATCAGAGAGTAGTTATACCATACACAGACATTCCTGGAATGCCATTTGAATACCGTAACAGCATGAATAACCAAACTCCGTGTGATTTCTTTGAACTTATGGTGCCTGACGAAATATTTGAAGAGATTGTTAACTGCACTAACCTATTTGCTATACATAAAATTGCTACATCAAACAATGCTTTTAAATTCGCAAGGCTTAAGAAGTGGGTTCCAACTAATGTCACAGAAATAAAAAAATTTTTTGGGCTTTTGGTGTTCATGGGCATTGTAAAACTACCACGAATCGCTGATTATTGGTCTACAGATAAGGTTATAAGTCACCCTTTTCCACGAACAGTAATGTCGCGCAATCGCTTTGAGCTGCTACTACAAATGCTTCATTTCTCTGTTGACGACGAGGCCCACAAATCTGACAGACTACATCGAGTTCGGCACCTTTTAGAAATGCTGAATACGAACTTTAAAAAATACTACGTACCATCTGAAGAACTCTGTATAGATGAAAGCGTTGTGCCGTTCCGAGGAAGAATAGTATTCAGACAGTACAACAAGCAGAAACGACACAAATACGGGATCAAGGAATTCAAACTGTGTACCTTGCCCGGTTACGCTTATAAAATCAGTGTTTATGCTGGTAAAAATGATTCTACAAACAGTTCTCCAACCAATGTAGTAATGGACTTATGTGGTGATCTTTTCAATAGAGGACACACATTGTACACCGATAACTGGTACACTAGCGTTGACCTGGCAAAGAAGCTATTAGACCAGGAAACTCATTTAGTTGGCACGTTACGAAAAAATCGGAAAAATATTCCCAAAAGTGTCACTTTGAAAAAACTGAAGAAAGGCGAATACATTGCCAAAGAAAGTCCAGACGGCATTACTGTTATGAAGTGGAAAGATAAACGAGATGTTCTCGTTCTGTCCACAAAACACTCTGTTCGTTTTCATAACGTGACGAAGCGTGGTAAAGTAGTGTCTAAACCTCATATAATCTTAGATTATAATAAGGGCAAAGGTGCCGTCGATTTATCTGACCAGATGTCATCCTATGCTAGCCCATTACGCAAATCAGTGAAGTGGTACAAAAAATTGGCAATTGATTTACTTCTCAACACGTCGATGGTGAATGCTTTAACATTGTTTAAAACCACTAAGAAGGCTAGTATCCAGATTATAGACTTCCGTAAACAAATTTTCATGAATTTGTGTGGTCAAAATGAAAAAGTCGTCACCGTACAACGGCCCAAACGAACAAAGCACGTTTTAACCAAAAAGGAGGGCAAAGCTAGATTAGTTAGACGTACCTGTCAGCAATGTTATAAAGACAATGCAAAAACTATGGGTGCGAAAATGGCTAAAACTAAAACCAAAAAAGTTACGACATACTGCGCAATTTGTCCTAATAAACCGTGGCTGTGTTTAGATTGTTTTAACAGAGTTCACTCTTAGAGTGGTTAATTACCTACTACTCTGTAATAATACTAATTTTAATATCTATTTAAGTATTTGCGACTGATTTCTTACGTTTGATCTCATGTTATGTGCTGATTGATTTTATAGTTTTGTGACTTGATAAGATTTATATAATGTTACTGTATGTTGAGAATACTTTTTAGTTTATTTTCTGATTGTGATAAGTTACTCGTTTATGTTACCTAAGAAGACTAAGTCTTTCGAAACTTTTGTGCCATCCTAATAGCATGTATGTTCATATACCACTTACTTAACCAAAAGTTAATAATAATGTACGTTTTAATTGCTTAATAAATACAATATTAAAAACTAGTTTCATTTCATTTTCTGATCATATTTCATGTTTTAAATCTTCATTGTCAGTTTCTACTATATATCACTTAACCATGCGTAAGGCAACCCTAGCAAAGTATAAAAAATGGTGAAAAAATTTCAAGTCCTGTACGGTACATAAGAACCAAGCGGGTTTGTATTTTCTCTGGGGCCACGCGGCTCACCCTAGATACGTTTTTAGTTGGAACAAGCGATCTGTGGCCTGTAAAGCAGGTTTTAGTTGAAGGCTCACCGTGGCTCACCGGTGTCCCCCATGGCTCCAATGGTTCAATATGGTTTGGCCCACCGGTGACCCCGGTGGCTTGAATGGAAATTCTACATTTTTGAAGTGGCGTTCAACGTGTTAAAGTACTCAATGTTATACAGAATAAGTCACTAAGGACTATCCTTGGTGCTATGCGAACCAGTCCTGCTAATGCCATGCAAGTGGAGTGTGTGGACCCACCTGCGCATTTAAGACGTCAATTTTTATCTGACAGATTTATTTTTAGGACTATGCAATTTTCAATACATCCTCTGATCACTAAATTATCTGCTCTTTATGATAATATACAGGCATCTCCATATTGGCGTCATAGAAATCCTCCTTGTATAATTAACAGCTACCTTAAATTTCTGTCTCTGTCTTCTCCTACTCTTTGACTTTGACTCTTTGATTATTTCTCCACAAGTCATTCTGGACTCCAATATTATGAAGGATAAAATAAGTGCAAAACCTGTATGTAACAACTTAGTGGGCGAAAATTGGTCTGGTCGGCATCAGATATACACAGATGCGTCCAAAAGTTCTTCATATGGCTGTGTTGGGGTTGGTGTATTTCATTATCAGTATAATGTCGTACAAAAAATTAAACTGCCTCTAGAATCTTCGGTATTCACTGGAGAACTATTTGGTATTTATAAAGCGGTTGAGTATGTTTGCATGTTCAATTTAAATAAATGTGTAATTTTTTGCCTCCAAATTTTATTAAAATCACCTTTCAAAATGTCAACCCTTTGTTATATGACATCCGAGACATCTTATTAAAATGCGAAAAGAAAGGGCTCACTGTAAACTTTGTATGGGTGCCGAGTCATTGTGGCATTCCCGGAAATGAGAAAGCTGATCGTCTGGCCGTAGATGCTGTTGCTTCTGGTGATATATTTCCATATAAAAACTATTGTCATGATCTTCTGTTGCTCCCCAAAAGATATCTCAGGTTAGCCTGGGAGTTCTTTTGGTTTTGGAGCAGCTTGGAATCCGGAAGCTATTATCTTAAGATTCAAAACGACATCCCTTTAAAGCCATGGTTTTACAATAAAAAATTTAATAGACGCGAAATATCATGTTTAACACGAATGAGACTGGGCCATACAAGTGCTCCTTCTCATCTTGCGAGGTTTGAATTTATAGATAATCCTAAATGTGACTGTGGTGCTGAGGTGGCTGATAACAATCATATATTTTTCTCTTGTCCTTTAAACGATCGAACTGTTTTTATGGAAGCTTTACAATCCAAACATATTCCCTTTCCAACAGACATCCCTTCCTTACTTATTGATCCTGATCTTTATAATATCTTAACTTGCTTCATCTTGCGTAATAATATAAAAGTATAGTTTATTTTTTATTTTACCACATTGTATTTATTTATTTATTGTGTACCTGACCTGACCACTTTTTTTTGTTATTCCAAATTCCGAATTTCCTTTATTCCTTTCCGCGTTATTTCCTACCCTTTTACATGACGTTGGCTACGGGCAACACCGCCCTCAAGTCCACCAAAAAAAAAAACAAATATGAAATTTCCAACACCTCGTACAGCCATTCTTACCTTTACTTTAAGTAAAATATTTTTTTGTTAACTGACAGTCGTCTGGGTGTCTGTTGGATCAAAAAATAATGGAGGTAATTTTTACGTTGTTAATATGTCAGTTGATTAATGGCCTTGACTCAAAACGTCACGATACGTCAGATCCCTACTAATAAAAAGTCGATATTTGCATAAATAACCCTTATTTGTAAGACGCTTAAGCACGGTAAGCACGTAAATTGCATATTGGGGGTCGTACTCGTAAAACTGGTATTTTCATAGAAACGTACTTTTGGTACGCACTTTGCCTACGTGTCCCGGCTCTAGTCAGGATTCTAGTTGTCAAATGCATGAAATGATTTCAAAAGTAGACTTTTTTGTCGATGGGTATGGCCGCCATATATAGATTTATCACATTCAAAAGGGGATTCTACGGCATAGAGTAAACTGCTATTTTATTTTTCTATACTATTTTGATTCCTCTACTGGACGCAAGATGGAGTTATAGTCAACTTTCGATCTTGGCGTCATAAAAATAAACCGCAAGAACGTGGCATGCAGTTGCGTGGGTGTAGATCTATCATGAAAACGAACATGTGACAATTATCTATGATTTAAAAAAATACTTGACAATTAACATAAAGTAATACATATACTACGAAATGTCAAAAAAAAACAGATTTATTATAAATATACAAATTATACAGGTAATAAATATAAGAGCCTCGGTAGAGAGTATCATTTCGTTCCATTTGGAGTTGAAACCTTAGGTCCATGGGGTCCCAGCGCGCATAAGTTGTTTGCAGAAATCGCGAAGCGTCTGGTTGACGTAACTGGTGACCAAAGAGCTGGCGGCTTTCTCGCACAACGTATCAGCATTGCGATACAGCGGGTAAATGCCGCCAGCATCCTTGGTACAATGCCTCAAGGGCCTATTTTAGATTTAAGCTAGTTATTAATTTCGTTTACGTAATACCACTGTATATATCTTGTATGTAAATAAATTTGTGAATTATACAGGTATAAATTTTGATTTTTAAACCAATGGTTGTGGGTCCTAACCCCGGCTCGGTTCTTGTAACGTGTGCAAAATACCAATTGCTATTCGGTTAAGTAAAATATCACGAGGAAGACGGACCAGCCACAATCAGATATATTTTTCCCCTCTGGGTTAGATGGCAGTGAGACAGGGCGAGATAGTGAAGAACGCGGCAAAATAAGCAATTATTGTGTTGTGCACGACGAACAACCGCCGCGGACACTCGTGCCTGAGGATGGATTCCCAAAGAATCCGAAACATGTCGCCAAAAGCGACTAAAAATAATAGTGAGTAAAAAACCGTACTGAATTATTGTGTTGTTAATAGTTAGTAGACTAGTTTTTTTCTAAAAATGAAAATTGACGCAACAGCAAGCTCATAGCTATGAGCCGGAGTCTGTTAGGTGCAGGCTTAAGGGCTAATCCCGTGTGAAGCGGAGCGTCGGCTACATAACTGCTGGTTGCATCTGCGTACCAACCTCTTCCAACTCATGTTTACCTCAGCTCCTTTGATTAATAAATTAAGGTAAAATTCTTAAGAACTAGTGCCTGTGCTATACTCTAAATTGGACGCTATGCCTAATTAGTTTTTATGCGACGTGACGTGGGGTTTTTAATGTTGAATTTTTAATGGCATATAAGACAGCCGGTAGTATATTGACTCAGAAATTTGTATTTTCTCAGTTTGAATGAACAGCAAACTGGAGACTGAGATTTTATTATTATAGGACATTCTTACACAGATTGGATTGACTGAGTCCTACGGTAAGCCCAAGTATGCTTGTATTATGGGTACTCAGACAACGATATATATATAATATGTATACAAATACTTAAATACATAGAAAACACCCATGACTCAGCTCCCTGCGGTCGTGTTTTAATTTATCGCCACTTGTTTCGAATTTCCTCTTTTCCGCACTTGTATCGTAAATAACTATTACAGTACATATGGTGCTACTTTACCGCCCTAGTGCGGTAACTAGCACTATACGTGCGTATGTCGAAAATTTAAAGGGCCATAATTATGTCCTGTAAAACGTTGTACAATACACGTGCGAATTTCCTACCTTTAGCACTTGCAATAATTAGGCGAGTATAGTCGACGCCAACCTTAAAAAAGCAAAGGGGATTTTCCAGAGAGCATGATGAACTAAACTTGAAGTCGGCAGTCTACGTAGACGTGAGAGTCAAACCAACCAAAATTTGCAGCTGTCATTCAATTAAAAATTATATATGGCAATGTTTTAGCGGTCACTATATGGCATGTGTATTGTCAGATATGTCATATTATATATTTGTCGTTAATCGTATTGTATATATTAACCCTATAAAAGCGGCGTGCGGGTGCTACTTTTCCGCATGATAAATAATTTTACAATAATAAAAATCAGCACGAGGTTATTCAAGCTGAAAAAAGGCAATGTTTACAATATTTGGAGTTGATTACGTGTAAGTGGAATTAAACATCTTAATACTTGCACCATATGTAGACAATATTATATTGGTTTAGATTAAGGTTTTACAGCAAATTGAACACACCTAATAGGTACAGGCATACTTACCTTATGAACTTCATCTTTAAGTTCCACATTGTTATGTTTTAAAGGATACATATAAGATGCCTGTTTAATTAAATACATGCCTTTAGAAAAGTGAATGAAACGCCAAATTTCATATCTTTGGAAGGATTTTGTTAATGTCAACAACAAAAATAAAGAGTATAGACTTGATGTCTATGATATTTGTCTGTCAATGTGAAAACAAATGAAGGTGTTTTTAGATTGTATGAGACGCCATTGTGATGTAGTCTTACTTAAAGAATATTTTACTTTTAAAGATGTTATGGATTTGTTTAACAGGAATGGCATCACTCATCAAACATCTGTCAGCTACACACCAGAGCAAAATTCACGGGCCGAAAGAGAAATGCGTACTTTAGTAGAAGCAGGAAGGACAATGTTACAGGAAGCTCTATTAGGAAAACAACTTTGGGCTGAGGCAGTGAGTACAGCTGCATATGTGATCAACCGGACCGGACCAAGTAAGGTATCTAATAAGACACCATACGAGCTGATGTATAACAAAGAATTCGACATAAATACATTGCATAAATTTGGTTCAGAGGTGTACATCCATATACCAAAACAGAAACGTCTTAAATGGGATGCAAAAAGTAAGCATGGTATTTTTGTGGGATATGGAGAGTACAGTAAGGGGTATAGAATTTGGGAACCTAATTCAACTATAGTTGATACATACAGAGATGTTACATTTATAAAAGATGTTACAGAGGAGTGTGACGAAAAGAAGAAGAGCAAGACAATAAAAGAAGGAACAAAGAGTGACTGTATTTTCCAGGCGTGCATGAGTGAAGATGAAGAAAAACAGTCATCATCTGCTGAAGAGTTACATGATATTTCTGGATATGAAACCCCAGATGAAAACCAAATTGTGGAAGATGAAAACCAAATTGTGGAAGATGAAAATCAAATTATGGAAGATGAAAATACAGAAATTGGACCTGATGCAGGACATGAAAATAATGCAATAGGTCGAGGAACTAGGACTAGACAGATAACCCAGCCTAAGCGTTTTGATGATTATGTTTTAGGTTTTACAGCAGTTAATGACGAAGGTCAACTCACTTATAAGAATGCTATAGAAGGAAGTGACAAAAACAAGTGGAATGGGGCCATACAAGCAGAGTTTGATGCTCTAGAACAGAATGACACTTGGATAGAGACTGATTTACCAGCGGGAAAGAAGGCTATTGACACCAAATGAGTCTTTAAAATAAAGAAAGGTGAAAATGGGAAGCAACAACATAAGGCGAGACTGGTGGTTAGAGGTTTTCAACAAGAAGATAGATTCGATCACACAGAGATTTATGCACCAGTGGCTAGACTACCAACTTTGAGAATCCTACTTGCAGTTGCATGCAAATATAAACTGAAGCTTTTACAGATGGACGTAAAGAGTGCCTTTCTGTATGAAGACATACAAGAGGACGTATATTTGAAAAGACCTGAGGGAATGACAGAAGGCAGTAAAGTGCTTAAACTGCAACGATCGCTATATGGATTAAAGAGATCACCTAAGATAAGATAAGTCGATGGGATGTCCTGGATTATGGAAAGCACTGAAAAGAATTCTTAGATACTTGAAAGGAACAATGGATGCTAAACTTATTTTCAAAGCTACTGAAGAAGCACCGCTGTTGGGATACACGGACGCTGACTGGGCGGGAGACAAGGCGGACCGAAAGTCTACATCAGGATATGTAATGAAGGTTTTCGGTTGCACAGCATCATGGGGTTGTTCAAAACAACAACCTTTCTTGAACCGAATAGACTTAACTTAACTTAACTTACCGAGTAAACATATAGACTTAAAATACCACTTTGTTAAACAAAAGGTGACTGAAGGTTTATTGTTATTAGAACACATTCCAACAAGTCAACAATTGCCTGACCTGTTTACAAAAGCGTTGGGAAAAGTGACTTTTAGAGACCTGTGTTCTCAAATAGGTGTGAGTGGTAATTTTTAACTTAAACTTAAAAGTATGTAGACTAGATGGTAGGTACATGACAGACTGGTAAAGTGTTCTTTTAGTTTATATATTTTGCTAATGTTTTTTGTTTGAAGGACTTCTAAAGTATTCCTTCAGTTTATAGTTTCTCTGCTGTCGGTACATACCTAGCTTCTTTTGTTGAGGAAGGGTGTTAATGTCAACAACAAAAATAAAGAGTATAGACTTGATGTCTATGATATTTGTCTGTCAATGTGAAAACAAATGAAGGTGTTTTTAGATTGTATGAGACGCCATTGTGATGTAGTCTTACTTACAGAATATTATACTTTTTTGGTGTTTAACTAGCTTTTCTTTCCTGCCTGGAGCCCTAATCCTAACAGATTTCGAGGTTAGACCTAATCCGATTGTACTATAAAGACGTATGTCAGTCGTGGCTCATGATCCGTGCGTTTCCTTTATATATTATTAGTGTTATCATCGTGTAGTGATTATATGCTCATTGATCATCATTAAAAGTGCAGTGCAGCAGCCAAAGTTAGCACCACCAGGGGACTCGTGCAGGGTATCTAAGGTAATCTTCCTGCGGACGCGAGTAATCGTTGTCCCCCACTTAATAGGCTATTTCAAAAATAGGTAGTGGTGTTTTTGTGGTGTAGTCGTGGTGGTTTTTTGGTAGAAGGTAAGCAGTAGGTGGAGCTTAGTTGCAAAATGTTAGTAGGTACTCGTATTTAAAAATATGGTTAATTTTATGCAGATGTTGGCATTGAAATTACAAATGCTGCGTCGAGCACACGCCGCAGATGTCCAGCGGCGGCGGCGAGAAATGAGCGACCTGCGTCGATTTTCCCTATGCTTGATAGGGAAAATATGTCAACGTACAGGTTACCCAAAGAGGAGGTGCGCAACTTAGTGGAGGAGTTAACTCCTTTGTTGCCACCTTCCTTTGGTGACATCACCGCTGAACGGAAAGTGAGTACCTACTGTAGTTTTATGTATAGTTTTTGAGGATATCTTTAAAAACACAATTTAAAATACTTATTATAAGATTTATAAGTGCCCCACAATTAAAGAAGGTACGTTACACTCATGAAACAATCGTACTTTCAAGGTTTTTGAACTTTGCCCGCTTTTTAGGGTTCCGTACCTCAAAAGGAAAAAAACGGAACCCTTATAGGATCACTTTGTTGTCTGTCCGTCCGTCTGTCTGCCAAGACCCTTTATCTCGGGAACGCGTGGAGGTCTCAAGTTGAAATTTAAACCATATACCCAGGTCTATGGTCCCTTGAAGCTGTGAAAAAATGAAACTTCTAAGTAAACGTAAAAAAAAAGATACGGTCGTTTATGCTACAAAAAACGTATATTTCGATACTCTCAAGGGAATCAAAATTGATAGGGTATATACTTCCTGTTGACCTAGAACTATTTTCGCAGGTAATATTGTCTTACATTAAAAATACAGGGAGAAATCTAAAAACTATAAATTGGTTAAATTTGTACGGAACCCTCGGTGGGCGAGTCCGACTCGCACCTGGCGGGTTTTTTCGAAAAAACATCATTTTCTAACAAAATATACAGTACCTATATGAGGCTAACATTTTTTTTGTTCCTTAATCATATGCATATTTTTATTAACATAAATAATTTTTAAATCATCATTTGACCCTCTTTTTTGGCAATTTTGGAGGGTGGATAAAGTTACCTGAGGTTTTCCCAATATTGTCCATGTCAATTATGAATGGAAATATAGCTCGTAAGACGTTGAATCAAGGATCACCTCTAGTCAAAGGGTAATCCTACCGTTCCCTTCAAAAATCTTGGCGCTGACTATGTAAACATGTATATAAAATCGGTGGGCAATTTTACCTACCCATTCTTGCTCCTTTCCATACAAACATTACACACTGCACACAGCATTTTCATAAGTGCTAGGGCACCACTACAAGTTCATAGCCATAGTGAACAGTACCTATTAATAATTTAATACCTACCGAAATACGGTTGAATATTCTTTGATTTTTTAGGGTTTCGTACCCAAAGGGTAAAAACGGGACCCTATTACTAAAAGACTCCGCTGTCCGTCTGTCTGTCTATCACCAGGCTGTATCTCATGACCCGTGATAGCTAGACAGTTGAAATTTTCACAGATGATGTATTTCTGTTGCCGCTATAACAACAAATACTAAAAAGTACGAAACCCGTGCGCGAGTACGACTCGCACTTGGCCGGTTTTTTTTATTACTTAGTGAGTTATGGTTGTCATCTAACTAAATACAATTTACTATTTTATATTTCAGATTTTAATTTGCCTCAACTTTCTGGGGTCGGGGTCCGTGCAACGTATGGTGGGGCAAAATATGAATCACGGGGTGTCCCAATCCTCAGCCTCCAAAGCAATAAAGGAGGTTATAACTGCACTAAATTCACCAGCCATCCTTGCAAAATATATTTGCTTTCCAAGAACAGCGGAAGAACGAAAGCAGATCAAGGATAGGTAAGTATTAAGTACCTTACCAACAAAAGAACTTAAACACCACGTGCGCACCGCGCACCAAACGTTCTCGCAGGGAAAAACGTTGGGACGGCCACGAAAACTGGCGAACCGGACGTAATTTAATGAAAAGAGGATTTATAGGTAATAAATAGTAAGCGATTTGTCACTATAAGCGAAGTCATCTTATCCGACTTTGTCACAAAAAATATGGTTAATTTTATGCAGATGTTGGCATTGAAATTACAAATGCTGCGTCAAGCACACGCCGCAGATGTCCAGCGGTGGCGGCGAGAAATGAGCGACCTGCGTCGATTTTCCCTATCAAGCAGTATGCTTGATAGGGAAAATATGTCAACGTACAGGTTACCCGAAGAGGAGGTGCGCAACTTAGTGGAGGAGTTAACTCCTTTGTTGCCACCTTCCTTTGGTGACATCACCGCTGAACGGAAAGTGAGTACCTACTGTAGTTTTATGTATAGTTATTGAGGATATCTTTAAAAACACAATTTAAAATACTTACTATAAGATTTATAAGTGCCCCACAATTAAAGAAGGTACGTTACACTCATGAAACAATCGTACTTTTAAGGTTTTTGAACTTTGCCCGCTTTTTAGGGTTCCGTACCTCAAAAGGAAAAAAACGGAACCCTTATAGGATCACTTTGTTGTCTGTCCGTCCGTCCGTCCGTCCGTCCGTCCGTCTGTCTGTCCGTCCGTCTTTCTGCCAAGACCCTTTATCTCGGGAACGCGTGGAGGTCTCAAGTTGAAATTTAAACCATATACCCAGGTCTATGGTCCCTTGAAGCTGTGAAAAAATGAAACTTCTAAGTAAACGTAAAAAAAAAGATACGGTCGTTTATGCTACAAAAAACGTATATTTCGATACTCTCAAGGGAATCAAAATTGATAGGGTATATACTTCCTGTTGACCTAGAACTGTTTTCGCAGGTAATATTGTCTTACATTAAAAATACAGGGAGAAATCTAAAAACTATAAATTGGTTAAATTTGTACGGAACCCTCGGTGGGCGAGTCCGACTCGCACCTGGCGGGTTTTTTTCGAAAAAACATCATTTTCTTACAAAATATACAGTACCTATATGAGGCCAACATTTTTTTTGTTCCTTAATCATATGCATATTTTTATTAACATAAATAATTTTTAAATCATCATTTGACCCTCTTTTCTGGCAATTTTGGAGGGTGGATAAAGTTACCTGAGGTTTTCCCAATATTGTCCATGTCAATTATGAATGGAAATATAGCTCGTAAGACGTTGAATCAAGGATCACCTCTAGTCAAAGGGTAATCCTACCGTTCCCTTCAAAAATCTTGGCGCTGACTATGTAAACATGTATATAAAATCGGTGGGCAATTTTACCTACCCATTCTTGCTCCTTTCCATACAAACATTACACACTGCACACAGCATTTTCATAAGTGCTAGGGCACCACTACAAGTTCATAGCCATAGTGAACAGTACCTATTAATAATTTAATACCTACCGAAATACGGTTGATTATTCTTTGATTTTTTAGGGTTTCGTACCCAAAGGGTAAAAACGGGACCCTATTACTAAAAGACTCCGCTGTCCGTCTGTCTGTCTGTCACCAGGCTGTATCTCATGACCCGTGATAGCTAGACAGTTGAAATTTTCACAGATGATGTATTTCTGTTGCCGCTATAACAACAAATACTAAAAAGTACGAAACCCGTGCGCGAGTACGACTCGCACTTGGCCGGTTTTTTTTTATTACTTAGTGAGTTATGGTTGTCATCTAACTAAATACAATTTACTATTTTATATTTCAGATTTTAATTTGCCTCAACTTTCTGGGGTCGGGATCCGCGCAACGTATGGTGGGGCAAAATATGAATCACGGGGTGTCCCAATCCTCAGCCTCCAAAGCAATAAAGGACTGCACTAAATTCACCAGCCATCCTTGCAAAATATATTTGCTTTCCAAGAACAGCGGAAAAACGAATGCAGGTCAAGGATAGGTAAGTATTAAGTACCTTACCAACAAAACAACTTAAACACCACGTGCGCACCGCGCACCAATCGTTCTCGCAGGGAAAAACGTCGGGACGGCCACGAAAACTGGCGAACCGGACGTAATTTAATGAAAAGAGAATTTATAGGTAATAAATAGTAAGCGATTTGTCACTATAAGCGAAGTCATCTTATCCGACTTTGTCACAAAGAATTTTATATGAAAACCAAACTTCACACAGTAATTTGGTCATAGTAAGCGGTTGGTCAGTATAAGCGGTCATAATAAACGGATTCCACCTTTAAAACATATTTTACGCAACTACGAAACAACAACAACAACAACTTTGAAATTTAATTTGCTAGCGTGTGAGTAACTTACTTTCTATACAGGCCGTCTGAGTCAGACTTGTAGGTCTGTCTGAATTAATATATACACGGGAATTAATATATCTATTCTATGACTCTTTTCTTTCCGGTCACTCTCAAATGTATGCAGAGCTTGAGAACATACTTTAAAAAGCTTGGAATGTCGACGATTGCGTGTTTTTATGTTTTTAGGGTTCTGTACCCAAAGGGTAAAAAACGGGACCCTATAACTTAAACAGTGGACTGTCTATCTGTCTGTCTGTCCGTCTGTCACCAGGCTATATCTCATGAACTGTGATATCAAGACAGTTGAAATTTTCACAGATGATGTATCTCTGTTGCCGCTATAACAACAAATTTAATACTAAAAACAGAATAAAATAAATATTTAAGTGTCCCATACAACATACGTGATTTTTTTGCCGTTTTTTACGTAATGGTACGAACCCTTCGTGCGCGAGTCCGACTCGCACTTGGCCGGATTTTTAATATATATTATTTTTCAATCACACATAGCAACTTTAAGGCGGGATGCCACCAATGTGCGGCACAAGCATATTCATTACTAAAATGTTGTTTAGTAATTAAAAGATTGGGAGTAGGTTAATTAGGTTAGGGTAGTTAATTAGGTTGGATTATGGGCTGAATCATGTAAAAAAAAGTTGGGGCCATCGCTTAGTCATTCGTGTATTGGTGCCACGGTGCCACTACCTTAGTAGTTGTACGAGTTATGTACCTAATTATTTTTATTACAGCATACCCTGCCCTTAGTGCCCTGGAAACGGCAGAAGCGTCAATCCAGGACCTAGAGCGTCGCCGTGCGGCCAACGACGCTACATTGGGGCAGGCTATGCTCCGCGTCGCGCGGAACATGGAACTGCTCATCACGTCCCATGAAGCCCACAACACTCGGCTTCATGAGCAGGTTGTGAGACTCATAACCTCACGTGATGAGCAGTTCCAACAGTATCAAACCACGACCAATGGCCTGCTACAGCACATGTCAAGGCAGCATGATGCTCTTATAAGATTGCTCGATGTAATGGCAGGCCGTGTTTGCTTGTCAAATCGGGAAGAAGTAAGTATCATTTTTTTAATGTTGTGTTGTATAATTTTTACATACATACATACAGTTGCTACATTACCCTCCTTGACAATAATGTACATAATTCTTTACTTAAAAAAATAGATTCATTTAATATGTGTTAGTGTTGGTATGTGTTTATGGTACTTTTACATCTGTACTATAATCTTGATACTTAAGTACTCGTAAATTTTGAGTAGGGCTACAAGGAACATATTTTTTTAAAGTTTATCATCTTCCTGGCGTTGTTCCGGCTTTTGCCACGGCTCATGGGATCCTGGGGTCCGCTTGGCAACTAATTCCAAGAATTGACATAGGAACTAGTTTTTACGAAAGCGACTGCCATCTGACCCAGAGGGTAAATAAACTATTAGGCCTTATTAGGATTAGTCCGGTTTCCTCACGATGTTTTCCTTCACCGAAAAGTGACTGGTACATATATGTTCATGCGAAACGGAACGGTGAACACGATTACCGGACGAGTAGAGCGACGTCACGGCCCAAGTGTCAAAACTAGCTCCACATCATCGTATATCTGTTATATACCTACTCATATCTCTACAAGACCGATTAACGAACTTTGCGTGTCATACACATTTTGTATTTTTTATATAATTTTAATTAAATATCTTTAAGTCTAAAACGTGACTTCTTATTGTTTGTCCCATCGTGGACAAATCTGGCGACCGTACACACGACGAGAACTACAAAATTCACTGCATCGGACAACGGGGAGCAGCAGGTCAAATGAAGGGCACTCGCAACTGAATTGCCAACCAAGTCTACAATCTACAAGGCCCAGTCTACCACCCTGCTCACCCTGTATACATGAAGAACGATCGAGCTACGAGGCAAACATCGAGTTTTATCAATTTCGGAGGACTACAAGGACTATTTAAAAGGACAACTCGGACTCACCGGGACCAGCCGGCCAGCAACGGATTACCAGCACCGCAGCATTGGTTCACCTAGATAAAAAGTGAGACCTGTCCATTTCTTTTCTTCCCTCCAATTATTACTTCGATCTGACTAGAATCGAGAACTTAGTTCTTTGCACTTGCTCTGGGCTGTCAAATTTACTTTCACGCAATTTTGCCACTTCAATCACATTATTCTAGCATCTTAGCTATCCATTTTAGCCATTATCACTTATATAAATTCACTATTTATCGAACATTTCTAGAATTAAACACGCAAAGTTAATTTATACCGTTATAGATCATAGCAAACGCTAAGCGCCTACATAGCTAATCTATACGCGTACAAACGATAATTAAGAGATTTCCTATTGTAAATAATTGCACTGCTACACTTTATAACTTAATTATTTGCCTTTCGCTGTATTTATAGCGGATTTAAAGTGTAATTTCACATAGTCACTCACTTAATCTGCCTTTCGCACGAACTAGGTACATAACGCTTCCTAGATACTAATATTTACAACAATCTATTCCAGCATTACTGCACTGCTGTTTCCCTACCTACGAGCGCTCGCGCAGCGTGCATCTCTCGTCACCGACCGCCTGCTACTAAGGGCCAGTTTCGCCTACCACAGCCTGACTGCAGCATCAGCAGATCGAGGAACGAGCGTATGCCTATTATTCATTTCAAGTAAACAACTTTTTTTGCAAGTACTACTTTGCTTATAACTTTGTTACTATGAGTGATTTAAAGGAATTGATGGTAAAACGTAGTTCGATTAAAGGACGTTTAACTAAATTTAAGAATTACCTAACTACTTTGCCGCTGGACGATACTATTTCACCAGTGGAAATTGGCAAATTAGCTTGCAAATTAAGTAATTTTGAAGCGTTATTTAAGGACTTTGAGGCATTGCAAGATGATGTCGAATTATTAAATGAAGCCACATTAAGCACGGAGTTGACTGAACGGGATTTAATCGAACAAGATTTCTACCATTGTATTGCCGTATCCCGGGATATTTTAGACAAATATAAGCGTAACAACCCCGATCGTGATAGTGAGTACAACTCAACCGCGACTAACCCTCATAACGCTGACCGGGATCTTATGGGTTTTCGTCTCCCTGTTATAAAAATTCCCACTTTTGACGGAACCTATTACCGCTGGTTAGAATTCCGGGAAAGTTTCCACTCCTTAATACATAATAACGACAAAATTAAAAATATACATAAATTCTATTATTTAAATTCGTATTTAGAGGGCGAGGCAGCTCGAGTGATTTGTAATTTAGAGGTTTCTGACCAAAATTATCCCGAAGCGTGGAAATTGTTACGCGAACGATATGACAACAAACGTCAACTAGTCAACAATCATTTAAAATCATTATTTAATTTGGAAACTATCACGCGTGAGTCTGATAAGAGTCTTAGGTATATTGTTGACCACGTTTGTAAGAACTTGCGTGCTCTCAAGACTTTAGGTCAGCCCGTAGATCAATGGGACACCTTGATCATTTTTATGATGACGTCAAAATTGGACAGCACCACGAGTGTAAAATGGGAAGAGCACAAAAATTCTCTCGCGGACATGCCTACGCTAGATAATTTTCATTATTTTCTAAAGGGTCGTGCAGACGTCCTTGAAACCGTTCAGCGGAATAAACAGGACAAGTCATTTAAGCGTCAACCAGACGCACCTGTTTTACCGCAGCGGTCTAAACCTAGTCAGCCTAGTGTTAAGGCCTTCGTGGCTCATACCAGTGAACCTTCCGGTTCCAAACCACTTCACTGCGTGATTTGTGATGGAGAGCATCGAATTTTTGACTGTGCGTCTTTCAAGGCCAAATCACCCGAGGACAGGCTCGCTCAGGCAGCTACCTTAAAATTATGTCACAACTGTCTGAGAGTAGGGCATGAAGTGCGACGTTGTAGGTTGCCAGGAACCTGTCGTTTATGTAAGCAACGTCACAACACACTCTTACACAAAGAAACCGAGGCTAGTGATGATGCTATTCAAGCCAACCTCTCTAAGTTGAATGTGCCAACCGAGTCTAGAGGTCTACTAGCAAGGGCTTTGGTCAATTTGGTAAACCCGACTACAAAAAAGGTAGTTACCGCGCATTGCCTACTTGATCCCGGTAGCGAGTCGTCGTTTATCACTCAAGACATTAAGCAAAGGTTAGGTTTGACTTCCCTCACTCCTAGCAATCTCACCCAGAAGCTTGAAGGTGTATGTGACATTGAAGTCATTATCAAGGTCGATCGCTGTATTGTCGAAGTTCAATCTCAACGAAGTTCATACAGTGCTATATTAACATGCACAGTCTTACAACAGATAACTAAACCTATACCAAAGCGTAGCTTTGACATCAGCCATCTCGAATTAGCCCCCTTCGAACTTGCGGATCCTAGCTTTAATAAATCGTCCCAAATCGACATTCTCATAGGTGCTGACCTCTTTTGGGATATACTAGGATCTCAGAAAAGATCGTTAGGACATGGCAATCCTACTTTATGGAGCACTAAATTAGGATGGATAGTCGTAGGTCCCAAGCAGCAGTTTGATATTCTATCTAATTCCACGATTCGTTGCAACTTTGCTCGCACAAGCGACCTTCATGACGAACTCGCTAAATTCTGGGAATTAGAGGGCCTACCTCAGAAAAAACAAGCTTTAACCGAGCAGGAACGTTTGTGCGAGCAAAGCTTCGTCGCAACTACTGAACGTTCAGACGACGGGCGCTTCATTGTCAAACTTCCCCTAAAGGACGAGCCCGACTGCTTGGGTGACTCTTACAATGCAGCCAAGAAAAGATTTTTCCACTTAGAACGACGTTTTAGGAAGCAGCCAGAAGTCAAGGAACGTTATTCCAAGTTCATTCACGAATATGAAGAACTTGGCCATCTTTCTCCTTCGACCATTCCAAGGCCTACCAATGCGTTCTTTCTCCCCCACCATCCTGTTATCAAGGAAAAAAGCGAGTCTACTAAATTGCGCGTTGTATTCGATGCTTCGGCGCGCACTTCCTCTGGACTCTCTATAAATGACCTACAAATGGTAGGGCCTACGATACAAGACTCACTCTTCAATATTCTCATCCGTTTTCGGCAATATCGCTATGTGCTTTCCGGAGACGTTGAAAAAATGTACCGCCAAGTTTTGGTGCACGAGTCCCAACGCAATCTGCAGCTCATACTATGGCGTGATGACGAGTCGCAACCATTGCGAACTCTTAGACTTAATACGGTTACATATGGGTTCGCTAGCGCTAGTTTTCTTAGCACTCGGTGCATTTGGCAGCTTGGTGAGGAGTGTCAAGATCCTTTAGTAAAAACCATCCTCCAAAAGGATTTCTACGTCGACGATCTTTTGACCGGACATGATAATGAAGAGCAACTTCGCTTTATTCAGAAGTCTGTCTCTCAAAGCTTAGCCGCAGGAGCGTTTCCCTTAAGAAAATATAGGTCGAACTTACCTTCTATACTTACTGCGGAAGCCAACAACACCGAGGGTAACCTGATGCTCAGTGCTGCCACTGACACCCTTGGTCTTGACTGGGATCCATCAGTGGACGTTCTACGCTTCACCATTGAAATGAACCCAGTCGAAGCTCTCACTAAGCGGAGTATACTTTCATCAACCTTTAAAATATTTGACCCGCTTGGTCTCATCTCACCTTGCACAATCATACCTAAGCTTATCATTCAAGGCTTGTGGTCTTTGGGGCTAAATTGGGACGATCCTGCTCCTCAAGACATACAGTCAACTTGGCAGAAGTTTGCTGACAACATAAATAGCATATCTGAGTTGTCAATCCCTAGGCGAGTCTTGATTGATAACTACGTATCTGTAGAAATGCACGTCTTCTGTGACGCCTCTCAAAAGGCGTACGGTGCGGCTGTCTACCTCCGATCTATAGAAGCTAAGGGAAGAATTTTAGTGCGCCTTCTGTGCGCCAAAAGTCGAGTCGCTCCCCTAAAACCTGTCACTATCCCGCGTCTTGAGCTATGCGGCGCCCTTCTTGCAGCCCAACTGAGCGTCACAGTGACTGACGCCCTCCGCTGCCAAATATCGCGTCATGTCTATTGGACTGACTCAAGCGTCGTGTTATCGTGGCTAAATACAAGTTCAAACAAATTAAAAACGTTTGTTGCTAACAGGGTTAGCGAGATAGGAGAACTAACTGACGTATCTGCTTGGCGCCATGTTCCCACTTTGGAAAACCCAGCAGATCTTCTATCTCGCGGCGTTGAACCGAATCGCATCGGAGGCTGTTCCGCTTGGTGGCAAGGACCTACCTTTTTGCAAGGCCCTGAAGCATCCTGGCCTTCGCTGAGCTCCACCCCCAAGCAGGACCCGCAAGAGTTGCCAGAATTGAAGGTGCATACAGTCACAATCACGGAACCTTTCATTCAATTCTCAAACTTTTCTAAACTCTGCCGATTACAACGAGCTTTAGCCTTTGTCTACAGGTTCCTCAACAATTGCAGAGAGCCTAACAACAAAGTATCTGGTCCCCTCCAAGTTAATGAATTAAATAAATCATTTGACACTCTAGTCAAAATTTCTCAAAACGAATCTTTTGGTAACGAGATAAGTCTATTAGAGAACAAGAAGACTCTTAATCGCAAATCTAATATTATCTCTCTTGATCCCTTTCTTGATACTCAAGGAATTCTTAGAGTTGGTGGCCGCTTGGCAGGTGCTTCAGTATATACATTCGACAAAAGGCACCCCATAATTTTACATGCGAACCACCCCTTTACTAAGCTGCTCTTTCGACAAGAGCATCAGCTATTGTTTCACGCTGCACCACAGTTATTGTTAGGTGCCATAAAGGATCGCATATGGCCTATAGGTGGAAGAAACCTAGCAAGGCGTACTTACCATATTTGTTCTGTATGTAGGCGTTTTAGAGGCAAGACTCTAACGAATAAAATGGGCAATCTGCCCGCTGAGAGAGTTACTCCCGACTACCCATTTTACACTACTGGAACTGACTTTGCTGGTCCATTCTTAATTACCGATCGAAAAGGCCGAGGATGCAGGATAACGAAAGCATATCTTTGCATCTTCATTTGCTTCCGATACAAATGCATTCACCTTGAAGCAGTGAGTCAGCTGTCAAAGGATGCTTTTACCTTGTGCCTCCAAAGGTTTATATCCCGTCGCGGCAAACCTAAACAAATCTTTTGCGACAATGGTAGGAATTTTGTTGCTACTGCAAAGGAGATTAATGAATTTTTAAAACTCAATACGGATGGCATCATCGATTTTGCGGCCAACAAAGGTATTGAATTTCGCTTCTCGCCAGCATACGCTCCTAACTTCGGTGGGCTGTGGGAGGCCGGTGTTAAAGCCGCTAAATATCACTTAAATAGGGTCCTAGGCAATGCCCATTTAACGTTCGAAGAATTATCGTCTCTATTCAGTCAGATTGAAGCCATCCTTAACAGCCGACCCCTTTGTCCTTTGAGCTCATCACCCCAAGATTTCGCTCCTCTTACCCCGGGACACTTTTTGATAGGTAGGCCCCTCACTGCGTTACCATCGCCGTGCCTACTAGACTCCAACATAAATCGCCTCGACAGATTCCAGCGTCTTGAACAGATTCGACAGCATTTTTGGAAGCGCTGGAGCTCTGAATACGTCCCCGAATTGCAGCAGCGCACGAAGTGGAAGCTCAGATGCAAGGACCTTAAACCAAATGACCTTATTCTGCTGAAGGAGGATTTCACGCCGCCACTCAATTGGCGCCTTGGCAGGGTCGAACGAATCTTTCCAGGGACTGATGGCATCCCTCGAGTCGCCGATATTTCCACAGCTCGAGGCACAGTTCGTCGAGCCATCAACCGCATCTGTCTACTCCCGTCCCCAGATGACGCAGAGTCTTGAAAGCTTCAGGAGCTTTCAAGGGCGGGGAGAATGTTCACGCGAAACGGAACGGTGAACACGATTACCGGACGAGTAGAGCGACGTCACGGCCCAAGTGTCAAAACTAGCTCCACATCATCGTATATCTGTTATATACCTACTCATATCTCTACAAGACCGATTAACGAACTTTGCGTGTCATACACATTTTGTATTTTTTATATAATTTTAATTAAATATCTTTAAGTCTAAAACGTGACTTCTTATTGTTTGTCCCATCGTGGACAATATATTTCGAAAAACTCAGGTACGAGCCGGGGTTTGAACCCGCGACCGGATTGAAAGTCCCACGCTCTTACCGCTCTCGGCCACCAGCGCTCTAAGCTTTTAAGAAGCGTTATATATAGAAAAAACAGTTTTCACTGTGTGCACTGTGCATTGAATATAACATTGCTCTGGGTGCCTAGCCAAGACAATCATTTTCGATACGACAACGAAACGCTGTCTCTCTACCGCAGTCATATGGAAGAGTGATAGAGGGACACAAAGCATTTCGTTGTCGTAGCACAAACAATGGTCACCTTGGCCAATAGGCACACTGATGAGAAAGTGGCATATTAAGTAATTAACTGTTAAACAACATTAGTATTTAAGTTTTTGTTACTAACACTTCTATGGGAGGCAAAATAAATGATTATTTAATTCATAAATTGCATTTTATCCACTGGTGAGGCAAAGTAATCTGATACAAATTTTGAGTTGTTTCCTTACGTTAGCCGGTAGAATTTACTTTTAAATGATGATTTTGAATGACAAGTTTAGTATAACGTTCATTTGGATATGATTTTGGTTTGATTTTGTTTGATATTTTTCAGTTAGTATTTTCCTTGCGTTGGTGTGGTGAAAAATCTTGTGTTTCACTTGGTGGTAAAATTTGTTACGGCACGAGGCCTTGACACCCTAGCAACGCTCAAGATTCCACTTATCAAACTAATCGAACTCGCTACGCTCGTGGTTTCATTTCGATATCTTTCGCTGGCTCGGGTATCAATATTAGCACAAGCAGTTAAACAAGAACTTTGCCCCTTTGTATAACAAATAACTATTTTTACAGGGACGTAATGACGAATGAAGATGAATACAGAATAAACATTTTGAATTTTGAATTTTGAACAGGATGACTCTTCTGGCATGCCCGTCCGCCCGTATTACCCAACCAGATGCTTTTGGTCGTCATCCGGAGACAACGACATCAACATCAACTATCAAACTCCAGAGTTTACCCAGGCCATTATGATTATTTCTTAGAATTCACACATTTTTATTACACACTTTTATTTAGCTTGACGCCGTATATCCAAACTATCTTTGTATTTGTGTGTGCTTCAAATCTTGAAACTTAAATTTGAACCACTTGCCGATGTCTGATTCAGTTGAAATTTGGAGTACATCCGTAATTCCCAAGACAATGCAATAATATGCTAACATGGAGCTGATCTGATGAACCAGTCAGAATAAGTAGCAAACGTAACTCTTCTATGGAAAAACATAAACAAATCGAGTTTGGGTTCATTAGAAAGGTCTCGTACAGTCAGCAGTAAAAGTGTGTCAGTAACTCGTATACTCCACAACATGTGACATTATGAATTGTCACAAATTAAAATATTTTCTATAAATAATTTAATTTGTTCTCATTCTTCAGAAAGTTTTGTTATCTGAGAAGCCGCTTAATATTGTAATGATAATACATACTTATACGAATTCTTAGTTAAAATTGTAAAGCATGGTCACTATCTTGAATTTCTTTATTCTTGGTATGAGCATGTTAAAAAATGTATAGAGTTAGACCAAGAAAAGTCTGCAATGTTTTTGGTGCGTTATTTTAAACATTAAACTCCTATGTAATTATAACGTTTAAATAACACTTGCACTACGTTTGCTATTTAAATTGCTGCAGACTTATCTTGGTCCAACTTAGGGCTCGCGGTCGAATCCGTGTTTCGTTTACACGTTTCGAATACCCGTTTCCGAATAATACGTAAACGGTTTTCTGGCCCGTTCCACACGTTTAATTAAGAAACGTGTAGTTAAGACCCGTGTACACGGATAAACGGGTATTCGAAGATACGTATCTTATTTATCCGTGGCTCCGGACACGTCCTTGACGATAGTAGCGAAGGAACGAACGCCAGCTACAAATAAATAGACAAAAGATTCATGACGAGTTTCTGTCATATTTAACCTTATTCCGTGGGTCATAGAGTCGAAATTCAATAAACGGTTTAGAAACTCCTTTCTTGAGCAGGTAGTTTTTGCTTGCAATAGGTATTAAGAGTATTCACGCTTCTTATCAAAGTATAGTATTTTATATAGCACTTTAAATAGCTACTTTTTTTTACGTTGCGGGTTAGCAATATAACAAAAAACCTGCTAGTACCTATTTAAAAAAAATATTAGAACCATCGAGTTCAGTATGTAGGCAGGAAGTTAAACTAATGTTCGAAATTGGCATTAAGTAAGTATTTATAAAAAAATACAATTTTAACTTGCTTCTTTATTTTTAGTTTAATTTAAGAACATGATATGAAATTATATTTCTTGTCATATAATGTAGGTACACCTTATAAAACAAAGTCCCCCGCCGGGTCCGTATGTCTGTCTGTATGTTCGCGATAACCAGACCTCACCTATGAATGAAGTTTTTCTTTGGGAATGTTTATGTGTATATTTTGTTAAGGTTTTGTTTAAATTGGTAGAAATATGACGATGTTTGCTAATGAAGTTAGAAAAAATCACGCTGGCTTAATTGAAAACGCTGCCCAATCTATTTGATATCAATGTATGGTGGACTTGTCTCTCTTTCATTGGTCTACAAAAAAGTGCGCGATGGCTGTCTGTCTATATTTTAAGAATAATTAACCCATTATTAACTTCTAAAAAAACCGGACAAGTGCGAGTCGGACTCGCCCACCGAAGGTTCCGTACAAATACATCTGTAAAAATTTCAACTGTCTAGCTATCACGGTTCATGAGATACAGCCTAGTGAGTGGTGACAGACAAATGGACATTGAGCTCTTAGTATTATTAGGCTTCCGAAGTGAATACTTGTTACAGAATGTATTTTATTATGCTTGACTCTCCATGCGAAGCCGGGGCGGGTCGCTATAGTTATTAATAAACACTTTAAATCAACTTGATAAACTTGCACCTTCTCAATAAATTCTAATTGTTTTTACTTTAGGTACCTCTTACCACAGTAAAACGCTTTTTAGTGCGGTGCAGCTACAAAACAATGGAAAACATTTTCTTGTGCAGATGTTTTGACCTTATTACAACGACATAAAGCTTGTAATTGGCGGTGACACTTGTGATAATAGTTTGGGAACCTACATGTTTTCGACGATGACAAACAAAAGGATATTGGAAAACAATGGATGGATGGACCACCGGTCGGCAACGTGCGCATTTAAGTTATTTACGCCTAAACACTACTGGTGCTCCGATTTATCTAGAATAGTTGCACAAAGACGGTTAGCATTGAAAGAGTTTCGTCGCAATCCAACGCCACAAAATTTAGATATATTAGAAAAAATAAATATTGAAAGCAAAAAGAAAATTGGACGGGCAAAGGCTGTAAGTTGGCAAAAGTTTTGTGACAGTCTAGGTGAGTCTACCACAGCGTCAGAAGTTTGGAAGAAAATGCGTTGGGCCAAAGGTGTCCGAGGCAATACCTTTAACGTGTCCTCTGATAAGAAAAATGAATTATTGCGTAGTTTAGCGCCAGACTCAGTGACACCTCGTAAGCCCATTATTAGATCCGAAAATACGCAGTTAGATCAAGAGTTTAGCATTCATGAATTAATGTGTTGTATTAAAAAGAAAGATACTTCACCTGGGGAAGATGACATAACGTATTCAATGTTATTTAATCTACCTATGTGCGGCAAAATGTATTTATTGAAACTATACAATTTGATATTTGCTAATGCTTTTGTACCAAGGCAATGGCGAAGTATACAGGTGGTACCTATTCCTAAACTAGGTAATCGTAGTGATGCTGAAACTAAGCTTCGACCTATATCTTTATTATCCTGTATCTGCAAAATCTTCCACGTTATGTTAACTAAACGATTAGAATGGTATGTTGAGAAAAACAAAATATTTTCAAATTCTGTTACGGGTTTTAGAAGAGGACAGTCTTGTATTGATGCCCTAGTCCGCTTGGTTACGTACATACAAATAGGTTTTACTGAAAAAGTTCCAACCCTCGCCTGTTTTTTAGACATAGATAACGCGTACAATAATGTGTTGATAGAAAAAGTTGTAAGTACGTTAGATGATTTGTCGGTAGGATCTAAAATATGCAATTACTTATGGAAGTTTCTTACCAGAAGGAAGCTTAAAATTAAAAGTGATAATACAAAGGATTGTGAAAGGTGGTGCAGAAAGGGACTAGCTCAAGGTGACCCTATGTCTCCTTTGATATTCAATATTGTTACTCATAAAATAGCTAAGTTTACTGAAAATGTAATGTTGTCTCAATATGCTGATGATTTTGTCATATACAAAAGGTCATGTAACTTGAACGAAAGTATAATGAGCGTACAAGTATCACTCAGTGAAATAGCAATTAAGTTAGGAGAATTAGGGTTAGAAATATCTAATAGTAAAACTAAAGCTTGTTTATTTACCAGAGGACGAAAAATACAGCCCATAAATCTAACTCATGGAAATAATATGTTCAGTGGACAAAATAAAATACTTAGGTTTCTGGTTGGATAAGGCATTACTATTTAGCAGCCATATAAATGAAATTCATGTAAAGATATCCAAATACCTTAACATATTGAAAGTTCTGTCCGGGCCGACGTGGGGTGTACACCCTTCTCATTTAAGGAGAATTTATATAGCGCTAATTCGCAGTAGGATGGACTATGCATGTTTTCTGTATGACTGTAGTGCCAAATCCCATGTAACGAAATTAGATAAGCTACAGAATCAAGCCTTAAGAGTAATAGGTGGCTTTATAAAAACTACTCCGATTCATGTAATGGAGTCTGAGTTAACTATAGTACCTTTACATATACGTAGATCATATTTGGCTTACAAATATTGTCTTAAATGTTTAACATGGACCAATAATAAAACTGTCGAATTTCTAGAAGTACTTGAATTATCTGCTAGAGGTAGGTACTGGATAAGGAAAAAACTACCACTGCTTGCAACTGTATACTCCGATGTAAAAAATGAACGGATATTTACCTCAAATCCCCTTAAAATGTTCAGTCTGAATACTTGGGTTTCTAATATACAATTCAGAGATGTCATTTTTACCAATTTAGATTTAGTGCAATGTGCAAAGAAATTATACCATCCTAGTGATATAAGAAACAATGTTTTATTGGAAGTAAGTCAAAATACGGAGATTGGCACAAAATCTATACAGATGCATCAAAAAATGAAACTAGTATAGGAGCCGCATATTTAGACCCACTGTTTAAAACCAAAAGTTGTTACAATATAATTTCAGAAATTTGTATTATGTCGGCGGAGTTATTTGCGATTTCAGAGGCCATATCTTATGCAGTTAGTTTAAAATGCAAAAATATCGTCATTTTTACAGACAGTAAAAGCGCTTTGCAACATGTAGCTCGCTGCGCCTCTGGAAACAGAGGTACAGCGATAGCTTACACTGTGCTTGATAAATTGTACTCTTTACCTACTGATATGTCTTTGAGACTGCAATGGATCCCCGCACACATAGGATTAAGAGGAAATGAGGAGGTTGACATGTTAGCAAAAGAAGCCCGCACAATTGGAGCAGAAGTTTATATTACACCAGACTTTACAGAAAAGTTACATAAATACAATATGAAAGTACGTGGGATATGGAAAGAACACTTTGATGAGCGTTGCAAAGAAAAAGGTATATGGTACAGGACTATGCAATGTGAACCTCCTCATATTCCTTGGTTTATGAGTGCTAGGTTAAGTAGGAAATTAATTAAAATAGGGTTAAGACTTCGTTCAGGACACATTCCTCTAAAGAAGTTCGCTTTTATGATGAAAAAAGAGCCATCCCCGAACTGCGAAGCTTGCAATATTGTAGAGGATGTTCAACATATACTGGTGGAATGTGTACGGAACGAAGGTAAAAGACAATTGTTGATGAAGTCACTAAATATTAATAGGTTAGATGTAGGCGCTTTTCAAAGCATCTTGGCGGCACCAATCTCAGAAGAGGCAAAGGAGATATATTTATTTGTGTATAATTATATTAGTCAGTATACTACTACAGGCCGTAGACGAGTGTAATTTAGATTAAGGTACGATGGGACTGGCGTAATCTTAAGATTAAAAGTCCCTAAATAAATACATGAATAAAAAAAAAATAAAAAAAAAAATTAAGTTTATTACCTGAACGCTAGTGCGAAAGTGACCAAAGTGAATTATGAATGATTACCAATTTAAAGATCTATCTTAATGTAATTAGCAATATTATCGCAAGTTATCCAAGGTAGTATGGGTTTTTATGGTTCTTGCGTAAAATTACTCGATAATCCCGCTTTTGTGCACCTACTAATAACTTTTTTGCGCCGTTGGCAGGTTTGTTGTTTTCGCAAAGCAGTAATAGATCCGAGATAAAAATAACCACGAAATAATTAAACTGTTATTTTTAATTAATATTGTATTCTGTCTGCACACCTATTATTAACGAAAATACTATACCATTATGTAATTATAAAAAAAACTATGATCGATATAAAATTTTTGTAATTAGCTTAGAAGCAATCGGTTTTATTAAATGATATAAATAGTTAAAAATAAAAATTATGTATACCTACTATAGGAAGATTAGAAAGATGGCTCAGTACCTATGTTTTATCAATACGGTTAAAAACAATTTAAAAAAAGTAATTGTGCGGTTTTATGAAACCACGATGCAAGTGAAACTTTTTTCGGATTGTAGGCATTTAACTAAAAAAAATCGGAAATTAATTCGATTTACGGTATTAAAATCGCGGTTTTAATCTTAACTTAATAAATTGGGGCGATAGAATAAAAGCTTCACTTTAAAAATCGTACGACAAACGAATTCATCTGAAGTCAACATAATAATAGTGGACCTTGTTACCATTGTACATTGGCTCAAACTGGTTCGGAGTATTTGGACCCGTTCGGAACGGTCTTAAGTACCCGTGTAAACGGAGATACGTGTCTGAGATACGTTTCTTGGGTACGTTCCTTCGAAACGTTTTCGAATCCCGGCGGTTCCGTGTAAACCGGGTTCTTAGTACCGCCGGGCTTAAGAACACGGGTATTCGTTTCGGCGTGTAACACGGATACCGGGAGCCCTAGTCCAACTATGTATCTGAGGATTCGAAAGGCTTTGTCATAGGAATCCGAAGTCAAAATTGTAAATAATGGCCACCATCTTGAATTCCTTAATTTTTGCCCTGCGGAGTCAGGATGGTTGCATTTTTATCACCTGTCACTATGCCTGTCACTTTTGCACTTACATACTTGTTAGAACGTGACAGGCATGGTGACAGGCGATAAAAATGCTACCGTGCTAAGCCCGCGGATCATAATGAAAATTGATATAAGAATGGGGATTTAAGTGGCCCTTTAACATATTACATATTAATTCGTAGTTAAAATTGTAAGAAACGGCACGTGTTATGAATTTGTACATATTGTGTTCAATTGCGTCGAAAATGTAATAGGTACGTACGTAGTAAGCAGATGTAGATAAATATAAATAATATGTACATATAAATCTTCTCTATAGGTTTTTCGAAAAGTGAGTTCTCAGTTCGGGGCGAACTACTATCGTTTACCGTAGTCAGGTTTCAGCTCCAAATCTTCTACAAAACATAATTATATCGATCTCTGTACAGAAAATTACAGACGAAGCGTCTCCGTTTGGTTATATCCTCCTAGTGAGTAAATAGATCCCTAGTGGCTTTCATACGTCATGTTCTCTGGCGTTGCGATTTGCCATAGAGCATAACGTGCTTTCATATTGGTTGATACTGCCGAAGGCCGAAGGCCGAGCTCCGCGTAGGGCCGAAGGCCCGAAGCGTCACACGAGAGGGGGAAGTTGGAGCTTAAACACGACCCAATAGTAAAAAGCCTTAGACAAGCGAAACGGCGGGCCGAAGGCCGAAGGCGCACAAGTGATCCTATAAGTAAGCGTTCCGTTTTTTCCTTTTGAGGTACGGAACCCTAAAAATGTACTCATGCCAGTCCATTGACAGAGCCCGGTAACGATTTTAGATCAAAAATGTTAAATTGATAGATTTTAGTCTTTGAAATTGTACACCTTTTGTTACGTAATTATCTAAATAACAAGTATTGGTTTCTATTAGCACGTATTCTCATCATGCCTTTTAATAATGAGGTCGCGAGCGTGCGTCACTGGTAATATATGAAGAGAAGGGGCAGTTTTAAAAAAATCATAAGAATAAAATGGTAAATTATACAAAATGATGTATAAGAATAGTTTCAGCAAATTTTGTAGATTATTGAAGTATCAAAATTACGTTGAAATTATGTCTATTTTCAGAGAAATTGTCACTTGTTTTGAAGTAATTTCTGGAGAAAATTGATTTCATCTAACTTTCATTTACACTACTTCAAAGTCATAATAATAAAAATGTAGTCTGTACAGGATATGTGTAATACAAAATTACCATTTTTAGCAGTCCAAACTTTACGAAATTTACAAATAAGAGCGACAAAATCAGTGCTTTACGCGCGTTTACCTAAACGTCCAACAGAAAAAAAAACATTACTAATTTAGTGAACCTGTTTTCAAAAAATTAATCTGTAAAACGGCAAGATGAGAAGACGTGCTAATAGAAACTTGTTATTTCTATTACGTATCAAAAGTTGTACAATTTTACCGACTTAATCTATCAATTTTACGTTTTTGCGACTAAAATCGATAACGGATTCTTAAACGTTTAGCTTAAAATTGTGAAATTAATTATATGTAGTGATTGCACACAACTATACACATCATTTATTAGTAAATTAAGTTCATAATAAACGTAAGTAACTTGGTAGCGCTCTAAAAGTAATTTGTTACTGTTTTCGGTTTAAATAATAAATTATTCTCGGTACATAGTCAAATAGTATGCTATTGTTTAATTATCAATTTTCCTTGACACTTGACATAGTGATTGGCATACACGCCGTTTTGTCGCCTAAATAGTGTTTAGTTTTTAAGTTTATAAAATGCATATATATATACATATTACAAATACCTTAATATGTGACTTGTAATTGTTGTCTGATTTAAATTTTTAAATAAATAAATAAATTGTTCTAAATTGCGTGCTGGTGTGCACGCACCGCAATAGGTAGGTATTTAAGTACTTACTTCATAATGACAGTAAATAATATACGCAAAAAGTTTTGATTTTATTTTAACCCTGAATGCCAAGAACCCCTAAAGGGGTCGTTACTAGTCGTGCCCACAGCGCCAAGGACCACTATAGCGGTTATGGCTGACGCTGTCAAAGTAACCTTGACACTTTCAAGTAAAGTTTACATTCGCTGGCTTGCGCCGGTTATCTTGGCGTGACAGTGACGTTTTTGTTTATGACAAAGCGTTCAAAAGGTTAACATTGCTATTGATCTTTTTTTTACTGCGTGCTTAATCTTTCTATGCTCCCGTCAAAAAAATGCTATTTAAATAGCAATCTAGACAACTTCATGTTTAAGTTGAATATATATGGAATCAGATTTGCTTCTAAGCATACCAAAGGTTAAGATTGTCCTAAATACACAACTATTCTAGTCTTGCCTGTTTTTGTAGAATTGTACAATCGCCATCAGATATACGTAAAGGTCTTTTTCGTGCACATTTGTGGACAAAAAAAACCAAAACTTTTCCCTCGCAATTTAACTAGACGGAGCCCCGCTTCGCGGGCATTTGAAGCTACCTAACGAACCTATTAATAAAAAACGGACTTTTCTGAATATGGTTTACGAAATGTGTTGGGACAACTTGATTTATGAACGTGGTTTAGAAAATAGGCAGCTTGAGAGAGAGGTGACGAGTAATTTGTTTAATTTTTTTTTACAATTTTTGAGCGTTCATAGGAGAATGTGTGGAGCGAGCATTATTTGACGTGTAGGTCTGGGTACAACAAAAAGAACGCTTGTCAATAAGGTGTTCGTACTGTTAAAATTCAATTAACAATAGCCTTTATCGACCATCAGCAGTGTAGTCCCTTTTTGATTGATGGAGATTGTCACGTATAGTTCCACTACTCGCCGCCGCGTCGTCCACAGCGCATTAGTTCATCTATCGCTTACAAGATGTCATTAATTTCTGTAATGTTATGTACTGAAAAAAAAAATCTTTACTCTGTTACAAATTCCCCTTTTGCACGTCAAAAACTCCCCGCCCAAGCCTATAGACAAAAAAGTCTAGTGAACAAATCATCACATGTCAAAATTTGACATTAGCAATCCACAGTTAGGTGACAACGAAACCAAACCGAACCACGCCGAGTTCAGAGCCATTTTAAACCGTATAGTAGTAAGAAAACAAAGTTGATTTTTGTTGAATAATTTTTTCAATGAAGGAGTTTTGGTTGTACCAAATGATACTTTCCACAGTTGATGAACAAATGATTCATTCCACTGTTGAACTGATGTTGAAGCCGAAACTGACAGTTGTGCATCTCGAATAGGGCCCCTTGCTTCACTTACGCCTGGGGCGTAAGTAGTTCCCGTGTATATGTATAAGAGAAATTATAAAAGCTACTTAGCCTTTAGATCGGCCAAAATTAAATGGGTTGTTGAAATGCAATGATTCGTGTCGATTATCGCCACTGAAAATCCGACCTCTTTATATGTTTATTTTCTGGGTTTCATTCCTGTAGTACGCAAAATAGCTAAACGTTCATCTGGTCCATATATCGATAAATTTAATATGGTACATATTGGCAAACGAGATTAATAGAAGTTGATATAAGTAATTGTTAGATTTACAACATATTGTTACATTAGGATATTGAAGTGTAGGCATAGAATATTAGGTATTTATAGGATTCGAATAACATGTAATTAGATCATAAGGATCATATAGCTTAGCGGTACTATATACGGAGAGTCATGTAAGACGACTCTCCCCATATTAGGTTAGGAATGTAATCCATATACGGAAAGTAATGTAAGATGACTCTCTAATAACCATTTGACACCTTTCACGTGTAGACCTCCCAAGTAGTGTGATTCATAGTTAACCTAGATAATTTCGTATATATAAAGGATTGTATCTTTTAAATTAAGGCATTATATCTTCAGTATTTAACCGACAGTCTTGTGTTTTACTTCTGTCTTGGGTCCCATCCTTACAATATTTTCTTATATGTCGAGAAAATTCGGCTGGTACCATTGTATTAACATTTACAATGAACTAGGAAAATCACAGCGTTGACATCCAATCAATATAAAAAACCTGAAGGAAGGCAATGACAAATTAGAATTTGAATTTATTTATAAATAATAGACAAAAAAGAAAACTAAAACTGATGCTGCAAAGAGTCTGCAACATCCTGCCCCGTAAAGGCTCACCAGAGGCCAGTCTCATATGTTCCAAACTGACAGGTCCAGGAATGTCCGGCAAGATATCCAAGACAGTGGCTACTGAGAGAACTCATAAAGAAGAAGGTGAATGTAGAGGATGTGGGGTTCCTTTGCTTCTGCTTCCTGGTGAGAGGCAATAATATTGACAGGCTTAAAGATGCCACCTTAGGGGCTGATGTCAAGAATAGAATAACCAACTTGATAACCACCCTGAGGATTAAGAAGAGCGCAGCGGGGAAAAATATGAATGTGACTCTGGGTCGTATCGCAATTGCCTTCCCCGAAGCAGTAGCCACTGTCTTGGATATCTTGCCGGACATTCCTGGGCCTGTCAGTTTGGAACATATGAGACTGGCCTCTGGTGAGCCTTCATTCCCAGGGATAGGAAGACAGTCCTCCTTGGCATGCCTTCTTCCAAGGGCTCATGCTCACACCAACAAGATCCTAAACGTGTTCATGATGGCCAATCTTATGGTTTCTCAAACCATAAATCATAAAAAACGACGGAATGGTATGTGGACTGTATTAATGAAAGGGGAGAATTATACCTTCGATATAATATTTAATTAAGTATTAACATTTACAATGAACTAGGAAAATCACAGCGTTGACATCCAATCAATATAAAAAAACCTGAAGGAAGGCAATGACAAATTAGAATTTGAATTTATTTATAAATAATAGACAAAAAAGCAGAGAGGACCTATCATGGCAATCACTGCATTTGCGAAAAGATCTATTATCTGACAGCTGTCGACGTTCACTCACTGACTACTCCGAATTTCCTTAGAAAACCTGTTACCCTACCCCAATGTTAAGCGACGTAGTTCAGGTCGTTAATCTTCTAAATCTGATTTTCGCTTCGTGTCAAAACCCTGACAGGGACGAATTGCCTTGGGCTATTGATAGGGCGCGCGTATCTCGCGACGAGTGGATTGTTTACTACCGTCTGGAACCCTTGTTGTCCGACGCGCACGCAAGCTTCATCGGCCTGGCCCTCGAAGACTACACTGGGTCCAACATACATCCAGGCTTGGTCTTCATAGCTCCTAGGTACGTTGCTGTGACTCAATCAACTCAACCTAGTATATCAACCGCTAGAACCGGATACTATTTTACCTTTTCCATAATTGTCCTCGGCACAGCGCCAGCATCTATTTGGCAAGCTCCGTCTTTATTAGCGGTGGAAAACCCGCTCTTACGAAACGCTGCGTTGCGCCAGCTGAGGGATTTTAGGACTGGTATCTTTGAACATCCCTATTTGGGTTCTGCTGAAAACACACCACTTCGTGTGGTCCACATAAAACAGGATCTGCTTAGCGACACTCCACGCTTTATCACATTAATAATTCCACGAGACGATCCGGACTGTGTGCGTGCCATACCCAGGTACCTGAGCGACTACGACTTTGGCCTGTATCGACTGGCATCTCTGTGCGTGTATGAGACACGGTACCAAGCCTCCCTCATTGACAGAGCCTGTTACTGGCGCTTTGAGTACATGTTCGACGACACAGACCCCCTAGAAAAATTACACAATGTTGTCGATTTTTGCGTTTAAGTTGAGCCTGCTATATCTGCTCCCGTACATCTTTAAGGCTCATGACCCACTTTTGTTGCCTGCACAGACTTCGTATCTCACTACCTAATACATGGCGGTCGACAACGTGCAACGTGTACAGGACGTCTGGATTCACGTTGAGGAGTGGACAATCCGGTCGAAAATCATTGAAAATACCACGTCAAAATTCTTATTAGTTGACTTGCCTCCAGGGATATCTTTGTGTAAGATGGCCACTGTACACGCACCCTAAGTTAATTGCGTTGACAACTACTTGGTACCAATTGCCAGCTTGCTTTACACCCTCAAACCACAACTCATACGGGTTGGTTTTTCGATACCCGATTTTTCCTATTCTGACCGCCGTTCCATGGCACTTTTAATGGCCTCCAACTCCTACCAATATTCCTTCCTAATACAATCCTTCCCCTCCTTGGCTGTTCGCCTGGACTCACCCTTGATTTTGGAAAACAACGATTGTGGGGCCAACAACTGCACAGTGCCCAGAGTGGAGGCCTTCTTTGTGCAAGCTTCGGTGGAGTCTGGCGTGATGCTTGGAACACACATGGCCACCAAGTATGTCATTTCACCTTTGGTCGACCAGTACGCAGCCCCATTCTTACAAAAACACATCGGCTCGTACTACACTGCCGCAAAACGGCCTTTTGTTAAGTGGTATAACCGGGCAATATACGGGTCGGTGGAGGGTGGGTTGACTCCCCGGCAGTACGAGGCAGGCATGTCTTTCGGTCCTGGTTCTGCAGCGTCACGTAGCTTTGAAGCCACCGGGTCCATCGCAACACCTGGTTTCCACACTCCCATATCCAGTTCCGTCGCTTCAGCCGACTCAGCATCATCACTATTCTCCGCCGCAGCGGGGCATTCACGTGGTTTCGTCGGCTCTTCATCATCCATACATGGCGGTTTTGTCCGCTCGGGAACCTCGGGACTGCGTCATTACTATTCCACCCCAAATCTGCCCTTCTTATCACGTTCGACCACTTTCCTCGAGACTATGTCCCAACGCACCCTAGATGTGGTGATAGCCTCGGAGGCTGGCGTATCTGCTTCCGTCGCCACCGACATCGCCGCTAGCACTGGACGGTGTGCGGTGGTCACTAGCACGTGGCGACGTGCCGCCATCGAGGGAGCTCGCTCGGCCCTATTCCGCCTCAAATCAGGACGCCTCGGCCGTCGGCGGAGAGGTGTGGCCAGGGAGCTGAACCGTGGGTTGGCCAAGTCCGTGTTTTATGCTGGGCAAGCCATTGATTGGGTACGCCGTCTACCTCCATACATCAAAAATGGCATTGTGTATTCCATACCCTGGATCACTTCGGGATTTCATAACTTGCGTACCTTTGACGAGAACATAACTGTCATCCACCCTATACAGTACCTCGCCTCATACGAAAAATTCTTCGTCGCATCTGCCACGTTGCTCTTTTGTGGATGTTTTCATAACGACACCCTGCGTTCAGCGGTAAACAATGCCTATCCAGACAAATTCTTAGTTAACCTGGGGGTGCGTAACTTGACCGCTGCTGATGTGGTGTTCGACATCAGAACAGGCGTACCTGGGTATATGCTCCAATCGTGCACTTCTTTCTTTGACTCCTCCGTCACGGGGATGGACAAAGGTTTGTTGCTGGAAACCCTTAGTTTGCATTTCGATACTCAGTACGTATTTAACGACATCCTCTTCTATAGCGGCCCAGCGAAATATATCATCAATGATTATCGTGCATACTTCAACGACATCTATCCAACATTTGCGCCCATCTCCCGTGGAAAACTAAACGTAGACGAGCTCCAAAAGGTTGATGATTACAACAATAACATACGGAGGGCACGCCGCACAAAACGTGACTCCTATACTATATTTGGTGCCGGCGGGCGCCCACCCGTTTTCTTTGATTCTGAGGCTCCATATACCACTTCTGTTAATCATTTATTATCCACTCCTAGATTACGGTACGAGTTTAACATGATACAATCTGATCACTACAATAACAGCTTATCCTACTTCAAGGACTTAAAATACTTCGCTGAGCAAAGCAATATCGACTTCACTAGCGCCCGCCCACATACCGGGTTCAAGGTTGTATCGGGCATTACCTTACTGGAAATTTTGCGTGGCATCGACCCCTTCGATATGTACATCCCGCGACTCAATTTTCTGCGCGAGCTTCTGGATGGCTACGCTCCACATACTGACCTACAAAAACTAAGAGCCGTGGCTCAGTCGGTCGGCTTTCAGTTAGAATACCTTTCTCTGGTTGACTTATATGCATTGTTCTACTTGAAGGCTTTTCCCAGCGATTTTTCCGGCTTTTACAAAATAACCAACGCTACCGTTGAACCCGACACCTTCTCTATCATTTCGTCATATCTTTACAGAAATAAATACGCTCGCATTCCAATTCTGCTGATAGTCCAGACCCAGGTGCAGGCGGACGCGTTGTCCGGGATGTTGTTGGTCGAGGCGCGTGACACCTCAAAGGTGAACACATGGAAACACTACTCCCCTATCGTGATCACCACCCAGCTAACTATGATTCCTTCCGCCGCTTATAGTATATGTGTTTCTTCCGCCGGGTTGGTCACCGGAGCCAGCTCACTCTTTGGCTCCGGTGCTGGGGTGGGCATGGATAGTTTGTTCTATGATGCCTGTGGCATGGCTTCTATACACATCACCTACGATACCTCCATTTACGAAATAGTCACCAACGACAATATGCCTGATCGATTCAAGTCATTGCTGTCTACTCCACGCACTGCACCCTTCCGAGAGGCTAGGGACCAGATGCGAGGCTATCAAAACCAGCAGCGTCGCGAGATGAGGGAGCATGATCAGCGGCAACAGGCCGACTGGGCGCTACCCGACTTCCAACAGCGGGATTACGAAGTCCGCCCCCCTCAAGCTCAGAAGTCCCGGAATCCCAATCGTTCCGCGGGTTTCAAGGGCCGTCGTCCCCAGGCGCAGCGCGCCGACGGTCCAGTCCCTGTACTGACAAAACCCAGTACTGAAACTCCACCGACAGACGCCCCTTTATATGATGTGGGACCTGCTTCTAGCATGATCCCCATCCAAGAGAAATATTGTCAAAATTTTGATTACGGTGGATTCATTCCGGTCGTGGAAGCCACGTACCGTGACTTGTGGGCTATTGACCCACGTTTACATGAACGCTTGCCGCAGAGCGCGTTCACCCACGTAATGTGTAACCACTTGAATGTGGAAGTACTGCAACAAGCACGCGAAGCAGGACAGGACGTGCTGCCTCAGTATTCGGATTTTCATGAGGCTCTTCCGGATTATCAGTGCATACCTAAAAGTGTCAATGATTATCTTACACATATAGGCACTGTCTTAACCGCAAGTGGTGAAGAGGTAAAGGTAAACCTACCCCCCGCAGCCGTACCACAAGGACCACTGGAGGTCGATGGAGTTCACATCCCATCTGGTACTTATGGCGTATTGAACGCCGGAAACCACAATGCGTATGAGTGCTACATCAGTCCGCTGACTACATCAAGAAGAGTGGAAGCGTCGTTAGCACAAGAAGCCGGATACCAACCAGTCCCGCCGCAAATAATACCCCCAGGGTTAATACCGAACGCCAATTGGCTGGGGTATCTGCCAATTGATGGCATGAACTTTAACGCGCAACAGAGACTGCTTAATGCCCCATTCCCTGATGATGACACGGTCAAGGGAAGACTCAGAATAAGTCATACGTTGTGTGACCGAGTTTACATCGTGCTCGCCGAGCTTAAAGACCGGTTTAAATGTGCAAGATTCCCTCTGGTGGAATGTATGACCCAAGGATGTCCGAAATAATACACACGCTGGAACCCGGCCACAATTTATCGCTGTCTGGGCACATCTACCTTGGCCACAAAATTGCTTCTCTCATAAAATCGCCAGCAATGTCGGTTGACCTCACTGACCCTTAAAAAAAAAAAAAAAAAAGAAAACTAAAACTGATGCTGCAAAGAGTCTGCAACACATTGACTTTTAATAGTACATTGTTGAGATTGTTGCCGAGGGATGGAAAGAAAGGCATTTTCTGACGAGGTACCTAGATGCAAGGCCGAGACTTGGTTACGTAGATACACGTTCGTTCCGCGTAGGTGCGCGCACCGCACCGCGCCCTCGGCACAGTAGCGGCGCCGGCGCGGCGCGCAGCGGACAAAAGTCCTAGGAGTAAAATGAATCACACGAATTTCATTTTTGCCCGCTGCGTCCGCGCCGCCGGGCGCGCGACGGCCGTGCGTTGTCATCGCTGGGATAAAAATTAGGCACTGCGTTTTCGATTTACGAACAAAATGCGACCATTTCCAAGCATGTTTGAGAAAATGATGATTTTGAATGATACATATTTAAAAACGTTCAATTGGATTAAAATTGGTTTGATGCTTTACAGTTAGTATTTTCCTCGAGTTGGTGTGGTAAAAATTAATTATGAAACCAAGTTAAAATTGTAGGTTTTCTAGCTTTAAATTACAGGAGGTTGAAAATGGCCTATATGACAAATGCTTTGTTTTGCTCGACTCGATGGGAGCACTGCAAGCTTAAACCTATTTTATTTTTGTAGACAGCGGAATACCACGAACAGTCCTGTTCCGAAGGGGATCAAGAGGATCAGGACTTTACGCCCATGTGAGTACCTCAATATCGCCGTAACAAAATATTATAATACTAAACGAAAAGGAAAACTATAAATTTCATTTCATATTATTTGCCATGCCATAGTGTTATTTGTGATATCACATCTAGCCAACATCTAGCAAACATATCGCTAGGCACAATAAATAATCAGCTGTTGTCCGCAACTTTGTTCGCATGAATTTTAATAGGTAATTTAAGTACCTACCTACCTATTGTAACGCCTTTTCATGGAGTTCTTAGTCTTTCATTTAACCAAAAAAATTGTTCAAATACTTTTTAATCGCATTGTAAAACGGATTTTCTTAATCACACTTTTTACCTAAGAATTAGGTAGGTACCTATAGCGAAGAAGGCGAATAAAAAACGAAGAATATGACAGACAAATAAATAAACGAATAACAAAGGAGACGAACGTTGATGATAGTGGGTATCTATTATATTATTCTAAATCTGACCAACATTAAATCGAATACTTCTTAGATATCATTATTTTTTCAAAACTGATGATTTATTCATATTTATATTATTTCAGTTTTGACAACGCCCTCGAGTCGCCGACTTACACGTGTAAGGTGCATTTGTGTAAAATGAAACGTATTGAGTGAATGAGACAGTATACTTGAATAGACATTAGAAAGAAAGGGAAGAATGATTGATTGAATGAAAGAGATAGAAATAGTATTAGGTCTAGAGTAAGTGAAAGAGAAATATATCCATTATGGCCGAAAACGTTGTTTCTTTCTTACATGTCGCGCGGACGAAATCGGAAAATAAAATTAAATCGAAAGTTTTTCATAAGTAATTTACTAAAATTTAACTTTATATTGAGTATACGTTCTATATTCAGTAAAAACAATAGGAAATACGTTATATTTCAAATAAATAAGGGAACATCGGCATAATCTTGCACAATGGAAAGCACGCGGGAAGAGGACTTACAGGAATTCACAGTGAATCAGCTCAAAACGGAGCTCAGGTCCAGGTATCTGCCCGTCACAGGGAACAAGGAAGAATTGGTGGCACGTTTACACCAAGACAACATATCGAAACAGGAAAATGGGACATTGAAGGAGTATAAGATGGAACGCACGAAGAGGTTGTCACAAGAGGTCGAGCTTAAAAATCTTCAAATTCAGCTCGAACAGATGAAAAAGGATGACGGTAATAATGGTACTACACCAGGTACGTGTACAGCAGATAATACTTTATTGCAAATTTTGCACACTCAATCAATGATTTTGCAACAGATTACTAGTCCAACACAACAAACATTGCAAGTCTATTCTACAACGGACACAAGTCAAGCAATCCCTTTATTTGGCGGTAACAGGTCAGAAAGTGCGACTGATTGAATAAAACAAGTAGAAAGAATTGCAAAGTTAGCGAATTGGTCAGACAATTTAACATTAGTAAATGCATCAATGAGGCTTAGGGGTCCAGCAAGTAATTGGCATAAGGCCATAGGTAAAAACTTGGGTAACTGGCATGAATGGAAAGCCAAATTGTGTTAGAGATTTTCTTTGAAGATGTCATTTACTGAATTTATAACATTTCAAGCAAAGAGAACACTGCGGAGCACAGAAACTATCACAGAATACATTTACAGTAAAAATGCCGTATTTGTTAAATCACCCTGTACTATTAAAGAACCGGACAAGGTGTCGTTGATCCTGGAGGGCATCTGGGACACAAGGGGACAGCTCAAAAATGCTACGAGAATTTCGGGCTCATATTAAATAATCTTATTAAAATGTTTTGAGTAAAATACTAATGCCTGCTGTGTTCGCCTGTAATTGGTGGCGCAATCATAATTTAATAGTATGCAACTGTGTTAGTCTATAAGTTGTTGTTGCCACTGTTGGTGAACCAGAAAAAAAAAAAAGCGGGTCACTCACGTATTATTAAGTCGAATAGCTCGACATGTTAAATTTGATCGAAACAGGGACCGGACAACCCTTTCCGCGATAAAACCCTTTCAATGGGCAACACTTAAACACGGCTAACACATTGAAAGACTTTCCCTTTTGAACTGCAAGCCCATTCATACCCTTACCTTTGACTAACCCTTACCGAAAAGCTAACCAAAAATAAGGCTAGCCCTTAATAAGGGTTACCCTTATCTTTAAGCGCTTTTTATAAAGGTTTCCCTTTGCGTGAAAGAGACAGGATTAGTATATATCTACGGTAGTGTATGAAAAGGAAAGAAAATACGTGCCTAGTCAAAGAACGCCGCCGTCGCCGCCGACGATCGCTCGGATTCGAAGTAATGTGTGCTTTATGAGCAAGGTAGACGACTTAAATTAGCACGCTTATATGCTAAAAGGGAAGCCCTTTATAAGGCTAACCCTTATAAGCAATATGCAAGGTGTTGGTGAGCGGATGATAAGGGTTTTGTAAGGGTATTTGGGCTACCGATTACTCAAATGTGGTAGCTTTATATAAGGGTTTTTAAAACCAAAACAAAGGGTTTCGTCTGGCAAAGGGTATGGTGAGTTAAGCCTTATGCAATACCCTTATAAAACCCCGATAAGGGATAGCGGGCCGGTCCCTGGATCGAAACATTCGAAACATGTCCAGCTATTCGACTTAATAATACGTGAGTAAGTAAGTATAGATAAATAAATGTTTCAATATAAGTATGGGGAGTAGCGACTTATGTGAAAAATAGATCTCCCACGTTGCATTGAATGACCGTATACCTGAGGAAGTGTGGACCGGGTCCAAGGTGGATCTTAGTCACCTCAGGGCATTTGGTTGCAAGGCTTATGCTCTGGTTCCAAGTCTCAAGCGCAAGAAGCTAGATGCTAGGAGTAAAGAATACATTTTTGTGGGTTATTCTGAGACTACAAAGGGTTATAGGCTGGCAGATCCCTCAGATCCTAGGTAAGTCATTTTATCTCGTGAGTCAAGCTTTAAAGTAAACAGCGGAGTTAGCTAAAAAGGGTAGTTTGAAGTTCCAGCACCTTGCCATAAGTAATGAAGCTTCCGAATTAGACCTCTGTCAACACTCAGTAGCGAAAGGAGACTTATCGGCGTCGGCAATTGATAGGCTATCCTCGCATTGCAAATACCTATTATGTCGTATTTCACGGTTACCACAGGAGACCGAAGCGGTGCTTCTGTTGAAGACAATGATTCATTCTATAATGGAACGTTTGTGTTATCAAGGCTCTTCCGCGTCATCTGGTTCTGACAAGGAATTTCAGGCTCCTAACGAAACTCGTGTAGTTAGAGAGATTATTTACAAAATTGATCTTTTACTATAAAATATTTGAATTTGAAATTTAAGGGTGACACTTGCGTTCGTACTTTTCTTTCTCGTCTAGAGGAGTTGCGTCATGCCAAAAGGATTTCGGAGACCAGAATATACAGAGGTTTTCCTGAGATTCTCGAAGGTCCTGCGTTGTCGTGGTTCCGGTCGCAACGTACGAAACTCACTACTTACAAAGAAGTCACCGCAGCTTTACAAGAAGAATTTGATATACCTGATTTGGACCACCAGTTGTTACAGGAAATACGGGTTAGGACTCAAGTCCGAGACTATAGTTTATTTCGTATCGACCATTCTAGGAATGTACGAGCGTCTTACGAAGGAGGTACCTGAAAAAGAGAAGCTGGAATAGCTGGATATTATGATGAGAAATATTCGTCCGGAGTATTCTAAAGATTTAGCTTTCGAATCGATAGAGCAACTGAAGTCATTGTGTAAGCGGATTGAATTGGCGCAAGTTAAGGCGAAGCAGTTTCGTGAACCGGTTTTATCAATTAAATCGAATGATTCTTCATCTGACCATTCGCCAAAGAATGTTGAACCTCGGAATAGATCGTTTCCGTCCCGTTTTCCTAATTCTTCTAGAAACTTTGTTGCTTCTGTGGCACAAAGCTCTTCTCAATTAAAATGATTGCGATGTGGTCGGTCCAACCATAATACTAAAGAGTGTAAGGGCTCTAAAGACATTATGTGCTTTAAATGTGGAGAAAAGGGGGTAAAAACTCCCGAATGTGTCAAATGTAACTCCAAGTCAAAAAACTAAATAGGGTCTTTTCTGCCACTTCAGCATACACACATTAAATTAATTTCTGTTCTTTATTTTAGATTCATAACTCAAATTAAAATGATTATAATTTAAGTACAGTGATGATTCTTCATGCTTTCAATGGCAAATAATTTATAATAGAGAGGTAAATTAAAAATGTATTAAATTAAAATATCTTTATAATGGTTACATTAAATTTTCTATGGGAGGAGTGAGGACAACCCTTCGCAATTTTTCAAATTTGCCGAAGTTTTCTACTGATAAACTGGGTGTGCCAGAGTGTAATTATTTTATTCAAAATGAGTAACTGTTAGTATTTATTTTACCAGAGCGCAGCTGGGTTCCCATCTATGAATATGTATAGATAAAATTGCTTTCATTTTGGTGCTATGATGGGTATAGGAAATTTGGGTTTGTAAAGTGGGTTAGGTTAGACCTACAACCCTTGCAGGACCGAAATGCAACAAGAAAGCAGGGTAGGTAAGCAGGTTAGAACTGCAGCCTTTACAGAACCGAACTGCGACCAGAAAAGTGGGTTAGGTTAGGTTAGAAATTGATATGAATTTTTTTCAAGAATCTGGGTTTATCGATGTCATACCGCCTGGCGTTTGCATCATGGCAGAAAGGGATCTCAAGCATATCTGACACCTCAGAGCTAGCACCGGGGGCCCCGCCGAGGTTCCCGTGTAACGATGCACGTTACTTTAAGAAGGTAATTAAATTAAACCTATCGATCTTCGTGGTGCAACACGCTTGCTGGTGTCCCACAGGGCGGCGTGTTGTCTCCTCTTCTTTTTTCTATCTTCATAAACTCTATCACTTCCAATATTTTGTCCTCCTACCACCTTTACGCTGACGACCTTCAAATCTACTCTCAGGGCTCTGTTACCGATCTATCACAGACTATCTGCGCCATGAACACTGACTTGGAGAGTATTTTAAATTGGAGTAAACGTTACGGTCTCAAGGTTAACCCTACTAAAACTCAGGTTATAGTCATAGGTAGCTCAAAGCTCACTGCCCGGATTGATTTAGGTTCTCTACCTGCCATTGTGTTTGACGGTATTCAGATTCCCTACTCTCTCCAGGTAAAGAATCTCGGTGTCATGATGGACCAGAGTCTCTCTTGGGTACCTCAGGTGAATGAGGTTAGCAGGAAAATGTTTGCTGCAACTGCATCACTCCGCAGACTCCGTAATTTCTTGCCTTACGCCACTAAGATTGCGCTAGCTCAATCCCTCTTATTGCCCATATTAGATTATGCCGACATTTGCTATCTGGACCTTACGGAGGACCAGCTGAATAAGCTCGAGCGCCTCCAGAATCTCGGTATAAGGTTTATATTTGGTCTGCGCAAATTTGACCATGTGTCACAGTTCCGTTCTCAGCTCAAGTGGCTTCCTATTCGTCTTCGCCGTGACTCTCATGTTCTCGCCCTTCTCTATGGCATTCTCTTTAACCCCGCTACACCACCTTATCTCAAAGAGCGTTTCAAGTATCTCTCTTCTATCAGATGTTCTCAGACTCATATTCTTGCTTCTCCCTCATCTACTTCTAAATTTTATAATAGCTCTTTTACCTTCCGGGCTGTTCGGCTGTGGAATGCTTTACCAGTAGAATTAAGATTAGCTAAATCTCTCCCCATATTCAAAAATCAGCTAAAACTATACTTTCTATCTCTGCCTTAAGTTGCCATTTTATATATTGTATATATGCTTGTATAAATATATATTATATATATATATATATATATTGTATTGTATATTTATTTGTGTGTTAGGTTTCGTTTTAATACTTATATGTATAAGTAGTAATTGTAGTATGTGTGTTTGTGTTTAATAGTCTCCATATTTAAGCTCTTTGCACTACCTGTTGACTTTTGTATGAGTTCTACATTTCCTGCTACCCAAAGGTTGTCTGGAAGAGATCGCTTTTTAGCGATAAGACCGCCTGTTGTTACCTGGTTCTATTTTTTCTTTAAATATTTCTTTGTAGTTTTACATGTATGTAAAATTTATAATTTTGGTGCAATAAAGAATATTTACTTACTTACTTACTTACTAAACATAATTAATTTTAAACTCGACTAACACTTAAAAGAATAAACAAATTAGGAAAATAATTATAAACTTAGTGTGATCAAGATGTGTGTACGCAGTCGAATGTTGATAGTGATCCTGCGGCGCTCCTCTACAAGGCGGAGTCGACATTCGTTGGTGGTTTTAGACGGTAGTCCTACCACTGGTTAGTCCGTCATCGCTCCTGGCTCCCCCGGGCCCGGTGGCATGCATAAACGCATTTCCCCAACGTTAAAAAAAAGATCACTGTGTTAATATATGAAATGAACGCAACGTTTCTGTGCGCGAGTGTACTTTCGGGCGAACTTCTTCCGTCAGCAGTTTTGCCCTCTTATAACTCTTCAAAATTTTCCCTCCAGATTTGGTCTGTATTCTCACAAAAACAATTTTTTTAAATGGTCCTCACGCTGGAAATTGTCCAAAAAATGTTTCTTCTCGTACATTCAACCCTCGATACCCTCTCGCCCTTGGTTTTTTAAAAATCGTTTTCTCTCTAAAAGGCACACCGGTACCATTATTAGACTCCGCTTGGGTTTTTATTCCTCACCGGAACTCCTGCATCGCTTCAAGCGCAGAGACTCACCTATGTGCGACTGTAATATGGAAGGGGGATCATTGGATCATATTCTCTTTAACTTCCCTCGCAACTCCCCCTTCTTTGATTGAATATATCAGTCTTAACAAAATTAAAAATTCCCCTCCCTATAAAATCTACGCCTTTACTATGTCTCACTGAAAATAAAAAAAATATATTTCGGATTCTTGATTTGTTTTACTTAGCGTTAATGTCTACATAAATAACGTACCTTCCGTCTTGCACTCCGTTTATTGGGTAAGTGTTGAACGAACCTTTGATTGTCTCTGTGTTAGGCCGGTTCCCACTGTGAGTCTTCTGATAATTACAATTTGGCGCAAGTATTTATAATAGTACATAATTAATTTAGTAAGAGATCAATAGTGATGATAATCAGATTAACAGAAAAAAGAAATTACAATTAAAATTAGAATAAGTCAAGTTCATACATGTATATTAAATGTCAGTCAATATTCAAAATGTATACAATAAAAATTCGCTAATACTATAAAAACATTTATCAATCAATATTTTATACAATTTTGTTTTAAATTCGTTTATAGGCGATGTCTTTATGTCAGCTGGTATTTTATTAAATTGGGTTAAATTGATGGATTATAATGTGCTTTATCACCTCTTTTCGTTTTGAAGTTGGTTTTTGGGGCATCTTCTTTCACACTCGCACTCATGGCGCTGTAGCATGCTGGCTTCGCCTGTCGACGTTTTGTAGTATATAAAGATATCTGAATTATCGGATATGTGTAAACTACATAATATATCTTTCGTTCTATATAGATATGTAACCGTTGTTACACATTTTATTTAAATTGTATGTATCATTAAATACACTCTTTTTGTCTGTTTTAGGAGACATACTACATACCTGGTTTAAAATACAATATCAAATAAAGGCCTGCCAAAGGCAAACTGATAGATAGGTATAACAACCAAAGAAGGCTATTAAAACGAGAAGGAGGACTTGGCCGGGAAAGAAAACTTGAAATTGAAAACATTTAGGAACATTCAGGTATGTACCTTCTTACTTACATGTTTGACTGTCAAACCAAATACACTTAAGAGCAATTTAATCGTGTCACTTTGTATGGAAAACCCTGTACAAAGTGACCTGATTTAATTGCTCTTGACAGCAGACAAAGTAGCCAAATGTACCGTAAGTCGCAACACATCTATGTATATAATAAGTAATAAAATAATAATAATAGTAGTAGTAATAGGTAATAAGGATGTGTTGCGAAGTATTTGGCCACATTGGTTGCTCTTATGTGTTTTATGTTTACATGTGTTGTTTTGCTTTTTACTTTTTTACTGATATTACCTATCATCAGACATTGAAGAAGACGAGAACAATAGCTTAAGTATAGTAAAGAGCCCTTTCAAGAAGTCAAAGATAAATAACTGTAAACTAGGAAATATCGCATAATTTGCAAGACATGTAAAAGAAATATCCATTATTGAAGCAGAATTATGCTTTTATTGACGTAAAAGTATTTCAAGATTTGCAGATTGTCTTCAACAACACGACAAAGTAGGTAAATTTGGCCTTTGATTTTATCGCGCGATAGAGATAGATTTCTCCTATGTAGATGGATCGAGAAATTGGGCCACTGTTTCTCTCACCCCAGGAAAAAAACATTAGGTTTCTCTTACCCCACGTGATCTTATACAAAATAATCGTCTTAATTGTTTAACGAATACATACATACATATAATCACGCCTATTTCCCGAAAGGGGTAGGTAGACGCCACGGATTTCCACTTGCTACGATCCTGACATACCTCTTTCATTTAACGAATACATGACGATATGTGGTTGTTCACGCAGATTCGAAGCGCAAAGGCGCTACGCGCCACCTAGCGAAACTGGCTGTAAATAAATAAGAATCGAGCGACGTCATTGGTCGATCGATCGTAGCATGCAAGATGGCTACAGCGGCGTTTAAACGGCGCGCAAACACGCGAGCCGAGCCTGGCTCCGCTCGTGGTTCGCCGCGCCACGCGCTGTGTAAACAACTGCGCTCGGCGCGGCTCGGCAAAGTTCGCACGATCCATCACTTGTCGGTTTTTTCGACACAGATCAAAGGCTTGTGTTAATACGCGCCGTCTAAACAGATGTCACAGAGCGCGCGACGAAGGAAGACCTATTTTGTTTTTTTAGCGAAGTTTTTAATTGGGGATTGGTTTTGTACGAGATGGAGTGGAGCAACGAGAAGATTCAACTCTTCATTGAATTGTACGAAGAGGAACCGGCCATATGGAACCCAAAAGACCCAGGTCACAAAAGCCGCAACAATGTGCACGATGCTTGGACAAAAATAAAAACTAAGTTCTGTGAGGGGACCGGGGAAAGTATATCAGTGGAAGAATTAAAGAAAAAGAAGGAAAATTTAATGGCCACTTACAGAAAATTAAATGCGAAAGTGAAGTCAAGTTCAACAAGCGGGAGTGGTACGGATGACATGTTTAAACCTAATTGGCCATTTTACGAACAAATGGCCAAGTTCCTGCATGGTGTATACAAACCAACAAAAACGAAGAGTTCAGAGGTGAGGAAATATCTTTTTAATCATTATTAAAAAAAAAAAATGTCCGGTTAAGGGCCGGATAGGCTGGATACCGGATAGTAATGCCTTGATCACTCGTACCGAGTAGAGTGGCGAGACAGTAAATAAATGTAGGTGTGATTGGGGTCTAACCGAATATTCGGTACATCTCTAGTTTTTACTTGAGTTTTAACATGAGTAAATATCAAGACCAATTTAATATTCATTTTGCCAGCTTACTGCGCCATTTGTTGTGAAATATTCAGCAAATTTATCTCGTACAGTTTTAGCCGCTAATGTTGCTCTTCTAGGTATTCTCCTAATCGATACTAGTGATGTGATTCCGTTTTGATCACTTCGCCACAAACCAGGTTGAACCTCACCGTTAATTTCGGTATCGAAAGTTCCATGCGGCGTATAATTCTGTTTTGAATTGTTACTCCTCCTCAAAAAGTTATGTAGCAAAACACATGTCATAACTATAACTGACACTTTTTCTGGTGCCAGTAAAATTGGAGACCTAAGTATTCGAAATACAGCAGACATTATTCCAAACACATTTTCGACGATTCTGCGGGCGCGTGATAGACGGTAGTTGAATACTCTCTCCTTTGTCCCTTTATCATGAATCCCGGGGTACGGTTTCATCATGTTTTCCGTCAATGCAAATGCACTATCTGCTACTATCACGTAGGGCAGAGAATCATTTTTAAGTGGGAGAGGTTTATCCGGCGGGAAATTTAGTGCACGTTCTTCAATTTTTTGGTACATGCTGGAGTTTCGGTAGACTCCACCATCACTTATTCTACCTTGGCACCCTATGTCTACATATGTAAAGTTATAGTTTGCATCTACTAATGCTAACCACACTAAATGTTCCGTGGAAATTGAAATATTCTGTGCCGCTGTGCGTGGGGCACTGAATTAATATATGTTTTCCATCAAGCGCACCAATGCAATGTAGAAAATTCCACCTTTTGTCAAATTGCGCTTCTATTTTTAACCATTCATCTGCAGTTCGAGGCAACTGTAACAAATTTTGAAATATTTTATTAATGTCAAATTCACTTTTTCAGGACACCGTTGATCCTGACGTTGAATTAAACGAAGAGGAAGCAGTTATTCGCGAAGGTAACGAAGATAATGTAGTTGATCGAGAAAACGAATCTTCTACTAATACAGACACAGTGAATCCAGTTATTTTCAAAAAGCCGACTAATGCAAGCAATAAAAAGGAAGTAAACAGAAAGCGGAAAATTGAACATCAAATGGAACAAGCGTACGATGTCCTTAAAAAAATAAGTACAGAGCCAGAACCGGTTGAAGACGAATGCACTTTATACACAAAATTATTATGTGCAAAGTTAAAATCCATGGACGTATTGACTCGTGACATCGCCATGCACGAGATTGATTATGTAATGTTTCGCCTAAAACAACAGCAAGCGTTTCCACGATTTCAGAGTCCACCTAATCAACCATATGCAGGACTTCACTTGCCTCAAAATCCATTAGCTCCTAGTTATTATCAAAACATGCAATCGTCAGTGGGTTATCAAACGTCATCTTATCAGCCATCGCCACAGTCCCATTCTCAACACAAAACAAACTTTCAACCATCTCCACAGTCTCATTCTCAACGGCGACCAATCTTTCAGCCATCTCCACAGTCTCATTCTCAACAATCTGCGTACTTCCAGCCGTCTCCACAGTCACATTCTCAAGTATCTGCATACTTCCAGCCGTCTCCACAGTCACATTCTCAAGTATCTGCATACTTCCAGCCGTCTCCACAGTCACATTCTCAACAATCTGAAGACTTTCAGCCGTCACCACAGTCACATTCTCAACAATCTGCAGACTTCCAGCCGTCACCACAGTCACATTCTCAAGAATCTGCAGACTTCCAGCCGTCACCGCAGTCACATTCTCAAGAATCTGCAGACTTCCAGCCATCTCCACACTCAAATTCGCAACAATCTTCTGATATGGAAGAGTATTCTCATTCTCAACCATTTCCTGGGTTTGAGTCTCTTTCTAAAGAGCAATCAATTGATCAATTGTATGCAGATGCAGTTTCTAAAATATTTGAAAAATCTGAATAAATTATAAACGCTCACCTTGACTTCTTCTCGCAACTCTTGAATCAAAGCCTGGCAAACTTCCATTATGCATGTAGCTATTGTAGATTTTGATAACTTGAATAGGTAGGCCAAGCTGCTAAATTTATCACCCGTCGCAAGAAACCTGAGAGTTACAGCCAGTCTTTCTTGAATCGGAATACATTTTCTCATGTTAGTGTCTTGTTTTGCGATGAATGGTCCGATTTTGTTGAGCAGATATTCGAAATCAGCTGCGGACATCCGACAAAAATTTTCGAAATATCCAGAGGGTTCTCGAGTTAGGTCATATAGCAGATCTGTAGCATTGTACCTAAAATATTGAAAATAATATTATATTGTACCTAAGATTATTAGAGTAATTGTTAAGATTTAAAGCAGTAATTGTTAAGATTTTTATGTTTTATGTTTTTATGTTCCTATCTGTCTAATTCTTGAATAAATGATTGAAAAATAATTGTTATGTTCTTTATTCATTTCAAGACTAAAAGGCTAGGTTTGTTTACAATACGTTTATATGTAGGTAACTAGGTATGAGGTATGGAAGTGAGACTTTCTACCGCTATCAGGATCCTGGTCATATATGTAAATATTATAGATTCGGACATCAGATATAATAAATATATACTGACTTTATATAAAAAAATAAACTTACGTTTTGCGACTCTTATACAATGACACCATCCACCACCGTCTTTTTCGTCTTTCTTTTGTTTTTAAATATTCACCACCGAGCAAAATAACAGTAGCTGCTGCTGCAGCAAGGCGTTTTCTTTTATCCATATTGAAGAACGAACAAGCGGACAGCTCGATTCAACAGCGCGATGTGTAGCCGCCACGGACGGCTCGGCTGGCGTAGGATCGTGCTACCCCGCGTCGTTTAAACGAGCAGGCTTGCGTCCGTATTTAGCCGAGCCGCATCTCCACGGACGGCTCGGCTGGCGTAGGATCGTGCTACCCCGCGTCGTTTAAACGAGCAGGCTTGCGTCCGTATTTAGCCGAGCCGCATCTCCACGGACGGCTCGGCTCGCGTAGGATCGGGCTAGCCCGCGTCGTTTAATCGCGCCTTACCACTCTCGCGGCGTCGGGCAATTTTGGGCACTTGTCTTGACCTGTAAACTCGAAGGAATATGTACTGTTTGATTCAGTGCGAACGATTGTATCAGTTTCGGTTAACTATCGCGACGCGCGTGAAAACTAATTTGTTTTGTGTGTAATAGTGTCTAAGGTGTCACTTGATAATTAATATAGGCGTTAGTCGAGTTCTGTGGTTTAATTCAACGCCCACTCCGCTATTTCCTGGACGAGGCAGCTTCAGGACCGGCGACGGTTCCAGCCACGATACGGCTGGTGGCCCAGCGTAGGTGTGAGGAGCCGGAGACGACGCGTCGGCGGCTACGAGCACCATTTTGTCAGTGTATCAGACCGGCGGGTCCAGGACCTGGCCGTGCTGTGTACAATTATGGTGGCCCATGAAGGGACGATCGTAATCAGTACGATATTGGAAAAATAATCCCGTGATTGGGGGAAAAAGGAAAAGATTGTAGCAGTCTTCTTCAGAAACCACCCTACGGCGAGTTATACGTATCGTCATTCATTTAGTGGCTAAATTCAGTGCGCGATAGCGAAATTCAGCCCGCGAGTAGAAATCAAAAACGCATGGTTTTTAGGTTATCTCTATAGTGTTATGCAATCTCATTGAACAGATTACCGGTTAAGTTATCACGTTGGTAACATTGAGTGACTAACTTCACATCGAACAATTGTCAGCTGTCAGAGTCGGCCATCGTGTATAGAGACTCTAGGTTACGTCAAACTTGTCAAGTTCCATGTCAAGTTTGTTGATGGATTAAACGTCAAAGTGCATTCAGTCATTTGCCAAATCGATATATTAATCGATACCTATTATATAAAAACAAGTGTTACAAATTAGGGTTAGCTTCACACTGTGAGATATTTGTGTTCACCCACCTATTCATAGCAAACATGTCACTCAAGGCCGCTAAGGTTCAATTAAAGACGCGCTATTTGATGTTGACGGACTATGCCGCCACAATTGAGGTACGACCAGGCACGATCGCGGCGACCGTGGCAAGGAGGCATTTCCAAGAAGCGTACAAAACATGTCTCGGCATACGAGTCGTTGGTGGCGAGTGAGACGGACCTCCTGGAGGAGGAAGGACTACTATACAGTAGCAGCAGTAGCAGTATCAGCAGCAGTTTAGCGAGGTAAATCGACTCCTCATCCAATTGGATGAGGCATCAGAGGAGGAGTCGGGAAAGCCATCGACGTTTGACATCAAGGTAAGGTCAAGCTTCCGTTAGTTCAATTGCCTACATTTTCTGGCTGCCTTGCTGACTGGCTGTCATTCTATGACCTATTTATGTCCCTTGATGATGCGGGACCACTTTCCGACGCGGAAAAACACTATTATTTGAGGACGTCGTTAACTAGTGAGGCACTATCGATCGTTCAACATTTTCCTATGGATGGCGACAACTATACAGTTGCCCTGGACCTCCTAAAGCAAAGGTATCACAACAGCAGGCAGCTGGTAGACACCTTTACAGGACATCCTAAATCTGCCCAACGTGGGAGGCCCCAATGTCAATCTAAGAACCCAGTTTTATGATCCTGGTGACCCTGCCATGATGCTCAGGCAGACTCCACACTGTACCACCCCAAACCTACCTACCTACTAACTTGACGATCATGGCCCCAAAAACCCCATACTACCATACTATAAACCTTTCTATAAATTTCTAGGAGATAGTAGTTCCAAGCTCTGCGGTCTTCTTAAACTATGGCCAGACTTTGATCGTAGTGGAATTATTAGGACCCTATAACTGTGCCTTATAGTAACCTAGAATCTTTAAGAGAGTAGGATTAAATTGCCAAAAGAAACAACAAATTAGTTTTAAAGCTTTTATTTATCAATTTATTAGAATTTTAAGTTTATTTTTGTATTTATTGGTTTTTTAGCCCTAAATTTACCTTCCTAACTAAATGCTATGCGAATGATTCTACACGGATTCAAAAAAACATAAATTATCAGAAAGAATCCGCAAGAAACCTGATAATTAAGTAATTATTTATAAAATTATTACTAAATAATTCATTCTAAGTAAAAGTATACTTCGTGAATACTACCCTAGCTAAGACTATTATTTTAATTGGCAAGTATAAAATTTATATTTTATCTGATTTTGTCTTCGCGAGATTCCCGGAATAGAAGAGGAACTCCCATCTGAGAAAGTACCTGTAACATTATTGAAAACGATAGTATTCTGCAAAAATAACAAAAGATTCTCTTCCTTATGATTTCTCACCTAATTCATTAATATAATTGAATTTGCTAGAATAAATTAAACTAGAATAAAGCCATTTATTATATACTTATGATATAAAAACCATCTGTTTCAAATTTCATGTTCTTTTGATTAGTATTGTACACAGAATGCAAATGAGGTTTTATTACATTCACAGACTTCCAGGCTTGTTCTACTCCCCTGGTATACACTATAATATGAAATCTGAACAGAATCTAGCATACTTTCTCATGCCAGAATCAATTTTTACCTTATTTTTTGTTAGAGGTTGATACCAACAATTTCATCAAGAGTCCGGGTAAGGAACTGTGATCTAATATGGAAAAGTGTAGTTTTTTTCTTTGTCTTTGTGCATACGTGGCAATAATGACCATGGGTACCAAATTTAATAAAAAATAATAAAATAAATAAATGTTTTCGTGGGAGATAAAATCAAGGTGCACATGGGCATGCACTTTTGCCAACATGTGTTTCAATGTGTAATTTTGTTTGTAGCTTGAAAGCCGGTCCTTTCCCCGGGTCCTTCCTTTCGCCCCTGCACCTGGCTTTGTCTTCTGGAACGTGCTAGCGCAGCCTGCTCTTGCAGTATTGTTCTTGTGACTCCGTGCTGTTCATCGCGGCTGTGGCGTACCGGTAGAACGGCTGGCTGGATACGCAACGACGGTCTCGCTGCGTATCGTCGCGACTCCTGCCGTCTGCTGCGCGCCACTGGAACGGCATGTAGCCACAGTTCTGCAGCAACACGTGTCTCAGGTGTGGTCAACTCTAATTTCTCTTGGTGATCTCTTAAGACTTAAATTAACCTAGCAAGGAACATAAAATAAATAAACAATAGTTTATTTCATCTCATATTAATCTTCCTTCTTTTGCACGCTTTATGTGTGCTGGCGCCCAGTCTTTCTTTAGCTTAACATACTTTATCTACTTGGAGATACCTTAGGAAACTGCCAGACGTGTATTGTGATAGCAGCGCCGAGGCCCACGACCCTGAGAGAACCTACATATAATCCATAGCTTAATATACAGGTTACAGAAGATGATCGTGTGGACATTAAATACAGGAGAAGAACAAGGAACCCACACACGAATCACTTCGTGATAAGCGTCTCGCCGACCATCTGGCGCAAGGTGCTAGACATAGGAAGCGTCCACATCGATCTTCAGCGCATCAAAGTGGAAGACCAAACGTCTCTGGTGCAGTGCACCACTTGCCTAGGCTTTGGGCACGGCAAAAAGTACTGCAAAGAGTCGGTAGACCTTTAAAAAGAGTATAAAATAAATAATAAATAAATAAAAAAGCCTTTTATTCTACCATAATTAGTTTTAACAAGTATCATTTACATGCATGATCTCTTTGCAATATAATATAATATCATGTATGTGCATAATTTGTTTCCATGAAAGTTACATTGTATTTTTTTATTAGCAAGTCAATTCGTTTTAATAATCACTTTTTCGATTCATTATCAATTACATTATATTATCCACGTGGAGTACAATATTAAAACCGTAAAGGCGTACACGCTCTTAATGTACCTAAGGTAGTATTTAAGTTTTAATTATAGTAACACATAAAGTAGGTTAACATTAATCATAAAATCCTAATCACAGGCAGTTACATATAATTAAATAAATAAACAGTATGGAACAGGTAGTAGAAGTTTTGATAGAGTATTGATATATACAGGGTGTTTGGTAACAGGATGCAAAGGCATATTATGTCTTAGACAAATATATATATATTTTTTTTAATTTAAGTTTTAATATTTTTCTGAGACAACACCTAATGTCAGACTAAATCGACAATAGTAATTTTGTTACTGTAGGTAGCATTTTTTTTTGTTTTATTTTGTATTGTGCAATGTCTATCGTACACCATAAAAGTAATTTGAAACATCTGTGTCCAAAGAAACAAAAACTACAGCGATTTAAAAATTTTATAACATGAAAAAAAATTATTTAAGTGTTTTCTTAGGACGATAAAAAAAAATAAAAAATAGCCCTGGTTATTCAAACCATTTTAGAAACATGCTTGGCTATTGCACTTTCAGTTAAGCTACGAGTATCAAGCACGACTGTAGCTATCGTATTTTTGAAAATAAGCCACCTAAACCAACTAGAGAGCTAAAATGTTTCACTCTACTTGTGATACTTGTGACGAATCTAATTATGATTTTGTAATAAAACATTACAAAATTAATTTATTGTGCTTTATTGTTATTAAATTGTAAAACGGGACTTAAACGCGTATTTAAGTTTTAAGATTTACCTCCAACGTTTCGAGGACGGCGTTCTCCCCGTGGTCTCGGAGAAGACAGGCTAGAGTTGACATCAACATCTTCTAGCCGAGCGAGTTTTTCGAACTACCCGCACTTGGTCTTATTCTTGGTTGGTTTATTCATTATTGCATGGTATAATAATATAGTCCGCCTGGTACTCTCTTCCGAGACTCGCGAACCACGTGACTGACACAAGCCTACGTCATCGTGAACCTTTTAACAGCACGATGACGTAGGCTTGTGTCAGTCACGTTGTTCGCGAGTCTCGGAAGAGAGTACCTTGATTTTATTATACCATGGTTTATTGTTAAAGATTAATTAAGTCTAGTTACAGCTTCAGTTGCGGTTAGACGTTCATTGTGATTTTAATTTCCCTGTGTCATCCAAAATTTACCGTGTCGTTGTAGCTGCCGTAGGCGCTCCTTTACGTGTAATTACGACTTCTTCGTTGTAAACATGGAGTATACGAACGAAGAATACGCTGACATTGTCTACATGTACTGCAGAGCTGACGGTAATGGAGCAATGGCTCGACTGATGTACCAAGAGCGTTTTCCAAACCGGAGGTTGCCTAATGTGAGAGTATTTTACGACTCATTCCGAAGACTACTTGAAAATGGAATTGCCGGGCAACGTGGAGGGAACCCAGGACGTAATCGCCCTGATATGGAGGACGATGTTCTACGGGCATTTGCAGAGGATCCGACTACGAGCGTCAGAGTGGTAGCTCGTAATCTGAACATGTCCATATGGAAAGTATGGAGCACCATGCATCGCGAGGGAAAATATCTTTTTCACGGCACCGGAGTTCAAGGTCTGGAGGAAGGAGACCCTGCACGTAGACTTCTGCCGACTTTTACTCAATGCAGACATCGAAAACCAACGCTTTTTGAGAAGTATTCTTTGGACAGATGAATCCAAATTTAACCGGAATGGGATCACTAATTTTCACAACCTTCACCAATGGGGTGATAAAAACAATATTGGAAACACATTGGAAAAAGCAAAAGTTCTTCCAAAGAAGGTTTTCCCTCAACGTGTGGGCTGGAGACGGCGGAGTCCTTATTGGGCCACATGCATTATTTGCCAAATAATTTAAATGGGGTAAATTATTTGGAATTTCTTCAAAACGATTTGCCCGGGCTTTTTGACGAGGACCAGCTGCCCGATGCTGTGACATTCCAGCACGAGGGTTGTCCCTGACCGATTTCTCCCTGGCTGTAAGGGAACACCTGAATAATTGTTTTCCTGACGGTTGGATCGGCAGAGGCGGACGAATCCCTTGGCCCGCTCGGTCACCCGATTTAACTCCACTCGTTTTTTTCGTTTGGGGCCGGGCTAAGGAGCTAGTTTACACAGAAGAGGAAATTAATACCGTAGAAGAGTTGAGGGAGAGGATACAAGCAGCGTTCGAAACCATGAGGGAAGAAATGACTCTCGGAACAACCACCACGGAAATAAGAAGCACGAGCCCTGCTTGTATTCGAAACGGCGGGTCACATTTTGAAAACGAGCAATGATTGTTTTTCTTCTTTAAATTAAGTGTGAAAATGAATAACTTACCTTTTATGCTTTTGTTTGATTTTGTCGTAAGTAATATAAAACAAAAATTCCCTCTTATTAATTCAGGTAGCTTATTTTTAAAGATAAAACGGCTCAAGTCATCTTACGCCGCTCGCCGCTATCGGTTCCTTTTGTTTTACAACCACCGCGAGCCTTTGTTTATTAAAATTGCATGTGGTAGTTTTGTCCAGTACACTTCACCCTTTAAAAACAAGTCAAATGTCAGGTAAACGCCAACTTAGTATTCAGAACCAATGTTTTATTACAAAATCATAATTAGATTCGTCACAAGTAGAGCTAAACATTTCAGCTCTCTAGTTATACGATAGCTACAGCCGTGCTTGATAGCTTAAGGCTTAAATGAAAGGGCAATAGCCAAGCATGTTTCTAAAATGGTTTGAATAACCAGGGCTATTTTAGTTTTTTTTGATCGTCCTAAGAAATGAATTGACAAACAAAGCAGTAACAGATAGGAAATATTATAATTTAAAGACAATAATCAGAAAGACATTTTTTTAATATCACAAGAAAAAGATGCCTGGACAGGGCGCGTCAACAGTCGTGATGGAGGTGGAGACAGATGTGAATAGGGAAAGGGACAACCAAATAGGGATTATAGTCAAGATTGTAAATGTAATAATTGCACTTGCTGGAGATGTAGTGAAGGCCAAGTTAGATAAAGATGCTACTGACAAAGTCATTGATCTTGATTTTTCAAATGAATTGTCTGGAATTCTAATGACAGTATTCACTTGCTTGCGGAAGAGAGCCAATAAGAATAGTGGGCTTAATAAATACATATCATACAAAGCTACACTTTTGAATGTTGAATTGTCCATAGAAGCCATTGTAAATGCTATAAACACTGCAAAGATTGAAATAAATTTTATGATAGCGACTCCTATAGTTGAACTTATGACGCTATTCAGGACATCGTTTGATGAGGTCAGAAATGGAGTGACAAAATTTCAGGTTAGGAGTGGTACTAAGGGATCATCCAAGCGTGTTGTGGGAAATGGTGACAAAGTTATATTTGAACAAAATTTGACAAGCTATGGTCTTAACAACAATCATATTCCATTGCTTCAAGGTTCAAGGTATCACTTTCCCTCCAGAACGTAGAACAGGTTTGATCCGAAGCTTAGGACCTTTAGCTCAAGCAATTCTTTTGGTTCAAGAGGACAAATATCCTGATAAAATCGAATCTGCATTGAAAAATAGCTTGCAAATGTTACCAATGGCACCAGAAATAGCTAGATGTTTGAGAGAAGCAAAAACTCCTGGTGTTGTTCAGGGCGTCTTGAGTGAGCTTGGTGATTTGTTGTTGGTAACTACTGCTAGATCCACACAAAAAGTATATTTGCCTTTACTTATGTTGATAAAAATGTGGGAAGCATCAGAATCTTTTCCACAAGTGAAGTGGAGTTTCTCGGGAGTTGGAAGTATGATCTTATACAACTATGTAGCAGGACAATATAAGTTTACTCTAAAAACAAAAGGCATAGAGGACCATGTAAAACAGGTTGTGTTTCATGCATGTTTTGGAACATACTTGGATGATCTTGGATTACTTTCATCTATCACAGATAGGACGTCTTCATGGCAAAAACGGAAAGATGTCAATAATGTTTTCACAGAGAGGAAAAGCCAAAATAAGGTAACATTCTCTCCGATAAAGTTCAGATTTTATTCCAAAATGGCTCAAGCTTTGCAAACCAAGAGTTTGGGGAATGTGGATCCTGTAATATGTTGTAGGCCCTCTTTCACAGGGATGAGAAAATAGTACATTATTGTCGAGGCTCGGAAGTAGCTACTTGCTGGCTGAGGATTCGTTTTAAACGGACGACCTTGGGAGTCCGTTTAATTGAATCTGAGGAAAGAGGGTAGGTGCTCATTAAAGTGACAAGTCATCTTAAACATAAATATTCATTTATTAGTATAAAAACAGTATTTTTAAAGAAATTTGTTAAAATAATAGTGTCAAAATAATAAATATTTACATACAGTGTAGGCAAGTTCCAACAATGCCCCAATAAAAAGTTATGCACTAGCACCTGCCGGCAATCTCACTGCATATCACTTTACTGGACTTTGGACTCACTAAAACATCATTTAAAAAATGTCTTCGCTGGAGGCTATATCTACTGCACAGAGTACCCTGGAAACCATGATGATAAAACGATTTGCTGAGTTTGAAGCAGCCCTACAGACAGCCTCTCCGCAGTGTGACACAATTGAAGCTTTAAGTGCGGAGCTGCAAAAATTCAAGCAGTTGACTCTAGGTATGGTAACGGCTATCAATGCACAAATCACAGCACTAAGCAACAGCATCGACCACATTGAAATGCGTCACCGGCGTAAATATCTGCTGTTCGCGGGCGTTCCGGAGGCCTCGGGCGAAAATGTGGCCGAGACAATTTCCGCCATATGCCAGGACAGACTGCAGCTTGCGGAGGCTTCGTCGTCGTCCTTCTCCGTGTGCCACAGGCTTGGTGCTGCTACCGCGGGGCGTACTCGCGTTATTTTGGTGCGCTGCAACAACCCAGCAGTCAAAGATGCGATTTGGAGGAAGAAGACTGCGCTTAAGGGATCTTCTGTTGTTGTATCGGAGTACTTGACACGTGAACGGCAAGCCGTATTTCTCGAAGCCCGTAAGCATTACGGCATGCGTAGTGTCTGGAGTTTGGAAGGTACTATTTTCGTCAAGGTCTCGGCCGGCAAGACGCGTCGGGTGGTTACGGCGGAGCAGCTGCGTAAGCTGGTCAGCGAGTGCCCACCTCCCGCCCCACAAGAAGCTGCGACGACCAGTGGCACGGCTGCAGCCGCTACAGGCCTTGATGATGATAAGGCTTCAAAGAACGCCAGCGTCACGATGACTCGTAGTACGAGGCGAGCCAAAACAAATTTGAAATAAGCCCATATTCATTGCGGTAGTGATTAATTTTTCTGTTGTTCTACGTGTACCCTTTTCTTTCAATTTCTTTCTTGCATTGCACTTTATATAGTCTACCGACAATCAGCGTTCTATAACTTGTTTTGTTTATGTGAGTAAGTGACAGCACTAGGGGCACTAGGTCTACTTGACAGTTGACGGCCGCTGAATGCAGGGTACGTTCGGAAATAATATGATGTTTTTTTTTGCACAGAGTTTTGTAACGTCTCTTATAATTTGCTTGTCGTACTTCACTTAGTCTTTTAGTAACTAATCACTTTGCCCAATGTAATGTATTCTTCCAAAGCAGTTTTTATATATTTTTAGAGTAAGTTTTCTACAATTTTTATTGTTGTGTATTGTTGTTGACCGGCGGGTTAAACAGGCCCGTAATAGTTTGGGACTAGCTAGACTGTTCTATTTTATTTTATATATAGTGCGTATAGTATTTATTATATAGTATTTATAATATATATTTTTATGTCTACTGATGGATGTGACGACTCATTTTATTCTGCTTGCAGCTTGTCCAGCTCTTTTCATTCGGTTGACGAGCCGAGTGAACCTGTTACGCTTGGCACGTCATTGAGAGAAGAGTTTCATAGTAATAAAAATGTTTTCAACGTATGCCATATAAACGCTCAGAGTATCTTGAGCCACTTCACTGATTTTCTTGATTCGTTTTCCTCGTGCAATGTACATGCTATTCTTATCAGTGAAAGTTGGCTAAAACCTAGCATACCTTCAACTTCCTGCAGCCTCCCTGGTTTCGTCCTACTACGTAATGATCGAACAGGCAAAGGCGGCGGAGGTGTAGCGATGTATCTTCGAGCTGACATTCCCTATAAAATTGTCGATTCTTCTGCCTCACAATATTCAGGCTCCATGGAACATTTAGTTATTGAGGTGAAGCTTCTTGGCGTGCGCATTATGTTAGGTACTGTGTACTGCCCACCAACAATTGATTATATTTCGTCTCTCGAGGTGCTTCTGACGGGTATTGGTACTGAATGCGCCCATCATATTGTTATGGGAGATTTTAATACAGACCTGCTGAGAGATAATCCCAGGTCGCGGAGGCTGAGAACCGTTATTGTTTCATCTGATTTTTCATTATTGCCTTTAGACGCGACGCACCACAATAACGACACATCAGATTCCTGGTTAGACCTGATCCTTACATCGTCGCCTCAGCACGTTTTGAAATCCGGACAATTTTCTGCACCTGGCTTTTCGCGACATGACCTGATTTATGTTTCATACAAAATCAAGCCTCCTAAATCGGAACCAATAGTCGTTCACTTACGTGGCTTTGCACGAATCGATGTTAACCAATTAAAGGAGGATGCCACTGGGGCCGATTGGACGGGCACGCTGCGAGCACCAACAGTTGATGATAAAATTTCTCAATTCAACTCCGTCCTTCTGAAGCTGTTTGATGCTCATGCTCCGGTTCGACCAGTTCGGCTAAAGAGGCCACCAGCTCCATGGATCTCGAAAGGTGTGCGTATGGCGATGATGAGGAGAGACAGGGCTTTTCGTGCTTACAAGCGAGATCGATGCGATGAAAACTGGCGGCTTTTTAAAGTTGCCAGAAATCGCTGCAACCAAATGGTAAGAGCAGCGAAACGACGTTACATACACGACAACATCTCGACTTCTTCCCCAGCGGACACGTGGAAATTTCTCCGATCACTCGGGATTGGTAAAACCAAGACCGATGTCGACTCGCTCCCTTTTTCTCTTGACCACTTAAATTCGCATTTTTCTCAAACTTTGAAGATTTGCTTTGCCGCCGTTTTATTTTTTTTATTAAAAATGGAAGTGTATTTTTCTGCTGAAAATACGCCAACCTATTTGAAACACCTAAATAGTCGCGGTACCAACATTATAATAATAAGTACTGATCATCTGTTCGTCTGTTTAATGGACCTATGCCTTCATTTGATATGGTCACTTCAACTTTTAAAAAGTTTGCAACTCGACAAATAATGGAATTTGTATGCAACATTGCAGTCCCGAAATCGAGACTGCAATGTTTTTAACTTTTTAATTTTTGACTGACCATAAACTACGCACTTCGCGACCTACTTTTTAACCGGCAACGTCGACTTTGCCGTCCATTTTTGAGAAAAGAGTATTTACTGGAGAGTTTGTAAACTACATGACAACAGGCAAAAGCGCTATCAATTTCTCGAGCGAATAGAATAGAATAGAATTTCTTTATTTGCCAGAATACGTGTATAAGATGACAACAGAAAAGGTTTACATGTATCAGTATTCAGTCGAGGACACGACATGCAAATAATTGACAATTTAATAATTTTAACATAAAATAAAGTACAATATAGAAAATATTACGACAGAAATGAAAACAGTGGGTAATTTTTCCTGTTAAAAAACTAATAATAAGTTGGTAACAATTTGAATATTAAATAATAAAATGTCCATGAATAAATAAAACTAATATCGATAAGTTAAATTTTTTATATAAAAAGTCAAATTACAAAATGGATGTCGTGTATAATTTATTTAAAAGTCATTGGGAAAATAATTTAATAATAAGATGTCAAAATATATACATAATTTATGCAACTTAAATTATCATTCTAACTGCTTTAAATTATTATTGTGCTCTAGAAATTCCCTCACACTATAAAAGCAATTTTCAGACAGCCATTTTGTAATCCTATTGCTAAATTGGTTACTATCGATTTGCTTTAGCTCATCAGGAAGACTGTTGAATATAACTATACACATATTGTATGCATTTCTGTGGTATACAATAGAATGTGAAGGAGGTTGATACAATAAATCCTTGTATTGCGCTCTCCGATTTCCGGCAAATACATCAAATCTCTTTTTAAAAAGTTCAGGGTGTTTTTTCACAAATAGACATGCTTTTTTTATGTACATGCAAGGCAAAGGCAAAACATTAAATTGCTTAAACAGTGGTTTACAACTGTCCGTGATCCAAGCGTTGGCTATCGCACGAATATACACTTTTTCTGCTGAATGAACGCTTTTGCCCCACAGTAAAAGACCGTAGTTAAGTACAGATGCCACATATCCGTGATAGGCAGTTGTTGAGGCCTGTAAAGATACCGCGTTTCTAAGTTTCCTTAGGGCGAACACAAATCCGTCAAGTTTGGAACAAACAACATCGACGTGTTGTTTCCAGCTTAGGTTTTTGTCAATATGTAATCCTAAAAATTTCACATTATCACATTTTTCTACAAGGATGTCATTATATTTGATGTCAAGTTGGTCAGGATTGGTTTGATAGGAATGAAATTGTGTATACACTGTTTTTGTTAGGTTAATCTTGAGGTTGTTATTGCTGGTCCATGTGCTGATATCAGTCAAGGCTTTATTTATTTCAGCTTCATACGTTAAAATGTTCTCTCCCTTAATTATCAGTGTAGTATCGTCCGCAAATAATATACACTTTTGTGCGGTAGCTTGGGGAAGATCATTGATATAGACCAGGAATAGCAATGGGCCCAAGTTACTGCCCTGAGGAACTCCCCATTTATTTTCACGAAAATTGGACCGGAACTTTTGTTTTACAAGACTTTTCCCCTGGATAACGAATTTTTGAATTTCCGTGCACTGTTTTCTGTCTCCCAGGTAGCTTTTGAGCCAAGCAAGTACTGAACCTCTAATCCCATATATTTCAAGCTTCTTCAAAAGTATGTTATGATTAACAGTATCGAAAGCCTTACTTAAATCAAGGAAAATTGATGTTATTGGCAATTTGTTATTTATCGCTTCTGAGACATATTTGATAAAATGAAAACATGCTAATTCAGTCGAATGGCTTTTTCTAAAACCGAACTGATTTGGTTGTAATATATTTTTCTTTTCAAGGTAATTCGTTAACCTCATAGACATTGATTTTTCAAATAATTTGGATATAACTGGAACTAATGTTATAGGTCTGTAATTGTTTGGATCTTTGCGACTACCCTTTTTAAATAATGGTTTTATAATTGATAACTTTAGTTGTTCTGGGAAAATGCCTTGACTGAATGATAGATTTATAATATGTGTCAGGGGATGGGTAAGGCTTATTGCATTTAATTTCAAAATATTCGTAATAATGTCATCATAACCACAAGCTTTACTGTTATTCAGCGACAGAATTAATTTGTACACCTCATGTTCATCAACTGGTTTCAGAAACATTGAATTTATTTGCTTATCCAGATTGTTTGTTGCTTGGGGGGGTACTTGTATTATATCTAAATTAGAACTGGTAATATTAATGAAATAATTATTAAATAAATTACAAATTTCTTGTGGATCGGTATATGTCATATTATTAAATTCTATAGAGTCAAGATTGTTGTTGTGTTTATTATTAGATGTCATCGATGATATTATATTCCATGTCGCCTTACATTTATTCTTATGATTCATAATGAGCTGTTTATTGGTCATTCTCTGAGATGCTAAAATACACTTCCTGAGAATATTATTATAAGATTTCAGTACATGTATGTTTTCATTCTTATTTTTTGATGATCTACAATTCATATACAGTTTACGCTTTGTGTAACATGACTTTCGTATACCCTTGGTAATCCACTTAATTTTATTTTGGCGATTGCTAGTTTTTATTTTAATCCAAGGAAAACATAAGTCGTAGAATAAACGCAAAAGGTCGTAAAACTTTAAAAACGCTTCATTAAAATCCTCAGTACCTAGCGACCCTTTGCAATTGCAGTTTGCTTTGAAGAAGGTTAAAGATGAGATCTTTAGTGACCAAGGAAGAAAAAAGTTGACGACAGCTGGTACAAAGAAGTGGCTTGTGTTTGATGGGAATGATTTTGTTGAAACTGATGAAATTCCTGTTGAATCTGGATCATATTTTTTCGGCAATTAACAACATAGTGCTTTTCATTCTGCTATAAAGCATAAGGAACACTCTATTTTTAAGAATATTTGTTAATCATGTATTTTTGTAATAATAAACACTTAATTTTTTTATTTTATTGTTATTAGATTTTAAAATCGCTGTAGTTTTTTTTTCTTTAGACACAGATGTTTCAAATTACTTTTATGGTGTACGATAGACATTGCACAATACAAAATAAAACAAAAAAAATGCTACCTACAGTAACAAAATTACTATGGACGATTTAGTCTGAAATTTTGGTGTTGTCTCAGAAAAATGGTAAAACTTAAATTAAAAAAAAAAACAAATTTTTTTGTCTAAGCCTTAAAATGTTCTGAATGGCCTAAACTACCACCTACTTTCGGCTTTGCATCCTGTTACCAAACACCCTGTATAGTTACTGTTATTATGTTAATTTAGGCCGAAACTTGCAATGTTAAAGCCAAATACTTAAAAGTTTAAAACTAGAGTAAATAAAATGCACCGCAAGGAATAGTTTCACAAAATATTTAAAACTTGGGTTGAAACTTTCTCAGCATCTCTGTTTAAGTAGTATGCTTAAGTTTTGTTTGTCGGACCCAGAACTCCGGTACTGGGGTAACAGTACTACGGTACCCAGAATGTTACACAAATGCGCCGGTTAAAAGTAGCTATTTTTAACGTGTATTAAATACATTAAACCATTTTTATTTTATATCGCCAATGGAAGATTGCTGGACATGTTTCGCTCCATGACGACAACAATGCCGAACACGAGGGTAGTTTGTCACCTCTCCTGCTGCCGCCGTCGCCCGCGCTTATAGTCCGCGCGCGTATTCCGTGCACGGCTGAGGAATGTTAGGAATGTTGGGCGTCAATACAGCGTGGTGTCATTTTGTATTTGTATACATACGGGCGCGGCGCACAATGAATTTATATTCTTGGTTTTCTCGTACTATAAGCCCATTAGACCCTTGAACAACATGTACTTATACAGTGACACAAAACAGAAAAACCTTTGTTACAACTGTACAAGCATTAAGGGGACTTGTCCATTTGTTGTGTAGCATCACAGGAGTTAAACATGTCCAACAGATACAAAAACCCGCCTGACATACCCCGATTAGCATACCATGACCTTATTACAATATGTAATGATTTTCAAGCATATCAAAATACTGAAACCATCTATTATTTGTAAATGGCTTCAGTATTTTTATAATAGATATTGCCCCATATAATGTCATGCAAGTTAACAAACCATTGACCATCCATTGACAAATTTGAGATGGTTTCAAAGAAATGCAGATGAGTCTTACAACATTGAAGTTGAAATTGGTATAGAATAAAAAAACAAATCAAGTTAGCCTGAGTATAAAAGCCTGTGTAAGTAACTTCATTGGAAAAGTGAATGAAAATTTTAACTTAAACCCTTATCTCATCACAAAAAGTCAGGAAAACCTTCTGAAACATAAACTATATACCTATCCAAATTAATATTTTTTTCATTATATATTTTAAGTTACTCTGTTAGAAAGATTATCTTGGAAGAGAAAAATAACAGAAAATAGACAATTGAAGGTTTTTTAAGCAAGCTGTTCGAAAGACAAGTTGATGTTGTAGATGGAAATTAGACAATAAAAATTAATGTAAATATACAGGCCATTTTAATTATATGTTAACAATCTCCCAACTATGTGTATAAAACAGATGCACACAAAGGCATGTATTGAATAAAACTGTCCATTTCAACAAAACAAAATATCAAAACCTGTTACTCACAAAACAACAATTAAGGGCGGAATTAAAGCCAATATTATCAAAACCGAAACATTACTCATATTAAACTAGTTTAATATATGATAATAAATATTTTAGGGCCATAATAGCAATGAAAACGAGTCACAGAAAGGAATATTCAATATAGGTGACCCCATAAATTATGCCAACTCCCCAGTAGCATTTATACGTTGCTACCTGGGCTGCAGTGGTGACGGCAAAAACAATACTCAGAACTATTTTCTGACTCACTCCCTAACCTGAGGTCCACTACATAATAAATGCTCTAAATTAGTATCAAGACAAGCGATAATAGAAAACTATAAAAATTTATAAGAAGGAATTCGACAATGTGAACATGTAAATTTGTAAAATGGTAAAATTGTGAATGATGTGATTGTGACTGATGGATGATGTGACCAGTGTTGCCGGGTGAGCGGAAAAGAATTATCGTACCGATGAAAAAAATATCGTACGCCTATCAAAAAGGCACTACGTCTAAGATTTCTTGCAAAATAAGCTCACATGTCTAATCTTGTGAGATTTATGTACATTATCTGCTTATATGTACATCATCTGCTTATCACGCATATGGACAAGCATGGTTGCGATACGGTGTCATGCTGTGGGGCAATAGCACAAATGCAAGTGACCTCTTTATACTGCAAAAAAAGTGCATCCGCATAATAGCCAACATACCCCAATCTGAAAGTTGTAGGCCTCACTTCATTAAGCTAAAAGTTTTAACACTTCCCTGTTTGTATATTTTAGAGGTAGTAACGTTTGTAAAAAAAATCCACATTTATTCAAATATAATAAGAGCGAACGACGTAAATACAATCTAATTCTTCCGGAATCTGTCCTCGACATCTATCAGAAAGGTCCCTATTACAGCGTAATCAAAATTTATAATAAAATACCCATCTCTTTAAAAACAATTGAGAAACCAAATCTTTTTATATACTCTTTAAAATCATTCTTACTGGAGAAATGTTATTATGCAGTATCAGAGTTTATGAACGATGATATTTGAAATGTAGCCACAACAATTTAAATAACAACTTGTAGATTTATATTTAAGATTTAGTTAATATTGTAAAATACAGTTGCTAAAATATGTAATTTGCTATGTCCTGATCAGGGTCCATGAAATACTGTAACTTTATTTATAACAATTGTATATTGATGAATACCATGGTTGCAATAAAGTATAAAATAAAATAAAAATATATTTATTTAATCGTATGGCTTAGTAAAACAGTTATAAATACAAATCTATAATCAAAGAAAAGGCAATTTTCTTCAAAATTTCCCAAAAATCAGTTTTGTACTTGTGTTAAATTTGTGATAGATCCAAACGGTTTACAGGAAATTTCGCAATTTTTGACTTGCACTAAGGAGTCGAACCCCCATCAGGTGCTAGGTGTAGCCTATTTCTGAGGGAAAGTATAATATTTTGCTTCAAATACTACTTGGCATACGTGGCATCGTCCAAGGGCTGACATTATCGTACTTTTGCGTACGATAATGCTCTTTGGAACGTATATCATACCGGAGCCCAAATTATCGTACATGTACGACATTTATCGTTCGCCTGGCAACACTGGATGTGACCATAACCACGTGACGCGGTTCATGTGTTACCTGTTTAAATAATATTAATAGCATCACTGACCGAAACGAAAAACCGATAAATTATGGAGTCGGACTAAGCTAAAGTGTGGAGGGCACTCGTGCGCGACTTCGTGCATGAGTGTGGAGGGCCTCAATAATTAGACAGTCGTATCGGACGGTCCGATATGACTGATCCGATTCGGACCGCAACGTACATGGTTGATACGATACGGTCCGAGGCCCGAGGACTGTTCGATTGAGTGTAAGGTGGTTCGCCGTACGTCCGTAAAGAACACAGCTATAAGTTAGAGCAAGATGGAGATAAACAGAACAGATCAAGTTTGCGGTACGGTACACTCGTCTGTTAGACCTTTTAGGCTGTACATCACTTGGTAGTACATTAACCCCGTAATTTTCAACTAGCCGGCAACACTCACTAGCTGTCCGGTCCGGCTGTCACTTGCACAGCTTGCATGCATTGCATGAACCAAGGTTATGGATGTGATGGATGGTTCTTGTTAGCCTTGGATACATCAAGTGTATTTATTTGCATCTCGTTGTCGCTTTCATTCTATTTTCAGTGTTCTTTGTGTTATACTTTGTCTGTGGTTTAATAATGTTAAGGCCTGTGACAAAATCATCGAATGGGTGGAATGGGGGCCTGTCATTACGGCCCCTCGGGCGCCTCGGTTTAATTCGGGCCACTCATGGGTCAGGCGTCCTTAGCATTGTGGCTGGTGTACCACCCTAAATTTACGCCGTGGTTTGTCAGAATTGTGTCATACCAAAAGTGTATTCTATTCGTATATTTCGTATTCTATCCAGCTTTCGTATCGCTTCCAAATATCATGGAGGATTGGACATGGGAAATTTATACCAATGTATGTGTGATTAAGACAGACATCCTATATTTATTGGTTTATTGCTAATAATTAAAAATGTATTTTTTTTATATAGGTGTTTGTTGTCTAGGGATTGTAAGGAAAAATGTGTTTCGTTTATTGTAATGGTTGTAAAAAGTGATTCCAAATAGAATACCAATAAACCATAAATTTCTATATATTAGTGACTGCAGCTTCTGATAAGTAACTTCTCATGGTCAATCCAACCCCAGTCAAGCTCAAAGTACCATCCATATTCCTCAATTATTATTATTATTAAAGCCATTTATTTCCCATCACAAGTTATTCACTATACTATTGAATTGTTTCCTCAATAAGCTTCCTGAATGTTTCCAGTGCATGGACTTATCAGAAATTATTTTATATCCAAAACTGATGCACATTAAAATTGTGTCCTACTTGTCAATAAGGCCTTTAAAAGGCTCGCTCACCTGAACTAAAAAAGCTTGTTCTGAAATGATAGTCAGTTCTGACCTGACAGCTCTTGTTTGATTGCTACCTTAGGAATAGCGGATTGTTTCAAGTTGTTACATTAAAAAAAATGGGCTATGCAGTGGAATATGGTGTATAATAGCTACAAGAATAGCGGATGGCTTCTTAAATAAAACACTCATTCTTAGCAGATGAAGTGATGTGTATTATCAATTTATTACTGCAGTCAGATTTATTTTATATCCAAAATTAATACACTAAAATTTTTCCCTACAGAGTAAGACATTCTTTATACGTCGGCCACATACTTAACAAGTGGTATGGGAAGTATGCATGGCAGCATGGCGGCAGATGATGAGAATGAGATGAGCATGGCCACACTCCACACTACGTCTCTGCCGACTTCCCTCGCTACTTTCTATGCCACTCGTCGAGTTTGTGGCTGAGGTATAAGGCTTGCTTAATAAAATAAAAATAAAAAAGCCTTTTATTTCTGGGTAAAACATAATAATAATAATAATAAGCCCGCAGGGCAGCTTGTGGCGAGCTGTTGGGGAGTAACCACCCCACGGACCCGAGTGCTCCCGAGAGTCGGTCAGGGTCTCCGGCGTGTCTTTGTTGGTCGGAGTGGACCCCAAGGGGACCCGCAGGTCTCTCAGCTCTGGCTTGCCTTCATTGGCTGTCCAGAGAGGAGTCGCTAGAGCTATATGCTCCAGGGGTGGAAGTGAAAGATGCATAAGACGCGAGTTGGCACAGTGGCTGGTAACAGCCACTGGGTAGAAAGCGGCGCACACCTCTCGACACCCCTGAGCCGCTCACACCGGTGTTGCTCCTGGTCGTCTTTACGACGGCAGTTTCAGGAGCCCATCTAGTCAGCGGCGAGTCACCGCCTGCCTCGATAACGTGTACAGACATTGTTATGGCAGGTGTCCGGACCTCTCAGCAATAGCCCAATCTTTTGACCAGCCAAACTTCAACACCATAACCGGCACTCTTTTCCACTGTGTTTATAATAGCCCCTACGCCTGTTGGAACCGATTTACGGGTATCTATTTGTACCCGTGAATGGGTTCTAGCAGGTGTATTACATAACAGAAAACTTCTCCAAAGGGCCTCTACGTGTTGGATCTGTATCCCCACCCACGCACGCCTATCAAATGACCGGGATGTGTATACCCGTGAGTTTATATGAGATACAAATAATAATAATAGCCTTTATTTACAACACAAAGAACAGTTTCAGTTCAGTTCAGTTTATTTATTGGTAAAAAATATTTTACAGGTCACACAGGTACATTTGAAATACGACAGTTATAATATACAATTAAATATGATAGATAAAATACATTTGTCAAAGTTTTCAATTTCTTAAATAATCATCGTGCAATAGTTGTCAATACAATAATATTTTAAATAATCTCTTTCATAAAATCATCAATAGAGTAACATGCTTGGTCAAGGAGTAGATATTTAAGTTTTTTATTAAATATTGAATCGCTTTCTGTAAATTTAATGTCATTAGGAATTTTGTGGTATATTTTGGCCCGATAACACTGAGAGACTTTCGGGCCTTCGCGAGTCGTTGAGTAGGAGCGATTAGCATGGGCATTCTGCGGCTGTCTGCGTCGCGGGTACAGGTTTTTTTATATGCATCTAGGTTTGCTCTAACGTATTTGCATGCTTCTAATATATAAACGGCTGGCAGTGTTAATATCTTATGGGTCTTAAATAGTTCCTTGGCGGGGTGATCAAACGGTTTTTTGGAGATTACACGCAAAGCTCGTTTCTGTATTTTGAATACCTTGTCACGGTTTGCGGCCAGACCCCAGAGATCAACGCCTCGGATAAGGATGGAGTGAAAGTATGCGTAATATGCCTTTTTTAGGTTATTTGGAGACAGGCTTGGCGCGAGTCTGGACAGGGCGAAACACGCCGATGAAAGTGAGTCGCAAAGATAGTCTATATGAGAGGACCACGTTAACCCTGAGTCAATGACATATCCCAAGTATTTAGTTTGTTCCACCTGTGGAACTAGAATATTATTTATTTTAATATTTAGGAGACTTCTGTTGGTGTTCCGTAACTGAAAATGAACAATGTTAGTTTTTTCTAAATTTAAAAGCATTCCATTTGCCAAAAACCATTTGTTGATATCAACCATTGCTACATTGATTTTTGATTCGAGGCTAGTGTAATTTTCAGCTACTACTATTATGCAAGTATCATCGGTATATATTACGTATTCTAGTTCGGGAGATGCCGCAGTTATATCATTTACGAGCATGAGAAATAGGTTATTTCCCATGCTCGATCCCTGTGGTACAGCACAATCTCCTATAGATTCTAGATCAGATCTTGCGTTGAGGACGCAGGTCGTTTGTTTTCGGTTTTTTAGGAATGAGACAATGGTGCCGTAAAATTTGCCTTCAAAACCATATCTTGCCAGTTTTTTCTTTAAGAGGGAGTGATCTATCATTTCGAAGGCGCGGGACAAGTCGCAAAAGATGGCTGCTACCTGCCGCCCGCCCTCGAGGTGCGTCAGTACCCGCGAGATCACGTCACGAGCTGCGGCAGTAGTAGATCGGCCCGGTTGGTACGCGTACTGTTGATGGTTAAGCAGGTTATTACAGGTGATATGCCTCATTATTTTAGAACTCAGCATGTGTTCAAAAATCTTTGATATTATTGGGATCAGAGATATTGGACGAAAGTTTTCACATTAACTCTCTACATATTTTATTTATTATCTCCCATTTTTACTTTTTTCTATTCTTTGTTTGCTTGCCCTTCGGCAAAAGCCTCCTCCAGCCTTCTTCCTTGTTTTTGCTTGTGTTTACTTTGTTGCGTTTATTTTGCTTATGTAGTGGTGGAGGGTTATGGTCTGACTCCCCATGATGACCAGTCGGCTTGGGGACTTGATTGTTGTAAGTACAGTTGTTGTTGTATGTTCTGGGTAAAACATATGAAATATAAAATTATAGTCTAGGATATAAACCTAAATTTGTAAGGGTAAAATAATCACACCAAGACCCTCTTATTAGGTATAGGCCTCTTCAGAATCTTCCACCTCCCTCAATCTTGGGCCTCCCATACCCAGTTGGCCCCTGCCACCTTAACTATGTCGTCAGCCCAGCGTGCCAATGCCCGTCTTTGTTTCCTTTTTCCAGGGGCGTAGCTAGAGGATATGGCGCCCGGGGCAGTCACCAAATTTGCGCCCCCTGACGACTGACAAAAGTTTACCTGCCTTTTGCCCATTTTGGCGCCCCCCCCCCCTTGGATGGCGCCCGGGGCACTTGCCCCCCCCCTGCCTCCCCCTAGCTACGCCACTGCCTTTTTCCATCTGGACTTCTTCAGGCTGTCGCTTGTAAGGTCCATCTCACGTCCTGGAGTCTGGCAACGTGGCCAGCCCATCTCCATTTTTGTTTCTGGGCCTGGCTTAGTTTCTGATTATAGAGTGCCTGATTTATTTATTTATTTATTTTAAACTTTATTGCACAAGAACAAGTACAAAAGGCGGACCTTATGCCTTGAGGCATTCTCTACCAGTCAACCACTGGGCCAAACAGAAATTGTTAAGGCCTGCCTTGCCTGATCTTGTCTATTTTCTTTATTTTAAGCATACTCCTTTCCATTCCCCTTTGGCATGAAACTATCATCATTTTCTTCCTTTTTGCTTGCTTACCTGAAAATAAGTTTTTTATGACTAATTTTGTTTCAAGCTGTTATTATAAAATTACCTTTATAACTGAAGCTCTTGTCTGAGTCAGTTCTGCCCTGACAACTTATGTTTGCTTATTATGGGTTATGAGCCCGACAGTGAGCGGTGTGCTGTGTAATGCATTGCGAAGTGGCCGGAGCCATCGCAGTCGAGCGTCGGATATTTGATTAACTCAAAAGGCTGCAGCGGTCGCTGCGGACACCCCAACAGACTGCACATATAAATACTGCTTAGGGCCACTTGCACCATCCCACTAACCCAGGGCTAACCGGTTAAACCTGGAGTTACCATGATTACCAGCACAATTTGACACTGGGTTAACAGATATATTTAAAAAAAGCATTTAAGTGGGGGAAAGGGGGGTTTTGCGTTGGGAAATATTTTCCCGTTATCCGTCACAGAATAGCAAACTTTTTAAATGAAGTGGGAAATAGTTTCCCATTGTCCAATATGGTTACGAACTTTTTACTAGTTAGTAGCTCCCCCCGGCTTTGCTTGGAATTCAAGTATGATTTTCAGTAACAGTAAAAAAAATTAACATGCAGGCCTACAATGAAAGATTTAGTATCTTATTACAAGAAGTTGGGAATACAAATGAAAGATTTTTTTTTAAATAGAATTTACAACAAAACTAACCTATACTTAACTATGGCACCAATAGGAACTATTATATAAAATTTGAAGAAATTTGTATTTGGAGGCTGTGGTCATTACCTTCCACCCATACTTCTGCACTAGCCAGGTAGAAGCACTGGCAGTCACAGTTTTCCACAATGTGGTGAGATTGGACTGGCCACCAATCATAGTGACTATGCCAAACTCCTTAGAATGCCTCTGTCTGGATTCTTCTCCTAGAATCTTAGAGTTGTAAGAGTTCATCAAATACGTCTCTGATGAAGAGAATTTTTCAGATGGAGTTTGTTGTCTCCATCTATTCCCAGGCTTTACATTGATTAATTCTGATGTCATCATATATGGCACCATAATTACATTGAGAGCCTCATCCAGGTCTGCATCAGATAAATCCCCTGGAAGAATGCTTGCACAGACCTGATGTCTGGCCACTGAGGGGAATTCATTATGAATGCCTCCGATAGTGTCCATGGAGACTGCCATGGGCAACTCATGCTGGAAGAGGATCTGTGTGACTGCTTCTGGGAAACAGGCAATGACTCTGGATAGAGTTATTGCCTCATAGTCCTGCTGCACTGCATCTTTTATCTTCAATAAATCTTTAGCTTTTTTCAGTCTAGCCTTAGCATCTGCACTTTTGATGGAGGTCATAATTCTGGTAACGTTATTCCCTCGAACTAAGCCAATTAACACGCAGATCGTGATAAGATCTGCTGTTGCTTTCATAACAAGCTTTGATCTCATAGCAATGGCATCAAAGCCCTGGAACTTAACAGATTCGTTTACCCAATCTGCTAGATTTATTTTCTGTGAGGAGATAAACTCCTGTAAAATTCCAGAGATGTTGGCTTTATTAATTGCCTTAGAAATCTGGATCTCTGGATTTATTTGGAAAATCACTTGGAAGACGTTCCCGGTTCGGCCGGGGACCTCTTTTCGGTCGATGATCCCTCTCCTCCGGCATTCGACTCCGCGAGAAGCATCTCCAGAGCCACCCTCCCCATCTCCGGGTCCCGGACGCTCTCGGAAAGGCTCTTGAGGAAAGTATCCCCCTCCGGCGAGCTCGCGGACAGGCTTCGGTGGGAGACCAACGACCGCTCCCCAACGGATGTGGATTCCCTGGAGCGGAAAATCTTCAAAGGTGGTTCCCTGGACTCAGCCGCCTTCCTCTTCTTTGCTTTGGAACCCTCCGGTGGCTTCGAGGAAGGTTCCCCGCCCTGCTGCCCGACCCCGGCGCGAGGCTTCGTCTTCCTCTTCTTTGACACGAGACCTTTTACATTGCCAAGGAACAGGTTGGTCTTCTCCAATTCTTTCAGTGCTCGCCTCTTTTTTCTCAACTTCTCCTCCAGAAGGATGATCTCCTTTCGGAGACCGGCCCACTCCGCAACTACTTGGACCTTTTTCGAGTCAAGTGCGTCCATTGCTTCGGCTTTCCCTCTCGACCCTCGTGGCCGAAAGCTAAGAAATGAGGCTATTCAAGCCTGCTTCAAAAGCTTGTCCACCTGCAATTGCAATGGTGGAGTCCACGTGACCTACCTTAATTTCATTGGTCATCTTGCTAGTTGATGTATTTCCTAAGTATTTATTCAATTGATAAGACTTAACTTGTCTTTCAGGACTATTTTCAGTACTGGAGAATTGTCTTTCAAAATCTCCTATCAATTTCTTCACAGATCTAGAAGAAGTTCTAGAACCTTGTGAATAGTCTCTTAGTCTGGAAGTAGATCTTATAGAAGTTCTACTACTCCTTTCAGAACTTTCTGACATTTATTTACAAGAACAAGAAACGATGATCCCATATATTGATAGTGTGAAATATAACTAGTTCAAATATTTAGGATCGTCTTTGTGTGTGTTTCTTGAAATGAAAGATTATTATTATTATTATTTATTTATTATCTTATTACAAGAACTTTGGAAGAACATCTTTGGAATAAATAGTATTCATTAAACAATGCGGAATCATCAATGCAATCAGCTTATCATCTAAAAGTATTACAGTGCTTCTTCAGATGAAACAGTATGAAAACTTTTAAAACATGTTTTGGCGCACAGGGCTACATTGCATGTGGAAAACTATTAACGCTTTATTTAACTCCGGGATCGGAATTTTATACTTTATCGAAACGCAAGAACTTTGAATGGACCGTCATACGGGGATTTTAATGGACGTCTAACTGTGTCATCTCGGACAAAAACTTGTGTACGTTTTCAAATCGTGGTGAACAAAAAATGATCTAGAACTGCTGTGTGATTTTAAGGCGGGTTTAAACTTACCTATGGAATTGCGAATCGCTCGACGAGACTATCGTCGTCACCTGTATCTGTAGTAGTAGTGTCATAAAAATCACCTGGTAAACGAAGTTTCCTCCCGAATGTCATCTCGTCAGCACTAACGCTATTATCGCTTCTCAGCGCTGCACGAAGACCTAACATAACTGATGGTCTGATCACTTAATAATAATTATTTGCCCGTTTATTTCTGTATTTAATACACTGACAATTATCTGATTCAATTCGGCTCATATGTATAGAAACTACTAAATTGACCTACTTTTATATTATACACATAGATTTAAGATTAGATCCTAAGTATGCATGTAATATTGCTATACCCCCACGGGGTCCATGTGGAACTACCAAAAATTTGTAATACCTATAAAACCATGGTTGCAATAAATAAATATGAAATATGAAATATGGTAACTGATCTATCCATGAGTCATCAACCAAACTAGCTTTTAATGATTTATTGAACTTTTCGACCATGCCATTACTCTGCGCGTGGTATGGTGTAGACCTTAGCTTTTTGACTCCAAGAATCTTAAGCCTTGATCTGGTTAATTTTAATGGACACCCGTAGCGAGCTATCCAACCATCATAAATGACTTTAGCTACGTTCTCTGCAGTTATATCTTTAAGAGGAAAAGCCCCTGGCCAACGTGTTTTCCTGTCTACGACTGGTACACAATAGATTTAGATTTATTTATTTCCTAATATTAAATTACATTATAAATTATTTTAACTTAATCTATACGAATTTATATTATGATCGTCACTTATTATATACAAATGTCAATACAGATAAAAATTCATCACAAAGTCAAATAAATATTGGGAAATAAATATACGATGTCAATGATAGCATGGTTACGAAAAAGATGTCAATATGGCTAGTTATGGTATCTCGTAATGGTCGTCAAATTATAGTACAATGCATTACAATATAAGAAAAGGTAAGCAATATCATATCATATAATTAAATCAGGACTTCACGCGAAGTCTTGATTTCCAAAATTGGGATGACATCCTAAGTAAAAATAGCTGCCCAGGTGAAAAGATGAAATCTATCATAAATGTTTTGAAGCATTATTTCGATGTTCATTTCCCAATTAGGTATCATCCGGTTAAAAAAACCTACGAAGTTTGGGTCAATGACACTGTAAAAATACAAAGAAATAACATTCATAAACTTAAGGTAAAACTAAGTCTAAACCCCAATGATGCTGAGTCTCTTTCCAGCATTCAAAAACTAGAACACTCATACTGGTCCCTTATAAAAAATATACGTAGGAGTTATATAAACCGCCAAATTGCAAACAGCGGTCACGATATGTCACGTAGTGTTTGGCGCATAATATCGAATGAAACATGCAAGGGTACCAAAAGCGGGAGCAGAGCAATCGACATCCTTGTAAGCAAGTCTGCGGGCGACTGCCAGGGCGCGCGTGCCGCCAACTCCGCCACACTGCTAAATAGGTACTATCTCGATGCGAACGTAAACAATACAAGACCGTGCGCTCCCACTGCTCTTGAATATCTTCACAACTATTTAGACCAACCACCGCCACCTCTTGTTTTTACTCCATTCACCCTTTACGAGATGATAAACGCATGCCAACATATTAAACGTAAAACTTCTAAAAATATAAATGACATGACCACATATATCCTGGATTGTTTGCCGCCTATATAGGTAGTTATATCCCTATTTCTGTCTTTATTTAATGACTGCGTTAAATCTGGTGTATATCCAGATGTTTTAAAATTGATAAAAGTACAGCCGGTCTACAAGGGTAAAGGCGAACTGTACTCGCCCATGTCTTACAGACCAATATCATTGGTACCAGTCATCTCAAAAGTATTTGAGCGATTACTTAGCAAGAAACTTATGCAACATATTACTGGTAACAGTTTATTAAATCGTCAGCAGTACGCCTATCAGCCCGGTCGGTCGACTATTGATGCCACTCGAGACGTTGTGGCCCGAGTGTTGGGGCATCTTGAGGACGCACGACAGGTTGCTGCGATCTTCTGCGACCTGTCGCGCGCCTTTGAAATGATAGACCATTCCCTTCTTATTAGAAAGCTTTCCCTTTATGGTGTTACCAGTAACTTTCTGGATACAATCACATCCTTTTTAAATAATCGGAAGCAATGTACTTACGTCCTAAGCGCGAAGTCTGAAATGGAGTCGATAGGTAACTGTGCTGTCCCTCAGGGATCGGTCGCCGGCAATAACTAAAGCTCTAAAGCACTACCGACTTCTATCTTTAGAGAACAGACGCAAATTGACTGATGCGACAATTTTATTTAAAATTATAAATAATCTCATCGACTCTCCTACTTTGTTATCTAAAATAAGGCTTTCGTGTAGTAATCGTCCAGCTCGCTCCTCACGTAAAAAATATCTATTTTCACCTCCCCACTTTAAGAAAAAATACACAAAAAATTGTTTTCTCTCCCGTGCGCCTGAAATGTATAATAATCAGTTTTTGCATATAAACCCTTTTAATGTATCCATTTTATCTTTTAAAAACGAAATATCTAATTGCTTATTAAAACATCCCCGTCAATAACTCTTAATAATTGGAACTTTGAATAATGTAAAACGTAAATGATATATGTATTATCGATTATAAGGATATAGATTTTAAGAACCTTCAGTTTGCTACTTTCCATTTAATAAGTATTTCCTATAAATTGTCATTTAATTAAACTGTTACTCGGATTCGTCGACAACTTAACTGACAGTGGAAGGTTTTCAAAATTCATTACATATACGTATGTATACAAAGTACTCAGTTATCAGTTTAAATGTTGTAAACCTGTCCGTTGGGTTGCACGATGAATCTCTCTACCACTCAGTATCAACTCTTATAATGTTTCTATAATATCACATGTAAAAAAATTCGGCACTGTTTGTCTTCTCTGTAGTCTATTTATTGTATCTTTCTATGTAATGACTGTTTGTTGCCATAATAAAATAAAATAAAAATAACCTATTCTTGATACTCGTCAACGACATCACGACCGCTTGCCCGGGTCAGGAGTATGTTATGTTTGCCGACGACACCTGTATTATTGTCAATGCTAACGATTTTGAGAGCTTAAAATCTAAACTTTGCCATGTCATTAATCAAATGGTAAGATGGTTCACCGCCAATGGCATGCTGTTGAATTTAGAGAAAACCAGTATTGTACATTTCCAATTAAAAAAATCCAACAAACCTAAACTCAATATTGTACTAAATAACACCGAAATTCCGCAAGTTGAGTCCGCGAAGTACCTCGGATTCCAAATTGACTCCGGACTGACTTGGGCCCCACATATACTACAGGTAACATGCGACAAATTAGCCTCTGCGTGTTACGCATTGTCCAGAATAGCACCCAGTCTGTCTGCCGAAAACTTAAAAATGGCATACTACGGGTATTTCCACTCGATTCTATTGCAGGGTGTGGATCTTTGGGGCACAGCTGCTGAGCGCGACCGAGTATTCAGGATGCAAAAGCGCGCCCTGCGTATAATCGATGGAAAACCCGTAGACTACCCAGCACAGAGTTTGTTTAAAAAACACAAAATACTTACTTTACCATGCATATATATACTCACAGCATGCATGTATGTAAGATCCAACATCACCATGTATAAATATAGCACTCAAGCCCGTGGGTCTCAAATGCGCAGGCGACCCAGGCTACTTGCTCCTAGACGCCGACTCGCCAAATCACGACGGTCACTCAGTATCATGGGGCCTAACTTATAGGTATATAATGCAATACCAAACGAGATACAAGACTCAAAAACTGATGCAATATTTAAAAACAAACTTAAACTGTTACTTTTAGATAAAGCTTATTACAGCATAGATGAATTCGCAAGTATACGGTAGGATCATTGACCCAAAGCCGGTACCTATATGACAATAGCAACAATGTTATCTCCTTCTGTGGTCGCTCCCTCATAACTGAGGATCGTGATTATAAGTAGATCTGAATGTTATTATTATAAATTGTATATTAAAATGTAAATAGTAATTAAGTAATGAAATGACGTGTAATTGTATATGTTTCTTTTACCAATAAAGTACTGTATCACTGTATTAAATCTATTGATAATATTAGACGTCATTTCCATATATTCTTTTACAGAATATAATGGATTATCCAATAAAAAATACCTATATCCTTCAGCTGTGGTTGGTAATCCTATAATGTCCACATTGACATGCTCGAATCTCTCGACGAAATGGCACTCATTAACTCTGACAAAGTGTATCTAGTTATTTTAGCACGTTGACACTGTAGACAGCATTTTGCCCATAGTCCCACATCACTCCATGGTCTATGTGTGTGTGTATCGTTGTTTTTTTGTTTTTATTTATTTATTTATTTTAGTTTTTTTGTTTTAAATTTTGAATTTATTGAATTTACTTACTATTTTAAAACATGGTTTCGAATTCTAAATTAAGTATAGAAGATGTTACCATGTTGTTAGGACCAACTTGAGTTGGGATGAAAAATGGCTCATCCTAGCGTGGAGCTGAAGGTGCCAGACTCTGCAATACACGTAAAGCTTTGTCCAGCTCAACCATACCTCGAGTTCCTCCTGCTCCAAACTTGCTTAAACGAGCTGGCAAATTGGCTTTCTGAGATGTCAACAATGTTGCCAGAGTCCTTCCTGAATCATCTTTAACAGCTGCAATTCTGGCTTTATTCTCCTTTGTAACCTTGCCACTCTCTAATTGTTTCAGTGCACAAAGCAACGGAAAATAGGTAAAGACCTCTGTAAAATGCTCTGCTCCTGGCGCCGCCGAATAATAGAGAATTCTATCCCTTGACACATCCAAACCTAGTGAAACAGCCATAGCACATTTTGGTGAGAAGCTTGAACCCTGGCTTGCAGCATAGGCGGCACACATCCCAGTTAATCGATTCAGAGTGTACTCTTCATCACCAAGCCTAATTTCACCACCTCCTTTCTTTATAATTAGAGGTCTCTCAAAAGTCATCATAGCATTACCCATGGTCAAAACCTGTCCTGGCTGGAGAGTCTTAAGTTGTTGTCGTATCTTTTTCCCCTGGCACAATATGCCTTCAACAATTGTGGAGTCTGTCAAAAAAATGTCATCCTTATGTGTGTCATAAAATTCACTTCCTTTGAAAGTTGAGGCTACAACGCTGCTATCAAATGTGTAAACTTGGGACATCTTTGTTACTTCTGACGTAAGATCGTTTATTAATAAATCTTTTGACAAAGGTTCTACAGGTTTCCTCGAAGGTTTTCCTTGCTTTTTCAGCAAAAGATCCAACTGATCCACTTCATTCAACACTCCATCATTGAGGGGGAATGTGACTGTGAAACACTGCAAGATGACCTAGACCGGATAAACAGTTGGAGCATAGCGAACAAACTTCATTTCAATAATGGCAATTTTACACAGGGTCAGTAACTGACGTCAGTGCTGGCGCCGAAAACTGACTCGTGCTATTTAGACGCAGTCAGTATTTCGTCAGTAGTCGAGGATATTTCTTTCGGTGTACACACGTTTGTAAAGTCAGTAGTAAGGGTATTACAGCTTCTGCGGCACTTGGCGGCATCCTGCGGAGCAGATTTTTTTAGGGTTTTATGATCGTTTTTTTGCTCTATCCTTAATAGATATATGCTTACAGCTTCTGCGGCGGCTATTGTTTGTGTCGTGTGGATTTTTTCTCATGGAGAAAATAAAGGCGCATGTCTTGTGACCGCCCATTTTTTTGCTTTGACAGGTGTGTGATTCCGTCGTTAACGATTTATTTTATTAAGGTCAAAGTTTTTGCTATGTGGCTTCCCACGTCGTAATAATTACATTTTGTGGAATGCAATATATATTATAAAGTTATGTGACATGGGTTGTGAGAACTAAAAAACATTTTTCGAAAACCAATAAAATATCATTTATTATTACGAAATGTCATGGTCCTGTATTTTATTGTATATTTAATTATAGAGCATTTTAAAAACTGATCGGATACAAACACGTTACAACGTGTCGTATGATGCAACGCACAGGTGCTTGTTTTATTTAATAGGTTTTTTTGTTATAGAAAACCAATAAAATATTATTAATTATTACAAAATGTCATAGTCTCATATTTTATTGCGTATTCAATTAAGTATAGAACATTTTAAATAACTGATCGGATACAAACACGTTGCAACCTGTCGAATCATGCAACGCACAGGTGTCTGTTTTATTTAATAGGTTTTTGTCTTATCCGCGACGTATATATGTGTGTGTGTGTGTGTGTGTGTTGTTCAATAAAAGGAGAGATCAAATCGATGGAACCGTCATTCGTTCAAACGTGTTTGTCTGAAAACAGTGTTAAGTGTTAAAAGTAGTTTAAAGTACCGCAGTACGAGTAGGTACTCTTCATAATTAGTGTTCATTTTGAAAATCTTTCTACAACTTGCAGTGAATTAAAATGGAGGTAAGCTGAACATTAACTGACTGTTTATAAACAAACATTATCTACCTGTTTCCATTTGTGGTAAGTTCTCACAATTGTTTTTATTTTGTTTTAGATTTCAAACGAGAATTCTCTAGAGTGCACTTTCAAAAATTATTATTATGGCAATTTGAGTGATAATGATGAAACTGAAGTTTCAAAGCCACTTAAAATCCGAACCCAGAAACGAGCCAACAATATTGATGCATTTTTCGAAAAGCCTAAAAAGAAACAAGCTGCAGAATATTCGTCTACTGTTGCCCAGTTGACAAATGGAGGTACAAATTATATATCTTCACGTATAGATGACGTTTCAAAGGCCACCCATCTAATTAAAATTGACGTCTATGACATGAAAAAATTGCGAGGCATCCCAAACGATCAGCACTGGAAATTTGCGAATACTAGGATCAAATACTACACGCAGACTGAAGATGATGAGCATTATTCCAACACACAAGAATTAGTTTACAATATTACTAAACATATTGCAACTAAAACCGACTGTAAGAAATATTTCATCGAAGCAAAGCCATTTAAATAAATCATCCCTTACTCCGCCCCCACATAGAGTCCCCCACCAACGAACAAACGATTTTTGGGCATATATATAGCTACTCAACGCAAAGGAAACCATACCGTATCAGCACCCGTGGAAGTGAAACTACGAGTAAAAAATGGATCTACAAAACTCGCTATACGACGATGACCTGGCTAAACTTTGCGAGGACATTGAAATGCAAAATCTAAACTTTAATGGATATTCACCAGCTTCACCGCCTTTATACATCAGTTATATCGAAAACCCTCTTTTGATAACGTGGGAATCTTCATCTGAAGAGGAAGACATTGAAATGGACAACACGACTATATCTATCAGTGAAGATGCATATGAACCCATGTGCTATGACACTTTCGCCACCTGTGCTACAACATGTTCGTCGCCTATGCTACAACATGATGATTGGGCATCGGAGTGGGACAAAAAATTATGTGACATGCAATAAGATGCTACACTAAATGTTTTAAAATTAGGACCGACTATATGTGTGTTTTTATGTGAAATTTTGTGTTAATGTAGGAAAGACTTGCATGTAATTAGTTATCAATTCATTGTAACCCTAAACCTTTTTTTTTAAATAAATTTGTTGAATACTTCTCCTGTATTTTACTGTTATAATTCCTGTCTGTGTACTTGCAATAATTATAAAGAAAAGAAATGAAAGACATTGTCTGGGAAAATATTTATTTATTACATATTTAAAAAAATTGATCTATACATATTCTTTACAACATAATCATTATACATGGTATTATTTAAAAATAAGCTTAAAAAATCAAACATCGTTTTACCATTAAATTTAAAATATATATAAACTAAACAGTATTCGCCACAAACTGATGTAAAATGATTTTGGATAGACACATGGTTATAAAACCATTTCTTTGAATTTCTTTTTAAAAACAGCTTATGATAACCAGAAGGCTTTCTACCAAAAGAATCAAAATATTCACCATTGCCATGAATATCAATATGAATTGCTACCCAGTGTGAACCAGGTTTAAAATCCGGGTCTAAATTGCTTATGATATAAACAGGTAGAGCCATGAAAACAGGTATTCTGTTAGCCGGATAAACATGTGGTTCAATCGCGGGGCAAATTTTTTTCATACATAATTGTAATTTCTTGGTATCCATTATACAATACTTATTGAATTCACAGATGAATTCATTACCAAGGTTTAGGAACTAATGGTACAATGTTTCATAAATGTATTATTATATATGCATGTTCTAATTAACTATTATAATCTACACTCACATCTCGATGTTTGTTTATTTCAATGATATTATCAAACTCTGCATAAACAATGCAATTAAGAGTTGTGGTAAGAGCACTTTCAAATCGAACTTCTAATCGTACACTACCATGTCTAACAAGATTCCAATGGGAAGTAGAACTTGCTGATAAATCAGGTGTTAAATCGAAACACATCAAACAATAACCATTTCCATAGTCTTCTCTACTTATTGAGTTCCCTTCATTAAGGAAATGAATACCCGTTCCAGAAAACAAGGTGTGATATGTTGACACCATTAAACCGGTACTGAAAGATGGTTGTAATGTTTTTGAAGGAACTTGGTGACCATCTACATACAAACTAAATAAGTTCATATCGTGGTGGTGGAAATTAAAAGGATTACTTTTTAAACTACCATTAAATGCTGTATTATCAACAAAACCCACAATACACCTTTTTGGAACTTGACCGAGGAAAATATTATCAAGCGATTTCCCTTGCACGCCTGTTGGTATTGTAAGTACTTTAACTTCCGCTCTTGTTATGGGATACTTTGCAGTCGTTGAAGCTAAAACCTTTTGATGTGCAAGTAAAACGCTCGGGTTAATTTTTGTTCTTCTAATTATTAAACTTGCGTCCATTATAAGTACTTTAAGTTTTTTATCTTGACTACACATGAGATTAAACGACTCCTTGGATCGTACTAATTTGACACGAATTTCAACACCGTTTATTAAAAACTTTTCTTGATTGAAAATATCACCGTGTAGGTGTCCTATCATTTCAACTTCCTTACTGTCTTTAATAAATTCTTGTCTTTTGGTCCAACCCTTATTAGTCGCATCAGTTCCATTCATATGACCCGAAGTGTCTTCGTACCATAACCCACATGTAAGATGAGACTGTTTTGCTGCCGGACCATAATTTAGTAGAGTTTCCATATATGCACGGTATGCATAAGTATTATTAGGCGGTGATACTAGTTTTTGATTTAAATATATATCCAACTGGTTGAAAAGTGAATGTAACCAATTATTAACTGGAGCAACATGAGTTTCTGTTGATTTGATTTTAGAACCATCTTGATTCAATATCTTTGCTTTAATATGCAGTAAAGTGTGAGACAGGTCAATATAGTCATCACCTGATCCTGGCACTTGAAATTCAATAGGACCATCATCACTAAGAGAAGAAATAGGTTTATAGTGTATCCACTGTCCATTTTCTATACTTGTTTGTGTTGATGGAAGGGCAAACAAATCTAACTCGGACTTAGCGCATTCGCATGAATGATTATGCAAAAATGACATGGTTTAGTTAGAAAAAATATCGTTGATATATTTTTTATTTTTCTTTGTACCTCTCTCTCGAAATGCTTTGGATGTAATGGTGCGCTCCTGTCTCTTTCGTTGCATTTTATACCCAGACCCTGACATCAACGAATCAATTTTTTCATCGGCTTTTCTTTTTAAATTACTGCTTGCATTCTTAAAACGAGACTTAAATGATTCATCAATAGGGTGTGAATTCATCATGTCAGACAAGAGACCAACTCCGGCATTTAATGCTTCTTTTCCAACCGTTCTAAAACCGCTGGATAACAGAGGAAATACTGATCTAAACAGACCCCCCAAAAAACTTCCTATGCCGTGTCCTCGTTGGTGGGGAACACCTTTATATACAATGCCTACTCCTGAACCAGCTTGATGAGAATAATAATGTTCATATGGACAGCGAATATTTTCACGGCTAATATGATTCATTTTATTCGTTGAAAATGTAGTTTCACACATGAAGTTCCAAACTGGAATGGAACCTTTCCACCCGTATGCATTCTTATATCAATTTCAATTGTATCAAACTCTCTACGCATAACGGGTATGTAATGTGCAGGAGAAAAGCTATGCATTTTATATGCTCCATAAATGTATTTTGTCGGATCAAGCGGTATTATTCTTACTAACGATGTCATAACATCCCCCACCACTTGAGGTTGAACGATATCCGTATATATAAATAATTGCGATGGTAGGCCTAAATATAAATTAGCAGGAAATTTTCCAAGTTGACATTGTATAAGGTTCGTATTTGGTTTGAAACCTAGCTGAAGGTTTAGTATTGGTGTTGCATGTACCGAAACTATTTCTTTATGCAAAGAAGTCACCTTGATAACTTTCGATATTCTGTCATAGCTAAATTTCACCTTGTTCTTCAATAATGAGTTTTCATTAAAGGCAGATAGAAAGTGATCCATGTCGTCATATGTCGTAGCCGGTATATGGGACTTATATTCAACGGAAACAGGTAATTTTTCATTTTGTAATAATACGTTCTTTTTTACATACACCACGTTTTCATGTTCCTGCACGTTGTACAAGGAACACGGGTAATGAAACTCCACTAATCCGACAACCCATTCTCCTTCTAATTTTATTGTCTTTGGGAGTTTGGTGAGAAAGTTTGCTGTTGTATTTTCGGGGTAATACTGTATTGAGCTGTTGCTCAACAAAGTTAAATAGAAACTATCATCACTCATATTTCTTCTAAACTCGACGCAGATATCCAACTATTGAATTTATTTGGATAACCTTTCCACTTCACAAGCACCTCCTTTCTGTTACCAACTCGTCTCGAACGTATTATTTTATCTATTTTACATGTCATGGTGGGGCTATAAGTAACTTTTTGTAACTCTTTAGAATAGAAAGTGCCTGTGATTGGTTCATCTTGTAAGTCCTTTAAGGTATAAACAAAATGAGGGGATCTTTTTATTATTGATTCGATAACAAAGATTTCATCGCTCCAATTGGTTTCGTAACCTTTTTGAAATATGTGTTTATATTTAGTTATTCTGACATGATCACCAACATTGAAACTGGAAGTATAATTACTTTTTAATCTATTTCTTGGCGTATCGTATAAATTAGTCCATACAGTCATAATGTTGTTAAAATTGACATCTATCGGACACATTTTAATACTAGAATGATAACTATGATTATATGAATAAAGGAGATCTTGTAAAATGTCAATGTATTTATAAGTATTTTTGTGTGTAAAATAGCGCCACATTTTCATTTTTAATGTTCTTTGAAATCGTTCTACAATACTTGCCTTAATGTCAGGATTATTCGTTGTATAGTAGTTTATGTTTTTACTTTTAAAATAGTTCCTTACTTCTTTGGAAACGAATTCAGTCCCTTTATCAGATTGAATGTGACGCGGAGTTGCTCTAGCTTCGATAAATATGTCATCAAAACATTGCTTAACTGTTTCTGAATCCTTCTTTTTCATGGATCTAGCAAAAGCATACTTACTAAAGACATCAATAACACAAATAATGTATTTAAATCCATCATTATATTTACTATATGTACGCATATCACTTAAATCTACTTGCCAAAGTTCATTATAATTGGAAAGAATGTATTTGTTTCGTGTAAAACGCCTTTGAACTGGTCTATGTAACGTATAGGTTTCCTGAGACCGTAACCAGTTTTTTACCTCATCTTTGTCCATTTGACCATGCATTGCTTTAGCTAATTTGTCAATACTGCTGTAGCCAGCTGGATTAGAAACATCATAGTAAATCCTGTTGATATCTAATAAGGGGTCCATCTCTCCCAATCTATTTTCTTTTTTGACACTTCAGGAGTTTTGCGTGAAATTGGTGTAGAGGCTCCTTTTACTTGAGTCGATGTTGATCTTGTGTTTTTATATATTGGTGAATCTTGAGCCTTGTTAGGATGAAGATTATTTATATATTCTAGATTAGATTGATTGCCTATGCAAGATGCGGGAACTCCAATGTCATTTAACACTGAAGCAAATTCTTTCCAGCCAGTGGGTTTTATTTTTCGTTTGAGAGGTCTCACGGTGTCACTTATCAAATCAGTTATATTACTTTCTGGAATTACTTGATTATTCACTACGATTTCCCCTCCTTCTTTCCACCAAATCTTCGGTTTATTTTTTAAAATAGAATCAAGCAGGGAGCGACCTTTTTTTTGGTAACTTTTTGGAATTAAATTTACGATGTGAGATGGAGTAAACTGTTCAGGGTAAGTGCGAGTTAAAGGAGTACTAGTAGCGTCATATTCGTATGGATTAGCATTTGGTAATGTCACATTATAATCAGTTTCATCTTTTTTAACCATAGATTTATCCATATACTTATCATAGTCTTCATGAACTTTTTTTATATCATCAAGAATAATAGGTAGCTTGAACGGTTTCCGATCTGTTTCTGTAAAATGCAAAAAACGTTGCAGTGTTTGGGAATATAATGCCCATTTTTCACGATCTCCCATTTTACTTTTCAATATCTTTTGCATGTCTGCGTCTAAGCGAGATAATGAATTCAAAGGTGCATTGTCATTGTGTTTAAGCTTCTCAATGAAATCTGGTTCTACTAGAATCATTTTCTTCGTGTTCTCCATTTTAATTATGTTAATGAGCTCAGTAAGCTACTTAAAACAGCACCTAGTATAATTGGTAAAAACGCACCACCCTTTTGAATTATAATAGTCTTCCTTAATTTTTGTTTACCCTTAGAAACTAATTTCCGTAATATATTTTTATGTTTATGTAACTTGATCTTTTCTGTATTGTCTAATGGAACTTTTCCCCTTAAAACGTTGTAAATGCACTCACAAATAATATTTATTTCATCTTCGTCACATGCTTTAAGTAAAGCTTTACGATATTTTGGTTTTAGCGTATGTAGAGCTTTAAGCAAATGTTGATGTGTGGTTACTCTATCAGGCATCATTTAGAACTGACAAGAACAGAATGATTACTTACATATTTAAACCCTTTTTTCGGAATATATACTGTACAACATTTGTCAAATGGAAATAACTTAGTTTTAAAACGACATATATCATCAGTGCTTTGTTTCAAATCGATCATCAGGTATCCATGGGCTGGCGTTGTTGCATCTTTGTAGGCTTCTTCAACAAATTTAGTATTTTCAGGATAAACTTGTCGAGACAAATACCGTATTTGAGTTTTGTCTCTAGGATTTTTAAAGTAAACAATGTATGTTGTGTTCAAAGATATGTCACGTTGTCCTCTCCCTTGATGAAATAGATTTTGAGTTATATAGAAAACGCTTAAATTTCTGTGATGGCTACCTTTAGTAAAAATATCAACAATACGTCCATCTGATTCTCTCATTAAATCATCTATTATAAGTAGTTTAGGTTGCTTCCCATCAAACAAACTTAAATCGGGAATACCTTGAATATAATCGATACCATTTAAATTATATAGTGGTTGCATTTCATCATAGCACCACAGCACTTGAGTGAATTCTGTATTACACATTTTTCCTACATTTTTCAGAAAGTTAGTGACAAAGTTTGATTTCCCACAACCGCTTGGACCAGCAATAATAGCTGTAAATGGATGGATAAAATGATACATTACAGAAAACGGTCTTTCTCCTTTAAAGACCGTCAAGAAAATAAAATTCAATCATAAGATTATGTATATATATATACACATGCGCACCTTCTTGCACACAAAAATGCATATTTATTTAAAATTGTTTACTACATTATGAATAAGACAAAAACTTTTTTTAAATATATTTATTTATAATTGTCGAAAAATACTGATACACAAAAAAATATACATACAATTTCCATCGTAAAAATAGATCTCTTATATTATATCTTATTGTTTAAAACATACCTTTTTTATGTTTTATTACAAAATTCACTTAATATTAAAACTAAATACATTATATCCCCCCCCCCCCCCCCTTTATTTCGCTACTTCAACTTATAGTGGCCCCAAGCTAAGGTGTCAAATGATTCTTGACAAAGATATCTTTTCGTGTCTGAATAAGATAACGAAATTTTATTGATTTTCTGTGTAAATATTACATGTTTTATCGATCGAAATCTGTGCATTTCTGATAATAAATCTTTCTTTTCATTTAGACAATCTTTGTAGTCTTGCAACTTAAATTTCTTAGTCACACATTTATTTACACCTTTAGCCTTGGCCACTATTTTTTCCTCAACATTCAATGCGTACATTTTAGATCTTAAACCCACAAATTCTTTCAAAATTTTACCTTTATTTTCGTCTTTGAAATATCCTAATTTTTTTTTATTTATACATGGAAAACCGTAAATATTATTGGGGTCATAGTCAGATGTATCAAAATATTTTTTCAAGTCATTTCTTATATCAGAATAGAAATCTTCTGTAAAAATTTGATAAATAAAACTGTCTGTATCTGTATATAACAATTTAACATTATTCCCGAATTTTTGTTGCATATATCCATAATGGAAGTCATACATTAAAGTTTTTGACAAGTCTAATATACAAAATCCTAAGTATATAGGCTTGTTGTATAGTAGACTAGTTTTCTTTAACTGTACTGCAGCTAAGCTTTCAGAAAAAATAGAAATACTATGGAATTCAGGACGAGCGATATAGCTTTCGATTCCTTTGATATGATCTTTACTTTCCCACTGTGAAAGCAAATACACATCCACTCTTTTCTCAATATTTTCCATCGTTTTTCCAAAAACTGCATTGTTCATTAACTTGTAGAAGTCCTTTTCGAATTCGGTTTCTGCAGATGTCCTTAACGTAGTGTTCAAATCAATATACTTTTTGAGCCAATTGGTTTGTTTAAATTTTAAGATTCTATGGACTTTTGTTAAATTTAATCCATTGTCTAAACATTGTATAAGATTCCTATAGTGTATAATGTATTTTATTTTGTTTTTCAAATTTGGAATCAATTTTTTTTGTTTACTTTTATCTATTATGTGCTCAGCACAAAATGGTAAATCTGAGTGAGAATCATGTAATGAATCTGGATATTCCAAATCGACTTCTAAAATGTACCCATAATCAGCATCGTTTGAGAGTTTAAAGTCCATAGCTGGGTCAACCCATTCAAATTCACCAACAGGAAGACGTTGCGACATCGCCCAACCATACAAGTTATTAGCATCGAGGTAGATAAGATAAGATGACGGTTCATTTGAGTCAAAGTCTGACATATAATAATTATTTGACTTAGCATAACGATTACTGCATTGTGATATACCACCTCGAAGCCCTTTTTTAACAAACGAAATTTTATCGAAATCTGTTAAAAGTTCAAGTTGTATCCCAGTCATTTTTAGCATAGCATCCCAGCTGAGACCAGGAGCTGTAAAATAATGAGCTGGGTCCAAGCTGTATGTATCAAGACACACTGAACGAAAATTTTCAAAGACATCGGTTAATAGGAGGACATCTGTTTTTAAATACAAGTTAGAATAATCCAACATTGTTTTACAGTTGAAATGGGTCCATACGTTTTGTGCATGTTGATAATCCTCATCTGTTATACAGCTATCTGTTAAGGCACTGTAAAAATCACTTATTTTAGGCAACGATGACGCTTCAAGAGATTTACTAGATTTCATAAACTCGTATGGAAATATACCCTTTTGCTTCAGAAGTTTAAAATCTTCGCATCTAGGGTATTGTTTCCTTAATTCATGGAATTGGTGTTCCCGAAGGTTTCGGGCTAATTTATCTAAACTACTCGACATGAACCTAAAGGAATCAACAAATCTAAGTGATAAACATTTTCCATCAAATTTAAGTTCTTTGCTAAATGAAATATATTTTTCTTTATTTTGAGGTATAATCTCGATGGGCCCTTTACGGAAATTCAATGCTTTTACAATAAAATGTGCGTCGTAATTACTTAGATTATGGAAAAATACTGGCACGAATGAGGGAGGTTTGAATTTATTATTACAAGCCTTATGTGTCACTCCATGGAATTTTCCTGTGGTCCAATCATAACTGAAAACGCTTTCAGATTCTAACGTCTTATTACATACAAAACACTTATTATTAGCTTCTCCAATTTTGTTTAAATCGCTCTGATTTAATCGAATGGGTTGTTTTCGAAAGCAAATATATTTTATTAATTTTGTTAAATCATTATAAAGAGTCTCCATAAATACTTTAGCACAATCTGGGCCTGTATATGATCGATAGCGTGAAAGACTATCATCAAATGAACACTTTATAAAATAACCAAAACTGTACACTTCATGTTGTTGAACGTTTTTTGTGTACGATTTTGATTCTTTCTTTTTGTTTGGTTTTGATTCTTTCTTTTTGTTTGGTTTTGATTTGTTAGGAATGTTAGGATCACAAGACGATATGGGATTTAAAAATGCCTCAAAATCTGCGTAAACAACAAACGGTAATTTAAGCTTACGGTGATATTTATCAAAAAAAATGTTATGGTTTGAAATTTCTTTACCAAACCAATCTTTATAATTCTTATCATGATTTGGGAGTTTAACAACAAGGTGACAACAATCATTTTTTTGATGATTAGTTAGTTGTTCATTTGAGTAAAATGCTAATAAACACCCATCACAAATGTGAAAGCTATAATTGGTTGTTGAAATCTGTCGGCTTACTAATCGAGATAGATTTTTTATATAACAGTAATGTCCCTGGCTACCATTAGATATGTAAAGTAAATTAATATGTGTTGACTTACGACATTTGGTAAAGTAAAGTGGACCGTTTACTTCATGTGATTTGGAATTTTCATTATATTGTAATCCGAAAACATTAATGCTTATATCATTTAATTTTTCAACTTTATGAACATCTGTAAGTTTAACTGGGAATGGTATGTTTGAAAATTTTAATTTGTTACGATGAGTAATATAGGACGACACTCTCTGTGAACTGTTCCTAACCGGATACAGCGCTGAAAGAATCGCCCATTTCAAACACTCGTGGTCATGGTTTTGGACGTTGATTATTGCTTTTTTTGTTTTAATATCATGTGGTAAATCAACATATGAAGAACCGCGTAATGGATTAAATTGGTTAACGTTCATGTCTAAGTATTTTATGTCTTTAAGACTCCATCCGCTGTCTTTTTTTTCAAAGTTTGAAATTTTATTTGTGAGTGAGTTTTTGAAATTTTCTAAAAATTCTTCTCTGTTATCACCTTTACAAATAGTCCAACTCAAAATATTAAAATCGAAATAATTGTTGATTCCTTTAGATTCTTGTATGAACTCTGCGTGTAATATAAAACTAATCTTGAAAATGGTTAGCTGTTGAATGCAGTCATCTATTAAATTATTTAAAGATGTTTTAATACTCTCAAAAAAAAGTTCTGGTGTCTCAAACTCAAGGTTAGTTTTTTCCGGATTTGTTAGTCTATAAGTTAATAATCTATTCCCAAATGCAGTTTCAATAAGTTCAACATTGGGATAAGAATGCTGAAATTTTAAACTATTATTTTTATGAACATTACTTCTTAAATGCTGGGCGTAGTACCTCCTCGAAACGTTCTGTTTGCAGGTTTTACATTCGACGGTATCAACGATGACAGGAGTTGATGATGATGATGCAGCTATTCGAGAAGTTGATGGTTGTGGCTCCATGGCAGCTGCTGGATGCTGGCTTGACGAATCACATGGTTGAATGGTTTCTTCTGACATATGTTTTCTTTTTATTCCGCGTGTTACGCATCTAAAAATAAGAAAAAAGAATAGATTAAAATACATATGTACAAGAATGGATTAAAAAAAAAATATAGTACGAAAATTCACTTGTACCGTAATACCTGACATTAAATTTGACTGGCAAAGAGAACAATACGCTTCCATGGTTAATACACCATCTATCTCATCATAAGGTAAAATCGATGATCGTTTAACATTTACATGCCCACTACAAGGGGTGATAAAGGGTTTAAAATCATGATCGTGAGCTATACTCGGATCAAGTTTTCCACTGATAAACCACAATCTTAAATATTTATGAAAACTAGCCAATAACACTGATTTGCTAAACATTTTAATGTCTTCGCTAGTAAAATCCATCACGATGGTGAATGCTTATTAAATGAGGCAGATTGTTTGGGATTTTATTTATATTCGATTCATCTCCCCACTACTAAACAGTAATTAAAGTAAAACTGGTTAAACATGTTACACTCAAAAATTACTCACAAATTTTGCTGCTGATTCTCGGCTTCCAAACAACGTTCATAGAGTTCATTATCAAAAACTGACTTGTTGAGATCTGAAACGTCTTCACACCGTTCATAGAGGTCATCGTCGTATAGCGAGTTTTGTAGATCCATTTTTTACTCGTAGTTTCACTTCCACGGGTGCTGATACGGTATGGTTTCCTTTGCGTTGAGTAGCTATATATATGCCCAAAAATCGTTTGTTCGTTGGTGGGGGACTATGTGGGGGCGGAGTAAGGGATGATTTATTTAAATGGCTTTGCTTCGATGAAATATTTCTTACAGTCGTTTTTAGTTGCAATATGTTTAGTAATATTGTAAACTAATTCTTGTGTGTTGGAATAATGCTCATCATCTTCAGTCTGCGTGTAGTATTTGATCCTAGTATTCGCAAATTTCCAGTGCTGATCGTTTGGGATGCCTCGCAATTTTTTCATGTCATAGACGTCAATTTTAATTAGATGGGTGGCCTTTGAAACGTCATCTATACGTGAAGATATATAATTTGTACCTCCATTTGTCAACTGGGCAACAGTAGACGAATATTCTGCAGCTTGTTTCTTTTTAGGCTTTTCGAAAAATGCATCAATATTGTTGGCTCGTTTCTGGGTTCGGATTTTAAGTGGCTTTGAAACTTCAGTTTCATCATTATCACTCAAATTGCCATAATAATAATTTTTGAAAGTGCACTCTAGAGAATTCTCGTTTGAAATCTAAAACAAAATAAAAACAATTGTGAGAACTTACCACAAATGGAAACAGGTAGATAATGTTTGTTTATAAACAGTCAGTTAATGTTCAGCTTACCTCCATTTTAATTCACTGCAAGTTGTAGAAAGATTTTCAAAATGAACACTAATTATGAAGAGTACCTACTCGTACTGCGGTACTTTAAACTACTTTTAACACTTAACACTGTTTTCAGACAAACACGTTTGAACGAATGACGGTTCCATCGATTTGATCTCTCCTTTTATTGAACAACACACACACACACACACACACACACATATATACGTCGCGGATAAGACAAAAACCTATTAAATAAAACAGACACCTGTGCGTTGCATGATTCGACAGGTTGCAACGTGTTTGTATCCGATCAGTTATTTAAAATGTTCTATACTTAATTGAATACGCAATAAAATATGAGACTATGACATTTTGTAATAATTAATAATATTTTATTGGTTTTCTATAACAAAAAAACCTATTAAATAAAACAAGCACCTGTGCGTTGCATCATACGACACGTTGTAACGTGTTTGTATCCGATCAGTTTTTAAAATGCTCTATAATTAAATATACAATAAAATACAGGACCATGACATTTCGTAATAATAAATGATATTTTATTGGTTTTCGAAAAATGTTTTTTAGTTCTCACAACCCATGTCACATAACTTTATAATATATATTGCATTCCACAAAATGTAATTATTACGACGTGGGAAGCCACATAGCAAAAACTTTGACCTTAATAAAATAAATCGTTAACGACGGAATCACACACCTGTCAAAGCAAAAAAATGGGCGGTCACAAGACATGCGCCTTTATTTTCTCCATGAGAAAAAATCCACACGACACAAACAATAGCCGCCGCAGAAGCTGTAAGCATATATCTATTAAGGATAGAGCAAAAAAACGATCATAAAACCCTAAAAAAATCTGCTCCGCAGGATGCCGCCAAGTGCCGCAGAAGCTGTAATACCCTTACTACTAAAGTCAGTGCGGAAAAATGAATTCTCGAAAACAGCAAAAAATAAAACTAAATAATTTGTTGAGAAAATTTACGTTTGTCATGATGCAAGAAGTAACTGGTATGTTAGAAGAAGAATTATCCAAACAGAAAAGAATTTGGGTGAGAAAATGGATAGATGACAGAGATAAACATGGAGGTTCTGCTATGTTGCTAAACCAGTTGAGAATTGAAGATCCCCGGGAATATAAGTAAACTGGCTTTGAGAATGACGTCAAACAACTTCGACGAATTGCTTATGGTGTTATCAAGCTCCATTCAGCGTCAAGACACATTTATGAGAGACGCCTTGCCAGCCAAAGTGAAACTCGAAATCACGCTGACATTTTTTGCTTCTGGCATGTCGTTTCGAAATCTCAGTCACTTTTATCGTGTATCGATACCATCTATTTCTAATTTAATACCGGAAGTGTGTTGGGCAATATATGAGTCATTGAAAACACAGATTAAGGTAAGTTATTTATTGAAAAAGTACTAAAGTATCAAAAAAGAAACAATCACATATAAATCATTATAATACAGACAAAAGTAGGTACTAAGCTGTATCAAAAGCATAATCAATAACATTAGTTGCACTTGCATTGTCGCTTTCCCACTCAACATCAGGACGGGCGACACTGATGAGCACCTGACTGGGATCTACATATCTTGGACCTTCAGTAGGCGATGAAAAGTAAACTCCCATAGAGCTACTACTGGGGACAGCTGTCTGTGTAGACTGGGTGGGATAAAATCCTAAGGAGCTACTGTTGCCGCTGTTTGTCGTAGAAGCTGGACTAGGAGTATAACGGTTCTGCTGAGGCTGTGTACTAGTAGTGGCCCTCATAGAAAATTGTGTATTTGGGTAGATATTCACGTTTCTTCTTCTCTTTTCTAGATCTGCCAGTCTACACTTAGATATTATTCTCTAAATTTCTTCCTGTGCTATTATACATTGTTCCTCAGAGAGTTTTTTTAACTGAGAAGCCACATGCTTTCCGTAAATATCACAATCATTTTCTTCGTCTGATGGCATATTGATACTATGTGATACATTTTTTATGTCTTTTATCATTTCGGACATCTGAGACAGTTTGCTACGTTTTGACCTCGGTCTTTGCGGTTGATTGGAGTTTGGTGTGGTCGGCCCGGATTCTGAAGCTGGTGAATTCCCATTGTTATTATTTTCAGCATTACTAAGCTGTCTTCTCTCTGATCTTCTCATCTTCATCATCATCATCATCACCAGAAACAGGAATATTTCTGGGAGTATCAGAATTATCCTGAAAATAAGTAATCAGTTATTTAACGAGTACCTAAATCGATTATTATTATGTATTATTATGTTCGTCCTTTACATAATCTCGGAACCATGGGGTCCCGGACATTTGGAAGGCGTGCGTGGGGCCGAAGCCAACACGCAGAGACCCCTTGTAAAAAGACAATTTACTCTAAAAGGTGATGTGACACCAACCGACGATTATGCACTATAGTAGTGCACCCAAGGACAAGCCCCGGTTAGTGCAGGACTATTGCAATGATAAGAAACAAAATAAGCTAGACTATTGTGTTGAGATGTTAGTGTACTAATTACCGGGTCTATGGAAATACTATGGCACCTGCCCCAATCTATGTTTAAAAACACGAAAAAAATGGACAGGTGGTGACTCGCCAACTCACAATATGGGTCCCCGAAAACGGCCGCTCGCACGGAGCGACAAGGGGACAACATCACGTGAGTGGCTCAGGGTGTGGAGAGGTGTGCACCGCTTTCTACCCAGTGGCTGTAAACACTCACAGCCACTGTGCCAACTCGCGTCTTATGCATATTTCACTTCCACCCTGCGAGCATATAGCTCTGACACCCCACTCTGGACGGCCGGTAAAGGCAAGCCGGAGGGAGGGGCCTGACCGACTCTCGGGGGTATGGGACCCAAGGGACGTCACTTCCCATTCAGCTCGCCACAAGCTGCCCTGGGGGCGTATTATTATTATTATTAGTATAGATGTGTGTACCTAAGGTACCTAAAGTAGGTACCTACCTACACACACATTACTACAAGAGAAAATATTTGATTGTTTATTGTTTGTTTAATACAATTATTATTTTTCATTTGCAGATTCCAGCTGGAGAGGATGAATGGAAAATTATCGAATACGGATTTAACACCAGATGGAATTTCCCCTCGTGTTACGGATCAATTGATGGAAAGCATGTTCTTATCAAAGCTCCACCAAATAGTGGAAGTAAATTTTACAACTATAAAAAAACAAATAGTATTGTTTTGATGGCTATTGTAGACCATAACTACTGTTTTTCATACATCGATGTTGGTGCGAATGGCAGCGCTTCTGATGGGGGAGTCTTTAAAAATTCTTCCATTTATCGCCGTTTAGAAGATGGATTACTGCCAGTGGACGGAGTAATTGTTGGCGATGCCGCTTTTCCGTTAAAGACTTATTTACTAAAACCGTATCCAGGTAAGCAACTGTCTACCAGTGAAAAAATCTTCAATTACAGACTATCTCGTGCGAGGCGTATAGTGGAAAATGCTTTTGTAATTCTAGTTTCCAGATTCCGTGTGTTTGAAAAAGCAATTCCCACCAGTTTGAAAACAGTTGATGCAATCGTCTGTGCATCCTGTGCCCTTCATAATTGGTTGCAAATTGCTTGTGTAGACAGAGAGGACTCTGAAGGACAAACAATACCAGGTACTTGGAGATCGGAAATAACTCCATTAACAAGTATAACTGATCAACTTAGAGGTAACCACTCCGTAAATGCGAAAGAGAGAAGAGATTTATTAAAAGAATACTTTATGACGAATGGAAGTGTACCGTGGCAGTTAAACAGAATTTATTAAGTGTGTAAGTTTTGTGTGATTTTTATACTAAAAATAAATAAATATTGTGGGTACTTACTGTTGTTTTCCTTTGTATAGATACATTTCTTATAAAAGCGTCTATTTCTTCGAACCATTTCACTTTTGGGATATACACATTTCCACCAGCGCCTGATTTTGAGGACTTTTTAATTTTATCCAGTTCCAAGTAGTAAGTTGCCCTCAAGTTTTTAATTTTATTTTTGAGCTCGGTAGGACCAAACCCTTCTATGAGAGAGTCATACTCACACTTCATTGCGGTAGACCATTCTGCACCAAGGGGACCAGTGACAGCATCCTTATACGATAGGGGTACATCTAGATTGCAGACAGACGCAGCGTTGTGCGCTACCATGGAGTAGTCTGACGTATAATCAGCATACCTTTTGGGTTTTTGTGACCTTGTAGTACGTACGGGACGTGAGGAATGTACAGCCGGCGCATCAGCTGGGGGCAGGGCTTCCCCTGAATGTGACGGTCGCGGCGACAGCACTATAGACTCGCTCGACGAGTCACCTGAGCCCGAAGTAGAGCAGCCTGGCTCCTCATTCTCGCTTCCGGTACAGAATTCCTCTGAATCTGAAAACGCCATGGAAGAATCATCAGTTTTTTGATTACACATATGTTCTTCACTTCTTGAGTTACAGATTGGAATTTGCTCATTTTGAATAGACATTGAATCCTCATCAGTTTGACTAGAAACTAAATTTTCATTACTATCACTAGGGATTTCAATTACATTATCCTGACTAGGAATTAAATTATCATTATTTTCAATATTATTATGACTAGATTTAGCATTATCATTATAAGTAAATTCAAATTCATAAAATATATTCTCATTGTCAGATTGGTTAAAACTTAGTTTATCTAAGTTGTTGTAAAATGTATCTTCTAAAAACACAACATTTCGAGACAAAATTACTTTCTTAACCCTTAAATGCATGATTTTTTGTATAACTTTTTAATAAATTGAAATAGATGTGTCATGCTGTATAAAAGTAATAAATGTGATTTTGGATAGCTGCATATTGAGCCACGGACCATCAAATATACGATGCATATATACATCATTATGCATTTAAGGGTTAAGGTTCAGTGGGTCCAAAAGCCTAAAACCTTTTGTTGTTTCACTGTAACCAACAAAAATATAAGGTTTGCTTCTAGGATCAAGTTTGCGACGATTTTCTTTAGGTATTAAGGAATAGGCAATACAGCCATAGACGTGAAGATGCCTGAGGTCTGGTGTAGTGCCTGTCCAGAGCTCTTCAGGAGTACTTCCCGACAATGCACTTGTTGGACTCCTATTCTTTAAGTATGCGGCAGTCATAACTGCTTCACCCCAAAAACGCTTGCTGAGACCAGCTTCATATAGCATACATCTAGCTTTGTCAAGAAGAGTCCTATTCAGTCTCTCAGCAACACCACACTGCTGATGGCAATAAGGTACACTCTTCTGATGAACAATACCCTCTTTTCTAAGAAAATCAGCAAAACTTTTGTTACAATATTCAGACCCAAAATCTGTCCGAAGTGTTTTAATTGGCAATCCTAATTGTTTTTCTACCAAATTCTTATAAGTAATAAAATGTTCAATTACCTCGGATTTATGACGCATGAGGAAGATGTGTGACTTCCTGGTGTAGTCGTCAGTCATGGTTACCATGAACCTCGCACCGCCAATGCTACTATGCCGCCGGAGACTAAATTTTTAAGTGCGACATCTCGTTACTTGGAAAGTATTGTAACCCCTAGCTCTATTGTAGAATCTGTGACATAATTGTTGTAAACGTTTGTAATTAAGTTTAGATTATATTATGTTATGTTGTATCTTTTATTTGTTAATGTGAATTTAATTTATACTGTGAAAATAATAATGATTTGTTGAAATTTCGTTTGGATTAAATTGTACTGTAATATTTGTTACAATAAAAAAATAGTTAATAATGTGACATGTGACATACATAATGATGATAATTTAGTATAATTTCATAATGACATAATAATATAATATAAGTGTTTTATTTCAATAATACAATTTATATTGTAATTAATAGTAACTCTTTATTCAGAACTTGCGTGACATGTACCCAGGACCACAGATAGCATATATATTGCTGAACCACAGATACACAACACCTTCCCTACCAGTCTAGCAGCTGCCTAGGTCTTACCTCACGACCGCTTCTAGTCTGGTAATATTTTGATACAGGTTCATTATCTCTTACATTATTATCATTAAAGTTGTTTAACAAATCACTATTCATATTATTGTTACAATTTTTTTCTACAACCTCAGTATCAGTTTTATTATCTCTATGAACACCATCATTATCAATTATTTCAACATTCATAGCACTTTCATCAATAAAAGGTGACACATCGCTGGAGTTTCTGCTTAGAGCTGTAACATTGGTGAAAGACTTTTTAAGATGATGAGTACTTCGTCTAAAAGGTTTGGACGAACCGTCTTTAGTGATCTAATATGATCTTGGTTCTTTACACTTACCAAGTATAATTCCTTTTTTCCAGTACTCATCATTTTTTGTTTTGTACACAATATGGTCTCCCTTTTTAAATACAGTTTCTTTTTTCTTAACATGTCTGTCATGAATACTTTTAGTAATTGATTGCCTTAACTTTAACAACTTATAAATTTCTTTAACTACTTTTGGTTCCAAGGCTTGTCCATTAGTAGGTACATTAGTTCTGATACATCTACTGTTTAATATTTGGGACGGAGAGTATTTAAGTCCAGACAAAGGAGTGTTATTATAACTCATAATGAAGTCTCGGTAGTCCGCTCTATCCTCTGAAGCTTTTTTTAGTAAGTTCTTTGCAATATTCACAGCTTTCTTTGCCATTCCATTGCTTCTAGGATAATGCGGACTACTGGTTATTATATTAATATCTTTAGACTTATAATAGTTAATACATTCCTGAGATTTAAATGGATTGTTATCCGCAATGATTTCTACTGGATATCCAAATCTTGTAAACACTTCTTGCATGGCATCAATTACAGATTTCGAGGTTTTATTAGTAAGAGGCCTAACTTCTAGCCAATGAGAAAAATAATCAACAATGACTAAGTATGATTTACCTGCAAACTCTAAAATGTCTGTGCCTACTTTGTGATACCTATATTTTGGAATTTTATGTGATAATAATGGCTCATGTGAGTTAGATGAACTGAACTTTTCACAAGTTCGGCACTTCTCAATAAACTCTTTGATATCCAATGCTTGATTTGGCCAATAGAAAAGCTGCCTGGCTTTCTGAATAGACTTGCTAATACCACTGTGACCTTCATGTACACATTTAAGTACATACTGTATTAAACTCTCCGGTACAATAATTTTATTCTCAAGAAAGATGAGGCCCGATTCAACATAAATTTTATCTCTGAGTTTAAAATATGGAAGGCATTTTTTTGACAGTTTTTTCTCATCTGGCCATCCGTCATAGTAGTACTTATATATTTCTTTAAGTGTCAAGTCGCGACTTGTTTCAAGTTTAAATTGAGCCTTTCTTTCGTCACTCATAGGTAAGTGAACAGATACCGAATGTACCATTTCCAACATCTGAGGATCATTATCTGTTATTTTTAAACTGTTTCTTGACAACATATCAGCAAAATGTATTTCTTTACCTGGCACATATTTTAGTTCTAAACTATAGTTTAAGAGCTTCAGACAAAGTCTCCTTAAACGTGGTGATCCTACTTTACTAATCGGTTTAGACATTATTGCAAGTAGAGGCTTATGGTCAGTTTGAACTACAACATTTGATCCATAAATATATTTATGGAACTTTTGAGTTGTGAAATATATTGACAATAATTCTTTTTCAGTCTGGCTGTAATTCAACTCACAATCATTCATAGTTCTTGAAACACATGCTACAAGGTTTAAGACATTATTTTCTCCTTGTTGAAACATACAGCCACCTACCTCATTTTGAGAAGCGTCACATTGCAGAATTATCTGTTTTTGTGGGTTGAATGGACATAAAGCAGGAGCTTGAGAAATTTTATTTTTTAGTTCTTTAAAAACTCTGGCATGCAATGGTAACCACTGAAATTCAATGTCTTTTCTAAGTAATTTACTTAATGGTGCTAATAATTCAGCCATTTCAGGAACATAGCGTCTAACATAGTTGAAAGAACCAATTATTTGTTGTAATTGATCTTTATTTGTTGGTTCTTTTAATTTAATTAGTGACTCAACTCTCGCTTTATCCACACTCATACCCGTTCCATTAAATATTTGGCCTACATACTTGACCTCAGACTTTTTATATTGTAGTTTATCTTTATTGAAGACTGCTCTAATCTCCCTGGCCTTGGCCAAAACTTTACTCACAGCTTCATTATGAATTTCCTCTGTCTCGCCCATTACTAAAATATCGTCAAACCAAGTTATAACGTTTGGTATATCTCCAAAGTAGCCTTCAATTTGGTCCTGGAAAAGATCAGGTGAATTAGATAAGCCATATGGAAGAACTAAGTACCTAAAAACTCCAAAAGGTGTTGAAAAACAACATTTCCATGATGACTCATCTGTCAAAGGTATACAATGGAATGCTTCTGACAAATCAAATACACTGAACACTTTTTTACCTTGCAACTGAGCAGCTATTTCTTCCACTGTCAGTAGGGTTTTTGGCTTCCTAACAATACTTTTATTGAGGTCTGAAGGATCTAAGCACAATCTTATTTTCTTATTTGGTTTTTCTACTATAACAAGTCTATTAATACAAGCAAGACTATCTATATCATCTACTTTAGCTATAGCACCCCTTTCCATTAATCTGTTCAACTCTATTTTTAAAGGTTCATGCAATGTATAAGGAATTCTTGGTGCTGGATGACAGATCTGTTCATGATCAACAGTAGGTATTGCACATTTTTTTGGAAACTTACCATGACCTTGGAAAACATCTATATTTTCTTTTATGAAGTCCTCTTTTAGAGTCCCATCTTCAGCTTCATCAACACTGTAAATTCGCTTCACTAGTTTTAAAGCTTCACAACCTGACTCTCCTAATAACATTAACTTGCAATCTACAACTCTGAAGTCCTCATAACACTCTCGCTCCTTGTACTTGCAATGGAGACGGACCTTTCCAATGGCTTTGACTTTTGTGCCATCAAATGCTTCTAAGGTCTTTGTTGGTCTGAGCGCCGCACTAGAATGAAGTTCCTTGAAGATTTTTGTTGGCATTACACTTACTTCTACGCCGGTATCAATTTTACAATATATGCTCTTTCCTTCGATGTTAATAAAGTCCATCCATTTCTTTTTCCCTTTACTACTAACTGCACCACAAAATAAAGTGTCATCATCAGACTCTTCTGAATCTTCTCGAGTTAAATTAATTTTCTTGACTTTACAGCTGACTGCCAAGTGATTCAATTTTCCACATCTGGTGCATTTTTTTCCATAGGCAGGACATTCTCGCAGCCCATGTTGAGTTTGACAGCTCCTACATTGAAATAAGTATTTCTTCTGTGCCTGATGGGATTTTGATTTTTTGACCACATCAATTTCTATTGTTGGGTTCATCTCCTGCACCTGTCGTTTACTCATTTCTGAAGTGCGACAATAGTTGGCTGCCTTTTCAAGTGTAAGGCTATCTAGTTTCAGTAAGGATTCTTGTACTGTTTTGTCTAATACTCCTTGTACAATTTTGTCCCTCAACAATTGATCTTCTATTGAATCCTTGTTTTGTTTATAGTTACATGTTAAAATTAATTGTTTACATTCCGTAAAGAAACTATCGAAGCTTTCTCCTTCTTGTTGTTTTCTATTGTTAAATTTGAATCGTTCAAACACTTCATTTACACGCGGGCTGACATATTTTGTGATTGCGGCCATTACTGAATCGTAATTATCTTTTTCACTCTCGGAAAGTTGTAGCGACGTTGTGACTATTCTGGCAGCTTCCATTCCTAACATATTTCTCAAGAGGGCCAATTTTACCTTATCCGCGGCATTATCTTGCCCCGAACCCACCAAGTAGTCTTCAAAACAGAGACGCCATAGCCGCCATTCTGTTGCCGCATTTGCAGCTCGCAAATCAAAGTTTGGTGGCAGCTTGATGGAATGCTCCATCTTTAACAACTTCTAAAATTTTCTGCACGTGTCTTACAATATATTTTCTACTTTTTTACAGACTGCGCCATGTTTTATTTGAATAATACAATTTATATTGTAATTAATAGTAACTCTTTATTCAGAACTTGCGTGACATGTACCCAGGACCACAGATAGCATATATATTGCTGAACCACAGATACACAACAATAAGTATGTACCTATTTAATGATATAATTCGTAATGAAACATTTGATAGAATTGTATAATAACAGAAAGTTGAATATGTAGAATTATATTAGTGTATAATCACATGAAATAATTACTAACAACACTATTAGCACGTAAGGTTTATCTGTAAGTGCTGATATGTATAATAATAAACAAATAAATAAATGCTGTCTTCTTGAAACGGACCTGCTACATCACTATGCACAAGTTGCAAAGGTTTGTTTGCACGTGTAGCCTCGCCCACGGGATACGGCAAGGAAACTTGCTTCCCAAGCAGACAGGTCTCACACTTTACACCAGAAGTTTCCTGAAATTTGATGCCGGTTGCAGGATCATCCCTTAAAGTACACATGCTTTTAAAGCTAAGGTGACCTAAACGGGAATGTAGAAGTTGAACTGGCAGAGAAGAAACAGCTACATTAGCACTCTGTGTATTTTGCCTATTATGCAAGAACATGGAAGAGTGCACTTCTTGCGAAGTTCCTTTCCCTTGACTACACCCAACCCATTCATATAAACCATTCCTATTAAATGCTGAGGTAATAGGGTTGCCATGAATTTTACAACTATTATATATATTACATTTATCTTTGGTAAAAACTACAGTATAGCCTATATCACACAATTTACTCACAGATAACAAATTAGCGGTCAAGTTAGGGACATATAATACCTTATTAAGTTTATCGATGACACCACCCACTAGTAGTTCCCCGACACCTTCAGCTGATATAGAGTCATCATTGGCCAGAGTCACTTTACTTCCTTCGCCCGGCAACTCCTTGTAGTCCTTCAGGATTGTCTTGTCATTGCAAAGATGATTGGAGCAACCAGAGTCCAGTAAAAGGTTGACTTCTTAGCAAAGAATGCTTTCGATGACTCGGTAGCTAGAAGTGACCGATTCTTCACCTTGTCTTTCCTATATTTGAAGCATTTGCTTTTTACGTGGCCTCCTTTTCCGCAGTAGTGACAAATAACTTGCTTTTGTTGTCTCGGTGTTGCACTGACGGAATGATTTCTTGCCTTGGAAAACATAGCGGCTTCATCCACATAGGAAGATCCTTCCTTTTTCCGCGATTCTTCTTGGAGAAGGCGAGATCTCACCATGTCAGCGGTGAGGTTGTTGTCGGCAATATTCGCAGTCTCGAGGTTGCTTACCAGGGCGTCGTATTCATCTGGCAGTCCGCTAAGAAGTAGTTCCACCACTTCTTTGTCTTCAATATTTTTATCAATGTCCGCTAGTTGATGCACGAGCGACATCACCGCTTCCAGGTAACGGGACATGCAATTAAATTGCTTATATTCTATACGATGCAACTGCCGCAAGAGCAGCACGCGCCTGTACAGACCTTTATTCTCAAATACCGATTTGAGGTTATCCCATGCTGCAGGTCCAAAGCGTGCGGCTCCTTCCACTTCCAATCCCACTCCAGGACCTCCGGGGTTGCAGCGGTTTCTCGCCAACAGGGGAGGCTACAGGGGCAAAAACCGCCCAAGGGGTAGAGGGAACGGAGGAGGCCACCAAGGGCACGGCAGTGCCCACCGCCGTGGCAAATAAAAAAGACGCTACCAGGGGTAGGGGGATGATGTTCCTTCAGGCCAATCTCCACCACGCCATAGCGGCCACAGCGGTCGTAGAGAAGCTTTTTGGCGAAAATGGCCTGGACATCGCCCTCATACAAGAACCATGGATAAACACCAAGTCCATGGCAACAGGACTCAACAGAGCAGGAAAGGTACTAATCTACGAAAAAGGAGCTAAACCGAGAGCCTGCATCGTATTTAACAAAAATATAAACCTCTTGCCTGTTACAGAGCTATGCAGTGAAGATATAGTAGCTGCCTACGTCGATCTCAAAGGGAGAGGAGCACTGAAGGTAATAGTCTGCTCCGCCTACCTGCCCGGAGAGAAGCAAGACCCCACAGAAGAACTGACTAAAGTGCTAGAGTACGCTCAGGCACAAAAGGCGGAACTTATTGTGGGTTGTGATGCCAACGCCCACCACACCATCTGGGGGAGCACTGGAATCAACAAAAGGGGTGAGTTACTATCCCAATTTATCTTTACCAATTGTCTGCACTTGTTGAATAAGGGCAACACGCCCACCTTCGTAACTAGAGCTAGGCAAGAAGTATTAGATATAACCTTCGCTACTGAAAAGGCGGCAAGCTGCCTAGCCAACTGGCGTGTCAGCAGCGAAAATTCAATGTCGGACCACAGACATATTTTGTTCAGTGTTAAGGACTCTCTAGATAGGGAACCACTAACGCGTAGAAATCCAAAAGAAACGTCATGGGAAGCCTATAAGGCTGACCTGGAAAATCGTCTAAAGGATGTACCAAAATATGTCAAAACACCAGACTCTCTCAACCTGACAGTTAATCTATTATCTGAAGGCATACTTAGGGCCTACGAACAAAGCTGTCCTTTGAAAGAGGCAAAAACTACTAACACAACGACGTGGTGGAACAAAAGGCTAGAAAACCTCCGTAGGTCTACACGTCGCATATTCAATCACTCGACCACGCCGAATGAGTGGGAAAGGTATGGTAGAGTGTAGTGATGGGGTGAGTGTGTGTAGGCCGGTGTAGTCTGAATCATATTGGACGTGTAAAAAATCGTTTCTTCGTACCAATAAATAAACTGAATCTGACGTTCTTCCAGAGTGCCAGGCATTGAAACATTAGACTCGATGGTAGTGTTCACTGAGGGTTACGATCTCTTGGAAACGATTTCGGGGCTATAGCTCACATCTCGTCTTGGCTCATTAGAACAACTCGGAATAATGGCGTCTTCATCGCTGTCTTCCTCCACTGCAGACGGAGTAAGTGAAATAGCTCGTACAGCATGAGCATTAGACGAGCCTGGTGCGGTGCAGCACCACCTGCAGATTCTTCAATAAATGCGTAGTCTGGTACCGCTGCTGGATTTAATGGATATACCCCAGACGCCCTAAAGCCTGAAATTACCCGTAGCCCCACGGTTCCAACTGCGGGCTTCCACTCCCCTTACTTTAGGGGGGTTACAGGAGAAACCGCCCATCCTGTGCTCCGCTGGAAATTTCGCCTGGTGGCAGACTGCTCAAAAGGCCTCTGCTTGGCAGTCCACCCCTCGGTGCCCCGGCTTGCTACAGCGGAAGCACAGATCTCCTCTTTCTATCGGGGAGGGGCACGTGGCCCTAGTGTGTCCGATGCCCAGGCACTTAAAGCACCTGAGCACCTGAGGTTCAAGTGCTTGGATTCGGGCGGACGACCACCCTATTTTCACCCTACCCGCCAACGCCGCGACGCTCGCCGCCTCGCGCTCGCGGCACTGTACAAAGGCCGAACCGGCGCCGCTGTAGCCAATGCGGATATCTCCGACCCGGACGTCCGCATGCGAGCAGCCCCCTTTGGCCGCAATCGCCTTCGCCACTGCTTCTGATGTGGCAGCCCCGTCGAGGCCGGAGACTCGGAGACGCGCCATCTTAACCGGTCTATAGACTCGGGCCGCGTCTCCTATGGCTGCCTCCAGGCGCTCCTTCAGAGCGTCGGCGGTGCGGCCATTGTCTGCCCCCGCCACCTCCAGGATGCGGGCCCCGTCCGCCGTCTTCCGCACATTAACATGCTCGAGGCCAATCTCCTCGAGCCGAAAGGCTTGAGTGGCTCTCAGCATTACGGAGGCGTACGACTCCTTCGCCTCTGGCTTAAGAGCCACCACTACCGCCGCGGTTTTCGGGACCGCCAGCTTTTTGGCTGCCGGGGCCGACGGCTTAGCCGCTTGTGTCGCCGAAGGGGTAGGAGGGGTGGCCTTCTTCTTTTCCTTCCCCCGCTTCGCCACCTGCGTCCATTCCCCCTGCGTGGGGGGCGTCTGTGTGGGGGCAGCAGGCACCGGCTTGGGCCATGCCATACTTTGGACCCAATATCTTTGTTAATGCCTCATTATCCGTTTGTAATATAATTTTTTTTCCAAATAGGTAGTCATAGAATTCACACCAAAAATCACAGCATAAGCTTCTTTTTCAAGAATAGGATATTTAATTTGGGTATCATTTAATTTTTTACTGGCGAACGCCACTGGTTTTATAACATTATTTTGGTCTTTTATAGATAACACGGCACCTACTCCACAATCTGATGAATCACATGTCAGTATTATTGTTGCATTTGGATCAAAATGTGAGAGTGAGGATGTATTTGCAAGAGCTTTTTTTATATTTTGAAATGCACTGTCACATTCCTCAGTCCACACAAATTTATCCTTCCTTAGACAGTCATACAGTGGCTTCAGTACTATGTTTTGCAAGAATCTGTTAAAGTAATTTACTTTACCCAGAAAAGATTTTAACATTTTTACAAAGTCAGGGCGTGGTAATGACAGTAAAGGTTCAATGTTGCTTTTAATAATTTTTACACCACTTTTGTTTACTTCAAAACCAAAGATATTTAGTGATTCTTCAAAAAATTTGCAATTATTAAGTTTAAGTTTTAGCCCTGAATCCATTAGTCTTTTTAATACCTGCTCTAACTTCTGATTCGTTTCTGCTATGGTTTTTCCATATACATATATGTTCTCAATATAGACTATTATGTCTATGCCATTTAATTTTTGTGTTATCAGCCTTTGGAATGACCCTGGGCCGGTACTGACCCCAAAAGGTAAGTATAAGTATTTGTATATGCCCTCCTCTGTGACAATAGTTGCTAGTTTTTGTGATTCTTTATCTAATGGAGCCTGCAGATAGGCTTCCTTTAAATCAAGTTCACAAACATAATTGTTTCCCTGCATTTTCATTAAAATATTGTCAATAGTTGGCAATGGGTAATGATCAATCTGCAAATATTTATTTATTGTTATCCGATAGTCCCCACATAATCGAACTGACCCATCTGGTTTCAAGAATGGGACCACCGGCGTACCCCACTCAAGTATTCCACTGGCTCAATACGCTTTTGTTCAACTAATCTTTTAATTTCATCTCTAACTTTGTCTTTTAAAGGATATGGAACAGATCTCACCGGCATAAAAACTGGCCTAGCATCAGGTTTCATAGACGTAAATGGATTGGCTCACCCCTATATACACCCATGCCAGGCTCAAAAATTGTAGCAAACTCATTTTTTATGTTTGTAATTAATTTATCCTTAGATGTATTTACACACAACTTTTGTTTTGTTTCCTCACATGTCTTTTGCTCAAATTTTGGGGGCCATAGTTGTAGTAAGGATAGCCAATCCTTTCCAATTATTTTAGGCATTTCATCTTTTGCGAATCACCCTCTATCTCTATCTAGAGGGCTATCCTCCCCCTCCCAGGGTGCACCACGAGGAGGTCTACCAGTCCCGCACCCCGTTATACGACGTCCTGGGTTTTGAATTAGCTTAAGTCTGCACTGTTCATAAAATTGTGTTTTAAGTGATTTAAACACCGAACGATCTAGGGGCTGGACATAATGGGACGTGTGACTCGGCATTAATATCAAAATGATATCGTTTTCATTTGCATATTCCAGCATTTCCACGGAGTTACAATAAGTTGAGTGCCCGTCTAGCAGAAAAACAACTTTTCCAGCAGGTTTTCTAGGAACAAAGCGTGTCTTTAACTATACTTTATTTAATAAATTATTTCTGATTCCTTTTAGTAAATGTGGGACGTCAAACAATGGAATAATTTCATGATTATTGATGATGATTATATATTTTCTCCATTCTTTTCCCTCATGAAAATATTTTTTTTTGGCTTCATTAATCAATTCATTTATGCAAGCAGGATTTGGAGGCCCTTGATCACAAACGGTTGCCACAACCATAAGTCCGGTGGCCTGTTAACATATTTCTTTAAGTTTTGGTGTGGACAACCGATGTGTAAAGTAATAAGCTACCGGTTGTTTGAAATTTTACACCCTCACCATGAACACCAAAGCATGGTTCGCAAAATGTTCCGTTTTACTGTTTCCCAAATTCTCGAAACCTACAAGAAAAGAAAAGAAAAATATGTATTAATAACATCGTTACAGGTCAGGTTGTAAATATTCACAGTTTTAATAATTTTAATAATTGACACATCATTTTTGTGTAGGTATATATATATCATATTGTATACAAATATTTTGTAATTTATTTCTTACTTAATAATTCCTTTACATCGTAAAATTGTGCCTGCATCAGCCACTTCTTCAGTTTGCTTTTAAATATATGCGAGGAAGGTGCATCTTTGATACCGTCCTGTAGCTTACCGTAAACTAGAGGGCCGAGGGCGTATACTGACCGCTGTGTTTTCGCGAGCTTGTGGGGCACGGGGGCAAATTGGCCCGCGTTTTTGTTGCTGCGCAGACTATAAAATTTGTATTCGCTGACTTCGTAGCGAACTCTTGGCTATTATTATAAGTGAATATTGCCACTTGTTTTATTAATAAGCATGGTAGGATTGGTAGGGATAGTATGTTAAATTCTCGAAAATACTCGCGCGCAGAGACGTCGTCAGGAACACCTGCTATCGCTCGAACGGCCGCTTTTGGAGTACAAATACCCTATGCCAGTCTGCTGCTCCAGCCCACAGTTCAGTACCATACGAGATATACGCGTGCACCGTGGCAAAGTAGCAGCTCCTGACGACATCCCTGGTTGCAGTACTAGCGAGGCATTTCAACGCGTAGCACGCGCTTCCCAGCTTAGCGCACAGCTGGTCGATGTGCTCGTCCCACCGTAGCCCGTTATCAATAGTGAAACCCAAAAGTTTAGTTTCAGTTACCTGCTGGACAGCGTCATCACCGGCGGACACCGTCAACGGCTGGACCACGTGACCGTTAAGCCTGAACTTCATCCAGGAGGTTTTACTTTTGTTGAGGGCTAGACCGTTCGCATTAAACCATCTGGTCAGTTGGTGAAGGGTACTGTTGACGTTCGTTTCCAACTGCTGGTCGGATGCGCCGGTGATGACAGCTGTCACGTCATCAGCATACATGTATATGTTGGAGCCCTTTATTACCTGTGGGAGATCGTTGAGAAGAATACTGAATAGGGTATTCGAGAGGCACGAGCCTTGTGGTACCCTAAGTAGACATTTCATTTCCTCCGATCGGACACGGTCGCCGCAAGATCGTCCGTGTAGGAATTATAAAATAGTTGTGGGGAAATTGACATTTCATCGAACATTAATGTACACAGACGATCGTGTGGCAGCATTTTCATTACAGTTGATTTGATTTCTTTAAAAATAACCGGATTTATGCCCGGATTTACCTTTATTAGTGCCAAAAGAGATTCATGTTTTTTTTTTGTCCGAGTGTCTCTTTGCGGCGTTTTTTCCCTAACTTTCGAATGTTTTCTTGTAGAGCTGTGAATTTGTTGTATATTTCTAAAATTTGGGACATAATATACTCGCGACTGGCATTTTTTTTTAAATTACGCACTTAAAATTATCACTGAAACTATAGTTTGTTCGCACTTGAAATTATACCATTTTTTAAATTCTACTTGCGGTTGATGGTCGGTGCTGCGTGCTGGCGATGTTGCTAGGGCGGCGGTGGGGCTGTCGTTGATGGCTCAAGGGGCGCGGCGGGTTGATTTGCTTGTTGGTTGTCCGTATGCAGCTTGCTTTGCTTGGAGGGCTGGTGATCCGCTGAGGCTAGTGGTGGTGTCCGATGATGGGTAGCGGGTCTTTGTGTAGCCCACTAGACTGTTCTTGTCTCGGTTCCCTGTCCCGTGGTGGTTATTGTTATCGTTATTGCCAGGGCGGGTGGTGCTTGCCTTGTCGCCCTTCTCTTGGCCTACTGTCTGCACAGATATTAGAGCCCCTAAGCGACTCCCAAACCTCTTCAACATGATGGACGAGAGCCTCCTTGGTCCTTTCGGCTCTCATATCCCACCTCTGCACCATTATACCCCATACATTTTCGATGGGATTGAGGTCCGGGGAGCGGACGGGCCACTGTAATGCTGTTATGTTAGCCCAGGTTCCCGTTCTATCCAGTCCATGACTAACCTACACTTACGGATAGGACAGCTGTCCTGAACAAACATTATTTCCGGCATTTCTGCCGCCGGATAGATGGATGGCCGGTTTTTAATGATGGGAGCATTACGTCTTTCAATACTAACAGGTAATTTTCCCCAGTGGCCCTTTCTGGTAAAAATACCAGCTCACCAGGACCATCGGCACTCATCCACGCCCACATGTTGACCGTCACTCTTCCAGACTCTCTATTTGACAGCACGTTTTCGCACGTTGGGCGATTGATTTGGGCGAAGTTGTATATATTTTTTAACCATCTGGCAATAATTGCCTGTAATGGCAAAAGTCCGGTTGGTTTTGGTTTTGGTGTTCCGAATAGTGACAATTATGGTGGAATCAAAGTCTTGCACATCATTGACCATAACATTGTAGAACTCTTGTCTCCGGCAAGCTCCCATTATTCCGAATATCAATCAGATCTGAAACAATGACATACAAATATTAGAGCAATTGTACTAACAACGTGAGCTAGGCCTGTAATAGGTTAATGGAATACTTTGAAACTAACAAGTTACTTCACGATCGCCAGTATGCATACCGCCACGGCAGGTCTACGGTAGATGCCGCTCGTGCGGTCCATCAGCGTGTCCTTCAGTATATTGACCAAAAGAAAATGGTTGCCGCAGTTTTTTGTGACTTGTCCCGCGCGTTTGATTTAGTTGATCACAGATTATTATTACATAAGTTGCAAAGATATGGTGTACAAGGTAGTCTTTTAAATTTTATTAAAACTTTTTTAAAGGATAGGGAACAGGTTGTGTCAGTTGATGGGAGGGGGGGGGGGCACTAAGCCTGAGATGAGGACTCTTGATGACTGTTCTGTCCCTCAGGGTTCAGCGGTTGGAAATTTCCTCTTCTTGGTGATGGTTAACGACCTCATTAGTTTGTTCCAAGATGGTCATTTTATAATGTTTGCTGATGATGGATGTGCCATTGTTACCGGTGATACTTTTGAGGAACTAAAAGAGAACGTTGTGAATACATTACGAAAATTTACATGTTGGTTTCAAGTAAATGGCTTTTTGATTAACCTTAATAAGACATCGATAATGCATTTCTGGCTAAGAGGACTATATCCGACTCCCCTTAACATATCAATAAATAATATTACACTTCCACAAGTGCGGAACATGCGATTTCTTGGGTTTGAATTTGATTGTGGCTTAAAATGGGATAAACACATTGACGCACTTACCAGAAGCCTTGCCAAAGCATCGTTTGCACTGTCTCGGCTTGCCCCTGCATTTTCACGTGAGAACCTCCGAATGGCATATTACGCGTATGTAGTAAACTCAATCCTTGTGTACGGTATTGATCTTTGGGGGCTGGCAGCTGACAGGGATAGAGTCTTCATTTCATACTGCAGAAGAGGGCTGTTAGAATGCTGGCTGGGGTGGCGCCTTTCACTCCGACTAAAGAGTACTTCCGCGAATTAAAAATTCTAACAGTGCCCTGTTTATATATATACTTGAGGTGGCAAAATATATGTATAAGCATAAGAGTGAATATGTGATGCGTCGACCTGATCAGAGGCAAACTGATCGTGATATTAAATCCGTCTTGGTCAGACTCGCAAAATCGTCCAACTCGTTGGGGGTTGTTGGCATAAAAATGTACAACAGCCTGAGCCGTGAAATAAAAGAGGCGGCTGCTTACGAGCTATTTGTTAAAAAGTTGAAAGCGTTGTTAATTGACAAGGCATTTTTTACGGTGAAAGAATTTTATACTAAGTTTAACATGAAATGATTCTCAGTGTATTTTATTTTATTGATATTTGTATTTTTGATTTTTAATGGTTTTTTATTTTTGACATTTATATATATAACTATATTGTGTGTTGTGTATTTTTAATTTTATTTGTATTGCAATTTTTGACATGTGTTTTTGACATTAAAGATTGATTGATTGATTGAACGGAACCCTAACGGCTCGAATCCATAGACGGAATATCTGATTGACTGGCATAGATGTAAACCTTTACTGCCCTACACTACGATCCGTGGCTGATTTCTTTATCACAAGTGCTTCACTATTCAACTCAAGGCTTATTTGTAAGCCACGCCTGGCCATTCATATGGCATTGAGCATGCTAAATCAATGTCCATTTTGTATCCAGGAGACCAGGTTTATTATAAGACAAATCCACACAGTACTTGGGAAAAGGCTGTAATTGTAAAACGGTTAAGTAATAATAGGTCATATGTGATAAAAACTAGTAATGATGTAACTTACGTAAGAAATAGGATTCATCTTATTCATAACTATAGTATCTTGAATAGTGACTTGAGACAATCGTCTCCCATGCGATCTTGCTCACCACGAAGGGAAAGAAGTATGGAAGTGGCAGAGGCAAGGCAGGAGACGGGTACTCCAACACCAGTAATAACTGATCACAGAGTGACGAGATCAGGACGTATTGTTAAACCTCGAAAGCGTTATATAACGGAATTTTAGATATAATATAGTTTAATTTAGTCAACTGTAAAATAAATATACTTAGTAATACTCTAGTAATTAAGTCAACTGATTGTAAATGTAGTTTTGCAATTAAGCTATTTCATAAAAGATGTAAACTAAATTGTGTAACTGTAAAGACCAGTTAATGAAAAGACTGTGTCATAATTTGTAGAACATTTTATTGTTAACTATAAATATAAATACATTGATTTTTAGTAATGACTATAGAGACCAGTTAAAAGAATAGACTATCATGTTTAAATGTGAAGATTATTTAATTGTTAATACTTAGTTAACTGAAAGACTTTAACATAACATGTTGTAAAGATGAGTTAAATAAGAGACTGGTCATTAATGTAATTATAATATAAACTTAAGGAAAGGGATGTTAGGTTGGTAATAACATCACTAGTTTAGTTTGACATTTAGTGTTATCTATGGCAACTCTCTCTTCCACCCAAGATGGCGTCGCTGTACAAGTTTCGGGACTGTGCTCCACAAATATTTAATTAGAATAAATTACATAAAGTCAGTTCGTCTTTCTTTCATCACCATTATAATATACAGAATCAATAATTTTCTCTGAGCTTTCTATGCTTCCAAAGAAAAATTCATCTTCTATCACCTCATTAATAGTTTTATGTTCCTTTTTGTCTTCTTTTTCTTACAGACAACTAACCAGTGCCCTTTGAGTCCGCCTCCTTTACAAATAGAGTTTGTAGCTTCGCAGTCTGCAGTTTTTGACGTCCGCACTTTCTGCAGCAATCTGAAGTTCCGGCTTGTATTATAGGTTTCTTTGGACTCATTCTCTTGTTTACATAATGTACTTCGGGGGCTTGTACTTGATTGGGATATTTGGGATTGAGTGTGGCCATGTTGGCCTCCACGATCTCGGCGTGTCGAACCCTGATTACCGTTTCAAGTTTCGGCTCCTCTTCCAGGTTTTGGAGGGCCTAGTATACAAGCCAGCGACAATTCTGTCACGTATGAGTTCCTCCTCGAGACTTTCGAACACATTTTTTGCGATGTTGTGCAAGTCTGTGATGAAATCGTCTATGGACTCGTTTTCCTTTTGCACGCGTTGATTAAATCTGGCTCTACACATCTTGTTTTTTGCGCGCTGTGTAATATGATTCGAATTTACCATTGACGAGTCATAAGATTTCATGGCGCTTTCATTCAGTTTCATTGACGCGATGACGTTATTGGCCTGGCCACCTATGATATACAACAACGAATTTACCTGAGTTTCGCTCGGTAGCATCTTTAAGCGTGTGGTTTCTCAGTATTGTAACAATATTTTTGTCAACCCTCTAGGTATTTTCCTTAAATAAAGAATGATTTAGATTGATTTATTTCAGGATAAAAATTACACTATAAATTTGCATTAATGTCAAAATTATGTTTATCTTCTTATCATGATCGTCAAACATTACATACTAAAAAATACAAAATAAATTAAAATAATTTTCTCTCCCAATAAGGATCGTCATATAAGTATGTATAAACAAAAACATGTAAAAAATTGATGTCAATCTAAGCAATTTTGAATCATCATTAAATGTCAAACAAAAATAAAATATCACAGAAGTAAATGTCATTTTTAAAATACAATAAATCATTTGAATCATAAATAAAATTACATATAATGTGAGTAATTATGGTAATTAAAAGGAATGTACAGGTTTTTAAAGGGTCGGCAACGCGCGTGTAATATCTCTGGTATTGCAGGCGTCCATAGGCTACGGTAACTGCTTACCATCAGGCGGGCCGTATGCTTGATTGCCACCGACGTGGTATAAAAAAAAATAATATCCAGGCCATCTAGCCGGAGGTCAAGATGTCGCTTGCATGTCTTGAATCGATTCGTTGTTGACCGCTCACTAGTAGTCGCGAGGATCGGAGATCGCCTGAGAACTGGCAACCTCTCGCCTTCTTGAGCAGGAAGCTTCCAGCTCGATACACGAGCTGGCCAGCCTACTATCGCGAGTTGCTAGCGGTGTATGAGTCGGTGCAGCACTTTTGTCACGTGCTTGAAGTACTGTCACATATAACGTGAATGTTAAATAGTTAACGCTCACAAAGTTATTTGTTGCCTTAGGATACCTTTTAATCTATACCTACTTACGCTCCTCGTATAAGAAAAGTATTAGTATTTATAGCTTACAAACACTTATACCTTGTAACCTTCTATTAATTTTGACTTAAGCTCATACGTATAATAATAAAATAACCATTTCTTTCTTCAACGCACAGATTTCCTACGCTGTGATAGGTATCCTTTATATTCATACGGCTATCCGGTAGCGGCCGCTGGTCACCCACCACACCCTTCCGTCGCGCACCGCGCGAATTAAGATAACAGCAAGACTTTTGATTAAAAAAATATATTTATTTCGACAGACAGAGTAACTACCTAGTTTTACAATCAAGAGTATTCTAACTTAAAATTACTTAAGACCTAGTATTTATAATTAATTAATGCAATTCAGCATCTTTAGCATTGACGTAATGCTCTAGATAAGGACATGCTGAATTGAATGTTAATTAGTGCTGACAAATGATATATTAGGGGTGCTGGCACCCTTAACTCCTCCCTCCTTAAGAGAGGAATTATCTGAAGTTGGCAGTGGCGGCTTCAGAGAATTCCGTCTGAAAAATACAGAATGTAATTTTTGTGTTATGAAAATTATTGCTATTATAATTGAAATGGTATATAGGGCAATGGTCCACACACTGATTCTATTAGTAATGATGTAGTTCTCGCTGTTGTCACTTTCACTAGTTTCACTATTGTATTTTACGCTGTTGAGAATGTCTTTTACGTCGCTGAAGTCTACGCCTCGTAGGTCCACTGCATTCCTGGATTTCTGGATTTGTTGCTGCAATTCTGGTAGTACAACAGGAGGTAGGACGTAACTGATGATTGTTGTATTGGTAACTGCTTTTATGATAATATCTTCTATTTGTGTCTCGCACTGTTTCGCTGGGGTTATTATGAAGGTTCCCTCTAAGGTTTGTTTGGAGATCTCGTCTCCGCATGTTTCAGATATGACTGTTCTTTTTCTTGCGTGTAGGAGCCAATGGTCTGCTGTAACTTTCTGTATTACGGTGTCTTCTGTCTTGATTATTTGTTGTTTGCATTGATGTGGGTTGTCTTTTAATAGCATCAATTGTTCTATGCAGGTTGCTGCTGGATGTTGTACTATGTCGTCCTCGGAGCAGATGTGTTTGTTTTCTTCTATTTCCTCACAGTATCTAGCTACTGGGCGGAAATTCAATCTATTCATCATAAGGTAAGGGTATTTAGGAATAATGGTATGTGTTTGTTTGGTTTGAGGTTTGTAAATTGGGATAGGTATAATTTTGTAGTAAATATATGTGTTTTTCTCAATGAGCGGGATATCTAGCACAAAGGTTAAACGATTATTACTAATAAATGACTTAAGGTCTATACTACGTTCTATTTTAACTAAATTTTCCTTTGACACTGGATAAATGAGAGTGACATGTTTTTCTATTTCAAAAAGAACTTTAATAATTTCGGTCGAGTTTATAATAGATTGATGTAGAGTTGACAGTTTACTAAAAGCTATGGCTGTTTCTATTTCTTGTATGATATTGTAGATAGTGCGAAAGTTATTTAGAATCTGATACATGCTATTCATAATAGTAATTAAGTTAGTTAATTTTATCTCATCGTTTTGAATTGACTCTAATTGTTTTGTTTTATAACCTAAATGTTTAACGTTAAAATTAATGTCGCTCGAAACGTTTGTTAATTTATCAAGTGCCTTTTGGAGTAATGTTACCTTATTCTCTACTGATATCTCCTTATGTTTCATCTTATCAATTACCGTGTCAAACCTAATAGCATCGTTATTATCTAAGTTACCTGTAATTACTTTCACTATAGATCCTAAGGGGTTGAGAATACCTCTTTTAGTTCTTGTTGTTGTTGGTAAAATCTGTAAAAGTCTATCTCTAGCTAGTTCTGTAAACGAATTTATCTGTATTTCTAAACCCATTAGTTCTCTTCTAGTATCTATATTACTATCAACTATTTGTTTTAACTTACTGTATTGGTATAGATTTATTTCTAACAAAGAACTTATCGATTCTAAATCTATAATCTTAATTATGCTCCAGGTTAGGTTTATTAGGTTTTCCCGAGGGGCTACAGTATGGGGTTCTTCAAAAAAGGAGTGTACAGGTTTTTAAAGGGTCGGCAACGCGCGTGTAATATCTCTGGTGTTGCAGGCGTTCATAGGCTACGGTAACTGCTTACCATCAGGCGGGCCGTATGCTTGATTGCCACCGACGTGGTATAAAAAAAAAAAAAAAGGAGCTAGTCCTCATCAGAGCTGTACCCATCCTGACTGGAGCTATCCCCGGGCTCCGCTCGAGGTTTTGGACGTTAAGGCTGCATCCCTGATGCGCCAGGGCCATCAGTAATATCACACGCCACCTGTGGAGGTCGTTTGATATTTTTGCGTGGTACACGGGTGTTTCTTTTCTTAAGCTGTACAGGAATAATGTTTTTATCTGGTTTGCCTATAACCTTAGCTTTTTCATACCTGGGTTTTTCTTTGGGTTTACGAATCCTCGTGTCCTTCATGTAAATCGTGTCGCCTTCTTTGATAACTGGTGGGCTTTCGCCTCCTTTCTTATCCCTAACTTTAACCTTATCGTTAACTAATTTTTCGCTAACATATTCGTATAAAACTTTTAGCCGTCTTCTATGGTCTATAAGTAATTTTTGCATTAAGTTACGATCCCTATCTATGTCAAACGTATTTCCGGTTTCCGTATGACCAAATACCAATTCGAATGGGGTAAAAGTTGTAGCACTGTGTATAGAGTTATTATAGGCCATAATGGCGTACGTCATTACTGAAGCTGCATCTTGATCGCTTCTATCGTACTTTGCTAAGCGATAAATTTCAATTATAGTCGAATGGAATCGTTCTACTACTGCCATTGAGTTGGGATTATTCGGGGTCCCTATGTGCAATTCAATTTTGTATAAACACAGCAATTCTTTCATTAATTCGTTATTAAACTCAGATCCAGAATCACAACTGATCTTTTTAGGAACGCCGTATAAACTAAAATATTTTATTAATGCTCTTACGACTTCTGGAGTACTTCGATTCGGTATACCTATCGCTTGTCCTAATTTACTAAACGCGTCGACTGCCGTAAGATAGTATTTACTTTCGATAAAAAGAAGATCTATAAATATTTCCTGAAATGGTGATTCTTGTGTCTGTGTTAATTGAATGTGTGGTTTAATGGGTTTTCTTTCATACTTCATCTTTCGACACTGTTCGCATGCATTAATGATGGCTGAAATGGTTTCCTTCATATTACTCCACCAGTAATCCCTTTTGAGTTTGGCTAGAGTTTCATTTATGCCCCTATGGCAAGTTTTGCCCTCGTGGTATTTTTTTACTAATTCTTTAATGTCGTGTTCATCCGTTATGGTTACTATACGTTCGGTACATTCAATTAGATTTTGTGCTCCCTTTTTGTAAAGAGATGTTACTACGTTAGTAAAAGTTTTCCTGAATTTGGGTGCTTCAAAATAAATAAAATATTTGTTTTTTAAGTCTACATACTCTTTTAAAAATTTATTGACTAATGTTTCGTTATTTATTGGCATGTGAACTTCTAAAATTTTCTGTTTCTTATTCGAAATATCCTTAACGCTAATATCGTCCTTAAACCATGTATATACTAATATTTGTTTCGGTTTCAAATCTATGGCTTCATTTAAAATCGGAATCCCTTCGTGTTCGCGATTAGAAATAGAGTGAGCTGTAGCCCCGTCATCCGAATCAGAAATTTCTATGGTTTCCATTTCTTCGTCCGATTCCGGTCTACTTAATTTGGCAATTTGGTCTGTTAATGACTGTACGCAATTCTGTAAGTTTTGCTCTTTTTCATCTATATTAACGGCCAGTGACTCATTATCATCGTTTATTACGTTGAGTCTGATACGGGACATTGCGTCAGCGTTTGTATTTTGGTTGCCCTTTTTATAGAAGATTTCAAAATCGTATTCCTGTAATCTTAATCGCCATCTCGTGAGTTTACTGTTCGGTTCCTTAAGGGAGTATAACCAGGCGAGTGGACGGTGGTCTGTATAAATAATGAATTTATTCCCGTAAAGATAAGGTCTAAAATGTTTTACACCTTCCAGAACAGCAAATAGTTCCTTTTCTATTGTGCTGTACCTAACTTGGGTATCACTTAGGGTTTTGCTGAAATACGCAATAGGTTTATCTGACCCTATGGGCCCTTGGGATAAAACAGCACCTATCGCGTAATTTGACGCGTCAGTGGTCAAAATAAATTGTTTCTGAAAATCTGGAAACTGTAATAGTGGTGCATTAGTTAGTATTTTCTTACAAAGCTCAAAACTTTCTTTATATTCGTCATCTAGTATTACTTTTTTTCCCTTCTTCAAGCATGCCGTCATTGGTCGTGTTATTTTTGCAAAATCTTTAATAAATTTTCTATAGTAACCTATAAGCCCTAGAAAACTTTTTATTTCGCTAGCGGTTTTAGGTATAGGATAGTTAAGTACTGCATGTATCTTATCGTCGTTTGGTTTAAGCCCTTCACTCGTTATAGTATGTCCAAGGTAGAGGACTTCCTTTCGGAGGAAATGGGACTTATCTAGCTGCACTTTAAGATTAGTTTCCCTAAATCTATCAAATACAGCCTTAAGTTTTGTTACGTGGTCTTGTAAACTTTTAGAAAATATTATGACGTCATCAAGGTATACTAGACAGTGTATTCCTTGTAGGCCTCTCAGGACGTTATCCATAGCTCTCTGAAAGGTTGCAGGGGCTGTCTTTAGCCCGAACGGCATTCTATTGAATTCGTAGTGCCCAAATCCGGTGCTAAAACCGGTTTTAGGTTTATCATCATCATCAACCTCTATTTGATGATATCCACTGGCTAGATCCAACGTTGTGAAGTATGTACTTTTGCCTAGCATATCAAACAAGTCGTTTATGTTTGGTAGGGGGTATTTATCGTCGACTGTGATGTCATTAAGACGTCTATAGTCGATTACCATACGCCACTTTTGTTCCCCGGACATGTCCATCTTTTTGGGGACTAAATGGACCGGTGCACTCCAAGGAGAGTGTGACTCCTGGATGACGTTATCTTTTAACATTTTATCTACTTGCTTCTTAATTTCTTGTGTTTGAGCGGGGGGCATCCTGTGAGCCCTAATAAAAACTGGATCCTCGTTTACCGTTCGGATCTTATGTTTAACTTGATTCGTGAATGAAAGTGGAATGTGTTCACAGTAAAATATGTCTTTATATTCTTCACACAACTGTCTAATCGCCTTTCTTTCTTCTTCATTCAAATCATCCAATCTCAATTTGGAGAGATTTTCTGATAATAACCTATCATTTGAGGTTGTATCCGCGGTGAAATTTACGTTAACTACTGTCTCGCTCGAATACGGCTCTACTTTAAACGGTGCTGTGACTACTAAGGTCATGCCTTGTGACGTACAATTTTGAATGACGGTGGATGCGTATCCATTCACACATTTTACTAGCGCGGCGGGCATTCTTATCCCTTCCGAGAGCTGTTGAAATTCTAAAATCGCATCGCCATTTAATAGAGTTACTGGTAACTTGACTCTACACTCACTGCGAGGAGGTAATTCACAAGTCTCCTTCATGGGCGGGGTGTATAACATTGGTATCTGCGTTGAATCTGTCTCAAGCATACGAGTTTTGTAGTTAACGTTTGCATCTAACTGATGCAATAAATCGCTACCTATTAATCCGTCATACCTATCATCTACGTCGTATACGTAAAACTTATGCCTTCCATCACTTTTAAATTTTTTTGGTAAATCCATATAAATAACCGTGTCATGTGTACTGCGTCCGTGGGTACTCACTATCTCAAATATTTCTCGGTGCTTAAAACGTCCAAAATATTTTTCAACCAGTTCCGGTTTCATAAATGACCTTTCACTTCCTGTATCGATCATCATGAGAGCCTGTAATTCCGGGACTGCAATATGAGGAAGTTTCATTTTTCGGTTATAATTTAACACTATTGTAGCCCTCGGTTCGAGGCCGCAAGGAAAAAATTTCCGACCTCGGTGCTTGGGCCCGGGGTTGGTTCAAAATTAGGCTCTAAATGCATCTGATTCGCATCGATATTTTCGGTATAATTAACGCGTCGTGAACTAGCCGTTCTCATAGTGACGTCAGTGTTACTACCCGACGTACCATTATGAGCCGACGCGTGTTGATTTTGCGTCGCGTAATAATGCGGTGAATAACCTGCATGTTGCTGATTCTGCGTTTGCGGCGTCGCTGGTGACCCAGAGAATGGTTGCCATTGATTACGGAAATTAGATGCGTTATTTGAAAAATTGTTTTGTGCCCTATAATTATTTCTAAATTGTTGTGAGCCATTAAATGAATTTACATTGTTTTGTGGTCTCTGATTAAAACTCTGCCTAGAAAAGTTAGAATTATTGTTTAAAGTTCTATCCTGCCTATCTTGGGGCTCCGTATTAGGGGAATTACTAGATATATTATGGTTCTGTCTACCTTTATACTGCCTATTATTTACCGGATTCCTAAACGGATTCTTCATATTGTAAACGGTGTTAAAATTTTCTTCTTCTAGAACGGTTTTGAGTGCACCCTCTAGTGTGTTGACATTTCTTAAGCGGATCATTTTAACTAAATATTGTGGTAAATTATAAAGGTAAACATCGAAGGAGGTATTAGTATAGATCTCCTGTTTCGCGGTTCGTATTGTGGCATCCTCGACGGTTTCTGCGACCTTGGCTAGTAAAATACTTCTAAACTGTTGGACTCTATGACAGAAGTCTAAGTAACTTTCGCCCTTATTAATTTTTAATGCTTGCATTTCTAATAGTAGGCATTTCTCTGTCCTGGGATCCCCAAAATGTTCCTTTAGCAATGTTTTAAGTACGTCCCAAGTACGAATGTTTTCCCTTTCCCCGACTAAAACGGCTGCGGAACCCGCAAGTCTGCTAGTTAAAACATGGAATAAATATTCATTTTGTGCGGCACTTCCCATAAATTTACTTATGACATATTCGCATTTATTTATATATACCGCTAACTCCCTAACTTCCCCTTTGAAAATCGGGATCATCTTAATAACATTCTCTGGAACTAAAGTAATGCCTTCCATTTTAAATACAAATAACTATAGTTTAATCACGCTAAAAATAGACTGATTACGAAATACCTAAGTACACTAAGTAGGTCAATTGAAAGTGGAGTTTGACACCTTTGCTGACGTCGTAAACAAATGTTATTATGGTTGGTCTTGTCCTTAATAACACGAATAATATTCTAAATATTCTAAGGAATGTTATTATGGCGTTTTATTATCCTTAATAACGTAAAAAAAATTATATCCTAAACTGTAATGTTATTACGGCGTTGTTTATCCCTAATAACACATATATTTAGGACAAGTAAGGATACGTATAAAAGGAACAGAAAGGATGATGAAAAAGATCTACTCACATCCCTTAAGCAGCTTTCACGACACCTTACAGCTGGTCTGGAATACTCAGGATTGCTTCCGCTCGGCTGGAGATGGACAGCTTCCTGGAACTGCTAGGTTGATTGGTTGCTTCTGCGTCAGGTTCTCTTGATGCTCCTTAATAAATTTATTTGTTCGGCTTCCCGTTGAAACGTAGAGACGTACGTTGTCCGGCACGGTACGGTCGCGAGATTTGATCGGCCTCTGAACGTGTCAGGAAAACGACGGGAATCCTGTCCTCAGCGCCAATTAAGATAACAGCAAGACTTTTGATTAAAAAAATATATTTATTTCGACAGACAGAGTAACTACCTAGTTTTACAATCAAGAGTATTCTAACTTAAAATTACTTAAGACCTAGTATTTATAATTAATTAATGCAATTCAGCATCTTAAGCATTGACGTAATGCTCTAGATTAGGACATGCTGAATTGAATGTTAATTAGTGCTGACAAATTATATATTAGGGGTGCTGGCACCCTTAACTCGCGCGTCTCCGCGCTCGCGGGCGCAGCTGCCCGCTGACATTCGCCTCCCGACATTACCACGCACAGGCTGTGCCTCTTTAAACTAGATCTTGTTTGCGGAGCGTCCGCTACTGCGCGGACGTATTTAATATTTAATTTGAAATTTTACTTAACTACAATTATTGTTTAAAATCAGTGAATCCCATATTGGGTAAGTGTTGCATTAGTCATTTTAACCTACCTCAGTTGTTTTAGCCAATAGATGTAACGTAGCAACTGAGAAATACCGTTAGCTGTAACCTTTTGATTTTCTTTGTCTAGATTGTACACGTGATACGTGTTAATATTCGGGGCTATCCATACGTTTCATTTAAATTTCTTCATGTTTAATAGTGGAAAACATTTGTATTGATTTATGTAAATCAGGTAGTGCTGTAGAAATAATTCTAATTTCATTAATTTAGACTACGCTTCTCCGGCATAAAAAAGGGGCTATTTGTTTCTTCTATCCATACTTCTCTATTTCTTTCTTTTCCGCTTTTTGTTCGCAAGATGATTGTGCCCAATTAATTATGTAAGAACGCTTTTGCTCATAAATAATACCTAAGATGTGCTACAATGCTTGCTTATACAACAAATTATATCTGCTTAATTAGCAACACATGCAGGCGTTATTTATAAGGAAAGCCTTTGATGAATAAATATAATCACTCATATTATTGTACTGCACCGCTTTCCTCTTGTAATGTTACGAGGATCTGATATTGCTATAAACTAAAACTAGCGTTATCTGCCGGTTTGCCTGCGGCATTTATTTTCTACCGCAATTTTAATAAATTAGCGCCTTCTCTTATCATATTGTGGTATAATTATGCCAGTATCTGATCCTCGTTTCACCGCAACGCTTTTTCATGTACCTGGACTGCCCATCACACTAAATGATTGCTTCATTGTAAATAAAGACCCACCTCCTGTTAGTGCTAGCGTGTGATGGTTACCAGTTCAGGGCGAATATTGAACACGGAACTAATTTTATTATTGGACGCGTTCCAGGAACACCCTACGGGGTCTGCATTTTGCCACGATGACCTTAGGCTTGATGAAGCCTATAACCGCTACCTAAAGCGCTCCCTCCGACGGCTCAGCTACCGTCGTGAGCTGCCTTCGTGTCGACCTTGAGCGACCTTGACCTTGGCCGCGCTTCGTCCCCTGGCCTCAAGTCAAACTCTACCACGCTACGCACATCCGAGGGACGTGGGGTATTGTACTGGAAGACCGGCCAACTCTCTAGTAGACAGACCCAGTATCTAGGCTTCGAACCCACTCTTGCCCTTGTAGAATGCTTGAAATTAGACCATTAACTTAACTTAATTTCACTTAATTTAACTTAAACTTACTTAATTCAACTTAATCTAAACTTAATTCTTATCCTACTTACATATAGTAAACTGAACCTTACTAAACGAGATAGTGTATATTAGTATTAGTGTAAATTTAATAAATTGTTATATAGATTTCAATATTCTTGATCGTTTACGTCCCAGTAGCATCTACCCAAGTAATAACGCGGTGATATATATTTAGGTGACAGTACAGCACGTCACTATACCTATATACACAGATCACAAACCGTTGATCTACGCCTTTTCTCAGCGTAGGGAGAAACTGCCTCCGATACAGCTCAATCAGCTCTCTTTCATTTCTCAGTTTACGATATAGTTCATGTCCAAGGAAAGGAGAACATCGTAGCGGACACCATGTCAAAAGTTGAGGCGATTCGGATCGAGGACGATTAAGCGAAATTGGCAGAGTCCCAAGATATCGATGAAGAGCTCAGCAATTTACAAACGAATTCCTCTTTAAAATTCGAAAAGATTAATTTACCAGGCATCGATGTGGCAAATTTTTGCGACGTATCGACAGAAAAACCTCGTCCATACCTAACTCCAGCCTTCCGTCGGAAGTACTTTGAGAAGATCCACTTCCACAATGTCAGCCACCCTGGTGCTCGAGCTTCGGCCCGTTTGATGGCTGATCGTTTCGTCTGGCCTTACATAAGGGAGGAATGTCCACAATGGGCACGTAGGTGCCTTGATTGCCAACGCTGCAAAGTTACCAGACACGTAAACACACCGTTGGAGAAGTTTACCAGCCCTTCCGTTCGCCTACGCCACGTACATCTCGACATCATCGGCCACTTGGCCCACAGTAAAGGTTACCAGTACTGTTTGACAACTGTTGACAGATTTACCCGGTGGCCAGAGGTTTGGCCAATGGTCGGGATCACGGCAGAAGAAGTAGCAGAAACGTTCACCCGGGAGTGGATATCCCGATACGGGGTACCCTCTGTGGTGACCAAGGACGTCAGTTTGAATCAAATCTTTTCCATTGCCTCATGGACGTTTTGCGGTACTAATCGCGTTCGGACGACAGGATATCACCCACAAGCGAAAGGAATGGTGGAACGCATGCACCGTTAATTAAAAGCGGCTATAATGTGCCATGGAGAGACCTGGTTAACAGCATTGTCTCTGGTATCTTAGGCATGAGAACCGTACTTAAAGAGGACTTTAAAAAAATCTTTTTATTTCGTATAAAAAACATGCATATTTACAAAACTTAGATTTTTTGAGTTAAGGAAAAGAATTACTTGAAAACGTCTGCCGCCGAGTAGCTCGTCGGCAGACCTACGGCGAGCCTCTTCGTCTCCCCGGACGAACTCGTCGTTGCTCCAGAGAAAACAGCCGGTTCTATGATGGATTTTGTTACTCCATTGAGAAATCATATGAAAGGACTACGTGCCACACCTGCTGGGCAGCATTCCCAATCATCTTCATTTGTTTTTAAAGACCTGAATATCGCGACACACGTATTTCTCCTGGACGATTCAGTGCGGCTCTCTGTGCAACCACCATACACTGGTCCCATACCTGGTCAAACAGAGACAAGGCAAAACCCTTACCACAGATGTAAACGGCAGAGATGTTACCGTCAGCATTGACAGAGTAAAACCAGCACACACAAAAGACGGCTTTTGGAAGGGTTTCAGTCACTGATCGTTGAGATTTAATCACTTTGACTATATTTGAACATTAAATAAGATACGACGCAAATTCCGGCGCTGTTCACTTTGGAGGTTAGATGAGAGAAAAAAAACCGGCCAAGTGCGAGTCGGACTCGCGTTCCAAGGGTTCCGTACATTACACAATTTAAACAATGTATTTTTTATGTGAAATGTCTTTAAAAAACCCGTAGGGGTCGGATCGTAATTTAGTCCGACTCACGCTTGACTGCACATTTCTAATAGGTTTTCCGGTGATCTATAGGTAAAGATCTATTTTGTGTATTTTTTTCAAAATTTTTGACCCAGTAGTTTCGGAGATAAAGGGGGGAATGGTAATTTTTTGCCTATTTTCTTGAATAACTTCTAAACTATTTATCTTAAAATTATAAAAAATATATATTTGAGATTCTGACAATAAGCTCTTGTATTTGATATGTAACACGACTGACACGATATAGTTTGACAAACTTTAATTTTCTCATTTACCCCCCAAAAGTGGCCCCCGTGTTTAAAATTAATATGTTTACGTTACATGTCCACCTTTGGGTCACAAACTTACATATGTGTACCAAATTTCAACTTAATTGGTCCAGTGGTTTCGGAGAAAATAGGCTGTGACAGACGGACAGACAGACAGACGCACGAGTGATTTTGAGGTACGGAACCCTAAAAACGATTATTATTAGATATACATTTTACAATTTCCGATCCATGTAAATCCATGCAAATGAGCGAATCCGTGATAGGGTGTCTAGGCACGAACAAGTCCTGGATATTCGGGTAAAATTTCTGCATGACTGCCATGATTAACTTTGATTTCAAATTTTTTGTCTTAAGTTGCCCCCATGGTCGCAACAGGCAAATTTTGTAAACAGCCTCAGATGGGAAACATAGCTTTCCTCTATTCACAAAAGCTGTGAATGCAGACTGTTTATTTATGTCTATAGCATAATCATGCTCAGCATCGGTCAGAGTTGTCGTCAACACATCGTGACAAAACTGACATGAATTTTTTCGTTATTTTACTTACTATGCTATATAATGAATAATATTTTTTTTGGATGAGACTGTTGCTGGCCTTATAATTGTTAAATTAAATCATTTATGAAATCGTCGTCGTTATCCCTGGCAGGATTTTCAATCAAAGACCTTGTATTAACTATTCCTAAATTCAATCACATGATATTGTCTTCGGTTACCGCGATAGTTACTCATGAAATAAAACTACGAAAACGGATTATAAATTCAATATACGCGATATAATCCGTTTTCAAAGTTTTATTTCAATCACATGGTTTGTCTCGTTCGAGTTATCGACGCAATTTGCATTAACACTGGGTTAAACAGAAATTAACTATTCCTAAATTCGATCACATGGATGTCATTCCAGATCTAGAGCAGAGCCCAACTGGGGAGGTACCTCCACCTTACAGAAAACCGCAGCCAAATAACACTAGACCCTACTAATAGTGTTGTGTTCCTGCCGGTGAGTAAGGTTGCCAGAGCTCGAGGGAGAGGAGTGTTAGGGTCGGCAACGCGCATGTAACTCCTCTGGAGTTGCAGGCGTACATAGGCTACGGAGACTGCTTAACATCAGGCGGGCCGTATGCTTGTTTGCTACCGACGTAGTATAAAAAAAATCAAAAAAACATGATCACGATCATAATATAAATTCGTATAGATTAAGTTAAAATAATTTATAATGTAATTTAATATTATGAAATAAATAAATCTAAATCTAAATCATGGTTTGTCTCGAATGAGTTATCGACGCAATTTGCATTAACACTGGGTTAAACAGAATTACGGAATAACAATTTCCTTAAAATAAATCTGAACTCAAGAGGACTTGGATTCTCTACGAACAAATTAAATTATTTTCTATAAAAATATTTTAATTTGTGGTTTTTCAAGTAGACACACTAGTATTATTTCAGTTTAGGACTTGGATTGTCTTGAGTTCCACCCCTGGCTCTCACTAGAGAGCAAGGGGTATTTTTTCTTGTTTACTCGTAATGCATGTTAATTATAAGATGTATTGTTTTGAGTTTATCGCCGGTCCCATATTGGGATACCCTCCTCCAATTGAGGGGGGATTTAAATCTTCTCTGGGCAGAGGTGTAGGGTTAGAGCCGGCGTAGGTTTATTTGTCGTTCATAAGTGCATTCCAATATGCCTACTTGAATAATAAACTGGGTATTTACTTAAATAATAATCTGTGCGTAGGTATTTACTTAAATAATAATCTGTGCGTACCCGCAGGCGGCCATTAGACGATCGGAGTTGAACGGAACGGTCTTTACGGTTGTTATATTTATTTAAACAAAAATCAATGTGATGATCCTTCCGGCCGATTTCGACCATGGCGACTAGTTCGACTCCTAGTAACTAAGAGCTGTTACTGTTAGCTCGGCGCTCGTGCGCCCGAATATGGCTGACGTAGCCGATCTTCGAGGCGAACCCCCGCGCACAGTGAGAGCACGTGAGGACACCAGTTACATAGTGGTAGTGAATGGATGGAAGCAGGCTGGCGTGCTTTCAGCTCGTCGCGTTTATCGTCGAGGTCAACTTTACGTTGCTCCTCGAAATCGTGCACTATGTCCTGCACCAGCCTGCGCCACTCAGGACGCTGTGCTGCCTAACCTTCCCACTGAGAGGGCTCGATGTTGCATCTTTTCATGTGTCGTTTCTGAACATCTTTGTATCGGAGGAGTTGTCCGTCAGGTTTTCGCTTACCCTCCTCTAGTTCAGAAAAAAAGATGCGCTTCGCCACTCTCCTCCGCCATATGCGATAAGTGACCGCACCACCGAAGCTGTCGACGCATTAGGTAAGCCTCTATTCCACCGACCTTGGCTCGTCGCAGAACTTCGGTATTTCGCACTCGGTCAGACCATCTGATGTTCATGATCTTACGCAAGCATTTGAGATGGAACCGGTCTAAGGTACGAATGTGATGACGGTACACGCACCACGTCTCAGAAGAGGGAGTAATAGACTTGAGGGAGTAAGCGTTGTAGGCTCACCTTACCTTCATAGAATAGAATAGGATAGCTTTATTTGCATAGAATAAGTACATTATTTCGTGTCTACAGGTGTAATTCTGACAATTTGTTGCTTATTCTGCTATATGTATGTAATAATACTAGCATGCAAAAAAATTTTTATTATATAGCAAGTACTTTTATTATTAACATGTTTGTTAGCACCATCAATACCATCATAGTAGGTACTATATTTATTTTGATGACTATCTTCGAGGGCTATAGCACGCTTTTCTAAATATTCAATGAAACCAGCCATAGTAGGCATGGTGTCTGAGTCCCGGTCTAATTGTTATGCCCGGTGTGTGAATTGCTAACTTTCGAGTCAAAATTGATATTAAATAAAAAGCATGTCCCATTTATCGACGGGTTCATCTAAATTTTTTAATGCATGCATCTGTTGATTTATTTGTGAAACAAATGTTCGTATGGAAGCCGCTGTGCCCTTTTGTATATTAGAAATATCTAACAATATACCTATATGGTTTGCTACTAATCTAGCCTTGTTGTCAAATTTCTTTTTTAATAATTGTATTGCTTCTTTATATGACTCATTTACCAATGGCAAGTTCAGAATAACCGCCAACAGGCTGATGGCAAACGTGCTCGAGTTGGAGAATGTGTGAGAAGGTCGAACGCAATGAAGAGGTCGGCTTGCGGCAGTCTGCACCGTGCAGTCCACACGACTTATGACAACGCGAAATGGAGACAAATTACATGTGATCGCGATCCTCAGCAATGAGAAAACGAGAAAGAAGATACGTCTCAGTAAGCCTGGTGCTTGTATGACAAGAAAAGGAAGCCATAGCAGTCCACTATAGTTTTATCCAGTTAAGGTTTCAATGGCGGTCATTGCCTTGAGCCAAAAATAAATCTTAAATACGTTTAAGTCTGTTCGTATATTTCTACATGGAGATGAAGTCATTTTTAATAATAAAAACATCAACTGAGCACTAACGCCGCCGGCCGTACTCGCTAGCCACTCAGCTATCCGCGGCCGGCGATACCACGGCCTTATGTTTTATGAGTGTCGAGAGTCAGGGGTGGGGCACGCTCGGTCGCGTCGGTCCGCCATTTTGTCATTCCATATTCGGGCTCGCTTGCGTTCAGTCGACTTTCGGAATATAACTCTTTGATAATTTGCAAAAAATTGTTTTATTACGGTGTAAAGACTGTTGTAAAATCACAGTTTCACAATAAATGTGAACATTTTATGTAAATAACGTACAGACAATTATGACTGACATTCAAAAATTACATGACAAATTAAAATCATTACAAGAGGACATCAGAAAATTAGGGCCCGCACGTCGGAAAGAGGCTATAATGATTAGAAAAAACTCGAACGAGTTAAAGAATTATATGATCAGTACAAACAATACATAGAACAATATAGCGAAAAATTAGAGAAATCACAAATCTCAGTAAAAGACAGTGAGCAAAGCCAATCTTACTTCACAAAAATCGAAGAAATATACATTAAAATCATAACCATTTCTATTTTGATTCGTTCCTTATTACGGGGAAAAATAATGAAGAATTCATCAAAATGAACAAAAATGACCTGTAAACTTTTCTCTGCGGATCACCATTGCACACATATTTCAATTTCAATATATACTTTTTGAGACACATATAAAAAAAAATTTTTTTTACTGTTTATTAAAAAAAAAAAGAAATTACAAAATCTACTCTCAGGATAAGGATCTCTATCGGATCTCAGAACGGAGCCGCCAACGACGCCAGCGCGAAACAAGCGGACAGCAACACAATCACAACATATACAACCACAGCGGTGCTGATAATAATATGTGCCATTCTTATGTATGCCATATGGAAAAAAATACATAAGTGTCTCACAAGAAAAATTGAGCGACAAGCAGTATCAACGATGCTGCGCAACACCAACAAGCCGGAGCAGAGCGTCTAGCACCCGCCTCACCAGCACCAACACCAGTCGTCGCCACTAACCCCACCGCCAGTGCGCCACAGAAACTACAGGTACAACTTCAACACATCTGCGTTAATTTGATAATTTGCAAAAAATTGTTTTATTACGGTGTAAAGACTGTTGTAAAATCACAGTTTCACAATAAATGTGAACATTTTATGTAAATAACGTACAGACAATTATGACTGACATTCAAAAATTACATGACAAATTAAAATCATTACAAGAGGACATCAGAAAATTAGGGCCCGCACGTCGGAAAGAGGCTATAATGATTAGAAAAAACTCGAAGGAATAGTAGCGCAGTGTGTGGTTACGCGTTAGCACTCTATCCCTTCGGTACAACCCCGATCCCGTTCCGTACACCGTAAGCCTGGCCCTGCCGACCGTCCCGAGGGTCAGCAAAACCCCGTATGGTTGTCGCGGATAGATTAGGGATTCGCGCCCGTCATTAACATCCCGAATAAGGGATCCCGTCCCGTGCGCATTAGCGTAGGCTCTAGCATACCCGTTTGATCCTATTATAAATAAACCGGCATAAAAGCCCGTAGATTGTAGAGATATAAATCAGTGTTTCTTTACTCACCCCTCTGTCCTCTCATCCCTGAGCTGTCGAGACATAACCCGAGGTCCCGTCTGGACCGAGGGAGATCGTACATGCTGCCACACTCGTCCCGACGCGTGTGACAACATTACATGATAAAAAAACGAGAGGTATAGTTAGACGGTTCTGAGTGGTAGACTGCAAATGAGATAAAAGCTATATTAGGTACATGCATTAATCCTCATATCAGGCGGCTCTTTGATTCCAAGGATTGCATAATTTTTATACTTTTTAACGATTTTTAGAATATGAAAATTATAAAAAGTGTAAAAGTTATGCAATCCTTGTATTCCACGCATTTCATTTCATTTCATTTCAACGAGCCGCCTCGCCTGCTACAGATTTCTTGAAATTGCCGCGTTTTTTCAGGTTCAACTTTCATTAGCCAGACTATTATCAATTTGCCAATTTCGTGATTATTATTTTACACGGCACATAAACTTATGCATAATTTATCGATATAAAAAGTCGACACAGTTACATCCCTAGCAAATTATCAAACTTATGACACCGTACGTAAATGAGAAATAACAAGCATATATGCATCTCTTTTCGGCACATTATCTAATTCGTAAGGAAGTAAAGTACGGGTATACATATTTGCGAAGTATTTTTGCCCGACTTCTATGCTTTAGTCATTATTCTGAGATTAGGCTTAATTAACATGGAACACTTGGTGCGATGAAGTTTTAAACTTTTCAATATATCTGACTGAGGATCTAACTGAGGAACTACTAACATTAAATGATCAACAGTTAATATTGCGGTATGTTCTGCAATAAAGGCGGCAATTTTTAATTCTGCTATCTTTGTTGCCTCTGAGACTGGTTTAATAACAGTTGTTATTTCTTTGCATGATTTAGCTGTCTGACTCAATTCTACCGATCTTGAATGTTTACGGGTTTTTCCATGTTCTAAAAGATCTTTAAAGCTACACGACAGTATTTACAGGTAGCATAAACATCTCTATTTCGATCGGGTGCAATCCAATCTGAAAAAAAAATTAGAGGATACATTTTTTTATCTAATCCTGGTATTCGTCGATCAAGATAAGTAGACAATATATCGTTTCTTTATTTATATAGCAAACAATAAATGTTTTTTTTTTAGCTCAGTGGTTGTCTGGTGGATAATGCCTTTGGCATTAAGTCCGCTATTTGTATTTTACCTTTGTATTGGCAATAAGTAATAAATAAATAAATAATACAAGAAGATCAATTCATTTTAGTAGATACAGACACTAAATTTAATTAACATTAATTTAGTAGTGGCAACACCAACAAACCAACCAAGTCAAGTAGGCAAAAAAGTTCTATAGCTTTTCTTCCGAATCAGTCTGACTTTACTTGGTTGGGTTATAGGTACTTTAAGGGCTCTATAAACATAGCATGCAATTTCGAAACCACTTCGTTCGTTCGCCTATTTGTCTCTCTATCGCTCTTGTTTGAGCAATAAAGAGGCAAATAGAATAGCAGTAGAAATGGTTTCCGGTAGGGCCTCAGGTAGATTATGATGAAATTGGATAATCGAAATCGAACTGCTATTTTAGTATCTGGCACACAGAGGTAGGTATTTAGAATTTGTTACAAGGTGTATTAGTATCTTATCTTTGCCCCCGCCCTCACACGCTCACAAACAAAAATTGAGGCATTAGAAAAAAAAGATGGGACAATAACAAAAACCGTTAGTGCAACCAAAACAACCACCATAACACATATAAATTCATAAATATTATATCACCCGACAGGAAACACGCCAACACAATACCATGACCCAAGACAAGACAACTAGACAGTCATCGTCAAAATTGATACGTACTTTAGTTTTATGGCAGAAAAACATCCGTACATCCGTACCGCTTCGCCGTATCGCCGCTTTAAAGTTATCATCGTTACCCTGGGTATGCATATGTATTTAAGCTGATTGAGCATTTGCCAGGACATCCGACATCCTGTGTAATTGTAGTGAATAGTAACGAAATTAACTACGCATAAAAATGTAACTGTATGAAAAACAGGGTTAATTATTAAAAACAACACTAACCTAACTAACTAACGCAGCAGCTCACTTCTGAAAATAATTTGATACGTGCTGAGATACTACAACTTAAACAGCACAATACTGCTACAGAAAAAAAAATGCAACACCTAGAGAGCGACATAAATCAACTAATGAACGGAACAACAAGTGCTCCTGCTGAACCCCAACCTTTAAATGAACACTTAATCCGCGAAATACGAGATCGCGCTGAACGTGCAAAGAACTTAATTATGTACGGTGTCGCGGAATCCACCAATGAAAAGCAAGCAGTAAGACGAGAACACGACAAAGATAAGGTTATCGAAATAATTCAAGCTGCAATCAATAACGTACAAGATCCGGTAGCTGTGATAAGATTAGGGAAACCGAACACCGAAAAAAATAGACCAATTAAATTATGTTTCGCCTCTGCAGAAATTGCTAAACAAGTGTTAAGAAACAAAAGCTGAATTGACAAAGATGGAATAAAAATATTTTCCGACTTAACAGTTTCTCAACAGTCTTACTTAAATAAATTACGTGAAGAGCTTCAGCAACGGCATGATAATGGTGAAACTAATCTCACAATAAAATATGTTAAAGACACCCCAACAATAATAGAGAAAAGTTCGCCGCCAAAAAACTAAAACACTTGGCTGCAAACAACAAAGTCCATACTCAGACTGACTCTGGCGGCAAGTTTCAGTTACTAAACTCCTATGAAGACCTAAAATTAAATGCAAATTCTTTAAATTTCTTCTATACAAATATTCGCAGTATAGTCACACCTGGAAAGCTAGAAGAACTTAGGTGTATATTAAAATCGACGGGTAATAAAATTCATTTGATCGTTTTGACAGAAACATGGATTAAAACAGAACAAGAGGCACTATCTATACAAATACCAAACTACACTCATCATTTTAACTATCGCACAGATGCAAGAGGAGGTGGAGTATCTATTTTTGTACGGAATGATTTAAAACATGACGTGAAAGAAGAAAAATATGCAAATGGAAATAACTACTTGTGGATTCATTTAACTAAACCGGCTTTCGACATTGGCGTTACATATAAACCAGGTGATACAAATTTAAATAATTTTTTAGAGGACCTTGAACACCAGTTTTACAAAAACATCGAGCGATTATTTTTGGAGACTTTAACATAAATCTGTTAACACCATTGGATGCAAAAACTGAGAAATATACAACTATGTTGCAAGAAGTCGGGTATTATACCCTTACCAAATTCACGACAAATACTCAACACGAACAACGGCTACGACGAAAACTATCTTAGATCACATCCACACCAACATAATGAATATAAACTACAATTTATCCCTATTGGACTCTTCACTATCTGATCACGCACAAATGTTCCTAGAAATACAGAAACAGAAACCTAAAACAATCCAACGCACACAGTACGAGACCCTTGATTATGAAAATTTGAATAAATCAGCAGAGACATGCGACTTTCAATCTTCCACGCGAGATTACCTGGAGCTGAAGACGAAGATAAAAAACATAATTGATAATAATACAATAAGGAAAACAAAGATTTTAAACGCTCCTCGCAGCGACTGGATTAACAAAAATATAATTAGTGACATAAACAAACGGAATAGCTTATGGCAACTAGCGAAAAAGAATCCAAGAAATGAAGATCTACAGCTAAAACTTAGGCAGAAAAGGAACGAAGTAACTCAGCTTATAACCAAAACAAAGGACAAATACTACTACGAAAAGTTTACCAAGTGCAAAAATAACCCTAAGAAAACCTGGAATTTAATAAACGAGTTGTCCCAAAATAAAACAAAATGTAACCGTGCTCCTCCAAACATCTTGACACAATCTGGACTAATAATTACTGATGGTCATGAGGTATGCGAATATTTTAACAATTTCTTTGCAAATATAGGATCACAATTGGCAAATCAAATACCAGCTCAATATCATAACAACAAAACTTATACATCTATTAACACTCAAGTCACTAATAAACTACAGATTTTTGCCCCATGTTCTGAAAATGAAATTTGTGAAATAATAGATAATTTAGATCCTAATTCTAGTGTTGGTATTGATTCTGTAAGTACAAAAGCATTGAAATGTTTGAAAAACCATATTCTCAAAAGCCTTACCATCTGTATTAATAATCATCTATCAAATGGCACCTTTCCAGACGACCTTAAAGTTGCAAAAGTTAGTCCAATTTATAAATGTGGCGTCAAAAATGATCCTAGTAATTATCGACCTATTTCAGTGTTGCCAGTAATCTCAAAGGTATTCGAGAAAGTTATATATACAAGACTTAATAACTATTTAACTGAATTTAATTTCTTATTCGCGCGACAATATGGCTTTCGTAAACAATCTGGTACTCTTTCGGCCACAATTGATTTAGTAACTAAAATTAAATCCAACATCGACTCTAGGAAAATTGGTCTTGGAATATTTATAGATTTAAAAAAGGCATTCGACACCGTAAGCCACTCTATACTATTAAACAAACTAAAAGATATTGGAATTACCGGCAAAGCTCATGAACTGATTAAATCGTATCTAACAAATCGGCGTCAAATGGTCAAGATAGGAAACTACCAAAGCACATCACAACTTTTAAATTACGGTGTTCCGCAGGGATCTATACTAGGGCCATTATTATACATATTTAATTTACGTAAATAATATCAGTGAACTTAACTGCATGGTGAAATTTCATTATACGCAGACGACACGTGCATTTTTTTTATTTCGGTCATTCGCTTGAAAACATTTTATCACTCGCTCAAGAAGACCTTGATAATATACACAGATGGTTTCAGTGCAATTTACTTACAGTTAATATATCTAAAACTTCTTATATTATATTTAAATCCAAAAATAAGAAAATTCATAACCATGTAGATTTAAACTGAAATAAATCTTCGTATATGATATTTATTTCAGTTTATAGTTTAAATAGTAGTGTGTCTACTTGAAAAACCACAAATTAAAATATTTTCATAGAAAATAATTTAATTTGTTCTTAGAGCATGTAGATTTAAGCATAAATAATACAAAACTAAAACATTCTTCTAAAGAAAAATATCTAGGACTGATTTTGGATACTAATCTCACATGGAAACCTCACATTGCTAGAATTCGATCAGTTATCATCTCTCATGGGATCACTTCGTGGTATTGTGAAATGTCTTCCACACCAAATTAGATATAATATTTATATTTCACTTGTCAAATCTCATCTAGATCATTTAATCGAAATATGGGGACACGCCGCGAAAACGAATCTAAAGGATCTTCAAGTGACACAAAATAAGATTATCAAGGTACTTTTCCATTACGATTTCCTTACACCTACTAAAAAAGTATATGCAGAAACCAAGATCCTATCTCTTAACCAAATATATAATTTTAATACGTGTATGTTAAATAAGAAAGATAATTAAAAAACAGATACACTGTGAAACGGTATTTTTCACTAACAGAGAAAAAGGACGGAATAGACTTCGCAACGCGGCCCATCTAGCAGTACAGTTTCCCCGCACAAAAAATTTTGGCACCAAAAATATAAAATTTGAAGGGGCACGGATGTATAATAAGATACCGAAACATATAAAGGAATCTCACACCATGAACATTTTCAAAACCAACCTAAAAACTTATATTGTAAATAACATCCCTATAATCCAAACCTAAATGCGGCCCTGGCGTGTAACCGCTGACCAACTACTTAGTGCAGTTGTGCTGCGGTGCCGCGGTGCGCGTATGAATTTACCTTAAGTATGTATTTTAACTTACTTCTACCCACTATACTGTGACTTAAGCTTTTGATGTTTTGATATTGTACTTATATGTCTAGTGTTATAAAATTAAAAATTGTAATTGTAAATAGAAACAAACTATTGCTCACGGGCGTAAACCAAATTAACATTGAATATAATTAATTAGTGCATGTATCTCATTAAGTGAAATGTAAATTTCTTTTGAGATCAATAAAAATCTTTAACCACAACCTCTTAATGCGGGATCGGCCTCCCATAGTTTAGTATACTTCCCTTTTCTAAAATGAAACTGTTCACATCTAGCCCACACTATATGTCAATAAAAATATGTAATCACCTCCCAAATAACATAAAAAACGAGAGTAAATTAAGCCTGTTTAGCAAGAAACTAAAAACATTTCTGTTAGATAAATGTTACTATAATATCAGATAATTTTTTAAGATATATAATATCTCTTTTGTGATACTTGTGATCGTAAATGGATTGTAATTGTATTTAATATTGTGCATGGCAGATTTTATTTAAATGTAAAATAATTAATTAATTAATTATTTGGCACATATGTAAATAATAATATGTATAATTTTAGATTAAATAAGTATGTTTCCCTATGTGGAACTATGTTGCCGTGCCCTAACAGGGCGTCACATGAACAGCTTATATTTAAGAACACCTGTACCTGCTATGTGATATGCAATAAATGATTTCAATTTCAATTACTTCTGCTGATGTTTTTTTTCAGTTACTTTCGGCATCGTTGTTACTAATAACTTATAATTTCTTCTTAAACGGAATAATTAAAACAGAAGACGACGCCGACGTAACGCTGCCATGACAGTGAAAGTAAGCACAGAAAACACTGTTTTCATAACAGAAGAACCACAGATTAATAAGTAGACTAAGTAGTACTAGTACAAAACAAAACATAAACAAATTACGTTGTCGGCAGTCGTATCGTGCCATCTCTCTCACTGACCTGTTATTCACCATTTGAATGAGAGGGACGGACCGTACGATGTGAAGTTTGTACGAATGACTGCATCTGCAATACATGCGTGATACGAGGGCTGTTCCGTAAAAAGTTAGTCAACGGCGTACTATTAATCATGTTCATTTAATTTTAGTGTAGCTGAAAGACAAATTTCATTACAAACTCTTTCGTGTAAGGCAAGGTAGTAGAGATGAATCCATCACTGTTTTCTTTAGCTTTGCAGGAAGTTGTGATTTGAGTATTTCTTTGTGAGCCCAAAATTGTTTCCATGTATTGGCTATTCTTCTTTCCACTTCTTCTGTATTTCTTTCCGGGTTAAATGATATTTGTTTCCCTAGATAGATGTATTTTTGGACATATTCGAGTGCGATGTTGTTTGCTAAAATGGGTACCGGTTTTTCATTGTTCATCAATTTTGTTTTCTCAAGATTCATCTCTAACCCTACACTTGCGCTAGCAGTCATTAATTCATTTATCATCGCCTCTAGTTTAGATGGGTTTTCAGACAGCAATATGATGTCGTCCGCAAATCTCAGATGGTTCAAATATTTCCCTGACACATATATTCCTTTATTTGACCACGGTAAGTCGCACATTAAGTTTTGGAGAACAGCTATGAACAGTTTTGGGGAAAGTGGGTCGCCCTGCCTTACTCCGCGTTTAATGTATATTTCTGTGCCTAATCTGGGAATGATCACATACTTAAACAAATTTATACCTAACATGTCAGATCTAACAAATCCACTAAGAGATTTGTTACAGAAAGATACCAGGCTGCGGTAGTAAAGGGATACCACGGATATCCCGTATAAGAAGACGGATTGAAAGCACAGAGTATAGTCCTCCCCTTTCTTTGCGAAGTCGGCAGCGGTGCTGGAGCAGATGCTGATATGAGACGCGAAATTACTGGTGGAGTTTGATTCTCCTCCCCTATTCATGGTGGGACAAGGGAGCCTATGCGTTATGGTCCCGGAATAGACATGTGCTGTTCTCCTGTCTAGCTCTTCATCTGTTGCGTGGGTCTTCTCCCTTATTATTGCATCTAGTAGGTTGGTCATCCCCCTATCACCTTTTACCCATGACCTGAGCTGAAGTGCCTGTATGAGCGCTTGATTGTAGCTGTACGACTCGGTGTCCTGGAGGGGCTGTCTCTTGGCCCTAACCTTGGTAGGGGCGCCTATGTAAGGGGTTACTGGACCCCTAATCATCTCCCAAGGGAGGGACGGATCCCCTGTAAGAGTGAGAGATATGGTTTGATCGTAGCTCTCAAGCGGCACCTCCTTCCAGGGGCACACCCTGGCCTGCTCCTGCTGTGCGGCCATAGTTACCCCTTCCATCTGTATCCCCCAGCTTGTCTCTCTCAAGGCTTGCGCAAGCTGTGTCAGGCACATATTTTCCTCAATTTTACTCGCATAGCTTGTGTGTTAGCCCACTTAATTGAATGGTATCTACCAGGTCGTCCATTCCTGTCCTATGTTTTGAGGAGCGTAGCTCGTTAATCATCCCTTGGGGAGATCGCTGAGAGGACGGGTCCATGAGCATGGTATAAGTCACCAATAACCTGAAGAACAGAGAAAGGTCTAGGCGGCTTGTCTCCGATAAATTCACAAACGGTGACCGGAGACTCTTCGAGGGCCCTCCTCTCCAGGGCTGATATGGTGGACGACTCTTTTCTGTTCAGCATCCACACTGAGAACTTATAGGCCATGTGAGCTGTGTAAGACCTTACAGTATCTTCCTGTAACAAATCACCTGGGAAATTCATCATGATGAAGCTCTCAAGTACTCCAGAGTCCTCCAGTACTCCAGAGTCCTCCAGTACTGAGACTATATGATGTGATAAATCTGTAACCTTATCAGTAGATGCGAGTTCAAAGAATCTTGGAGCGGCACTTCTTCAAGAAGGACAACAAATAGCCTACGCAGCAAGAGCCTTAACAAAATCTGAACAGAATTACCCACAGATAGAAAAAGAAGCGCTTGCTATACAGTTTGCTTGTAAGAAGTTCCATGAATATGTTTATGGTAAAGAACTAACAGTGGAATCAGACCATAAACCACTTGAAACAATATTCAAGAAAAACATACAATCCGCTCCAGCAAGGTTGCAACGCATATTGTTTAATCTCGCACCATACTCACCAAAAGTTAGATTTAAGAAGGGCACAGAAATACCCTTAGCTGACTTTCTCAGTAGAGACTGTGATGCATCTAACCTGAAATATGAACCAGAAGAAAATCTGAAAATTGCATTTATACTACCTATGTCATTAGATGCCAAAGATCAATTGATTATAGACACAAAAGGAGATCCTCATCTACAGTTGCTCCTTAAGACAATAATGGAAGGATTTCCAGGAAATGTTAACGAACTCCCTAAAGAACTACAACATTATTTTACTTTAAAGAAGAATTAAGCTATTTCAAAGGAATTATCTTCAAAGGTGACAAAATTGTAGTGCCGAAATCACAAATTCCTAAAATGCTAAAGATTATTCATCAAGGACACCTAGGCATACAAAGCTGTCTAACAAGAGCCAGACAATTTCTTTACTGGAAAGGACAATATGATGACATTTTTAAACTAGTCAGAGGATGCTCCGTCTGTGAACAAACACAAAGAGACAACACCAAAGATACAGTTCTAGTTAATAAGATTCCCACACTTCTATGGCAAATAGTTGCATCAGATTTATTTGAATTAAAAGGCAAAACTTACCTAGTAATCTGTGACAGCTACTCTGGATATTTAGATTCTCAACACCTAAAAGGTCAGTCATCATATGAAGTAATTAAACAACTTAAAAGATGGTTTTCTGTACATGGAGTTACAAACTGGAGGAGAGCTACAAACCGACAACGGAACACAATATATGTCTAGAGAATTTAGGATCTTTCAAAAAGAGTGGAGATTTAACCACGTTACATCCAGTCCACATCACCATCAAGGCAACGGGCTTGCTGAAAAAGCAGTTCAAACAGCAAAGAACATACTAAGAAAATGTAGCATTGACAAGTCCAATGTTCAACTGGCACTATTAAATTGGAGAAATACACCACGAAATGATAATTTAGGCTCACCTAACCAACGTCTTTTCAGCAGAGTTACTAGATCTCAAATACCTACAACTGATAATCATTTAAAACCGAAAATAATGCAAGGGGTCACAGCTAAACTACAACGATTAAGAGAGAAACAAGTTAATTATAGTAATAAACATACTACAAGACCGGTCAATGTTGAAATCAATGATAAAGTCAGACACAAAGTTGGTCATCGACATTGGGAAGAAGCAAGAGTCGTAGAAAAGCCAGAAGATCTACCAAGATCAGTCATAATTGAAACAGATAAAGGCCAAACATTTCGAAGGAACTACAGCCATCTGCATAAGACACAAGCAGACATAACCAGCCAGAGAGTAGTAGTACCTGAAACTAATTATATAAATGAACCCGCAATACTACAGATTCGAAAAGAAGCTCAGTCACCAAAGGTCCCTAAGTCACCCCCAGCATCAACATATTCATCACCAGGCACTTCTAATGAGGCTCAGAGACAGGCTCAACTCAGTCAACCAGTGACTGTTCCGGCTCCACAAACATCAAGATTTGGAAGGATAATAAAACCAATAAATAGGCTTGATCTTTAAAAATACCTACTTCAATTATAGGTATCTTTGAAATAAAACTATGAAAACGGATTATATCGCGTATATTGAATTTATAATACATCCCGACGTTTCGAACTCTTTACAGCGTTCGTGGTCAACGGGTGACTGAGGAAAAATTACAAAATGCAAAAATACCCACATACTAAAATAATGAACAATCATAGACTACAAACTTTAAGGCTGGTTGTACATGCAAAATCGGTTCATACGGCTAGTTATACACTATAATTATTTTTCAAGTAAAGATATATATATATACGCGATAAAAAACTATGCCGGCTCCAACCCTACACCACGGACCCGAGAAGATTTAATTCCCTCCTAAATTGTAGGAGGGTATCCCAATATGGGACCGGCAACAAACTCGGCGGGACACATCTTTTCAAAACATCAGAATGTCCAGCATCATCCAACACTACGGTCTCACAGTCTATGTCTCGCTTGCTCCTTTATCAGGTGGACTACAGGATCCCAAGCTGGTGGTAGAGAAAAGCCATCTTCCCTATTAAAGTTTGGATATTTCTTAATCTCAATGGCCTCGCGCAGCATTCTGGGTATGTAACGCTTCTCCTTGGCAAGAACCAGAGGCTTATCAAACTTGATTGAGTGATTGGCTTTATCCATGACATGCTCACAGACAGCAGACCTAGGTCGACGGTGCTTGACATCAGCTATGTGTTCCTTCACCCGAGTGGAAATGCTCCGTTTCGTCTGCCCGACATATGATAGGCCACACTCAAAGTCCAGCCTGTACACTCCTGCAGTCTGTAGAGGGGTATTGCATTTTACAGGCCTCAGGAATTGTGACATCTTCTTCATTGGCTTGAAATATGTTTTTATAGAAGCACGCTTCAAGATGTGGCTGATCCTGTCCGTGACCCCCCTGACAAAAGGCAGAATGGCAGGCCTACGCTCGACTGTGGGGATCTTAATGTGGGACCTCTGGTTGACCCGCGGTATCCTGAGCTCGTTTGCCTGGAGCGCGCGCCTGGCATGCTGGAGCTCCGCGGCCAGATGCTGGTCATCACATATCCTCTGGGCTCTCTGAAACAAAGATTTGCCTACTGTAACAAGTTGACTGGGATGGTGATGCGATTTGCCATTTAAGTACCTATCAGTATGAGTAGGTTTCAATCAGGATCAATCATGATCATGGTCAGTTTTGACGTCCAGTCGCTATTTACAAGCCTACCGGTACAAGACTGCATTGAAATTGTCAAGAAGAGGTTATGTGAGCAGAACATGTCAGAGGAATATGCTAATAGGTACTTAAATGGCAAATCGCATCACCATCCCAATCAACTTGTTACAGTAGGCAAATCTTTGTTTCAGAGAGCCCAGAGGATATGTGATGACCAGCATCTGGCCGCGGAGCTCCAGCATGCCAGGCGCGCGCTCCAGGCAAACGAGCTCAGGATACCGCGGGTCAACCAGAGGTCCCACATTAAGATCCCCACAGTCGAGCGTAGGCCTGCCATTCTGCCTTTTGTCAGGGGGGTCACGGACAGGATCAGCCACATCTTGAAGCGTGCTTCTATAAAAACATATTTCAAGCCAATGAAGAAGATGTCACAATTCCTGAGGCCTGTAAAATGCAATACCCCTCTACAGACTGCAGGAGTGTACAGGCTGGACTGTGAGTGTGGCCTATCATATGTCGGGCAGACGAAACGGAGCATTTCCACTCGGGTGAAGGAACACATAGCTGATGTCAAGCACCGTCGACCTAGGTCTGCTGTCTGTGAGCATGTCATGGATAAAGCCAATCACTCAATCAAGTTTGATAAGCCTCTGGTTCTTGCCAAGGAGAAGCGTTACATACCCAGAATGCTGCGCGAGGCCATTGAGATTAAGAAATATCCAAACTTTAATAGGGAAGATGGCTTTTCTCTACCACCAGCTTGGGATCCTGTAGTCCACCTGATAAAGGAGCAAGCGAGACATAGACTGTGAGACCGTAGTGTTGGATGATGCTGGACATTCTGATGTTTTGAAAAGATGTGTCCCGCCGAGTTTGTTGCCGGTCCCATATTGGGATACCCTCCTACAATTTAGGAGGGAATTAAATCTTCTCGGGTCCGTGGTGTAGGGTTGGAGCCGGCATAGTTTTTTATCGCGTATATATATATATCTTTACTTGAAAAATAATTATAGTGTATAACTAGCCGTATGAACCGATTTTGCATGTACAACCAGCCTTAAAGTTTGTAGTCTATGATTGTTCATTATTTTAGTATGTGGGTATTTTTGCATTTTGTAATTTTTCCTCAGTCACCCGTTGACCACGAACGCTGTAAAGAGTTCGAAACGTCGGGATGTATTATAAATTCAATATACGCGATATAATCCGTTTTCATAGTTTTATTTCATGAGTAACTATCGCGGTAACCGAAGACAATATTATATAGGTATCTTTGTTATGTTACTATATCAAAAATTGCTTAGTTGATTTTATGAAAGTCAAAAATGACATTTGAATTATATAACTTTAGTATATTACTTTATTGTTACAAATGTCTATTTGTAAGTTCAAAGTCCCGCATTTAAACTAATGTTTTTATTTATTAACAAAGAAAGGGAGATGTAGAGTATAGACTAGAGTACTACGGAATATACATTATCTGTGGTCGTCTGTCATATTCGCACGCTCCTCAATAATCCACGTTAATCTACAATGTAGTCTTTTATTATTATAAATATCTACGTTACATTTAGTAAGTCTGTTTTCAAAAAATTGATCTGATAAAAGGTAAGATAAGAAGACGTGCTAATAGAAACCAGTACTTGTAATTTCAATTAGGTAACAAAAGGTGTACAATTTCACCGACTAAATCTATCAATTTTACATTTTTGCGACTAAAATCGACACCGGCCTCTTAAGAAATCTAAATTATTTCAAAAATGACAAAATTGACAACGAACCAGCGATTTTTTTTCGCATCGAAATGCGAAGTTCTAACATTATTAGGTACTTATACATTTATGTTATTACTTATACATTTATATTATTACTTAAACATTTGTTTTGATAATGAGAACCTTGTTACAAGTCGTCACTACTTTAGAAAAAATAACTCTTATTTCAAAAGTCAATGTTATGGTCTCTTGTGCTATGAAATTTATTTAAATGCTTGCGCAAAGATGCAAGGCAACTAAAGTGCCTAAAACAGTCCTCTTGTCCACAATTAAAATGTACAATATCTTTTGATGCAAAACACAGTGTGCAAAGATGATCAATTAAAACATTGACCGAATTAAATATAAGTTTACATTGACCACATGTATACATTTTGAATGAAATGTGAATTTGGTATTTTCCACTACCCACTTCATGTATCCGGCGATCGAGAGCGGGATAGAAGACATGCCATCGCTATCGTTAGAGGCGCGATTTACGTAAAAGGGTAGATGAAATTCTACAGATCTAGGATACCTATCTTTCTGTTTTTAATAAAGTATGGAAATACTATATAAGGCGACAATTTATTACAATAAATATTCATTATAAGACTGACCGCTGTTTGGCTCACTCCTCCTGTCTGGACCCCTATAGTCATATTTCTGAACGCAACTTTTAGCTGTTGTGGCGTGTTAGCCATGTTCTCTAACAGCTTGACATTTCAAGTCTGGCTACACCACCCCGACACGCCCTTGTCAAGATACATGTCGGCACCTGCGTACACGCCGCTCGCAATAAAATTAATTTAAGTTTGTATTATCAATACATAAAGTTATTGAAGACCCGTGTTTCAATGAAGAACGCCCACATCCCCCTATCGACGGGATACTGTCATTGACAATGACTCATTCTCATTCATTGTTGACAACCTGCCAATCAAAATTATAACCTATCAGTGTGGTATTCATAGGTTTTAAGTATGAATATTCTAGTTTTATGATTTAAATAAAGAGCGTCTATCTCAACATTGTATTTTTATTCAGAGCCATTACAAGAGTCATAGATAATATGTATTCTACTTAAGGCTGCTACACACTTAACAACTTAAGTAAGGTTCACACTTATAACATCCTTTCCTTTCCATAAACACAAAAGTTACATTATTTTCAAAAACACTTAGAAAGGATGGACAGATACTAAATTCAAAACAATTGTTATTCTAATTGATAGTCCTTAAGATAAACTGGTCTTTTAATTTGTCTACCAGACCTTGTGAAAGTACTAGGCATAGGCATAACATCTTTAAAAGAACTGGACCTGGACACATTTCCAGAACCATGAGCCACATCTACATCATTAGGCAAATCTGTTACCCTATCATTATTTATTACAATGTCATCATAGTCCAATTTGTTTTCTTTATAAGCCCCACCTTTAATTAACATATACCTATTTCTTTTTATAATATTTCCATCTTCATTTTTAATATGATATGATCTGGGACCTGGAGCCTTTCCTACAACTATGCCACTCTGTAAGGGCTTGATGTTACTTTCATTTTGTATTTTTACTTTATCTCCTTCTTCCAACAGCGGTAAGGCTCTAGTTTTCAGATCATAATACATCTTTTGTTTTTGCTGTTTCTCAATCAATGAATTTCTATAATTAAGATCATTTTTACAATCATTTCCAGTTACACAAGGTATTATTGTCTTTACTTTTCTTTTGTATAATAACTCACTAGGAGTTAAGTTGGGATGTACTGGAGCAATAAATACATAAGCAATCCTAAATTTATATCTCTATTAGTATAAATCATCTTTTTCAGCATATGCTTTACAGATTGTATATAACGTTCGGCTAATCCATTTCCTTGATGATGCTTTGGACTAATAATTTTGTGCTCGAACGTCCACTCACTCACAAATTTCTTAAACTCATAGCTGGTAAATTGAGAGCCAGAGTCTGAATACAATATGTCACATACTCCATGTCTAGCCAGTATTGATTTTAAACAATTAATCAAAGTACTAGTGTTCATATCCTGTAATTTACCAATTTCAACAAACTTACTGTATGAATCCACCACTAACAAATAAGGTTCTCCATAGAGAAAAAATATATCTGTTGCCAGTATTTGCCATGCATTATCAGGGATTTCCTTATTTATTAATGGTTCCTTCCTATTATTTTTCTGAAAGCTTTTACACGTATCACAATTTTGAACAAGATCTTCTATTTCTTTTGACATATTCGGCCAAAATACTGTTTTTCTAGCTAAAGCTTTACATTTGTCAATTCCTAAGTGTGCATAATGAATTTTCTGTAAAATTTCCGGTCTTTTACTTTTGGGTATTACTATCTGAGTTCCCTTGCAAATCAGTCCATTATACTCTGTCAACTCATCTCTGTAACTATAGTATATTTTTGCCTCATTTTCAATATCATTCTTACCGTTGGGCCACCCATTTAATATGTATTTTAATACACACTGTAACTCTCTGTCCTGTCTAGTCTCATCTGTCATTTCCTGTAATTTCTTATCTGTTATTCTCACACTCTGAACTACCATAGCAACATGAGCCTCCAGATCTGTTTCATATGTCGGTGTAGTCACAACGCATTGACACCGACTCGGTGTCAATGCCCTAGATCCATAAGCTACTGGTTTATTATTTTGTAAAATCACACATCCTAAGCCATCTTTTGACGCATCTACACTCAAAGTTATAAGGCTATCTATTTCAAAATATGCTAACACTGGTGGTTTACATATCAATTCTTTTAATCTATCATAAGCTTTCTGTTGTGAGTCAGTCCAGATAAATGGTACATCTTTTTTATTTAATTGTCTCAAAGGTGCTGTCACCTCGGACACATTGGGTATGAATTTTGACACATAATTAATCATGCCCAAAAAACGCAACAATTCTTTATGAGTACTAGGTTCTTTCATTTCTGTAATAGCTCTAATTCTGTCTGTCGCGCCAAGCGCCAAGCGCGATGTAAGTTGGTAAGTGGTATCAACCAGGTTCTACTTTGTCACGTCTATCACGTCAGAGACAGCCACGAGAAAGCTAGGATGTACTTCCGGTGCTGGACGGTTGCTGGGAGGCCCTCTAGCGGTACCGAATACAATAATATGCGCGAAAGTCGTACAGTGTTTAAAAACAAACTTAAATGGTGTCAAAAAAATGAGGAAAGTATTAAATTGAATATCTTAGCCTTATATAGAAAAAATAAAAATTTCAGCAAGTTTTGGAACGCAACTAAGAAATTGAATTATAAACAAAGTTTACCTGTATCCGTGGAGGGCTGCCAGGAGCCATCCGGTATCGCCGAGCTGTTTGCGCGGAGATTTAAGGTGAGCCCACTGACTGCGGAGCGTGTGCTCGATACTGAAACTAGTCATGACGATGACGTCATAGAATTTACACGTGAGGACATCTCGAAAGTCATACTGAGTATGAAGCGTGGTAAATCACCGGGACATGACGGGCTCAATGTCGAGCACATACTCTGGGCCAGTGACAAGATTTTTATACATTTATGCCGTCTGTTTAATATGTGTATTAAATATAGTTACTTACCTGAGGCATTAATGCGCACCACTGTGGTACCAATTGTCAAGAATAAAACGGGCGACCTTAGCTCTGCGTCTAATTACCGGCCTATCTCATTAGGGACTATACTAGGCAAAATATTAGAGCGTCTTCTTCATCCTGAGCTGCTTAAGAACATTAAAATTGATGACGCGCAGTTTGGTTTCCGTCCCGGTCTTTCAACAGATGACGCTATATTCAGCCTAAAAAGCACCGTCAGCTACTACACGTCGCGCAAAACATCGATCTATGCGTGTTTTTTAGATCTTAGTCGTGCATTTGACCTCGTTAACTATGACACCTTGTGGGCGAAGTTACGTGCATCCCGAGTGCCTAATGGAGTAGTTAATCTGCTGAGATTCTGGTACGGAAACCAAACAAACATTGTAAAATGGGGCGACGCAACCTCTAGCGAGTACAGGCTAGAGTGTGGGGTCCGTCAAGGGGGGGTTACCTCTCCGGTCCTGTTTAACTTGTACGTGAATGGCTTGATCGAGGAGCTGAGGGGCACCAATGTCGGCTGTCATGTAGGGAATGTTTGTGTAAACAACCTTAGTTATGCGGACGATATGGTGCTGCTCAGCCCTTCGATCAAGGGAATGAGGAGGCTACTTTCGGTCTGTGAGCATTATGGTAATGCGCATGGACTGAAATATAATGTTTCCAAGACGGAGATGATGGTATTCGCGTCGGGTTCTGGGCCGGACAGCGTACCTGCGGTGTATTTAAATGGGTCGAAAATTAATGTTGTTAAGCGGTTCAAGTATTTAGGACATTTGTTGACGGAACGGCTGCAGGACGACGATGATATTGAGCGCGAGCGGAGGGCCCTCGCCGTCAGAGGCAACATGCTCGCTCGACGGTTTTCTAAGTGCAGCAAGGATGTAAAGACCACACTCTTCAAGACGTACTGCTTAGGCATGTACACCTCTCAGCTGTGGATAACGTTCACGCAGAAGGCAATGAGCAGAATAAGAGTTCAGTACAATGACGCGTTCCGAGCTCTTATGCGGCTGCCGCGGTGCTGCAGCGCGTCGGGCATGTTCGTGGACGCGGGGGTCCCCGACTTTTTCGCGATAATTAGATCCCGCGTTGCCTCGTTCTGGAGGAGACTGCGCTGTTCCGACAACAAAATACTTGTGGCTGTTTCTGACGATATAAGGAGTCCGGTGTTTAAGCGCTGGATTTCTGTTCACATGGATCAGAACAGAAAATGACTGAACCTAGATTTAGACTTATTTTTAACATGACTGGCACCCCTTTACAGTGTCAATTAGTTCTTAAGTAGTATTTAATTTTGTACGCAATATGGGTAAATGCCTGAAATAAAAGCTTTTTATTTTATTTTATTTATTTATTTATTTGTCATGTGGCAACACTGACAGATAGAATGACAGTTCTCATGGCGGGGAAAAGCACGATGGCGCCATTAGAGAAAAGATGGAGGTACGTGCATGAGGTGTTGGACGGCGCGGGGTGTACTGAGTCGGTACACGGTGCGCCTTCACGCTCTAACGAGAGCCTGCCCAGGTGAGTGTTTATACACTTATTTATGCGTATATAATCGACATCCTAGCTACATGGGAGTGGAACAAGGGGTTAACCAACGGTCCTTGGTTAACGTAGTTTCACTAAGGTGCAGTCCAATCTCGACATTGGACTGGGAAGCCCGGGGCTTCCCTGAGTGTGTATCGGAAGCACACAGGCAGGCATGTAGTACGGTCGGTTATGAGTTGGAGTATAAGGGCCGGATCTAGGGGGCAGGCATATGGAGGATCCCGTGGGGGCACCGCCCCCACGTCCAGGTGGTGTGCAGGACACCAGGGTACTAGACGGTAGTACCTAGTCTGGAGGCGAACCGAATCGTACGGGAGAGTCACTCTGGATAGGCCAGTAGACTGCACTCTCATATTGATACAGATGTGCGATGCCAACTCGGAAGTAAATGTACTTGTACATGTAACAGTGTGGTCGTAGGTCGGCCCCTTCTCCTACTCTCATGTAGCATGGTGTTATGTGTATTCATGATGATATGTTTTGTTGCCCAGAGCAATCTATACCCAATTGGATTCAGGCACTTGTATTATGCATAGCTGGGTATAGAAGGCGCGACAAAAATGGTGGAGATGATCTGAGATTTCTGATGGTGGGAAGCCAGATTAGGTTTGGCTATTCCATCTGAAGATCCCTTTTGAAGGGCCTTGTAGCTGAGATTGTCAAATTAAGTTTTGAATTGTTTGAGCTCAAGGTACCTGTTCGGCGTATTTTGTTTTGAAAATACGTAATTAATTATTATTTCTTTCACAGCATGCAACGAAGTCTAATAAAGAAATATAAAATGAATGTTGTTTTAATTCCATAGTACTAATTTAACATTTGTTTGATTTTAGAGGTAAAAGGGGGCACCCTAGGCTAGATTAAGTGTTGTGAAATGTTGCGTAATTGTTATAATTATACATTTGTTCTTGTGTAATAATTTGTTTTAAGAATTTAGCCATAAGGTATTTTTTATGTTATGTTGGCCATCATACCTTTTATATGATTGTAAAAGAATGGTTGTTTTTCTTTTTCTTATCTATACCCGTAAGGGTACGTTCGGATTTCATTTCATCATTTTATTTTCAGTGATAAATAAAAGTGCGTGGTAAAGAATGTCAGATGAAGGGCATTTAATAATTACTTTTATGAATTCGATTACTCATGATAATTTGTATTTCTTATTCGCGTTTAAATAAATTTACTATTTGGTAAATTTACCGATAAGCCAAAAAATGTTTCGGACGTGAATGAGAATTTGAACGCACCACTGTGCGCTAGCAACTCTGGCAAGACCCAACAAGTCAAGAAAAAAAACAACGAGGAAAAAACATAAGTTTCGCGCTATTCAAAGTTACTTGAGCGAGTGGCGTCCTGAGGTTTCTTGTTTAAGTTTATGTTTGTAAGTGGTCGTGGATAAATCAGTGTTGTGAGAAGTGCGGTCTCAGTTCTGGTAAAGGAAATCATTTCCAAAGCGAGTTGTAGCAGAATTGCAGGTACGAACAAGTTGTAATGTACTTGGTTGAGCCGCCATGACGTTGTCGGCTTCCCGGCGACTAACTTTATCTTCGAATTATCGGCAAATATGTTAATATTCTTATGTAAAAGGTGGTAATTGTGGTATTCTGTGTACATTACAGCTGCACAAAGAAGTAGGGAATATACCTGGCCAGTTCGAGACTAGTTTTGTGATACGTATGCACGTATTCATTCCACCGCCCGGACCGAAAAAAGAAAAGAAAACTTGTACGGCAGGACGGTTTTCAGGGTGAGTTTAAACAAGAAGTAATGGATACGTAATGATTTATGTATTTTGTTGGAAACATTCGACATGAAATCACCGTATTAACAACATTACGCTGAAGAAAGTAAATGGGTGCACGCTAGTGCCTCCGCCGAGAAGAATACTACCTACATTTTTGAATTAGTTATTTTATAAAATTATAACGTTGACTAGTCATGGATGTAATCATGATGGTTGTTTATACCTTAAAATGTAGTGAAGGCTAACTGTGTTAATTATTTTCAGCCGTCACCATGGCAAGCTTGTACAGTCGGGTTAAGCTGCGCCATGAAAAATTACAAAAGGTGACTGCGGACTCTCAAGCCCTCTGGGAGCAGTTGCAAGCGGAGGGAGCTGTCAGTGAAGAGGAGTTCACAGCAATCCACTTAAAATTGAAGCAATGCTTGGGGACTTTTGAAAAGGAGTTATTTCAATATTTAAGTGTTGTACCGGATGCAGATGTGGTTAAGATGACCCAAGATCAACTTAAGGCTGAAGATCTATTGACAGAATTGGAAATTGCATGGCAGATTAGCAAAAGGCGGAGTGAAACTGTCAAAAAATCCAAACTACCTGAACTAAGTCTCCCATCCTTTTCAGGGGACAAGTTGAAGTGGTACGAGTTTTGGGACCGATTTGCTGCTAATGTAGACCATAGACAGTTACAAGAGTCGGAGAAACTAATGTACCTCCTGAGCTGTCTAAAGGGTGCAGCGCTTGAAACTGTTTCAGGAATAGCAGCTACCAATGCAAACTACTCCATTGCAGTGGAAACTTTGAAGCAGCGTTATGGGTCAACTGACACTCTGATTGACGCACATTATACCGCCCTCAACAACCTCCAAAAGGCAGACTATACTAGTGCCAGCTGCCGGAGCGTCCTGGACAGTGTTGAACGGAATATCAGGGTGTTAGAGAAGCTCGGACAACTGGTTGGAGGCAATCATTTGAGAGCATTAGTATTGTCGAAATTCCCAGAAAAGGTGATCCATGAGCACCACCTCATAGGTGAAGGCACAGACTTGATGGCCATCAGAAATAATTTAGATCGAATTATCACGGCAATGGAAAAGTCAGCAGATACAGTTGCACCGAGTCCAGAGTACATTGCTGTGCCTGGTAGTAGCACAACTGAGGTGTTGCAAGTCCGTACAGAAGTAAGGTCTCAGAGTAGCCGGAAGCGGGAACATGCGGGAAATGCTGGAGCACCACCTACAAAGCAAGCAAAGAGAGCATGCTTGTTCTGCAACCTGAAAGGACATGCTAGCAGTGACTGTCGCAAATACAATACAGTTGAGGCTCGGCAGAAGCAAGTAACGGGAAGGTGTCTACACTGCCTCCGACGCAATGCGCAAGATTGCTTGCTTCCGCTGTAAAGGAGACCACCTGCTCATCTTCTGTCCCAATCCGGCCTCAGATGACCGCAATGGCAACACTCCAAAACCCTCTAACTAAGAAAAGTAACAAAGGCAGAATCTTCATAGACTGCGGTAGTCAGCGGAGTTACATTACTCTGGCAGCTGCAAAAACGTTAGGCCTGACTACCCTCCAGGAAGAAGCAGTTTGTCACTTCAACGAAAGGCCGGTACTTAGTGAAATGGCCCTGGATTGAGTACCCACCAGATTTGCCATCAAATTTTGGATTGGCCTTAGGTCGATTAAAGAGTAACCTGAAAAGACTGGACCTGCATTTAATCAAGGAGTATGACGTGATCCTGAAGGAACAGCTGGACCTAGGAATTATAGAAGTTGTTACTAGAGGGTCAGACTTGAACGCAGACCACCCAATTCACTACCTCGCCCACCATATGGTGAAACAAGATGGCGGCGGCAAAGGGAGGATAGTATACGATGCTAGTGCCAAAACTACTGGACAGAAAAGCCTCAATGAGTGCCTTTACAGCGGACATTCTATGTTAGAAGACCTAACGGCGTTACTTTTGAAGTTCCGAACTAAGAGGTATGGCATACTGGCTGATGTAGAAAAGGCGTTTCTACAAGTAGCACTTCAAGAAGATGATCGCGATGTTACAAGGTTCCTCTGGTTAAAGGACACAACCAAGGAAGCAACGGAGGATAACTTACTGTATCTGAGGTTCTGCAGGGTACCTTTTGGAGTTGTCGCGAGTCCATTCTTACTGACAGCAACGATCCGACACTACATAAGCCAGTCAAACAAGGCCTTGCTGAAACAAGTCGCTGACAAATGCTATGTGGATAACTTAGTGACTGGAGCTGATAGCCTGCAGGAGGCTAAACAGATCTATGAGCAAACCAGAACAGTGTTTGAACAGCTGTCTATGAATATGAGAGACTGGATCTCAAACAACCAGAGCCTTATGGACAAGATACCAGAACATCATAGGTCAGTCAAACATGGACAGGTCAAAGTGCTCGGACTTATGTGGAATGTCGAAGAAGATACACTGAAACTGAATTTGACTGAGGACCACTTCAGCACAGATCCTCCGATAGACACAAAGAGGAAAGTTCTTCGGGCTCTAGCACGTGTGTATGACCCATGTGGTTTTGTATGCCCACTCATGTTGTCAATGAAGCTGATCTTCCAGAATATCTGTGAAAAGAAATGCAAATGGGATACAGAACTACCTACGGAGATGACACAGTCTGTGAAGAATGTCATGGAAAGTCTGAAATCCATAGTGAACACAGTTGCCGAGGTACATCGGAACAGATGTCTCAATGAGTGAGCTTAAGTACCACTTGCACTGCTTCACAGATGCCTCCAAAGACGCATATGCTGCCATTGTCTACCTTAAAGTGATTGAAGATGGACAAGGAAAATCAGTCTCCCTTTTGATGGCAAAATCACACGTGTCACAGACCAAAGACAAGGATGAATTGAAAATTCCTAAATTAGAACTTCTAGGATTTCTGATTGGAAGCAGACTCCTGAAATACGTAAGGAACCATCTTGATCTTGACATTGAGAAAGAATATTTGTGGTCAGATAGTCTGGTTGTGCTTAGTTGGATGAGGTCAAACAAACTGCTCCCACCCTTTGTTGCCAACAGGGTAAACGAAATCAAGCGTGACCATCCCAACACAGAGATGTTCTATGTCCACACAAAGGCAAATCCTGCTGATGTTGCCACACGTCCAGAACTGTTTGAAGAGAAAAGGCAACTTTGGTTTAACGGACCGGAGTTTCTTTCCAAGGAAGAATCATGCTGGCCCCAAAATAGACTATGAGGCACATCAGAACCTTCTTTCTGTTGGGGAGGTCCTGGGTGACGACCCAGGTGAGCCGACACAGGAAGTACCCATTGGTGATGACGCTGACCAGAGTGAGGCCCTGGAGCAAGGAAGTCCCAGTGATCCCGTTGAACCAATGGAAACCCAGGATTTGAGTATACCTACAGAGAGTGGTGAATATCCTACTGATGGACGCATGGAACTTGACAATCCTGACTATCACAAAGAAGGAGACATCCAGCAGCAGACGATTGTTTCCAAAATAGTGTCCGAGATAAGGGATCTGCAAAGAAAGCACTTCCAAGAAGAACTAGATGGTAAAAGAACACATTTAGCACGAAATCTAGATCTCTTTGTCGATGTGGACGGCCTTCTTAGGTGCCGTGGGCGTATGGCGAACACCACCTGGAGCTATGACATGAAATATCCGATACTACTGCCAAAAAATTCTGAGTTCACTGACAGAATCATAAAGGAGGCGCATGAGAGTAACTACCACGTCGGTGCTCCACATACATTGAGTATCATCAGGGAACGGTATTGGATACCCCAAGGGAAAGCCCAGGTGATGAAGGTGTTAAAGCGATGTACCCAGTGTGTCAAACACGGCGGCGGTCCGTATCGTTTACCAGGCACACCGGCGCTGCCTCCAGAACGAGTAAATTACAACAGACCCTTCACCTACACTGGTATTGACTATCTAGGACCACTATTTGTGAGTACCCAGACTGGCAAAGAGAAGCGATGGGTAGCCTTATTCACGTGTTTGACAGTAAGAGTGATACACCTTGAGATCGTAAAGGACCTTTCGGCTGAAGAATGTCTCCTGGCCTTGCGACGATTTATAGCTGCTAGAAACAAGCCACAACGGATGTATTCAGATAATGCGACTTGTTTTAAGTTAGTCGCTGAAATGGTACAACAGACATACTGCGTTAAGAATGACATCCAGTGGAAATTTATATGTCAACTAGCACCGTGGCATGGAGGGTTTTACGAGCGGCTTGTGGCCTTGGTGAAGCATTGCCTTAAAAGAACCCTAGAAAAACACCTTCTCAATGATACCAGGTTACTGACGGTGATGAAGGAAGTGGAAACGGTACTGAATTCAAGACCGCTGACACGAGTCGGTACAGATGTGGAACATGTTCTCTGCCCGTCTGATTTCTTAAGCCTAGGACAATGTTTGACTATGAGACCATCTGCCGCAGATATTCCTACTTGTAACACTGCTACAAAGAGCGACCTGTTTGAGAGCTGGAAGAGAGGATGCAATATCCTAGAGGAATTTAAGAGAATGTTCATCAAGCAGTACCTTGCTAGTCTGAGAGAGAGGTACAACAACTCGCCCAAGCAACCTAGAGTTAAATCTCATCGATCACCACAAGTAGGCGACCTTGTACAGGTTAAATCGGATCTCAAGAACAGAAACCTCTGGAAAGTGGGGAAGATCCACGAGCTGATCAGAGGAAGTGATGGTGAATGTAGAGTAGCGAGGGTCAAGGTTGACGATTCTACTTTAACACATTCCATTGGCCATCTCTACCCGCTGGAGGTAGATGACGAGACGCCTGAGGTAGAACCTGTAGAGGGAGGCTTGCCTGAGATTGAAGAGGACAGCGGGGAGTTGGAAGTTCCAACCAGCGTGGATGCTCACGTACCTGTGCTCGATGAACAACCGGAGATCGATGCGGATCATCTGGCTGGATGTGATATGACCAGTCACAATGAAGTCCCACCACCAGAGGAGCAGCCAGAGGAAAGAGGCAATGGGAGAAGCAAGCGGATCGCAGCCATTCGTGCCAGGGATAAAATCCTGGAGTGGACGCGACACCTGCTCGCCTTGCTGCAGTAACCTTCATTGTTGTCGGGAGTGTCGCGCCAAGCGCCAAGCGCCAAGCGCGATGTAAGTTGGTAAGTGGTATCAACCAGGTTCTACTTTGTCATGTGGCAACACTGACAGATAGAATGACAGTTCTCATGGCGGGGAAAAGCACGATGGCGCCATTAGAGAAAAGATGGAGGTACGTGCATGAGGTGTTGGACGGCGCGGGGTGTACTGAGTCGGTACACGGTGCGCCTTCACGCTCTAACGAGAGCCTGCCCAGGTGAGTGTTTATACACTTATTTATGCGTATATAATCGACATCCTAGCTACATGGGAGTGGAACAAGGGGTTAACCAACGGTCCTTGGTTAACGTAGTTTCACTAAGGTGCAGTCCAATCTCGACATTGGACTGGGAAGCCCGGGGCTTCCCTGAGTGTGTATCGGAAGCACACAGGCAGGCATGTAGTACGGTCGGTTATGAGTTGGAGTATAAGGGCCGGATCTAGGGGGCAGGCACCGCCCCCACGTCCAGGTGGTGTGCAGGACACCAGGGTACTAGACGGTAGTACCTAGTCTGGAGGCGAACCGAATCGTACGGGAGAGTCACTCTGGATAGGCCAGTAGACTGCACTCTCATATTGATACAGATGTGCGATGCCAACTCGGAAGTAAATGTACTTGTACATGTAACAGTGTGGTCGTAGGTCGGCCCCTTCTCCTACTCTCATGTAGCATGGTGTTATGTGTATTCATGATGATATGTTTTGTTGCCCAGAGCAATCTATACCCAATTGGATTCAGGCACTTGTATTATGCATAGCTGGGTATAGAAGGCGCGACACTGTCACTGTCTACTTTAATTCCTTCTGTTGTGAGAACATGCCCTAAATACTTTACCTCTTGTTTTTTGAAATTACACTTTGTTCTGTTAAATTTTATTCCATACTCTTTTGCTTTTTCAAACACTTGCTTTAAAATTTGGTCATGTTCACTCTCTGTCTGTGCATGAATCAGTATGTCATCTATGTAAATTTCAACATTAGGAATGCTACCTAAAATACTACTGAACACTCTTTGAAACACTTCTGGACTGGACGCTAACCCAAATGGTAGTCTATTATAAAAATATCTCCCATAAGGGGTGTTAAATGTTGTCAACTCTCGACTGTCTTCTGACAAACTTATTTGAAAAAATCCTTTATTGGCATCTAATGTACTGAAAAATTTACTGCCTTTCAATTTAACTGTAATCTCTTCTAGAGTCGGGATTTGAATATGTTCTCTCTGTATTTGAGTATTTAAGTACTGAGGGTCTAAGCATATACGCAATGATTTGTCAGGCTTTCTAGTCATTACTAATGAACTGACAAATTCTGTGGGTGTTTGCACTTTAGAAATAATTCCTTTTCTCTCTAAGCTATCTAACTCCTTTTTTAAGTCACCCATCAATTTAAAAGGCACATGTCTAAATGGCTCTATTTTACCTGTTGCACCCTCCTTCAATTTTATTTTCACATCACCTATTCGAAAAGGGAACTTTTCTTCCCTGCTAGGAGGGATCAAAGTGGCACTTTTCTGTTCAAGGACATTTTGTTGCCAGTATGAAATATTGACACAAAGACATATGAAATTAGTATGCATATAATCGATTACAATTTCTTTATAATCGATTACGTGCATACAATTTTTCTAACTTAAATAATATTTTGTTGTAATTGTAAACAATAAATGTAATTAGCGTAAGTAGCATATTTAAATTAAGTAAATTTATTAATTAGCGTAATATTTACAAAGAAACGTAAAAAAACATTAGTTTAATAATTTAATTTTTATTTTGACATTTTAGGTCTCCTTAAACGCAGCCATACTTGTCTATGCAATTTAAAAAGTTTATATTTAAAAAGTTTTGCACAAATATTTCACAAAGCATAATTATGCGGTTCTGTATTGTGTATAAATTTGTAAATACTTAGTTTAAATCAATAACTTTATAATAATAAATATAAGTGATATCAGTCTTCATACAATATAAATTCCTAAGAATTTGCCATTTGTAATTTTAAGTGCAATTGTATATTGTGAGATAAATAAATCATATCATATCATATCATAGTGTTCTTCTGAAGATTTGGTTCAAAGGGGTAAGAGCTATTAATTTGTTACCAGAAAAATCTACAAAAATAATGTACTTGATTTTCATTGTATCATTTTAGGTGTTTGCTGCTGTCTTTGAAAATATATTGGGTACATAATTATGAGCTGTAGGTACTTTTAATTTGTCAGTACAGTCACGTCTGAAAATATCGATACGGACAAAGTGCCAGAAGTATGTATCTACCTACCTATACACTTCTATGGGCCATGCCTGAAAATAAATGATTATTTAATTTAATTTAATTTATACTAAGGTCGTGTATACATATTTTTGGCACTTTGTCCGTATCGATTTTTGCTTAAAACAATAATGTTTTGAAACCTAATATATGTATGTAATTTCCTCATAGGTGATGTGAAAAGCAGTATGTGTCACATGGTAGCAAAATTATTTTCACCTTGGGCGTTAACACTTGAATCCCTCACTACGCTCAGGATTCTATGTTAGAATCCCTCGCTACGCTCAGGATTCTATTATAGAATCCTTCGCTTCGTTTAGGATTCAATTGTACGCCCTCGCGTAAATATGTCATTTTGCTCCCTTGTGACACAATCTACTATTTATATTCATAATCTTTTATTTTTCCTATCCCTTTAAACAATTCTTCATAATTTTTTACATCTATTTTTTCTGACACAGCATGTACTTTTCTCTCTACCAATTCTAATTCTTCTAATGAAGGCAAACCTAATATTGGCACATAATCATTTTTACTTACTTGGAAGTTTATAACACATTCTTTGTTTAATATTTTACACTGCAAGTTAAGCTCACCTACTGTAGCAATACTGTCTTCACTATAATTACTCAAATGACAATTTGTTTTTTCAAAGTGAAATATGTTCATTTTGTGACATAAAGATCTGGGTATCACATTGCATCCAGCACCACTGTCAAGTTTAAATTTAATATCTTTATTTTGCTGCACAAAATGAACATTTTCATACCAACTACTTTTTTGTTTACTGCTACTAACCGTCGAAATGTCTATCTCTTGTGAATCACTGTCACTCGTACCTTGGTCTTCAAGTCTTGTATCACCATACTGCTGTACACTTACTGTACCTATTTTGTTCCATCTGCACTTTCTAATAAAATGTCCCAGCTTCCCGCATTTCGTGCATTTTTTTCCATACGCCGGACACCTATTTCTTTCATGGCTGTATCCACACCTGTGACACTCTGCATGCTGTCTGCTACTTCCTGGTGCTTGATGGTAAGTAGATGGTAGTTTACTGCCACTGGTCGATGCTTGATGGTAAGCAGATGGTGATTTGCTGCCACTGGTTGACACTTGCTCTCTTCTTGCTTGCTTCTTCTTTATGACCTGTACTTCTGTTTTTTCTGAGGTTGTACCTTGTATTTGCTTTACTTGTTCGTTGGCCAGCTCCGCTGCCTTGCATATATTAATTGCTTTCTGCAGTGTTAAATCAGATTCCCTGAGTAATCTATCTGTTAATTTTTTGTTGTTAACACCTGCTACTAATCTGTCCTTTATCAATCTTTCCTCTAATGTTCCAAAATCACACTCTTTGGCCAGTTTTTTTAATTCAGTTAGATAATTGTCGAAATTCTCACCCTCAAGTTGGTTTCTTGTGAAAAATATGTGAGAATTTACACTCTCATTTCTTTTAGGTATATAGGTATAATAACTCTCAAACGCTGTAATCACGTCGTTATATGTAGCGGATTCTTCCAGATTCAGCGTGTTATAAATATCGATGCACGCCTCACCCATGCAGTGTAACAATAAAGCTACCTGTACCTGTTCATCTTTTTTATCGGCTCCACTTGCCTTTCTATATAACTCAAATCGTTGTTTCCATTTCTTAAAATCTTGATTTTGAAGCTTTTCTGGTGGTTTTAGTCCCACAACACCATGCTCTGCTCGGTCAGCTCCTTCCGCCATTTTTCGTTTTCTTTCTTCTTACAATTTTTCTTCTTTTTTCGACTTGTTTCTTAAAATCTTCATTTGATTTTTGTTTTTCAATGTTCTATGTCGCAGCGCCATGTGGTATTCATAGGTTTTAAGTATGAATATTCTAGTTTTATGATTTAAATAAAGAGCGTCTATCTCAACATTGTATTTTTATTCAGAGCCATTACAAGAGTCATAGATAATATGTATTCTACTTAAGGCTGCTACACACTTAACAACTTAAGTAAGGTTCACACTTATAACAATCAGTTTAGTGAATTAATATACAAAATAAGCAATATTGTTACAAAATAAACATGGCAAATGGTGCGAGTTCTACCGAAATTTTCGACAAGAGCCGTGTAGGTCGGGATTACGCGTTTGTGCGGATGGAGTATATACAGAGTTCCGATTTGCAAGGATATTGTTTACAAGATGTAAGTAAACTTGAAAGTGAATTTCACGCCTTTCAAATTGAATTGCTTTCTGCGATTCCAAGTGGTGATAGGTCAAGTGAATTGGAAATATCATCACAGTTCGAACAAATGGTAAAATCCATAAAAATACGTTTCGCGGAAATAAAGCCAGATATAGTAAACAAAAGTGACAGTTGTAGTTCAAGCTCGAGTGTTAAATTACCTAAGATTAATATAGTTCCTTTCGATTCGAAAATTGAAAACTGGGTATCGTTTATGCAGATTTTTGACTCGCTAATTTACAGTAAAAATATCCCGGCAGTAGAAAAGTTGCACTATTTGTTGTCGAGTGTAACCGGCCATGCTTTTGACTTAATTAAAAATTACCCATTATGTGATGAAAATTATTTCATTGCCTATTACACACTAAAAACACATTTTGAGAAGAAAAGGGTCATTGCGGGTATATTCTATGAAAGGATATTAAACTGTGAGGGAGCGAAGTCCAAGACTGCATTGGAGTTAGTTAGAATACGTCGAACATTTAAGAAAAACTTAGAAATTCTATCAAAGTATCAATTACCTGATAAGAACTTTATGTTGTTCCATACACTTTGGTCAAAATTAGATGTTAGTACTAAGGAAGCATTCGAGTTGCAACTGGAGTCTAACACAGAAATTCCTAGTTTTGAAAAATTAATGTCGTTTATTGAAAAGCGGAGCCAGGCGTTAGAAAACAGCTGTGGTAAGCCGTTAACATTGTCTAGTAAACCAGTGTATAGTAAGCAAGTGTCGAATAAGGCTAAGCTTAATTAGAAAAATGTATGAAATATTCACAATGGCGTTGCCAACTTCGGGGCGCCTAGAGGTTTCCTCTACATTGCGTTAAGAGTAAAAAATAATCTAGGTACTAATACTATTTAAGGATTATTTTCCTTTTTAAACTAAGTTTGTACTATACTAAACTTAACTATTGCGTAGGTAACGGGCAGAGCCGAGTTACAGGACGGACATAAGTTCCTGAAGAAGTAGTTACTTTTGCGACGCGAATTATATTATCTTTTCCTGGAAAAACCTCTGAGACAACAGCGAGAGGCCAGGACATAGGATGAGCGTGATCATCTTTAATGACAACACCTGTTCCCACACTCACAGGTTTGGAAGGTGAATTCCACTTATCGCGTTGTTGAAGAGAAGTCAGATATTCCGTGCTAAAACGGTTCCAGTAACTTTGGACAATTTTATTTAGGAGCTGATAGCGAGTTAACATATTATTTGAAATATTACTGTCAATTTTCTCAGCGGGTAAAAACTTAAGTGGAGTAATATTTAAGAAATGACTCGGAGATAACGCGGTCGGATCGGATGGATCCGATACATACTACTAAACTTGGTAATTATGATATAAAAATATGGTTTAAGGCTGAGAAAAATTCCAGTCACAAAGTAGTCGCAATGTTACGACTCTGTGTAGACTCTGTGTAGACACTGTGTAGACATATGTCAAAAGTAGTAACAAAGTTACTGGATTTGCAAAATGGCTCCTTGTACTCATTTGTTTTCAGATATTCTCAAAGTGTAAAGCCATGCCGTGGTCAGTAGTGTTGACGGAGGAAAATGAAAAAAAGATGATTTCGTTGGTACCCACTTGTTGGGTACTCGATAACGATATATTGTTATGGCCCACAACCAAGAAGTCGCACGAATTGGACCGGTTGAGGAGAGCGGAACAACCGCCCTCCAACGACTGGGTCCGATTGCGGTGCACCGTAAAGGCAGCAGAAATAATTAGTTACCACGATGGAAAAAAAATAGAAGCGTTATAGCTTCTTTTGAAGATACCGAGGACGAAGAAAGGTAAGTTTTATACTTTATTTAAATTACATATTACTTTTGGTAGCCGCTTGTCAAGCTTTGTATGATTCACATCGAACTATAAGCAGCGTGAATATGTGGTATTATGTAATAGAAAGGGACCTTATTGTCGATGGCGCTTACGCCATTTACTACAATGAATACAGATAGTAAGGTTAACATTTCGGATGCTGACCCACACGACCGGTACCACAGGGCGGACACGCTATACATCAAAAATCACTTGCGTTTCTATGTGTGAACGGCACGTCTGTACACGCGGCATGCGTCATAGTGTGAGTAAGTTGCTTAAAAATAGTACTGAGCGGCCCTCAGAATAATGACTAAAGCAAAGAAGCCGGGCAAAAATAAAAGCTTGGTAAAAGATATCGTATTCACAACACGCTATTACTTTTTGTCTATGAGTGAGTGAGACAACAATCCGCAAGTTCTTTCGTTTTTTTCAGTATTGTCATAAGATGAACTGAGGAAAATGTCAAATGGTCCTATGTGGTTCTATAGTATAATCCAGCCAAATAAAATATATGTTCGTTATTTCACAGGTAGGTGTCAACTGTAACAACTTGACATAGATGGGAAATTAAACTGCTCGAGTGATTTGATTAACTAGGTGTAATTTTATCAACGCGCCACCTCATTATTTTAGTTTAGCCAGAAATGAAATTATTTACTTCTCAGTGCATGTGTTCATAACTACATTATTTGATGCAATTTTAGTGCTCCGATGCGTATACTATACCTAAATAATAAAATAACGCTTTACATACTACTAAACTTGGTAATTATGATATAAAAATATGGTTTAAGGCTGAGAAAAATTCCAGTCACAAAGTAGTCGCAATGTTACGACTCTGTGTAGACTCTGTGTAGACACTGTGTAGACATATGTCAAAAGTAGTAACAAAGTTACTGGATTTGCAAAATGGCTCCTTGTACTCATTTGTTTTCAGATATTCTCAAAGTGTAAAGCCATGCCGTGGTCAGTAGTGTTGACGGAGGAAAATGAAAAAAAGATGATTTCGTTGGTACCCACTTGTTGGGTACTCGATAACGATATATTGTTATGGCCCACAACCAAGAAGTCGCACGAATTGGACCGGTTGAGGAGAGCGGAACAACCGCCCTCCAACGACTGGGTCCGATTGCGGTGCACCGTAAAGGCAGCAGAAATAATTAGTTACCACGATGGAAAAAAAAAGAAGCGTTATAGCTTCTTTTGAAGATACCGAGGACGAAGAAAGGTAAGTTTTATACTTTATTTAAATTACATATTACTTTTGGTAGCCGCTTGTCAAGCTTTGTATGATTCACATCGAACTATAAGCAGCGTGAATGTGTGGTATTATGTAATAGAAAGGGACCTTATTGTCGATGGCGCTTACGCCATTTACTACAATGAATACAGATAGTAAGGTTAACATTTCGGATGCTGACCCACACGACCGGTACCACAGGGCGGACACGCTATACATCAAAAATCACTTGCGTTTCTATGTGTGAACGGCACGTCTGTACACGCGTCATGCGTCATTGTACAATGCAAGCATCGCACATTTCTCGCGTCAGCATTTAATATAATGAATGATTGCTGTTTATGCGATTACGCTTTAATTCGATTTATATTTCAGTTTACGTACATACGTGCTCCTAGCTAGTACTCATTATATACCTTGGTTATAAATAAAGACATATACATAAATCAGTGTTTCCATCAAGATATCAATCAACCATCAAGATCAAGAATCATATCAGCTCAGATGTACAACCCGTACATCTTTTGGTCCTTCGAAGCTTATCAGTGACTGTGGCAGTGAGTTCGTCCAAACGGCCTCCCACAAGCGGGTCTCACCGTGCGGATTGTCATTGTCATAGGAGTATCAGTTCATCATCGAAGATCATCATTATCAAGATTATCAAGAGACGTCTGCTATCAAGCCAAGTAAGAGAAATCTGCTACGGCAAATAAAATCAATATCAAACATCAATATCAAACATCAAATCAGTGGCCACAGTATTATCAATTATTTGTTGATTAATACTTATTATCAATATCAACTTCAATACCTATCAATCAATCAAGATGAGTTTAGAAAAGGAAATGGAAACGATTCGCAACGAACAAAATCAGCTCATGGCCAGTATGAACAGGCTATTTGAGAACTACAAAAAAGATGGTCCAAGCCGCCGAACTGTGTCTAACATCAATAACAAGTTGACCGGCCTCGACGGATTTTGGCAAGAGTTTCAAAACAATCATGCAAGGTTGGTAGCATTCCAGAACGAAGATTGCACTTATTATGCCGAAAAGACTTATAACAAAACCAAAACCTTCTACGAATCAGCTCGGTCTGTATTGCTAGATCATTTCATCACATACAGCTAAAAAGGCTCCTCTATCACCGAGGCCTAGGCCAATCTCACCGAAACCAGCAGAACGTTCAACAGACTCTTCGCCAGAAATGTCCAATTGGGCAGCAGAAAAACCAAAAAACCCTAAAAATGAAGAAGTGCATCCTGAGACATCAAATCACCAGAGCCGCGCCGTCCCTCAGCCACAACATTCTGAGAATCAAGAAAAGACGGACATCCGGGCTCCAGTCAATCCAGGGTTCGCAATTCCACCTATTTTCAATTTCACCGAAAACCCAAGCGTCGATGCTGCCAAATTATCAGAGAAGATGAGAAAACAACAGAGCAACTTCAAGGCCTTCGCGCGTACTTTACATTACATCGACCTCTCCACCGTCAATGAAAAGTGGGAATTGGAAGATTTACTCAAATCAGTCCAGTCTCGTTGGACAACAATTGACACTCTTCACTGGGACATCGACAGTGAACTTTTCGAAGATGACGAAACCTACAATCAAACGTTCTGCAAATATGAGAAGAAATTCCAAGACATCAAAAAATCTATCAATTCGAAAATATGGTCCATGGCTCACCGGGAGAAATCAACCCCCGTCATGGACATACCGCCGTTTAGTGGGAATTACCAACAGTGGGTTTCATTCAAGGATCTATTTAATGAAGCCATACATCAAAATCGCTCCATGTCCAACGCACAAAAGATGCAATTCTTGAAAAATAAGGTCAGAGGTGAAGCTGAAAAACTCATTCAACATCTCAACATCAGCTCAGAAAATTATGACACCTGCTGGGAAATCCTAAACCACAGGTACAACAACACAAAACTGATTTTCACCGCCCACCTCAATAACCTGTTGTCGCTATCAACAATGCAACAACAATCGTATCAACTAATCAAGTGTCTACATGACACCACCAACGAGTGCCTAAACGCCATCAGGAACCTCGGCGTGGACATCTCGTCATGGGATCCGCTCATCGTCCATATTTTATCACAACCCGTACAGTCATAGTGTGAGTAAGTTGCTTAAAAATAGTACTGAGCGGCCCTCAGAATAATGACTAAAGCAAAGAAGCCGGGCAAAAATAAAAGCTTGGTAAAAGATATCGTATTCACAACACGCTATTACTTTTTGTCTATGAGTGAGTGAGACAACAATCCGCAAGTTCTTTCGTTTTTTTTCAGTATTGTCATAAGATGAACTGAGGAAAATGTCAAATGGTCCTATGTGGTTCTATAGTATAATCCAGCCAAATAAAATATATGTTCGTTATTTCACAGGTAGGTGTCAACTGTAACAACTTGACATAGTCGTATTATTTTAGTTGAAATATTTCGGGAATTTCAGCGATCATCTTGGTTTATTTTAATTATATTGTTGCTATTCCTGAAAGATTGTTGGAAAACGTGCTGAGTTTTTATTTATAATGGTTTGAAGTTCCCTTTGTGATAATGTCTTGTCTTGTGTGATCGAGGGCTGTAAATCGCATACAGGAAGAAAAGAAAATACACACGAACCGATAACCTTTAATCGGTGTTTTGTTCAATTTTGAAGAAATTAATTTATAGGACCTGATCCTAAACATAGAAATCGATATGTTGTTTATGTAATCATTACTTGCATTCAAGTCTATATAGATTTTTGCATATATTTTCGAACTTTTCTGCTAAGTATGAAAGGTTATATTTTTGGCATAGTGATGTATCGACCTCAGATCAATAACCTATCGACATCTTTCTTATAGTTTGGCCCAGGACTGTCTCATTTTAATTGATGAGTACAGTCAAGGGCATAAATATATATACTGTGACACTGCATATTGTATAGATATTCAGTTTAACAGTTTTGCTTGCGTCTCAAATAGTACGTAGTATTTTTTTCATGTGGCAAGTAAGTCTTCAGTGTAGCAACATTTGTATGTGTTGCCACTACAAATTAAATTCACATTTATGGAATAATAAAGAATATAAATTTAATTATAAAAACTTAATTAGTATTGCAAAAAAAAAGAGTTTAAATATGTTTAGAAAATTAAAGATGATTTATTTAACTATTAAGAATTTATATACAAAATTATTCCATAAACTCCTGATCTGTTGGGATTTTTAGAGAGGTGTTCACAGGATCTAGCTTGGAAGCCATTTTCCTGGTTTGTGCTCGCCCTGATCGGGCAGGTTTCTTGAGACAAAGAGAAGCTGCTTACATCATGCTATAGTCGTGTATAACAAATAGCGGTATATGCAACAACCGTTGCGCTCAGAAGCTAGAAGTTCCTGCAACATTTATTTTGGCACCAATAAAAGTAAGTAGAATATAGTAGTGTCTTCAGGTTTGATTCCTTTGTCCCTGCATATATTGACCAGGCGTTTGTTTCCAGTCTGCTGGTGGAATCATGTGGTGGGAAGGGGTGTCACAGCTGTGAAATAAGTCTAACATAAGGATTTCCAGCTGGTAAGAAACTCATAAGATATATTTAAGGGATTTACAAAGGTTAGGATTGCACATGGTCCTAGTTGTTAACAAAATCATATTTCTTTCAGCTGACTGGGTGTTTTATCGTGCTTCATGGTATTTTCATCGTGTTCCATCGGTTTCTACAGTGAACTATTCTTGTTCGTTCCTGAACTAGCCGACTAGGATGGAGATCTGTCCATGAGGCTCGCGGAAGATCGCCGCCGAGTTGAAGCTTAGTCCGTCTGCACTGATCCGTGGCCTGGGGCAAATTCCGTGCTACTGTATTGGCTCCGGCGCGGCCGAGGATAGTGCAACGGGCATGATCGGGTGGTAATCCCTGGCAGGAGGTTGGTGGACAAATTTCTTTCTCATTCTGAAGAATAGGATATTAAAGAGTAAAATTTAAAGTGGTAAATTTCACATGTACTGGACATATGTGGTGGCAATCGATAGAATAGGTACTAACAAATTTGGATAGGGCTGTTTGCGAATCATCATGGAACCATTTGTAACACGACCCAGGCTCTACCGATTGTAAAATTTCGTAGGATAAAGTGTAAAATGACAACCGAATGATTTGCTAGCAGTTATCTTCACGTTTATTAAATAGCAAATAAAAAAAAATTGTGTGCATTTTGAGTCATTAACTTCCATCAAAAATTCAGGAATATCATTGCCATTACATATTGATAGTGAAAGTTTTGAAATACTTACGTTTGGGTGTTAGAATTGTAATTTGTGCCTGGCTTTTGTACACTCGGATACTTTAAGGTCGGGCTTTAGCTGTTTCATACTGAGCTTTGCCCAAGTTTTTGTACGAAACGGAATATTTTGTAAAATCTTAGCTCAAAATTTCAGTTAGTTACATTTGTGCTGACATTCTTGTCAGGAAGTAAGGTGTCAAACTTTAAACACTATTTGGCTACTTTCAATGCATGAGAGTTAGCTTTAGAGGCTGTTACCTAGTGTATTTTGCATTTATAGAGGATTATAATAAGAGTGTTTAATTTTGGTGTATATCCTAGTTCTCATGCACTATATTTTGTAGCAGAGCTTTTATAAGAATTGCAATTGAAATTGAGTTGACATTTGGTTAAGGTGAAGTTCGAGAAGGTTGATTTAAAAAATTGGAAAGCTTTGTATAATTAATTAGAGAATTAAAAGCCAAATTGCAAATAATTGTAACCAGATTACTGAAAGGTATATAGAAATCTTAAACACTTGGTTTTTGAACGTTTATTTTACACTGTGAACAACTTAGTAAGAAAGTTGGTATTGGACAATTTTGGTTCCATATTTGTGCAGTGGTTTTCAAAATTGTCATAACTGGGTCGATTTTTATTTCAATTAAGATAAGAAATATACTTACACATAGCTGGAAAAGTAAAAACATAGTAAAACACAAGAAGTTAATGTTAATAATTATGTTTGTCAAACAACAATAGTGTCAGTTGAATTTGTAAGTCTATTATTTGATATAATAAATAAATAAAATAAAAAATAAAAAAGCCTTTAATTCCACACAATTTGAACAATACTTAAAAAATAAATAAATTATAGCTTATAACATACTTAATTATTAATTTTATAAAATAACTTAATTGCTATGATTGGTGGACCTCTTCGCGAGTAAAGGCCTCCCCCAGCCGCCGCCATTCTGAGCGGTCCTGCATGCGCTAAAGCCAGTGCGTTTCGACAAGTCGTGTCAAGAGCATGTGCCGTAGTGATAACCAATGTTGTGTTGAAAATGAATGACTTAAGTGCACTAATTTCTCGTAAAGAGCAGCTTTTGAAAAGGAAGGAAGCTTTGATAAGGTATGTTACATGTAGTTTATCATTATTTTCTCATTTAAAGCAAAAGATTTGTATAGATTGTTGCAGGAGGTGGTAAATTTATATCTAAATAAATGTATATTTTCTTGAGAACCAGAAACAAATAATAATTATGAAGTAGTATTAATTCGGTAGAAAATCTATCAGATCTACGATTAATCAAGTAACCGGACAAGAGGCGCAAATAAAATATTATGAACCTTGTTGTAATAGTTGCTACACTCTATTTTAAGTATCAGTGCCGCACCGCGCCTTGCGCCGGCGACTCCCTCGCACCATTTAAATACTGGTTATAACGACTTAGAGGTCTTAGAGTAAGGTTCAAATTCCTTTAATTCTAGTAAGTTGCACCTTAATTCCGGGCGGTAAATGTGAACTGTGTATTGCACAGTAGAAATTTAGTTCGGTGCAGATTTTTTAGATTACTGTTACACTAACAATTTTCTTATTACTCTGTAAGTTATGTGAGTTGCCTTAACTTTTAATGTTGAGTTTGAAATGATTTGACTGTTACATTAGGTTTTCATAAAATGTTGAGTTACTAATGTGAGTTACCTTAACTTTTAATGTTGAATTTGAAACGATTTGACTGTTACATTACGTTTTTATAAAACGTTGAGTTACTTATGGTCGTTACTTTACTAAATGATACAGGTTACACAAATAATATTGTATGTACGTTAACATTTTCTTTAAACTAACTCGTTGAATAATTTTGATTGTAATAATACCTGTCTTACATTTTTCTTAAAAATGTAAAACAGGTATCATTACAAGTGTTTTATCTTTCAGAAGGAAGGAGCCCGAAATTGAGGATGATAAAAATAGCGATATTATAGAAGGCAGCGAGACTGAGATAACCCCAAAAACTGGCACCACCAGCCATCACAGCCAACATAATGTCATACTATATAGTACTGATGATGAACCTAGTGACAATTCAATTAATACGTCAACCATTAGTTTGCCCATGAATCACTCGTTTTTTAAAACACTCAGTGATGACGTTACAGCTGCTCCTTACAACACAAATGGTAAATTATTGCCTATTAAATTTCTTATTTTACTAGTCACCGACGGTCACATGTGTATTCTGTGTATCTGGCTGTGGCATCGTAGCTCCCAAACGGATGACCGATTTGAGTCCGGCTTTTTATTGAAAGCATTGTTTGTTGGGATGGTTCTTAGCAATGTTTAGTGCATACATAATAATATAATTATGGTTTCTTTTATACGGTGGATTTCTATTCCACGGTAGTCAGAGGTGTTATAATTTACAACTTAAACTTTTGTTGTATGTAATTGATATATTATTATGCGCCTAGTCGGCAACTAATAATTATACAAGTACATAATTGTGTCCACTTATTATTTTCAGTACCATCATCCGTTGACAATTCATACGACATCGAGTCAGAGGCACCTCAAACTGAATATGGAAAGTATTCAAATATTCAAAACGACCCACCATTTATTGAAAGTATTGGATGTAAAAAAACTACAGAAACAGAAAATGCGAATAAAATTTGCATCATCTCCGACGTAATTATAAAACACCCGGACAAAGCAGAAATAGATAGCGGTACTTATAATTATTAACTAAGTTAAAACCCACAACTTTTATATTTTAATCATAGATTCAAGTATTTTTTATCATTGTTTTCAGCATCACGCCTCATTTCTGATGCAGAAAACAGCATTGAATCAGAGTCGCCAGCATTGAAGACTCACACTGCAACTGAATTAGATATGGGGTATATCAAGCCTTGCAGTTCAAAAGAAGTCATTCCAACTGAAATAGTTGCCAACACGAATATAACGAATATTATTACCTCTAATGACCATAATATTATAAGACGTCTAAATAAACAACGCAGAGACGACGGTATGTATATAATTTATATATTTTATATCTGTATTAAATGCGTGTTATTCCGTTATCTCTTTATAAATTTTATATTTTAATTTTCAGAACCACAATCAGAATCTGATGAAATATGTGAGTCAGCATCATGCCGTTACCTGAAGGATACTGCTCATAATTTATTGACTGGAATTAATAGCAATGAAGAATCAACTTCCTCGATATTTACAACTCCTACTACATCCCATCGAGGTAAGCGTAAAGCTAATCGATTTAAAAGGGCATATATGGATTACAAGTTAGAAGAAGATCTTGATGACTTCTCATGCGGAAGCTCAGATTATTGGTCACCTAAAGAAACTGACATAGATAGTTCCTCGGAAAGAAAAAAGAGAGCAAAAAAACGACCAAAAAGAAATGAGACAGAATTGGAACACAATATACCTGTAAAAAGAATTAAAAAGGATAATAAAAACAAGAACCGAAAACTTTCAAAAACGAAAGGTTTATCTTATGAAACGATATCTGGCACGGTTAAAGAACCTAAAAAAATGAAAACGAATCCTTGTATAGAGAACAAATGCCCAAGGAAATGTTACGAAATACCTGAGGAAAGACGACAAGCTTTGTTTGATTTTTTTTGGAGTTTGGACGACCGCAGAAAAAAGGAGTGGATAGTGCAATGTGCTGTTCAAATATCAATCAAACGTAAACGCACTGATTCCCCTATAAGCAAAGGCGAAAAGACAATCGAATATTACATAAATGAAGGTGAAGGCAGAAGACAGGTACGTCAAAAGTTCATTAGACATACATTGGATGTTTCACAAACATTTATGTTGTACAATATAGCTAACTCTTCTGAGGGTATATCGAAACCAGACAATCGAACCCGTCATGCTGTGAACAAATACGATGAAGATACCCAAAACCTGGCTAAGAAGTACATAGAAGAATTACCGGTGTTACCATCTCACTATAATCGACCAGAATCGAATAGACTTTATTTATCTCAGGACTTTAAATGTGTGTCCAATCTGTACCGTCTTTACATGAAATACTGCGAAGATAAGCAAGCTACATACCTCAGTGAGCGTCTATTTAGAAACCTGTTTGAAGAGTACAATATAACGTTTCACGTCCCAAAAAAGGACAAGTGCAAGCTTTGCGTTAAATATGAAAATAATACGAATGTATTAAATGAACAAGAGACTAATAAATATCAAAACCATCTCCAAGAAAAAAAAGCTTGCTATCGACGAAATGAAATACATCGAAATTTATGCAATGATAATTCAAGCGTGCTAGCAAGTTTCGATCTACAAAAAGTACTGAACACTCCCCACGGCAAGAGTATGCTTTTGTACTACAGCCGAAAGTATGCGGTTTATAATTTGACAGTATATGAATCCAACAGTCAAAATGGATTTTGTTACACGATTTTGATTTTATTTTGGAGAGAGTGATGGGAATAGAGGCAGCTGTGAGGTTGGTACCTGCTTGTACAAATACCTTCTAGACCTTGATAAAAGAGGAATAAAATATGTTGTTCTCTATTGTGACTCATGCTCAGGTCAAAATAAAAACAAAGTCGTGTTAACCGTGCTCAAATACTTTTTGGAAAATGCAAAAAACGTTAAATCTGTGCAAATAAACTATCTTCTGCCCGGACACACGTACATGGCTGTAGATTCTATGCATAGTGTAATAGAACGAGAGGTGCGTAATCTTATTGTATGGAGCCCAGTACAATGGCCAACTTTTATGCTTACGGCACGAAAATCGCCTCGCCCCTACATAGTTAATGCGTTGGACCATACAGATTTCATCAATTGGGAAGATTTAGCTAAAGAAGTATTTAGTTCAAAAACTACTTCGAACCCGCAGCTAAGACTAATAGATGTTAGGGTTGTTACGTTCAAGAAACCAGATGTTAATGAAATGGAAGTGAAATACACAATGAAGGATGATGGAGAAGTGTATAAAATACGGTTGGGACAAGAAACAACGCAGGTGACAGGGAAAGGAAAGGGAAAAGGAAAAGGTCAGTCAAATTTACGAATCAGGGCTGAAACTCAAACAAGTTATACTCTACCAAAACTTTACACACAACGTCTGCCAATTTCTACAAAAAAATACAAGGACCTCAAAAAATTGTGCGACGAAGAGGTAATACCTAAATCGTTCGTACAGGATTATCTACAACTGCCCTATGAAGACAAAGTTGATTATTTGGACGACATCACACAGAGCAATGACACAAACGATGGTGACATCGAAGAACAAAGCGGAAAAGTTAATGGAGCTAAACCCAAAAACCAAAGAAAAAAGGCTACTAAAACAGAACACACACTAACAGCGGAAGAAAAAAAAACAGAAAGAAAACCAAAGACTCGGACTGCAGCAAAAATAACGACACGAAAAGGTGAGAAGAAGCAAGAAAAGGGAAAAATAGTAAAAGCAATAAAGAAAAGTAAGAAATAGGATAAAAACACACAAATTGTTTGTTTTACTTTAGAGAAAAGAAGGTGATCTCTATATGATTAAGATTGTTTTATATTGTCTGAGTATTTTTATATATTAAGCAGTAAATAAAAGTGAGATAATTATAATAAATAAGTAGGCGTTTCTTGTTTTACTGTAGTCAAATGACTCAAATGTAAGATGATCTCATGAGGATTAAGAATTTTTCAGTTAATTTTGATTTTTCTACCTAATTTTGTTTTTTATTTATATTGTTACCAGTATAGGATAAGTAAAAACTATGTAACGTTTTCAGATAAAAAATACCGCACTATCGGTTGTTGATAACGATCTTTTACGAATGAATATTTAGGACACTAATTTAGCATCTCATCACCGACCGACAATGTGGTTGATACCTTTAGTTTGAAAACGTGATCTTAATTAATAGATTGCTACGAATTGAGCAGATAATTTTGTTTTGTTTATTTTGCATTGTTTTAAGGGAAAAATGTTGCATTCTTAAAAAATATTATATTGCGTTGTAAAATGTCAGCAGACTAAGAAAAAAATTTCTTGTAGGCTTTGGTTTTGATTAAACTACATTTCTTACTCAAAAACTGTTTTTTTTCTTATCCTTATACTTACAAGCTAAATGTTTTTTTTAAATTCAACCTTATTACAAGTAAATAAGTGTGAATTTTCAATACTCGACTCCTTGTAGCGTAAGTCCATATTCTGAAAACCTTGTGACTTACGTTATGCATTGTTACTTTTTTCGTGAGTTACCTTAAAATACGAGACCCACCTTTGATTTTTTTCATAAAATTCTTAACGTAACTCCATATAAAAATAAAAAAAATTAGCGTAATCGCCTGCCATTTCCTAAACCATAGCAGTGGTCTCCGTGAGTTACTAATCATCAAATAGACCTCACAAATACAAGACAAATAGCATAAACATCATTGCAATAGGATAAGTAACTAAAAAGTTACAACATACTTTATGATTGCTCAATTAGTTTTTTGCCTCTCCTGAAAAATCGTCATTTGGCGGTTACAGTAATTCATATTACAACCGACGATATGTTGGTTGTAATAAGGTTCACTTTATGAATTTTAGATTTTTGTGTTTAAATAAATAAAATAGACGTGCGATCTTGTACGGGTTTATTAAGCGACTAACACATCCAAACACTTCCAAACACTTGGGTATATTTTATTTCTATTAAACTATAGCTACTACACGTTTATAGGTAAACCGATATGACGGAAGAGAGTGAGTTGGTGAATGAATCTGTTAACGCAGGTGCGAATATTGAATATCAAGAATATTGAATATACTACAACAAGGTTAGTACCTACTACTTAGTGCACTTCTGCTGTGACTAGAAAAGTGATTTGAAACTTTAATGTATTAATTATACCTATTCCCCGATCTAACACGAGATGTTAGGCAGTGGAAAATATAGCTCCAAGTAACGAGATAATAACCAGTAGCAATTTTATAGAGTCAACACGAGATGTTGACCGTTAATATGTATATACCTATATAATAATAATAAAATAAAATAAAAAAAACGCAGGTTTAAACCGGTTTTATTGTCTTTGTTCAAGATGAACCGCTGCTGCCTCCACAAAATCTATATACCGCGGGGCTAGATGAACAATTAGGTGTATCAGCTGAGGCCCCGGAGGACCCTTCCGGACCACGGGATCCGGAATCGGTACCTGGACCCTCGTCAGCGTCACTTCCGGTGGAACCAGCGCCAGGGCCCTCGTCAGTACCGGAGCTTGCGGAACCTGTCGTGCAAGCCGAGGCTACCCCTGCACCAGAACAGCTCGAACCCGAGCTGATCGACCCGGAGTTACTTCAGGCTTTAGGTGAATTTGTTTCTGAAGCGACAACGGAATGGGGCGAAGAAATAAACGAGAATTTGTCAAAAATATTAACGCCCATTTTAAAAGATGGACTACAAAAAGATAGTAAGGAGGAAATTTCGAAAAACCATTTACTGCCAGTAAATTGCCCGTTTTCTAAGTCTCCGATTCTTAACGCCGAAATAGCTGCAGTTTTATTAGAAAACGCCAGGAATAGGGATTCCCGGATATCAAAAAAACAAAACCAGTTGGGCTGTGTTTTATCGATACTCGGTAAAATAATTACGGGTATGCTAAAGAAATCTCTGGGTACACAAGACGCGATTAAGTTACTTAGTGACGCGTCTAAGTTAGTGGCAGATTCTCACTTTACTGAAACTGAGACCAGGCGATCTTTAATAACGCCAATGCTGGAAAAAAGTTTTATTGATCCCTTTAAGGCCCGCAAACGAGATTCACATCTTTTTGGAGAGAACCTCGGCGAATTCATCAAAAACTCGACGGGAATAAAAAAAGCTGGTCAATTAATTCAGGCCCCTTCGACCTCCACTTCTAATTTAAACTGGAGGGGCCCACCGCCACGTTATTTTCAGCGCAACACAAGAACGCCGCTGAACCGCAGCGGTGGGCCGCGAGCCCCCCCGCCCCCGCAGACATCGGCGCGCCGCCGGTAGCCGGCCCCGCCGCCTCGTCGATCGCCGACGACGTCGCGCGCGGCGCCCGTGCCGTCCGCGCGCACAGCCTGTCATCCCCATTACACGACGCCCGCGTCACGCCGACGCTAGACATCGAGAGAGACTCGTCCAATGCATCAACATCAACGCCTTTCCCTGGCTGCGAGTATATTATCCGGCAAGCGTATATAAGGCGGCAGGTACCGGAATCAGCATTAAGGGTTATGCTTTCATCTTTATCAGTACTAAATCGCAATATTCATCGAGCCCAGAAACTAGTGGCATTGCTGTATTAGAATGGTATTGACGCACTGGATATACACATTTACAATGTTTAGATTTTAGTTTTTTTATTTATTTTTTAACAGAGAGCTTGGGGAAAGGGGCTTCGTATGGTAACTCTTAATAACTATCGTTCGGCTTTATCTCTTATTTCTTAAAAATAATTTGACTCAAGAAGATCGGTTAAAAAGGTTTTTAAGGGAGTTTTTAAGTTAAAACCAACTTTTCCCAAGTATTCATACATGGGATCCTACCATAGTATTAAATCACCTTAGTAATTATTACCCCAATGAGATTTTGAGTCTAGATGTTATTAATAAGAAATTGGTAGTTTTATGGGCTCTTGCCACTGGCCAGAGATGCCAAACGCTTTCGCTGATTAGAGTACCTAATATAATCATGGCAAATGAACGGATTGTAATACAAATTAAGGATTTAGTTAAAACCTTAGCCTATCTTAGAATTACCTTTTTTTTTCAATCAGCGACCAAGTATACCAAAACTAATAACAGATTACTTAGAGGTCGCATCTTAAATTAGACCAATAAATGAGGACAAATTGATTTTAATTTGACTGAATAATCTAATTAGATTATAATTGTTGATATATGTTATTAATACTTATAAGTAATGTGATATTACTGTATTTAAAGTATTATTTTTTTCTCAATATACAATTGTTGATTTCATTATTGATTTTTATTTATATTTCAACATTGTCTAGCTCTAAACATCTACCTTCGTTAAAAAATATAAATCTTGAGGCGAAGACATGACAATTAGATGATCAAACGAACTTACCTGAAGTGAAGTTCGATCTTAATTGTCATGTCTTCGCTGAAATATTTAAGTTTCCTCCCACCCTATTCGGGCCCTGTAATTACAATGTTGAAATATGTAGGCTCTGAAAAGAATGAGGTTGATCACGACCGGCATCGTAGAAGAAGAGAGGTATCTTTTTTCTCTTTCTACGATACCGATGAACTAGGTGCGAATACGTCCGAACGTTGCAGGGCAACTACCTTCGTTAAAAAGTATAAATCTTTCAGCGAAGACATGACAATTAAGATCGAACTTCACTTCAGGTAAGTTCGTTTGATCATCTAAATATGGCGGGTAGGTAGGTAGATAAAATGCGCGAGCGGCGAACAAATTTTTACAATTGATTTTACGAAATATGCGCGAACTACCAAAAATATGCTTTTAATCTTAAAGAATGAGTAAAATAACTGGTATTTATTAATAATTAGTTGCGAAATAAGATGAAATAAGCGTGATGTGAACCAATTAAAGTATGACGGCACGTTGTGCGTTTTTAACAAATATACGTATAAATTATACTTTTGAGTGTGTGATTACTGTAAATATGAATGAAATAATGATATATTTATAATGTGCGTTACACACAATGGAGGCGAAATAAAACCAAAAATGTGTTGCTCTGAAAAGAGAATGAAGTTTTTTTATTAACAGTTACTTATTTCTAGCTTAAGTCTAACTTAACTAAATATCTAAGGTACTTACCTGAAAAGAGAAACAACATTAAAGCTATTATTCCACCAAGTATTTATTTCTAATTTTCTATTCAATAATTGTTAATCTTATATGTGATCGTTACAATGCACTTTTTACGAACACCGTCTGACGTTTAACCTGTCAACTGTCAATGTGTCATTGACTGCCACAGATTAAGTCCAAACTGAGGAAAGATGAATGAAGTTAACAATGCTTCATTTACATCTCCCCCCCCCCAGACAAAGTTTATATATAAACATTAATACTAGGAACATGAACCATACCTAATAGGGATCAGTTTAGTAACATGGAAAAGATTTGATTCCGACTTTCTATGGCCTGTATCTATCCTGTAAATTGAGTTAGAAATTTTCTCTACGACTTTATATGGGCCAATTTTCAATTCATGTAACTTTCTCCTATTCAAGCGGTTTCCATTCTCCACATACACTGAGTCTCCTACTCTGATATCGCAACTTTCCCTGTTTTTATCGAATCGTTTTTTGTTATTGTTGTGCGATTTTATGGTGTTTTCTAAGGCAGTTTTCCTATCCTGTAACAATTCATTATACGTTTTTCCTTGTTTTAGTTCAATAGGTAATATATCCACTAATTTCCCCTCTAGTAAATATTTAGGGGAAAATCCTGTTACGGTATGTTCAGTCTCGTTATACCTCTCCGTACATTCATGAGCAATGGTAGTCCACGCCAATTTATTATTCCGCTCATTTATCCTACACCTTATCTTATTCACTAAAGTTTGGTTCAATCGCTCGTTCAAACCGTTAGAAAATGCAGCATTAACCGCGGTAAATATAATTGGTATGTTTTCTTTATCTAGGAAGTTTTTGAATTCCCTTGAATTTATTCCCGGGTATTGATCAGTCAAAATCATACCAACTCTATTTTCCTGGGTCACTTTTTTTACTAATTTTATGAAGTCACCAGAGCTCTGGGTTTTAGAGGTCAAAATATAAGCGTACCTAGTAAAATGATCTACAAGTAAGTGTAAATACGTTTTCGTAGAGCGCGAGCCACCGAATCCACCAATAGTGTCAATAGACATAATTTCAAAAGGGTACGTTGCTGGACCTAAATGTGACATTAATCCAACTTTATATCTTACTCTAGACTTATTCTTTATGCATATTTCACAGTTGTCACATATGTCTCTAATATTATTTGTCAGGTTTTTTGCGGTATAAAATGGTTTTATTTTATTTCCCAATTGTTGTGGTCCTAAGTGACAGTAATAATCATGCGTAATTTTTATTATCTTTCTACTGAATTCCTCAGATATTACTATTTTATCTTTTTTCCTAAGTTTTCTATAATATAGCGTATCCTTTAATTTCAGTTTGCTTTCATTATTTTTTATGAAGTCATTAGTTCTTTGATCTTTTTGTATTTCTTCGAGTTTTATAAAGTTTACACATTTTAATTTTTCGTCCTGGTAATCCCCCGGTTCTAACACCGGATTCCTACTCAAACAATCTGCCTCTAAATTATATTTCCCTGGGGAATATATGACTTCAAAATCATATTGTGATAGGTAATATGTAAGTTCCCCCAATTCTTCGTCTGTTCTAGCTTTAATATTCATTTTTTCTAGCGGTTTGTGATCCGAGAAAACAGTAAACTTTTTCCCTATGAGCCAGTGTTGCCAATACTTTACGGCTTCTTTTATTGCCAAACACTCAAGATATATGGCCTTTCTCTTTTTTTGGGCATCACTTAATTTTCTGGAAAAGTAAGCGCAAGGTTTCTCTTCACCATTACATTGTGGTTGTTTTAAAATCGCACCTAAACCCTGTATACTCGCGTCTGTATAAATGTGTATCGGTAAGTTCGGATCAAATATTGCTAAAATGGGTTTAAGACAAAGCAGTTTCTTTATCAAATCAAATGATTCTTGGCACTTATCTGTCCAACAAAATTTCTGTCCCTTCCTGAGTAAATTATGTAAAGGATCTAATATTATCGAAATATTTGGTACATATTTGCCATAAAAATTTATTTTGCCCAGGAATTGCCGAACATTTTTTTGTGTTTTCGGTTCAGGGAAATCTTTTATCGCAATTAAGTTATCTTTTAATGGAGTAATTGTATTATTCATTATTATGTGACCTAAGTACTTGACTGAGTCTTGAGCAAAGGTACATTTTGAAAATTTAAGCCTAAAACCCTCCTTTGAAATTGATTCTAATAGCAGTGATAGGTGTTTAATATGATCTTCAAATGTTTCAGAAAATACCAAGATATCATCAATATAATTTACTGTGAAATCTGACAGCCCATGCTTCCTAATTATACTACTCAATATCCTCTGAAAAATTGCAGGCGACGTCTTTAACCCAAATGGTAAACAGGTCCACTGAAAATGGCCTTCCTGCGTGACAAAAGCTACTTTCTTCCTATCTTCAATTCTCAGTGGGATCGACCAAAACGCTGAATTTATATCTAAAGTGGAAAAAAATCTACAGTTTCTTGTTTTGACCATTAAATCCTCAACTAGAGGAAAGGGTTGTGATTGGGGAACCACGATTTTATTTAAATCCCGGAAATCTACACATAATCTAGTCTTTCTCCCTTCTTCTTTTTTGTAGGCCAATGTTACCGGGGCTGCAAAAGGGCTATAAGACTCTTCAATCATTTTTTTTTTAGTAACATTGATACCTGCTGCTCTATTTCTTTCCTGTCCTCAATGGTACATCTGTAGGGCCTTTTGCTACAATATCTGTCTACCAACAAATCAATATGAGCCTCATAATCCTTCACAGTACCTACGTCATACTTGTCCCTAGCAAAAAGTGACGTATACTTGCTAATTAATTTGCTTATTTCTGTCTGCTGATGTATATCTAAGTGATCAACTGAAACACTAAAATTGTCAACTCCTATGTGTTCATTAAAATTTACTTGACCCACGCAACTACCTTCATTTCCAATTTTTCGTAAATTACATATGTCTGTATCCGTATTGTGCTGTTTTTGCCCTTCAAATTTGCTACCTGCTAAGCCAGGAATTATTTCTGCATCTCTGAAGGGTAAGACATCTTCAACAACTTGTTCCCGAATGGGAATACTCTGTGAAATCTCTAATTTTTCATTTTGACACAATCTAAACGCTCGTATGCAGTCCAATCCAATTAAGAAATCGGAATCGAAGTTTTCTGCATCCATTACAAAAGCATTTACCTGTTTTTCAATATCAAATATTTTTATCTTTAACGTTACCATTCCTATTGCTTTTCTAACGCCATTAATCGTCTTTAAGCCCGTACTACTTTTACTATTGTTATCTTTTAAGGACAATAATCTTAAGTTTATCAAAGACACATTAGAACCTGGATCATAAACTCCTGACACTTTTAAAGTGTCATTTATTAACAAACTAATTTTGATTAATGGCGGAATGTCTAGTTTTTTGGGTCGACCTCATTCAACTCGGTCTCCAAAGTGAAATTATTAACACTCCTTACTTGATCCCGTCTATCCCCACTTTTATTTTTAAACCAGCATGAAGACTCCGGATGATATCTCATTCCTCTATTTTCCTTTTCACACAAGCGACAAGGTTCCTTCAGATTTTTTCCTTTCACTTTATAATCAGAACCAACAATTTTTTTATCCCAAATTTTCCTTTCCACTAAATGTTCCAACCCTCTTATGCTACCAAATAAATCCTCAGTCTCTTTTAATGTATTCCTATCAATCTTATCTGCTATGAAATTTGGCAACCCTATCGCAATGAGATCTATCACCGTTGATTTATCCATATTTTTATTCATCCCTAATAACAATTTTTCCTTTTTTAAAGCATATTCTAACAATGAGCCCTGTCTATATTTAAATAATAGTGCATACCTGACTGGTGACCAACTTTTGTCTGCATAAGTCTCACAAAAGTTTTTTTTCCACAAGGACCATTCCGAATCAACTGTATGCTTTATTAGCATGGCACCATACCAGTCTTGACATGAATCATCTAAAAATAACCTAAGAGCTTCAATCCGTTTCATATCCTCTTCTATTCCTAAGCGTGCACATTCAGCTTCAAAAGTCATAATCCACTGCAGTACATTTGACATCTTTCTTGTGAATTTTTCTATAACAAACTTCTCCTTTAAATTCTTCATGCTACTAGTTTTAGCCTTGTCACTTTTAATTTCAGCAAAACTTTCAAGAATCCTTGATAATGCCTCTTCGGATATTCCAGCCGCTGGAGTCTGTTCCTGGGTTGTCGATGCAATTTCTTCTAACAAGTATCCCTTAAACTGCATGTTACCATCCTCATCTGGGTTGGGGTATAGCAAAAGGGGCCCGATTTTAGGACTTAGAAAATTTACGAGCAAAATTTATTTTTTGCATTTTTGCTCCTTTTTATTTTTTTATTTTCAAGTAATCATTAAAATAAGCCTCTTTTATTGAGAGAAGTTTTTTTATAAACTTGATCATTTAGGAACTAGAGCGATCTGAAGTTGCGAGTTCGGCCATGGGATTACTAAGGAGCCAGTCACTAAGAAAATTTACGATGAAAAAAAATAACAATATAACCTATATTTTTTATTACTTAATCATATAGGGCATGCTAAAATAAGCATATCTTATTGATTGAAGTTTTTTTATAAACTTGACCGTTAACGAACTAGAGTAATCCGAAGTTGTAAGTTAGGTCATACAAAGTAAAATAGATAAAAAAATAAAAATAGATAAAAAAAAAAATTGAATCATGTGTAACATGATAAAATAAGCACGTTTTTCATATAAAGTTCATTTATAAACTCAATTGTTAAGAAGCTATGAATTTTTTAAATTAATAACCACCAGCTTTTGAGAGCACGTCCGCGCGTCGTGCCGGCCTCGCGCGGAGTGCCGGCGCGACTAGATTGTTTAACGCGTAAACTTTTTTTAAGCAATATGAAAAGTTGATGTACGGGCGTTCGATGTGCCGATATTTTCACTGATTTCTTTGTATTTTAGTGCTTTTTTTGTTGTTTGCTGAGTTTTAGTTGTTTGCTGGGTTTGTTTGTGCTGGGCTAAATTTTTTTATCGTTTGGGTTTTTAGTTGGTTAGTAGTTTTTTTGTTGGGGTTTACGTTTGTCAAAATGGAGCCTTTAGAGGTAATTTTGGCTCGCAATTTTTCTTTGTGGAACTACGCTTCCACGATTTCAACGGAGGAGCGTAGTGTGTTGGCTGCTACAGCCTGGCTATTGTTGCCATCGAAGCCGCCGCGGTGTCCTAACTGCGCTGTAAAAATGATGTGTGAAAAATCTGTGTCTTATAAGTTAGGATTCCGCTGGCGATGTTACATAAAATCGTGTCGCCTAATAATATCACCAACAAAAAATACTTTTTTTGAAAAAAGTAAGGTGAGTGTGATGAACCTTTACGCCTCATAATGCACTTTTTTAGGAAAGATAAAGTTACACAGGCGGCGCAAGATGTAGGCGTAACAAAAATGACCGCCATACAAATTTATCATTATGTGAGGTAGCGGAAGCGCATGACCGGACAATGATTGGCGGTCCAATGGATGTTGTAGAGGTTGACGAAAGTCACCTCTACACGAACAAATATCACCGGGGGCGTCTTTTAAGGCGCCAGACTTGGTCATTCGGCTGTGTCAGTCGTTTGACAAAAAAAGTGCATGTGGAGTTGATTAAAGATAAAACCCGCGCCACTTTGGACCCCATTATACAGGCTGCGGTACAGGAAGATTCGTTTATCATGTCCGACATGCACCGCGCGTATACTGGGGTCCATTTGCGTTTGGGCATGCGGGGTCATGCAACTGTCAATCACAGTGAGGAATTTGTAGCAGGCGAGATTATCATAGACGCTGATCCACGTTTGGGGCAACCGATTCCCGGGTCGCAACGGCGTAGTGTGCAAGTGCACACGAATACAATTGAACGGCAATGGCTTGAGCTGAAGCGCCATTGCCGTTCATGTCGCAGTGAAAATAAATTAAAATGGTATATGGGAGAGTTTATGTATAGGCAAAATATTTTGCGGCCCTGCCCAACACCCGCCGCAAGATTCCTTTTTTTTTTTTTAACAATGGCTACACTGTTTGGCCTCTCCTGGGGCCAGTTACAGTTGGTGGAATGAGTGAGATCAGTGTCGCGGCCTGAAGGGCCGCGATACTGCCAAGAGGAGAGGAGAGAGAGAGAGAGAGTATGGAAGAATAAAAGATGACAGAGATATGAATAGAGGAGAGTAGATAACAAAATAAGCAAAAGAAAACTATGACTTTATATAAACTTAAATTGAAATTTGTTATGGAGAGCTGTATTTTATAACAATAAAAAAGACCCTAAGTCCTAGGGCAGAGGGCCCTGTGTGTCGTGAACCACTTTACGTCTATTTTCCCAAACTGGGCGGGTTGAATAGTATGAGGATGGTTTTCTTTTTTTAGTCTTGAATGATTTACCACGCTGCTCTGCCAAGGCTTTATCTATTGCGAGCTCTTTGATCTGAGCCAGCGTTATTTCGTCATCGGGATCTAATAGTACATGCCTCGGCCTACGTACACGTTTCCTGGGAGGAATCTCAGGGGTGTACACCGAGGCATGCCTTATCAGATCATTTTTATGATTTGAGGCTTTGTCGAAATAACGCTGACTCAGAACTTTAAAATGTTGGGCCACAGTTTGGATGTGAAGGTCCCTATGTAAGTCTCTGTTTTTTACATACCAGGGGGCTCCCATAATTTTTCTCAAAAATTTGTTTTGGAGCGTTTGTAGACTATTGATTGAACTTTTTGAACTTTGAGCAAAAGCGATCGCCGAGTACGAGAACACGGTCCTTATCGCAATCTTATAAATGTGTAATTTGTTTCTGACTGACATGCCACTATTCCTCGTCATGAGCGAGTGAAGGCGACCCAGGTAAAATAAGGCACGGTTTCTGACTGTACGTATGTGTTTTTGAAAATTTAGCCTTTTGTCTAAAGTTACACCTAAATATTTGATGTCTGGCTTCCAGGGTATGGGTTGACCGCAGAGGGTAATGTTGGGAATTTTTTGCATCATTTTAGCATAAGTGGAGGTACGGGAGAAAACAATCCCCACACTCTTTTCAGGATTAATTTCCACCCTCCACAGTTTACACCAGTGCCCTAGAGCATCTGATGCATCCTGCAGCAGGCGGTAAATCCTTTCAGGGCGCGGGGAGGTTGCAAATATGGCGGTGTCGTCCGCAAATAGAGCATAGTTGGTTTGAGGGAGTTTGGGTATGTCATTAATGAATATTGAAAAGAGGGTAGGAGAGAGACAGGAGCCTTGAGGAACTCCTGCTCTAATTTGACGGGGTATGGATCTTGAATTTTCAATTTTGTAACTAAATTTCCTGTTACTAAGGAAGTTTTCAATTAGTCTTGTCAGTCGGTTGTTGAGCCCTATTTTGTGAAGTTTGTAGCCGCAAGATTCCGCACTCCTGGCGGACATACACAAAGTGTACCCTGGTTATGGACGGTGTGGAATTAAGATTAATAATTGCCGCTGTCGCCCTGACTGCACCCGTCGACTAGTGCCTCAGAATAATTAATAGGCAATAATGTGTGTAAATTAGTTTTAGGTTTAAAAAAAAAGTGAAAACAAAAAAAACAAAAAAAAGAACAAAAATTACAAAAAAATACAAAAAAAATGTTGAAAGTAGTTTTGTCTAAATATGTAGAAACAGGTGTGAGTTGGATGATTTGTTGGTCCAAAATCCGAATCGGAGAACCCCACTATCCACGTGGTCTTGTCTGTCCTACCCCTAGAGTGTATATAAAAAGCCGGAGGCGTGCAGAGGAAGCAGCCCTCGCCCGCTGTGACAAAGCGCGGGAGCCATGCAGAGCGGAGCGGCTTGGACGGCGCGGGACTTGGACGCAGTAGGGAACCGGGGACTTAGTGGCAAAACCGACTCGGATCACGGATAGGTTAGAAGATGAAAGCGGGAGCTTTGCTCCCGCTTTCGTCTTCGAGGTTATTTTTTTATAAAAGAGCGGACAAACTTGTTTGCAAACCGAAATTTTCTGTTTAAAATGACTGACTTTCGAACACAATTATCTCGGTAAATACCGATCTGAGAGAAAAACTTCAAAGAAGAACATGCTTATCTTGACGCATTTTTTATGATAGGAAAAGAAAATTAAACGAAAATGAAAATTTAAAAAAAAAATGAGAAATTTTCTGTCCAGTTGCGCCCCCTTTGGACCGCTGTAGTTCTTAAACGGGCAAGTTAATCAAAAAATTGTAATCAATAAAAGATGCTTATTTTAATGTGTTCTTTAAAGTTCTAATCAATTATATTGGAGCACTGACCCATTCTATAGAAATCCTGTTATATGCGAAGTTATGCCCATGAAAAGGTATAAAAAATTACAGAAAACCTTCACATATCAGATATTGCCACAGAGTTACCTAGAACATCCCCCGGCTATGACAAACTATGTAAAGTAAGGCCACTTATACAGAAATTGAATCAAACATTTGGGGATGCTTGTATTTCATCACAAACTCAGTCCATTGATGAATCAATGATTAAAACAAAGTCTCTTTCCGCTGTCTGTCAGTCCCTATGTATGCTTAGATCTTTAAAACTACGCAACGGATTTTGATGCGGTTTTCACCTATCAATAGAAAAATTCTTGAGGAAGGTTTTAGTGTATAATTTGTAAAGGTTTTATGTGACCCGTGCGAAGCCGGGGTGGGTCGCTAGTTTCACATAAATATAAATAAAATAAATCTACTAAGTAGAAACCAGAGACATTTAATGGCCTGAAGGCGTATAATTCCCACGTCATTTTTTATATATAAATAAAACAAATTATAAAAACTGAGTATGGTGTTTTTATGTTCTACCTGCATAAAAAAATATACATATCTTTGTAATACCCTAAATTCAATACTTTCGTCATGCCCAATTAAGGGTTAATCACAACGTGCTTACAAAAGTGTCATGACGCTGGAGTTTCAGTAGTAAGCGTTACATTTGATGGATGCTCCGCAAATTTGTCAGCCGCTGAAATTTTAGGTTGTAAACTAACCGACCCAAATAATTTTGTGACCCATTTTCCACACCCAAGTACTCAAGATAAGGTATGCATATTTCTTGATCCATGCCATGTCATTAAATTAATAAGAAATACTTTTGAAAAAAAAAAGACTGTTTTTCGACGAAGATGGCAAGCAAATTAGATGGCAGCTTTTGATCAATCTGAACAAACTTCAAACTAAAGAGGGTCTAAGATTCGGTAACAAAATAACACCCCGTCACCTCCACTTTCGCAATCAGATAATGAAGGTCAAGCTGGCTACGCAATTATTAAGTAAGAGTGTAGCAAAAGCATTGCTTTTATGTGACCAGGTATTAAAGTCGTCGCAGTTCTTAGACTCCTCCGCAACTGTTATTTTTTTGGAAATCATGAATGACTTTTTTGACACAATGAATTCAAGAAAGTGTCACTTCTATGGATTCAAGCGACTTATTGATCCACATAATAAATCTGGAGTATTTAAACTTCTTGACAAAGTAAAGAAGTACATATTAAATTTGGAATTTCATGTAAAACACAGACGAGTGATTAAGAGAAAAAATATTGCACCTCGTATTACATTATTAATTTCAAAGCAGAAAATAGTTGAATCACTAAACAAAACAGGATTTTTTGGCGCTGTCATTTGCATCGAATCTCTGAAAACGTTAAAAAAAGTCATGAGTTATATTTCAACGTATCGGCTCAGCCAGGACCATTTGGAACTTTTTTTTGGGGTTATAAGAAAGCATGGTGGATACAACAACAACCCCAATATTATACAATTTCGAGCTGCTTATAAAAAATCATTAAATCACTTATAACTTCGCTCATCTTTTACAGGCAATTGTATTCCATTAGACAATTTCAATATTTTGCATAAATCTTCAACTGACGTGATCAATAGCACTACACACATAAACAGACAGGACGATGGGGAATATGAAATCTTGTCGGCTACTCGCTGCTTAGTCTGACATATAGTATAAAATTCTGGGGAGCTACTTACGATTATAATATAAAAAAGGCTTTTATACTTCAAAAAAGAGCACTTAGAATAATGGTGCGGGAACCCCAGTGGGTTTCATGTAAAGATTATTTTAAAAAACTAAAAATTCTTACTGTGCCAAGTCTATACATTTTGATACTTTGTACGGATTTAGTCAAATCTCTGACAACAAGTGAAACAGAGGATGCTAGGATGCGTAGATTAGCAACAAGGACAAAGAACCTAAACCGCCCTTATACTCCCAATATTAAATTAGCAGAATACTGTGCTTGCTACCAAGCTGTTAAAAGTTTTAATAAATTACCAGTTGAGCTCAAATCTATTTGTGACCCCGATACATTTAAAGTTAAGCTACGTGCGTTTTTACTTCAGAAATGTTTGTATACTCTTGAAGATTTTTTTCATTGTGACAGGAAATTTATAATAATATTTAAATGCTTACCTACTTCAATTAGTTAATTTGTATGTATTTTTCTTTCAATTGTATAATAAAATGTTAATAGGTATATATATTTTCAATTTTTAATTTTTTTTTATTTACTTTTTAGTTGTAACGTTGACATTTTGTTCTTAATTTTTTTTTCTTATTCTGACATGTAACAAATTTAATTATTTTTACTTTTAATTGTTGACATTTTTCTGTATTATTTATAATTGATTAATTCATGTTTATACAATTTTGGAAACTTCTACTTTATTTTATTTTATTTATTTGATTAAGTATTATTAATAATTTTTCATTGGTGGCTATGATGTTTGTTTTTGTAATATGTTTTGTGTGCATGTGCCTAGTTTTAAGATTTCAACTCAAACACAATGTAATATTGTTCTTGAATAAACAATGATGATGAAACAATGATGATGATCAGCTCCATCTGGGGTACTGCTCTCCCAATTGCACATCAGTACGTGCCGGAAGACCAAAACAGCGTGTGCCTATGTTGCACCAAATTTGCGTTCCACTAGGTACAGCCAGGGTTCATCATCAGCTCCATCTTGGGTACTGCTCTCCCAATTGCTTATCAGTACGTTTCGGAAGACCAAAAAAGCGTGTGCCTAATAATTTATGCTTTAAATTATGCTTTGTACTGCTGCTCCAGCTGTCCTCAAGTCCGCATCGTGAAGGCCTCGCTCGACGGTTGGCTGTCGACAACTGTCGAAAGTATGATATTGCTAAAGTGTTAACAAACGTAGAAATGTGCAGCTAATTATGAACAACCGGCAATCCATCCATGGCTATTTTTAAAGGATTTCCTTGATATTTATCAAGAAACAATGATGGCGACAGGAGTCACTTTACAAAAAGCAAAACTACTTAAAACTACCTAACAACGTCGTTAAATGTTATACTCATATTGGCACGATCATACCTACATTGGCGATAGCGATAGGCATTAAATTTTGATCAAAAGGTAAGCAATTCATTGTCTATTTCTTGTAATAATTCTTATAAGACATCTGAAGACAGGAAGAAGAAATTATCAAACCGATGTTTTATGTGCTTGAAGTTAGGGCATCGTGCTCATGAATGCCGGAGACGTAAGAAATGCTATCACTGCAAGGGTAACCACAACCGAGCCCTATGCCCAAAGAAAGAACCAGGTAAGTGTGAACCACACCATGCTGTTACACTGAACTCAACTGGCCATTGTTTTAAGCGGATTTTTTTTACAGACTGCGACAGCGCAGGTGGTTCACAAAACCAAGACCCTAAATTGTAGTCTCCTTCTTGACTCCGGCAGCTCATGAAAGCTATTAACCTCTCAGCGTAAGTCAATCAAGTTCTTGTCGCACATATAGGAAATGAGGGAAAATATAAACTATATAATATGTCTATTTATTATCTAATTGAGCATGATGTGGCGACAATCAAGAAACTTGAGTTGAAAATAAGAAACTTGTTTTAAGCGTTTAAGTGAAAATTTCATCCTCTATTGTAATTATTTACCCATCACGGAACAATCGTATTTTGAAATGTAAGGGGTACACCGAGCGGTTGCTATCTTTGCCTGTGTCATGGGATGCACGCAGAGGCAGTACCCACCAAGGACTATTGAGAGTTGATGGTATCTAAAATGTAATACGCTATTCAGTGGAAGTAGGACTGTATACTGGGTTATGGTCATCCTCTAATAATAATATTTACACAGTAGGTCAATTTATTTAACTCATAGTTTTTATTGGTTTGTAAATTATTAATTACAAATTCTGCAAGCAAAGTAGTTGGTTTCCAATTTTGAATTAAGCTAAAATTAAGTATTGTAACGCCCCTACCACCCCACGCCAACAGATGGCGCTACTAGTATCGTAAAGCACATAACCCGCGGGGCAGCGCAGCCGCCGCACCGATACCAACCCACTATGGATACTAGTTACGGTGCCCACCAATAGATGGCGCAGTGATCAAGATAGATCTCGCTAACGACTGTTCAACGTAGAAACATGACCCTCGGCCCACGGCCGATGATTATTTGAGGAGAAATACGAGTAGGTTCTCGGTACTGCACGTTAAACACCTTCACCATTGCTGAAGTGTTGTAGTGTCTCTGCCGTAGAAGACTCACTAGTCAAGCTTGCGCCTACCTCTGCTAGGCCTTGCTCGGCAAGCGAGTGCTAATATTGTAAAACCTCCAAGTTGGTAATACACGCGCCTAACGTAACGCCGCCTTTTATCTTCGCCCTCTGTGAGGCCCGTCTACGTGACGTCATCAGCGCTACAAATTGCTACGAGCCGCTTGACGTCATCAGCGTGCTACGACCGCTACGGGATCCGTGACGTCACGGGCCTGCTACGAACGTTGCTACGCTAGACGACCGACCTGCATTACTTTAATGAGCGAGGGGTGAACAGTTCAAGATTAAAAGCCCTACCTTCGTTACGCGTTCCGGCCGTGTTACTACAATCAAGCGAACATGCACCAAGATGCTATCGCCAGAGCAGTTCACGCAACTTTTGGAGAGGATGCCAGTAGCACCACAACCAAACAGGGGCTCTTTCATTAACTGCAAGTACACATATAGTGGCGATTTGGTGTTAGTCGCTACTCACGTATTGAGTAAATCTAATCAAGGGTTTAGCTCGAAGCTTGCCCCACGTCGTGATGGACCGTATGTTATTGTACGACGACACGATGCTTGTTCATTTGAAGTCGCAAGCTCGGACTCGAAAACCCCTGTTGGTGTGTATCATGCATTAGCCTTAACTCAATACCGACCTGAAGACACAACTGTTCCCGAGCCGTCGTTACCGGAGGAAAGCAATACGTGGCGCCCATACGGCCCTCTGATTAGGATTGATGTTTCCACGCCTCCCAGAAAGAGGCCTCACCTCGAGTACCCAGCAAATTATTCCCCAATATTGGATGATCTGTACGAGGATGCGAGAGCCATTCTTCAAAATTATGACAAAGAGTGTGAGCTGAATGACCTTGACGACGCGCTCTGTCACGTTACTCCCTCCTCCACGTATATTGGAGGAGTGAGTAACGGAGCTGGGAGTGAGGAGGTAGAAAGGAAAAGATAAATATAACAGGGGTAGGTTCTTTAATTATCGGCTATTGTCTAAATATGACACGCTAACAGATGGTTTAAATTACAAAAAGAATAAAAATACGTTTATAGTCGCGCTAGTAGCACGCGCAAGGCAGGAGCAGGCACACGGATAGGCGCGCTGATAGCACGCGCAAGATGAGGCGCGCTGGTAGCACGCGCACAGTAAGGCGCGCAGATAGCACGCGCAAAGGTAAGGCGCGCAGATAGCACACGCAAGGTGAGGCGCGCTGGTAGCACGCGCACAGTAAGGCGCGCAGATAGCACGCGCAAAGGTAAGGCACGCAGATAGCACGCGCAAAGGTAAGGCGCGCATATAGCACGCGCAAAGGTGAGGCGTGCTGGCAGCACGCGCACAGTAAGGCGCGCTGGTAGCACGCGCACGGTAAGGCTCGCTGGGTAAGGCGCGATGATAGCGCGCGCACGGTAAGGCGCGCTGATAAGCACGCTCTTCGAAGAGGCGAGGCGCGGTGACAGCACGCGCCTGTTGAGGCGAGGCGCGCCGATAGCGGGCGAGGCGCGGTGACAGCACGCGCCTGTTGAGGCGAGGCGCGCCGATAGCGCGCGCCTAGGAGACGAGGCGCTCCGCTAGAGCAACCGCAAAGCACCACCGGACTTGGGCGCGTGCAGGGAGCGCCAGACTTCGCCAGGAACACAGGTAACTTTTTTAAGGAGCGCGAGCGAGGGTTTCTTGATGGTGCGGGGCCTGGCTTGGCCCCGCACGGACCCTTACAACTGACGTTCCTTTGTTGGGAACTAGAAGCAAACTCAATTCAGATGTCCGCTGGGCCGCTTATATAGCTAGCGATAACATTTTCTAGAATGATTCTTTACCTTATTATTAATTTTGAAAATATTTGTTCACCAGTAACAATTTTTAGATAAAATTTAGAACAAACTACTTGAAAACTATACGACCTAAACTTCATGCTAAGGAATTTAGAGTAAATTAATAGTTTGACGGATTATGTCGAAACAAAGAAACAAATATGTCAAGGAAAATTTATAGTGAATTTTAGGTCGATTAGCTTCGAAATTATTATAAAAACATGAAGTGATTAGAAAAACAGCAAGGTAAGTAACCGGACGGGTCAGGGCCGTAATAGGGTAGAAGGAGTTTAGGGAGAATTTAGAAATGGTAGCCGGAAAGTAAACATTTTAAATCAAAAGTTTCAGGGAGTAATTTGGAAGACGAGAATCAGACAGGAAGAGAAGGCAAAAGCGTTAAGGAATTATAGCCGATTGGAGAATCCAGAGCATCAGCCCGTGGGAGTAAGGACTGGGAGTTAGGACCCAGGTATGAGATGCTACAGCTCTTCCCGTCAACTACAATTTCAACGGTCGATGACACGGTGCTGAATGATCTCTTAAGCAAGATCCAAGACGTCTTCATGGCTAACGGAGAACCAGTGAAGGGCTTCGAGCACGTGATCGGGACAGGAGAGCCACCACCGGCGAATGCGCCAAGAGAGTCAAGCCTGCAGAAGTAACTGCAGCCAGTGGCAGACCACGCACCCAGACCAAAGATTAGAGATCACCAATTAATGTCTCACTTGTCGGGACGACTGCGTGAACATAGGGGGAGAGTTGTAACGCCCCTACCAACCCACGCCAACAGATGGCGCTACTAGTATCGTAAAGCACATAACGCGCGGGGCAGCGCAGCCGCCGCACCGATACCAACCCACTTCGGATACTAGTTGCGGTGCCCACCAATAGATGGCGCAGTGATCGAGATAGATCTCGCTAACGACTGTTCAACGTAGAAACATGACCCTCGGCCCACGGCCGATGATTATTTGAAGAGAAATACAAGTACCTTCTCGGTACTGCACGCTAAACACCTTCACTATTGCTGAAGTGTTGTAGTGTCTCTGCCGTAGAAAACTCTCTAGTCAAGCTTGCGCCTACCCCTGCTAGGCCTTGCTCGGCAAGCGAGTGCTAATATTGTAAAACCTCCAAGTTGGAAATACACGCGCTTAACGTAACGCCGACTTTTATCTTCGCCTCACCTCCCCGTCCTACAGTATACTTTAAACTCTGTGTCTCTTAATAAAAATTACATATTTGCAAAACCCTTATTTACAGTACAATGGTAGCATCATCAGCAACACAAGAACAAATAACAGCATTATTAGACTTCTTACAAGAACATCGTGACCTAGCTAAAGGCAGTTTGAGGCATGCAGATGCTAGAAAGGAAGCTGCCAGTCTATGGACATATATCTCCCAAGTCTTAAATGGGCTTGGGGGCGCCAATAAAACTGTTAAGCAGTGGCAGAAGGTAAAAAAAAATATATAGTTGTAAAAATTGAGAAAAATAACTCCCTGTATTCACTACCAAAATCTTCTTAAAGTCCATTCTGAGTGTGAAGAAACATGGCTATTTAAAAATGCAATATCCATATGGCCCACATTCATATTTCTGATTTTCAGATAAAAACTTTAAGCAATGTGATGTGTGTTGGCCGAACGTTAATTGCAATTAACCATTAACCAGTACAAATAGAACCGTAAACCGTAACGGACGGTTACAGTTTACGGTTCAATATTAGGTTCGTTCGTTCCATTCACGTCGGTCAATCCTATGGATTCGAAAGATAGTGTAAGCCGTTCGAATTAAAAAGCCGCAAATCGATGTACAGGTTAGCCGTTTGGCACACGCATACTAGAGGTCAAAACAATGATACGTGATATCCTCATATCCAACACCAAGAAAGCACTTTTGAAAATAATATCATTAACATTTTTTTTTAATTTTTCAATTTTACAAAGTGACACAGCTCTACTTCAATACCTATTTAACGAGACTTATGGAACTGTACTGCAGATACGGTACATATTAATTATAAAATGATACGTAATATCCAACAGGAAATACATCTTTAAGCTGTGACTGGCCAGAAGCCTATTACACAGTAAAAAGCTTACGTATCAATATAAAACTTACATTTTTAGCCTTGAAGCAAAGTTCGTTTTCACCGACCATTTTCCATCGCCGGTTTTCTTCATAATTTCATCAAATAGTCTAACAATAATAACTTCTAACACTGCTTTCACGGCCTACGTTTTATCACATATAACTGAGGTTAAATAAATTACTAATTCACTTAGTAAAAACACAAAATACAAGCAGAAATCCGCTTGAGAAAATAGAAAATATATTGACATTACGATTGTTTATTGACATTGAGGGTGACGTAAGTGACGTAACGTTCCAAAATCGTTATGAAATATAAAGTCCAAAAGGTGCGATAGAAATAAGACGTTGCCATAATTGAATTTTAAGTTTATTTATGTTTTAATACAATATGTTAAAAATAAACATGAAATATTTCAAAACAGGCATCATTTTGAAATAACAAGCTAAATAAGAAATAATCTAAAAATGGGAAATTGTCAGCACAATGGAGTTTGACAGATTTTGGATCATATCGTTTTCGTTGAGCTAGGCTACATGTGTGTGTGAAAATCGTCTTCGTGAGCATTAATGGATTTGGAGTTGTAATATGTTTGACATAAAGCTTATTAATCAAGGCGGGATTATAGACATGTGTTCGTGAGAAACTCTTGGTCGCTACTTTAACTTGTGTGAGTGAACCTTCACCTTCGTGAGCATAATGGATTTGGAGCTTTAATATGTTTGACTTAAAGTTTAGTAAGCAAGACAGGAGTAACTTTTTGTCGCCGCTTTTACAGTACCACACAAATGCAATTCCAAGATCGCACCTGCAGAAATGCCTACGTAGGTTATTTTGGTAGCATTAATAGATTATGATTCTTAATATGTACTACAGATGACTTAACAAACAAAGTAGGATTTAAGACTATTCCCTTTTGGAGTGTGTCGCTAGTTTTACGGTTTTATGGTTTAATAATTGCTTTCTCGAATTATGAAGAATATGGCCTTTAATATGATGGGCGTAAGACATAGTAAACAAACCAGGGATTAAATCCTTATCTTAGTAATTAAATTCGTAAGATTTATTACCATATTATTAGAATATTTTAATTTGCCAGCGTTAAGCGATTGTAAGCATTAAAGTGTCGGTCATATGCCTTTCCTTAATGGTAAACAAACCAGGACTTATGATCTTTCTTTTTAGAACATGTCGCCATTTGGCCAATATATATGCTAGAGCGGGGCAGGGGGGATTCATTAATTTTCTATCCTTCAAACTAGCAGTGTCTCTGGCTTCGCGCGTACATTACTTTCGTAAGTGAAATTACTCTGTCACTCTGTCCATTTGTATAGCCTAGCTTAGAGCTATCTAAGTGAAGTTAAACTTGGGACATTGGATCTGTGTTTGATTGTACAAAGATAAACCTATCTCTGTGGAATTAAGCCTGGACTATGATGGAGGATCTTTACTTACCTGTTTGATTTATTTTATTGTGAAGTGAGGTTTCCTACGCTGTGTTGTTCTTAGTGCCGTAAAGCTATGCACAGATAGTAAATATCGTGCATATCAGGAACTAGGAATGGTGTCTTGGTTTGATTTTACGAAAAGCAATTTTCGTAACGTTAAGCTTGGATAACAGTGAAGGAATTTCATTTCTCTGTTCGGTTTATTTGTCCAGTTTAGTTACATAAAAGTGAACTTAATTATTTTAGTGTTTTGCTATGTAGTGCTTTTACTATTTTATAAGCCAGATCATTGTTTGGACAGACTGTTTGTCCAGCCAAACATCCAGTTCCCTTGCGGTGTTAAGAAGTGGATGATTGGGAGTCTTTGTTCCAAGATTTGAGGCTCTTGGCATCTCGGTTATATTTACCTAAGAGATGAACTACCTCCCAGGTATCAGGGTCCAGCTGTCCGATGAATGTAAGGGCATCACGTGCGTGCCATTCCGAGTAATCGGAGCTTATTGCAGTCGGCAGTACCTGATCCCCGGTCTTCTATTAAATATACTTATATATTTCGGTGCTCCGGTTCATACTAGTGCTGGCTGCAGGGGAGGATTCTGTCGCGACTGATGTCATACACTTACAGTCGTAGTCTCGGCAGAGCTTCCAATGTGGGTAGTGCTGGTGTGTTCTAAGGGTGCCGATCCACTGATAGACACGGAATAGGGCGATTTACTCTATACCACCGGGCTTGCGAGCTTGTATAGGGGGGAATCACACAACACTGGCCGATAAGTTACTATACCTCAGGGTCGCCTCCTGAACTGTACAGAGAGTTAGGGATACACTTGCGTACATGTCAAAGCACTAGGCCTATGGTAAGTACGGATTGTGCTTTGAGTGTACTAGCTAGGGCTCCAGGTAGGTGTAGGGTAGAATCGCACACTATTTATCGAAATCTAATCTGGTTGGTATATATTTCTCTATTAAAGACTTTTAATATGGCTTCATTATCCTAAAATGCGTACGTGTAATAGGCAAGGGGTTTAATTGCCTAGATATTCCTATTTTATAATGTATCTGCGTAAAAAGGTATTGTTAGATATAAAATCCTATACTATTTGTTTTATTTTGCTAAAATTTCTAGTGTTCTGATGTAAAAACGAGGTACTGAATATTTCATTCTGGTTTCCAAGGTATATACAAAATAAATTCCTAAAATATCAAGCTGGGTTTAGGTATACATACCGTTCTGGAATAGAAGAATGGTTTGTTTGAGGGAACCCTTGGCAGGCAAGAGCAGTCCAATGGGGAGTCAGAGTGGAATAATGCTCGACTTGATATTTCTGTCTCATAAAATATAGTAAATAATCTTAGTACTTCGTTTGTACGTCTAAAGACTAGAAATACAGTCTATTCTTTTAGTTTTGGGGATTGGGAAAAAGGGATCAGTATCCCTAGCTTTTGAACCTAAAAAAAATAAGTAAATTTGATTGATTGATGATACTTGGCGCTTCTTTCATCAAATCATCTAGGAATGCATAGGATTGCGAAGCGTTGGTCATAGCCCGTCTGGCGACAATGTTAGGATAGGTGACCCGAATGATGTTTTGAAACGGGCTAAGAGTTTTCTGACCCGCATCGAGCATGCGAAGCAGTACGTGTGGACTCACACATCGTTTAGAAAGTGATAGTATAATTATAACTTTCCTAAAAAGCTAGGGTGTAAATGGGCTCATCCCAGGAGTACTGCTTTGTATGTTATCCCGAAGACTTAATAGGCGTAGCGGGACTTCACCAAAAACATTTTTAAACTCATTTTTCCAACAACATTTTCAACCTCATATTAACCATATATGCTGCATTTACCTAAATAACATCATATGTAGTGAACCTTCAACAGCATTTACTTTACACGAATAGATTTAATAAAAATGTAAAAATTTTTACGTCACTACGCTCGAGATTCCATTTTAGAATGCATCACTACGCTCAGCATTCAATTATGGAATCCTTCGTTTTGTTCAGGATTCTATGTTCGTCCTCGCCGTCAATACGTCATCTTGCTTCCTTGTGACACAATATACTATTTCTACTCTTGTAACTATTAAAATATTCCTTTAATTATTCCTTAGTATCATAATAAAATATATCTTTAATACCATAAATATTAATCCTTAAGATTTAGGTAATAATAGTAATAGAATCAGAGTCCAAAATTTAGCTGATACTCATTAAAGAATCTAGGGTACCGCGGTACACTTCGAGGGGTCCTAACTATTATCTAGACGATCACATGGCCAAATTATTTAAGTAAGTAAGTAAGTAAAGGGTTTATATAAGTATATACGGCTTATTAGTAGAGTGTTCTACAGCATGAAAGAATTTGACGCTTATGACAATAGTGCATGCATGTATTAATTTTGTTATTTAGTTATAGGTTAGTCTTAAGTATATTGTACGTCCGTGATGGACAAACTGTTGAATCCTAAATGTATTATTACCAACATCGTACACAGTTATACAATAAATATTATCTTATCTTATCTTATCTTATCTTATCTTATATGTATTTATTTATAGTTAAGTTAGAGTTAAAGTAGAGGTGTATGTGTGGGGAGGGTTACATTTTGGTGTAAGCCGTGACCAGTATGTAAAATGTACCATAAGGTACATTTTGGTCGAAACCGTGACAGCAGGATGTAGTTTACCTGGGTTACTATGGCTTTTCAAGATATAATATCTAAGTAGAAAGTAGCCTTTGGTTACAAACCCTTTAACTGCGCTTTTTCATCAGTTGGTATATATAGTTAGTTTATTTTTTGACACAAAAATCCTTCAGTTACGATATACCTTATCGATTTTTCTTTAATCTAACCAAGAAAGATTTTGATAAATTACAGGCAATAAAGTCCCTGAGTGACAGCATAAGACTACTCAGTAACCTGCATTTCAATTACACCCAAATTCGCAGAAGGTTGATTGCACCATTTATGGATAAGTCATTGACACAGAACTTAAGTGAAAACAAGCGATCTGAGTTTTTATACTCTAAACTAGAGGAATCGGTAAAGACATCCTCTGCAATGAAACGCACAATCAACATTCTTAAACCCAAAAACACACCAAAAAACTATCAGAATCCCAGGCGCCAAACCGCCCCAAATCACTACACGACAAGAACAAACAACACGAATTACAAACCAAGACCATATCAAAGCAACCAGGCCCCAACCTACAAGCCACACCGCAGCCATCAACGTCTACCACAACAAGCGAGGTCAACCCGCCGACCAACAACATCCCATCATCGAGGAGGTCGTGCGAAGTACCCATAAAGGTAAATTTTGCTGCCCGTCTTAAACATTTTTATAATTGTTGGGCATTTTTTGACAAATGATGAAACAATCCTAAAATGGATAAATGGATATTCCATTCCTTTTGATAGTGAACCATGTCAACATAATGTACCTCTTAATAATACATTTAATGCCTCTGAGCGACAGATTATTACAATGGAAATACATAAACTTATTGTAATGGGGGTTATTACCCAATGTCAACCAAGTAAAGGGCAATTTCTGTCTAGTATCTTTACTATCCCTAAAAAAGATGGGTCTCACAGATTTATTCTCAATTTAAAGTGTTTAAACAGATTTATTATAACAAAACATTTTAAGCTGGAAGACATTAGGACATTATGTAGACTTGTTACAGCAGATGATGACATGTGCACTATTGACTTAAAACATGCATATTATTTGGTGCCTATAAATTAATCACATAAGAAATATTTAAGATTTACATTCAATAAGAAATTATATGAATTTAACTGTATGCCATTTGGTTTGTCTACAGCTCCTCTAGTTTTTACTAAACTTTTAAAACCGGCTATCGAAACACTGAGAGAACAGGGTTTTAGGATTATTATCTACCTTGATGACATTATTTGTCTTGGGAGTACTTACAAGGAATGTCTAAATAACACCCAAACAACATGTAATTTATTACAATGTTTAGGTTTCATAATAAATGATGAAAAGAGCTCTATAACTCCATCCCAAGTGAAAGAGTATTTAGGCTTTACTATTAAAGCCCTACATTAAAGAAACGTAATAATTTATACTCTTTAATTAAAGACTTCCTTAAAATTAAATCATGCAGTATTCGAGAATTTGCAAAATTATTAGGAAACTTGGTATCAGTCTGCATAGCAATTCCTTATGGTTTTGTATACACAAAAAACTTAGAAAGGGAAAAGTTCTTAGCTCTAGAATGCCATAATGATCATTTTGAAGGAATTATAAACATACAACAAACCAATCAAAACAGACTTAATTAAAATATAAACATAACCCTGCTAATTTAAAGCGTCATGGAACAGTATTATTATGTAAAGTGTTAGTGGGGTCTTGTATTTGTGTTGGTTACCGACTTTGTCAGAGTGACAGTTTTCTACTTTGAGTGTATTATTTTGAGTGTATTATCATTATTTGTATTATGTATTATTCTTTTTTTTTTTGAGTGTATTATCCAATCCGTCCTTTGCCTGTTTGTTGTTGTTTTTGTGTTCCTGCTCCTGAATAAAAATGCGTACCACACACACACACAGTTTCAACTACTAGTCGACTACATGCAAAAGTAAGTATCTACTTTAAATAGACATTTTAATTATTTACTTTAATTTGAGTTATACAGTCTCCCTAGTTTTTATGGTGAAATATTTTAGTTTCAAGTGGTTAGAAAAGTATTTTAAGTGCCCTCTTTTTGTGTTAACAGGCATGGTGACCTTAGCAAGCCGAATGATGGGCTACATGGAAAAGCGACTAATTTACGCCAGTGGGCCGAACTCACAAAACTTTTAAATGCTGATGCTACAGGCGACACTAAAAGTATAGAGAAGTGGAGAAAGGTATGTATATAACCTATGTGATTAGCCTTTTATTTATAATGTTTTCATTTTAATTTTTCACTGGCCTATTCGTTCATATCATTTTAATTTTTCACTTACCAATTCGTTCATATCACTTATGTGTTGAAGTGGATTTCTTAATATTTTTCTCATATCGGCTTGATATTTTCCTTGTTCACGTCGTTCGTCTTCATATGCAGTTTGCTTCCTTCGCTACCATATCCCATACCAAATAATGCCTTGCTGACATTATTTACATATTAGAGTTTTGTGTTTTACATGTTTGTGTTTTACATAAATCTTGATAAGAAAATATACTAAAACACGAATTCTAATAAGTTTTCACGCTCTAATATGCCATTGAAATAGATTACTACAGTCGATAACGTATTGCTCGATAGCGTATGTCAAAAATGTGACTCATGGTACCGATTTCTATAGGCAACAGCTACAAACGTTATTCGCTAGCGAGCTAGGTAAAATACCTATCGAAAAGTAATCGCTAGCGTTGAACTCATGCTGCCGATCTTTAGTTCTATGAGTGACCGCCGACGCCCAGGTAGCAAAATGACGTCAAATGACGTCAGCGACGTCGTAATGACGTAATAATGCCGTCATTATGACGTCGCTGACGTCATTTTGCTACCTGGGCGGCGCTGTACTAATCTCCATACAAATCATTTACGCAGTCGCTAGCGAGTAACGTCACTTTAAACTCATGGTAATGCTACTGGACCTGAGCTCCGTTCTGAGCTGATTCACTGTGAATTCCTGTAAGTCCTCTTCCCGCGTGCTTTCCATTGTGCAAGATTACGCCGATGTTCCCTAATTCATTTGAAATATAACGTATTTCCTATTGTTTTACTGAATATAGAACGTATACTCGATATATAGTTAAATTTTAGTAAATTAGTGATGAAAAACTTTCGATTTAATTTTATTTTCTGATTTCGTCCGCAGCGCCATGTAAGAATTGAAACAACCTTTTCGGCCATAATGAATATATTGTTCTTTCAACTTACTCTAGACTGGCGGGCACGCGCGCAAGCACTGATATATATCCCGTCAGGCGGCGGTGTCGCGAAGCGACTGGTTTACGCTCGATACCTCGCGGAGCTTGGAGAATGTTCTCGAGTAACTTTCGAGACGTCGTACTCGCCCTATATAAGCAGGCGAGATACGACCTGCGCTCAGTTCAATTTAATACGCGCTCTCGGAAACAACAAGAAGAAAAGGAAAATCAGGAAGAAAAGTGAAAGTGTTAATAGTTGGTTTAGTGCTTGTTACGTGGACCGCTTAGTTATTTTACCTTAGTATAGTGCTAAAGTGACGTTATAGTGAAAGTACCTATAGTGTTAGTATTTTTAGTGCTTAAAGTTAGTGCCTAAGGTCTAGACTGAGTGTGTTAAGAGTATTTTCTAGTGCTAAATAAATAAGAATCTGATTAAGTGGTGTTTGTTTTACGCTCCGACTACGTCCCACAGGGGGAGGAATTGGATTTCAGAACCAGCAGGCTCCGTAAATAAATATTAAACTGGGTTATCGCTGAGAGCTGACTCCAGGGTGTACTCTGGCGGTTACAGTTTTGGTCCTTCGAGCCGGATCCTGAAACTCAGTGGGACCTAGTGAGTGTCTAATTGGATTCTTATTGGACTGACACTGAACAGTTACGACGAAGTGAAAATTGTGTTGTTTGAAATTGTGTGTGACTGACGAACCGTGCTGTGTTGTGAATTGTGAATAATGTCGGATAGTAACTTGAAAACGGGAGTTACAACGAGATCGCAGTCTCACCGCATCAGGAACGAGCGGGAACGTATGACCTCCATGGATACCACGAATCGCGTATCGGAGGTCGCGGAGCGGGCTACGGACACGTCGGGAGGACCTAGCCAGCGCGCCGGGAGGCCGTTAACGACGGCTACCGAAAGCGAGTCGGCGGCTAGCCCTCCACCTAAAGGGGAACTTCGCGAGGGCGTCGAGGGCACTGGGTCTATACATAAGGCCTTCGACGAGGAAGCAGAGGCGAGTTCCAAATCTTTGCCGCCGGTACTAGAAAGGGCCAAGGCCGAGGTACCACGAACAAAGGCCGTGAAGATAACAGTCCACAAGGGGCCTCCGCGTTCGCCGTCTTCAATTGAGCGGTTTAATCAACGACGAACTGAGCGACGCCGCGCCGAACGAGAACAGTTAAGCGCGCGCGCGAGGAAGATGTCGCCCATCTCCGAGGGGGAGAAAGGGGGGCCGGAGGTAAGGAAAGAACCTCCGTGCACTGCGCCCCTACCTCTCACAACCTTGCCTAGGAACAAGGAGAACGCACGGAGTGAAGTGTCGTCGGTCAAATCTACGTCGACAAGAGGTTCACACATTAGCAGTCTATCAATATATGAAAGAACGGAAAGAAATAGAATTGAAGCTAAAGGAGCTCGCTCTGGAACGCGAGATGCTTGACATGGAATATAAACACCGTCTAAACGTCGTGGTAGACGAATATGGGGCACTTTCGGACACCTCCGTGGCATCATCGCGCGGTTGTAGCCCAAAGAGACAACAACAAATCGAACCCGAGGGCCGAGTCAGCGAGTGGCTAAAGGACGTGGATGAAATCGTCGAGACGCCGCACCGCCCGCCCGACAACCCACCTCGCGTTCGCGTAGAAACGCTACCCGTGCCGCCACGGGCCGAGCGCGCCCGGTCGCCGCCGCGCGGGCCGCGTAATGAATGTCGATCACCGCTGCGCCAGCCAAGGAAAGAAGATAGATCGCCGCCGCGCAGACCGCGCAATAAATATCGTTCGCCGTCACCGTTAGAGCCGCCGCGACGATCACAATATGAGTACCGTGCTCCGTCGCCGATAGAGCCGCAAATGGAGCCTTCGCGACCACGCACTGGGTACAGGGAGCCGCGTATCGAAGTGCCAAGGGACTACTTCGAGTCAACGCCGTTCACTCCTCATACGAGGCTACGGTCGTCGGTAGAGCCGCCGCCGAGTGATGCGGCTACTGCATTTAATAGGCTCGCCGACCAATTAAGGGACGCCGTACGCACGACACCGCCGAAGCAGTGCTATGAATTACAATCTTTCTCGGGCAACCCGAATGAATGGTTGTTATTTTACAACGCATACAACGAGTCAACTCAACGCTACAACTTTAGTGCATTTGAGAATATGGCAAGGCTGCGAAACTGCTTACGTGGGGACGCACGCCAATGCGTGCAACATTTACTATCGACATCGACTCAGCCAGATTTAATAATAAAATTGTTAAAAAAGAATTTTGGAAGAATCGATCTTCTCGTCGACAAAGCGCTAGAGGAGTTAAAACGTCTGCCGCCCGTGGGTCCTAGCGCCATAGATTTAAATAACTTTGCTACCAAAGTTGTCAACATAGTAAGCACTTTGTGTGAATTGGATAGTAAGAATTACAGTAACAATCCATTGCTTGTAAGGTAAATCACAGATCGCCTGAGTCCTCACCTACGAAGCAGATGGTGTGCCTATGCCCGAGAGCACATAAAAAATGGAAAATGCGAGCTTATGCTCATGGCGGATTTTCTCATGGAGGAGAGCGACGCCGAGCTAGAATTCTCACATGCTCGGCTGCCTACGACTTACACGAAGAGGAGGGAAACGTCAGTTAAAGAAACCGCTCGCCTATCATCGACGACGAGCCAACGAGTCCAGGGAAGTAGACGCCCGCAGCAGGCGCAGTACCACGCCGAGCAAGCATACATGACGGGCAACGCCGAGGTGCAGCGCGTGCCCTGCTTATGCTGCGGCGGTGGCCACAGAACCCCGGAGTGCAAGCGGGTCTTGGCCATGGACGTAGGAGCCAGATGGGACTGGGCAAAGAGTAATCTAATATGTTACCAATGCCTGCATAGTAACCACAGAAGGTTCGAATGCCACGACAACCCCTGCGGAGTTGACGGATGTACTATGAGGCATCATAAGTTGCTGCACGGCGAGGGGAAGACGCAGGAAGCAACGCGTGAACGCCGGCCGCCGCCGCCCTGCGCGGCCGCACCCTCCCCGCAGCCCGCCGCCCGCCTTAGGTCCGGACAAACGCCGGCGGCTGTAATACAAGAGCCGGACGCTGTAAGGAACACTACGGAGTATGTGAACAATACAACCACGGTGTTTTACAAACTTATTCCCGACAGAGTAGAGGGTCCCAAGGGAAAGGTGGACACCTACACGATGATGGATGACGGGTGTACAATGAGTCTGATAGAAAACCCGGCGGAGGAAGCTACCCGCCCGGACAAAGATCGTCGAGTGCCCGTCGACGGCCGACGATACCGAGGGACAGACTTATCTGACGCCGAAGGAGCTACGAGACCCGAAGCGCCATTAGGTCTCGCAGGCGTTAACAACATAGAGGCAGGACGACCCCAGGAGAGGCCCAAGGAAGACCCTCAGGAAGTTCTCTCAGAGAGTAACGAGGTTGTCTGCACTGCCCAAGAAGAACCAACGGTGGATCCGCAAGCCGATATGGATATCTTCGACAAGAGAAACGACTACGAAGGACCACGCTATGAAGTGGGACAACTATGGCGGGACGACGAGCCGCGAGTGCCACCAGCCTTACAGACCGAGCTCGAGGTGGATAAGGACCCGGCATTCGCGGAGAACTACAAGGATCCGCCAGACACATGTGTATCACGGGTGTTGCCGCATTTCGCTGAGACTAGCGGGAATAAGCCAGCAAAAATAAGGCCTAAGCTTGACGCAGCGTGCCTCAGCCAAAGGGAATGCCGCAACGAATCTCAAATGGAAGAACGGGATCTACCAACCAAGAGATCACGTTTCGACACGGCCACGTCAAGGATCCAGACCAATGTGGACCGGAATATATGGGCCAAGAAGCGAAACAGGGACTCGCCACTGCCAATGAAACACAAGCGCGACTCCAAGAACTGGCTACGAGCTCCGAGCAGCGTCGCGAAGTTTCACAAGACTCACAGACGGTATCTGTCAACGGGGGCAGCGGCAAGCAAGAAATTTCTTGTCTTCGTGAACGCCAATACCCCTGCGTATGGAAAGTATTGGCGAGTAAGAATAGGACGAGGATTAAAAAGAAGATGGGTTGCATTATTCGCATGTCTGACGAAACGAATGATAATGGCTCTCAGGCGACTAGCGGCGCGACAAGAGTCGCCCGCAGTCATTCTCGATAATTATCCCGGCTTCGTCTCGAGATTTAAATTTACCATGTAGTAGCTCCGCTACGCGCTATTCCACTCGCACTTTAGCTAATTAACGTTAGAGTAAGAAAGACAAAAAACAAGTTTTCCCACTCCAACTACCCAGTACGGTAGGTTCACTCCGCCGCTAGTCTGGCCCGTCATTATCTTTCGTGCGCGCGTGCACTACGCACTTGGCTATAAAAATACATACATAAATAGTGATTTAAATAAAAATGTCGAAACGGTCACATCAAGAAACCAATGAAGACCGTTGGAGAAGAAAAATAAAGGACTATGAAGCTAAGCTGGCGACAACAAAACGAAGACGTCGCGTGATCTACTCCAGTGGAAGCGATTCGAGCGATGACGAGGCGATAGATGTACAACCAGAAGGTTAGTATCTACGGAATTTAAATTGTCGTTATTATTGTCTCCGATCTAACACGAGATGTTAGGCAGTAGACTTTTTATTCCCGAGTCAATACGAGATATTGACCAGTGATATTTATTTCGAGTTAATACGAGATATTAACCAATTTTTATATGTTGCGCTCGAGTTAAGTGCAACCAACTTTTATTTTTACAATAATTTAGAGATGGTACCCTCTTTTATTAAAGATTGTACCAAATGTACCCTCTTTTGTAATTATTTTTTCCGCTCCGCAGGAAAGTAGTGTTATTTCAATATGTTCAATTAAATTCGATGTTTCCAGAACATCTCAATAACGACGTCGTCCAGACTGAGCTGTACACGGATGAAAATAATGTGGTTGAAGAACCTGGCACCGAGTTAGCTGCACAAGTAGAGGAAATGAATGATCCATCATCATCATCAGCCGGCCAGGTACCCAATGTAGACCCTGATTTACTTCTTGCACTTGGGGATTCCGTCACGGATACCCCTCAGTGGAGAGACGATATTCTGCAAGATATATCTCAGCGATGGGAGCCCATACTTAAAACGGGTCTTGCAAAGGAAATCAAGGAAGACCTTTTAAAGAAATATCTGTTTCCTAAAAACGTCCCCCTGTCAAAGCCCCCAGTGCTAAACCCAGAAGTGTCTGCCATGCTAACCGAAACGTGCCGGAGCAGAGATGCCCGCGTTTCCTCCAAGCAGAATCAAATAGGTCGCGCTATCGCAGCCTTAGGAAAAGCTATGTCCGGCATACTAACAAAGTCTATGAAGGGCTCGGAGGTTGTTAAAATACTCAACGACGCCGGCAAGCTTCTCGCCGACTCTCACTTCTTAGAGACAGACACACGGCGATCACTAATTATGCCGTTATTAGATAAATCATATGTCACCCTGTTCAAAGAGCGGCCACGCGACAGTTTCCTATTCGGAGAGAACTTGGGGGAGTTCATCAAGTCGTCAAGGGGCATAAAGAAGACAGGAGAGCTGATCGCGCCTACGGCACCATCTACTTCATCCACTAATTTAAACTGGGCGGGCCTGCCGCGCCAGCAACGCGTCAACCGACCGCCAGTACAACGCGGCGGCGGCGGCGGGCAGCGAGCACCGCGGGCGGCCCCGCCGCCGCCGCCGCCGCGGCCGCGCCGAGCGCCGGCTCCTCCCCCGCGCGCCCCGCGCCGAGCACCGCCCGCATCCAGCCGACGGCCGGCGCCGCGGTCGAGATCCCCGTACCGGCGTACTATTACTTCCGATAGTAACGTCTTAGATACTATCTCGGGCTATAAAATTCCCTTTATTGAAATACCACATCAAGATCCCGCTTTGTACCCTAAACAATCGTTTAGTAGTAGCGAATCCTCGGCTATTGGAAAAGAAATATCACATTTGCTAGAAATTCAAGCAATTAGACGTTGCGAGCCGGTTAATGGTCAATTTATATCAAGTATTTTTCTAGTGCCAAAAAGTAATGGAGATATGAGATTTATTTTAAATCTTAAAAAGTTTAATAAATTTGTACTCGCAGATCATTTTAAAATGGAAGACTCGAGAACGGCCGTAAAGCTTATGACGTCTAATTGTTTTATGATTAATTTGGACCTTACGGAAGCATATTTTTTGGTACCGATTGATGTTGAACATCGTAAATATTTACGCTTTTCGTTTAATGGTATTTTGTATGAATTTTGTGCCCTCGCTTTCGGGCTCTGTTCGGCGCCGTACATATTCACTAAAATTATGAAACCTGTAATGACTTATTTGCGATCGAGGGGTTATAAATCCGTATCCTATCTAGACGACACACTATGTATCGGAGATACATTCGAGGAGTGCATAGAGAATGCAACAGAAACGATTAAGCTATTTACCAAATTAGGATTTATTATTAACTACAAAAAGAGTGTTTTGATTCCGAGTCAAACTTGTCAATTTCTTGGTTTCATTTTAAACTCACGAAATATGATATTAGAACTGCCTTTAAAAAAAAGACAGACTATTATAGAGCTTACAAGAAAATTGAAAAAAATAGATAAGATACGGATTCGAGATTTTGCTCGGTACACAGGTACACTAACAGCAGCGTGCCCAGCAGTTTCATATGGCTGGGTATATACGAAATCTTTAGAAAGAGCTAAGTATTTAGCTCTCTTACAATTCGATAATTATGATCGAGTCATGAAAGTTCCAAGGTTTTTATGTGAGGATCTAAACTGGTGGGAGAATAATATCCTTAATATTTACAACCCTATTCGTACATTTAATTATGTTTTAGAAATATTTACGGATGCTTCCACAACTGGCTGGGGAGCCGCTTGTGGAGAGGAGAAAATTGGGGGTTTCTGGACATCTGCAGAAAGAGAACAACACATAAATTACTTGGAACTTTTAGCGGCTTACTTCGGCTTGAAATCGTTTGCAAAAGAATGTAATCATTGTGAAATTCTATTACGTATCGACAACACCACTGCCATTTCTTATATTAATAGAATGGGCGGTGTCCAATTCCCGCATTTAAACAGAATCACACGTGATATATGGCAGTGGTGTGAACAGCATCAAATCTTTATTTATGCCTCCTATATAAAGTCTACACGTAATATTGATGCTGATTCTGAATCTAGGAAGGTTAATATTGATACAGAATGGGAACTGTCTTCTCAAGCCTTCGACAAAATAGTTAAATCATTTGGCCAGCCGGAAATAGATCTTTTTGCTTCCAGAATTAACGCAAAATGCCATAAATATATTTCATGGAAGAGAGACCCGTATGCCTTTAATGTAGATGCTTTCACAGTTAACTGGAATAGGTATTTCTTCTATGCGTTCCCACCGTTTTCTCTTATACTAAAAACGTTGCAAAAAATTATAACCGATAAGGCCACCGGCATACTTGTCTTTCCTAACTGGCCATCTCAGGCGTGGTATCCGTTATTAATATCGCTTTCAGTTAGCGAAATTATTATACTTCCGCCTAGTAAGCATCTGCTTTCATCTGTTTTCAGGCAAATTCATCCCCTACACCACCAGCTTTCCCTGGCTGTGACTATATTGTCAGGCAAGCGTTCCTGAGAAGACAAGTTCCTCATTCAGCCGTACAAGTGATGGTATCGTCCTTATCAAAAAATACCTTATCGCAATATTCGTCCAGCTTAAAATTGTGGTGGCAATATTGCCAAATTAATGAAATTAATGATATTTTTGATGTAAAAATCAATAACTTAATAGATTTTCTTAATCGTTGCCTACAAGATGGTGCATCTTATGGTACGTTAAATAACCATCGTTCGGCTATTTCGTTAATTTCAGTTAATTGTATTAGTCAAGATGATTGTCTTAAAAGATTCTTCAGAGGAGTTTTTAGATTAAAACCTTCCTTCCCAAGATACACTGTTACATGGGATCCTATGATTGTATTAAATTATTTTTCAAATTTATTTCCTAACGAAACCTTGCCGATTGAACATATTACTAAAAAACTTGTTATTTTGTTAGCTTTAGCAACTGGTCAGAGAACGCAAACATTATCATTGATTCGTTTAAACAATATTCAAAGATTTAATAATAGAATTATTATTAAGATAACCGACATAGTCAAAACGTCTGCCGTTGGAAGATCTCAACCTATAATTGATTTGCCATTTTTTGATGAAAAATGTAGTATTTGTGCAGCGAAAACACTTCTAGCCTATATTAATGTTACTCAAAATAATCGGCCTATAAATGAAACAAAACTTATACTAACTTATAAGAGACCTTACAATGCCGCATCGTCCCAAACAATCGGACGGTGGATAAAGCAGGCTATGGAAGAGAGCGGAGTCGATGTCGATATGTTCCGCCCACATAGCACGCGTCACTCGGCCACGTCGGCAGCTAGCCTTGCTGGTGTTTCAGTAGATATCATTCGAAAAACTGCTGGCTGGTCGGGCGAGTCCGCAGTATTTGCGAATTTTTACAATAGGCCGATCATAAATCATAATAATTTTACCGAATCGGTATTCAGAGAGTTATGATTATAGGGTGTATTTATTATGTAATAGTTATAAGGATAACTATATTTTTGTTTCCATTTACAATAAAAAAACCTATTTTATGATTGATATATTTGTTTTGCTTATCATCGACAACATTGATAACCTCCAAACATCTACATGGTAAATTTAAATCTCGAGACGAAGCCGGGATAATTAGATGATCAAACGAACTTACCTGAAGTGAAGTTCGATCTTAATTATCCCGGCTTCGTCGAAGAGATTTAAAGTCCCAACCCTCCCGTGCTGGCTAATGTTGACAATTAACCAGTACCCATAAATCTGACCAATGTTGTCCATGTACTTAACTCTAAATATAATGACGGGCCAGACTAGCGGCGGAGTGAACCTACCGTACTGGGTAGTTGGAGTGGGAAAACTTGTTTTTTGTCTTTCTTACTCTAACGTTAATTAGCTAAAGTGCGAGTGGAATAGCGCGTAGCGGAGCTACTACATGGTAAATTTAAATCTCTTCGACGAAGCCGGGATAATTAAGATCGAACTTCACTTCAGGTAAGTTCGTTTGATCATCTAATAATGCAACAAACTTAGAAGCGGACGTCGAACTACGCAACGTATACAAAGAGTGGTTGCCAGCGCTTCGAGAGTTCGGCGTACAGCATAACGTCACATGGAGGTTTATTCCACCTGGTGCACCTAACCAAGGCGGAGCTTGGGAACGATTAGTACGCTCCGTAAAGAATGCCCTGACAGCAGTAGTCCCAAGGGACGAGGAGGCATTGACACCGGCTCATTTCCTCCTAGAAGGCTCAACAGGGGGAAGCAGATCGCAGGACTTGGCGGGCCAGTCAAGCTTTGGCCGATCACTTCTGGCGAAGATGGATACGAGAGTACCTACCAACACTCGCACCGCGTCAATCATCGGACAAAGGGGTCAGGCCGATCCAGAAGGGCGACTACGTAATAATAGTGGACGGAAACCTGCCGCGCAACGTTTGGCCACGCGGCATCGTCACCAAGGTGTACCCAGGACCGGATGGTGGAATACGATCGGCTGACGTCCAAACCCGAGGCGACATGTTCCGGAGACCCGTCACAAAGTTGGCTGTCCTACCGTTGCAACAGGAGCAGCCGCAGGAGCGTCAGCGGGGGCAGAATGTTACGGACAGCCTTAACCCCTGCCGGAACAAATCGCCTAACGAGAAAAATTAACTAATCCAGCTATAGGGTGCCTAGTTATAGGATAGAAATAAGTTGACACAAACGCACTTTATTTGATTAAAATCGATTGATCGATCGATATCGTCTCCGCCGAAACAGGCAAGTGTTGGGTCGCTATGAGAATATCGTATTGCGCGTGACCTTGACGCGGCGGACGAGCGATGCGGCCTCTGCGGAAGCAAGGATCGTACTGGCGGGCACGCGCGCAATCACTGATATATATCCCGTCAGGCGGCGGTGTCGCGAAGCGACTGGTTTACGCTCGATACCTCGCGGAGCTTGGAGAATGTTCTCGAGTAACTTTCGAGACGTCGTACTCGCCCTATAACCCTGTTACGACCTGCGCTCATAACAGGGCCATACGAGCCCGCACAGAAGCCAGCCCACTTTTTGGGCCTCAAGCGATCCGCCCGTTGTAACGGGCGGCGCATAGATACCGCCAAAAATCCAAGAAAGGATGGAAAGGCAATTCGCCCCTCCTTCGGAGGTGCGAAAGAAGCAACGGCCTGCGCTCAGTTCAATTTAATACGCGCTCTCAGAAACAACAAGAAGAAAAGGAAAATCAGGAAGAAAAGTGAAAGTGCCCTAAAGTAGTGAACAGTATCAGTGTTAATAGTTGGTTTAGTGCTTGTTACGTGGACCGCTTAGTTATTTTACCTTAGTATAGTGCTAAAGTGACGTTATAGTGAAAGTACCTATAGTGTTAGTATTTTTAGTGCTTAAAGTTAGTGCCTAAGGTCTAGACTGAGTGTGTTAAGAGTATTTTCTAGTGCTAAATAAATAAGAATCTGATTAAGTGGTGTTTGTTTTACGCTCCGACTACGTCCCACAGGGGGAGGAATTGGATTTCTGAACCAGCAGGCTCCGTAAATAAATATTAAACTAGGTTATCGCTGACAGCTGACTCCAGGGTGTACTCTGGCGGTTACAAGTGCATTCGACAGTTAGTGATGTGCTTTTATATCGAATTTAAGAAATGTTAGGCGAAGAATCTTATCATGTATTCTAAAGATTTTAACCCTAATTCACCGCGTACATCACAATGCACAACTCTTTGTATGTAAATAAAATAAATAAAGTAAATTATTGTTCTTAATTCATTAGCAAAAATTGGACCAATCTCATTTTGATCATTATTTTATGATTAGAGTTTTGAATGATTCACGGTTAGTTTCACTAGACTTATATTGACCAGGATATAGACCGTGATTACCTTTTGTATTATTAGTCACCCGTGAACATGATGCATGTAACTGCGTCGAAATATCGGGAGCTCACAAATAATACAAAAGGTAATCGGTCATTATTTTATGGTCTTTATTGCATCTTGTTCTTCTCTTTTTCCAATTTTTTACTCATTATGTAGATACAAACTTATTATATGTATATATTTAAAACATGTATCCTAAATGCGGTTGTACTGCGGGAAAGTAATCAAATATTATTTAATATTGTTGTTTGGCTCTGTCTTCATGTACATGTATGTACATATTATGTGTGTCTCTCTGTAAAGTTTTATTGAGGTTATGCAATACAGAGGATTTGTGTTGTATTGTTTTTTTTTTCAGGTTACCGAAATCTGAATATATGAGAAGAATATATGAAAGCAACTCCAACGACCACGATGCAAAACACAAACACCTGCTGATGAAAAGTGTAATTCAAGCTTACCTTGATATACGTTTCCGATATTATGGAAAAAAACAAACGGAAAAAAATTCTTTCCGGAACTACCTGAACAAAGTTGTAATAATTCCGAAATGAATAAAGATTATTTTTGTGTATGAATGTTGTTTTATTCTACATAGGACCAATAATCTTCTTATGTTAAGCCCCCTCCACATTCGTTGCGCGAATCGCGATGCGAACGCGAGTGTGGAGTCGATTTCGCAGGACTGTGAACTCTACTCCACACTCGCGTTCGCGACTTCGCGCACGAGTGTGAAGGGGGTTTATATTGAATAACGGTACCCTAGTTCACAATAGTACTAATTACATTTATTTTATTAATGAAATTACTACTTTGTGATACGTGCACTATAATTCTACCTTTTTTGTCCGTAATTAGTACGATTATGAAATAGAGTAGGTATCGATAATGTACATGGTCGTCATAAGGCTCATAAGCCAACAAATAGCGTTCTCTCAATATGTTAAAGTTACATGCCAACAATTTTTCTGCTTTGCCTTATGGTTGACTGGTAGTGAATGTCATAAGGCATTAAGTCCGCCTTTTGTACGCTAATTCTATCTAGCCTTTTAGTTTCATTAGTTTGTGTTTAAAATGATGACAGCTTAGTTTATCGATATCTTTGACTATCAACTTGTCTTCTCAGCACTACAGACCGCCATGTTTTGTTCTTGGCAATATGGCGTCGGCCGGTCGGCCACACTTTTTTTGTAGGTATGTCATTTCCATTTCATTCCTTATTCATTGATGCTTCAACGAGACGGACAGAAAACGCCTTGAAGTGTTTTAAATGTGGTGCTGGCGGCGTATGAAGAAAATAAGCTGGACAGAACAAGTAACCAACGAGGAGGTCTTAAATAAATACCTATATATATCCATCACGCTGACAAGGTGGTAGACATTATGCTAAATAATATATTTTAAGTACCTCCCCTACATGTGTAAATGTCCCAATTTATTTTCACTGTGACTCAACCATTGTACTTGGCTGGCTAAAAACCTGTAAAAAACAGCTTAAACAATTTGTCCATAACAGAGTCACTGAAATTACTAACGCCTTTGACCCATCAGCATGGCATTATGTCCCAACTGATATGAACCCTGCTGACATAGGGTCTAGAGGTCAAAACGCTTTACAGCTCAAAAATTCAACTTTGTGGTTCCAAGGTCCACATTTTTTACACCAAAAGGACATTCAATGGCCCTTGCAGCCTCAAAGTGTGGATGTTTCTGATTTGCCTGAAATTAAAACTCATTGTCATATTTCAGCAGCTGCAGATATACAGGAAAATGATTTCACTGAAAAGTTTTCAAACTTTAGCAAAATGCAGCGTGTTGTAGCTTACAGATTTAAACACAATTGTCAAAACACAAATAAACGCTTTGGTCCATTACGTATTTCAGAATTAAAATCAGCATTGATTTCTTTATGTAAAAAGGTACAATCAGAAATATTCAATTTTCATTGCTCACTAAGGGCACACTCACCACAAAAGATAAAATAATAAAATTAAATCCATTTATTGACCATGACAACCTGATCAGAGTTGGAGGACGATTATCCAACTCAAACTACGACTATGACACTACACATCCAATCTTGCTACATGCATCTCACCACATAACAAAAACATTGGTACAACACTTAAGGTAGTGAACGGACAGGTAAATTGCAGCAAACTAATTGAGAAAATCTCGTTCACCACTCCCCACAACTACCCGCGACGGCCTATTGCTAAACCCTTTTCTATACCAGTTACCAGGACAAACATTGGTCTGCAGGCCCCCGTGGTACGAATATGCTCGAGTTACAATAGTCTTACTACTCGCAAAAATTTCATTGACATCTTTCACGACCATCTACCCACATTTAAATCTAAGATATTGCCAAAACGAAAATAGTAGTAGTAAACCATTAGTATTAGTATTTATTAATTTGTTTAAGGATTGCCGTAAAATCGTAAATAATGTATATATTAGTTAATTGTTAATTGCTTTAAAAATTTAATGTTTCTTTTTATGTATAGTTTAAGATCTCGTTCCCATATACACAGTCAACGCTATGTACTTCTTAATTGTCGTACTGTATCAGGTGAAGTACCTTGACACAATTTTAATGCAACATATGTAATACATACGATGTGGATGTCCTTAATAAATAAAATAAACATTACCATAAAATACATTTACATGCAGGACCCCAATTGCTATTATCCATGTTACGTCATAAGTTCTGGATAATAAGCGGTCGCAACCTTTGTCGGAAGATAACACATGACTGTTTAACTTGTCTTCGTTTCTCAGGTCGTACATACCAGCCTATCATGAGTCCACTTCCTGCACAGAGGTTGCACGCTGATCACCCTTTCACACACACAGCCCCAGATTATGCTGGGCCTATCCTGATATTGAATAGAAAAGGTCGCGGCGCTCAACTAATAAAGGCATACATAGTTGTGTTTGTCTGTCTGGCTGTGAGAGCAGTACACCTCGAGCTCGTCACTGATCTGACGTCTCAAGGTTTCATTACCGCTTTAAATCGATTTATTGCCCGCAGAGGTAAGCCGGCAACTTTACTTTCAGATAACGGTACCCAGTACGTAGGATCATGTAATGAACTAGCTAAATTTCTAAAGGAAAACAGTAATGACATAACTGCTTACTCTGCTGAAAACGAAATAAAGTTCAAATTCGCCCCAGCTTACAGTCCAAATTTCAACGGTTTGTCAGAAGGATCGGTCAAGTCTGTAAAATATCACTTGAAACGCGTTCTATCTATGACTAATTTAGACTACGAACACATGAATTCGGCCTTGGTTCATATAGAGGGGACGCTTAACTCTAGGCCTCTCACTCCTCTTTCTTCTGATCCTTTAGATCTAGCTCTCTTATGTCCAGCACATTTCTTAATTGGACGAACGATCACATTGCCACCTGCACCCCAGGTGGAAGAAACTCGACCACTTACGACGCTCTCCAAATACATGAGAGTACAACAGCTTAAGGCTCATTTTTGGAAAAGATACTCAAAAGAATACATTTCAGAGCTCCAGTCCCTTAGCAAGTGGCGCACTCAAGGTGCGCATCCACAACTGGGCGAGATGGTCATCATCAAGGATGACCGCCTACCACCGAACCGATGGCTGCTCGGACGAGTCACGGCCGTCCACCCGGGCAGCGACGGCGTCAACCGCGTCGCCGACATCCTCACCACTACGGGGACCCTGCGCCGGGCATACAACCGGCTCTGCCCACTTCCATCAACGTTGGATCAGGCAGCTCCTGATCCAAGGGGGCAGCCTGTTAACGCGCCATCCATGTGTGCGTGCACGCACACATACACCACCCGATCTACGCGGTGCCGCGAGCGCCGGCACGCCGCATACTCCGATCCGTAACAGCAACAGCGCCGACAGCACGCGTCGCTCTGTCGCGCGCCCATACATTCAAGTAATGTCATTTAATCGCTACGATAATTAAAACGTTAAAAAATCCATCAAGTGTTGTCTCAACATTTCCATAAGAACCTGCGCCAACAAGGAGAAAATAGATTTCAAGATTTAGCGACATTTGCGATATCTTTATTAGTTTTACCGCACTCTACGCTGATGTAGAACGATTGTTTAGCATGATGAACGATGTCAAGACTAAACAGAGAAACCGAATGAAGTTTGATCTCCTTTCTTCAATTCTCACAGTTCGTGCAGGCTTAGCACGTGAAGGCAAATGCTGCAATAACTACATATTACCAAATACTGTAATACAAAAAATTGGAACTAAAGAAATCTATTCTTCCCAAACTGAACAAGCAGATGAAGCAATCTTCGGTGATCATTTTTAGTTTAATACTTACTTGTTTCCATTTTGTTGTAAGATAAATATTTAATGTCATGATAATAACCTGTTGTTTTATTTTCAAAAAATATTTAGGCAGGTACAGTGTAGAAGAGTAGAAAATAAATGAGGGTGCCACCATCATTCACATAGAAACCCATTAATTTTTTTAATTTTCTTTATTTAGGATTACCAACAGATACATCTTACATGCTCTTAAATCTATATAATAATCATGACTGATGCTTATCTAATTATAGGTAACCACAACTTTTTTTTTTATATAAGTGTCTTGTAAGTACCTGTGAACAATAGTGAACATGCAGTAAACTAATGGTGGTTATATGAATTACATTGCCAGTACATTACATTAACTGATGCTATTACTTGACATCTTGACAACTAGAATGATGTTAAATACATAGTCGATAACAATTAGTAACTACCTAATAAGGTCTGTTTTTTTATTCCGTAGACTAAAATGACGTTTCATGTGTGAAACATAACATTTCTTAGTACCACATGGAATGTCATTTTAGTCTACGAAATAAAAAAACAGATTATATGTACAAATATTTCCTATAAATATTTTATTAAGTAACCTACGTATACTATCAAAGCAATATAGATACTTGCTGGAACTACTTCAATACAATACTAGTGGTGTTCACTTAATTGAAATTTTGCTTAGACATTCACGAATTCAATTGTACATGATATTAAGATACCTGCGGGGCTAGCATGAAAGCCTTGAAGTATATTTGTCCCGTTCGCACTTAAACAAAATAAGAGTGGGATAGGGACATAAATATATGGGGCTAGCACTGCAACATATAAATATGTACTACATTGTATGATTAGTAGTCATGAAAGAAATTAAAGGTATGCATATTCTATATTATTCAAATAATGATTTAATCGAACATTTTAATAATGAAATGACAATTACAGTATCTTATCATCATAGCAAATCAAAATCTAAGTACTCTACGTTTTCGTAAGATTGGTCCTCAATAGCTTGCGAAAAAATCAAAGATTGGTTCTTTGTCATACTTGATATTCTTCGCTCGGTACTCTCAGAAACACCTGGGTGCCTAGCCAAGGTGACAATCGCTTGCGCTACGACAACGAAACGCTATGAGTCTCTCTATCACTCTTCAATATTAGTGCGACAGTGGCAGTTGCGTTTCGTTCGCTACGAAGCGTAATCGATTGGCATGTTGGCTACGCACCCTGAAAACAAGATTAAAAATAAAGTAACATAAGTATTTCAAAATAAGGTAACAATGTTCAAGATCGCAACTTATTCCAGTTATGAACGTCTTCGGGATCTCTGTGATACTTGTATACGACTACAATGGTGTTTCCGAAGCCCAAGGCTAATAGGAGGAGGAGGCTAAGGAGAGAGACTGTAGGTGACAGGTTAAATAAAAGACGTAAATTCGCAAAATACAAGGCCAAAACTATGGTGCCAGCGAGGAGCCAACGGGGCAGGTGTGAATTTTGGAAATGTACTACCTACTTCTACTCTTTAGGTGGGTTCCCACGGCCCGTTGTTTCACAGATCTGACCGCGCCTTTACAGGCCGACAGATCGCGGGAACGGTCGCATCCGATGAGGCCTGTGGTCGCCTGTCGTCACCCAACCGATCCGCCGGGAGTCAAAGGCGCGGCGCGACATTGCCTGTCGCGGCCTGTAGGGGCGCGTATGCGTCGGTTCATTTCACCTGGGACAGCGCGTGCGCGTACACGCACACATGATGAAGTAGACGAACGATCTAATATTCGAGTTTTTAACTCTCTACAAAAATGAACCAACGCTTCTCGTCACCACGGCATACAGGAACGATGTCCATGATGCGTGGTTACGGATACATACTAATTTAAAAAGTGGAACTATACCTTTCACGGAGTTGAAAAAGAAAAAAGAAAATTTGATGTCTACCTACAGAAAGCTGAAAGCTAAAATCAAGGAATCTACGAAAACGGGTAGTGGCACCGATGATATTGGTTTATAAACCAGAATGGCCATTTTACGACATAATGCCAAAATTTTTGGATGACGTATATAAACCAAAAAGGACTAAAACTACAATAATGGCGAGTAACTTTTATTTGTGTTTATTTCTATTATTATTATTTTATTACTATTAACAATTAAATCTATGAATACAAATAACTACACTACAGCTACACTATTACTTATTACGTATTTATTTATTCCTTGTATTTTATAAGAAAAAACCGGCCAAGTGCGAGTCGGACATGCGTTCCAAGGGTTCCGTACATTACACAATTTTTAACAATGTACCTATTTTTTACGTGAAACGTGAGAATTGAGATGTCTTTCAAAACTCCGTAGGGGTCGGATCAAAATTAAGTAATTAAGTCCGACTCACGCTTGACTGCTCATTTTTATGGGTTTTCCTGTGATCTATAGGTAAAGAGCTATTTTATATAACTTTTTCAAAATTTAATACCCAGTAGTTTCGGATATAAGGGGGGGGGGGGGTAATGTTTTGGCTATTTTCTAATTTAAAATTACAAAAAATATATATTTGAGATTCTCATAACGAGCTCTTTCATTTGATATGTAACACGATATAGTTTTAAAAACTTTTTTTAAGTTTCTCATTAACCCCCCAAAAGTGGCCCCCATGTTTAAAATTTATTTGTTTACGTTACATGTCCGTCTTTGGGTCACAAACTTACATATGTGTACTAAATTTAATTACCTTAATTGGTCCAGTAGTTTCGGAGAAAAAAGGCTGTGACAGACGGACAGACAGACAGACGCACGAGTGATCCTATAAGGGTTCCATTTTTTCTTTTTGAGGTACGGAACCCTAAAAAAGGGTTGATCGGCTCTTGCTGAATGACGACACCCACCAGCGTCGTTTCTTCTGCTTTCTTTTGGCTTGGTTTATCAAAAGTTGACCACTGAATAAAACCACAGCGGCTGCACACGCAGCCATACGCTCCATATCATCACACATGTTGGACTGGCAGTAACGACAGGCGGGTACAGGCCGACTCGCAACGTTGGAATGGCTCGGCGCGAGACGCAATCAGCCGCACAGGCATACACAGCTAGAGATCTTAGATCCCGTTTTCTAAGGGGACCTTGCATTTTTGAGACAAAGCAAACCGCTTGGAACAGGTGTTCCTGGGGGTGATCTGAGCTGATTTAGCCCGGTTGCCAAGAGGTTCCCCCCAGCAGGTGGGCAGGGGAGGGGGGGGGGGGAAAGTGCCTCCGGCGCGCCCCACTCTAAGCTTTATATCTGCATACATCTAGCAAATATATCAAGTTTAGTGTCATTTTCGTATAATTCGAGGATGAAGAATTCATTTCTGTGACTAAATGTTCACTCACCCATACAAAAAATACGAGAAATTCAAAATTCAAAAATTTTCTTTACACTTTTTTTTTCGAAAATCCTCTACAAAATTAAAACTATGGCGATTTGCTCTAGAAAAAAATACCTGTGAATAGCCCAGTTATCCTTCTATATAAAATAGTAAACTTGTCAAACATTTTTTTTTTATAACTCTGTTAAAAAAATGTTTTGTGTCGCGCGGCGTACCCGCGTTGTAAGAGCGGAATGCAGCTTTTAGGATTTTTAAGTATGTTTAGATGATTTCTGATAAGTTGTTATTCTTCTGGTTGTAGATTACATTAATAAATTACTTCTGGATGTGATATATAGTTGGTCAAGCAAATCATGTCAGCAGAAAAAGGCGCGAAATTCAAATTTTATATGGGACGATATCCCTTCGCGCCTACATTTTATAAATTTGCCAGTAGTTATTATAAATGTGATAAAATTAACATAGTTAGATGTTTGACAAAAATGCGGGTTAAAATTAGATATCTATTGTTCGCAATTGCCACTACATGCACATAGGTCCGTACATTTTAGTTTTTTTAACGCAGTTGCACCTCCTTGCTCATTTGTTTTGCAGCGGCAATGAATAATCTTCAAACAAGCAGCAGCCGCCGCAGGTCGGCTTGTCAATATGGGCTCCCAATAACCATTTTGTTTGGACCAGCCCCAGTCAGCAGGGCATGGTAGCTGTTGCTGAGAGGATATAATCTGTCCCCAAACCCCTCCTTGGTAAACTGCACGGAGAATATGTTTACGTAGGGCATCTTCTGTTGGAGGCAGATTCTCTAACTCAGGGTTTCTTAAACTTTTTGCTGTCACGGACCATTTTCACAATTTAAACAATTCCACGGACCCCGGTTAAAATATATTTTAGAAAAATAATAAAAACCCATATTTATATTTTAAAATTTACTTTTATTATAAGTTTCATTACACTTAGGTCTTGTCAAGTTTATTACAAAATTTCCTAATAAGTATGTTTACAGTAGATATTTGACTTACTGCGGACCCCTGATAAACATGCTACGAACCCCTAAGGGGTCCGTGGACCCCACTTTAAGAAACCCCGCTCTAACTGGAGATTTCTTATTGTATAAAGTGCTCTTCGGCACTCATTTACACTCGTACCTCGTACTTGTACCTGATCTGAAATCAGTAAAAAAATGCATAGTGTTAAAATACTGTCTAGGGATCAATTCACAGCTCGTAATTTAAATCTGTCCAGACTTAAAAATGTAAGACTCTTGTGATACAAGACCATAACAAATTTTTCCAATATTGGCAAATTTGGCAATGCCTGCTCAGTATTGCCTTGTTTGTCGTATTTAAATCCCTCTGTTACAGCAGGATATGCCCTCCAAGCTTAAAATACGCTTTTTTTTACCTTTCCACACAAAAAAGAAAGTGTCGCAACCTGAAAAGGCGTGGAAGAATGCCAAGACTACTGTACTTTCTGGTCCTGTGAAATAATATATCTATGAGTTACAAATAAAATCATATATTTAAAGAAAGTTTGCAGCACGTGACCAATTGCCCAGATGACCTGTCTCGTACTGCGGTGACATATTTATTTTATTTACAATTAATGGAGGAACTACAAAAGTTACCTAATGAAGATGCTATAGCATGGCACGAGAGGAACTGGTCATTCTTTCCTGTGCCAATATGTACCCATAACTCCTGGAGCTCCGGCAATTGTGATATACATGCAACTGCGAGAACAACAACATCAGTATCCACTGTGCGTAGCATAATTTTTGTGTGACCTGGGGCTACAGCATCAGCCACATAATCTGTCTGCTTCCTGTACGAGGGCAACTGGTCACGTGCTGCAAACTTCCTTTAAATATATGATTTTATTTGTAACGCATAGATGTATAATTTATTTTACAGGACCAGAAAGGACAGAAGTGTTGCCATTCTTCCACGCCTTTTCAGGTTGCGACACTATTTCTTTTTTGTGTGGAAAGGGGACAAAAAGCGTATTTCAAGCTTGGAGCGCATATCCTGCTGTAACGAAGGGATTTAAATTTGGCAAACAAGGCAATATTGAGCAGGCGTTGCCAATATTGGAAAAAATTGTTATTGTCTTATATGACAAGTAAGTCTTACAATATTAAGTCTGAACAGATTTGAATTACGAGGTGTCAACCCTAGTATGCATTTTGTTACTGATTTCAGATCAGGTACAAGTACGAGTGTAAATGAGTGCCGATGAAATCTCCAGTTAGAGAATCTGCCTCCAACGGAAGATGCCCTACGTAAACATTATTTTCCGTGCAGTTTACCAAGGAGGCTATGTTTGGGGACATATTATAGCCGCTCAGCAACAGGTTATTGGGAGCCCATATGGACAAGCCTACCTGCGGCGGCTGCTGCTTGTTTAGAGCTTATTCGTTGCCGCTGCAAAACAAAATGCGCAAGGAGGTGCAACTGCGTTAAAAAAACTAAAATGCACTGACACTTTTATGTGCATGTAGTGGCAATTGCGAACAATATATATCTTATTTCAATCCGCATTTTTTGTCAAACATCTAACTATGTTAATTTTATCACATCCATACTAATATTTAAAATGCGAAAGTGTGTCTTTCTGTCTGTCTGTTACCTCTTCACGCTTAAACCGCTGAACCGATTTACTTGAAATTCAGTGTAGAGATAGTTTGAGTCTCGGGGAAGGACATAGAATAGTTTTTATCTCAGAACTCACCCCTTAATGGGGTGAAAAGGGGGGTGGAAGTTTATATGGGGAATCAATAAAAAGGAGATTGGATAAAAGTCGCGGGCAAGAGCTAGTATTATATATGCGAAAGTGTGTCTGTCTGTCTGTCTGTCTATCTGTTACCTCTTCAGGCTTAAACCGCTGGACCGATTTAGTTGAAAAGAGAGGTGGAAGTTTGTATGGGAAATCGATAAAAAGCATATTGGATAAAAAATAAGCTACCCAAATTACTAACTCCACGCAGACGAAGTCGCGGGCAAAAGCTAGTTAATAGTAAAGTTTTCCCAAAGTCTTTATTTATATATTTGTATATATATCACGTCCAGAAGTAATTTATTAATGTAATCTACGAACAGAAGAATAACAGACTTATATTGACCGGGATATAGACCGTGATTACCTTTTGTATTATTTGTGAGCTCCCGATATTTCGACGCAGTTACATGCATCATGTTCACGGGTGACTGAAGATAGCGGGTGGGTGTCAAAGTTGTGTAGACAGCGCTCTGTCTACCCTCATTCTTGCGCGTCGGCTGCGTTCACTTTCAACGTTACCAACGGTCGCATTCACACTTGTTGGTCCGGTCGCGTTCACACTCGTTGGTCTGTCCAAACACACTACACTCACGGTGTCACTACGCGTGTTTGATTCGGATATCACTGGTTTTTTACACAAACAAATCACAGGATTCCACACATTTGACAGTTTAAACCCATCTTCACGACTCTACTCTACTAACTCTAGAAGAATAACAACTCATCAGAAATCATCTAAACATACTTAAAAATCCTAAAAGCTGCATACCGCTCTTACAACGCGGGTACGCCGCGCGACACAAAACATTTTTTTTATCAGAGTTATAAAAGAAAAATGTTTGACAAGTTTACTATTTTATATAGAAGGATAACTGGGCTTTTCACAGGTATTTTTTTTCTAGAGCAAATCGTCATAGTTTTAATTATGTAGAGGATTTTCGAAAAAAAAGTGTAAAGAAAATTTTTGAATTTTGAATTTCTCGTATTTTTTTGTATGGGTGAGTGAAAATTTAGTCACAGAAATGAATTCTTCATCCTCGAATTATAGAAGGATAACTGGGCTTTTCACAGGTATTTTTTTTCTAGAGCAAATCGTCATAGTTTTAATTTTGTAGAGGATTTTCGAAAAAAAAGTGTAAAGAAAATTTTTGAATTTTGAATTTCTCGTATTTTTTTGTATGGGTGAGTGAAAATTTAGTCACAGAAATGAATTCTTCATCCTCGAATTATGAGAAAAAGACACCAAACTTGATATATTTGCTAGATTTATGCAGATATGAAGCTTAGAGTGAGGCGCGCCGGAGCCACTTTCCCCCCCCCCCCTGCCCACCTGCTGGGAGGGACCTCGTGGCAACCGGGCTAAATCAGCTCAGATCACCCCCAGAAACAACTGTTCCAAACGGTTTGCTTTGTCTCAAAAATGCAAGGTGGTGGACCTAAGATCTGGTTCCTGGATCCTGGATCGTGGCGCGATCCGGCCTGGCCTGTAATAATAACACGGGCCGTGGGAACCCACCTTTACAGTTACATATAGTGTAACGATGCAATTTACCGTAGGTTAGTAGGTAACTCTCGACACTCGATAATATTAATATTATATTTGGAAATTATTATTTGTAACGAATATTTCTTCTTTAATGTGTTAATTGTTTATGTTTACTGTTAAACTTTGTATACGTTGATTCTTTTCAAGACTGTTTACGAAAATAAATAAATAAAACACGTTAAAGTTACTTTTATTTCACATTTCCCCAAATATTCGAAAAAATTTCTAATATTCCCCCTTACCACGGACGCATTTAATTTATTTCTCCGTTGCCAAAACATTACGGACGACTTTTGATCTTACCCCTCATAAAAAACCCTTCAATCTTACACCAACGCACTCTATCGATATTTCTGTTATGGCACGTAGCAGAAGCAGAAATCCTGACAGCCCAAAATGAAAAATGTGTTCTTTTATTTGACAAAATAGCCTTGAAAAAAAAAGACATTTATAATCGTGCTACAGACGAAGAGGATGGGTTTGAAGATGGGCGGTCAAGGAGAACGATCTGAGAAAATTGCGAATCATGCTCTAGTTCTGATGCTCCAAGGCATTCATAAGAAAATAAAACAACCCATCGCTCATTATTTCGTGAAGGGAACAATTGCTACTAAAAAATTAGACATTATCATAAAGACTGCTATTCGAGCTGTGACCGAGGTTGGACACAAGGTGTTAGCAACGGTGTGATCAGGGACACACAAATATGGGTGCGATGAGTTTCCTCAAGAAGTTCAGTGGGGAACCTGTAGAATCAAACTATTTTTATTAGCTGATGAACAAGTGTTCATTATATATGACGTGCCCCATCTATTTAAGTCATTACAAAATAATTTTCTCGAAGGTGGCTTGTTAAAAATAAACAATAAAACAGCGAAATGGTCTCATTTGGTAGAATTGCAGGGAAAAAATCAAAGTACGCTTCACTTCACAAAGGTCAGAAAAGCACATGTGAGCCCCATTATAAGACGAAATTGAAAGTTAAACTAGGTGCCCAAATATTTATTAACACAGTTGCTGCAATATTAGTTACTAGCCGAAAGCGATGTAAAAATAAAGGCGCTGTGAGACTCGTAGATTCTCTATTAAACGAGAAAGTCAGTTATCAAACCATAATAGACGTTTTGACAGCCTTGGAACTGAAATACGAAGAAGACGAGCTCGGAGTTAAACCGAAGATAACTAAGAGGGATGGGTAGTTATCGCTGGACTCGTGAAGTAGAGTTACTGGCAGCCAACCATTGGTTAGAATACACTGTCTTTATGCATGTATTTAATAACTTTAGATTCAAGTCGTTTACTGTTAAAGCTCAACGAGACGCTATGCGTAATGAACTTAATAATTTAAAAATTGATAGTCCATTTGGTCCTTCTACAAGATTTCCGGATAATTTAATTTACATAAACTTAAATCATAGTGTACCAGGTAGGTTGATTCGTAATCTGGTTATGGCTTTGGATATAGCTGATAGACAGGTCGAAAAAGGTAGAACTCGTTCCGATGCTGAAGATATTAGATCAGCTTCTAATATGGAAGATGCGAAGACATCATTTTATAATCATCTGGAATCACTTACTGATATGCTTGGGGGAAGACCTATTGAGTTCGGATATACCTAGTCGGCTCATAAGTTCTGTCACTGGCCTTTAAAATTTAAATTTGGAACTCCTAAAACAAAAACCGTTCTGCATTTGAATTTCGAATCTTTATTAAATATTTGAGTAGTATAATTTTGCAATTTTCTGTTTTCTTCAACATGGAGTGGACGCTTAAAGATAGCCGTACCGCAATAATTGCACTATATCGTTGTGGTCACTCGCCGACTAAAATTTTTAAGCTACTTGAAAATTTAAAATTCTCTAAGATTTGTGTATCGTACCATAGAAAGATACAGTGAGGTCTCTAGTTTAAATGACAAGAAAAGAAGCGGTCGTCCGCGTACAGCTAGGACTCCAGCGGTTGTACAAGCAATTAGGGCACGCATTGCCAGAAATCCCGCTAGGAAACAAAAAGTTATGGCCCTCCAGATGGGTTTGAGCAAAAACACGGTGAAAAGAGTGCTTAATCAAGACCTGAGACTTCGTGCTTATAAACGAAAAACTGGCCATCTTCTCAATGGTCGGCTTAAAGCTTTAAGGCTTAAAAGATCTAAAGCTTTATTGAAGAAGTACGCTAAAAATAAGCAGCGTTGTATACTGTTTTCGGACGAGAAAATTTTTGACATAGAAGAAAACTGTAATAAACAAAATGATAGAGTGTACGCTCGCAATAGTAAAGAAGCGTCTAATAGCATTCCCCGTATTCAAAGAGGTCATCACCCTTCATCTGTGATGGTTTGGCTGGGAGTTTCTTATGCGGGCGTCACTAGTATGCATTTTTGTGAGAAAGGAGTAAAAACTAGTGCCAAAGTGTACCAAGACACGGTGTTGACTAATATTGTGAAACCACTATCCCATACGATGTTTCTAAACCAGCATTGGGTTTTCCAGCAGGACTTTGCTCCAGCCCATAAGGCAAAGTCTACACAAGCCTGGCTCGCCTCCAATAAAATCGACTTTATACGGCATGAAGATTGGCCCTCCTCTAGCCCAGATCTTAATCCTTTAGACTATAAAATATGGCAGTATTTAGAGGAAAAGGTGTGCTCAAAACCTCATGCAAATCTAGACTCGCTGAAAAAATCTCTTGCTACGGCAGTGGCCAATATCGACATGAAAGTGGTGCGTGAATCCATTGACGACTGGCCATGAAGACTTCAAGCCTGTGTAGATAATTATGGCGGTCATTTTGAATAAATGTTATACATTTAGATTCTCTAGTTTATAAGCTTTCAAACGCTGTACAAATTATACGGAATAAACTTAAACTTTTGATTTTATTTGATACTATGTATATGACAGAACTTATGAGCCGACTAGGTATAGTTGGTATATATACACGTGACACTTTTGAACGACAGCACGCAGTAAAGTGGACGTAAATGGCGATATTTTTAAAAATTTCAGATTTTCTTTTGTTTAAACATAGGTTTAATGAATTCATAAGCACACTTGACGATAAATTTTCAGTGCCTAAATTTGAATACGAAGTAGCGGGAAAAAACCAATTTTATTTAGTGAATATAAATACTGTTGATGGAAGGTATATTCCCGAAGTCAAAGATTTTTCAGGTATTCATGATATTGATAAAGTGTACGTATATTTGAAACTATTAGAATTCGATTTTGAACTAGAGAAAGTCGCACTCGCTGTCAGCGACAATAACTTATTTTGTTGGAAATTGTACTATCGCGCGAACAATCATGAGTCTTGAGGATTTTGATACAAAAATTAAAGCGGCAGTCGCCAAAGCCGTGTTGGCGTTTAATGTTTCGGGAGTCGCTCTGATATACTCTGTCGGGATGAAGAAGACTTATTCTGCTTCATTCTTTCATAACAATTCTAAAGAACCTATGCCAGACCCGGCGGTTTATCTCCCGGTTTTTCAAAGGATTAAAGTCGAAGGATTTTTGTTTAGTAAAGTTGAAGTGCTTTCTTTTATTAGTAAGAACCCAAGAGACAATCCCCAATGGCGTCTTCAAGTTAAATATAGTGCATTAGTTACTTATTGATTAACTGAAAAGAAGAAATCTGAGTCTATAAATTGGAAGAATTGACGACCTTCCGTTTCATTCTTGAGTTAATAAAAAATTGATACTAGGCTTGAGTCGGTCATGAACTAAGAACTGTTAAGAATGAAATCCCGTGAAGGACCGAAAGGAACTAAATCTTTTTGCACGCTCTTAATCGGTCTTTAGGTCCTTTAGTTCAGTGGGATTGGAGAGCGCTTGACTGACTAAAACGGTAAATGGATGGAACGAAACGGTTGACAATGTCGCTGACACGAATGTAAACGAGATGAAAGAACGACGTGACACTCCTAAGCCCGTAAAATATGAAGAAAAATCAAATATTTTTTTCATATTTGATTTTTTTTAATTATGTTAAGGTGTTTTAATGTTTAATATTGACACATGGTATCATACAAATTAAATTGTATTCAGTTACTAAATATTTAAAAAAATCCAACCGATTCCTATTCATTCCCGGCTCTCGACAACCGAACTGAACTAAAGGAACTAAAAGACCGAACTAGTTCGTTTGACCGATTGACCGAGAGCGGAGCGCTCTCTGTAGTGACCGAGCAGGCACAAGCCTAATTGATACCCTGAGTCTTAAATTGGTAGTACTGACGACCTACCAGTATCTATGTAATCTTAATATTAGGTTTATAATTTTTCCCTCCAATACTTTAATGTAATCTCATATATATTCATTAGCATTTATTCATTTTATTTTATATTTATAAAGAAAAAAACACTATTTCTTTTTTGTGTGGAAAGGGGACAAAAAGCGTATTTCAAGCTTGGAGCGCATATCCTGCTGTAACGAAGGGATTTAAATTTGGCAAACAAGGCAATATTGAGCAGGCGTTGCCAATATTGGAAAAAATTGTTATTGTCTTATATGACAAGTAAGTCTTACAATATTAAGTCTGAACAGATTTGAATTACGAGGTGTCAACCCTAGACTTATTTTAACACTATGCATTTTGTTACTGATTTCAGATCAGGTACAAGTACGTGTGTAAATGAGTGCCGATGAAATCTCCAGTTAGAGAATCTGCCTCCAACGGAAGATGCCCTACGTAAACATTATTTTCCGTGCAGATTACTAAGGAGGCTATGTTTGGGGACATATTATAGCCGCTCAGCAACAGGTTATTGGGAGCCCATATGGACAAGCCTACCTGCGGCGGCTGCTGCTTGTTTAGAGCTTATTCGTTGCCGCTGCAAAACAAAATGCGCAGGGAGGTGCAACTGCGTTAAAAAAAACTAAAATGCACTGACACTTTTATGTGCATGTAGTGGCAATTGCGAACAATATATATCTTATTTCAATCCGCATTTTTTGTCAAACATCTAACTATGTTAATTTTATCACATCCATACTAATATTTAAAATGCGAAAGTGTGTCTTTCTGTCTGTCTGTTACCTCTTCACGCTTAAACCGCTGAACCGATTTACTTGAAATTCAGTGTAGAGATAGTTTGAGTCTCGGGGAAGGACATAGAATAGTTTTTATCTCAGAACTCACCCCTTAATGGGGTGAAAAGGGGGGTGGAAGTTTTTATGGGGAATCAATAAAAAGGAGATTGGATAAGAGTCGCGGGCAAGAGCTAGTATTATATATGCGAAAGTGTGTCTGTCTGTCTGTCTGTCTATCTGTTACCTCTTCAGGCTTAAACCGCTGGACCGATTTAGTTGAAATTTGATATAGAGATAGTTTGAGTCCCGGGGTTTAAGTTTAAGGGGGTGAAAAGGGAGGTGGAAGTTTGTATGGGAAATCGATAAAAAGCATATTGGATAAAAAATAAGCTACCCAAATTACTAACTCCACGCAGACGAAGTCGCGGGCAAAAGCTAGTTAAAATAAGTAAAAATAAAGGCGCTGTGAGACTCGTAGATTCTCTATTAAACGAGAAAGTCAGTTATCAAACCATAATAGACGTTTTGACAGCCTTGGAACTGAAATACGAAGAAGACGAGCTCGGAGTTAAACCGAAGATAACTAAGAGGGATGGGTAGTTATCGCTGGACTCGTGAAGTAGAGTTACTGGCAGCCAACCATTGGTTAGAATACACTGTCTTTATGCATGTATTTAATAACTTTAGATTCAAGTCGTTTACTGTTAAAGCTCAACGAGACGCTATGCGTAATGAACTTAATAATTTAAAAATTGATAGTCCATTTGGTCCTTCTACAAGATTTCCGGATAATTTAATTTACATAAACTTAAATCATAGTGTACCAGGTAGGTTGATTCGTAATCTGGTTATGGCTTTGGATATAGCTGATAGACAGGTCGAAAAAGGTAGAACTCGTTCCGATGCTGAAGATATTAGATCAGCTTCTAATATGGAAGATGCGAAGACATCATTTTATAATCATCTGGAATCACTTACTGATATGCTTGGGGGAAGACCTATTGAGTTCGGATATATAGTTGGTATATATACACGTGACACTTTTGAACGACAGCACGCAGTACCTAAAGTGGACGTAAATGGCGATATTTTTAAAAATTTCAGATTTTCTTTTGTTTAAACATAGGTTTAATGAATTCATAAGCACACTTGACGATAAATTTTCAGTGCCTAAATTTGAATACGAAGTAGCGGGAAAAAACCAATTTTATTAAGTGAATATAAATACTGTTGATGGAAGGTATATTCCCGAAGTCAAAGATTTTTCAGGTATTCATGATATTGATAAAGTGTACGTATATTTGAAACTATTAGAATTCGATTTTGAACTAGAGAAAGTCGCACTCGCTGTCAGCGACAATAACTTATTTTGTTGGAAATTGTACTATCGCGCGAACAATCATGAGTCTTGAGGATTTTGATACAAAAATTAAAGCGGCAGTCGCCAAAGCCGTGTTGGCGTTTAATGTTTCGGGAGTCGCTCTGATATACTCTGTCGGGATGAAGAAGACTTATTCTGCTTCATTCTTTCATAACAATTCTAAAGAACCTATGCCAGACCCGGCGGTTTATCTCCCGGTTTTTCAAAGGATTAAAGTCGAAGGATTTTTGTTTAGTAAAGTTGAAGTGCTTTCTTTTATTAGTAAGAACAAAAGAGACAATCCCCAATGGCGTCTTCAAGTTAAATATAGTGCATTAGTTACTTATTGATTAACTGAAAAGAAGAAATCTGAGTCTATAAATTGGAAGAATCGACGACCTTCCGTTTTATTCTTGAGTTAATAAAAAATTGATACCCTGAGTCTTAAATTGGTAGTACTGACGATCTACCAGTATCTATGTAATCTTAATATTAGGTTTATAATTTTTCCCTCCAATACTTTAATGTAATCTCATATATATTCATTAGCATTTATTCATTTTATTTTATATTTATAAAGAAAAAAACAAATAAATTTTAGAAACGGCGCATATAGTTGAAGATTTAGACAGATTATTTAACTGCACTAATGAACCATCATTTCGCAAAGATATTAAAAAAGGAATACGACAAAACGTTACAAAAAACAGTTACCATCACGAATGTGGGATAGAATATAAAAAAAATTAAAGACTTGATCATTTCCTCAAATCGAACAGCCAACTTAGGCTAAGGAATGTCCGATGTGTAAATGGATACATGACAACTATATCCTCATTGCAAGACATATGGAATTATGTGTGGTCCGAAATTTTTTAATATTTAAATTTGCGGCAATGCATGCAATCTATGCAGTTTGGCAGATAAGTAGCAACAATTACTATACCTCTTTTTTTTTAAATAATAAATAAATTGAAAAAAAAAAAGACTGAAGAATTTATTTGGCATCATACGACAACACAGCCCGTCCAACAAAAACTCGACGACCACACCTTAATTAGTAGAGGATCGAACTGTGAAAAAGACAAGATCGAGATTTTATTCGATTTTCAAAAAAATATGTCCAAAAAAAATGTAAGTACATCGGTAGACTTATCATTGGATGACCACCTTTAAAAATTGAATGAAGATATGAGTTTTTGTGCTCGGTGAAAAAATCGAAGAAAAATGATTATCTTAAAAATCATATCAAGCACTTCTTTTGCCGATAAAACTTGAAAATCTACAAGCCAGAATAAGTACTAAGCGAAGAAAAGAGACTGAACAAAAGCGAGCTCGAATCATCATCATCCGAAAAAGTGGCTTTCAAACCATTATTTAAGAGCAAAATTAAGGGATGTAAAAAAAATACTAGAAAAGACTGTTTTCACAAAAAGAAATGCAGCATCTGTAAAAAAAAAATCATGAAGAAAAATACTGTTTCTTTAAGAAAAATAAGACTAAGGAGAGGCAGTATTTCTAGCAACATTTAATAAAACAAGAAACCTTGACGCAAAACAAAAATGTCTTATCCGAGATTAAAAACCGGCCAAGTGCGAGGCGGACTCGCGCGCCGAGGGCTCCGTACTTTTTAGTATTTGTTGTTATAGCGGCAACAGAAATACATCATCTGTGAAAATTTCAACTGTCTAGCTATCACGGTTCATGAGATACAGCCTGGTGATAGACAGACAGATGGATAGCGGAGTCTTAGTAATAGGGTCCCGTTTTTACCCTTTTGGGTACGGAACCCTAATAACAAAGACAACTGCACGTTTTTTTAAAACTAATCAATGGCTTAATACATCATTTTACACTTGCAGCCTTAAGCCTATGCATCCACTTTACTCAAAAAACTTGCTGTTCCTATTATACTGTATAATACATATAAATTAAGCATGAAGTACCTCCCTACCTAACCTACATCGTATCCTCATCATGTGTCTTATAAACTGTGTCATTAAATTCGGAATCTTTAAAAAAAGAAAATTAACGATTTGGGGACAAAACCCCAGCCCCAAAACTAAGCAAATCTCGTATTATGGGTACTAGGCGATGATATACATACGTATATAGGTAAATACATACAACCATGACTCGTCGTCTAAGATACCTATAGTATATAATCCACCCATAACTATGCGACTATCAGACTTCTATTAAAAGAAAAGCTACAATTTTCATTTTTAATATAAAAAAATCTCCAGTACCTAGTAGTCAAAGAACAATAAATAACAATGTCTGACAAGAACGGAATAACTAATTTGGTTGTATATATTATGTTTCACCTTATCTATGCTGTGATCGTATTAGTATGCGAAAACGAGGAATATATATCGGTCGCTCCAAAGACAGCGAGAATCGCAGCAGCACGCGACGCAGCCACAAGAGACGCAGCACCAACGCCACGCCACGTCGCACACCGCCGTAGCACCTACCATATTGCCACCCACGCCGACATCAACACGAGAAGCCCTGCAGGCAACGGCAAGACGACCACCAAGAACACCACTAGCTATGGCTGCAGCAGGAGCGGGACATGGACCGCCACCACCACTAACCGACGTCAGACCGACAGCAACGGTAGCACCACGCATCCGCGAAGATACGGACTACCGCACCAGCACATCAGGCCCCCCGCCACTCCGTCGATCCAGGTACCAGACAAGGACGTTCGAAAACCCAGGATGAGGACGAGGATACAGGCGACGAGAGACACCAGAGCTATAAGGTTATACCGCATGCAGCATTTAAACCCACTCATTTCTTTTTCCCTCCCTTAAATTTGTTATTCGCATTATACTAAACATTACTTATAGGTTGTCGCTAAACTCATTTCAGTTTCAAGCATAAATAGTTTTAACCCATAAAATATTAGAATTCGTAGTTTAATGTAACAATTGTACGTGTCGAATAGTGTCCTCAATAAACAATTTCGCAATTTCCCGCACGCGCCGTATTTACGAATTTTTGGTTGTGCTGCTTACTCTGTCTTGGCCTTTATAGGCGTGTGCTTCTACTGAGGCAACTGCACCGTATACCGTATCAAGTTTCTGATTATAGTTTAATGTCTGCCAATATTGAGAAAGTTATGTCTCTTGTACACCAGTTGTCAGACATAGGCAAGACTGTTGAAGATGAAGAAATTGCAGCAATACTGTTGAGCGGTTTGCCACAAGAATATGACTCGCTAGTGACCCTGTGTTTGACATCTAAGCTCGGCTCAGTTGTCTGACGGCAAATATCTTGCCGTTACCCACTAAACGGTTAAGAAAAACTTGTGTATCTTTTTTATACCAGAAATGTCTTTTTTAGGGTTTTTTACCAAAACGGTACAAAAGGAACCCTTATGGTGGTTTATTTTATTTATTAGTACACACAAGCCTTATTGATATCAATAACCTGTCATACGTTCCTTCGTAAGAAGTATAGGAGGGTAGTTCATACCCGTTGTGGCCGTTGTGAGATTTTTATGTACCTACCCGGTACTTCAAGATTTGTTCACATGTCTGGCAATACGGTGATTGGCCGCAGGACTGGTCGGAATCTGTTATCCTACCGCTGCACAAGAAAGGGTCAGCCAAGAACTGCGGCAATTATCGAACCTTGTCCCTCATCTCTCATGCCAGCAAAGTCTTGCTCCATATTTTTAACAATCGCATCCGCTACTACCTGGATTGGCAAATTCCGCAGGAGCAAGCGGGTTTTGTGAAGGCAAGGGCACTCGGGAACAAATTTTCAATGTCAGGCAACTCGTTGAAAAGGCATACGAGTTTGATACGCCAGTGATAATGTGTTTTGTCGACTACAGCAAGGCGTTTGACTGTGTCAACTGGAGTTGCTTATGGAGAGTCCTACAAGATCTTGGAGTACCACATCATCTCATCGCCCTACTTCGCACCCTATATGGCTCAAGCCAAGGAGTCGTAAGAGTCGATAAAACAACCTCAAAATCCTTTAAATTTAACCAAGGAGTACGCCAGGGTTGCATTTTATCGCCCATTCTGTTCAACGCCTACGGAGAGCACATTATGAGACGGACCTGCGAGAACTGGGAGGGAGGCATCGCAGTTGGTGGTGTAAAAATCACCAACTTGCGCTATGCCGATGACACTACTCTTCTAGCAGCAAATGAGTCGGAAATGGCTGCACTTCTAAACCGAATGGAGCGGATTAGCGAGGAGATGGGACTTTCCGTAAACAGGTCCAAAACCAAGGTCATGGTGGTCGATAGAACTGGGAAGTTGGAACTCACTGGTACGTTGGGCCTCCAGATAGTGGACAATTTTGTTTGCCTAGGCTCCAACATCAGCAACAATGGTTCGTGTGAGAAGGAAGTGCGCAGGAGAATTGGCATGGCGAAGAGCGCCATGTCTCAGCTTGGAAGTATGTGGAAAGATCGCAGCATTTCCGTAAAAACAAAAACCAAACTGGTACGGACTCTAGTCTTCTCGATCTTTTCGTATGGCGCTGAGACGTGGACATTGAAGGCTGCTGACCGCAAACGCATTGACGCCTTTGAGATGTGGTGTTGGAGAAAGATGCTCCGAATCCCCTGGACAGCATTCCGGACTAACGTCTCCATATTGCGTGAACTCAGAATCTCGTCGCGGCTGTCATCCGAATGTTTACGCAGAGTCCTTGAATACTTCGGTCACATTGCAAGAAAAGACGGTGGCAACCTCGAAAAGCTTTTTGTGACCGGCAAAGTGGAAGGGAAAAGGCCTGGAAGGGGACGCAGTCCAATGCGTTGGTCTGACCAGATCCGCACCGCTCTTGACTCCACAGTCCACATGGCTCTCCACACCGCCAAAGACAGAAGCAGATGGAGAAAGATCGTAAGAGAGAAAGTGATACAAAAGGGAGGTCACGACCCTCAATACTGAGGAATACGACGCAAGGAGGAGGAGGGACCCGGTATAAGTACCCATCCATTATCCATTTTATTAAGATAAAATGGATAAAAATCAAGAATAAGAAAAAAAGCGAAAACAAGGATTCCTGTACCTCTGCCACCTCTGCCGGACTACTTGGTGAACAAATTACGCCAGAGACCCCCGATGAATACGACATTATTACGAGTTCAAATTGACACTAAATTCTTAACTGTGCGACAAGGTTGTTGCTTACCAAGAAGAAGAAGAAGAGCCAACTGTCATTATTATTAGCAGTGATGAGGAAATTGATTCGCCCGAAAAGGAAATATATTTCACTGATAAAGAACAGCTAATAAGAAGCAGATATCAGCAACTTCAGCAAGTACCCCTGATTTATGTATGTAACAATACGTACTATTATTTATTCCATGACAATGTTACTAAAATTATTGAATATTCGTTTTCTAAATACCTAGGTAATGGTTGGAGCATGGACAGAGAATACATGGGTGATATTCTATCATACCTTCTACAAGAAACCAGTGGCAGTGGCCCTCCCATACTAAAATTATTGAATATTCGTTTTCTAAATACCTAGTTACTTATTTCTGTTAATGGTTGGAGCATGGACAGAGAATACATGGGTGATATTCTATCCTACCTTCTACAAGAAACCAGTGGCAGTGGCCCCAATGGACTCAATCATAATGGCCCAAGCAATTTAAAGCACAAAAACGTTCAAATTGACACTAAATTCTTAACTGTGCGACGGGGTTGTTGCTTACCAAGAAGAAGAGCCAACTGTTATTATTATTAGCAGTGATCAGGAAATTGTTTCTCCCGAAAAGGAAATATATTTCACTGATAAAGAACAGCTAATAAGAAGCAGATATCAGCAACTTCTGCAAGTACCCCTGATTTATGTATGTACGTACTATTATTTATTCCGTGACAATGTTACTAAAATTATTGAATATTCGTTTTCTAAATTCAATTGAATAAGTCCTGAATAGTCCATAGTATGATCTGTTAAAAACTATGTAAGGTAAGGTTGGGTAAGGTAATACAAACATAGTTTATTTTGCTCCGGACAAGACAAACAGTATGAGGATGCCATAAAAGTGTTTGTCTTGCCCTGGTGATAGTCTTACCCCACCTTACCTTACCTAAAAAAAACAAGGGATAGCAAGTGCCACAAAAACAGTGAAAACAAGGAAAAGGGTACCTAGTTTGAGCAAGCCTACAAATGCATATAAGACAGGAAACTTTGAGGATAGACTGATAACATTTTCATGGCGACGGACAACATGCACAAATAAAGAAACTGGACTTCTTTTGAAAACTGTTAAAGTGTACTTAGTTTGTATAACAATTAACATTTCCCACATTTTCCATTTATGATTTGAACCACACATTTCACACAATACATAAAAATAATGTTTGGAATGACTGCTCTTCACTTGCATCAGCCATTATGCAATTCAATACAGCAATATTAATACCTTATTCCACTTACTGACCAATTTTAAATAAAGTACAGAACACACAAAGACGACTTGCAAACCATGAAATCCAAGGTTACTACTTCCTAGATAGTGTAAAACTCATTGGAAGCATAATAATTACAAGTTCCAACTGACATCAAGAGACCAACTAACAATTGTGCTTAACTGCGCGGTAGCCATAGACAAAAGAGAATCAGAATCAGAATGCATTTATTCATTATAACATAGGTACATTGTATTGGTCTTATAGTTAGAGCAGGAGAGTGAAAGTGAAAACTAATAAAACACCAATCGCCAATTATGAAAAAATAAAAATTTACAAAAGGTATGTTACAGAACTCATAGAAGACAAAAGGGACGATTTTTCAGTCCCCAGTTTAATAGACGCATGGGATTTATTCCATTTGGAACTGAAAAACGCTCGATAGCCTCCCCAACACGCGCCTCAAATCTCGTAGACCTATCATTCCCAAATCCAAGGCCCAGAATCTTTCTGCGTTAACCTGGAATGGACGGAGAGCTGGAACTCGTACAATACACAAACTCAGCTCCCCAATAACATCGACATCAACCCAACACAAGAACCACGCGGCCTAGATGAGCCGCGAAAGAACTGAGCAGAATAAGGTCCGACGTCAGCTGCTGTAACTACAACCTCCACAAATGGGGCTACAAGCCCTCACCAAACTGTGACTGTGGCGCGCCAGACCAAACAACTACGCACATTGTGGAGGAATGCCCCATGAGTCGTTTTTCGGGAGACACGAAGGATCTGTATACAATAACTGGGGATGCCAGGGATCGATTATCGAACCTAGATATTCAGCTATAAATGTACATATAATGTTAACCTTTGTTAATTTATTTTTTAGCCATACGATATGAAAAAACAATAACCAAACCAACCAGTGACATTGACTAGTGATTTGATTAGTACAGTACAACATAACATCCACCCAAATGATGCTCGACCTGATAGGTATGTTAAAATGTTTAACAGACAGTTTAACAGACAGGTGTACCGAACCGCGAACTTAGCTCGATCCGAGGCCTCCAATCGTATAGCCTTCACACACTACCGCACTAAGGTCACGGTATGTCCAGGGTGGAGGGCCCTGTATGGCGCTTATGGGCCCTCCACACTCATGAGTGAATCACGGCGCAAAGCCGCGAACGCGAGTGTGGAGTCTAGTTTTCTAATAAGCGAAATCGACTCCACACTCGCGTTCGCGGCCTCGCGCCGCTTAGTCTGGAGCGGGCTATATGCCAATGTGAAAACAATTTCATTTAAAATTACAAATATGCCGTGTTGCTCCATTTTGGTGTAGACAAGAAATATTACACATGGAGCCATTTCATATCATCGGTAAGTATTATTTAATTCAAAATATCAATATTTTTTACATTTTGGGTTTCCGCTACTATTTTTGGATTGGGAAAAACAAGTTTATGTAAATGAGATAAGGTTGATATCTATTTAGCGTAAAATTAAATAACGTTGCGCGGTTGCGCTATTCGGCCGCAGTGCGAGGACAATAGATCAAAAAAGTTATCGACAACGATAAGTAAATACTACTAAATACACAAAGTTCGTTTTGTTTTCATTTATTGCTATTTTGTTCCGCCTCTGAATAATTATATCGAAAAAGTCGTCGCTTATGTCATTTTATATTATGTAGGTACAAAATATGTTCTTACATAATTTATTGCTATCAATGGATTATTTAATTTAAAGTTTTTCTTATAGTATTATATACCAATGTGCCTCGAAACCAAACGTAAGACAGTCACGATTCTCAATTAATTACCTTCGTAATCCAGCAGCATAACTAACTGGGAGGAAGGTAAAGCGTTTCACATATCTTAAGGGTCCTCCACACTCATGCGCGAATCACGGCGCGAAGCCGCGATTCGCGCATGAGTGTGGAGCGATCTTTAAGCGCACTCCAGACTACGCGGCGCCAAGCCGCGAACGCGAGTGTGGTGGGACTTTTATATAATACAGAATGGGGTTGGCAACTGTCAAAGGTTTGCAGAGATGGCGCCATCATCTTGCCCGTTTTTCTATGAGATTTGGCTTAAAGGGCTCTCATCCAGGGCATTAAAAAAACAAAAATTTCACACAATTCTAGGGATTGACAGGGTAAGCTATGCTGGCGCCATCTGCTAATTATTTCGACTGGCTAACCCTATTCGTTAAAGTGTACAGTCTGGCAAAAAAAGAGTAGAAATTAAAAAGTGGCAACACTGGAGTGTCGTCCCTTTCAAATCAATCTAAAGGCCCGTCCACATTCATGCGCGAATCGCGGCGCGAAGCCGCGAACGCGAGTGTGGAGCCAAGTTCGCTGATTAGCGAACTAGGCTCCACACTTGCGTTCGCGGCCCTTAAGAAAAACGGGACGACACTACAGTGTTGCCACTTTTTAATTTCTACTCTTTTTTGCCAGACTGTACATTTTTTAGATTTGGGTCGTTCTTTTAACTTTCAGTGCTTTATTTGGCATTAGCTAACAAAGGTGGTGCAAAGTTGGCTTGGTTTGACCGTGTCAAAATTTTCAGAAACAGCAGTTTGATTTATGCGGAAAGAGCCCTCCACACTCCACACAGTGTAGAGAGACCTTTATGTCTATAATTTATTATAGACAACATTTTTTCAAATTTCGAGTTGGCAACACAGCAATTGCTTTGTTTATTGGCCATTTGGCTTAAAGGTCTAGTAATGGTCTAGTATAACCAGGCCATAAAATAAAAAATAAAAAAGTTTATTGGCCATTGTGCTAGCTTGGTGCTAGCGTGTCAAGTCAAGCGAAAAGCGAAGCGATCCATTTTTAGATTTTAACTAGGTATTTTCGCAGTAGTTATTGCACTTTTGCAGCTCATTTTCGATTTGTTTCTTTTGTGTTTAAGAAATATTTCTATCTGTTGTTCTAACGAGTTGGCCTGTCGTTATTGTAGGCCAGATGCTACAACTTTCAATTTTATTGTTTTGTGAAGAAGTGTAGGTATTGCGTTTTCTTTGATTCACCTTAGAGTTGATATGATAAGCTTTTAATAAGGTCTTGGAAGTAAGTTGGTTTTAGTGAGTGATACTTCTATCTATCACGAGCCATTTAATATTCATACTGAAGCTGATTGTTTGCCAGATTCAAGGTCCTGCGTTGTCTTAGTCAAGGATGTATTACAACAATTAACTCCTTTTGACTGATGCTACAGTGATAGTGATGTTAAGGATATCCTGCATTGAAAATGAGCTCTTTCAAAAATACTAAGGGCAGAGGTCAGACAGGGTAAGCTTACGTCATATTAAAAGGCAAATAAAATAGCTCACCCTTTCTGATTTCTGCTAATGAGACTCCTTTATTATCAGGAATTTTACATAACATGATAACACATGTTTATCAGTGTCGAAAAAATATAGAAAATGAACTTTTAAAATGAAAATGATGATGAGAAGAAGAACTTTTAAAATGTTTTATCAAACAAGTAACAAAATCATTCTAGCTTTTGTAATAGTTAAGAATTGCCTGCGTTGAAAATGAGCTTTAAAATTGCTCAAGTTTATTATGTCCAGCGTTGAAAATAAACAAGTTTTTTTTTGGGGAATAGGTATTCCTTAATAAATAAATATGGAATAATTTGTGCAGTGGGTAATCTTGGGTACATTATTTCAGAATGAGCAGAAACATCAATAAATAATAGCTTAAAACTAAATTGAGGCGTGTAAAGTCTTGCATAGACATCAAATGTATTACCATTTGATATTATTTCAATCATACAGTGCTATGATCATAGAAAATCATATGGTTTTCTATGATCATGGCCTCTGTTCCTATGATATAGTTATTACTTGATCATACCAAATTATTTACTGTAATATTAGTGCTAGTCACATAATTGCTCTTTTACATGTCTGTCTCTACTAGCGCTTCTTTGCAGCATTTACATAAGTTTTTTTTATCTGTTTTTATTGGATACATTTATATAGTTCGTTCAACTTTTGGAAGACAGTGCCATCTACATATATTAGTCTGTAAGTACTCCATGTGAACATAGATGTTTCACCGAGTCTCCTTTATTATCAGGAATTTTATATAACACATGTTTATGTTAATTAATCTGAATGTCGAAAAAATATATAAATACTTTCAAAATTCAAACAAGCAACAAAATCATTTTAGAGTTTGAAATGGTTAAGAATGTCCTGCGTTGAAACTGAGCTTCAAGATTGCTCAAGTTTATTATGTCCAGCGTTGAAAATAAACAAGGTTTTTTTTTGGGGGAATGTTACTTAAAATATAAATATGGAACAATTTTGTGCAGTAGGTAATCTTGGTGTAATGTGTACATCATTTCATAATGAGCAGAAAAATAAGAAATAATCACCTTGATCAAAATTTAATTGAGACGTGAAATGTCCTGCATAGATGTCTAATAGCTAAGATATCAGTGGTCCTTAACCCTTGAATGCTCAAGTATTTTTTTTTCTTTTTGAGTAGAATACTGTTCAAATATGGGTTATTAGGGTTAGTATGGAGTGTAGAAAAATAAATAAAAAAATCTTACATGACGAGGTCTGGAAATATCGTATGTAGGCAAAAAACAACATTGCCCAGTTCTGATAGCTGTACATTTTTTCAAGGATGTAGTTTAAATACAACATTGCGCAGAGAACAAAAATTCAAACTAAAGGAAAGGAAAAGACAATTATGTTTAAAAGTATTTAATTACGAACATGAAAATCATAAAAACAGTTCATCACGGGTAAATGACCAAAATTATCAAATCGAATGCCGTCTGGAAGGCCTTGGTGCTGCAGGATTTTTAATGGTCACGGGATTGTCTAGATGAGGACTCTTGACATTTGTTCGATCCTTTTTTTAAAGTTCAGAGGCAATTTGTGTCCTAAATTTTTTTAGAGGCATAGCTTTCGTGTCAGCACCTAATCCTCGTCGGTATAATAACCAGGCGTTATTGACGCAAATGTCTAAAATTTGTGAAAATATGGCCATGTACCATCGCCTTGTCTTCATATTCGTCCGGTATAATGCTACTAACATGTCGGCCAAGTCCACACCACCCATGTTTATGTTATATTGTTTAACAATTTGGTGACAGTCAACATTTACCTTTGTTTTAGCTTCTTTGGAATAACGCCGAATCGACTCAACAGGGTGGGAATCTACGAACGAGCTAGCTAATGTAACAACCTTGTTGTCTGACCACTTGACGACTGCTAACTGATTTTTGTTACAAACAACCTGCTTACTAGTTCCTCTTGTCATCTTGGAAAGCTGTTTGTCGGTTTGAAATTTGTCTTGACATCCCCGTAACCTGTTATTTCGTATCGTTCCAAGACTAAATATTCCCAGCTCTTGCCGTAGGTACCGGATCAATTCTAGCGAGGTGAAGAAGTTGTCAAAATAGACGACTGAAGGCTTCTTTTCGATGGTCTTGCAGAGAGCCAACACTACTTTTGCTCCAAGTCCTTGACTGCCTTCATGATCCGTAAACGAAATAAAGCGGAAGGTATCATCGCCGCCATATGGTAGAAAATCATAAACGATACCTGACACACCAGCACGCACGAAGAATTTGAACCCCCATTTTTTGGGCTTCTTGGGCATATATTGCCGTCTGCTACCAGCCCTGGTGCCCTTGTAAGGAACCATCATTTCGTCGATACTGTAACGGCCCTCTTCATCGACTTTTAAACAGTTTTGATGAACTTTCTCTATCAGTGGGCGTATTTTAAAATAACGATCGTCATTCATATCGTCATTATTTACGAAATGTAGATTCCTCCTTATGTTCTCGTATTTTTTCAGAGACATTACGTCTGCAATCGGTGCGTAACGATATTCCTTGGACCAGTAATCTCTGTAAGCTGGCATTGATACCACTCCCATCAAAAGGGATATGGCTAAAAAGTCACGAATATCGTCGGTGGTTACATTAATACACTTCGATGTGTAACTTGTTTGCACAGAGTAAAGGTTTGTCTCGTCGGTAATCATCTGTATAATGTCTTCGGAAAAGAAAAAGAAGAAATGTTCGCAAGGAGATTTTGTAAGGTCATCAAACGGAATTGAAATGTTAAAAGGCTCTACTTCTGCTCTGTGTTGAAACTGAGTTTTCTTCCAATTAAATGACAGTGGTTTAGAAACATATTTCTTTCGCTTGGCGGTCACTACCTGGTTTGGTGCTGTATTAGCGAGACGTTTGCGTGCATTCGATCTTGTTTGCGGGGTTTGTAGTAATGAAGAAGGCGTTTGTGGTGATAAAACAGCTGACAGATTATTTAACGTAGGTAATGGAGAAACAGGGTTTGAGTCATGAAACATTTGCGCCATTATAGGGGTAAGGGGAACCTTTTCAATATCAGGAATCAGGTGATTGGATCTATTTTCAACGGAAAGGTTATTTATGGGATTTTCAGGTTCTTCATCTGAAGTATCGGAAATGTTATAATTTTTCATAGGTGAAGGAATCGATTGTGGATCGGAGCTGTAATCGGAGTTTTCTCGTTGGATTTTTTGTTGGGTTGTATGGGTGTGAGTGCAATCAGGTTCTTCGTCAGACGAGCTACTACCGTCAGGCGAATCTGCATTTTCAGGCGGGACAAGGGCCAATACCCTGAAGCAAGCAAAGAAAACAAAACATGCAACAAAAACAAACCAAACACCCAAAATAAAAAATAAAAAACGTTGTTTAATGCAAATAGTTAAATAAAAGAGCAAGATTAGTACGTAAAAATCAGTAAACCATACATCCAAAATAATGTCACAGAAATGCGCAATGTTAGTAAAAAACAACATAGGGCCGTGCAGGTCAGTTGCTCAGTACTTCGCAATGTAGTTAAAAAACTACATTCATATTTGCAGTGTTATTATTCGTTAGTTTTAGTATATATTGCAATAGTGAATAGCACAGCATGTAATCTAATCATTTAAAATTATGTTTTAATAAAAATACTCCACGAAAACCAAAGATAAATATTTTTTAAGATTTTTAGCTTACCGAGCCTCTCGCCGGTGCGCGTCGACTCGGCGCCATCTTGCCGCTAACTGTCAAATAACGTGCGCGGGAGCATTGAACCCACCGATTTCGAGTTCCCAGAAATAGGGGAAGTTTAGTTGTCACATCGCATTATAGCCAAAAACAAAGTGTCAGGATTTTTTAAAATATTGATGTCGTTTTTTAACGACATTGCGAATTAGAGGGTTAACATAAAGTCACTTATAGTGTAACAAGCTAGTCCAAGTAACATCTCCATTTTCGAAAAAAAATCATTTTCTAGAAAAAAACACACATAATACATTAAGACAAAGGATAAGGCAAACACAAATAACACACACACTGTTTACACTGTTTAATATTTTTGACCCTGACCCTGGAGGGTTTGCCACCTCGTTGCTCGATTGCGTTGGATAGACTAACTCACATATTTCGATTAACTTGTCGAAGACGACGCCATCCATCTCGGTTTGCACTCCCTGTGTACGAGTGCGTCATATTTAGACAGTGCCTCTTAAACTCTGGTATGTACGGTGTCGACGGTCGATGTTCAGTAAACGGTTGTGAGTTGTGACTGAAAATCGGACTGCACGTGTTCTGGTCCAGACTGCATTTGCGCGGCAAGTTTCTGGCATTTCCACCGAATTATTAGCGAACGTTGTCTTGTGGCGTTCTTCCTGGGCGGTCGTGCGTTCCATCTCGGCCCTCGCTCCCTTCCAAATGTCTTCTGACAATGTGCTTGTGGGCTTCGGACGGTCAGCTAAATAATTTTCAGATTAAACAACTAGCATCCAAAAAAACTAGTTAAAAGCGACTTAGTTAGGTTTTGACATAATTTGAAATCATTATGGCTGATATTACTTTTTTCAACGGTCACGGGGCACTTTTTCCATATTCTTTTTCCACATACATATGTACCAAATCCCTTAGGCGAGTCTCCACAAAGTGGGTTCCCGTGAAATTTGCCTCTAAAAAAGTCTGCAGAAACAGCGCCCGGTCGGGAGATAGCAGCAAGTTGACCGTGTACTCATTTCAAGGGTTGCCACCACCACGAGCAATGTAAGAGCTAGTGCTTAATACTGTTAAGATGATCGCTCGTTCCCAGTTAATTTCCCTTCATGCGGCTTCCCCAATCTCGCGCTGCACATTTCGTCTAGCTGGAAATTTTTCTTTGTTCTGGTACGCGTTCCAGTAAGTGTCGGCTTGTCGTATACACTGGTGGCGGAGCCTCCTTATAACGTCCTGGAAACACTGCCGTGCAACGGAGTTTGGTATGCGTACTAATGTGTTGCGATTGTTGCAAATAAAAGTTCGTACGCGGTAACAATAATTTATCTATATTAAAAACTCTAAAACCAAACTAACACAAATAACTATACAAGTAGGGAGCGATATACAATCGAGCTCGACCCTTAAATGCTAAGTACATAAACGAACACGTAGGGAGCGATGCGATATCAAGCTCAACCTGTGATACACGGTACTAGACAACTTGTCGACTTGACGTCTAACTAAGAACTGATGATCTCCTACTGATGGCCGTAACTTCCCAGCTAAGGGACAGGCGCATCGGGATAACGGTAAATCGAACCCATAACTGTGCACATGATGTCGGATTTTTGCGTTTCTCACGCTGGCTGCAAATTACTTTATTACTTAAAGCTAACAATTATCGTACACTGACAAAGAAATAAAACAAAGATGGATAAACAAAGGGACAGTGCCGACAAGAAAACAAATCACAGATGGATAGAAACAATTAGCCGGTCCGACAAAGGCAAGGATATTTTACAACATTTTTACAAGCTTATCCCGGTTAACGGTTATCATAATACCACCACCTGTAATAAACAGTTACGTTGTACAATTGTAAAATGCACATTGCTCATAACGGGAAATGTTAAAATTTAATATACTCCGGTTAATGTGTTAATCTCGTTCCGAAGAGATAATTGATTTGGCAGTTCACTTAGTGTGTAATCGCGCCGTATAACAGAAAGATCCTTGCGGACGTCGTCACTGAAAAATTCCACGTCAACAAATATAAGGTCGCCGTATAGGCAAGTACAATGTGCCCATTGCTGTCGCCAATCCTGGATACCTGGGACCTAAGCCCTCCCATCCCTGTTCAAACAGGGATTTGCTACAACCATGCGCTTTACGATCATTTTTTTTAAAGATTTGCGGCGTTACCGAAGGCGTCGTACTCAAGTGCTAGTCCTTCGTCTCGCTTCAGGCATTCGTAACTGTGCCTAACACTGAAGTAACCGCTTCGGCACGTTTTGTGTAAGTTTCTTTATCTGGATCTTTATGTCCTATTGATATGGCGATTTTTAAAAATCTGTTATCGCTCCGCCGCTCTGCCGTTTGGTCACGATATGAGTTGAAAGTCAAATACGCATTCGTGACCACATGGCAGAGAGCGTCAAAGGAGCAGGTGTTTCTAATATATAATACTATTCCGTCTGATTTCGTGACCGTCAGCCCCGTTCCGTTTCTCAGTACTTGTGCCGCAAACTTACAGTTTGCGGACGCAATAGCAACTTCCGCCCCGGGGATGACGGACAATAACTTGGAACGCTTGGGAGGGCCAAAACTCTTCCAGTTTTCGACCTCGTTAAGGTCTTCACTGGTTGTATATTTTGGAGATCTGTTATTGTCTCTTTGATTATCTAATGTTGTGTTTGAAATTCGACAAGCTCCTTCGATTGCCTTAATGTGTGTGGACACAAAATTGACAACTTTCAGTGGCTTTGACTGTGCTGCTGGCTTTGACCCTACACCGTGAAATAAAGCCTTTATTCTATTACGAAGTACGCTACCAAAAAGACTGCTTCCGTTCTGGGTGAGAAGAAAATAGCACATGGGTCGGCAAACTTTTGAAGAGAAGAGGTTAAGGGTTAGAGGGAAAGGTTAAGTATGTATACATACAATGTGTAGATTCTTGGTTTTTCTGTTTTCTTCACGCTTTGCAACATATGCGTTTTTAACAGATTTCAGTACCCGTACCACGAGTCACTGACTGTTTTTTTCTAGTGATATAAAGCTGGACAAAACAACTACCACGGAACTGATAAGGTTTATATATTTAAAAATGGTACAAAATGCTTAAATTTACATCAATAATTCAATATTTCCCAAATAAATATTTATTATTTGACTAAATAGAGAGGGGAGCATGATTAGAAAGTTGAACATGAAATGTACCTCTAAAATAGGATAATTAACATATGCAATAATGAAACCGTGTCGGACCATTCCGATCGGTAGATAGAAGAATTAATCGATGATGATGATGATTTTTTTACCTACTTATACAAACTTATTTTAGTAGGTAAATACCGAGTTAATTTATTAATTTATGATGATGATAAAATTAAGCGAACTTTTAAAATTTGATCACATGGGTTAATAAGCAAAGGCGCGGATAAGGGTTCAATTAACTTATGATATGTCTGTAGGAGAGACCAGACCTTAACGTCATATTACCTAGTAGGGTGTACTGCACGTGCTGTACCCGTCATCACGGCACCGCGGAAGCATTTGAGGGCTTCGACGATGCCGATACCCCGGTTGTCCTCGACTGGTGACGGCGGCGGCGCCGCTGGTGACTCAGCCGGTGGCGTTGATGACAGATGAGAGTCCCTGATAACAAGCCATAAAATAATATTTATCTTTATTGCACAAATATTTATATTTATCTTTATAGCGGTCCCCCGATGCAGTCAGTCGGTTATATTTTGGACGTGAGCGGCTTATTATTACTTCAAATGATTACTACAATATTTTCAACTATCAATGGGGTCAATGTAATGTATTATTATAATGTGTTGTTTATGAATAAATAAAATGAAATGAGTTAATCAAAGAAAAAGTCAAGTAGCTAAAAGTGAAACGCAAAACTTATAAATAGGTTCGTTACCTGAGGCACATCACAAGGGTAATCCGCAATTCCAGCAGGTCTTCTCCTCTTTTTACAGCCACTACAAATATAATATCCAATTATTACTGTATATCGTAAATATATCAAAATGTCAAGAAATTTAATTAAACTCGATTAAAAATATCCAAAATATAACGAATATTGAAGTGGACTTGGGCAGTAAATTGACTTGGGGCACGGAACGTGTTAGTGTTTTGAACAACTACACTCCGTTAAAACTTTATAAAAGGAACTATTTATCAGAACCATGAATAAAACCGACGTAGCACCTCCATGGTCGCAATGAAACTGAACTAAAGTCTAATTATTTTTGTTACCAAGGGATGATATCATCAAAAACGTATCCCGATAGCGTATTAAAGTGCTTAAGCATAACAAATCTGGACAAGTGCCAACTTAAACTCAAACCATACTCATAAATATTGTAAGCCCCTTTTACTACGTTGCAGGACTGGGCTCGGTTAATGCAATGAATTTAACTTAAATACTACTACCACTATTAATACATTAAATATTTTAAATCACCTTATAAAAAGTCCTTAGTGTTATCTATTACTACTTAAGGGCAGTATTCACATTCACCTGCCGAAAAATGATCGTATAACGCCAAGCCGCAGGCGTCACCACAAGTTATTGTTGATTAAACCAATTACATTGTCTTTATCATTTAAATCTATAATAAAATGATCCGGCCGTGATGGCGAGTTTGTCACTACATGTCCACAATCACATACAAGATTTATTAAAAAATGCACTGGGCCATCCCATGGCCACACAGCTTCATTGTCTCGAATTAGCAAAAGATCACTTTTGGATAAAACTTTGTCCACATCTACACAGACTACCATTATAACCAAATACTTTTCGCCAAATAAGGCATTTTAACCCTTAAATGCATAATGATGTATATATGCATCGTATATTTGATGGTCCGTGGCTCAATATGCAGCTATCCAAAATATTATTCCCTCAATCTATACAACATGACACATCTATTTCAATTTATTAAAAAGTTATACAAAAAATCATGCATTTAAGGGTTAACTCCAAATTAATGAAGTGCAATTCTGGTCTGCTAAGCCAATAAGCGCTATTTCAAAACAAAATGAAATAGAAAATTGAATTCTGAGTTATAAAATTTAGGGTATACCGTAGCATTAAATTTTTTTCTGAGAGCGCTATGAGAATGAGAGAATGAGAAATTTATTGATAAAATTATGAATAATTTTACACGTCACACAGCAGCTATTTGGGTTAGGAAAGCAGAATATGAAGTGGCCAGGACTTACGCCCTGTAAAAAATCAGATAACATAAGTAGTGTTGCACACAAAAACCTGGAACGCGGACCGTTACACAAATAACTCAAATAAGAATGTTATTCAAATTTAGGTAAAATACGAATACAAAAAAGTTATAAAGAAGTTTATTGAATAAAAAATAATTCTAACTTAATAATTCCATTCTTAATTAAAAATAGGTACGCGCGTGCTCCTACCACGGGATGTCTCGTGCTTCCCAGTCCTTTAGGCCACCTCCGCAAAAAAAGCATCTCGTGCGGTCATCGACTTCAGTATAATAAAACCCGGCTTCCGCTAACTCTAGAACTCGGTCTAGGAGATGTTATTGAAGTTAGGGAATTCCATTACAATTTTGTTGCGTTGCAGACTCATCTACAATAAATAATTAATAACAATTAAATGCCGTTCGTACGGAAGTAATCGTGGCATTATCTACTAAAAGAGACCTTATTGTCGATAGCGTAATAATGCGTCGCGCGGCGCTGTATTTGTATTGAAGAATCGTTTATAATGGCGGAAGCGAAGACAAAAGGTTTAAAATGTGGTAATATGTAATTACACAAAATTGGTTTAAGTAAGTACTACATCGACTACATATGTATGTCAAATAATTTACTTACCATGAAAAAATATTTCCTCTCCTCCCACGGGATGTCTCCTGCTTCCCAGTCCTTTAGGCCACCTCCGCAAAAAAAGCATCTCGTGCGGTCATCGACTTCAGTATAATAAAACCCGGCTTCCGCTAACTCATCGGGTCTAGGAGATGTTATTGAAGTTAGGGAATTCCATTACAATTTCGTCGCGTTGCAGACTCATCTACAATAAATAATTAATAACAATTAAATGCCGTTCGTACGGAAGTAATCGGCGGAAGTATTTGTATCGAAGAATCGTTTATAATGGCGGAAGCGCCATTAACAGACTTTTCAAAGATAACGTCTAATTTATACCCCGGCTAGCGCTATATATATGTCGGAGCCGGTAACTACGAAGACATCAGGGGACCAGGCATCGGCTCCATGGTGGGCGGAAACAGAGGGCATATCAATATCACGCACACAAGTCCAATACAATGTTAATACAAAAAACCCACTGACACTAATAGTAACTATGAATAAATTCCGAATGACACTAAATCACGCTGACAATTAATTAATTTCCAAATCACAAAGAAATCACACCAAGTTAATCAAATCTTTTACACCACGAAGTTATCAAGAAACGGAAACGAATCCGTGGGTCAAGTGGTACAAGTATGTAGGTACTTAAAGCACACACGAAATCTCACGGCACGGTTACGGGACGGCGTGCGTCCCAACTCAACCATGGCCCAAACCTTAATGCTCGCTTGGCCCTCAAAGCTAAGCTCAGACCAAAGAACTAATATCAAATTTCATTCAAATACCAGACCCACGGCTACGTTCGGCAGTGTTTACAATAACCGCCCCGCATCAAGGAACAACGACGTACTCTGTGACAATCAAGGCTAATGCTGTTAACGTAAACATTTGACCAGGAATGCGGGCCACCTTCCCGGACCCCAGCCATTATAAACTTACAGGTGCCTTGCGCCGACATATATATTTAGTTATTTCATAAATGACGCTTCAGGGAACTTTTCCATGAAAAAAAATCTTTAATGATTTTGATTTGTGTCCACTCCTAATAGGGACTGCAAGACTTAGATGTCTCAAGTTCATCTAATGTCTTTCTGCAATTTTGCGGCCTTGTGGCCTTCTTAATCTTTTATATAAGGAAAATTGGTGAGCATCAACAATCTGTTGCCATGTCTCTCTCAGAGTATGTATGGCAATCTTATATAATTGTCATTCGTGGTTTCTAACACATTGATTATGGTTTTTGCTTCACCCTTTAACGATGCCTTAAGATATAGCAACTTATCATCATCTCGTAGATTCCTTTGATCAATGTTGAAACTGAATCGGTCCCAAAATTGTGTCCATTTTGGAACCTTACCATGAAAAGATATTAAATCCAGTTCTGGTAACTTGCTCCTATTCTTTGTAGGATCGGATAAGACTTGTCTTGTGTCCTTATCGGCTTGAGTTCTTGCATTAAGTTCAGCTACAACTTCATCATCCTCTAGCTGTATCGCAGTTAAATTTGAAATCTCATCGGCGTTAGGGTCCTTAGACAGAATGAAGTACTGATAGAGATCACTTTAAAATCTTCCAAGTACGGATTGTAGTTTGGATGCGATAATAGCAGCTTGCTCTAACTCATCCTTTCCCCATGGACGACAACGACACGCACAAGCTCTGACGATTTGACTTGATGTTCTTTAATGCTTGTGGCAAATGTGGAATGGCGATTCAGCAGTATAGCTTCCATAGTGTTCTCACTCTTATTCTGGAAACGTATTTTAAACAAGTTAACTTACATAACAGAACTCAATAATGTTGTCAGGTATTTTATAAAATTTCCATAATTTTACCGAGTGTGTGAATCATTATACCAACAATTTTCAAAAATAAATTAAAGACCTTATTAAATGTGCTTGTTACGACATAAACGAATTCGAAATACCTAAGTGATATATAATTTGTATTTAATTGAATAGACGATACTTTGACATTCTGTAATTCTAAATCAAATAACAATTAATTCTAAATCAATTTATAACGTTATTATCTGATTACTTACTTGACATATACTTACAAATAACTGACATATTGAATTTTTATTTACATATATCTACCGTGCATTTAAGTTTAATCTTAAATCATGCAGAAATATGACGTGTAAAAAACTGTATTCTTTTACCAATAAAAATCTGAATTTCGAACCCTGACTTCCGGACGATGATGACGGTATTGGAACTCGAAGTCTGGCATTTACATCTGCTTCAATAGCTCTCTTCTTAACTGACCCAGTTGGGTATATAATGCCCCAGTTGCTCTTCCTTTGTTTACACTTTTCCCGTCTTTTGTTTTACATTTTTCTCTTTTAATGTAATAGAACCTAGAAGAACTTGTATTTGGAAAAAGCTTCTCAAAATAATGATTAGTCCAAAATGTGCACTTTTCTGGAAAAACTTGTCTCTTTGGTTGGAGGATTTGCTACAGAAAACAAATAAAATGCAGTTACTTTTTTACTCTTTTTACTTCACTCGCAGTAAGCTTGCTATTTTCTGGAAGTTGTGAAATTCGTTTAGCTTCTGCTGAGCCTTTAGTTAATAATAACCATATCGGGTTCCGTTTACGGTCATCAGGGACTGGCTGAATGTTATGCAAATCATGGTCACCAACAAATTTCTCAATATCTGCTATATCTTCTGCTGTGACAACATGTTTGTCAATATTTTCTACAGAGGATTCCAGAAATGACCCATCTACATCACCAATACTATCACTATCAGTAGCTTGTGAAGATGATGATGATAATATTTCTTTTTCACCTCAGCAGCACGAACAAGGGTACTTTGCTGCTCAAAAAGAGTGAGCAAAATCGCATTTTGCTCACTGAGTGAGACAAAATGACATTCAAGTGACCTATATATTCGAATGTCATTTCGAAGAGTGGGGCCTAATACAAGTTCGAAATACTTGGATTCTATTCCCTCTGTCCCTTTCACGTCATTAGCAAAAAGAAAGAGACAAAAAAAGTTAAATGGTCATTCAACGGTATATTGACGGTTTATAATAGACCCCCGAAATAAGTCAGAACGCATCGTTCCAAAACACCTATGAGTATGAATTCGTAATAAATAATTAATTAAAAAAAGTTTCAAATTTCATTGAAACACTATATTTTACGTATTTTATTGTAAAATTAAAATACGTAAAATATAACTTAAAAAAATACAAAGATTATAACGCAAAATAAATAATTCTATTTTTAACGATCTCTACTAGTTGACAAATAGTAGTATCTACAGTTCGGACTCTATCTTACAAAGTTTTTTTTAACAAAAAAAGTTGTCGATTGAACTGTCAAATTATATTCGTTATTTCCATATTAATTACTGAAATTTATTTCGTTTTGTTTTTGTGTTTTATTGCGGTAATTAAACTTAATTTCAACCACTCCGACGGGGACACCTCTAAAACGTGCGTTTAGAACGCATTGACCGCTGCTTCAGGTGTCAAAAAACGCTATCCGCAAAGTTTGTCCTTGATGTGCAGGAATAAAAAGAAATCATTGGGGGCCAAAATTAGGACTATACGGCGGGTGACCCATTAAATCGATATTTTGAGCTTTTAAATCGATATTTTGGGCGGATGTTTGTGCCGACTGGTGGGGGCTCGCATTATCGTGGTGCAGTATAGTCCGTCTGCGCCGATTGGCTTTCCTGACTTTTTCAATCACCTCTGGCAAACAAATGGAAATACTATTCAGAATTAACTGTTCTACGTTTTTCTAAGGTAACTGTTTCAATATGCCTAGTTTTTCCAAAGAAACTGGCAACCATTTGTTTTGCAGTACTTCGTGCACGAACAACTTTTGTTGGATTTGGTTCACCTTGAAAGACCCACACCGTCGACTGCTGTTTTTTTTCCGGTTCATACGAGTAGATCCACGTTTAGTTACCTGTGACAATATCATACACATGTTTCGAAGCCCCGCCGCTGTATTTCTTTTCGCATGTCTTTGCACGAATCCACGAACAACGAATTTATCAAAAACATAATTGAAGGGAGAGCTGAGGCAAGGAGACGGATCGGGAGACCAAGGAGAACATACATAGATCAAGTAAAGGAAAAACTCAACGTCGTGTCGTATACGGCTGTCAAGGAGAAGGCAGAGGACCGACACATGGAAATCACTCCACCGACAAGACTATAATAGTTAGGTCAGGTATATATGTATGTTGTTATGGTATGTACCAGAAGGTACGGTAAATTAACATATGCATGTTCAGTTATTAACGTTTACTGAAGGACTAAACTTACGCGCCGGGCGAAGCCGGCTCTAACCTATACTATACCTATACTATGGATACATATATGTATGTAGTGATGGCGGGGAGATACGCCACAATATCTACAACTTGGTCGCGCACTGTCCTAACGAGGTTACGTACCACATTCCAGAATGCAATTTTAGGATTTAAAAGGCTTTGTAGTTTTTTATAGCAAAGGGCGTATAAATTACTTGAAGAGGGGATCTAACCACGCTCTGCTACCAAAATTTTTGAGAAAGGGACAAGTAGGTACACAACTTTAGGAAAATATTTGTCAGGTCGGCACCACTAACTTTTCCGGGAGTTGGGATCCGCACAAAGGACTCGGCCAGGACACAGTTCTTCCAGATAGAGGCATAGGTATCCGAAATTCACGAGGTTCACTTCACACGGCACCACACCGGCGGCCAGGTGCATGTCTATTTTTCGTCTTGTCATAGGTGTCAACTAATTAGAGGGCCGAGGGGGGTGGGGGTGGGGGGGACAAATCTGCATATATAGATGTACATGTTATAGATAGTATTTTGAACAATACCTAACCTAAGTAACTTAATAAATTATTTCTCTCAACATATATTTATCATAGGAAAGATTGCTGATAGACAGGATTGTTCTATCACTCGCGACACGAGCCAAATCCTAAACCTGTCACGAAACGCATAATATTATCCACGGCATCACAGGTTTTCGATCCGCTCGGATTATTAAGTCCAATGATAATTATCGCCAAATGTTTATTACAACGGTTGTTTTTATTAAAGGTAGATTGGGACGCAGCTGTGCCCGATGACGTCACGCAAGCCTGGCACCGCTTCGTAAGCAGCCTGGCTATTTTACCTAGCATTCGCATACCGCGTCATGTTATGTGCAATGACCCTATATGCATAGATTTGCATATATTTTCAGACACAAGCCAATTAGCTTATGGCACTTGCGCCTATTTGCGAACGATTGATGATAAATCAGCGGTTACCGTCCGGTTGCTATGCTCGAAAAGTAAAGTAGCCCCAATTTCGCCTCCTTTGAGTACGCCTCGACTGGAGCTGTCCGCGTGCTTATTGGGCGCTAAATTATATAATAAAATAAAAGAATCGTTCCGCGCGAAATTCAACCGAGTAATATTTCATACCGATTCAACTATCGCACTAAGTTGGCTCCGAATGCAGCCTAATTTACTAAAACCTTTCGTTCAAAATAGGGTTGCAGAAATCCACGAACTAACGAAAGAACATTCGTGGCATCATGTTAGCGGCAAGTGCAACCCGGCCGATTTGGTTTCTAGGGGAGTACAGTTGGACGCACTTCGCACATCCAGTCTCTGGTGGAGCGGCCCTGACTTCCTTCATGACATTAATTATAATGCTCAGACTGTAGATCCGTCATTGTTGCCAGACGAGTCCCAGATACCCGAACGTAAAACGAATCCGATGACTAGTCTGGTATGCAACGACAATAACAATAATAAAGCAAATAAACAGTAGGTATTTTAAACATAAACCAAACCAAAAAAGTAGGCAAGATTATTTTATTTATATTTTTTTTAATTTCCAATATGATATTTCGTTAGTAGTAGCAGTAAAATATGTGCATTGAATTGATCAAGCAACTCGTCTCATGATTGATCTCTACGTAGAAATACAGACAAGATTTTTATATATAAATAAATCTTGTAACAGAGCCTAAACTCGACGATTTGACAATAATCGAAAGTTCCATCAAACGTTCCATTAAAATCAATCATAAGACTAGGTCAGTCACATATATCACGTATGTATTGTGTGCAAAATAGATCAAATTAAACTTAAAATATTCGATTACCCAGACAGACAAGACTGTCTGTCTGGGTAATCGAATATTTTAGCGTCGCAATAAGTAGGTAGATTGCAGAGTGAGACGGAAGAAAACTAATTGATTAAATTATACAATATGTATTAAAACTAAAAAAACTAACTAAAAAAGACAAGGCCGTGAGTCCTTCCTGAGCTGGCACTAACAATAAAATTAGGAGGGAAACAAATCCTTGTTAGGGGTCACTTCCCTGCACACTACGTCGCGCCGGTGGGTCGCCGCACTTGGACGTGGCCGTCTTCAGTTGAGGCACCGGATCCGCAATTATTGTTGTTACCCAAGTCCAAGTCATAAACCCAATCAAACCTAAAAAAAAAATTTTTCACCTACGTACACACTTGTAGTTTGTAGTCAACGGCGGAGTCACTAAAACTCTAATTTTCACCAAAGAATTCCAAAATATCCACTTAAATATTTTCACTTTCAACTTAGACGAAAGACGAAACGAAACCACGAACAATTTGTCTCGTGTCAGAAAAGAAAATAACGGCTAAAACGAAATACAAATTTGGTTTTTATTTCGACGTTGTTTACGAGGAACGGTAACAAAAAAAAATACAAATTCAAATCATTACGTAAGTAAATTATATTTACTATTTAATGACTACACTAATGTTAATTATCACATTTTGTATACACCACCTTATTGACCGTATTATATTTCAATAATTTAAATAATATTTTGGTCAGTAGGTAATGTAATCCGTAACTTTTTTCTAAGCATACTTCGTAAATGCTCACATGCTGTCAGACAGGGACCGGACAACCCTTTCCGCGATAAAACCCTTTCAATGGGCGACACTTAAACACGGCTAACACATTGAAAGACTTTCCCTTTTGAACTGCAAGCCCATTCATACCCCAACTTTTTCCAATATTTTAGATAGGCAGGGTAGTATGCTTATGGGCCTAAGGTCTTTAGGCATGGATGGGTTTGATACTTAAGGCAAGGGGTTTACTAATGCTAACTTCCAGATATCTGGAAAGGTGGATGTAAGATATTTCTGAACACATCCACATGTGAACTGGAGGCCTAGTGCGGGGCTGGATTTTCTGTCCCAATTCCTGTCGTTCAAATAATTCTGAAAAATAATAGACATGTTATACTGTACGTTTAATAATTATATAAGTACTATTATACTCAATCTATCATAATTGTTTTTTTGGGGTTTGCGGTTTGAGGTTTTGCAGGTGACACTTCGGGAACCGGCACGTTACGAGTATGTTAGCAAAGTTGTGCAATACACAACATGCTAATATGATCCGCGAACATTTCTCTGGCCTGTAGTGCAACGTCCTCTCCTGGTGCAAACAATGCCAACGATTTTTCAAACCCCCAAAAGTGTTTTCAATCAGAACTGTAGCAGTAGTGTGTGCGGCGTTGTAATTTTCCTCTACAGAGTTCGGGTTTATATTATAGTGTCATAAACCATGGCCGTTGAGGATACCCTGAATCACCTGTTAACATAGAATATCGAAGTACCAACATCTTTACCGATAGTTACATATTTAATATTACGTTGTAAATAATAACGTCTAACCCAGCAGCCCGTCTCACCGTCTTACCCCAGAGGCTGATAGGCCAAGCTGTTGTTGGCTGGCTTCTAACTTCTAATCCCTAAATCCCTATTGCGGGCCATTTCCGAAATTGCTGCCGAGATTTCGGCATTTAGCTTTGGTGCCTGTAACAAGGTACAGTTTTCCGGAATGAGGTATTCATTCTTTAACTTTTATTTCGCCTCAGTGGACAAACCTTTCCGCAGCAGCGGTTGTCATAGGGATGCTAAGTTTTCGTGGATCTTATCTCCGAATTTGGTTTTATCGTCTGTCGCTTCTCCAAGAGCAGTGACAAGTACTGGATCCAGATCTGGTATTTCTGCACTTTCGGGGACTGGGGCTACGTCGGGGGCATCAGATTATTTTTGGTAATGACAACGAATTCGCATTTGTTGCAACAAACAAGTTTTATTTAGTAAATTTATTTACAAATAACACTTAGTAGATGTAACAAATTTCACATTGGGTGCATTAACCATGTCTTAATTTTTAGAGCTTTGGTAACTTTTTAGTAACTATTTTTGGTAACTATTACCCACAGCTGTTTGTAGGGTATACTGAAGCATTTAGTATACCCTACCAACAGCTAATATTACTTCAACCAATAATGTTTGTTGAAAATATTAGTTGTTGGTAGGGTATACTAAAACATTTGTTGAATATATCAAGGTGCTTCAGTAGAAGCAATCATATGTAGGTGTTGGTTATACTTGGGAATTACTAGTATTGATGATTGTAATCACCAATAATATCTGTTGAAGTAATATCAGCTGTTGGTAGGGTATACTAAAACATTTGTTGGATCTATCAAGGTGCTTCAGTAGAAGCAATCAAATGTAGCTGTTGGGTCCCCCGTTAAAAAAAAACTAAAACACTTAACTTAACCAGTGATCTCTCTTGTGGGATCAAACTTTTATTTATTTTATTCGTTGCCTGTGTGTGTTGCTTTACAATGTTTATGCTAATCAGCATAAGTGTTCGAGTATCGTACAGTGCGCAGTGCGTACCAAAAATCGTAGTCCACTGTTCAAGTCTGTTACACATAAACGACTGCTTGGTATGATAGTACAGATCTCCGTCTTTGTTGCGCTCTGTACTATCCCCGCTAGTTTTCCGGCTGCCTCTCGGTCCATGCGCAAGGTTGGCGGCACTTAGTGGCGGCGGTCCCGAAGCGGAAGTGGTAGTAACAAAGCCAATCTGGTTTTCTCTCGGCATTGCTGCGATGGTGCGAAATGCTCCGTAGTTGCGGGTCCTTGGCCTTGACCGTTCGACGTCCATCATTCTGACGCTGTTCCGGAACCACTCGGCGAAGTCTTGCGTGCCGTGCTGCTGGGTGGCGTCTCTACCGCTGCAACGTGGGTCTTGGTTGCTGTTGCATACGTTATATAGTGGTTGCTGACCTCCTTTGGTAGTTTTGAGACTACCATGTTGAATTATGCGTCCTCTCCAATACGCTGTGGTGTCAACACTGCCTCTGTTCGGATAAACCAGATCCGGGGCTGGTCTACCCAGAAATCCGGTATCCGACTCGACACTGAAATGGCCATGACCTCAGTTGTCGTTGACACAGTTAAATCGGCCTCGCTGGGTTGAGTCTCGCTGTCTTGAGTTAACTTAGGCGGTCCCATTGTTGAACTCGACACTTAGCACTATAATATTGTCATTCACTAATTTTAGTCCAATCACGTCGGGTGGTCACCACGTTAGGTGATAAAAATGATATACCTGAATATTATAAACTTCTATATTTAACAATTACAAATTAATGTTACAACAGCGGCGGTTAAGGCGGGACTGATTCTAGCGGGGCCCGTATATAGTCCGCGGGCTTTGCCTCGTCAGCTCATATCACGGTACATGCGCTGGTATATGAGCTGACGCTGCTAGTGTGACCCTATACATCATATATGTATTTAGTATGATATGGTATACCGAAGTTGATTAAGTGTTTTCGAAAAATTTAAAACAGTGGTATAGTTTCTGTCACAATTATATTGATTACAATAATAAGCAGAATCTGCTGATATACTATTTATAACTAATGTCCTTTAGTAGTATCGAACTGAGTGACACAATTAGAACAACGCCACATTGTGTCAATTTGGAGTTAAATTCTTTTTACTCCTGCAAAGTGTGCAAAGCTTTCATAAAAGTGGCCACTTGGCTGAGTTTTTTATCGGATGGGAGTTGAATTTCGTAAAAATATTGTTGGATAAATAACCATAATTGTTCACTCTCCTTTGGGTATATGAGGTTGAAACCCATTATGGTCTTAAAACATATTATATCAATGGCTTTTTTTAGAGAGTCAAACCTGTACTTGATGTTGTCCACCGTGACGTAAACTAACTCCTCATGCACCAACAACCTCTTGAGTTCTTTTTCTCGGGATGCTGGCAGCCTTAAGATCAGTTCTGTTTTTAGCTTCTCGTACCTGTTCTCTGCTTGCGGGTTAACGATTACGTCCTTCACCTCTGCAGCGTACTCGTGATCTAGCTGTGACAGTACATAATAAAATTTAGTAATATCCGATGTTATCTTGGACAAAACAAAGTGACCTTCCACTTGCGCAAACCAAACGGTCGGTTCCTGTCGCCAAAATGGTGGTAATCGTACTCCGACACGGAACGTGTCGGCACCAGTGGACAACGGCATAGTGGAAAATTCCGTTCCCGGTTGCGCGGCCGGAGGCTGCGTGACTTGTATACCTTCTGGCGGTGTTGCACTCTCCCCACCTGTACCTGTTTTGGGATCACCCATATTTGTTTCTCCGAAAGGCTGCGATCAATATCCAAATAGAGGGGTCACCAATGTGGTTGTAGTTGCGGGATCTGGTTCTAAAGAAACAACCGACTCACTTTTACAGCTATATTGAAACAGAGCGGTACATATATTGAAGCACAAGCGAAGGGAAGATAATGTAAACAAAGCACCGATCGAAAGCGATAGACAAGCGCGGGCGCGAGCGCGGAGCAGCGTGCATTCGCCGTCAGGTTGGGTGTCTCACTGAGTCGTGGCGGGCGGGCGCGGCCATGCGGGCGCGCAGCTCGTCGAGCCGGTTTACTGGTGTGACGTCACGGCAGCCTGTCCACCGCGCCCGGCGTTTCGACACAGTACCTAGCTAGGGATATTAAATATATAGGAATATTTCGTTTGTATCGATGTTGATTTTAGTGTGTTATTTATGTATGTATTGCATGTGCGTTACTATAGTAAAAGTGAATGTTTTTATATGTATTGTATTTATTTATTTATATTTACTGTATAAGTAACTTTACTATTTATGTTTAGTGTTATATTTATATATGTAAGTGTATTTATATAATGTATATAGAAAAGTCGTCGTGACGTCCTTTCGATTAGAAGGGATACGCTGAGCTGGATCGAGGGAGATGTCGCTTCGGAGTTGATGATTAAAACGGCGTAGTTTAATTTCAAAGATTATATTGACTGTATTACAAGTCTCAAGATTAGTACTGTACTGTGAGAGGAGCTGACCCGGAATGATGTTGGAGCGTCGCAGCAATTACACTGAACGAGTGCATACGGCATTGAGAGTTTCTCTGAGAATTTAACTCGGTCAAGAATTCCTTCACCGTTTAGTAACAATGTTGGGATTATGACCCTTTGTTCCGTACGCGGTTGTACCGTTATTGTTAATATTGGTACTTTTACTTCCTTAGTATTTGACAATTGAATTGGAATTCGCGCCTGTGATGTGATTAATAATTCATTCTCTAAATCAATTTTTGTGTTTAATTGCTTTAATAAATCCATACCCAATAATCCATCGTATTCTTTGTTGATGTTATATATGTAGAATTTATGGTCAAGGTCTTCGTTGAATATGTTAAAGAGCGGTATTTTTACGACCGTATTATGTGTGCTAATCGCATGCGTAGTTATTAAGTCGAATGTGTCAACATGCTTATGTTCTGAGTAAAAGTTATTCATAACGGAATTACTTAGAAAACATCGCGAACTGCCTGTGTCTATTAATAATTTTAATTTTAGATCGGGTATTATTATATAGGGTAAGAGACTTTTTATGGGTTTTGTTTCTCGCTGGAGGCCCTCACCTGAAAATTTCCTGATATTGACGATGTTGCTTCCATGGGGGGCGGATTAATTTCTGGTAATCCATTACAATTTTCATCATTGGTGCATTTACACATATTATACTGCTTATATTTGTTGAATGGGTATATTTGGTGCAGATTTAAATGTGATGTTGATGGTAAATTCGTTTTCGATGTAGACGGTTTGGGTTTTGGGGTAAATGCAGGTTTATGTATACCCTGATTTGGCTTGACAGTTTGCGTTTGATTTGATGATTGATTCTGCCCATGGTATTGCGGTTTCGGAAACCTGTTCCAGTTAGAATTTTGCTGACCTTGTGGTCGAAAAGACTGAAAATTATTTCTTGGGGCAGAGTTATTATTATTTGACGTACTTGCGCCGAAATTGGTTTTACTCGAATTGTTCTGGTTTTTATTTTGATTATTATTAGTAGTATTATTATTTGGCTTTTGGAGTTTCCTATTTTTATAATAATGTTCATCGAAGTGGGCTTGTTCTATTGCGTACTTAGCTGCTTCTTCTAAGGATTTTGGCTCCTTAATCTGAATCGCCCGCAATATTCTTTCAGGAATGTTATATTTACATCTAACGCCGTATGGTTATAGATATTCATTTTTATTTGCATAGTCGATTCGTCACATCGTTCTGCTAGTTTTGAAAATAATTGTTTTTTAACTGACTGGATTCTAGCACAAAATTCATTTAACTTTTCCCCATGTTTTATAGTTAATGATTCTAACTCCGTTTTCAAATGTTTTTCTGTACGTTGGTCTCCAAAATGTTGGATAAGAAGAGATTTTAAGAACGGCCAATTTTGTGCCAAATAATCATTTTCTGATACTAATTCTGCTGCTTTATCCACTAAACGCGAAGTTATCACTTCTAATATATACGAATAACGATCTTCAGACCCATCTCTATATTGTTGCAATACAAAATCGCATTTGCGTAAGAAACGGCTAAGTTGTCGCGGATCCCCATTATAGGTTGGAATGATTTTCATCATTTCCCCTAATGTTGGCATATGTGACCTGTTGCTATTCGTTTCTTGGACAGTTGGCACGCCTAGAGGAGGCATATTATGCATTGGGCATTGATATTCCACTCTAGCGTATCCTGTTGGTATTTCAGGTCGGTAGGGGGAATATCTCCCAGCTTCGTCAGTGCCTTCCTCGTAACTAGATCTCTCAGCTTCTATGTTTAATTCGGCATACATTTGACTGGCTAATTGATCTGCTTGATTCAAAAAGGCTTGTGCTCGGGGCTGAGCGAGAACCTGGGCCTGAGCCTGGGCTTGCGCTTGTGCCTGATTCATGTTTTGGCTTTCGACAGCCTGTGCCAACAGATCCATAGAATCGAAGAACAAGTAGAATTAATTTACTTAGTTAAAAGTCTATTTGTTCTACTTTAATTGCAAATTTTTCTAGAGAAGTAATATATAATATTTTAATAAGATATAGCGAATATACGCGGTTTAAATTATTTAACGACCCTAATGTGCAAGGACGAGTCCTTAAATCGTGTACTATTTTTATAAGAATCGTAGTACACTCCCTATTATAGCGTAATAATCCCCTTTGGCATTCACGATTTACAGCAAATAGTCACAGAATAATCCCACAATAAATATACAATAATTATAAAGTGTAAAAATATTAAATTCGCAAAAAGAAATTATAAAAGTTTGTTAAAAAGCAAATATTATAAGGTTTGATAAGGAAGGAACGGTGTTTGAGTGAGTTTTGCTCCACCTTTTGGATCCTCCCGATTCCAAAGTCTTTTTTCTCCTCTCAGTGGGTTTATGTAAATCAGAATTCGTTATTTCTTTGAAAAATCTCGATTCGCAGCGGCGTGCTCGAACAGTGAGTGGATTGATGTAGGGATGTCTTCCGATAAGTTCTTAATAGAAACGAACTCGCAGGGTTTAAAGGGTGGCCACTTACTTCAAATCTTCTATCACCTGGAGGTCTTCGGAAAATCCTACCGACTGCGCCAGAAAAGTCGTCGTGACGTCCTTTCGATTAGAAGGGACGCGCTGAGCTGGATCGAGGGAGATGTCGCTTCGGAGTTGATGATTAAAACGGCGTAGTTTAGTTTCAAAGATTATATTGACTGTATTACAAGTCTCAAGATTAGTACTGTACTGTGAGAGGAGCTGACCCGGAATGATGTTAAAGCGTCGCAGCACTCCTTTTATATGATTTTTACAATGTGTCGTAAGGAAATGCCACGAGTATTAGTAACACTCTCGTTCACTTGAAGTCGTAAAATATTGATTTTATTACCTGAACGTGACAAAACGAATAGAATTGTTCTTGACCGAGGATTAGTCAAGTTATGTAGAACGCATTTAAATAATATTTGTTAATACAATGTTGGTATTGCAGATTTTAGGGTTCGTTACTATATGCGTGGTGGTTCCTTAACTATATATTTAGTTATGTTTACTATATAAGTATATACTTCTATACTTGGTATGAATGTAATATTTATGTATATAGGTAAATAATGTGTATTTATAAGTATATACATACAGGTGGCGTTGCCACATGTGATTAAATGTAAGGCACTCCCAAAAGAGTTCTGCATCTGCACCTCGGACGGCTCGTGAAAGTTCTGGTCCGCTATGTGGATGTGAGGGGGAATAGTGAACGAATCACAATTTAGTTTGGTGAATGGAATCATGTCAGTGATCTCTTGGACAACGAAGCAATTGACTTCTGCTGTGCAGTCTTGTGTTCGTGAAGTTATGGTTACATCACAATGTTCGTTAAAGCTTGACCGTTTCCTTTCTAACCCTGTGACGGATATGCGAGTGGAATAGGTAGGTAATTTTAGTTTTGCTTGAAGATCTTTAGTAATGAAACTAGGTACACTCCCGTTGTCTAAGAGAACTCTAACCTGATGTGTTTGGCCATCATAGTCACTGACGTTGATGACGGCTGTACACTACGGTACACGATGGCTGCCTAAAGTGGAGCACAAAGTGACACTGCTTATTGTTTGTTGTGGTGTTTGTGTATGCTCCTTTAGAGTTGTGGATGCTACACAATCTTTAAGCAAAATCAATCAATCAATATTTTTATTGCAGGCAAAAAACCCATAGATAAAAGTTACAAATTAAACTTAATAATACATAAATCAAATTGTCATTACATTAGATCTCAAATTAAAATTACAAATAAAATTAAAGTTAGAATTACAATTACACTTAAAATTAAAATTACAAAAGAATAATTAGAAACCCCACTTAAAAGATAAGGTGAGTTCGGCTAAGTTTCGGATGATTTTAGGTGGGTTGAGATGATGTTGTTTTTTTTTTTTTCTCAGCTTACGGATAGGGTACGGACATGATTTAAGTACAGAATTGATAATTATGAAATGCTCTATATAATTGAATTTTATTATCTTTCTAAACGTCATAGTGAGCGTGTAATGAGTGTTTAAATATAGGAAACAAAATAAATTGACAGCATTCTTTTTTTACCTGGTGGTGTAAGAACGGACGGGCCTATAAGTTCGGCCCTATTGCCGGTACCATAAAGTTTACCATTGCAAAATAACCGGTTTTACTCACCGATTCATATATAGAAGAATTGGCCTAGCAGTAATTCGGGCTATCATATCCGACCCATTTTTTTTTTTGCATTTTTTCCGTCCGATCTTACACCAGGTTCATTGACACCTTAAGCGCAGTAGGTTGAAAGAGGGTGATAAAATAGGACATAAGGATAAAATAATATGAAAGTGGAGGAATTAATACGACCAAAACTTAATCAATTGCAGTAATATCAGTCTATAGGTACTTTGGCCAGTGTGTGTTGCCAGTGATGACATACGGATCTGAGACGTGGGCGCTAACGATGGGCCTCATAAGAAGGCTCAAGGTCACGCAAAGGGCAATGGAGAGAGCTATGCTCGGGGTTTCTCTGCGTGATAGAATCAGAAATGATGATATCCGCAGTAGAACTAAGGTCACCGACATATCTCGCAGAATTGCAAACCTTAAGTGGCAGTGGGCGGGGCACATTGCTCGCAGAACTGATGGCCGGTGGGGCCGGAAGGTTCTGGAGTGGCGTCCGCGTACCGGAAGACGAACTGCCGGTAGGCCTCCAACGAGGTGGAGCGACGACCTGGTGAAGGTCGCGGGAATTCGGTGGATGCGAGCGGCACAGGATCGGTCGGAGTGGCGAGCCTTGGGGGAGGCCTATGTCCAGCAGTGGACGTCTATCGGCTGACATGATGATGATGATGATGATGATGATAGGTACTTAATAAACTTTCCAACGCCATCTCACATAACTACGAGTATGATTTCGTGTGAGAAAACATCTCTCGATCTTACAAACAGGCGAATTCGCTTTGATAAGCACACATTTTAAACCAAGCAAGAATTGATTAATCAACACAACAATAATATTTCCAGAAACCATTATATTTCTTTAACATTATTAAAATAATAATAATCAACAAACAAATAAACCTACCTCTTCATAATTACAGCAGATAGGTAAATAAAAATATTTATAATTATTTATTCATAAAGAGATCAGTTACCTACTTAAGTGTGCAATATTAGACGCTTATAGGTATAGTAATAAACATTAATAATAAAAAATAGTTATAACAAATAATAGTATTACTTATTACAACTTGGTTGAATGCTGGGATAGGCTATGGATTTAGGAGATAACGAAGATGTGATATTTGTCCAGGTTTTCAACTAAATTGTACCTACGCCTTTGGTAATTATTACTCGATTAAATACTACAGTTAACAGTCATTGTCTTTAAATATAGTAGTTTATAGTAGTAGTACTTTAGTTCTTTTGTATTGATACTTTATAAGACTTCACAGTAAATACACATTTTCTGGAATAATTATATGCGTAAGAACGCTGGCATTCGACGTTTCACATAGATAAAGGTTTGTACTTGTATTTAAGCAAATATCAACCTGCTTTCGTGTGAGAGTACGTCCCTAAGTTTTACAAACAGACTTTGTAAGTTATTGTTTATCAGGTATAAATCAGCCTTAAAAAAAACAACAATCTGACTTCAACATTCGGTAAGTACCTACTTAAGATAATTAAACAATAATCAACAAATAATATATAATTATTATGTTATCAGTGGAGTCTGATTCCTAGCCTAGCATAATACTGATTTGTAGCCCTCTTGGTAAACTGTAATCAACAAATAATATATAATTATTATGTTATCAGTGGAGTCTGATTCCTAGCCTAGCATAATACTGATTTGTAGCCCTCTTGGTAAACTGTAATCAACAAATAATATATAATTATTATGTTATCAGTGGGGTCTGATTCCTAGCCTAGCATAATACTGATTTGTAGCCCTCTTGGTAAACTGTAATCAACAAATAATATATAATTATTATGTTATCAGTGGGGTCTGATTCCTAGCCTAGCATAATACTGATTTGTAGCCCTCTTGGTAAACTGTAATGAACAGGTTTTTCTTATTTAGCTATGAGTACTTACTCTAAAGATAAAAAAATACAACCGTGTACTTAATTACTTGAATTGACTATAGATTAATAACATATTAATCATCACGTTAAGATACTTGAGATACATGAATAAGTTTTATTGGTTCGGTTAGTGCTTGATTGATTCAAAAGAGATTGATTTTTAAAAATAACTGGAGTCCTCATCATTCATCAAGGTATATTCCTCGGGGTTTTCATTAAATTGGAGTAATTCAATAGTTTTGACCACATTAGATACTGGAACAAAATCTTGGTCTTTGCGTTTCGGAATCACGAACTTTATAAAATCATTTTTTATTATACTCTTATAAAACCAAATGGCGTATTTTTGGGTATTTTGATTGATACTTTCTATCACTCCGACATAATACTTCCATCCTTTTAAATGGTAGCGGCATAAAACAACGTCTCCAACTTTAAACGTTGTAAACATGTTTTCGTCATCACGCTCGTCTAATTCGTCACTATTATGTGTATTTTGTAATTTCCGTTTTTTAGGTACATTGTCTGAACTAGCCTCTAATGCATTTTTGCGTTTTGTATGACTGGCAAAGATATCAAAACACTTGTCAATCCGGTTTAATGTAACGTGCGAATGTGACGTAGTAGCTTTAGGGCCTGTAGGGATATAGAACGCCTGATTTTCTGGTTTAAACCTAATAGACGACAAAATTGTGACTTTTTCGTTTCCTACAGAAGGGCAGCTTAGTTTTTGGCAAGATTTACCGATTTTCTCAGACGATTTAAGGGCACTGCTGTCTATCTTCTCTATTTGTTGGTTACCTGTTTCTATTTTGTTTTCTGCTTCATATATTTCTTCCACTATTTTTTCTATCTCCTGCTCTCTTGTCAACTGTTCAAACATATCAATGTTATAATTATTCCAAAACACGTCAGGTAAGGATTCTAAGTCTGACTCACTGCGTAAGCTCATTACTGTACTTTCTGGCGTTGTGTCGATACTAGAAGATACTTTACTTTTTTTCGTTGGCTTTAGTGCACTCTTAGATTTTTTCTGGTCTTCATTGGAAGGATCATTTTCTTTTCCAGGTTGTGATTTTTTACCTTTTCCTTTTCCTTTTTTTGTTGGATATCCTGTATCACTATTGTTATGTTCGGTCAAAATCATAGATGTCTCCGTCGTAATTTTTGTTTTTCGAAGATTCTTCTTTTTTTCCTTGCTATTTTTCACTTGTTCATAATTTTTGTCTATCTCCTGCTCTTTTGTCAAATGTTCAAACATATCAGTGTTATAATTATCGTTCAAAAACACGTCAGGTAAGGAATCTGCACTTAGATTTTTGCTGGTCTTCATTGGAAGGATCATTTTCTTTTCCAGGTTGTGATTTTTTACCTTTACCTTTTCCTTTTTTTGTTCGATAGCCTGTATCTCTTTCGTTATGTTCGGTCAAAATTATAGATGTCTCAGTCGTATTTTTTGTTTTTCGAAAATTCTTCTTTTTTTCCTTGATTTTATTTTGCACTTGTAATCCAGAGGGCCCTGCTATTTCAGTGTCGGAAGTGTTAGAATCATGTTTTTTACTATGTGCATTAGGCGTTGGTTGGGCTTTTCTGGCTATTTTCTTTTTTTTGTCTAAATCAGGTTTGTTTGTCTTTTTTGATTTGTGTATTTGTTTGTCCTCACCTATTTCTCTTGTTTTTTGTTGTTCTATCAAGGTATGTGTTATAACTTCAGCGCCTGTAGCAACGCGTTTCAATTTGTGCATGGTTTTATTGGACTGTGTTCGAGGTTGCTGTGTGACTTTTTCAAGTAACAGTTGCTCAAATGAAACGGTGGGTGAGTCAGTCTCAGTCATATATTTATTTATAACACCTAGGCATAGCTTGGTAAGAGGTATCACACTTTGTTTAGATACATGTTCTGTCCATCTTTTGTAAGAATTTGGGTCATATGTTTCCTTTGGGATAACTGTTGGGTTAAAAGGGTAGATACCTCCTTTTTTAAATCCACTTTGTATAACCTTTGGTGTCATTTGGTGCCAAGCATCTGCAAACAAATCGGCAAATTGTTGTTTTTGAATTTTCTTGCCTACATTTTGTCGTTGCCAGTCAACAAGCTTCATGTCCCACGCGTTTTTAAACGATTTAAAAACTGCCAGGTCCAGCGGCTGCAATAAGTGGGATGTGTGTGCAGGCAATTTCAAAATAGTTATATCATTCTCAACGGCTAATTTTATTACCCTTTCATCGAGGTGAGTTGTATGACCATCATTAATAATTAGTACAGGTCTTTCATGACCCAAACTTGGAATCATTATTTTTGACATATAATTGTAAAATGTTTCTGTGTCAATCCACCCACGTTTAGTTGCAGCATAGGCAACTTCGAAATCATGCTCCGGTTTAGGTTTTGCTATCCACTGCTCATACATATTCTTGCCTTTATATATTAACAGCGGATTTATTTTTTTACCAGCTGCATTTACGGCTGCCAAAACGGTAATATTCTCTCTGCCATTGCCAGTCGTTGTTCTTACGCAAGGCGCACCAACTGCACCAACTATTTTGGTTTTAGTCGGATCTAAACAGACAGATGTTTCGTCTAGATTCCAAATCCTGTGAGGGTCATCAAGTTTCAACTTTGTTAAAGTGTCTCCCAATAGTGAAAAATACTCGCTTGTTACAAAAGGGTCTGTACATTGTTTGCGTAGATATTCCACCGATTGTGGTTTTTTGATGGATAAGTGATGCCGTTTTCGAAACCCAATAAACCAATCCTTACCGGGTCTGCCATTGCGAAATGGAGTCGATAACCTATTCCTTTGTATGAATTGCTGGACCAGATCTAAAATTTCCTTTCGCGAGAGCCCCCAGCCCCACTTTTCAATAGTGCGAAGACAGTCCGCTAATGACTTTTCCTTTTCGGCTGGAATGATTGTTGGCCTACCAAGGCTAGTACTCAAGTGACCTGTTTTTTGTCTCACCCTGTCATTGAGTGTAGAAGTTGGGATACCATATATTCGTGATGCTTCACCGTTAGTTAGCTCTTTTCGTCTAACTTTTTCGATAGCGTTATTTAAGTCTTGTTGAGAGTATGAAGCTCGCTGTGATTTTCTGACGTATGTCGTTGGCATGATGAAGAAGGCTAATCTGTAAAAAGTATAATATATGTGATCATAATGTTTCTTGTGTAGGTATATGCATTTAATAGAATTAAGAATGAAAATATAAAATATAAACCCATCAAATTTAAAGCCTGGCCAGGAATATATGTGTAGTAGTACTCTTTATTGTACAAAAAGAAACATTAAGCAGGAAAAACACACATCATTTGTACAAAGGCGAACTTATCCCTTTCAGGGATCTCTTCCAGTTAACCTGTGTCATTCTCAATCAAAAGGTACCACATTGTCGCTTATGGATTCCGAGATATCAATGATTTTGTAAATCAAGTCGAAATGGTCGAAATTTTGTTTTGTTCAGAATAAAAGGTTATAGAAAATAATCATGTGTATTGTACAAAAGTTGCAAATTCAATCGGTATCTTGGAAAAAACAAGCTTAAAGTTTAATGACTAGGGCACCTCATTGTCGGTCGTCCTTACGATCGACAATCAAGTACCCTTGTCGTTAAACTATTTCTTTAGACACGATATAAATAAATGTGACGTTCAGATTTAGACTGCACGAGCATTACTGCCGCAGTTTTGCAGCGTGACATTACTGCTAACTGCATTGCTGTCGCAAATGTCAAACACTCGATTCGTCAGTTAGAAACATCAATCTTGAAAATTACGGCAGTTATGCAATCGGCAGTAATGTAGCGCTGCAGTAGACTGCATTACTGCAGCAAATGCAAAAAAAAAAATTTTTTATCGCGAAATTCATATTAAATTTGACGTTTCTTGCAGTAATTTCACGCTGCAATGTGATTCGATTACCTACGCATGTTCCGTTATTAAAATGTATTAACTAAAAATCAAGAACAACTCATCTAACCTAGTGGCTAAAATATTCTTATATGCATCCATATCATAACTTCCCTCCAATACATTCAGAAACGATAAGGTAATGGTCTATAGGATATACCTATACCATACCTATAGTAAAATATACGATGCAACCACATATCCAGGTTTATTAAGAGGTTAAGAGGCCTACCTATTAATAAACCTGGATATGTGGTTGCATCGTATATTTTACTCTACGGGATCGATAACCGATACTCCAATTACATTCAAATTTAGAACATCTGAGAAACAAAGAAATTTGATATCACCTCTATTCTAATATCAGTCGAAATGACGTTTTATTCGAAATGAAGTGTCAGTTGCAAACAATTTTGACAAATCTAACTGCAGGTGCCATGGAGACTATATAAAGGAGCCAAATCTCTATGTACGAAAAGTTTCCATCAAAAAACAGTAATTAGGCGGCGCCACCATATACCGAAATACTACCAAAAACAACCTACGTAATTTGGTCGAGTTATTTGTTGCCTTATATGGTTCATGTTATACTCATGTCCCAGAGCCTAACTAGCGCCACCGGAGAGATTAGGAACTATTATTTAAAGCTGAAAGCGGTCACTTTTGCAACAATTCTGCTATAAGAGATTGGCATCCTTTCTATACCATCCATAGCAGGTGCGTAACGTGCGGTGCGTGAAAATGTTTTCATTTACCGCCATTTTGACATTTAGTTGATCTTTTAATTAGTTTGTAAGTAGGTATAAAATGAGTTAGTTTTGTTGAAGATATGGATGTAGGCGACGCGTACGCCAGCGATACACAGAAAAAGAACAGACATCAAAAAGTAATACAAAAAATGAAGACAGACATAACTCAACCAATAATAATATTAAAAAAATGCATACATCGATATTCATGTGTCTTGGCGTCAGCAATATCGTGCCCCTAGATGCCATGTAGGCTAGTTTTAAATTGGTTAATAACATGGTATTCGTAAGTCTTGTTTTATTTTTAAATTAATTTTATTAGAATATAGGTAATGCCTTAACCTTATAACCCGACAATGTGGTACCCTGAGATTCAGTTAAACTTTAACCCAAAATTATTAGTTAGTAACTGACGAAGAGAATCGTTTCTTCTATCCAATTTGAATTTTTTAGTTAAGTACATTATAATATTTATAGCAAAATTAAGCAATTACAGCTTTCATTTTATGAAAAAAATGGATGTGGAATTGTTATTTCTTTAAAGTTACGAATACCGACCCTTAATCACTTTTTATACAAAAATTATGTTCAAATTACTAAACTTCGAAGCCACTTTTTTAATACAAAAATACATTATTTTGTATTGTTTTTACACTTTTTGGTTAATTTTACGCATAAACTAACGTGTACAATGCTTGTTGACATACAATTACGTTGATTTTATGTAAGATTTATAAGAATGATGTTGGTTTTTGTTTTATAAAAAAAAAGTATATTTCACATTATAGCTGTTTCATGATTTTTATTATTATCCCTACATTATAGGCGTGCAAGGTCAATTATAAGTTAGCCGAGAACTTGTCCATTTCAAGCCATAAAAAATATTTATTTTTTATTTCACGTCCCGATACCCTACGTGCTTTATTTTATAATATCTCAATTATATTATATGTATAATATTAAAGATTCAATGTCATTTTTAGAGGAGTATAATGATTAAGGAACATTTTAAAACTTGGTCTTTTAAACTTTCAAACTTTAACATCGAATATCTCAAAACTGTACATTTACATGATGAGTTTTCAAAAAATCATAGAAAAATAAGTACGAAATTTAGTTCTGATTCTTTTTGCATATAAAAGAGCATGTTTTGAACTATATGCTAGTAGCAATTACCGACAATAAGTTACCTTTTGATTGAGGATGACACATGATCAGGCGCCATGGCGCGAAATTTCATTTTTAATTTTTTCATACTATACTGAACTGCCACCCTATACAATGAGAATAACAGCGCCCTCTTGGCGCTATATATTATTGGTCAGGCTTTACACAATCTTGCTACACAAGCTTACACAAGCTTGTGTTGTGGGTACTAGACTATAGATATATAATAGATATGGACAAACTAGAGATATAAACAAAATATAACTAAGGAACAAATATAATTATGTGATGAAGCCACAAACAAATACCCTTAACAAGATTTTAACCCGGGGCCTCCTGCTTCGTGAGCAGGGTCACTACTCACTACAGACTAGGCTAGGAGGCCGCTGAAGACAAAATTAAAATATTTAAAATAAAGAAACTCTGATACATACATACAGCCCTGAACGTTGAAATCAATACACTCCTATTTTAGGCAGTTGTATAATTAATTAATTATGTTTAAATTCGTTTCATAGCAATTAAACCTACTTCTCATTGTAATTTGCGGTTATGTAAAAAAAAACACCACTATATACGTCTGTTAGAGAAATTTAATCAAGGATCGTGGTGACACGTATAAAGTTTGAGCATTCCTGAGAATTTAAGATCGGATGATTGGCATCCGATCTTTTACCACTTCGGGTAAGACCGGATCTTGGCCTACAGGCATCGTATCAGAATTCCAAATATACAGATTTGTCACAAATTTAATAAAAATAACATGCAATCTGTAAAAGAAACAAATAACGTATAAACTTACCAGTTATTCCAAAAAAACTAGCGGAGGGTATATCCGGATGGAAAATAAAAACACATTTTTCGAACTTTTTTACTTAACGGCACAAAACACGCGTCTAGTCTGCCAGAGCAACAAGTGCGGACTGAAGAGGGGTGCGGAACAAAATGGCGCATCGCATCACCTTGCCAGCATTAAAAAAATACCCCACAATAGGCGGAAATTTGAATCACACGATCTTACCCGAGTCCGAAACTTTGCCGAACTCACCTTACTTTGGTCCTTCACTCAAAATCAACCTCACCAATCCCTTCATCAACTGCATAGGTCTGCCACCATGTTGACGAACGACACCACAGAGACAGTGAATAAGAAGAAACGAGGAATGCTTGCTTTCAATTCACCACCTTTGTATATTCTTATCAACATGACAATGGATCCAACAAGCCCTATTACACTTATTGTCAACACAATGATTTCATTTGTTTCTGCTTTGATTATGCCGTTGACTTTTGTTTCCTCTTTGTTGGTGGTTCCTAACACTTCTCCATACATTCTCATGGATTCATGGTTTTCTTTGAATTTGACGATGTGTTCTCTCTTTATGCAGTGGAAACAGTCAATTGGGTGACCTCCTACACTACATTTCCATTCTTTCGGATGTGTGGAACAAGTGTTCATGTATTCGTATGTGTTTATTGCATCAGCCTCATTATTTATTAGGAATAGCTCTCCACAGGCTAGTATACCTAGTGATAGCGCTCCTGTTTTTGTCTGACACATCTTATTGTTGATATTTACGCAGTTGTCTTCACATCTTATTGCCACCCAGACAATAGTGATTGTTGCAATGATCCCTTTGAGTGCCATTTTGTTTATTCAATGTGTTTTTAGGCCCCCTTGAAATTTTGTTGTTACCACTCGTATTCTATGATTTGGTCACTTTACATTTAGTTTTATTTTGGATCTGTTTTTGCAAATTACAATTACAATTACCTATTTACATTAAATTATATACTATGCCTCTAGAACCCATATGTAGGTCATTCCAGTGCCCCCAGTGTACCAGCTGGATTTCCAGGGATGAGCTGCAGCAGACTGTTGGAACTGTCACGTACTCGGCGCATGAGGGAGGCAGTACGTTTGCGGATTATAGCACTGAAAATGAGCTAACTTAAGATTTTGAGGTACTTTCCCTCCAGGGCCCATTCATTCTTTCCACACTATATGTATTATGAAACATGTGTACCTTAGCTTGAAGAGACACTCTTTGTGACCCTTTCAAGTCGCTTTCTTGGGACAATAAGTCGCACAAGGTAGCGAATGCCTCTTTGTCTAGTCGGTAGTCTTTTACAAAGTTCGAGCCGCTTATATTTTTAAGTGGATTGTGCAGTAAAACAATACTTCTGCACAACACGTATAATTTGTAAAGCACTTCCGAACACCACTAAAAAAAATCTACACATGGAATTTAAAAAAAAAATTATATAACCAAAACAAATTATTTTTCATGACGGTCCGCTTTCCGCACTGGCGTGAACTGGTGTACGTGCGAAAGATAACGGCGTATAAATTTAGCTGTAGAAGGAAAGAAATGGATTAATGAGATGGAGATTATGGATGATAATGGCTGTTTCAACGGGTGATAGGTGCCTAAATTTAATGCCGAATATTAGTTTCGCGTGACAATTAGGGGCAATTAGAATTTTGAAAATGCCGTAAAGAAATGCGGAATACGGATAACAGCGGCTTTACAGAATTAAAAGAAATATGGCACAAAAAATAACAATAAACAATTATAGGGTTATTAAACGGGAACCGATTCCATAACGTTAAAAAATATTCTAGCTCCGTAGACGATGACAATTTGCTAGTTCCTTTCCAAAGAAAACGTTCGGCCAACCAAAACTGTACCGTGACCTATCGAACCATGCAGTATGCGGGCTCGTGTCCTCCGTGGGTCTGATACCTGACCGCCGGTCGACGACCATCCACTGCCGACTGCCCGTCGGCGGCTGCGCCCCGTCGTTGATACGGCCACCACGCACCACCGGAGCACTGCTCGACGGTGGCCTTAAGAGGCCGGTGTCGATTTTAGTCGCAAAAATGTAAAATTGATAGATTTAGTCCGTGAAATTTTACACCTTTTGTTACCTAATTAAAATAACAAGTACTGCTTTCTATTAGCACGTCTTCTTATCTTACCTTTTATCAGATAATTTTTTTGAAAACAGACTCACTAAATTAGTAATGTTTGCTTTTCTAATGGACGTTTAGGTAAACGCGCGTAAAGCACTGATTTTGTCGCTCTTATTTTTTGATAGATAGATAGATAGATAAATGATTTATTTGTACAGTTGCAATTACACACAATATTAATTTACAAACACATCAGAAGAAAAAAAATATACTACTTACAATAACAAAGAAATAAAATTATAACGAAAAAACCCCTTATTATGAGTATTACTATAGCTCTATTTAGTCATTTTTAGTCATTTATTCAATATTGCATTGTCATGTACATAATAAGGTGTTACATTTTATATAGCCAGTGCATGACACCCTGTAAGGGCACACAATAGTACAGTTTTTCTATTCTATTAATTCTAATTTACACATTGCAATTAAGGTAACATAATTCAAATTAACATATTAGCGTATCAGTGGTTTAGTAACCTATTAGTTAGTCTCATAAATTAATTTAGTAACTTCAACAATAGAAACGTTAATTTTAAATTAGAATACATTATTTTTGTAGCAGTAGCCTTAAATTCCCATCTCACCCCCCTTTCATCCCTTCTCTCCCCATTCATAACCCAACTCTCCCCGCGAACCCTACTCAGTCTATTTTACGGTATTTTATTTCTAATAGGAAACTGAATCTACGCAAAACAAAGTTAACGGAAAGATGGTATTGTAAAAAGGTAAAAAAAGAGTACTTGAGTCAGACGCGGTGAGCTGTAACTCTGGAAGTAATGCCTCTACGACTATGAAATAAGTGTCATTTTATAACAATTTATGGCAAAACTAAGATGCTACGGCATCAGAGGACAAGCATTGCAATAGCTAAGATCATATCTGGAAAATAGACAACAATGTGTAGAAATTAAGTGCGTAATTGGTTTAGAGGAAACAGAGGTACATCAATCTGACTATAAATTTAACCATTACGGAGTTCCTCAAGGGAGTGTTTTGGGCCCACTACTATTTTTGGCCTATATCAATGATTTACCGAGTGACGTCCCATAAATGTATTCTGTTCGCCGACGAAATTTCGATTATTGTCATAAATAATAAGACAGACACTATATCAGATCATGAATCTAATGTAAACAACACTATTGCTGCCGTAATTAACTGGATGCAACATAATAATATGCAAGTAAATTTATCTAAGACTTATTATATGAATTTTAATAGTTTAAACTTGACATTGAATATTAATTATAGTGGACGTAACTTGGAAAATGCTAATGTTATAAAATTCTTGGGCCTGATTGTTGATAGAGATTTAAAATGGAATGGACATATCGAACATGTATGTAACAAAATTAATAGATTTGTTTTTGTTATGAACAGACTGCGCTCAACGGCATATCAAAAAACAGCATTGATGGCCTATCACGGCTACGTGGAATCAGTGCTTCGATATGGACTGATTGTGTGGGGAAATGGGGTTGATGTTCAAAGGGCTTTCATCTGTCAAAAAAAATGTATTCGTGCCATATGTGGAGTGTGCCCAATGACTTCTTGTAAACCTCTTTTCTCTGAACTAAATATTCTCCCTCTACCCTGTCTCTATGTGTTTGAAGTCTCTAAATTTGTAAAACTAAATATTAACTTGTTTAAGACAGCCATGGAGGTGTTTCCTAGAAACACTAGGAATACAAACAGGCTTATTGTACCCAAACAGCAAAAAACTGCTGCTTTTAAGAAAAACTGTTACTGTATGGGTGTCACTATATACAATAAACTACCACAGCATATAAAAGATCTGCCATATACTAAATTTAAAACAGCGCTTTTTAAATGGCTACTGACAAAATCATTCTACTCTATTAATGAATTTATTGCGCATAATAATGTTTAAAATTAATATTAGTCAAATTTGTATTATAAATATTTATTACCTGGACATTACATATGAACTTAGTTATTTTATTATCAATTGCTGGGACTGTATTGTAATTTGTATTGAATTGTAAAGTTAACTTATTGTGCATCCTATTCTAGTTTAATTTAAGTTAATGTAGTTAGTAATTAATTAAGTTAATTTAAGGTAGTCTTACGTAATACAAATTTAATGTATTATAAGGACCCATTTGCATGCTGCCAAAAACAGCTAAAAAGGCTAGACCAATGTAACTTTTATAATATCTATGTAAAACCCTTTTTATGTGCAAATAAATGATTATGATTATGATTATGATAGCTAAATGTATAAGGTATTTAACTTCTTTAGCCTATTTTATCACCACTCTTGTCGTTTTCCTATAAATGAAGCAAGAAAGAAAAAAGTGTGCCTGTGTTTACAATTTCATAATATGTTGATGGCTGTATATAGAAATATATTAATCTTACCACTATAAAATGTAGTATCGTTTTGTAGGCAATTTATCGACGATGATTTGGTCTCTGAAGAGTAAACTCCTAACTCGTATCGTTTTTGTAGAAAATTCAGAAAACCAGAATGAGGGAGATAAAAGGGGGGGGAAAGAGGGGAAACAATAATTTCTCGACGTGTTTCCATATCGACATTGAAGCACATATATGACAGCTACATTCATGCCAAATTTCATGCTTTCTTCACGATGGGACCATAAAACTGATTTTTGTTAGGACATGGAGCCGTAGTACTATGCTACCAGAGCATGATGTAATAGCTTTCTTCTGTTTCAAATAACCTGCCCGTCCAGGGCGAACACAAACCAGGAAATGACCTCAAAGCTAGATTTCCCTGGGATGACATCGATCAAAAAACAGCAACTATTGAAGTTTATGGAATAATTTTATATTTGTTCACGATAAATAAATAAATTATAATTAATTTTCTGAGCATATTTAGACCCTTTTTGGCTGTCATAGGCATGTTGCTCTACACTAATGACTTCCTTGCCACACTAAAAATCTATACTATTTAAGACAGTTGTAAAACTGTTTTAACCATACAAAATGCAGTGTCACAATTTGTTTTTTGAAATATGGCCTTTTCCATTTTTTTTGTAATATTTCATGTTCTCTTCTTCTCTATCTCGGACAAGCCAAAATCCATGTATTTTTTCATGGCTTTGCTACCGATTGCGCTGAGAAGGCCAGCTTTTGTTTCCTCTTTTTCGGTACTCCCAACTATTCATGCCGGTAGCAAGGCAATAATCTTCCCAGCGGCTCTAAGATTTTCGTAAGGATCGCCATCATTAACTTCTAATGGTTGCGGCCAGGGCACGGAGACGCGGCTTTTTAACCTCCGCCGATCAGGACGAACGGAGGGACTCGTTCGAAAACACATAACTACATTATTACGTTTCATTTTGTTGCAGCCATTTAATTTTCTTCCACATTTCACCAGAGGATGTAGCACTATCGACACTATCACAAAACCTTTGCCACGCCTTAGCACTTCCTTGTCGGATCAGCCGCTGAGCAACACTAACTTTGTTTTGTAAAACTGATAAATTGTCCGGTGTAGGGTTCCGCCTGAAGATTGCCAGTGCTCGACGTCTCGCTGCCACGGCCTTAGAAATGTTTTGATTCCAGTAGGGTCTTGGAGTAAATTTTTGCTGACGGAGAGGATTCTCTCATATTTTAGTTATAGGAATTGAGGTATTCGCAGCTCTGTCCATAGCATCAATGAACTTGTCACATGCGGTTTGTGGGTTCTCTGGCAGGGTGAGGTCCGCAAATTTTTCTTGTGCAGCGGTTCTATACTTTGCCCAGTCGGCTTTTCTAAAGTTGCGTCTGTTCTTCTGTCTCTCAGACTTATTAATATCGGTGTTTAATTTAATCATTAAGTGATCGCTGCCAAGATTTTCGTTAAGTACTGACCAGTTGAATTTTAAAGCTATATCCACAGAAGCCAGGGGAAGCCAGCCAGCACAGAACGTCAGGGGAAGATTTCTGTGCCGCACCGTTCACCAATTTGATTCTCTTGTGGGTACCATTGTTCAGGGTAACAAAACCCTTTTCAATACTAGAATCATGAATCTGTTTACATCTCACATCCATTTTTATTGACCAATTAGTGTGGTGGCCATTTAAGTCATCTTCAGCTATCCCAGCGGCGCAGAAATCGACGCGTTCTGTCTTGTTCACTTTCTTAGTTTCGGTACACTTCGGGCATTTGCTTCGAACTACGCCTGGCGTTCCGCAACCGTAGCAAGCAAAAAGAGGTTGAGATGAAGATGGCGCTTGTGTAGCCGTTGCCGTAGTGACAGCAGCTGAAGGTTTGGCTTTCGAGGTATCTCGGTTTGCCTCACGTGCGGCTGCTTCCCTCGCCTTCTTCCGGCAGACATCTTCTGTGTGGCCCATAATCCGACAATGGTTACATCGGATGCGCTCCTTACTCTTTGCTGGTAGCGGTGGTTCGTAGTTCAGTAACAATTCCGCTGACTGCGCTGCTTCCAGGAGAGAGTCAAAACTCAAAACGGTTTCCCTTGGAACCTTCTTTTTTATACGTCTGTGTGAGTTGCCGTATACTATGTCGAGTTGCTGCTTTTCCGAGAGTGGGTCTGGTAGCTGAGCAAGCAGGTCTCGTTTCTTGGCTACAAAGGTCTCTGTCAGTTCACGAAGACCTTGATCAGTCATGACGATTTCTTTGTACAGCATATGCGCTGGTTTTTCGGGTGCAAATGCTCTGCGCAGTCTGCTGTCGAAGTCCGTCCAGGTTTTGACAGAATCAGAATTTTGAAGACAAATGTGGCGGAATGTACAGAAATCTTCCAATTTTCGTGTCACTCTGAACATTGTTCTTAAGACTTTTAGGTCACTAAATTTAAAGAAAACAGAAGATCTTTGGGGCCTGTCAGTCAAAGTATTACATTCCATTATTGAATCGATTACACCATACTTGGCTGAGATTTTCAACAGATGCATTGATGCTGGAATTTTTCCAGATATTATGAAACATAGCAAAATTATCCCGCTATTTAAATCAGGAACGAGAACAGATCCCACGAACTTTAGGCCAATTTCAATACTACCGGCATTAAGCAAAGTGTTCGAGAAACTTATTCTGAATCAACTATTGTCACTATTGTCAGAAATAAACTGCTTGATGGCAATCAATTTGGTTTTACCAGAGGTCGATCTACGACTGACGCCGGTGCGTTAATTCTAAAACACATCTTTGACGCCTGGGAAAAAGCTCAAGATGCTGTTGGAATTTTCTGTGATCTGTCAAAGGCATTTGATTGCGTTGATCACGAAAATTTGAAGAGAAAATTAAGCCGCTATGGGATAAAAGCTAGTGCCCTTGACCTAGTGTCATCGTACCTTTCGGATAGAACTCGGCGAGTAGTTATTAATGGAACTCAATCAGCGGGGTCCCCGGTAGCCCTCGGAGTGCCTCAAGGTTCAATTCTTGGTCCCTTCCTGTTTTTGGTATTTTAGGCAAGGGATTTACAACAGCTAACTTCCAGTTATCAGGAAAGGTGGATGAAAGAATAGAGGTATTAATTAAACTAGTAATAATGTCAATTGTGTAAGCAATATGTCGCGCAAGTGCTGTGTTGATAACTGCAAGTATACGACAGGACGTTAAGTTGCACCAGTTTCCTGCATCGGAGTATCCAGGAAATACCCACGTAAAGTGTTTGTATGCCACATACACTTTCAAGGGGGTACGACAAAATTACCAATTTAGATCTATGATCCACCAGTTCATATGCAACCAATTTGAACCTTTACCGCTCGATACATTTATCACTCGCAAAAACTGGATACTTATCTCAAGAAGAGACAGTGTTGCCTGACACCCCGCTTATCCGCTTTTTACCCCGCGTTTTTGCCACTGGCTCCGCTATCCGCGTTAAGCTGACGCGGATCCGCTTTTTAGGGTTCCGTAGCCAAATGGCAAAAAACGGAACCCTTATAGATTCGTCATGTCTGTCTGTCTGTCTGTCCGTCCGTCCGTATGTCACAGCCACTTTTCTCTGAAACTATAAGAACTATACTGTTGAAACTTGGTAAGTAGATGTATTCTGTGAACCGCATTAAGATTTTCATACAAAAATAGAAAAAAAAAACAATAAATTTTGGGGGTTCCCCATACTTGGAAATGAAACTCAAAAAAATTTTTTTTATTAAACCCATACGTGTGGAGTCAAAAATCAAGAAAAAAGTTATGGATATGTGTATTTTGCCTTCACTGACCTATGCAATTCAAACCTGGCTGTTCACTGCAAAAATTAAATCTAAAATAACTACATGCCAGAGAGCAATGGAGAGAAGCTTGCTAAACATAAAAAGAGTGCAAAAAATACCCCATATAAATATAAGGGCTGTAACAAAACTTATAGACGCTCTCAAGCACGCAAAAACACAAAAATGGAGATGGGCAGGACATGTTGCCAGACTGTCTGACTCGCGCTGGACCTTGCTAGCTACCACCTGGAAAGGACCTGCAGGCAAACGACGCTCCGGGAAACCAAATAGCCGCTGGACTGATGACATAAATAAAACAGTCGGGACAAACTGGAGACATGTAGCTGCAAATAGGGATAGATGGAAGTCCTTGGAGGAGGCCTTCACCCGATGAGGGGTTCTTGTCCGCAAACTAAATTTTTGTTACAAGATTATAATATCAAATTACTTAATAATACATGTGAAAAATTGACTTATTTAAATTGACATACTAAAAATACATAAAATTATATTTATAAATGCTTTACTGTAACGAAACTGACTTATTTAATGTAATTAACTTGGACTCGAAATAAAAGGCTTTTTTATTTTTATTTATTTTATTTACGTGTGGAGTATCTATGGATAGGTCTTCAAAAATGATATTGAGGTTTCTAATATAATTTTTTTTCTGAACTGAATAGTTTGCGCGAGACACTTCCAAAGTGGTAAAATGTGTGCCCCCCCCCCCCCGTAACTTCTAAAATAAGAGAATGATAAAACTGAACGAGGTCTAGTAAGTAGTTTATTTTTAATACGTCATAAATCGTACACCGCAATTTACCTTTCACTCACGTTTCACATAAAAAATACATTGTTAAAATTATGTAACGTACGGAACCCTCGGTGCGCGAGTCCGACTCGCACTTGGCCGGTTTTTTAAAATATACACGAACAATTTTTAAATGTTACCACTTGCTCGTGGAAAAAGGTGGTAAATTCAAAACATCAAACGAACGAAACACCCGAACCGAACGCTTAAGACGCAGCGGAAGCACTAGTTCAACTAGTTGTACTACTCACACTTGCGCGCTTTTGCGATAAAGCCATTTCACTCACACAGTAGCATATACTCAGAAAACAAAGGTCGGGCAAAATTGGCAATAACTTACTAATACTCAGCGTAAATCGCTTGTTATATTTTTGTAAATGGAGTGCTTTTGGCCGTTTAAACGGTGCACGTGTAATGTGCTAATGTGGCAAACGTCTACTTTCCATAATTAGCAGTAACGTTTTGGTTTACTGCGACATAAAAGCATATTGCTTGTCTCAGCAACGAACCTACGTGTATAAATAGATTAGGAACTACAATAAAGTGCGATTGCTTACTTACCACTGGCTGCGTATAGTTATTACTCTACCTGACGCCCTGACTCTGCCCGTCCTACGCTCCCGTCCACATACATATTTGCTACTTATATTTCATGGCGACCCAGACCAGCGAACCAAGGAACTGAACCACCAAGCAACTCAAGAAAGAAGAGAAACCCTACGAAGAACCAACGCAGCCACCAACCACCAGTCAGTCAAACACCAAGATGGCCACCAGTATCCGCGTCACGATCGAGGGCGTCGACCTCGAGTTGTGTTTTTTAGGTAACCCACTATTATATTTTATATTACAGATTTCCGAGAGACCCTAAGGTACGCGCCGCCTGGGTGAGGGCGGTGGGCCACCCGGCCACTAGCGAGAGCCGGGTGTGCTCCCGCCATTATCGCCCAGGCGCGTACACGTGTTTTACACGGTTAAAAAGCAACGCAGTCCCCACAATAAATTTACCACAGGTAAGTACCACAGCTGTCATATCATATCAGCTTTTTGATCCGACCCCTACGGGTTTTTTAAAGACATAGTTAGTGGTATCCATAGACCACCATTTGTTCAGTAGTCAACCCTAAAAACTAGAAACCCTTATAGTTTCGCTATGTCCGTCCGTTTGTCTGTCTGTCTAAACCCCGGCCCGCGAGGCTTTCCAATCCGGCCCGCGGATAACCAGTTCTTGGTATTATCAGCAACCAGACACCACCAAATGGCGCCCGATGGTGGCCCGCGCGAAATATTCTGAGTTGCAATATGGCCCTCAGGTAAAAAAGTTTGGAGACCCCAAATACATTTTATTAGGGTTCCGTACCTCAAAAGGAAAAAAACGGAACCCTTATAGGATCACTCGTGCGTCTGTCTGTCTGTCCGTCCGTCTGACACAGCCTATTTTCTCCGAAACTACTAGACCAATGTTTTTTTTTTTAAGAAAAAGAATTTAATCAACTAAGTATTTTTCTTGTTTTTGTGTAGATTTAAAACTAGACCATTTGCAGAAAACCATCCCTGTAGCCTAAATATCTCCGAGGCTATAATGTTGTCCAAAGACGGAATTGTATTGGCTGTTATAATATCACAGGCATCGTCAGCAAAGATACACATTTCACCATTTACGATTTTAGGGAAATCGTTTACTTGGATCTTCTACTACAAAAAAGTTTTGAGATGTAATGTGAAACCAAGTCGGTTATTTTAGTCAGTGCCAGGGGGTGTTAAAACCGTAACAATATTAAATACCTTTATTTTTTAATACATTAAATGACTTGGCAATCGCACACAATGCTTTACTTGTACTCGTATGTGTATTGCTCAACTTTACTCAAAATTATAAAAAGCCGTGCGATTGCCAAGTCATTATATTTATTTATTAAAAACCGCGGGTAGTAGAAGAACTGCGTTGTGAGACTTGCATGTAATGTTTTTGATGGGATCTCGTCTCTTTTTGTAGGCAGTCCTCCTTTTCGTGTACTCGTACCCATACCATACTCATATACTATGTATACATACATCATAATTATATGACTACTTTTTTGCAGATATACGCTCGTTGCTCAATTTACATTAAGCGAATTGCCCCGCCACCCCCACACCCGACACTCATCAAGACAAAATTTTATACTTTTTTTTTATCCGTGCCTAGTACGCAACTTCCCCCATCAAATACGGGACATATGGGAAGGTTAGCCGAATGACTCGATTATAAAAAATAAAAAGAGTAAGTTTGCGCCGGTCCGTCACCGTCAACGCAAGTTCCTGATGACGTTCCTCGGTACGGAGTGAAACATGTCGAGCGTTTTTCGACTTAAAATACGTGAGTGACCCGTTATTAATATTTAATATGTTTAAAAAAAAGTAGGTGGCGCCACTGTCATCTATAGCAGCAAATTTAAACCGCTCCCTTAAATTTAATTAATTATAATTATTTAGTGCATAGCTTTGTTGACATAAACAAATTATTTTATTTCATTGAAGTGATAAAGTGACATTGTGACTAAAAGAAGCGATAAAAATGCCACCAACAAAAGCCAAACTTAAAGTGTCAGTGGTTGGAAACACTCCTGTTACGAACAAATGTATGGCAAAGATATTTGTCATTACAGTGGCGTGGCGTTGGCAGCACTGCTGAAATGCCAACTTGACATTAATGCTTATATACGAGCGGCAACCATTTTGAAATATAAAATTCCTGTGCAAAAACTGCAAAATAATATCAGTTTTCTAAAATTGAGTTGAGCACATTTGCTTCTCTTTTATATTATTGTGTGTACTTTGAATTTTGTGTTTTTGAAAAAGAAACCCGTACTATTATAAAATAGTGAAAATGGCCGGCAAAAACCGATATTGTGAAATATGCGGTGTCAGAGAAATCACTCGAGGAGGATTCTTTGCCAGATTTCCCAAGGATGAACAGCGGTAAGTCAAAAAGTTCCAAAATACAACTAGGGAACAAGTTATTTCATTAAACATTTTGATTTATCAGCCGCGTAAGCTGAAGGCCGACCGAGACGCCGATTCGAATCCGGTCTCCGTCTCTCCCTAATACCGTAATAGGAGGAACAAGCACGTACTGCTCGCCCTTAGTGTCGGTCAAAGACTTCCTAGGCATTCAAAGATGTCTATTTCAATTTATAAGTTCCTAAAAAAATGTTTTTGCTATTTATGCGGTGTGTTATTTGAAATTTGAATTTGCTGTTTGCTTAATAGTTAGGGTACAGGGTACTTATAAACCGACACAACACATTATTCATCATCATCTCAATCAATCAATTAATCTTTGGGTGTTTTTGGCTCCATCGATATTGTTTATGATTTCGCCAACGTCAAGGTTTAGAAAGGCACGTGCCTTAGACAATTGGCCGCTGAATATCCACAACGCAGTTCTCTCAGATGAGAATCTAATGTAGATCTACCTACTACAACCAGGATGTGCCACACTGTCCCAATCACTTTAAAGTACTTACTTACTACTACTATCTTCCTCTTATGTTTGCGATTCTTATTGATTTCATTTGCATCACTTGTGCCCCTCAATGTTATGTTTACAGTAGGTACCTACACAATTAAAAAGAAGCCAAAACAAATTTGCTTACAGGTGTAAAACTTGGCTTAGACAAGTTGGAAAAGAAGATCTTGTTCATTTACCCGTGGAAAAGTTGCATCAGATTCGTCATGTTTGTGGCGATCATTTTGAACGGAGAGACTTTGGCAAGTCAGGAAATAAGCTAAAAACAGAGCCTATCCAAAGTTAAATCTTTCCGCACCTCCCCTGTCGAAACACCAATTAAGAGAATTTCCTCAACATGTTGCAAGTAGACAAGGTAACTTTATATTAGCCATAATTAGTGATTAGTTTTAGTTGTAGCCCACTAAGTGATTGTAATAAACACTTTATTGTAACTTTATTACAGTCCAGCACAGCAACAGATACATTTTATAATATAAATATGAAGTTATCCCTTCATCCAGCTTAAACCCCAAACAAACTTTGAACCGAGCGTCCACAATTAATCTGCTTAAATTTCATACTTTCAGTACCAAAGAATAATCTACCGTGTGCACTCAAACTGTAACATGATTTTTCTTGAAATAGTAAGCAGGATTTTATTTCAGACGATCCAGGATATCCCTTAAGGCCTTGGCTAATGACGCCAGTGCTAAATGCTGCTCCAAGATCAAGAGAAGAGGCGTATACAAAAAGACACGTACGAGCTCGCAACTGCATTGAGCCGTTGCTTTGGGCTCTTTTAAAATCACGGTGGTGCCTTAAAAAAAAAACGCACACTTAATTATCAACAGATAAATAACACTGGCGTGCTGTGTCCTACACAACATTGCGCTTTGCTCAGTTGCGGTTGAAAATCGTAACTGAGGTTTTGGTTTATATAGGAATCAATCTCGTTTCGATACTCCTAGCGACATCTAGCAGCGGTGTTGCAAGGTAGTGTTAGGTATGTTAAAACGACAGTCGGGTCGATAGAGGTTAGCGCCATCTGTCGAGGTCAAGTTATACTTTTTGGATAAAACCTGGTAACACCCAGCACAGGACGTGTTTTCAGAGTACATTATTTCATTATTTAAGGTTTTGTTCTTGAAATATAATTAAAAATAATACACACGGAATATTTTTCAATATATTCTATCGCCTTTCCCAAATTACTTTGGACTTAAATATAATTTTGATGACTGAGTGAAAGTTTTGTCCTCTTGAGATATGGCAACTTCATACGTGGTCTTTAAAAAGTTGACGGATCTCGATCACTTTTCAATTCGTCATAATGTGAATTAGAGGTCCACAAGCGATTGGAGTCAATTTTGGTTGGGTGGCAGCCCGTAAAACATGCGACTACATTGAGCTTTACGGCTTATAACCCGTAGCGAGGTAAAGTTTCTTGATATTTGTCATCGTGAAGGCACAGCCCAGTTTCTATAGTGCTAAATTGTATTAATTTTTGGTTTCTTTGTTGGTTTGGTGTGTGTCGCCATTGTCACACAACGTGGCAATGGCGATGGCGGCTTCTTATTGAATCAGATATTGTTCCAACACCCCCCCGTATTGAGTAATTGGAACAACACGCGCTTAAGCGCTGTCCGCACATTGAGTGTAGCGGCTTAGTGGATATCTCTCCAGATTATCTGGGGTTTGAGGGCCGGGTCTACCTTCACAGGAAGGGGACAAATTGTAACTGCCGGCAATACGCTAATTAACTGTCAAGCTCAGAGACATTAAACAAGCAAAAATTATGGGTTCGACGCAGCAAAATGTGCAGCTCACCCAAGATAAGAAGAACAAGAAACCGAAACCGCGAGTTAACAACTCAAACGCGAGCGGGAGCGAGAAAATATATAGGACTAAAGCCTACACATACATCGAGAAAAATGGTATGATGCAACGAGTACCCGGAGCAACTGCAGTAAATGATGTAAGCGTCATACATGGGCCACCACCACCAGCCAAATTGGCGGCGGTTAACAAAAAGACTCCGAAGCCAGCA